>NC_062221.1:138346819-139636610 GCF_902686445.1 Sciurus carolinensis | reverse complement strand
CTTCTTTGCCCCCAGGGATTCTGGGAGGGGTCACCACATCCCATTGGACAGGCACCTGGGCCCCAGGGCTGACTCACCACCAGGGCCGAGCACTGGGCACTCAGTGGCAGCCCTCGCGTGTCCTGCAGGTGGAGGAATGGGGCCCCTTCGACCTCGTGTATGGCTCGACGCCCGCCCTGGGCCACTCCTGTGACCGTTCTCCTGGTAAGACACGCTTTGACCAGAGGGCTGAGGTCCGCCCCGCTCACCAGGGCATCTTGTCCCCAGCCCTGCCACCTCTCCTCTCTCCCACCCACTACAACCCCTCAGGCAGGGCAGAAACTGCAGATTGCATTTAGAAGGCGTTGAGCCGTCAGTGACGTACGACAGGTTACACGGTGTATGCAGGTGGGGTCACTTGTGAGCATTGCCATGACAAGAGAGCAGGTACCCATTGCACCCAGGCTTCCTCACGCCCCTCTCTCAGGCCCCTGCCAGCCCTGCCAGGTGGCCTGCAGGTACTCCTGTCATGCGGGCTCGCAGCCTCTGGAGTGTTAGGCAGCGGGCAGGGTCAATGGCGTGGCCACCCCGAGGTCTGGCCCTCAGCCATGTCTGCCTGGGCAGGGCTTCTGTCCTTGCTGAACCCGGCCTTGCCGGCCCGGGCCCTTACGCGCCGCCACCTGGTCCCTGCAGGCTGGTACCTGTTCCAGTTCCACCGCCTCCTGCAGTACGCGCGGCCCCGGCTGGGCAGCCCGAAGCCCTTCTTCTGGATGTTTGTGGACAACCTGTTGCTGACCAAGGACGACCAGGCCATCGCGTCCCGCTTCCTAGAGGTACGTGTGCCAGGCCTTCCAAGGGAGACGGGGGCCCCGGGGACGGCTCAGCGTACACCCCGCTATGGGGCACCCAGCACCCTGGGCCTGGGCCTTCCGCGAGCGCGCCGTGCACAGGGGCAGACCAGCTCCACTCCACCTCAGGCCGCCGCCGCCTCTCAGGACATGCCCCTGGGGGCTGCGCCTCCTGCCCTGCCCGCCCAACGGGCACACGCCACACCTCAGGGTGCCTGCACACATGCACGGGCACACGCGGTACTGCACCCTGCACACGCAGAGTCACACGCCTCTACCTCACACACGTGCCCGTCCCACGCCACAGGCAGGGCACGCTCACACTCCACCTTGGGGCACCCTCAGCCCTGCTTTTCTGTCCACGCGTCTGCGTCGTCACCTCCAGAGCAGCCCCTCGGTCCCCATGGCTAAGCCTGTCCAGGCCCTGCATGGCGGGATTCTGGGGAAGGGCTGTGGCGGGTGAGCTGCAGTGAGGGCATGAGGCTCTGCAGGAAGCTCATCATGCCCACAGGTCCAGAGGGGGCGGTGGGGGGCGAGGCCAGCGTGGGGAGCAGCCGGGGAGCCCAGTGTTGGGCTGCTGTCCAGCGGCTTCGGCTGGTTCCAGGGCGGGCTTGTGACTGGAGCAGGAGGATGCGCTGAAGCACAAACTCAAACCGAAGGTGTCACTTTAGTGGGAGTTTTAACACCTGGACCCTCCTGGGGACCCCTCCTCAGGGGTCGGTCTGGCCAGCCTGGTCAGCCTGGTGTCCCTCCTGCTGGCGCCTCCGATTGTTCACGTTCCAACGTGATGGTAAAAGCCCCCCGACCCCTCCACCCTCTCCAGCTCCCTGCTGCCGAGCACCTGGCTCCCCGGCTTCACGGTGACCTTGGGGGACCCCCTCCCACAGCGCTCCTCTGTCTGGTCATCCTGTGCTGCACAGTTTCCCTGGGGACGTGGACGCGCTTGCCAGCTTCCTATTGCTGGATGACTGGGCGCCTCCTGCCTTGGGCTCTTGGGGAGGCGCCATCCATGGCCAACCCCAGAAGGCAGCTTCTTGGTCGAAGGGTGAACGTGGCTGTCACGGATGTCACCCGCCGCCCTCGCGGAGTGGCCCACGGCAGTGGGCGGGGTGTGGGAGTGATCCCTCCAGTCCCTGGTACTCCCGGCTGCCGGCTGCCTCTCGCAGCCACCTCCCTCTGACCCTCCAGCGGGTTGGTCTGTGCGCATGGAGCTGGCCACTGTGCCCTGACGGCTCCTGCTGCCTGGCTGGCTGGGTTGCCTCATGGGCGGAGGGTTCTGCTTGACTCGGGGAGACTTGCTGTGCATGTGATCAGTCCAGTGACAGATAGTGAGTTTCCCTCCTGATTTTATACCTGCAGTCTTTCTCTTCTCTCGAGGAGCTGCCAGTCTCAGGCCCCGGGGGTGATGGGGACACTCTGTCTCCTTCCTGCTCTTCACGGAGCAGCGGCCCTGGCTGAGGAGGAGGTGCACCGCCGAGGGGCGTTTCTGCGGGTTCTTGTTGGTTTAAGTGTCTTTATCACGATGATCTTGGGTGTTATGGCACGTTGTTTGAGTGTCTGTGAGGTTAGATGGGGATCTTCCCCTCTAGGTCTATTGAGAGGATGTAGCGTAGCATGGACGTCCAGGGGTGAGCTGTGCGTGCGCTGTGGGGAGAACCCACCTGGCAGGGGTCATGTGGGATGTTTAGGATGCTGTGCCCACAGCAGGAAGGTGTGTGGCAGTTCCCTTGTTCCCTGGCTCACGGCAGGCTGTGGTTTCTGTGTCGAACTTGCTCCATAAAATACTGGAGAGGGAGATGGAATTCTGTGACGCAGCTGCTGCAGCTGCTAGATCTTCTGTGTCTGTGAAGATTTCCTCTCTGGGGTCAGTGTTGGGGGTTGTTTTCCTAGACTATAATCCACTGAGAGTTCTAGGTTATTTCTACAGGGGGAAGCAAAGGACCCTCTTGCTTGCTTGCTTCTTTGTGATTCTTTCTTCTTATTAGGAAATCTGGACATTAAAAAAATACCTACACAACGTCATGTACGAGCATCAGGATCAGATTGGTAAATTGCACTGTTTTACCAAAAAATCTATTCCTGCCATCAGTAATTGTGGGCCCAACTGAAACATGGCAGTTGCTGAGCCTGGCACCCACTAGGACAGACAGAGGACAGCAAAAATACTGGCTCCCCTTGTGAGCTCGGTAGTTCACAATTAATTGGTCCCAACTCAGAAGTAGCACAAAAGGAGACTCGTGGGTTTTCTGTGACCCCCACCCTGCTGTGGCACCTCATCCTGCTGAGCGCAGCAACGCCCAAGCTGGCTCTGGCCAGCTGGTGCACCCCCCTGATGCTGGAGGGAGCTGTCAGGATCAGGGGAGGTGGAGCCAGGTCACCTGGCAGGGCCTCCTGCCTCAGCTTCTCCCTTCCTCCGCTCCCCCCGCCCGTGAGCTAAGGTCGGCCACTGCCTCCTACTCCCTCCTCCTCTCTGGGGCTTCTGGGAGACCGCGACTGGCCTTAGAGGCAGCCCACTGCCTGCTGCCATGATCAGGAGGGCGGCACTCTTTGGGCAGTGCTTGTTGGCCAGCAAAGCATCCTAATCCCTGGGGAGCTGCGGGCCAGTGACTTGTGGGATAAACATCTACTGGCTAAGCAGTCTAACTCGACAAACCTGCTGGTCTTCCCATAAGGTGGTTTCTAAGAACAAAGATGTGACGTGTAGGGAGGCCGCTTGGCAGATGTGGTCAGCCTAGGCCTGCTGACCACTGGGCCTGTGGGGAGGAGGTGACTGGCGGCCCTTCCCTCCTCAGATGGAGCCCGTGACCCTCCAGGACGTCCATGGGAGAGTCCTGCAGAATGCTGTGCGAGTGTGGACCAACGTCCCCGCTGTGAAGAGGTACTTCCTGGGCAGACGAGGCTTCAAGCCTGCAGGGACACAGCTGGCCCTGGGCTCCGGGAGGACGTGGGGTTGGAGACAGCAGGGTTTTCCAGCACAGCCAAGCCTGAGCAGCCCGGGGCTGTCGGGCTGAGTTTAGTCGGCCTTGGGGCCACCTGCATCCCTGACGTGCCTGAGCCCCTGGGTGCCTCTGCACTGCCCAGGGTCCTGCCTCGGGACTGCAAGGGGTGCCCTGGCTCTGAGAGCAAAGCAGGTGCCTGGCAGAGGCTTGCCTCATCCTCAGGACTGTGCCCCGTGGGGCCCCGCCTTCTGAAGCCCCGCACCCCACATGACCCCAAGGGCCCTCCTGCACGCTCAGACACACACAGCACACTTGCACTCTCACATAGGTTCGTAGATAAGTGTTCCTGTTGGACCAGCCTGGACACTTGCACACTCACCCAAGCTCACAGGCACACACTCGTGCTGAGTCAGCCTGGACACTTGCATACTCGGGCTCAGGCATGCGCTTGTGCTGAGCCACTGTGGACTCTTGCACACTCACACAGGCTTGTAGGCACATGCTTGTGCTGAACCAGCCTGGACATTTACACATTCACACAGGCTCCTACACATGCACTCGTACTGAGCCAAAGGGACCGTACTGTCTGAGATTGCTAAGTCATGTCTCCTCCTGCCCAGGAGCGGGCTTCTGGAAACTTCTTCCCACTTGCTCACGAGCCCCAGCATTCTCCTGGTTCCCAGCCACTGCACAGTCCCAGGGCCACTCCTGCCAAGGTGTGGTGCTCATGGTCCCTCCCACCCCACACGCTCCCTGGTCCTTCCGGGCTTTGTGCCGAGGCGATGTGAGGCACTTTTCCAAACTAATTTCTCTTTATGAGTCAAGGCTGCGGCGCCTCCTGCATGCCATCCACCCCACACCACATTGCTACCTGGTGGTGACCAAGCAGGTCACCCCCTGGTGGTGGACGTGTGACTTTGTGGGTCCAGTGGAGCAGCAGGGGAAGGGATGGCCTGCAGGAGAAGCCAGGGTCCACTCCTTGCCAGCCGCTCCGCCTAGCAGCTCTTTAGCCCCCAGGCCCGTCGGTTCAGGAATAACGCCTGAACCCAGGAATAACGCCTCAGAAGTCACGTGTGGCTGGGCACAGTGGCCCATGCCTACAGCCCCAGTGACTCGGAAGTCAGGCCGAGACAGGAGGATTGCAAGTTCCAGGTCAGCCTGGGCAACTTAGCAAGACCCTGTGTCAAAAACAAAAAGGCCTGTGGACGAGCTCAGGGTGCATGAGGCCCTGGGCACAATCCCTCCCACTAGGAAACAAAGAACAGCCCAAACGAAAAGCAGCCCTACAACACAACAAACAACGTGCGGCAGGCGCAGCCTGACCCCGCGCCCCTTCCCAGCTGCCTGGGGCGCCTGCCGGGCTTTGGCCGTGCACACGGCTCCCTTCCTCCCGGGCCCAGCCTGGCCCCTTTCTGAGCCCTGCTCCTGGGGTCAGAGTGCTCCTGAGGGGCTGGAGGCTGTTTCCCCTGCAGGCTCGGGGCGAGGTGGGAAGGACACTCCGAGGTGGAGTCATCTGGCGAAGACCACCGGCAGCTGTACCATGGCACTGTCCCAAGCCGCCCCGCGAGGGTGCAGTGCCCCTCCACCAGCCCCACAGCAGACCAAAAAATGCTCCCAGCTGCCGTGGGCCTGGGCCACGGGCCACCAGGTGCAGACTGGCCCGTTCCTCCCACTGTCCTCTGCTTCCCGGGACAGGCCTTGCGTGCTTCCACACAGTTGCCCCGGGCCTCACAGGATGACCTGAGTGCCAGCGGGTCTTTGCTGTCAGGATCCCTGGGACACTTGGGGACACCCCGGGTCTGACAGACCTTTGCCCCTGAGTCCTGCCCTTTCCTCCATGCGGGCCCACTGCCCAGCATGGCCAGCATCTGCTCCTGGCGGCTCCTGGTCTCCCCTCCCTCTTCACAGTAAGAGATCTGCCAGCTGGACCCCAGGCCTGATGCTGACCTGTCACCACCTGCCCACCTGCTTCTCACAGGACCAGCTCCTCACAGAAGCTGGCAGTCCCCGAGGGCGTGGATCCTGGTGACAGCAGAGCCCAGCAGCTCCCCTGCCCAGCCCAGGGGGCAGGTGCTGGTCGGTAACTCGTGCCCCTCTCCCTGGCAGCAGGCACTCGGCCCTGGCTTCTGAAGAGGAGCTGCTCCTGGTTCAAGACGGGCAGCGAGGGAGGCTGCCCGCCCAGGGCCCAGCTGCTCTGGTGAAGCACTGCTTTCTTCCCCTGAGAGAATATTTCAAGTATTTTTCTCAGAACACGCTTCCTCTTTATAAATGAGTCATCGTACCATGAAGAAAAGACTTTTCCTAGAATTTTCCTCTTACTGTCTTTCCCCCCCAAGTTACTCTTTTACTTGCTTGCTTGGCTTTGGGTGTCTCTTGATGCTACAGACCCACCTCCTGCTTGGTTCCAAGTTGCAGGGTCTCCTGGTCCCAACGGCTGTGTTCAGGGAGAGGGGTAAGGCCCTGCGTGTGGACCAGGTCCTGATGTGATGAGCACGCTGTGCTACCTGAAAGGACATCTGTGTTCCCACTGAGAAGTTCAAATACATCTGTTACAGGAGGACCACTGGCCGTATTTTGGTGTTTTGTGTATAAGCAAAGCCTTTGTTCCGCAGGACGAGGGACAGCAGACTCCGCCACAGTCACCAGGTGCCTGCCCCGTGCACACCTGTAGATGTGACTGCTGTTTACTTGTTGGTTGAAACCACTCACCCTACCAGGCTGCCCGAAGCACCCCAGACCGTTCCACAGTATACAGCAGTCCCACTGGCAAAGCAGGAGCCAGCTGAGCCAAGGGTGCTCTGGCCCAGGCCAGATCCGCCTGCAAATTATGTGCCCCTTTGTCTCCTAACCCAGATGGCATTGCTTGCTGAAGCAGGTCCCCATGGCCTAGGCAATGCCCAGTCCAGAGGATTTTAACCCACCAGGAGGCATTAACTGGATCCAGCCTCTCACATGATGAATCTCGCAGGACTTTTTCCCAGTTAGCCAGAACCATCCCATCCCCATGTCTAGACTCAGCAACCAAACAGACACAAACTGTCCTGGGCACCACAATTGGGACTTGGGGACACTTTTAGTGGTCTGTACAATGCTCTGTGGAAGAAAAGGAGTTCAAATTGAACCTGCTGAAGATCCTTAGAAATACTCTCAAACATGCACGTGGAACTGTCCCCACCTGGGGATTCTCCTAGGTATTTTAATCCTTCACAAAGGCCCCAATCACGATCCCCTATGGTCAGCTGAATAACAATCCCCCAATACCTTGAAGTACAATCAGGTCACTGACCCCTTGGATCAACGTGGCAGGGCACGTCTTCCATCCAGGAGGACAGTCCTGAACGCAGACAACACAGGCATCACGTCCAGGGCTGATTCAGCAGGGCTGTGATGGAACCAGGCTAGACGGCCACAAAGACACAGCACGAGAAGTAGAGAATTGCTCAGCCAGGTGCAAACAGACTCCTCCTGGTGGCCTGGGCTCTATAGCCCGCGTTTACCCCCAGAGCTGGCCGCAGCAGTGGGCATGAGCCTGTGACCATGGCTGCCCAGTTGGGGCATGGCAACCCTGCACAGGGCTGGTGGCAGCCAGGCTGCTTTCACCAAGGCAACTGATGGCACCGCAGAGAGGGAAGCAGTGCCTGCTCCCCATCTGCTGCAGATGGGCCGGGCTCAGGGCCCCGGGGCGCTCCGCATCGCCTCTCTCAAACATGCACGCAGAACTGTCCCCACCTGGGGATTCTCCTAGGTATTTTAATCCTTCTCAAAGGCCCATTCATGATCCCCTGTGGTCAGCTGAATAACGACCCCCCAAAAGATGACCACGATCTACTCCCTGGAACTGTAGGTGTTACCCCTCATGGCAGAGAAGGACCCCAGATTAAAGTGAGAGAGCATGCTTCCTGGGTCACCCGGGTGGGCCCCATGTGCAATCACAGAGAGCGAGGCAGAGGCAGGCTTATTGACCACATGCAGAGGGGACAGCCATGTGACCAGAGAGGCAGAGACTCCAGAGCTGCAGCTCGGCTGAGGGGCACCCCAGGAGCTGGAGGCTAGGATGGCTTCTCCCTTGAGCTTCCAGATGAAGTGATGACTTCAGACTTCTGGCCTCCAGGACTCTGAGAAAAAGATCTCCCTGTTGTTTGTAAGCCTCCAAGTCTGTGGTGATTAGTCACAGCAGCCCAGGAAGTGAACAGACCGCCCAGAGAAAAGATCAGCTTCCCGGCCAGGAATCAGGTTCGCAGCGTCCTCTGGGAGCTCGGAGGCACGTGGGCACCCGACTCCCGGGTACTGTGCTTCCCGTGTGAAGGAGGACCTGTAGCTAGGTTGCTGCCAGGCCCCTCGTCAGTGGAGCTCTGGGCCCGGGACATACTGCTCCCTGGACACAGCAGGGAAGTGGCCGGGTGCAGCTGGGCTATGGGGGCAGGTGGGGGCATCCAGACGAGTCCACACCTTGCTGGGGAACGTGACTCTGGTTCCAGTCCTGATGGCCTGGGTCTGTGTCTCCCATCCCAACACCAAGCTAGCTTGCCCACCTGCAGTCCTGGCCAAGGACAGCCCCGTCACAAGAAGGAAGCCTCCCAAAGGGTTTCCTCTTTCTCCATTCATCTCATAGTCCTGTGTTGGAAGCTTGTACCTATAAGGTGTGCATTAATTTAGGACAGTCACACAACTCTGCACACATGTATTACCTGATAACCTTGCCACAAGGGTGCCTCGGGGACTCACCTGACCAAGGGGAGGGTAGCGGCCGCAGACTCTGGCCCAGTCAGACCACTGTGCTCACCTGGCCAGTGATGCTGGGCTGGTTCTCCCCAAACTCCCTCTTCTGCCAGCTGGAGCCAAGCCGTGGTGGGGAGGGGACTGAGGCCACCAACAGCATGTCCTTTCTCCATGCTAGGTGAGCCCCTGAAAAGGCCCTGGCCACATGTCCTAGCCCACACTGGACATCCTTTTCTGGCTCCCGGAACTGGACCCATCCCAAGGCCCATGATTTGGTTTATGCTGGCACCCTGCTATCCAGGGACAAAATTTACTTTTCCTCTAGGACACTTCTGCTCCCCAGTGCCACCCCAAGTACAGACCCCTTCACTGTACCCTCAAACATGGGCAGGGGTCCTCTGGTCCCTGCCCTTCCCAGCACAAGGGAAGGTGGCCCCTCCCTAAAGGAGTGCCTCTGAATGCCCACTGCACCCCAAGCCTGAGGACGTGGGGATCACATCTCACCGTCCCTGCTCATTTCCTCGGGAGCTCCGTCACCACCTGGCCTTCACCTTTTGGCCCTCTTCACGTGGTTGTCCACAACCGCATGGGAACGGTAGCTTCCAGCTGGCAGGGACTAGGGCCTTTTCCATTCATGCTCTGGGGACCTAGTCAGGGCCAGGTGCTCATCAAATCTTTGTTGAATGAATGAATCTGCAAGGGGATTGGGGTCAGGGACTTCCCCCTCACACCATGGCCCAGGACGGGCTCCCAGCTAGCTTTCTTCTCGAAGTCTGCCCCAGCTTCACCTTCAGCCTGGGCAGCAGGCCTGGGGGTGGGGCAAAACAGAATAGAGAGGCTACAGCCCTCGGCTGCTCCCAGGGGACAGGACCTCCACACCTGCAGCCTTCCAGGGGCAGGCTCAGCGGGGAGGGGACAGGGCTCCCACCTCCTCAGCCTGGCAGTGCCTCTGTACTCAGCCTCAGGAAGGAGGAGGGAGGCCTCAGGAAGGAGGAGGGAGTCAGCAGAGAAGAGGGCCCAGTACTGTGTGAGAGGAGGGGGCGGAGGAGCAAGTGGCCCTTGGACCAAAGCCTAAGACTCAGCATATTCTTTCCCAGACCAGGTGCCAGAGAACACTGGTCACACATGGAAGTGCAAAGTCCAACAGGCTTTGGAGGAGCAAAGCTGAACCAGTTTCCAAGAAGTGGGCTTCTCAGAGCCTTTTATATGCAAATATGCTGTCCAGAAGGCCCTCAGATCCCACAAAGGCCAGGGAGCAAAGCTGGGTGCATAGGGGGTGTCAGGTCCAGGCCTGCCTTCCCTCCCTCTTCCTCTTCATTCGGAAACAGTCATTGGGTGCAGTTCACCTACTGCCCACCTGGAGATACCTACTTTTGGCACCTGGTTCAGACCTGGCCTAGTCCTAGCCTGGGACTTGGAGTTCATGACATCCTCAGGGAAGGCAGAGGGGGAACACTGGGTCAGGGATGGGGATCAATCTGGGCAGCGTTGGGGACTGCTCCGCGTCCCATGGCCCAACAGTCCCTCCTCTGGCCTCTCTGCCCTCCGGCACCGACAGCCCTGGCCCGTGTCCCCGCAGGCAGGAGGACCTGGCCCTGCCTGGCACTGGGCCGACGGGCACACTGGTCTGGGTAAAGCTTAACTCTCCGGAGCCAGAGCGCGACCTTCCGCTCGGCCGCGCCCCGCCTCCTCCCGGGGGCGGTCACGGTGGCGGGAGGCCGGGCCGGGGGCGGGACCAGGGCTGCACCCAGCGGCCGCGCGCTGGGCGCTCAGAGCCTCCGACGCGCCGTGGGAACGCAGTTGGAGCGGGTCCCTGCGGCCCCAGGTCTCCGCGCCCCGAGATCCCGCCTGGTCTCCTCGGCCCGAGGACTCGGCGCCCACCATGCGGCTGAGGTGAGCCCACCTGCGGCCGCGCCCGGAGCTGCGGGGAAGGGAGCGCGGGCAGGGCGCGGTGTCCCCACCCAGTGGGGCCGACAGCGCCCCGAAGGCAGCGGCGCGGCGTGTCCCCAGCTCCGGGCGGCTCCGACGGGGCTCGCGGGCTCACCTGCAGGCCGGGCGGGAAGCGCGCGGGTTACCTGCGGGCGGGTGTGAGCGGCAGGGGCGGCGCGGGCGGCGTGGGCGCGCTGGGCGGGCCCCGCGGGGAAGGGGAAGAGCGGGGGCTGCACCGGCGGGCGGAGGGCGCACCCCACAGCGCCGGCCCGCGCACCGCCCTTCCCCGCTACCCCGCTGATTTCCCAGAAGGAGGAAGGATCGGACGCGCGGCGACACCTCAGAGGCCCGCGGGTGCCCACCGTTTAGCCACACGGTCTCTCCCCACACACCTGGGATCCCCCTTCCCGTTAGCAGATCCAAACTGGGGAAGCGGGCGCTGCGGGCCGCGCGCAGGGGCGGGTGGGAGCCGGGATGGCAGCTCTGCCCCGGGCTCCCCTCCTTCCTCGCTTCTTGTCGGTCCCCAGCAAGGCGGGCCCGCCGAGGCAGAAGCCTTGACCCTGTCATCATTGTTGAGGGGGGCGAGGCGCAGGGCAGGGAGGTGTGGCCCGCCGCCTCCCTGAGCGCCCTGTGGAGGGAAGCCACATTTCTGATGGAGCCAGGGCCCCTGCGGGCGGGAACGCAGGGGCAGAAGCTCCCTGGGGCAGAAGCTAACTCACCTGACTTCTCGGTTGTTTCTTCTCCAGTCCTGGCCTGCTCTTGCTGCTGCTCAGTGGCCTGCAAGCTGGTGAGTCAGTGCTTCACACAGGGTGCTTTATCCAGCCGGGAGGCGAGCTTCCAAACCCCTCACTGTCAGCTGCGAGTGCCTGGGGCAGGGCCTTAGGAGTGTCCTTTCCACCGCCTGCCTGCTTCCCAGGGGTCTTCTGAGAAAGCTGGTCCCGCATGCCTCCGTCAGTGTGCAGGGCAGAAGGGCAGACAGGGCTCTGCTTTTCCAAACTCTGTAGTTCTTTAATTTCATGCTCAGGGTAGGTAGAAAGCAGTTCCTCTGAGCCAGGGGCTTCCTGTCCCTCCTGGTCTCTTTGCCAGTCAGCCCCACTGAGATTTAGTAAGAGCCAGGAGCAGGGATGTGACCCCACAGCGGAGACCCGGGGCCCCCCAGACCATCCAGCCTCAGCCAGAGGACACACTACTCTTCCTGCGGGAAGTTAAGTGGTTGTACAAATGGTAGGACCCCCTGTGCACATTACATGAACTCTTCTCATGAGCACATGAGAAAACGGTGAGAAATGTTTTCTTTACATGCCCAAATTTTAAAAACCTTCATATTTTCATTGATGGGTCTAGACTCCCAAGAAGTAGCAAAAATAGAGCAGAGCAGCCCAGGAGCCCTCACTGGCGTCTTCCAGTGGTGGCCTTTACATGCCCGCTCTGCACCATCAAAGCCAGGCACTGGCCATGGACAGCAGAGCCAGGGTGCCGCACGGAGCCCCTGGGCTGCCACAGCACCGGCCCTCCTGTGCACATCAACACATTCCTTTTCTGCTTGAAAGTGTCAGGATCTGTGTCCAAGCCTTGTAACCCAGAAGTCTGGGTGACTTCACGGGCTGGGAGTCACTCTCGGAAAATCAAGCTCACCCTTGAATTCTTGTAGATATTCAAGAAAAAGAAGTCAGAGCCATGGTGGGCAGCGACGTCAAACTCAGCTGCGTCTACCCGGGAATACACAGTTTTGATTTAAACGAACTGTATGTCTACTGGCAAGTCAGCGAGTCAAACACGGTGGTGACGTACTACCTCCCAGAGAACAGCTCCACAGGCCTCGAGGACAGCCACTACAAGAACAGGGCCCACCTGTCGCTGGACAGCATGAAGCGGGGAGACTTCTCCCTGCACCTGTACAACGTCACCCCCCAGGACGAGCAGAAGTTCAACTGCCTGGTGTTCAGGAAGTCCTCAGAGTTAGGGAGGATTCTGGAAGCCGTGGTCATGCTGTACGTGGCGGGTAAGTCTGCGAAGCACAGAGCGCGCATCTCCAGCCTCGAGTCCTGGAGAAGGCACTCCCAGAGCCCCGGCCCCCCCGCCCACCCGTTCCCTTCAGCAGGGAAATCCTGTCTTGGTGACTGGGTTTCTCTTCTCCTGTGAGGCAAGCAGGTAAAAACTTGGTCAGCTTGTAGGACAGGTCCCCAACCTGAGACCACCTGGCTTCAGAGAACCCCCAACCTTGCCTTGAACTGCCTTGAACTCTTCAGCTCCAGCTTGATTCTTCAAAATGATTTAGGAGACAGTGCTACAAAACACTAAATGACTTGAAGGACTTTTTTGTGGGGGGGGGAGTTTAAATTTTTTTTTTTATTTGGAGACAGTTTCATTGAGTTGCTTGGGACATCACTATGTTGCTGAGTCTGGCTTTGAACTCATAACCCTCCTGTCTCAGCCTCCCAAGTGACTAGGATTACAGGCGTGTGCTACCGCGCCCGGCAGAATGTAAGGGAATTCTAACAGAGGACCACGGCCAGGGCACACTTCAGCAGGGACATGGCAGGGTCACTCGTGAGAGATACCACATCCAGTAAGGGTCTGAGCTGGCCCTGGGTGCAGGTTGCTGCCCACTAGGCTCAGTGGCTCCCCAGTTAGGTGTCCTGAGGGGGTGCCTGTGCCGGCAGCGTAGACCACAGCCCTGATCTGACCCCTCCTCCAGGTGGGCTGCCTTCCCCATTCCGGCCCCGGACCTGCACCCTCCTTGTCAGCTGCAGGTCCGGCCTCTCTCACCACATGCTCCCCTCCCCTGCAGCCAACTACAGCATGCCCATCGTCAGCACGCCCAGAGGCCCCTCTGCAGACCAGGAGCTCACCTTCACCTGCGTGTCCACGGATGGCTACCCGAGGCCCAGCGTGTACTGGATCAACAAGACGGACAACAGCCAGCTGGACAAGGCTCTGCATAACGACACCATCTCCCTGAACCAGCGAGGCTTGTACGATGTGGTCAGCGTCCTGAGGATCCCTTGGGCGTCCAGTGTGAACATCGGCTGCTGCATAGAGAATGTGCTTCTGCACCAGAACCTCACGGGCAGCAGCCGGACGGGTGAGGCCCAGGAGCCGGGGTTGCAGGACTTGGAGACGGTCCCTATAGGGCGACTCTGCAGCGGCATGGGAAAGGTGGCGGAAAGGAAGGAGGGAGGGGAGGCGTTGCCACGGAGACGTCCCACCGTTCGGGAGCAGAGGGCGCTTCCCCAGACACCCCCAGGTTCACCTTCACCTGCTGAACAGGTGAACTGGACAGCAGCTGACCAGGGTGGAGCCACGCCTTTGCAGCCCACGCCCTCTGCCCCTGAGGCCCCTGAGAAGAATGAGCCCCACCCAGGGAACCCAGCTGGGCCTGGCTGCTGGCTGGGTCCTCCTGTGCTCCGGGTGCAGGCTCTCCCAGTCAGGTGAGGGGCAGAAGGCGGGGTGGAGAGGCTGCAGGCTAGAGTCGTGGCCCCGCCAGCCCCAGAGAAGGGTGCCGCCCACAGGGCCTGCGAGGGGTCCTGCAGGATCCAGGGCAAAGTGGAAATGCAGGCGTCCACCCAGGACGCTGGTGATCCAAGCCGCTCAGAGAGGCCCAGAGAGGCCTGCGCCGGGGCCCTGACCACCGGGGTCCCCGCAGGCTGAGAGCCCTCCCTCCTCCTCCCTCCTGGAATCAGGCTGCAGCCCCAGGACTTGTGCGCTTGGTCTGGGCCTCCTGGACCAGGATGAGGGCAGCACCGAACGCCTCTGGCAGCTGCCTCCTGCCAGCGTTCTCCCTGCGGGGCAGCCAGGCAGCCCTGGAAGGTAGAGCTCAAGGTTCTTGCAGGCTCAATCCTAGCTGCACAGTGGGGTTACCCGGAGCCCCACCCCTGACCCTGGCCTCAGGACAGTGTTTTGTTTTTTGGTTTTTTGAGAGTTTTTTTTTTTTTTTTTTCCAGTTCTGGGGATTGAACCCAGGGGTGCTTTACCACTGAGCCACATCCTGAGCCCTTCTTTGTATTTTATTTAGACACAGGGTCTCACTGAGTCGCTGAGGGACTCACTAAGTTGCTGAAGCTGGCTTTGAACGTGCCATCCTCCTGCTTCAACCTCCCTAGTCCCTGGGATTATAGGCATGTGCCACTGCACCCCACTAAGCCAGCATTAAGAAGCTGCTAGATGACCCTGAGTTGCATTCAGGGTTGATCTATGTGGAGGGCATTGTCCCTGGGTGTTAGAGACACTGGCATCTGTAACCAGCCCCCCTGGGCTGGCGTTGCTGACTTACCCAGAGAACCACTCCCTGCAGGGCCATGACGGGAGGGCCAGGCCTCACGCTGCCGAGGGAAGGCGGAACAGCATCCCTGCAAGGCCCCCAGGAGCAAGATGCAGGGTTGCAGTGTGGCCAGTTATTCCATTTCACATCCACCCAGGGTGGGGGCTCAGGCAAGTGCCTGTGAACACCAAGCACGGTTCACAAGAGCCACAGGGACCCGAAGCATCCATCACAGATTGGGGGCCAGATGCTGCATAGCCATCCACACAAGGGAGTATTATTTATCTGTGAAAAGGATGAGGTGCTGACACAGGCTACAGTGTGGTGGACCCTGAGGACATCATGCCTAAGTGACCAAAGCCAAAGTCAGTCGCCAGAGGCCACTCATGAAGTCATCCATTCACAGAAAGGGCACAGAACAGGCGGTGCACAGTCACAAGAGTGGAGGCGGCCAGGAATGGGACCCGGGGAAGCGGGAGTGACGGCCAGTGGGTAGGGGTTTCCCAGGAAGGCTGCCGCCCCACGCCGTCGCTGTGAAGCGCTGAACGGCACTGAACCGTCCACTGGAAGGGTTCATGGAACACGTGAATTTCACCTGCACTTGAGAAGCCTCCAGGCGCTGGAGTCGGGGCTGGGCTGCCAGGGTGCCAGGTCTGTGAGAGCAGCGTCGCTGCTGCGGCCTGACGCCGGGACCACGGTGGCGTTCGCGCCGAGCGCGTCCCTCTCAGGGCCGAGAAAGACCTTCCCCTCCGGGACTCAAGGCCCGGCTTGTTTCCTCTCCACAGACACCTTCACTGGGCCTGAAGTTGCCGTGACGGACAACCCAGCGCTTCCCCACAAGGAGAGAAGGGTGGCCGTCTTCAGCACCCTTGCCGTCCTGCTGGTGACGGCGGTGGCCGTAGGCTGGCTGTGCAGGACCCGGTTTCTCCGTCGCAGCTACACAGGTGTGTGCGAGGTCCGGCCGCCGACCTCCGGAACGCTGAGGTGTTGGTTTCGTGTGAAAGCGTTGCCTGGAGGGAGCATCGGGGCCCTGCCCAGGCGTGGAGAAGAAGCCCGGCCGTCTCTCGGGTGCCGTGTTCCTGATAGGGCCGCGTCAGAAGGGCAGCCTGGGACGCCCACACGCCCAGGGTCACGCCCAGCGTCACTCCCAGTGAGGGATTCCAGGTTTAGAGATTGGGATGGGGTTGATTTCTGAGGAGGCCAACTGCAGCCGCCCAGGTCACTGGCAAGGCTGGCCATCTTGGTCCTGTGCAGCATGAGGACAGATCCTGAGAGTGAGCTGGAGCGGCAAAAGCTGTGGGCCACAGTGCTGGTCCCAGTGGCCATGCAGAGGCCCTGCCTGGATACCCAGGAGGGCAGAGGAAGGAGAGGGGTTAGGTGGAGCCCGGTATCGGCCACGTGGAAGAGCCCCCTGTAGCTGGCACCCCCTGGGTGGAGGCTTCCCTGCTTCCAGGTGTTCCCAGCACGTGGCCCCCCCAGAAGCACTTTCCATGGCCCAGGACCCCACTGCTGGTCCAGCCAGGCTGCAGCAGGGCCCCCCCGAGCCCAGGACACACCCTTGCTCCTAAAAGAGCATCTTCCCTCAAAAGCAGGGGGGTCTGGGAACCCCTTACCTGGGAATCCACTCCCTGTCCAGGGCAGGACCTGGGGAGATGTCCAGGCAGAGGGGTGGGGCTGCTCTGAGTTCAGGACCACTGGGTCTTCGGAGCAACTGCCCCTCCCTCCATGCTACCTGGACCTCTCTGACTCATCCCACAGGTGCGAAGGTCGTGTGGCCAGAGGAGGAGCCCACAGGTGAGTTGTCCCCAGAGAGGAGAACGCGAGGCGGGCGCGGAACCTCAGTTGTTTGCCTTGGCACCTGGCGGTTTTGGAGACACGGGGAGATCCCAAGGTGCACCCGGCATTTCCTGTTGGCTCCCTTGGCACCAGGTCCTGCCCTCGTGTGCTCTTCCTGATGTCACATGATGGAAGCTTCCAAATGTGCACACAGGCAGAGTCCAGTCAATGACCCCGGGCCCCTCCCCACCCCGGGGCTGTCTAGAGTAAGTGCGTCCCCGGCCCCTCCCTGAGCTGGGATAGTGGCCTGCCAAGCAGCTCCGTGGCCTCTGGGGTTGTGTGCTCGTGGTCTCAGAAGCAGCAGTTGATGAGGATCACTGTCCCAGTTTTGGAAGAGCAAGATGTTGCTGGCTACCACCCCAGGCCGGGACCCGGATGAGGGGCTCTGCCTGAGGGGGTGGCTGCATGTCTCCTCACCTGGTTTGGTGGGGCCCAGGGACCTGTTTCCCAGGTGAGCTGTGTGATGGCTGGTTTTGTAGCCCCTGCCCCCTGCAGACAGTGCCAGCCGACTCCAAGTCTTTTTGGAGCAGAACTTGCTAGAACAGTAGGGCCCCCTGGGGAATTAGCTGCCTCCTGAAGGCAGCCCTCTTCAGTTTCCAGGCCCTTTGTCTTCCCGAGTCCCGAGGAGGTCGGTCTCTGTCTTCAGAATGAGGAGGAAGGCCGGGCGTGGCTGCTGGCAGAGGGCCTGCCCATCTAGTGAGAGGCCCTGGCTTCTGTCCCCAGCACTGTGTGGAGGCAAAGGAGGGGCCGGAGCTCATGTCCCTCTCTTCTCTTTCCTCCAAGACCATGTTTGACAGGAACTCACTGCCCAGGACGGGGACAGGGCTTTCACGAAATGCCACTGGGTGGACATCTGACGCAGCTTGAGAATGGACTTGGACAGGCTTGGTGACAAAAGGGACCGTGAGCCACCTGCCCCTGTGTGCTGTCGGCAAGGACAGGATCCACCTGGCCAGGAGGGGCACAGGAGGCTGCCTGGGGAGACCCTCAGACACTGCCCGTCAGAGCGCGGTCCTTCACAGCAGGGCAGCAGTACTGGCACGTGGGCGCCCAGAGCCCACAGCCCCTGCGCTTCAGCACAGGCTCCTCCCAAACAGGACCAGGCACGGGCCTCGCGGGGCCCTGGGGTTCTGAGAGCGAAGGAAGGACGTTGGAGTAGAAGGAAGAACGCAGCCACCCACTGCCTTCCAGGACGGCCTCTGTGATCGCCGGAGCCGCGGAGGCTGTGTGCAGGAGACCGGCCCCAGGGCTCACCGGCTGCCATCCTGCAGGAGCTCCTGTGTAGTCGTGCAGGTGGTGCACACCTGCGTGTGTGCGGACAGGAAGTGGTCTATGCTGGAAGCCCCGGGAGACCTGCTGGACCTCACTTCTCTAGTGTCTCCAGTGGGAAGAACACCGGATCTTGCTGGTTTTGTCAAAAGCTCCATCATCCTCCTGAAAAGGCTCATGTGGAATTTTGCCCAAAGATAGTGTGCTGCAGGGCCCCTGTCTGGAAGCAGAGGCCTCCCGGACCTGCCGCTAGGCCGCCCCGCCCACTCCCCAACCCAGCCCTGAAAACGTGCAGTGGCAGACATGAGCTGCACCTGAGGTCATCAGAGCCCTCCAGGGGACTGCTCGGTGGAGGCCAGGTCCCCTGCCAGCCACGGAGGTCTCACATCCCGGCACGGACTCCCTCAGAGCCCAGAGAAGGCAGCTCTGCAGGCCCCTCCACCCCCCCCCGGAGGACCTCCACGGTGCAAGGCCTCCCATCAAATGCCAGGTTCCTGCGGCTGATAGGCCACCACTTGACAGGCATCAGCCCTGGCCAAGCCTCCAGGGTGGTCTCCATGTGGTTTCCAGAATGGACGTAGCAGGGGGCTCAGGGCATGCCTGTGTGCACGCGTATGCTCTTCCAGGTAAGCTTGGCTTCCAGGTAAGCCAGGTGCACCATCCCAGGAAGCGGTGTGGCTTCCCTGGACAGGTCTGTCCCCCAGCTGTGGGCAAATGCCCTCCCTTCTCGCCTGCCCGCGTAGCCCAGGCCTGGGTGCCACATCCGTGATCGCTGGGTGCTGAGGGGCGTGTGAGGGCTTCTCACCTCGGCGGAGTGAGACCTCACACTTGGCCACCCTGGTGCAGGCCTACTGCAGCGCCTGGGGAGGGGCCGCGCACACTCCACCCCGAAGCACTGGTGTCCACGATGGAGGAATAAAGTAGCCGGGCGCCGCAGCCATGCCCATGAGCCCATCGCCTGGGTGGGGGCAGGGGGATCTCGAGTGTCAGGCCGCCTGGGCCACTCAGACCCTGTCTCAAAATAAAATAAAAAGGGCTGGGTGAGCTCGGTGGCGGAGCGCTCGCCCAGCCTGTGCAAGGCCCTGGCTTCTGCCCGGTGCTGCAGGAAGAGGGTGCTGATGTCCTCAGCACGGTGGGTTGGCTCCCAGGGAAGGCAGCACAGAGCTGCCGGGTGGAGGGCCGGCAACTGTGGGGAGCGGGGAGCAGCGCCTATGAGCCGTGACCACAGGGACCTGGGAGGGACGCCTGGGAGCTGTGCCCCCAGGCTCCTGAGAACCCCCTTAGCCTGGGGCCCTGCTGGCCTGGTCTGCAGGAGACCCTGGGTGTCCCTAGAGAGGCTTGTGGGCCGGGGACGGGATGGTGGCAGCCGGCTGGGAGCTGAGTCTGGCTTCAGGTGTTTCTGCCTCCACCCAACAGCCGGCTGGGGCTGCTCTCCCCGTGCCACTGGGTTCTCCTGGACCCTGGGCTCCTGGCTGACTGGGACCCGGGTCTTGTCTCCCTGGTCCCTGCAGGCCCAGCCACCCTGAAGCCGCTCCCTCTCCTCTTGTCTCCCGAGGGCTGAGGAAGCAGCTCCCAGCAGCCCCTCAGATGCCTGGGATGGCCCCAGCACCCCACGTGAGGCTCACCGTGAGACCCTTGCCCTGGGACCTCACATCACTGACCACTCCTCAGTCTGAGTGTTGTCAGGCTGGCTTTTGGTGTTTTGATCTCCAAGACTGGACTTAAGCTCTTACGAGCTGCCAGCTGGCTGTGTCGGGCAGCTCTCCTCAGCGGGCGAGTCTTGGCACATTCAGCCCAGCTGTCTTTAATCCGGGCAGGGCCCACCGTGTGCCCCTGTCACTGCTCCCCGGCCGCCACTGCGCTGTGGTTCTCCCCCAGGGGACGTGGCGAGGTCACGCGGCGTCGCGGGAGCAGCAGCAGGCGGGCAGCCCAGCGTCCTCCAGCACGGCACAGCCCCCTTCTCCTGGGTCACCTTGCCATGGGGCAGGCAGGCAAGACCTCCAGCCCCCAGGGGAGGGGGTGGAGCGCGCCCGCCACAGCCAGCGCCTGGCACTGGAGGGGGCTCCTGGTCACGGGCCGAGCGCAGGCAGTGAACCTGGCGCCGACTGGAGCCCAGACTCCCTCATCGCACGGAGCTCGGGAAGCGCTGGGCCCCACCGCCTTCTACCTTGGAAACCCCCTCCCTGTGAGGACGTAGTAGGGGTGCAGAAGCAGCCATGGGGGCGGGGCCGTGGTAGACAAGGGGGTCCAGCCCAGGGCAGGAGAGAGAAAGTACCCGACTGGCCCTGCGAGTGCCACCAGGCCTCCTTCAGGGAGGGAGGCTCCTGGAGCCGGGTCCTGGCCCAGAGCCCCACCCAGGACGGGCCACCGTGGCCTGGTACATCTGACCACGCTGGCACCTCCAGAGAAGGCTCTGCCGCTGCCTAACTCAAGCCCACTAGGGTGGTCTGGGTGCAGCAGTTGGCACCCCTCTGGGATCCCTCCGGGGCTTCATCTCCCGCCAAGCCCAACCTGTTGAAAGGGGACCTGTCTAATGAGGCAGCCGCTGCTCTGCTGGATCTGGTACCTGCCCAGCCACCCCACAGCCCAGCCAGCACCAGGAGCCCCAGGGCTGTGGTCTGTCGTGGGCTTCTGGTCACAGCACCGTGCCAACCCCAAGGGTTAGAAATCCCTGCTGCCCTGCCCCATGGTGGACACCTGCAGGGAGCCCTCACATCCCTGGGTCCCTGGGTGGCCACCTCCTGAACAGTCCCCAGCGCTCAGGCCTGGGTCTCTGAAGACCAGGGCGCTCCTCACTGCCGCTGTTCTGAGGAGAAGTGTCTCGCGGAGTCTAGGGTAGCTGGCTCTTCCCTTTAAAAGGTCCTGCCTTCGTCCGGGGAGTGACAGCTGGGGGCTTCCGTGAGGGGGCAGGCCAGGCCAGCTCCCAGGCATGGTGGAGAGTGACCCCACGTCCCAGGGGAGGTGGGTCTTTGCTACCAAGAATCTGCTCCAGGCCATCCTGTCTTCAGTGGCCACTGGTGTGACCAAGTCCTGGGGAGGGGCTGCTCCTGCCACCATCTCCCCTGGGAGTGCAGTAGGGGTGCAGCCCAGCGTCCTCCAACACAGCAGAGCCCCCTTCTCCTGGGTCACCTTGCCATGGGATAGGCGGCCTCGAGGAGCTGGGTGGGCCTACAGGAGCCCAGGGGCCACACTGGCTCCAGACCAGCCAACCCCACAGCATGCGCACCAGGGGTTGCCACTCGGGATCAAGACCCAAGGAGCTGGGCCCAGAGGCTCGGCCATCCAGGCCCTGCCCTTGACCTTGGTCAGCCAAGCACTGGCCAGGCCCCCACCCTCCCTCCTCCGTCCCATGTTTTCTTGCCACGTGTTGTGTTGTGGGCCCCACAACTGCTAGTCCCCACCTCCCCTTGGCAGTCGGGAGCTGGACTGTCCCTCCCCTCCCATCCTGTGGACTGAGCAGCAGCAAGGCCAGGGCCCCACCCTCTCCCTGGAGGGCCATCCCAGGCTGCTCGGGAAGAGGGAGGGCAAGTCACAGCCGGTGGGGCTGCCATGGGCGGGGACCAGGCTGTCCTCGGACCCACTCCTCAGAGATTTGGGCCCCAGGGTCTGCGAAGCAGCGGGGGAGCAGGGAGCTCTGGGCATCCGGAGGAGCCCCTCTCAGAAGCCACACTGCTATACCCGGTGGGAGTGGGTAGGGGTCATGTTTCCAAGTGTCCCGAATGAACCACTCAGGGACAGGTGAGGAGGACACAGGAAGACTCTTGGCAAACCCAGGGAGCCTTGCCCTCCCCCTAAACCAGGAGTGACCAGCCAGGAGCAGACGAGCAAATACCCAAGAGGACCACTGGGCAGGAATAGCCAGCAGCTCACCCTCAGGTTGACATCTGCCCAGGACAGTGCCTGCCCAGCCAGGAGCCCGTGAGGGTCAGCGGCAGCCTGGACACTGGAGAAGCAGACTCCTCCCGCAGCCTGGAGGCCACATCTGACTTCAAGGCATGTCAGCAGGGCGGGCTCCCTCTGGGGCTCTGAGAGCGGGACCTCAGCCTCTTCCAGCTCCTGCTGGTCCCAGGCCCGCGGCTTGTGGCCACATCGCTCGGCCTCGGCCTCTGCCTCTAGGTGACTTCCTCCTGCGAGGACACCCACCCAAGGCTCAGGGCCACTCCGATCGGGTGCGACCTCTCTTGACCACATCCGCAGAGACCCTATTTACAAAGGTCAGATTCTGAGGTTCCAGGAGGAACTGAGTTCTAGGAGACGCCGTTCAAACCACAGGTCCAAGAGGAGGAGCAAGGAGGACGGAGAAGATGGGAGGAGGATGTGGGGAGAGGTCGGGAGAGGAGACGGGAGCACAGGGGAGGGCGGGGACTCCGGGCTGGCCAAGGTCGGCCCCCACGTGGCTTCAGCTCTGCTGCTCAGGGCGCACGGCAGTGCTGTCTCCCCTGGACTCTGCCAGGCCTGAGGGCCACCCACAAGTATGGACTCCGTCCCCTCCTGGCTACTGTAGTTGAGCACCTGCCATGAGCCCCTTCCACAGGCGCCCTCCCGGCCCTGCCCACGGCACATGGGCGGCATGAGCCCCAGGTGGCCACTGCGCGATACCTCTGCACACAGGCCCGCTGTTTAGGTTCACGGTGACCCACACTCTTCAGGCTCTGGCGGCTGGGGCTCAGCTTTGGGGGTAGCTGAGGAAGCAGGCCCTCTCACGGCAGGGCATCTCCAGGCCACGCTGGACCCCTGACCTGGGGCCTTCCCTGCAGGGCCAGACCCCTTCAGGGTGCGTCTGGCAGCCCCACCTGAGGATGTGAACCACAGCGCGAAGGGCGGTGAAGCCTTTGTTCCCAGGGAGGATGGACGTGGCCAGCTGAGTCCAGAGGGAAGCTGTGGTGAAAGGAGTAGGGGCAGAGCAGCCCTCGCTCGAAGGCCACGGCAACGTGAGAGGCGCCCCAGAAGCTCGCGTGTGAGACCACGCGGCAAGGTTCGCAGGCCACAGGACGGGCCAGGGAGCCTCAACCTGGTCAGAGCATTGAGCCCTGATGGGGACCAACCGGGAGGTAGCCGCAGGCAGGAGGGTGTGCCGGGAAGGTGGGTCACCGGGTGTGCTCCGCGGTCATGCTTTGTCCCTGGGGCATAGAGCTGTCCCTCTCTGCCCTAGTTGCCCGTCCTGAACCGCCTTCCCCCACTACACCATGATGTGCTGCCTCAGGTCAGCCCAAAGCTGTGGAGTCAGCCGACCACCCATGAACCTCTGAAGCTGTGAGCCACGGCGAACCTTCCTCCTCTGCATTATTCTTGTAGGTCTTTGCTCACAGTGATGAAGAAGCTGACTAAAGCAGGTGGGGATTCAGGCACTGTGGTGCACACCGTAACCCCAGCAGCTCCGGAGGCTGGAGCAGGAGGATCATGAGTTCAAAGCAGCCTCAGCAACTCAGCAAGGTCCTGAGCAATGTAGTGAGACCCTGTCTCTAAATAAAAAATAAAAAGGACCCGGCGAGGGAGGTAGCTCAGTGGCAAAGCACCTCTAGGTGTATTTCCCAGTATCGATAATCAATCGATCTGTTATGCTGTGGCTGAGGCGTCCCCCAAAAGCTCACGTGTGAGACGATGCAGGAAGGTTCCGAGGAGACACGACTGGGTCAGGAGAGCCTCCACCCAGGCAGCACTTAACCCCCTGATAGGGATGGAGGGAGTGGTGACTGGAGGCGGCAGGTGTGGCTGGAGCAGGGGGCAGGGGGCCTGGCTGTGGGGCGCATTTGGATCTGGCCAGCGGAGTCTCTGCTCCTGACCATCTGGGAGCTGCTTCCCTCCACCACACTCTGCAGCCACAATGCTCAGCACCACCTCAGCCCCAAGGAATGGAGCCTGCCGTCTGTGAACGGAGACCCCCAAAATCATGAGCCCCAAATAAACCTTTCCTCCTCTACAATTGTTCTTGTCGGGTCTTTCAGTCACAGCAGCGAAAGCTGACTAACACGCAGCCAATAAAAAGCAGGCGGGGAAACGCCACATGCAGCCAGGCACTCAGAGAGCTGGGCTAGGCTAGGAGTCCAAAGGCAGCGCCCAGCACGGACCGCCCAGTGCTAGATGTGCTGAGTTCTGCCACCTTCCCACCTCGCTGCAACCCCCAGGGGTCCCGCTCCAGCCAAAGCAGCGAGCCTTGAGGGCCGTCCTGGACCCAGGCCAAAAGAGGTCTGCGGTCCCGATGGAGACCTGGTACCAGGCCAGAGCCAAGGAACTTAGAGCCACAAGGCAGAGTTTAGAGGAAAGATGACTTTGAAAATGAGATCAACTGCCCAAACCAGATGGACTTGGTGAGCGCAGAGCTGGGACTCTAACTCACTTCACCATTGCTGGGGGTGAAGCCCGGCCAGTAGAGGCACAGGCCGCCTGGGAGGAGCTCCTCGGAGGGCAGGGTGCGCGGCAAGGGTCCCTGGAGGTCCCGAGCTGAGGGCTCTGCAGGTCGGGGCCGAGAGCCCCTGGCCTGGGAGCTGCGGGCAGGCGGTTTTACAGCTGCTCTGCTCAGCTCGTGAGCACCCGGGACACACGGGGCCTCCACGGCCAGTTGTCCACCCCAACCCTGAGCTGCCATGGCAGTCCCCACAAGACCAAGGCTACTCGTTGGTGGCTCTAGGGGCCTGCGCTGTGGCTCTGGAGGTCCCAGTCTGGCTGCGGTGTCCACCTGCTATGGGAGGGGGGTTTGCTCGTGCGACTGAGCTGCTGGGTGAGCTGGGGACTTCCCGCTGTGCCCTCCCCCGCTGCACACCAAGAGCACGACAGGCCATCTGCACAGGGTTTAGCACCTCAGACGTCCAGGGACCTCGTAGGTTTCCACCTGAACACCCAGGCCCGAGCTTCCTGTGGACAGGCCAGAGGGACGGTTAGCACAGCGTCATTCTTTATGGAGTGAACGACCTGTCAAGCCTCCGTTGAGCCCAAGACCTCAAACAAAGGCACGCTGAAGAACTGTCCATCAGGGAGGCCAGGCGGCACGGCCTGGGGCTCCTCCCTGGAGTTGTTCATTATGAAGAATCGGGTCAGAGGCCTGGCGCCTGCCGGCGTTGCAGCACTGCTGCGGGCATCGTCCAGGGAGGGCTGGCCGTCCACGCAGGAGTGAGTGCCGCCCATTCTGCCCGGGGCAGGACCCCGGGCTGAGGGAGTGTGGGCCTGAGACTCAGGCAGGCAGAGGCTGGTCTGTGGTGGGCTTTACCTGTGGTGGACATTGGCGTGGGCAGTCCTTGGCAAGCACAGGCCAGCAGCCCCATGGAGAACCACAACAAAACCTGACCTTTTAGAGGAAAAAGCAACAGACAGTCAGTTAAAATTACGTCTTGACTTCCTCTCTGCCTTAAGAGCTGAAAGAGGAACTGACGCTGTCTCACCAAGCCGTGGTCACCCCAGGAGCCCACGGAGAAGGACTTTCAGTGGAGAGCCCCAGAGCAGCTCCACATTCTGCTCAGGAAGGAGACTGTGAGGCCCCTGTTCCTGCACACCAAGGGACAGGGACCCCGTGACCCCTCAGAGGGAGAGGCCCTGCGTGCAGGCCAGGCAGTGCCGTGGCTGACCAGCTCAGAGGGAGTGTCCCAGAGGATGTGCTGGAGAGTGGCAGTGGCTACAGAGTGCCCGCGTTGGGCCGAGCAGCTGCCACGTCCTCGGCCGCCTGCGGTCCCTTCAGACGGGGGGTAGGGAAGCTGCCCAGAGCCCCTCCTCTGCCCTACTGGGCTCAGTGCCAGCCCTGGCACAGGGCACCACAGGGGGCCTCAAGCACCATCCCAGTGGGCTGGGGACCACTGGGATCAGCTCCATCCTGCCCACCTCGAGGTGGACCTTGGACTCAGAGGTCCTCGAGGTGGACGGTGTATGGGCTCGGACAGTGCTCAGCAAATGAAAAGCCATGAGCTGGAATTCCCGTCACTGGCCTTCCTGGCCTCCCTCGCACCGAGCCCTGGGCCTCCAGGAAGGTGCTAAGGTGCCCAGGGCAGGAGCTCCTGCACCCCCCAGGGCCTTGCTGAGGCCAGGAGAGGACGGATGCCCTGGGGCTGCCCACAGAGGCGAGGGATGGCTTGTCCGGGACGTCCAGTCACACCCTGGGGTGTGGGGGCGACACGGCCTCCAGGCTGTGTTGGTGAGTCCACCTGCCCGTAGGGCCACCTTCGGACTGTGTGTACTGACAAGTGTGCCACCAGCCTTGGCCCTCGTGGGTTCAGGTTTAGGTGAGAGACCGTGGCCACCCAGAGGACGTGGCTGAGTCAGTCAGGACTGGCTTTTTAATTGTTTGTAGCGGATTCAGAAGAGCCTGCAGCCCACAACAGCTGGACCAACCACCCCGCCCTGACCGCTGACCTCCCTCTCACAAGAGAAGAGCTATGCAGAGAGGAAGGACCTTCGGGAACTTCGCCAAAGCCTGGCCTTGGTCTGGAGTGGAGGAGGGAGGACCAGGCACGTGGGCTCGCTCCCCGCCAGGCAGGCTGGGCCCCTGTGGCAGGCGGCCCCCTCTGCTCTGCCGCTGGGGCGCCCACACTCACGGCCTCCTCCTTCAGCCTGTCTTCCTCCGAGCCACACGCCAGCGTGAGGTTTGGTTTGCATGTCCCAGTGTGCTGCGGGATTCCACCCTGGCCTCCTCCTGCTACGCCTGAGGTACCCCTGCTGCTCGGCATGGCTCCTGGGTACCGCCTGCCCCAGCAGGTTAAATCAGCAGGACATACACTGGGGCACGTTAGGATGACCTGGGAGCTTTTAGCAGTTTCACCCCTGGACAATACGGAAGGTCTTGGGCGAGACCCGGGCATTGGATTTGTCCAAGTACCTCAGGGAGTCCAGCCCAGCCAGGCGTCCTCCCGGGCCCGCCCTGTGCTCATTCCTGGAAGACCCAGAGGAATGGTGGCCACAATGGACCATAGGCCCCCCCTGCCCCGATTTTACTAACCAGGAGTGAGTTGGCCTGACCCAGTTTGTGACCCAAGATAGGAACCGAATCAGCCAGAGCAGAGCTGGGTGAGGGTGTGTGAGCCCCACCAGCCCAGTCCCGCCAGGTCCAGCCTGAGCCTGCGCCTGCTGCAAGTCCACGATGTCCCTGCCGTCCCCTCGTCCAGCCCTGCCGGGGCCCAGGCAGCAAGTGACACTCAAGTGTTCCTGAAGTGCCAGCAGCCGGTAGACGCTGGGCAGGACCATGGAGAACAGCCCCACAGGGGCCGGCAGACCCCGCAGGCCCTACAAGCAGGAGCGGCATTATTGGGCTGGCTTTGGGGAGCAGGGCACGGCCACGCTGCACCCTGGCCCTGAGGCCCAGTTCTGAGCCTGGGACTCTCTACAGACTATCAGCAGCAAGTCCTGCCTCACGGAACTCTGTCCATCCAGAGTCCAGCACACGTTGGCCCGGGGCATTCTCCTTGAGCACCAGCCTGTCCTGAGGGCCCTCGGCTTGTTTCCAAGGTCCAGGAATGAGCTGTGGATATCTGCAGGTTTTACTTTTCTGTACTGGGGATTGAACCCAGGGCACTTTACTACTGAGCCACGTCCCCAACTCTTTTTTCATTTAGAGACAGGGTCTCACTAAGGTGCTCAGGGCCTCGCTAAGTTGCTGAGGCTGGCCTTGAACTTGGAATTCTTCTGCCTCACCTTCCCAAGCCGCTGGGATCACAAGCCCGCGCCACCGTGCCTGGCAGTATCTGTTTTAAATGGCTATTGAGTGACGGTCTTGCAAGGGCTCCCCAAGGCTGCATGCACCTGCCAGCCTCCAGAGCAACCTGCCAGCCTCCAGAGCAACCTGCCAGCCTCCAGAGCAACCTGGCCTTGTGTGGGCCCCTGGGGAGGCTGCCGATTCAGCAGCCCTCCGCTCTGGACATGTAAATTTTGTGGCTCGGATACACAGCTCCTTTTAACAAAGAGAATTCGCTTGGTTGGTTAAAACACCTTTTTTAATGGTGTCTATTGTTAACACGCTCATCTGGGCTCCCACATTTGTCCTGCGAGCCCCAAACTCAGCACATCTGCCCTCTCCGAGGGCATCCTGGCTGCTCCCTTGGCCAGCGCCCTTCCTCCGCAGCCATTCACTGTCCAATGCGCATCCGCCCTTGCCTGGGATGCTGAGCGGCCCGGGGGTCGGTTCTGGGCGTCAGGCACGGAGGGCGAGCTACACAGAAGTCAGACGTGCCAGGTGGCATTGGGGGCCGCGGCGCTGGGCGGAGCACTGGTCTCCTGCCCCTCGTTCCTCACCACTCACGCACTCACGCACCCCCATGCTGGGCAGGGAGCACAGGCAAGGGTGGCGTCCACGCGCCTCGCTGTGAGCAAGGCCTGCGGGAGAGATGGACACAGGCACGTCAGACGTCCTCCCCAGAAGAGGTGGCCCTGGGGCCGAGACGCTGGGATGTTCCTCCCCAGAGCAGAGGGTTGGCAGAGTGACCAGGAGAAGTCTCGCCAGGGCAGGCAGGAACCTGGGCCCATCACCACGCCCAGACAGGGACGGGGTGTCCTCCTAAGTCTCTCCTCGGGACACCTGGAGAGAGCTCGCATAACCGCACCAGGGGACTCCCACCTCCATGCACGTCCGCACAGCACCGTCAGGATGAGCGAGTGAGTGAGTGAAGGAGGCCTGTTGGCCCCTGAGGGATGGAGACGCCCACTCATCAAGGAACGCTCCCTCCTGGCCTCTTCTTCCGTGGTCGGGGGTCCTCAGCCCACTCCCAGGATGCCCTTCCTGCTAGGGTGAGAGCGCTGGCCGTGTGCTGCAGAGGCTGCCCGTGGCCCCTGCAGACCTTTGGTCAGATGGACAGATGTGACGTCTGGGATGTGCAGGTGTGGCCCTGAGCTGGGGCCGGTGCCCTTGAAGGTGGTTGCTGACACTGTGTCCTCCGTGCTGACGCTCCAGGAGCACCTGAGCGTTGCAGGAAGAGCAGGGCAGACGGGATGGAGGAGGGACGCTGAGGGACCAGTGCGTGCAGAAGTGAAGTGTCCCCACTGCAGCTAGGATGAGAGTGACAACCTGGGATGTCTCCCCGGGATTCAAAGTCACCAGCAGTGAGACGCTCTGGCCTGGGCACACCGCTGTGTCCCTGATGCCTCTGTGCCTGAGCCATCCTTCCCGGGCTGCAAGTGGTGGCTATTCTACATGTGGCCCCCCCACCCTTGCCTCCTGAAGCCTGAGCCCCAACAAGGAGAGTAAGAGGGTCAGCCTCCCTGGCCACAGCTCCCTGCTCCCAGAGGCTCGTCTGCCCCTGCTCTTCCCTGGTGGCCAAGGAGCCCCACAGTGGACCCCCGGAAGAGCCTGGGCCGTGCAGGTGTGTGGTCGGCCCAGGAGGAAATGCAGCTGCAGAGCACTGACACTTGGGCAGCCATCCGCACACTGTTCTGGGCCACCTCCCCGCAGGTGCAGGGTGCTGGGTGCAGAGCAGCCCTGCTGGATATCTGGTGGCCAGTCCCTTTCTGACCAGGATGCTAGGCGGGCTTTAGGAGGCCGGGTCAGGATGGGTGACTTGTTCCTTGACCTCAGGAGACACCAAACCTGCAGCCGTAAGGATGAGAGGAGGCAGTAAGTCGGGAGCCGGGACAGGCGTCCTCCAGAGAGGAGGGCGATCCTGGGCACTGAGACAGGCTTCTGCAGGACCCGCAGGGCCAGCAGAGCCCAGCCCATCGCTTGGATCCTAGAGTTGGTCACTGCTGTTGCTGCTGTTGCTGGTGCCAAGGGGCTGGGGGCTGGCTGCTGGGCCTGAGGCGGCGCAGGGCTGGCACAGGGTGGGGGTGCAGGGTGACCAGCTACAGGGGGAGAGCCTCTGCTAGCCACTGCCCAGGACCACAGCCATGGGGAAATGGGAGCTCCCTGGTGCAGGGAGACCCCACAGTCACACCCTGCGGGGACTCAGACCCACCCCTTCATAGTCACCTTCCTGCCCAGCCAGCACCGCCACGCACCGGCACTGCCGCTTCCTGAGCCCACCCGCGTGTGTCTCCTCCACGGGCCGCACATCCGGGGCCCCAGACCAGAGCCAGCTGCGCGCAGGGCCAGGTCCCCAGGCTTAAGGCTGGTGCGCCTTGTGGGAGCCAAGCCGCCGCGTCCTCTGTGAGCACTGTGCTTTCTAAGTCATGAGTACGTAGGAGCGAGCAGGTGCTCAGGTCCGCCCGAGACCGACTTCAGACCCAGCAGTCTCTGCCTCCCCGTCCCCGAGTCACTCGTGCCGACAGATGATCTGTGAAGGGGCAGTCACACCTGTCACGCAGATAGCAAAGGGTGCACGGTACGGGTTTCACGCAGGCCTGCGGGCAGGAAAGGGGTCAGACGTCCCGCCAGGTCACAGGAGGGAAAAGCAGAGCTTCTGTGGGACGTGGCTCTTATGAGATGGGGTGCTCCTCGGGGCGGGCCCCGCGGCTGTCGTGGGCATGGCGTCCAGCACTGCCAGGGCCTCGCCCAGCCTGCCTGCATCCTCCAAGCCATCACTGTCCACTGCGTGCCGATGGGCAGGGGCACCTCCTCCAAGCCCACCATGCACCCCAAGTGCAGCCCCCTAGGCTTGCCCTGGGGGCCTGGGCCTTGGGGACCCTGGGTCAGGGTGTCTGGGGCAGAGCCTGGCACAGGGCAGGCCTCCCATGTCCCACGGATGGCAAATGGGCCAGGAAAAGGAGAGGGGAGCGAGCAGCCCACTTGGCAGAGTCACGGGGACGTGGGCTCGCGAGTGGCCACAGTCTGGGGGCAGAGGTGGGGCTGTGTGGGAGGGGGGCTGGGGGGACGCAGGTTTTATAGGGCACAAGTGGAGGACAGCAGCTGCCAGAGCAGCAGATGTGGGCAGCTGCACTGGGCTGGCCCTCCCAGCCCTGGGCACCCCGGTCCTGCGGTGCTGGACAGCAGCACCCACCTCCTGGTCTCTCTGCAGCAGCCCTCTGCTGGGCTGTTGGGGAGCAGCCCTGTCCCCAGGGCCAGGGTCCTAGGAGGCCCTGGGAAGGGAGGTGGACCTCAACTCAGGCCGTGAGGGTCCTTGACATCATCTCCAAAAGGAATCTAAGGACAGGTGAACGCGAGGCACAGGCTGAATCACTGAGCGAAGGACAGAAGGCCCCCTGAGACAAGGCCAAGCGAGGGTGTGGGGAGGAGCAGGGAGCCGCGCCTAGCGGGTGCGCGGCGCGGTCAGATCCAGCCCTCCCCTGGACCTGGCTGCTAGCTGCCTGCCACCATTGCGACCTCACGGCTGTTTCTTTTCCTCGTAGCTGATGCGCTCTGCCTCTGCTCCCGGTCGCTCAGGAGCTGTGTCTGATGGAGCATGAAGCTCCACGTCTGGGTTGAAGTGTGGCCCGCAAGCCCCCTCCCACCCGTCCTGGGTCGCGCCTACCTCCGTGCAGCCTGGGCCAGCCCGGGGTTTCCAGACACGCATGTGTGTTCTGCAAGGCACGCAGCCCTGACGCGGGCGCTGGGCCTCATCTTCCAGAGAAGCACATTCCAAGTCTGCACTCGGTGGTGGCTGAGGGGCCAAGACCGTGTCCATGGCTCCCAGAGAAGCAAACAGATGCAATCCTGCCCTGCTTCATGGGGTCTCCACCCGGCCAGCGCCGCCAGCAGAGGTCCTGAGGGCTCTGGTCATCTGTCTGCAAACATTCATTAAGCGCCTACTACATGCTCCACAGGGAGTCCAGAAAGAGACTGCTTATCCTTCCCTCTGGTTAAAGAAGCCACTGGGCCCCGGGACGAGCTGAAGAGCCCTGCTTCCCGGCCCCACAGCCCTGCCCCTTCCCGGCCTTGTGCTGCATCACTGCTGGATCCGCATACGCCCATGTGCAGGGGCAGCAGAGGGCCTGGGAGCAGACCTGTCCCCACACCCGGGGGAGCAGCCAAGAGTCACCCCAGTGGAGAGAGGAGGGCAGGAGGGGGCGGGAGACCCCAGAGATCCAGGGGTGGAGCGCAGTGAGGACTTCCAGCCCAGGGAGCCCTCTGGCTGCCGGTGAGCCGTGTCGGTGTCAGCCAAGTGCAGAGAGGCGTGGGGGGTCCTCACGCCACCTCTACCTGGTGTTTCCCAAATCTTGGAAGACCACTGCTCTGGCCTCCTGTGTTGGCCCCACAGAAGGTTTGTCCGGCTCGGCCAGGGGTAAAGGGGCTGGTGGGCAGCCCGGGGACAGGGACACCTAGCACAACCCTCTCCCTGCTGGGGTCTTCGCTCCCCCTGCTCCGCCAGGCTCTGCAGGCGGCTCCAGAGGTGGCTGTGCTTGGGCTGCCACAGAGCACCACAACCTGGGTGGTTGTTACAGGGCTGGGGCTTTCTGGGAAACTGAGGCAGCATGAAGCACCCACACTTCGAGCCCTGATTCTTGTGATCAAGTCAGAAAGATTCCAGGCACGTCACTCAGAGTAACAGGTATGAGTTTATTGACGGGATAGGGAAAGGGGATGGGGACACTCAAGGGACAGAGTGGGTTCTCTGAGACAGAGGGACAGTGTGTCTCTCCTGCAGTCCAGTTCTACTGAGGATTCCCAGTAGTTTCCAGAAAGTCCCGCCCAGATCCACCCCTTGACTTTTGACTCACAGCAGCATGACATCAGACTTCCAAGTCCCCAGGGCCATGACAACTCTAGATCACCTTGTCTCATGCTGACCAGTTCTAACCGGACTCAACCACAAATTCTTAGAGTGTATGGTGAGGAAGACATGTCCTGGCCTTCCTGAGCCTCCCTCTTCAGGGCGACTCGGCTCCTCTTGTCCACATTGTCTCATTGTTAGCGTTTCCCCGGCAGCTGACAGGGCGCCTGCTGGACGTGACCTAGCCTGGCCGCTGAGGCCAGGCCGGGCTGCGGGTGAATCGCCTCTCGGGAAAGAAAGCCTGTGTGCGCACAGTGGGTCCACCGCCTGGGCTCGGCCCCTCAACCTGTGTTCCCACCACCAGAAACGCATGTCTCATGGTTCTGGAGCTGGACGTCCAAGGCAAGGTGCCAGCAGGTTCGGGTCAGGGCAGGTTTGCGGAGGCCGCCTCCTCGCTGTGCCTCGATGTGGCAGAGAACAGCTCCCGTCGGGGCACTGGCCTCATCCTGGGGCTCCGCCCTCCTGACCTCCTGCCTCCCCAGGCCCGCTTCAGCATCACCCCTTGGGGCGCAGACGCCATATAGGAACTGGGGGACAAAGACATGCGGTGCATAGCGGAGAGCGGGTTCCGTTTCAGAGTGAGAAGAACAGGTGCGAAGCCACCTGCAGCCCAGCATCACATCCCTGAGTCAGTGGATCCTCATGTGTGGTCACCAGAGAGCGTGCTGGTGACAGGAGGCAGCCAGGGCGAGGGGGGACACGGACGCTGCAGGCAATGGGCGAGTCGTGGTGGGAGAGCCCGGCCCTGGACTCTGCTGCTCCCGGTCCACAGCACGGGCACAGGCAGCTGGAGGTTAGAGTGCAGTCACTCTCAAACCCAGTTGAGAGTGAGGTTGGCAGGTGGGGACAAGGGCATCTGACGACACAGAAGGCAGAAAACGAGGAAGGAAAGGAGAGGCGGGCGTGTGGCCGAGGAGGTCCCGGCCGGAGGAACCAGGCAGCGTGGGGCAGACGCTGTGGTGTGGAGGGGCTTGAGTGTCCCCTTGGCACCCTGGTTGAGATTGAATCCCCGCCATGAGGTGTCGAGAGCATGGAAACGCAATCTGGTGTCGAGACGGGCCTTGGGGGTGATCAGGCTGGACAGGGCCATGAGGCCACGGCCTCTGTGACCGAGTCCTCGTGGCTTTACAGAGAGGGAGACCAGAGGGCATGCACAAACACACACATGACATGCGATTCTCTGCCACCTCAGGACTCTGCCAACAAGAACGCCATCACCCGATGCAGCCCCTGGACCTTACACCTCCAGAATCACGAGCCAAAACATAGGTCTTTATAAAACAGCCTGCCTCGGGGGTTTTATCATAGTCATGCAAGGTTGACTGCACACAGAGGAAGTCTCCAGAGAACAGAAGTCCTTGGCTTGAACTGGTCGTAAAGGCAGTGCCTGTGACGGACTGGGAGGCGGAGTCCTGGCCAATGCAATCAACCTGGCGCCATCGCAGGATTGGGCGGCCCTGCTCCAATCTGATCGGTGTCCTCATAAGAGGAGAGGTCAGACAGGGAGAAGGCCTTGCGACACCGAGTCGCCAGGACAGAAGCGGGGCTCTCAGGATGGTGCAGATCTGAGGGTCTCTGACTCCTTGTTGCCCTCAGGAATGTGCTCGCGTGCCTTGTCCGGCTAAAGGACACTACGGGGGCTACGCTCTGTCGAGGCTTGGTCTAAGGAAGTCCTTGCTCAACGGCATGTGGGAGATGTCGATCTTTGTATTCCAGGCCTCCATGGCTCAATTTTGTGTCCTTGAAAGATGACTGAATCTCACCACTGAGGACCGCGTTCCAAGGGGACCCTGCATTTGGAAGGAGAAAGCTCAGATCTGCAGTTCGCTCAGCTCCACCCCACACCTGCTCCTGGTGACCACTGAATTCCTTCCCGTCCCTGGGGTGGACAGGAAGCTGTGTGCCTTGTCCTTCGACATGTAGGCAGAGAGGACTGTGACAGACCCAGGTGCTTCTCGGGCACAGGCACATCCCTCATGACCTTGGTTTCCTTTTCTGGGGACTCCGCAGCCCCAGTGATGTGGGGGAGGTCCCCATGCCTTCCTGCTCCCCCACCTGGGCTCAGGCCCTTCCTGGGGCAAACATCACTGCCGAGAAGCAGAGCCAGTGCTCGGCTGAGAGCCGTTCACTCCACAGCTGCCGGGAACGCAGTGTGGTGTCCAAACACCCTCCACAGGGAGCTAGAGGCCAAGTAAATATGGCTTCAAAGCTCTGGGTGGGGCCGCAGCATCTGCTAGGCGGTCTCTGCAAGCCCTGGGTCAGTTCACAGCTTGAATGACTGCTCTTGTCTCATCCAGCTTTCCTTAGATGTGGCTTGTAAGAGCCTGAGGAAGACAACCCCTCCCCAGGCACACTGCCAGTGCCCTGCGTCCTCCAGCGAGGTCCTCCTGGTGGCCCATCCGGCCGTCAGTGGGTTAACCTACTGCTGAGGACAGAGTCCTCAAGATTCAATACTTCCCCAACGTCCCACCCGCGAACACATGAGACTTTGGGGGACATTCCAGACCTAAACCATAACATTCCACCCTTGGCCTCCAAAGTCCCATGCCTGTCTCATGTGCAAAATCATTTGGTCCATCCCCAAGAGTCCTTGTAGTCTTAATAGTTCCACTCTTTCTCAAAAATCCCAGTCCAAGGTCTCCTCTGAGACTCAAGGCAAACTTCTGGCTGTGAGCCCAAAAATCCAAAGCAAGTTACTTATGCACAATAGAAAATGGCACACGGAACATTCCCACCCAAAAGGAAGGACTAGGGTATAGAAAGAAAGGGTGGGCCAGAATAGACCAGAACTCCACAGGGCAGACAGTAAGTCCTGAGCTCCACGTTCAGTGTCCATGACACACAGTGGTGGGGTGTGGGTCCCCAGAGGCAGGAGGAGCCCTGCCTATGTGGCCTTGCTGGTTGTAGCCCACATGGCCTCTCTCTTGAGCTGGCTCTGCTCACTGCCTGCAGCTTCCCTCTGCAGACGTTCCATGTTCCTGGCGTCTCTGACTTCTTGGTTTCTCCATCACAGCCTTAGTTTCACTCTTACAGCCTCACACATCGCCTTTCGGGGGCTACTAGCAAGGACCCTGAAACACATTATCTGGCCTCTCAGGCCCTTCCTTTGAAAACTTGGTGGAAGTCTTTGTGACCCCATAACTGCAGCATCTTGCAAAACCAGCACCACGTGGACAGTGCCAATGTCTGTCACCAGCTCTAGCAGTAGCCAGGACCCCTTGGGCCATGGCTGCAGCAGCCTCTGATTGCCTGGGCAGCTAAGAAGGGTGACGGGAATCTAGGGAAACAACTTTCCAGGCAGAATTGGCGCTCTCTTCTGAAAGCAGATCTCACACATGAAGGCCCACGTTCCCACCGTGGAGCCAGCAGTGGGTGTGGCCTTGATGTTTGCGTTGCCCTCAGGCACCTTTCCTCTTGTCCCTGTGCAATGGACTTGGTTTCTCTTTAAGGGTGTTGATCTCTTGAGCATCTACATCTTCCTTGGCCCCAAGTTTACAAGCACTTCTTGTCTGGCCAAACTACAAGTTTTTAAAATCTTTCTTTCCCCTCCAGTTTCTGCTCCCAATTCTCATAGTAAACCTGGCTAAGAGTTGCCAGCAGTATCTATGCCAACATCTCAATACTGTGCTGCCTTGAAATTTCCTCCACTAATTTGTCCATCACTTTAAATTCTGCCTCACAGAAAGTCTCAGGACATGGGGAAAATGTAGACAAGTTATTTTCCAGAATGTAACAAATGGCCTCTAGTCCAATTCCCAATAAAGTTCTCATTCCCATCTGAAACCTCATGAGCACAGTTGTTGCCGTCTGCAATCCTATTGGCATTCTGGTCTTCTGAGGTCCCATCAGAATCACCCATTAAGTTCTCCTTACCTAATAAGGAGGCCCTCCAGCCTGCATCTCCAACTTTTCCTAACTCCTCCTGCAAACCAGTTCCAAAGACTTCTGAATCACATGGTCAGGGGTTCACATAGTTACAACAGTGACCCCACTCCTGGAACTAATTTTCTCTATTAGTCAACATTCTGTTACTGTGACCAAAACACTTGACAAGAACAACTTAAGGAGGAAAGATTTACTATGGTTCATGATTTCAGAGTTTTCAGTCAGACGACTCTATTGTTTGGGACCTGAGGTAAGGCAGAGCATTATGGTGGAAGAGTCGAGAGGAGGAAAAAGGCAGCTGGGAAGGAGAGAAGGGGGTGGGGTCAGAGGGAAGACGAACATTTCTAGGGTTTCCCGAGGTGACTTCTTCCAGCTAGTCCACCTCCCAGGAGTCCATTCAGCCTTCGGGGGTTAACCCGCTGCTGAGGCCAGGGCCCTCATCATCCAAGCACTTCCCCAAAGCCCAGCTCTGAACACACGAGGCCCTGGGGACATTCCAGATCCAGACCATAACAACAGCAGTGTGGCATTTTCTCTTCTCTCTGGCCTCTGCTCCCAGTCTCACATCTTCTTCCTGATTCCAGTCTCTGGCCTCCCTCTGACAAGGACCCTGTGAGGAATTCAGCCCACCAGGATTATTGAGGCTGAGGTCTCCCTCTCCATCTAATCCAATCCCATCTGCTAACATTTTCCGTGGTGTGAGGGCCTGTATTCACAGGTTCCAGGATAGAGCTGTGGATCTCTTTGGGAGACATGAGTCACCCTGGGTTCAGTCTCAAGTGCCACCAAAAAAAACCTTAATTACTTAATTACCTAATTAAATTAACTTAAAAAAAAAGTCATAATGTCTCCAGTGCCCAAGACACTGGCCCATCTGGGGGATACACCTTAATTTAATGGCTGCAATGTGGAGACCCTGCATATGGCAGGCTATGCTGAGGTCCAGGTGAGCAGAGTGGGGGCAGGGGGATAAGGGGCCGAATCCAAGGGCAGAGTAGGCTCTGGGCTGGTGGCCTTGACACGGAGGCAGAGAAGTACCAAGCACTTTCCCAGGAGAGCAGGCTGGGGACCAGGCACCAGAGCCTCATCTGCTCATGTTCCCTCCCAAGAGGTCTTTCCAAGAGCCTGCAGCACCTGGTGCTCACAGCGAGCCCCATCTCTCGGCCTCCCCCAGTGACCAGCACTGGCCACAGCACATGTCCCCACCGAGGATGAGCCCACCCTAGACAGGGCTCTGAGCCCACCCTAGACAGGGCTCTCTGGGCCTGAGCAGGTGTCCTGGGTTACCAGGAGGCGGGTGGGAGTTTGAAGAGGGATGGTGGTGCTCTGGAGCCACAGCAGAGCAGGGTGTGACTAGGTCCCTTTCTCCCACGCACTGCATGAGCAATCTCAGCTCCTCGCCACCATCCTGAGGAGGGTGCAAGGAGGGCCATGCAGGCCAGACCCTCAGGAAAGCTCCACCCTCATGGCCAGGAAGCCATCGGGCTGCACCTGGCACTGTCCTTGATTCTTAGTAAGGACCCCAAGCTGGGTGCCAGTGGGCACCCCACTCACACACTCATGTGATGCATCCTCGCACGCTGAACCCCAGGCCCCCCACACCCCGTTACAAGCTGCAACTTCATCGCCTTGCCATTGAAGGCAAGAGGGAGCCAGCTGATCAGTGCACCGCCAGTTCGGCTCACCTGGGCCACACAGGTGGGCGTGACCTGCCTGCCGTACAGACGGGCTCCGTGGCCACTCCCGGGGCTTCAGCTCTGCTCCTGGAGTCCACTTCACCCAGGAAGCAGCAGCCCAGCATAGCCGCAGCTTCTCTGAGAGAAAGCTTGATTTGTCCACCGCATCACGTGCGAGGCACCGTGGTGACAGGCCCCTCACGAGGCTGTGGAACCTGGGGCTCCACGTTTGTCCACAAAAATGCACTTGAGGCACATGACGGCCCTGCATGGAGACACCAGAGGGGGCCGTAGCTTCTCCCAGCTGCGACGTCAGGGAAAGCTGGTGCCTCTGCGGGTGCTAGGGATCCCAACAGTGCACCCACCGCCTCAAGGCCTGCTGACGGGTGTCCCAGAAACCACTCCGCTGCACAATGCGCAAATGTCAGCAACTTCCCAGCGACTCTGAGGACAGTCCAGCTGAGCCCACCTGGCAGAACCTCGAGTCAACTCTCACGTGATTTTTGAAACATAGCTAGGAAATGACTCAACATAGCTAGGAAAGGACTCAGACTTAATTTTTTATTATTGTTATTTTTTGCTGCCACAAAACCCCTTTCATTTCCATTTATAGAATGAAGGAGAGACCCAGCGTCCATGCTGAGATCAGGGTGATTCTAGTGATAACCAAACCCACACAGTGAGCAAAACAGGCCTTGCTAGGAGTCACTTCCCAATCAAATCTGACTCTTACATCTAAACATTATTTATCTATTCAGGTGTGGCGTGCACTACTGTAATCCCAGAAACCCAAGAGACTGAGGCAGGAGGATCACAAGTTCAAGGCCAGGCTGAGCAATTAAGGCCCTAAGCAACTTACCAAGACCCTGTCTCAAAATAAAAAATAAAAAGGACTTGGGGATGGGGCTGGCTTGTGGCTCAGTGGTAGAGTACTTGCCTAGCATGTGTGAGGCACTGAGTTCAATTCTTAGGACCACATAAAAATAAATGAATAAAACAAAGGTCAATCAACCTCTAAAAAATATTTTTTAAAAAAAGGACTGGGGATATGACTCAGTGGTAAAGTACTCCTGGGTTCAATCTCCAGTGCAAAACAAAAGTTATTTATCTAATGTTAATATAGGCTGGTTGTTTTCATCAAATGCATATTAATTATTGCAATGCTTATAATTCAGAAAAACATTTTTATACCCAGAACTTCATGGTCACAGTAAATATATTAACTCTGGTTCTAAAAGTGCATATTTTGCTGCATAAAAGTAAGACAGCAATCAAGAAAAGATATTTAAGGATAAAATATATTAGGAGAAATTGCTCTGGGAGGAGAGAATGAAAATGAAAGGTTGAGAGAGGAAAAGACATAAAAACACACAAGGCAAGGAAGCTTTGTTCGAGTGCTTGTAAGTGGTAGGTGTCAAATGGCAGAGGCATTCAAATACTTTTAGAAGTGTGAAATCACAATCATTTTTTAAACATTGACTTTCACTGTATGTCAGAATTTATATCCTTATTGGTTCCCCCATATGTAATCTGAAGCTTTTCTCTTGCAGCCTTTAAAATTCTATCTTTACTTTGAATGTTAGGCATTTTCATTATGATCTGCCTTGGTGTGGATCTGTTGTGATTCTGTGCATTTGGTGTTCTGTAAGCCTCTTGTATTTGATTTTCCATTTCATTCTTCAGGCTTGGGGAATTTTCTGATATTATTTCATTGAATAGGTTGTTCATTCCTTTGGTTTGTATCTCTGTGCCTTCCTCAATCCTGATAATTCTTAAATCTGGTCTTTTCATGATGTCTCATAGTTCTTGGGGGTACTGTTCATGATTTATTACCATCTTCTCTGGGCAACTTTATTTTCAAGATTAAATATTTTGTCTTCATAGTCTAAGGTTCTGTCTAGTCTGTTGGTGATACTTTCCATTGAGTTTTTTATTTGGTTTATTGTTTCCTTCATTTGAAGGATTCCCATTTGTTTTATTTATTTATTTTTTTTGTTTTGTTTTTTTTTTGAGAATCTCTATCTCTTTATTGAAATGATCTTTTGCTTCCTGCAGTTGCTCTTTGAATTGCTTATTGGAGTGATCATTCATTGCCTGCATTTGCTCTCTTATCTCATCCTTTGCTTCACAAATCATTTTAATTATGTATACTCTGAACTCCTTTTCTGACATTTCTTCTACCATGCTGTCACTGGATTCTATTAATATAGAATCTAGGTTTGTTTGGGGCACTTTCTTCCCTTGTTTTTTCATGTTGTTCATGTATCTTTCCCTCTAGCAGTGCAGATCTGGGGTATTGCAGTTTCCCCGCTATAGGCTTATAGTGACCCTAAGGGTTTCCAAAACCTTTTCTTTAAGGGGGAAATCAATATTAGCAGCACCCATACAGACAATATGTAGCCCTAAATCAAATAGCCCCTATGAAGACATTAACAATATTGTGATAATAAACAGAATGAGTTCAATTATTAGCTTCAGTATAACAAACAGATTTGCAATAAGGTCTGCAGTTTCTAATGGAGGACAAAAAGGATGGGAAGGGGTGTAGGATGTAGCTGTTAATGGGATAAGAAAAGAATATATAGAAGTTCTAGAGCATAGAAAGTGTGAGAGTGTAATCAAAAGAAGTTGGTTGTTAGCATGAGAAAAGGGAGAAAGAGACTTTGTGGAAACAGGTAAACAAAAGGAAAATAGAGTGAGAAAAGTAGAGAAATAAAAACTTAAAATTTTTCAAAAAGGAGAAAAAATAAGAAAAAAAGGAAAATAATCTATACTATAATAGTTATACAGTATTCAAACCTCCCAGTCTTCAGTAGCCTGATGCATGAGAGGTACCTGACAATGAGCTTCCAGTCTCCAGCAGGCATCTCGGGATGGGAATTGCCCCACTTAAAGATGGGAGCTTCTGCTTCCAGGATAATCCAAGATGGCTGCACTGGTTTCTGAATGTGTTGGCAAATGGGGCGCTGCAGCTCCGGGCATGGGCATGGTCAGCAGGGGTCCTGGAGGTGGGGTGTGGTTGGTCTGGTTGAGGGGTTCTGGAGCCTGGGCATGGTCAGTTGGTCTGTGGGTTCTGGAGATGGGGTGCAGTCAGTCAGGTCAGGTATCCTGCAGGTCCTGGCTGTTGTCTCAAAAAGGCAGCAGTCACGTGTAACCAAACCTGCAGGTACTGTGACAATGGACTTCCAGGCAACAGCAGGCAGCTGGTGATCCACTGGCCATCTGCAGTCGGTCTGCTGGCTAATGGCAGATAATCAGTAGGCGGACCTCAGGTGGTGGATGATAGGTAGGTGAAAGGCAGGTGATGGACAGGCAAGAGGCAGGCAAATGGCAGATGATAGGCACCAGTCAGCGAGCAATCTGCACTCAAAAAGTAGTCGATGTGCTGGCTGACTGCAGGTGATCGCAATAGGCAAATGGGGTAAACAGCAGGGGATTGATAAGCAGCAAAAACTGCCTCACCAAGAAACAGGTATCCTCTGCTTGAAACCCGAGTTATGGAGCAACAAGGAACGCAGCCTCCCTCTAGTCTGCCATTTTGGATCCCCGCAGAATTTATATCCTTTGTAACTACTTCATGTTGGGGAAATTCGATTGTGAGAGTCTGAAAGTACAGATGTGGATCTCTGACCCACTGGTACAATGTGCTCAGGAAGCCAGCCCATCCCACTGTGACCAGCCCCGAAACCAGCCCACAGCCCAGCTGCCTACGGAGTCAGGCCTAGGAGCTCAAGTGCCTGCACTGCCAGCCCAGGAAAATGAGCTCCCATGGCAACTGTCCCAACCACAGGTGCTTCTTTCTTCAGTAAACAAAATCATCAACAGAAGCAATTAATTAGCTCTCTGGGTTTTTGTCCCCACTCCCATCTTAGGACAACCCTTACATTGATCAGCGAGTGGCTTCCAGCGTCCCAGCCCACGGCCTCCACCAGGGCACACCTTGGCCTCCCTCTCCCCACTGGGAAGCTTCCCCTCCCCAGCCAGCTCTGCATACACAGCCTCTGGTCAGGTCTTTGTTTGTTTCTCGGTATTATGTGTCCTGGGGACGCGGACTTCAATTAGGGGTGTGTGAAAAAGAGTCCGGAGGCCTGAGAAGGGCTGGCGGGCAGTGTGCAGACAGGGCAGTGAGCAGAGCCTCAGCACCCAGCCTCATCCTCGGGCAGCAGGGGGCCGCCAAGGAGCCAAGATGGAGGTGACAAGATTGGGTACCTGCTACGATCTCTGGTCACAGTCAAGTGGGGGTCAGGGTGTAGCCTCCCTCCTGACCTCAGACTCATCAGTGGGGCCTGGGAAAGCCATCAGTTTACCCAAGGCAAGTTTATTGCTCAGTCTGAGTCTAGCCCAGTGTCAGTACCTCACAGCCTGGGGGCTCCAGTTCTACCCTCCAGCTCGGAGCCCTCCCATCCAGACAGCAGGTGAGGGGCAAGTTTGCAGACCTAGGGGTGCCATGTTGTCTCTGCTCATGGACCTCCGGTCTGCACTCAGACACGGGGCTGCGCAAGGGAGGCTGGGAATGGAGGCTGGTGAACTCCAGGCCCCCTCTCTAGGATGGTGACTCTGGAGATTGCGGCCACAGACCACACAGACCCAAGGTCACTGTGCTGGGAGCAGGACACAGACAGTGCAGTCAGCTCTGTGGACAGGCAGGAAGGGTGGGAGGCCAGAAAGAAGGAACCAGCTGTACAAGCTGCACAGCCTGACTGTGAAGAAGGGTGGAAGTCTGAAAGACAGCGAAGTCAGGGCCTTTCCCCATTTCCCCGATCTTTATTGAGTGTTGGGAGAAGAGGAGAGAAGAAGGCAAGGCAACCTCTGTATGTTGTGCATTTTGATCATCTGTGGCTGCAGTTCATCAAGTGGTCTGGCTGTCTGGGCCCATCTCCAAGCACACTGACTTGCGAGTTCAAGGCAAGCTTCAACAAACAGACTTCATTAGAAGTTTCATCGGATTCCATCTCCACAGTCTGCCAGAACCTCACAGCCAGAGGCAGAACAAAACAAGAACACAGAAAAGTCTCCAGAACAGAAAGCACGGTTAACTCTTCCATTCAGAGAGCCCTTCCACACACCATCCATATGCAAAGGAACAGAGTAGGATCCCTGCCTCACACCATGCACAGAAACCTCCTCAAGTGGACCAGAGACCTACATGTATGAGCTGGAACTATAACTTTTAGAAGGAAAAAGAGGGGGGCTGGGAAGTGTGGAGCAAAAGTCTCATGACCCAGGATTTGGCAGTGATTTCCTGATGTGAAGCCAAAGCCCATGCAGCCAAAGAAAGAAAAGAAAACCCGACTATGGTAAAATGAGAACCTTCTGTTCTTCAAAGGACACTATCCGCAAGAGTGAGAAGGCAGCCCGCAGAACGGGAGAAGGTATTTGCAAACTGTACATCTGATAAGGGTTAAAATGGGCAAAGGGATTGAATAGAGAGTTCTCCAGAGGAGATGGAAAAATGGCCAGAAAGCACAAGAAAAGACCGTCAACGTCACTAGTCATCAGGGAAATGCAAATCGAAACCACAGTGAGACACCACTGCACACCCACTGGGACAGTGCTTATGAGGACAAAAGCTAGCGCTGGCCAGGACATGAGGGGACGAGCCCTGTGCTCCTTGTGCCCCTCGGGCGCTAGGTGGAGGGGAAGGCAACACAGCCGTGCCTCGACCAGGGGCGCAGAGACGTGGGCCGGCCCTCCCAGCTCCGGGTCCCGACCCAAAGGAATGCAAAGCACTCAGGCAACAGACCCCTGCACCCTGTGTCCACAGCAGCAGGACTCACACACGAGGGGACACTAGGCTTGAAGGAGGGACCCCGGCGCCTGCTGCGGCGTGGCTGAACCCTAAGACCCCGCGTGGAGGGAGTCAGCCCTAGGCAAGGTCCCGAGCAGGTGAGTCACAGACACACGGCCCAGGCTGCCAGGAGCGGGCAGCCACCACGAGGTAGAGTCACAGGTTCCTGCTTGGGAAGACGAGGAGATCTGGGTGGCAGATCTGGCTGGGACCACGGGGGTGCAGGCACTACAGCGTGCTCAGAGGCAGACCCGAGCTCCCGGAAGCCCGCCGCCGACGGAGCGGACCAGCACCTAACAGCTGGGTGCTTCTAAGAGCTGACCATGCTTTCTGCTCCGGAGACTGTTCTGTGTTCTTGTTTTGTTCTGCCTCTGGCTGTGAGGTTCTGGCAGACTGTGGAGACGGAATCCGGTGAACCTTCCAATGACTCGGTTACCTTCGCTGCCGGCTCTGCTGCCAGGTCTGGCACATAGGAGGCTCCCCAAGGTCCAGGAGGATGGGCTGTTGCAGTTCTGGGCACCACTTAGTCAGAGGCACCCATCAGCAGGGAAAGGACTGCTGCGGGTCACGACATCTGGACTGCAAGGGGCAGCCGCCCAACTCAAACGTGAGGTGCTGACTGGGAGCCTGTGTCCCAGCCCGGGTCAGGAGCAGTGGGCCCACCCAGCTGGACTCTGGTCTCCTGCTCCCTCTGAGACTGGACATCATTCTTGTCCCCTGCAGACCCCTTGCTCTAGTCCCCTGGGGCAGGGGCTGAGGCCATCTAAAGTCCAAGAACCTCTAGTCCTTCAGTGCAAAGTCCGGAGGAAGTGGGCTCAGCTGCAAATTCTCAGCCCTGAGGAAGGGGTCTGACCCGTGGTCCAGGGCCCAAGGTCAGGGACAGGGAGTCCTGTGGACAGGAGAGGCAGGTCTCCCCCACATCCACCCTCTCCCAGCTCTCGGGACAGCTGGCAAGGTCACGCTGGGTGGTGGGGAGCAGCAGGAGCGTTCGAGGTCCTCACTTCATGGTCACAGTGACAGCAAAGCAAGCCTAGAAGCTCCCCCTGCGGCCTGAGCGGTGCCCGTGCTCTCTGGGGGGCACGTGTGACTGCGATGACCCTCTCCTTACCCTGCCACAGGTGGGAAACTGAGGCAAGGAATGGTGATGCATTGTTCATGACCAATGGGTCACCCAGGTGACCTGGTTCCTGTTGTGCCCCTGACAGCCAAGGCAACTGGCCCCCACCAGGGCAGGTGAGGAAAGTGCAGGGCAACTAGGGAGAGGCCCTTCCCTGGGGATGGCTGCTTGAAGCCTTATCCTCCACCTGGTGCAAACATCGCTCTTCCAGGCCTTGGACAGGGAGGAGGAGTGGAGGCAGGACAGGGTCAGCAGGTTCTGCCCAGCCAGACGGGCTCTCCTATACCTCAGACAAGCGTGTAGTGACCACACAAGTGTGCAGCCCACAGTGTGGCCAGTGTGGACCCAGACCAGAGCACAGGCCTGAAGCCCCGGGGAAGGCGTGGGGCAGTTCTTCAGGGGCCATGGCTGCGGGGCAGGCCTGTGTGCAGACGGATGGGGCTCCATCGGCCCCTCGACCGCCCGTCATGGTGCGCCTGGCTTCCCTCTCTGCCCAGGCGGGCCCCCCAGCTCTGCACAGTGATGTCTTGTGTCTGCCCACCTGCTAGTCTTCAGGGCCCTGCCGGGAGCAGAGCGGTGCCAGCGCAGGCCCATGCCCGGGCCCTGCCAGGACCGTCTCTGGGAAAGAACTCCCTCTGAAGGCCCCCAGGGAACAGCATGCCCCATGGCGTGTGGTGAACGCCATCCGAGGTGGCGTGGTGTGACTGGAGGGCTTGCAGGGGGAGGGGACACTGCTGCCGCGGCTTCAGTGGAAGGCAAGAGTGGCCAAGGAGGAAAGCGGGGTCAGGGCCCAGCAGGACCTCCCACAGTCTCAGGAGGCCTCTCTCAGGGCAGCAAGGGCCATCCCCGCCTGATCAGCAGCAGCCACTGAAGGAGCCAGACTGAGTCCCAGGAGGGAGGAGGGAGGAGCAGGCAGCAGGGCTGTGGGCCCCCTCCCCTCACAGGAGAGGACACACCGGGCTCCCTGACTGGGTCTCCAGGACCCTTCATCCCCGCAGGCCCCCAGGCAGCTGCAAACTCCATTGACTGAGCACATGGCATCGAGCAAGGAGAAGGCTCTGGAGCGCTGCCTCCCTGCTGTGCGGGGCATGAGGAGCGAGCGGGAAGGAGGGCTTGCCTTCCCAGCAAGCACAGCCTCCAGAGCGGCGGCTACCAGCCACCATTGCTGAAGGAGCAAGGGATAAATTCAGGCTGCTCTTTTCACTGGACAAAAGGTAGGAGATTATTAAACGTGGCACTAAGAGCCAAGATGCCAGGAGGGAGAGGCTGGAGCGGGCAGGAGCGGCGGGCGGGCGGTGCAAACAGGAAGGGCCGACCCCGGGCAGAGTGCGGCTCCCAGAAGCCCTGGGCCCGGGGGACGTGAGAAGCTGGAGGGGACACAGATGCAAGGTGTGACATCCAGGTGGGTCTGGGAAACCCAGGAGCGGCCACCTCAAGGTGTCAGAGAAGAGCAGGACGAGGACAAGCGGTGAGAAACAGCCCAAAGGCAAGGGGCACCTGCCGGGGGAGAGTGGACGCCCTAAGGAAACAGGACAGCAGAGCCATGCCCACCACACCCAGGCCACCAAAGAAACCTCGGCAGACAAGGGCTCGCTGGGTCCTAGGCAAAGGGGAGGAGAGTCAGGCTGGTGCCCCTCGACCCTCAAGTGGGAACTTTGGGCAAGGGCCCAGGGGAATCGAGGGCCAAGGATGCCCCAGCCCTGGGCCACGGGTCCCCCGCCCTGCTGCAGACCAGACTTCTGCTTCCCACTGCGTCACTGTGGGCCACCACGTTCTACGTGTCCAGGCAACAGAAAGACATTCTCAGCTACATGGTGGCTCAGAAGCGGCACAAGGGACAGTACCTTTCTGAAGAGACAACTCAAAATTATCCAGGAAAACAAGAGGTGGCTCAAGATAAGGACCCAGGAATGGAGTGGCAAGAGGGCCTGGTGAGGGCTCAGTCCAGGCGGCATGTGTGACTCACGGAAGAGCACAGCGGAGCTGGGGTGTTCTGTCTTACTGGGAGCAAGGGCTCTGTGGGGCCCTACGCAGGCCAAGGCCAACTTCAGGATCGAGGCTCAGCTGTGATTTAAAGCTCGTACATTGAAATTTGGCAGGATGACTTCATTTTAAAAAAACTGTCCTGGTCATCCTTTCCAAAGAAAATGGTTGTATAACCAGACAACCACGTGCCGCGAGGAACATGGGAACCCTGCTCTCAGCTCCTTGGCACGTCACCTGGCGACAAGTCGGCCCCCGGCCCACCTGCGCACCCCCGCCACCCCTCCCTCCTCGCCTCCCTTGCTGGCCTCCTCGTCTGGGTCCTTCCACTGGCTGTCTCTGATCCCACCAGCAACGTGACCCACAGGGCTTCGTCTGTGGGGCCCAAAGGCAACTTGGACAAGCCACTGGCAGAGAAATCTGAATTAAAAAGATCAAAAGATTAAAAGAATCCTCCCAAAGGGACCAGGACGGCCCTACACGAGCTTCCCCAGACCACCACTCATCCCTGCGGGCATCGTGGGCATGGCCTGCAGCTCATCAGGGACCCTGCCTCCGCGTCCTGGAGCCAGGCTGCGATGCAGGGGCCTCGCCTGCTAACAGGCCAGGCCGTGGGGTGGGGTGGCCTCAGCCCATGACACCCCAGTCACCTGGTTCTAGGCCCTGCCCCTGGGACCTCACATCTGCACCTGCTGACGGTCCCAGCCTGTGCTCCTGATGGAAGCCAGGCCCTCCTAGTTTGGGCTCAATGAAAAGTCCTGAGTTATGTTTGGAAAATGTAGTCTTCTTCTGTCAGGACAGACGCCAGCCATGTGGCGACCTGAAGGAGCCGCCCCTGGCCACTCACTCAGCACTGGTGTGAAGCCCACCGTGTCACAAGGCCCCCGACCAACCCGTCTTCACGTTCTCCTAAGCCCATCTGGGTCACGGTGCCAGCAGTCAGCTGGGCTCAAAGTCCACACTCACCTCATGACAGGCAGCCCCTGGGGCTGGGGCCATCCACAGAGCTCATCAGAGATGCAGAACCTCAGGACCTGCCCAAACCCAAGGCAGCACCTGTGCTGCCCAGGTGACCAGGCAACTTCTCAGAAACCTGCCGTGGACATGGCTCTGTGGAGGGGCAACAGGGCACTGCTGTCACAGTTCTGAAGTCAGGGCTGCTCCACGCGTTACCCTCCAGGTCAGAGGGACTGTGGCCATGTGGTCAGGGTCACTAACCAGCTGACCTCAGAACAGGAAGGTGGCCCGGACAGGCCTGCTAACACACCTAAGCTTGACGAGCAGTATTTCTCCTGCCAGGCAGAGAAGGGGAAGCTAGGATCACACATGCCACAGCTGGCTCCTGGAGGGACAGGCCCAGACAAGGCCCTGAGCATGACCCCAGGACAGGAGTGTGGGCAGGCCCTGCCCAACAGCTGTAGGAATGGGGACCTCCATCCGGCACCCAACCCTGCTGATCACCTGAACGACCTGGGAGGGGTCGTGAGGGCCTGGTGAGCACAACTGTTGACATTTGGGGCCAGCCTCAGCTCTGGAGCAGAGGACCTAGCTAGACCTTCAGCCTCCGGCGGGGAGCTAAGAAAGGGTGCGGGTGGGGTCCATTTGCTTGTTGATTTTTCTGTAAGTAAAATACCCAAGACATAAAATCAACTATGACTATTTTAAAACGTGCAGTTCCATGTGCCCACACTGCTGGGCGACCACCGAATGTCCAGCTCCAGAACATTCTCCTTCCCGACGGAGACCCGTGTGCCCACACTGCTGGGCGACCACTGACTGTCCAGCTCCAGAACATTCTCCTTCCCGACGGAGACCCAGCGGCAGTCCGTCCACCTCACTTCCATCCCCAGGCCCCGGAGGCCAGGCTGCCTTCCACCTCTGTGGGATCTGCCCGTTCGGTGCCTTCCACGGCCTGGCCCCCTCCGCCCCTGGAGCACCAGCGTGTGCCCGGGCTCCACCCCTTCCTGTCGAGCAGCACCCTCCTGCGGGCGGCCCGACCGTGCTCTCCGCTCGACTGTCGGTGGGAGCTCGGGCCGTCCTGCCGTCTGCTGTCTGAACAGGCACTGTGAGCAGCCTCGTGCCAGCCCTCCCCGCCCGTTCTCGTTTCCGTGGCGCCCCCGCGCTTTGCCTGTCCCCTGCAGCTCGGAGTGGCAGTGAAGCTGGCCTAGGCTGCCAGCCTGTGCAGGTAAGAGGCAGAAAGTTAACCCAGGGGCCAGCCGGCTCGGGAGGCGGACTTCCTCCCTGGACCTTGTCTCAGGAGACCAGGCTCCGCCCTGACTTGGGAGGCCCCAGATGGGCTCAGAACGGCCCTACAGGGCCACAGCAAGACCCCAACCACACAGGGTGAAGAGGACCGCGTGCGGGCCCTGGAGGAGGGACAGAGGCTAAGCCCTGCCCTGCTCTGGGCGAGAGGTGCCCTCAGATGCAGGTCCCCTGAACCCAGGGAGGCGACCTCGTAGAACGAGGAGCTGTCAGGTGTGATTGACTGAGGATCAAAGTGAGACCGTCCTAGAGGAGAGAGGGCCCCATGCCCAAGCTCATGTCCTTACAAAAGGGCACTCAGGCCCCCAGAAAAGGAGCCCTGGAGCAGAGAGCAAGGCTTCCACAGACCAGGAGCCGGCAGAGCCAGGAGGGAGGAGAGCCTTCGGGGCCTGCCGGAGCGGGTCACTGAGTTGTGATCCCCGCAGCCTCACCCCAAGAGGGGCTGGCTGGAGGAGGAGTGGAGGGAGAAGGGACTCCAGGATGCAGCCCCAGAGAAAGTGTGTGGGTACCCCCAGCTGCGGCTGTGGTTTCCTCCAGCAGAGCCCCCGCCTGACTTTCTCCAGCCCAGGGAAACTCCACTCTGGGGTTTGGGATTCACTTTCAGGAGCACAAAACCATGAGCTCAGGGCAGGGAGGAAGTGAGCAGGACCGTTCCCGGGCCCAAAGTCCCTGGCTGGCATCTGGCAGGAGGGAGAGAGAGCCTCTGTCCTGCTCTGACGGTGGCCACCAGGGCAGCAGGTCTCCTGCTCAGGACGCCCGGCTTCACATGGGGTGTCCTGGGGCTCTGGGAGCTCCCCAGAGGATGGCGTGGCTTCCTGCGGGAGCGGGGGCTGGGCTGCAGAACCGCCCCCTTCGCGCAGGCCTGTCTGGCTGGGGAGGGGCTGAGAGAGGGCCCCCAGCAGAAACCCACAGGAAGCTGCGACCCCCCAGCAGTGGTCACAGGTCACCTCGAACCTGCCAGAAGCCTCCCTCCTGGAGTAGAGCCAGCCAGGCGGGGCCTCTCCCTGCTGGACGGCACTTGCGCGCACACACGTGCACGTGAGCATGTGTGCTCCTGGCAACGTGAACAGAAGGCAGCGAGCCCGCCACAGACGCCAGCGCCAGGAGTCACGAGCAGGGGCCACTGTTCCCACACAGAACCAGATCAGGTGGGGACGGGCGGGGTCACAGTTCCTCTTGACCTCTCAAGACAGACTTTTATGCCAGAGCCTTCTTTCTGCCCACCAGAGTCCTGGAATGCCATGGACCCAGTCTGCTGCCCGCCCCCTCCTCTGCCCTCAGCTTTCTTTCCAAAAATGCTTCAAACAGGCCTGGCTTTGGCTTTGGCCAGTCCAGGTGCTCGGCCCTGGTCCTCCATTTCCTGGTCCTTCCAGTTGTGGGAGCTGGCCTGTGCTTGGCGGGGTCTGAAGTGGACCCAGGAGGATGCTGGATCGTCACAAAGGGCTCCAGAATCCCCACCGTCGCTGCTCTGGGGGACCAGGGATGCGGATTTGGGCACAGCCACTGTGGGAGTCAGGGGAGGATGCTGGGCACCAGTGTCCACACTGGTAGACGCGTCTGCTACCCCGAGACCACATCCTAAATGCAGATTGCATGGCTCCTGAGCACACCTTCCGCCACCATGAAAACCATGTTCTCTCCGATTAAACAGAAATTTGGAAAGTACAGAACAACACGGAGAAAAATCTAAAAACCACCAGTCTGCTTGGCCTTTAAAAAGATGTTTCACTTGAAAGAATCGACCACAACAAGTGACACAACAAAGATGTGGTCCCACCAGAGCCCGCAGGAGTCTGAGGTGCAGTAACCGCGGCCCACACCTGTGCTCTGGCCCTGGGGACCACATGCACACGGAGCCAGGGGGCGGGAAGGGCCCCAGACCAAGGAGGCAGACTGAGGTCCCCAGTGGGCGGGGAGGGTGTGGGGCAGGCTGCACCCTGGCCAAGCGGGTGGCCAAGTGGCTGGCCTTTGCTGTCGGCCTGCAGGGTCCGCAGCGGCTCGCTCCCTCAGGGCCCTGCATCTCCTCTCCACCGGGTCCTGCTGCCCCCGTGGCCTCTGAGCAGCTGTCCAGACCCAAGGCAGTTCCTTCAGGACCTTGGGTGGAGTCCCATCTACAAGGACGGTTCCCCAGACCCCAGCAGGCAGGGCCCCTACCCTGCCCACCCCACCTCTCAACCTCACGCTCAGCCAGCCTGGTGGACCCCACAGGAACCTCCCCGCTCCCGGGATAGGCCACTCTCTCCTGCCCGTCACCCCAGGACTGGCCTCAGAGGCAGCACCCCACACTCTATCCTCACCAGTAGCTCCAGGATCCCGGGTGCCCTGGGCCATCCCAGATTTTTCGGATCACAAACCATTTTATCAGGTGGCCATTTTTGAATGGTGCACAATTAAGAGGTGAGTGTAGGTTAAAAAAGAGGGGCTAATTTCCTATCTGCTTCTTCATTCGGGTTTATTTTTAGAGCCCGTGTCAGACACATTTGGTAATATTTGTATCAAATGCAAAAAAGATATTCAACTGCCACTTGCCAAGGAGAAACCAGACCTGATTATAAAATGAAATTAGAAGAACATTATGATGAGGAACCACGGCCTGGCAAGAGGGTTACATTCCCCTTCTGTCAGCCTCTTCAGGGAACCTAATTCCCCATGGTCCCTACCTTCTGGATCATGCATAACCGTCTCTAGGGGTCGCACTACTTGAAATGGAAACGCCCGGAGCCAGGCTTTCAAGGCCAGATTTAGCAGATGCCTGTGGAAAGAGTTGTTTCTTTTACACTTTGTAACTTTCTGAACTCTGTAGAAATGGCTGCAGCACTAAGTGGCTCCTATGAATTGTAGGTTACTATGCCAATTAACCGCTGTGAAGTATAGTAACCTCATAGGCTCAGTTCTTAGAAATATACCTCTTAGCCTGGGAAACTCAAGTCACCTTGCGTTCCTGCTGCCGGTGGAAAAGGCCACTTCGTGATGACACTTCCAAGTGTTTTACTGCCTTTGCTCTACACCTGTGAACTACTTATTGTAGAATTTTTATACATAGTCCTTGGTCACATAGATCAAGAATTCTAATCCACCAAAATTGCAACGGTTAAGAAACGATGTAAATTTTCCTTTAAAAAATTCCCTGTGACTGGAGCTGTGGCTCAGTGGCAGAGCGCTCACCTAGCACGAGTGAGGCCCTGGGTTCAATCCTCAGTACCACATAAAAATAAAGGTATTGTGTCCACCTACAAATAAAACAAAACAAAACAAAAAGAAATCCTGTGCCGGGCGTGGTGGGGCATGCTTGTAGTGCCAGTGGCTCAGGAGGCTGAGGCAGGAGGAGCGTGACTTCAAAGCCAGCCTCAGCAAAAGCCAGGCGCCAAGCAACTCAGTGAGACCCTGCCTCCAATAAAACACAGAACAGGGCTGGGGATGTGGCTCAGTGATGGAGGGTCCCTGAGTTCAATCCCTGTACCACAAAAATAAAAAAATACAATACAATAAAGCATCCCTGTAACTCCAGCCTGGGGCCCAGAACTTCAGAGCACTGGCTCCTTTGGGCCCACCGGCGAAACAAACCTGAGTTCCCCAGCCTTCTGGGTGGCGCCTGGTCTCTTGCTGAGTGAGACTTCCATAACACATGGCACGCGACTCGTTGTTTACCTGTGTGAGAAGACTGCTTTTGGTAGGCACCATGAAGGGTTTGACTTGGGAACTGGACACTGTCACCTGCGGTGCTGCCCGACCTCAGCTCGCGGCCGCAGAAGGAGTCCGCGGAAACGATTTGGGCCCGGCTGGCAGGCGAGACCCAGGCCAGGCCCACCTAGGCAGGTGGGAGTACCCGGAGCCCAGAGCACTCCAGGCTTAAAGGAACGTCATCTGCCAGGCATGGTCCGACTCCCCGGGGAATCGCTGGCTGACCGTGCTTCCTCACCCCATTTGGGACCACCAGGAACCCCGCAGGGGGATGCCTTCCTGAGACCTGGCGGAGGGGCCGGCCGCTCCTCTAACTTCCTCCTTGTCGGAGGCAGGACACTGTGTGTCCCCCTGGATGCCCTGCTGCTAGGCTGGTGAGGTGCAGACACAAACCAGGGCAGGCGAGGACCCAGGCCCTGGGGGCAGGGGCACTAGTGGCCTCCATAGGCAGTTCCTCCAGGTGTCCTCCACAAGCGGCTGCAGAAATTGAAGCCTAACCGGGTGGAGGAGCCGGTCCCCAGGCCGGGATCCAGGAGCCAGGACATGGGGGCTGGTCTCAGGGATCACATGGCCTGGAGCTCCCCTCCCACCTATAGCTTGCGAGGACCCTGCTGGGCAGCTGGGCTCTGTGGAAGCCATTCTGGCAGGATTTCCCGCCCACTGGGCACTGTCAATGCCCACTGGGTTGTTTCCCTTGGCGGAGACATCCACCTACTGCAGCCTGGGGCCAGCAGAAGGTTCTGGGAGAACAACTCACTTCCTCCCGGCCTGGCTCACCCAGGCAGGCGGCCAGCTCCAACCTGGAGAAACCAAAATCGGGCAAGTCCCCCTGCTTCCCAGGAAAGTCCCCACAGAGTCCCCAATCCTTCCCAACACCCGCGGCAGGAAAGGGGATTTCTTTCCCTGAGTCTCAAGGCCACACCGTGCTTGTCACATGGTCCTACGGGGTTCCTCTGGCTGTGGTCCGCTTGCCACAGAGCCAAGATACCTCCAGGGAGCGGGAAGGTTGGGTGAACTGCCGGACATAGGAGCTGAGGGCCCCCAGCAACGTGTTGTGGAGACAGGGCCTCACCCCCAGGCTGGCACTGCCCATGGCTGAGCCACATGCCACCATGCCTCTGTGCCTGCTCTGGAGGTGGAGTCTGCAAACACCTGAGCGGAAGAGCCTCCCCCACCAGGGCTCACAGCAGAAAGGCAAGGCCAGAACCAGGCTGCCTGGGCAGAAAGGTGAAATTCCAGAACAGGTGCACCCTGGCTTCCGGTCAGTGGCCCCAGGACCCCAGGATGGGGATAGTAGCAAGGGAGGGGCCCAAACGTGTCAGTAGGGTCACCCGTGCCCACCTCCCCTGCAGGCCCTTCCCCTCTGCTCTGCTTCCCACTCCAGGGAGGCTTCCAGTCCACAAGCAGGGGTGAGGCCACCCAGGGCCTGGGGCACTGGGAACAGATGGGCAAGGTCTTCCCCACCAAGCAGGTGACACTGGAGGAGGGACCCAGAGCTGAGGGAGCCACCTGGAGTGTATCTCGGGGAGGAAACACTTTTCCAGGCAGAAGGCACCGCTGTGGGAAGGCCCTGGGCAGAGCTGTTCAGACACGGAGGACAGGCTGCCTCCCAGCTTGTAAAGGGGTCCTTCCCACCCAGCCCCTCTGTGCTGATGGGCAGCTCCACCTTTACACACGTGGGGCTTCCCCGGAGCCCTCTCGGTGGCGAGGAGTCTGGAACCCAGACTGTGGCCAGGTCAGGCCAGGATCATGTGCTGGGGGCTGGCCCTGCCCAGGGGGCACCTCGGAGGACCAGAAGAACCCAGCCACACATGCAGCTTCTCTCCAGGGAGGCAGCACACAGGGGCACTGCCCCTTCCTCTCCTTTGAGCGCCAGGCCTCAGGCACGAGGGCAGCCCGCTTCCCGTGCCACTGAGGTGGGGGGCATGGGCGTGGCCCGGGGGCCTGAGGGCAGAGGGGAAGGAGAAGGGGGAGGGAAAAGCCAGAGTGGGATGCGCCCAACAGCTGGTCCCCTAGGGCGAGCATGGAGCAGGCAATGGCGTGCTGGCAGAAGGCAGGACTCTGGTTGGACCCCCAGCAGCCAGTGCAAGCAAACCTGGGCAGGAAGGGACAGGGCCTGGGGTGGGGAATGGACCGGGGAAAGTCTGGAGGGGTAAGGAGACCAGGCTGAGGCAGCCACGGGCAGGAAGGCACGTGGGGCCTCTGTGGGGCAGGGCTGCGTCCCTGGCCCGCGCTGCACGGACTGCGCCTGGCAGAGACCTCCGCACACTCCAGCGTGGCTTCAACCCCATGGGGTTCCCACACAGCAGTGCTGCCCAGAGTCCCCACCTGGGGCGCCCTCAGATCTGAGTGAGCGGACACAGGGCTGAGCCTATAACCACAGTCAGGGCGTGGCCAAGGCAGCTGGGAACGAACAGGGGGCTCTAAGGCCACAGTTCCAAGGCCTCTGGAACAGGGAGGGCAGCGAGACCATCAGGAATCCCTGCGTCCAGGAGCAGCCCACCCACACCTGTCACTGGGAAACTGGTCAGTGCTGGGGGGAATGAAGGGAGGGGCCGGGAGGAGGACCTGGATCAGGAGGAGGGTGGGGACCCTAGGACAGGCCCCTCCCGGCACCTGTTCACCACTGGTCTAAACGCACCTGTGCCCAAGCAGTCCTCCTGCTTGGGAGGGCTCAGCAATGTGGTTGGCCAAGAGCCCTGTGACTCACACTTATAGTGCCACTGTGTCCGCAGGGTCACTGCATCAGAGGCAGGGACAGAGCTCCCCACAGCAGTCGTAGGCCCAAGATGGCCCATTTCTGTCCCGCTGAGAGGCGTCGAGGAACCAAGCAGGTGCTGTCTTTCCCTACCAGGGCGCAGGATGGGGCACCAGGGAGAGAGGGCAGTCAGTGTCCACGGGGACAGGCTTCAACTTGGAAGGGTGAGGGAGCTCTGGGGGTGGGGACAGCTGCACAGTACTGTGATGTGCTTCGTGAACTGTGCACTCAGGAGGGGAGGAGCTGATAGAGTCACGTCATGAGCATCCATCACAATACAAAATTAGTATTGGTTTAAATATTTTTTCATAACGAAACATTGGGACAAACTTCCAACATCCTGAGCCTCAGCTCCAGGCAGTGGGTGGGCTTCTCTCTCGGATGCCAGAATCTCTCAGAGGGATCCCAGCCCATACCCTCAGCTGTATGTCCTCACGGGAAGCTGCGGTTGGGTTAGGTGAACCAGGAACTGGTTCCTAGCTGCTTCTGTCCTGGGCCACCCTGGCAGGACAGTTTCTGCCCCCAGCTTAGTCATCCTGAAATTCAGTCCCACGCTCACCACCCCAGCCCTTCCTGGATGGTCCCAGGACGTAGGGATCAGACTTTCAGCTCGGAGGGGCTGGACCATGGCCTGGGATGCATAGGGCCAGCGCCCAGCTGCCAGGGCTGGCTGCCTCGTCCACCCCAAGGCACAGGTCCTACGCTGTCTATCTGACTCTTCTGTCCCTTTGTCCCAGACTTGGGGGAACAGGAGGGGCCAGGCAGACAGGGCCCTGTGACCCAGAGAACTGGCTACTATCTGAAGGCACCACAGGTGCCCTGAAGAGTATTTTCAGCAGGGAGACACCAGCACAGCTGTCCAGCTGCCAGGACAGCAGGGAGCACAGAAGGGCACAGAAAGCCACAGGGGACCTCGGGGTGTGGATGCTTGCTGGAGACAAGTCACAGACTAGCTCCAGAGTGGGCTCCTGTCAAGGACTGGGTCCCCAGATGGACCTCAAGAGAAGGTCACAGGCAGAAGGGAGGGCAGTGCCCAGCTGAGAAGAGGGTCAGAGGGCCCAGCGTGGGCATGCGGCACCTCTGCCCAGTGGCATCTGGTCAGGGCACAGACCTTATGAGTGAGCCCAGCCTCAGCAACAGTGGACACCTGGGGGGTCGAGATCAGAAGGGTGGGTGCATGTGTGGCAGGTGACACTTGGAGAGGAGGTTGGGGGGCCTCCTGCTGTCCACGCGCCATCTGCAGAAGCCCTTGAAGAAGAATCATCCCAGGAGGGAGCACGGTGGAGTCAGGGGTGGGTGGCCACCCAGGCTCCCAGCGCAGAGCCCAGGGGCATCCCAAAGTGCTGTCACCGCAAAGGTCTGAGGGAGCCGTGCAATGCTGTGGAGCCTGAGGCACTGATGGCAGACAGGGTGGCCACGGGCACAGGCCCTGGATTGGGCCACCTGCCTGTGCCCACCTGCTGGCACAGAGCCCAACTCCCAGGGGCCCACACAACCCTATGGAGGTCCCCCTGCCTGGATCCAGCCCGGCTGACCTTGGACCCTCTGCCTACTTTTGTTCCTACTTGCCTGACACCAAATGTGCTGACTGGCACCAAAGAAAGGGGGACCCTCTATCTGGGAGCAGCTACTCCCCATGGTAGCATGGTCAACTTTCTTCCCAGGGCCAGGGGACGAGGACGTGAGCACCTTTCTCCTCCCCAAGCCCAAGTGCCCGGAAGAGCCGCAGCAGCTGTCCCATGGCCATAGCAGCTTGGGAGAGGGGCCAGGGGTCCAGGGATGCCCCTTGGCACGTAGACAGTGGGGCATGCGGGGACACTTCCTTCTGCAGACCTCCAGGGAGCCTGCCAGGCCCCACTGCAGGCCCCAGGTGGGGCAGGAAGAGCAGCCTCACAGGGCTGCAGCCTGGCTCCTGGCTGCTCAGAAGACTCCCCGTGTGCCCAACTCTGCCTTCCCAAGAACAGCAGCAGGCAGCCCCATCAGCCAAAGCCGGGCCTCCCAGGCCGGGAGTGGGTGACCACACAGCAGGACTGTTAGAAGTAGGCGAGCCGCCCACACGCCCCAACGGGCACGGCTGGGGCCCACGGGACACGGCTGTGCCGGGCTTCTTGCAATGTTCTACCTTAGCAACACAATCCTAAATACGGGGAGCTCAGCTGGCAGCAGAGTTCTGGGATGCTCCTTCCCCCACCTTCCCTGCTGGCTGGGAGGACCACCTGGGAGTGACTGCGGGTCTTCCATGGGAGCTCCCGACTGTCAGTGGACAGCAGCCTCTCATTGCCCGCAGCACCCAAGGCCACCTCCCAGCCTCACTTCCCCAGTGGCCCGGAGAGGGGTGTCAGGACAGAGGCCCTCACAGAGGTCCAGGCAATGCCCACCTCTGGCCTAGGAAGGCAGGACTGGGGTCAGTGGCAAATCTGATGCCATGCCTGTCCTGCTGTTTCTGCAGCACTAGGGCTGGAGCCCAGGACCTTGCACATGCCAAGCAAGTGCTCAACCAGTGACTGGCACCCCGGCCTGAACTGGTCTCTGCTTAGGTTTTGGGTGGTTCAACTTTGGCAGGACCACCAGGGAAAGGGGCAATGAAGGAGCTGGCTGCCCTGGAGACACAGGCAGGCCTAGGTGTGGCGCACAAGGGTCCTTGGGCTTCTGCCCCCTGTGCTGGGGAAGCAAGGTCCTAGCCTGCTCCAGCGAGCCAGGGCGGGGGCCAGGGCCAGCTTGGTGGGATGCGGGGGCCAGTGAGGCTTCCCTCCATTTCCCTCCAGGGCCTGGACGGCCCCTCCCAGCTGGGGCTTCAGGCACGACACTACTGGGACCTGAACTACTGTGCTGCCTCTCTCCTGTTCCTCTCTCTACATCTGTGTCTCTGTCCCTATCTCTGGTGACACTTCAGATAAAGGATAGCTCATTCAGTCAATAAAAACGGTCCCTTGGTTGGAAATCCCCTGAAAAGACCAACTTCCTCTCCAGAGTGTGATGACTGTGGCAGTGCCCCTGTCACCTGCTCTCGTGGGCAGGTGGCACCTGTCCTGTGCTGGCTGCTTCCATAGCAACTGCTGGGTCAGGCAAGGGGGCTGGGCTGCGACAGGAGTGTGGGAGGCTCATGGGAGCCTGTGGGCCCCTCCAGCTCCCCACCCAGCAGTACTTGGCGAAGCCATGCCATCTGCTTCCCCAGGGGTGTGACTGTGGAGGCTGCTGGGAGCAGTGACATCCACCCCAGAGCCATGCTCCTGGCCCACACCTGGCCTGTCCCACGGCAGGCACTCTGGCTTCTAACAGCCAACACTGTGGGGCTAGGCCCTCTCTGGCCCAAAGCAGAGGAGGCTCCTGGGAAACTGTGCTCAGGAGCGTGGACAGGTGGCCAAGGAAGCCCTCCTTCCTTGTGCACTCACCCCAGGTCTCCTGCAGGAATGGCCAGAACCCAGCTGGCCTGCCCTTCCCATTGCCCCACCCGCACGGCCTTCTGCAAGCTGCCCCTCACCTCCACTGACTCCTGAGGAACCAACCAGGAGAGCAGCTTGGCCTGCCACCCTACTGGGGAGCACAGCTCAGAAGAGGAATCCCCGTGGGAGCTCCAGGACCTGAGGTGCAGAAAGCTCTGGGGGCTCAGGGCGCCCGGCACTTTCCCAGAGGGACCCTGCAAGGACAGCTCCTGCTCAGAGACACTGGGACCTGCCCACAGCCAGCATCTCCTGACCCCGACGGAGACCTGCAGTCTCCCAGTTGTCCAGGCAGGAGCTCATTGGACACTGGTCCCTGAGCCTCGCTAGCGCGCTTGCAGATGGATGGGAACCGAGGCCCGCGGTGGCCCACACAGTGTGGTGCAGAGCCAGGATCCGAGACTCGGCAGCCTCTTGGTTAACTTACTTTTCCCCGAGGACCAGTTCAGCAGGTTTCCACCAGTGGGGTGGGCCAATCCGTGGAGATGGTACCAGGCGGGTGTCGAGGGGCCCACTGCACTTGAAGACTATGGTCCTGCTGAGTGACACTGGAATGGCCGGGACAGTGGACTTTGTGCAGTGTGTGCCTGACCCCAGGACTTCAGCATGTGAGTGCATGTGGAGAGGGGCCTTTCAGGGTGACAAAGGTAACATGAGGTCACGGGTGACCCTGATTCGATCCATGCCCTCGTAAGGTCAGGGCACAGAAACTCACCAAAGATGACCCGTGAGGACGTGGGAGAAGACGTCTTCCAGAAGCCATGGAACGGGGCCAGCCCTGTGGCACCTTGATCTCACACTTCCAACCTGGTGGACTGGGAGGGTGTTCCTGGCCCCAGTGAGTGAGCGTTGCTACAGCAGCCCTGACAGACTGACGCACGGCCCTGACTAGTTGACGCACATTATCATAGCTTCCCACAAGCCATTTTCAACCCAAGTAAGTTCAATCATGACTCCCAACCTGCAAGGGTCCCTGTCCTACATTCCCCACCAAGCTGGCCCTTGCTTGGAGCCCTGCAGGTTGGGAACACCCACCTTACCACCCACTGAGCACGGAGACTTCTGGCCTCGGGCCTCATGGAACTTCCTATTTCAGGCCCGATCAGAAAGACCATAAGATGCTTAATGAGAAATATTTTAGTACTTCTGCTATTTGGCTTTAGCTAAAACCAGGAAGTGTAGGGACTCACGGAAATGAGAATATAAAAGAACATTTAAAAACAGTGGAAAGTCTGTGACTTGAAGACAATTCCATAAATCTCTTCCAGCTACCTGCTCACTCCCTTCCCTTTCCTGTCCCTGTACAAACACCCTTCCTTTCAGAGCCAGGAATGAGGCCACACCTGGGTGCACAAGACCTCCAGGGCATCCCAAGCACAGCAGAGGGCAGAGGGCCAATGGCCAGCCTGAGTGGCTTCCTGCGGGGCAAGTGTCAGCAGACTGTCACAGAGAAGTACAGCTGCAGCTGGGGGCTGCCCGTGGGCTGTGACCCACCTTCTCCCTCTGGGCCCGCACCAAGGGGCTCCCAGGGGTTCCCCAGACTCAAACCAGGACGTGACCCAACACCAAGGGGCATTCTCAGGGGCGGGGTTGCCTGCAGGGCAGCCCTGACTGCCAGTCATCCAGCAAGACCAGAGTGACGAGCACACAGGGCAGAGGCGGGACAGCAGAGCCCTGCTGAAAGGACCCCAGTGGTGCCTCGGTCTCCCCCCTGTGAACAGGACCACTGTGCCTCCTGTAAGGGCTGAACCGGTCCTCACAAAAGTCCACGCTGGAGGCCCACGCCTAGGACGGAGCGTGCCCCTCTTTGGAGGCAAAGTCTCAATAGATGTGCTTAAGTGAACTCGTGATCAGGGTCTTGGTAAGAAGGGAAGTTTGGGCAGAGCGGTCACGTGAAGACAGAGGCAGAGACCTGGACAAGGCTGCTCCAGACCAAGGGAGCAAGGCCAAGAGGACCAGCACACACCGCGCTGCGAGGGCCTGGGCCCGTGTGCCCCCCGAGCCTCCAGAGCCGAGGAGCTGGCCCTCGGGGTCCAGGCCTCCAGAGCAGAACGCTCTCTCACGTCAGGAATGTGGTCATCAGTCACAGCAGTGGCCAACACGCCCACTCTGCAGATTTGTAGTGACGAGATAAAATGTGTGTGGTGCCTGGCACAGGGTGGTGTGAGTAGCATGGGGCTGGAAGGTTCCAGAAAACCTAGTGGATGGGGAAGAATGTGAGCCAAGCCCTGGGACTAACCAAGGAACCACGAAGGGGCTGCCAGCTGGGGTGAGAGCCGAGAGCCAAGCTGGGCATGGCAGGCTCTGCTGGGGCCGAGCCCTGCATTACCCACCCGGCACCTTCACGTCCAAGCAAGTCCAAGCACCTCCAGCCTGCGCCCAACTCAGGGCCACACTAGGCTCCGAGGAGACAAAGTCAGGACAAGGAGTTTCCGTTCTCAAGGTGCCAGTATGCCACGCCCCTGCATGACCCGAGGGCAGGTTCCAGTGGCCTCCTCCGGTGCCCCACCCCTGCACTGAGCCAATAACTCATTCAAGGACCACAGGGCTCCTGGCCTCGCCAACCCCTGGGCTGCACTGCTCAGAACAAATCTACGGGGAAGGCTCTGGGCAACCGGCTCCTGGAGGGCACTGCAGCAGCAGCAGACACCGTGCAGGATGCCATCACCACAGAGGGCACAGGAGCTGCCAGCCATTCAAGGGCCAGGACGAAAGGGGCTTTGGAATAGGAGTGACCCCAGCGTTGAGCTCCACGGAGGGTGATCATGGATCCTCACTCACCACCTCTCAGCTCCAAACCTCATCTGGGGGTCCAGCTGGTCAGGACCGTGTAGTTTCCTGCCTGAGCACATCTAGGCCCGAGACCCCCTGACCTCTAGGACAGTGGACGGTGGGGAGTGGTACCACAGAGCTGTCCAAAGCTTCTCTGCGAGGTCAGAAGCTGGAGGCCCTGGGTGGCCACGGCACCAAGGACAGCACCCAGGCAAGGACTCAGCTCAGAGCAACACCCTCCTCCCTCCTGGCTCCCCACGCGGGATCTGCTGCCTGTGGCCATGGTGCGGCGTCTACCTGTGGGCCAGCCTGGTTGGCGTGGACTCTCCTGTGGCTGTGGTGTGTTCTAGGAAGTCAACCCACATTGCTCAGGAGCAGAAGACGTGGTTTCCCTGACACAATGTCCCCGCAGAAGTCTGCTGGGCCCACCCCATGTCCCTGCAGACACCACACAGCTCCTCACCCCATCCCCAGGCATCCAGCCAGGCAAGAGGTGGGTGAGACCTGGAGCTGGGCTCCACTGGCCGGCCACTGCCCCCAGCCCAGATGCGTGTCCTTTCCCACGAAGCCTCCCATGGATGGTGGCCACGGGGCAAGCGCTTTCACCAGCCACGGAGAAAACCTGCTATTTCCTCTCTGCGTTTGTGTTGGTCCACACTTGCGGCAGCCGCCACCAAGCACTCCTGGTTCCTCTAGCTCTCCACCTTTGCCGAACTCTCTCTAGCATCGGAGGTGGGAATCTGCTCCTGCTCACCTGTCCACAGCTGTCCCTCAGGCCTTGTGAGCAGCTCTCCAGGACACACAGGCAGGACCTGGACAGTGTCCCTGTCTGGCAAGTCTGTCCTGGAGGAGGCCCCCAGTCTGGTGGCCCCAGGGATGACCCTGCCTTCCCCACAGTGCTGCGCCCTTGTGTTTTCCAGCAGACAGGCTGTGGCTTGGATCATGGAATGTCCAGCCCCGCGCCATGGCCTGCCCTCTGCCTTTCTGCTGGTGCATGTGGCAGGGGCTGTCCTCAAGTCTGTACCACGGGGCCTGCGAGGTCCAGCTCAGAGCCAGCCAGAGTGGCTGTGCGATAAAGACCTGACTGAGGCTGCCCGGGGGCCACCTGCTGCTTCCCCAAGGGAGTCCAGCAAGGTCACCAAAAAGTGACCACGAGGCCAAGAACGGTTCCTCAGGAAGCACCTCAGACAAGGCCCAGCAGGAAGCCCGACGGCGTGGGGAGTGGGAGCGGCCTGCCTGCTGGCGGGAAGGGGAGGACGCGAGCCAGCAGCTGCACTTCTCACCCCACCTGGGGCCGGGGGACACACCCAGGTTCACACGAGCCCTAGGGGACGCGACCCGGGGGCCCTGGCTGCATGAAGGGTGGACGAGTCATGGTACCTGGGGGACGTCACTCGCCTTAGAAAGGGACACTGACACGGCCACATGGTGGTGGACCCAGAGGCCTGCAGACAGGTGACACAAGCAAGACGCTGCCGCTCTACCATCCCACCCACAGAAGGCCCTGGAGTGGTGGGTGCCGGGAGGGAGGGGAGGGAAGTTGTGCTCACTGGGGACAGAGCCTCAGCGGGGAGGATGGGAGACCTGGGGATGCAAGGTGACAGGGCTGCACAGCTGCTGGATGCTGCTGAACTGTGCTGTGGAAGATGGCTGAAAGGGTACATTTCATGTTGCATATTTAACCAAAATAAAAAAGTAAGTAACCTGGGTGTGGCGGAGGGTACCTCTAATCCCAGAGACTCCACAACTTGGTGCAACCGTGTCTCAAAATAAACACCAGAAGGGCTGGGGATGTAGCTCAGTGGAGAACACTTGCCTAGCATGCGCGAGGCCCTGGGCTCAGTTCCAAGTCTGACAGACAGGCGGCAGCGCACCAGCACTAGCCCTGAGCTTCAGTACCATGGCCGACGGCGCCTCTGCAACCCCTTCCCCGGTTGCCCCCTCCTAGCCGCATGGCCAGGGTGGCCCCTGAGGACAGGACAGGCCCTGGCCCACCTAGGCAGATGTGATGCTCAGGGAGGTTCCCAGGGCTCCGTCCGGTCCAGCCATCCCCTCTCTCTTTTACACCCTTCCTGGACAGGCAGGCACCCGGGAACCTGCTCACGCCTGGCACAGGGCCACCTACGGCAGCGTGCGTCACCCCCATGCGGCAGCCCTCCCTCAGCCCCCACCCCTCCAGCCAGGGACGCGGCCCAGGACAGCAGTTCAGACCTGGGGAGGGAGCACCTCCCAACCAGAGCCAGCATGCCCATGCCCTGCAGCACCAGGCAAGGGGAGGCCGGGGCCCCCAGCCAGCACTGGCTGGCCGGCTCAGGTGCCCTGCCCTGGGGCTGGCCCTGCCTGAATTCAGAGCTGACTGAAAGGGACGCTGTGCCAGGAAGGCTTGAGCCAGGTACGGAGCGTGCCAGCTGCAGGAAGTAAGGCAGAAAGGCAAGCTGGAAAGAAGCAGGAAAACGCCCTCCCTGTAGAGGAGCGCTGAGCACCTGCGAGCACAGAGGAACCGGCCCAGAGTCCTGCCCGGCAAGACCGCCCTCCAAAGGGAGGCAGAGTCTCCAGGAGGAGAGAGGCCGCTGCAGCTCAGACCTGTACAGCAAGAGCAGAGGAGCAGAGGCAGAGTGAGGACTCTCACTGCCCCACCCCCGGCTGCCCCGACGGGCCTGTCCGCCAGCCCTGCGTACCTGTGCCTGTGCGCCTGCCCGGTGGCGGAACCACTCAAGGGACAGGAGAGGGCTGGGGATGCGTAGTGAGGAAAGACTGAGGCTACCTGAGTGGCCGTGTTACTGGAAAGCGGGCTTGGATTACTTATAAATGTATTGCAAATTCTAGAGCAAACATTAAAAAGTAAAAAAAAAAAAAAAAAAAAAAAGTAAAAAGTAGTGTGACTGATGCCCAAAAAGGAGAGGAACAGACCCAAAGGCCAGGGTGCAGCTCAGGGTAGAGTGTGCGTTCACCGCAGGCAAGTCCCGGCTTCCATCCTCCGCACGAGAACACCAAACAAACCCACAGCAGCCAAGGAAGAACAATGGCAGAAACAAAGAACAACTGGAAAACACAAATGCAGTGGACGTCACCCCAATTCCATCAGTAAAACCTGAACAGCAAGGTCTAAAGGCACCAATGTCAACAGAGGCAGGGTGGATTAAAAATCCAGACCCAACTCGACGCCGTGTACAGGGACCTCACTTTAAATACGAAGGCACATACAGATTAAAAGTAAAGAGATGGGCTGGCACAGGGTGCACGCCTGTATCCCCGTGGCTTGGGAGGCTGAGGCAGGAGGATCGCAAGTTCAAAGCCAGCCCCAACAACTTAGCAAGGCCCTGATTAGGGAAAAAAAAAAAAGGCTAGAGATGTGGCTCCGTGGTTGAGTGCTCCTGGGTTCAATCCCTGGTACAAAAAAATAAAGTAAAATACAGCGATGGAAGGGAGATACATACACACTCATCAGAAGGAAGAGGGAGAGGCTGCAGTGACTCCAGGCAGCAGACTCGGGGCAAGGAAGGTTGCCGGGGACAAGAAGGGCACTGCTTGGTGATGACAAAGGCCAGTCTCCAAGAAGATGGGCCAATCCTTAAGGCGTGAGCACCTATCAACGGGGGACAAAGGACACAGGGGCAGCTCCAGGGTCCCTGGGGCAGCAACACTCCCAGAAAGCACAGACCCAGAGGCAGGACGGGTCAGGAGGTGCCAGCCCCGCAGCACTGCTGCAGCTGCCCCATCCCACCAGGGCAGAGCCGCTCTTCAGCTCCCACAGACACTTGGCAGGATGGACCCACATCCAGGAGAACACAGCTCAGTGTGAAGGAGCGGAAGTCACAGGGGCCTGCGCTCAGACGGTCAAAGGGAACCAGACCAGAAATCCACAGGAGAAGGAGGCGCGCCCCGCACTCAGACCGCTAGGTAACAGGGTCAGGAAGGAAGTGGAAGAGAAATGCCAGGTCTGCGGAACTGAGGGAGAGGCGCTGACGCACACTCGGCACGGAGTGGCTGTGGCGAGGTCAGTGGCTAGAGAAACCGGACAGCTCGGAATGTGTGCGGGAGGACGAGCCCGTTAAGCTGCCACTCCGACGGCTCGAAAAAGGAGAGCCAGTTAAACCGAAAGGGAGAAGACAGAACCAACTAGGACAGAAATAAACGGAACTGAAACAGGGACTCAACACGGAGAAACCAATAAGACCGAAAGCTGGTGCTTTGAAAAGATCAATGAAATTGATGAGACTCTAGCAAGCTAACCAAAGAAACAGGACACAAATCCGAGCGTCAAAACAGAGGTGGCTGAAAGCACAGCCGAGGCGCATCACTAGCCCCCTCAGGCTCACGAGTCAGCAGCCCAGATGAAGGGACCTGCTCCTGAAACACAGCCTAAAGGAGATTCAGCCCGTCCATGACCTCCCAGCGGAAAGCACCAGGCCCCGGGGGTTCACTGTGGACTCCAGCAACTCTCCAGCCGCCCTCAGAAGATAAAAGCAGAAGGAACACATCCACACTCACTCTGAGGCCAGCGTGACCCTAATACCAAAACCAGACACAGACACTGCAAGAAAAGGAAACTAGAGACCAGGATCTCTCACGAGCATAGGTGAAAAAAGTCTCCAACAAAATATTAGCAAATCAGATCCAACAACGTATAGAAATAATGACACACCAAAACCAAATGGGGTCTCTCAGAGAGGAAAAGCTGGTTCAACATTTGGAAAATCAATTAATCTATCACATCCACTGGTGAAAGAACAAAAGCCAATCACACCAATAGATGCAGAAAATTCATTGGACAAAACCCACTACCCATTCATGAAACCCGGAGAAAGAGTTTGGACATACTCCTTCTCAGGAAACTAATAATGGAGGGAAACTTCCTCAGCTTGATCAAGAATACCCATAAAGCACTGACAACTAACTTCACTCTGGATGCTGAGAAACCAGGAGCTTTCCTGCTAAGACCAGGAGCTTGAGGAGGACATTCCTTCACCACTGCTGTCCCACATCACACTCGAAGTCCTTGCCAACGCAGTGAGACAAGAAAAGGAAATAAAAGGTATGAAGACTGGGCAAAAATAAAACTGTCTTTGCTGATGAAATGATTGTCTATGCAGATAATCCAAGAAAATAAGCAAAAATACCTCCTGGAAGTCATTGCAAGGTTGCAGAATACATGGTTAATATACCAAATTAACTGCTTTCCTATAAACCAGCAATAGAACAAATAGAATTTGAAATTAAAATACAACATTTGCATTAGAATCTCAAATGTGAAATGCTTAGGCATAAATCTAATAAAATGTGTATAAGATCTATGAAAACTACAAAATTCTGATGAAAGAAATCAAAGATCTAAACAAATGGAGAAATATTTCATGTTCATGGATAGGAAGACTTACATTGTCAAGATGTCAATTCTGACATCTTGATCTGTACTTGATCTGTAGACTTAACACAGTTCAGGAAAAAGCCCAGCAAATTCTTTATAGATATCAGCAAACTGGTTTAAAGTTTATGTAGCAGCAGGGCACAGTGGTGCACACCTGTAATCCTAGCAACTTGGGAGGCTGCAGTAAGAGGATGCAAGTCCAGGGCCAGCCTCAGCAACTTAATTATGTCCAGAGTAACTTAGTGAGGCCCTGTCTCAAAAGAAAAAAGGGCTGGGGATGTAGCTCAGTGGTAAAGCATCCTGGGTTCAATCCCCAATACTGAAAAATTTTTTTTAAAAAATGATATAGCAAGGCATAGTCCTACAACATATAATTGAAGGCAAAGAACAAAACTGAGGAAGCAACATTACTCATCCTCAACTTATATGAAGTTACAGTGACTGAACAGTGTAGCAATGGCTAAAGAATAGACAAAGAGATGTGTGGAGGAACTGGACACAGTCGACTGATCTCTGACAGCGGGTCCAGGCAATGCAATGGAGCAGACAGTCTTCTCCAACATGTGCTGCTGGAACAACTGGACATCCGCCTGCAAAGCTAAGTAAATGGATAAACGCAGCTAGACACGGGCCTTCTGTACCTAGCCACTGTCAGGTGGACTCATTGGAATTAGATTTCTGGGCTGGCTTGTGGCTCAGTGGTGGAGCGTTTGTCTAGCATGTGTGAGGCACTGGGTTCAATTCTCAGCACCACATATAAATAAATAAAATAAAGGTCCATTGACATCCAAAAAATATTTTTTAAAAATTAAAGATTCCTGCTCTGTGCAGACACTGTCAAGAGTGATGGGACAAGCAAATGACTGGGGGAGAGAATGGCAAGAGATGTGTCTTAAAGGACAGGCACCTCAGATCTACAAAGAAGGTCTAAAACTCAACAAAAAGAAAAGGAACCACAGTTAAAAATGGGCAAGAGAGCTTGACAGGCACCTGCCAAAACAGGTACACAGATGGCCACAAAGCAGATCATACATCGCCAGGGAATCACAAATTAAAATGAGATGCTGTAGTACACCTATTAGAATGGCCAAAATCCAGAATGCTGTATTCCTTGCCATTTACCCAAGGAGCTGAAAACTCATATCCACAGGAAAACCCGCACAGGGATGCTGACAGGTTTAACTCACAATCCCAAAGCTTGGATGCAACCAAAGTGTCCTTTAGTAGATGAAGACAAATGGTGGTGTGTCTAGACAATGGAGAATTCACTGCTAAAAAAACAAAAGAGCTAAAATGAAAAAACATGGAGGCCACCAGTCTGAAAAGACTGCATTTGTAGGAGCCAAGTAGATGACCTTCTGTAGACAGTATAGGCCCAGTGTCATCAGGGGCCAGGGCAGAGGAGGGATGGACAAAGAGGACTTCTAGGCAGAACTACTCCATCAGTACCTCAGAGGTGAACATGACATCACACGTCCACCAGGCCCCCAGAACACGCGACTCTGGACGACGACATGACAATGGAGGTTCATCGACAGGTGGAGGGACCGTCTGGTGGGATGGTGGTGACAGGGGCAGCCGTGTGGGTGCTGTGGGTTATACAGGGAAATCTCCCCAATCTCCCAGTCAGCCCTGGCAGCTCAGCCAAGACAGTTCCGCCAGGCCCCCTGGTGGCGGAGCCCAAACCACAGCCTCCCTCCAGGGCAGGGCAGGGCCTTGCTCCTGTCAAGAGGCCACCAGCACCCCTCCCCGCCCCCACACAGGGCATCTGAATTTCTGGCTGGTTCCTTTCTCCACGAGCCCTGCTCCCTGTCCTGACCTGTTCCCAGCACTGCCACCCTCCTCCTCAGCTCATCCCTTGGTCCACCCTGCAATGGGGCTCAGTGCCCACAGGAGCCCAGCCGAGGGCTGGGGTCTTGCTCACGACAGTACCCGTCACGCAGAGGAATGCTCCCAGCAGGGCCTCCATCACTGCCCAGCATGTCAAGGTCGAGGCCTGGGTTCTGCTCTGCAACACCCCCCCCCGCCCCGGGGCTTCCCACAATCCAGAACTCTCTCTAGTACTGGTTCTAGTGCTATCCTGTCTGCACAGGGGTCCCACTCCCGCACTAGCCCCCCATTCCACCCCCGGAACCTAACAAGCAGCCCTGCTGTGCAGCAGGGACAGAGCAGGGCACAGGGCATGTTGGGCATGGCTGAGCTTCAGAGGACATGCACCTGGCCACTCTGACAGCCAGCTGCACACCTGAGTAAAGATGGACAGTAACCATCCATCCACAGGGCCAATGCAAACCTAACTGTCAGGATACCTCTGGGGGCTTCTCTCGAGTTCTCGCTTCCCCCTGGTTACCTGACCTTCAGTGGCCAAAGGTGGTCCAGAAGTGAGGTGAAATCCAGCAGTGGCCACCACCTGAGCCTGGCTTCCATCTTTGGGCACTTCATGCTCCCACAGCGTCTGAGAAAGTCCCACCCCACTGGAGGCTCTGAGGGGGCTCCACAAGGCACGGGGCCACCTCTACACTGGTCAGTCCCAGGCACCAGCCCTCACAGGGGAACTTGGGCAGCTGCACTGTTCTCTGCCCAGCTGGCAACTCATGCCACAGTGCAGCACGGGGCCCCTGGGCACTGCTGGTGTGGGCATGAGGGAGGCAGCGAGGCTTCTGGAGACAGTGCAGGCCACGCCTTCACAATTGGTCACTTTCTCAGCAGAGCCTCCCTGGGCATGGTGAGGTCAGGCAGAGTGTGGGAGAGGACACAGGGGACCCACTCTGCTGGCAGAGGACTTGCATCCTGATGCACAAGCAACTCCAACCAGCAGCTGGAGAAGTGGCCAGCAACTTGGACACCACCAAAGGGGCCGACCTAAGGCCAATGAGCAGAGGTGACCGTCCGACTCAGTGGAGTTGCCAAAAGAAACCCCAGGCAATGCCACGAACACTGACGGTGAGAAGATCTTGCCAGTCCGAAGGGCAGAATGAAAGGAGCCATCCTGGCGTGGACCGCGGCTGGCAGGACGCCCAGGGGACTCGGCTGGCGCTGTGGAGACAAGTGAGCCAACGTGCCACTTGCACCCCTCTCCAGATGCCACGTGTGTAGTTTGAGCGCATGTGCTCACGAGGATGGGAGAAGGGGGGCCTAGGCCTCGCCTCCTGACGGAGTGGCCTGGGAAGGCACCTTGGCTGCCTCACACAAGGACCAACCTGGCTGCCACCTGAGGCTCTGCTCTGGTGAGAGGACAGGCCACCAAGAATCATGGGCCCACGGAGGAAGAACCAGAAACTGTCCTCCCGTGTGGGGAGCAGCAAGGGCCCTCCCCTCCCCTTGCAGGGTCTCACTAGGGCCAGAAGGCACTGTGGCGGAGGGAGGGTTGGCGGCGTGCGGACACCAGCACAGGGCCCGCAGCTGGGTCTAACTGACCACTGCCGCTGAGGGCCTTGTCAGTTAGGCAGACAGATCAGAAGGCAAAGAATGTTCCAGGTGAAGTGTGCAGAGGCCTGGGCTTCCAGGTGAACACCCCCCACTCGCCCTGCAACAAAAACAAAATCCCCCAAAGGACACCAGCACACCAGCAGCCTTTATTCTTCCTCCTGCACACACCTGCGCTTCTCCAGAGGAGCCCACGCCCGGATCAGCGTGAGGATCCACCCAGCAGGCCATGGCAGGGGCTGAGTCACAGCAATTTCCCCCTTTCCTCCACATTAAGAGAACTGGGACCAGTTTAAGAAACCTCACTGATACATCCCACTCACCAGTTTCAGAAGACCTAAAGCGTCACTGTCAGGAGTTTCCAATTTTGAAAGGAGCTCACTCTGCAGCGAAAGGGACTGCCTGCTACAGAAATTCCCTTACTTTAATTAGTGTTTACTTCAGACTAGAGGATTTTTCTTATCCATAAACATGGCACTTCTGGTCTCCTGATTTTCAGGCAGGTAACACAAAAACTCGTTTTCTTCCAAGCCCACGCATCCTGAAGCATCAAACCCAAGACCACAGGGCAATATTTCCTGCCAAGTATCTCTTGGGCAGGGAAAGCTGGCTCAGGTCCCAGTTTCTGGGATTCACACAGGGTGGGGGCAAGTCACCACTGCTGCTCAGGGGTAGAGCACAAGTGCCGGATCACCCGCCAGGGTGTGGCGGGCCTCGCCCCTGCCATGAGGAGCACCAACTGAGGACGATGGCCTCAATCCAGGCCCCTCAGCCTGCAGCAGAGCTCCCACCTCAAGCAGAAAGCGTGGCGTCCAACAGAAAAGCAGCTTCAGCCACATGCCCAGCTGGACACAGGTGGCCACCAGCTCCACAGGTGGGGGTGGCCAGCGTGCAGGGAGCTGGTCATTTCCCTGTGAGTTCCAGCACTTTCTTCACCATGGCCCCAATCCCGTCGTAGATGTGGTGGAGGGCGGTCTCACACATGAAGGCCGGGGTTGTGACCACCTTGTTTTTCTGGTCCACATGAGCTTCGTGCACAGAAGTTAGGGAAAAGCCATCATCCAGCAAAAACCAGAGGGAGGCAGTGAGCCTTGGCCACGCTGGCAGTGGCCCCCATGCTGGGCTGCTGTGCCTCTCAGTCAGGCCCGAGGATGGTTTCCAGCTCCCATAGCCAAGAGGACGACGGAAGCTTGGAACTCCAGGGAGCAGACGGCTGCTTTCCCAAGGCACCACTGCAGCCTGGGCTCCCCCCGGGAACCGGAAGGTGGCAAGCCCACCAGAGCAAGCCGGGTTGCTCCTGCTTCAGCTCCCCCTGCTGCCCCCAGCAAGCGCCCTCCTGGTCTCTAGGCAGTACCTGGGTCTGCAAGCTCCCCATGGCACCTCCCCTCGTGGTGCTCAGGACACAGACCAGGCAACCCAGGTGCTGCCCTTCAGGGGATGCTCACTGAGCAGCTCAGCAGGTGGGCATGGAAGCATGGCCAGTGCAGGGCCATCCTCCAACCACACGGCGTCAGCCTTGCCCTCCTGGCCAAGCACATCCACAGTACCACCAGCAAGTACAGTTCTTGGGCATGAGGCCCCTGCCAGGGGAGCCGAAGGGCCCAGAGAGTGTCCCATATGCCCCGACCACCTCAGGGACCCCGCCACCAGAAAGGATATGGTCACGCCCTTCACACAGTGCTTGGCGCCCAGGGCCTTGATGGCCTCGGCGGTCCCGGCGTAAGGCCACTTGCCACCCTCCTCCTGCTCGTGGCCCACGGTGACCTCAACGCCTCTGAGCACTTTAGCCGCAAGGACAGGTGCGATGCAGCACAGGCTGGAAAGTGAAAGGGAACAGAGGACCCGTGTGGATGCTGGGGCACTGTCCCCCATGAACCAGGACGCCCTGTGGCTGGTGGCACCAGGTGGCCGGGGCTCTCCACAAGCCAAGCAACCCCTCAGGGCACCCAGGCACCGGGCAGTCCTGGGAGAGCCAGCTCTGAGGACCCAGGGGCACAGTGAGACTAAGCTCCCCCAAAGCCAAGCAGCTGCCAGTTGCCCAGAGCCCCTACGATGCCCAGTCTTCCCAGTGTCCAGGAACACTGAGTCCTCTCACTGAGAAACTGATGGATGGGGTGGCTGGCCCTGCCCAGTGTCAGAGTGATCTATCACCCTCCAGGGAACACACCTGACCTACTGGTAAACCAGAGCCCATCTCTGGGCACGGCAGGCATGGGGACACAGAGGTTCTGTCAGCAGTCATGCTTGAACTGTGCCACGACCTTCAGCGTGCAGAGCCACACGGGCAGGCCCAGGCATATGCAGCCAGCGACTGTGACAGCCCGCTCCAACCCTAGTGCACAGTCCACGCTGCTCTTGCGGAGGTTGGGTCCCAAGGGCAGGCTGTGCAGGGTGACCAGAGCCTGCCCTTGGGGCCTGCCCTGCTTTCCACCAAGAGCTCTGACCCTAGTCAGCCCACAGGGGGCCCTCAGGTGGACAGCCACAGTGCTGGGGAGCCCCCGCAGTGCACACCCTGATGGTTCCTTTATCAGTGCCCCTGGGCTCGCTGCTCCTCAAGGGTCCCCCAAGCTTAGGGGCTGCTCCAGGGCAAAGCCGCTGCCAAAATGCACCTGACTCCAGCTGGGAAGTGAGCTGCTGGAGGACTGGAGGACTGGAGGACCGAGGAGCGAGGGCCGTGGCAGCCACGGTCAGCGCTGTGACGAGATCACGTGGGTCACTGAGCCTGGGCTGGCATGGGATTTCCTGGAGGAAGTTCACCAGCACTGCCCATCCATGTGATCTAGAATCTGGATGTGCCTGCACAGGCACAGGGCACTGAAGCAGCCCGGGCGCTGTTCTGATGGAGGACGGGCAGTCAGGAGGACAGGGACGCTTCTGAAGCCAGGATGATTCTGAAAGTCCCCACCACAAGGGAGGAGCCCCCTCCTTCCTGTTTGGTCCTCAGAAAAAATGATGACCACAGAGCCTCTGGAGCCTCAGTCAAAACAAGAAAATGAGCTGTTCACAAGCCAGCTGAGAGCTGGAGGCTGCTCTGCCCGCCCCGCAGGCACACCTACCCGATGGGCTTCCCAGCTCCGTGGAACTCCTTCAGGACCCGCTCCACATCCTTGTTGACTTTGCAGTCTTTCCCGTCGGTGGCGAATGTGCTCCTGCCCAGCGGAGAGGGCTTCCTCAGTGTGTGCTACGGACTGCATGGGCACTCCAGGTGCATCCCGCCCGCCGCCCCCGGCTCCACCAACTCTCAAGCAACCTAAGCAAGCAGCATGTGTGGATGCAGATGGGTGCACACAGTCACCCACACGTATTGGCCATAGGCAGGCTTTCCTGCTTTCCAAACAGCAGCACAAAGGCAAGAGGCAGGTGGGAAGGAGACCAGGCATGGACAGGGTCAGTCTGTGACTACACCCAATCTCCAGAGTCCAGACAGAAAAACTCCTGAAGTTTCAAAAGAAGAAATGCAACTAGCCCCAAAACAGCAAGAGATGCTTACTTCACCAACAGGGAGAGAAACAACATTCAACGAGCATCTACTCTTCTGCCTCTGACAGCAGGTGGCCACTGGGGAAGTCTACACTGTGGGTGTGCCCCTGGCAGAGCCTTTCACACTTAGAAGTGCATGTGCCTCTGTGCCCTTTCCAAGCCCCACTTCCAGAGCTCTCTGCCTGCTGTGTTCTGTGCTTTGATTCTAGGTCCTATCCCTGGGTTGTCTGCACAGGCCTGGAATCTTCTGGTGTCCTGAGAGCAACTACTTCAGAGGGTACGTAAGTGTGCTGAATTTGCCAAATTCACCCTTTAAATATGTGCCCACAGGGCTGGGGAGATAGCTCAGTCGGTAGAGTGCTTGCCTTGCAAGCCCAAAGCCCTGGGTTCGATCCCCAGCACCGCAAAAAAAAAAAAAAAAAAAAAGTGCCCACAAACTCTAACTCCAAAATGCTATTCAAAACAAACAATAGGAAACACCTAGTAACTATCAGAAGGGACTAGTTGATGAGCCACAGCCTGTCCACCCAGCAGGGCTATGCTGGGGAGCTCACCACCAGCTCCGAACTAGACCACTTGCCAATGGGGAACGCAAAGCACAGAGCAGTTTCAGATGCTCCTGTGCAGCTGCACTAGACATTTCCATAGAAACAGACTCTCTCTGGGATGCACAGACTTCTGGCAATGGTGCCAGAAGAGGGCCTGGGGTCAGAAGCAGGAGGGGGGATCAATTCCCACTGAGCCTCTGCTGCCACTGAAGGACCCTGCCATGTGGGCCCCAGCAGGAGCCATCCTATGGAGGGCCTACCTTTCTCCTGGCAAGGTCACAAAGAATAGGAGTGGCAACCAGGAAGAGGGCAGCTTCTCCCAGAGGGACTACAAGTCCAGATACACATACATACAAACCCAGATGAGATCCAGCAGCATGGAGTTTAGCTAAGAGGGCCCCAACACACCCTGTCAGCCGTGAGGGGCCACAAAAGCTCAGAGGAGGGAGTAGAGAAAGAGACACAGGCCAGAGTGGCTCCCTGAGTTGGACACAGGCACATGCTGCCCAGACCTTTGGCTTAAGGGCAGGTACACACACTGCTTAGATAGACCCTTGAAGCTCAGATACACACAGATTTTTGGCAGCTCCAAAGCCTCCAGGGAAGATGGCAGCATCGTGGTTGGCTGCACTGAGCTGGGCCAGGTCAGAGATCTTGCCTCGGGCGATCCTGGCTGATTCTGTCAAGACATTCCTGGGAAAGAGCACAGAGGGACACCAAGGAGCAGTGTGCAGTCAGGGTCAGAAAACAGATTGGGAACCCGTCCAGAATGCATCCTAGAGGGACTGTGTTCATGTGTGAAGACTTGACACTTTCCAATCAGCACTTAGGATCGCCACCAAGAAAAGGTGGGAGAACTGCAGTGGCCCTAAACCTACGTTGGAGGTCAGCCCTTCAGGACCTCTGCCCAACGGCTGGGATTCAGAAGCCAGCAAGAATGGAAACCCTTCCAAGTATCTACAGTAGACAGACCTCAACACACTATCAGGAGCAGGACAGAGGGAGGAGGAGACGCTGCTCCAGTTGTGTGAAGCCCACCAAGGGTCACCAGAGCAGGAAGCAACCTCCTCCCTAGGCTTATGGGGCCGGGGTCTCAGGAAGAGAAACAACAGGGGTTCTGAATGGGGCCTCAGGAGACAGGGCTACTGCCTGTGTGGAGAGGAAGGCGAGAACACCTGCAGTCACAAGAGGCACATGCTGGGTGCTTCCACTCTTCCAGAAAGCACGGGAGGTAGGAAATATTCTGAACGAAGCAGGCGCTCCTGGGACAACCTACGATGACTCTGAGGGATGCTCATGTGAACACATGGACTTGGGCTTCCAGCTGTGCACCATGGACAGGAAGTTCCCCCCCAGTTCCCATCCCCCAACCACACCTGCCTTCGCTCTCAGAAGGCTGCCCCTTGGTGTGATCAATCACATGCATCTGACGAACATCAGGGGCAAAGATCTGGACCTCAGCCCCTCCACGGCTCAGATGCACCAGGATCCTGCAGGGAAACACCAGAGACAACAGCTTGGGACATGCCCAATCCAGAAGATATGTGTTAATGTGCTTTTGAAAACGGTATCAGCTAAGGGACAGGCACAAATTCCTGGTGTATGTGGACACCACACTTGCTGTGCAAAGTTAGGGTCAGCATGCTGATGACTACTAAAGCCAGTGGTGCCAACTCCCTCCCCTGGTGGGCTACAGAAGAACTGCAGAAGCTGGCTGTTCACACAAACCAGGGTGCAGCCAGGTGGTGACTGGCCACAGCCGGGGGTGTTCAGGTTCCTGGGCACTTTGCCTTCACCCGGAGCCTATCTGGTCTACTGTAGGCTGCCCACAAGAGCCAAGCAGACAAGGATGGTGGGAACACAAGTTTAAGAAAATATTTCTATAAAATGGGCCCACTGTGCTGACTCCCACATGCTTTCTTTCTTTCTAGTTTTTCTTTTGGTACAGGGGATTGAACCCAGGGGCACTTAACCACGAAGACACATCCCCAGCCCCTTTATATTTTATCTAGAGTCAGGGTCATGCTGAGTTGCTTAGGACCTCACTAAACTGCTGAGGCTGACTTAACTCATGATACTCCTGCCTCAGCCTCCCGAGCCACCGGGATTACAGGTGTGCGTCTAGCCCTTTTGACGTTTTTAAACCAAGAAAGGTCATCTACAATACGAGCTTCTTCTAAATCGCTTTGGGGAGCTCCTGCTGCAGACTTACGCCGAGGCCTCATGGATCTCCGTCCCGTCATAGACTCCACAGCCCGACAGCACCTGCGGAAGGAGGGGCGCTGACCAGGGGAAAGAGCCCACGGGGGCAGGGACGCTCGGGCTGCGGGGACAAGTAGGACAGCGGAAGCTCGAGCGGTGGGGGCCGGCAGGCAGGGCAGGGGGCGCTCGGGCGGCGGGGGCCGGCAGGCAGGGCAGGGGCGCTCGGGCGGCGGGGCTGCACTCACTAGCGCGACCCTGGCCCTGGGGCGAGGCGCCGAGCCGTGAAGGGCCGCGTGCGGGGAGGGCGTCCGCCCGTGGACAGGCAGCGGCCGCAGGAGCTCGGGGAGCGGATCGATCGCGGAGGCTGCTGCCAGCCTCGGAACCAGCAGGGCTCTCAGGGCCGCCATGGCAGCGCAGGGACAGCGGGGTCGTCGGGTCACGCACTGCGGAGTCCTGCGCAGTAGCCCGAGCGGCGCGCGTGCGCCGACGGGCGGACCCCCTGAGTGCGCCTGCGCAGTGGCCACGGTGCTCCGCCAGCTGTAGGCCACCGCGATGGCGGTTCCTGCTGTTTTCCGGAGCGCGGGTCCAGTATCTTCCTATCTCCGAACGGACTTTAACCGGTCACACCTAGTTTATGCCCACCCCCGCCCGTCCTTGCTGCCCGCGTCTCCCAGGAGTGACCCCATCGGGTCTGCGAGTCCCCGCTAGAGGCCGCTATCCACACGCCGGCAGTGGATGGCGCAGGGGAGGCTGGGTAGCGGCCTCCCTCTCCGGGATTTACCAGATGCTCGCTGCTGGGGGACTGCGCAGCAAGCGATTTCACCCAGGGCCCTTCCTGTCCTAAAGTGCCCAGCAGTAAGGCTTACTGGTAAACTCTACAAGATTGGAAGACTAGAATAACGAGCAAGAGACATGGGGGACATGCCCTCCGGACATTCCACTCCGTGCCCGTGCCAGTTCCGACAGCAGCTAGTGAGCTCCCCACGTACACCCTCCAATGTCAAGAGTCCAGAGATGCTCCCTGCCCCAACCCTGTGCATGCTACAGATCTCCAAGACCACAGGCCCAGGCAGGTGGCCACTTGCCCTGTCCTCCTTGCCTCATCCTGCACAAGATGTTCAGTTTCTCACTCCCACTAACAATAAGCACTTTAAACAGAGTTTAGACTTAACACGTTTTTCAGAAATCTCACGTTTCTTATTCCAAGTTCATCTTCAGAACTTTGTATTAAAAATATAAATAATTCTCACATTAAGTTTACAAATCCACAAACATTTTACATTTTACATTTCGTGAAGGCAACGTTTAGGATGTCCTACACTGTGGGATCCTGGACCCACGACACTCATGTGCCTGCTTTGGTGCCAACAAGTTGGCTTGCTGTCCTGTTGGGCTGTATGCTTCTCACAGGAAAAGGGAGTCCCCTGAGAGCATCCCAGTACTTTGGATGCCCTCCCACTTCCTGGGCCCAAGTGGAAGGAGGTTCCATCCCTCTGGAAGGTCTTTTTTTTTTTTTTTGGTACCAAGGATTGAACCCAGGGGCACTTAATCACTGAGTCACATCCCCAGCCCTTTTTTTATATTTTACTAGAGACAGGGTCTCACTGAGTTGCTTAGGGCCTCACTACATTGCTGAGGCTGGGTTTGAACTCAGGATCCTCCTGCCTCACCCTCCCAAGTGGCTGGGATTATAGGCGTGTGCCACCACACCCATCTCTGAAGGTCTTAACCAAGACAATCAGGAGCCATGGTGGCAGTGGGCTCTACACCAGCACTGCTCCCTCCTTGCCGGCTCCTCTCAGCAGGTGCAGACTGTCCTCATCAGATGCTTCCCCATCATCCTCGATTCCTGGCAGGTCCAGAGTGCGTTTCATACCCCGCTGCTTGGACACTGCCACAGCATACCGGAGGTTGTAGCGGTTCCAGTCACAGCTGTGGACACAGGGCATCAAGTCAGTGCAAGCATCATCTCCATTCTGTACAAGCGCCCTGGCTCATGCTGCTCCCGTGATCACTGCCTTTCTGCCCAGATCTGGGTTCTGCCCCAGCGGCCTCCCGGCCAGGCCCTCACTCTAGTCACTTAAGAGAATGGAAAAGTGTTTTCTCAATCAGTTAATTCCTCACATTCACATAACAAATTAGTAACACCCTCACTCCTACACAGCCCCCAGGAAGAGAGCAAACCCCCAAGAGAGTGAAAAAAAAATCTGAGGAAAAGTCACACCCTGTCCTTGGGGACACAAGCTAGCTATGCAGGGTCCTCCCCAGATCCACAGCCACAGCACATCAGCAAGTCAGCAACAAGTCAAGGAAGCAAGTCAACCAGACAAGGAATGGCACCCTCATCTACAGAGCTGTGACATCTAGGCTGTGCCAGCCATGGAGGCCTGGCGTGGTGAACCACGTGTGACCACAGTCCCCTCCGGCCTACAGAGACAGAGATGGAAGAACACAGGGATCGCAAGGTCCTGACTCAAGCCTTGGACCAGTGACCTGGACAGAGGGACACGGGACAGGGCAGAGAATAGACCTGTCACCAGCCCAGCTAGGACACCTGGCAACTGATGGTAACAGAGGGAAACAGACATCCTTCCAAGGTGAGCTGTGAGGTATAGCCAGGGAAGTGGCCTTGCAGAGTACCTTCAGGGGCAGGCACTGTCCCAGCACCTTAGATGTACACTGCCATCACAACCATCACCCCCATTTTCCTGCTGGGGAAACTGGTGTGCAAAGGTCCCAGGAACCCAGGCTGCCTGTCCACAGCCAGCCCCTACTGCTCATGAGGAGATAAGCAAATCCAGAAGAAATGACCCAGTACTAGAACTATGACAAATCCCTTTGGAGGTTGGAGGTTTATGCTGCGCCTCAGGCATATCCCACCTCCAGCTCAGCTTGTCCACCTGCGGCAAGGGCTCCTGGTGTCCTTCCGCTAGCACCAGTTGCACCCAAAGCTGTGCTTCAAGACCCAGCATGAGTGGCAGACTCAGCTCATGCCAGCAGGGGAAAATCTCCAACACTGGAACCTTCTGTGCCCTGATCAGACAGTGTAAGGAGCAATCCCAGGCACAGAACCCATGACAAGAGCTCAAGCCCCACCCTGCTGCCAGCCCAGCACGTACAGTTTTGCCAGGTCATCCAGGTGCCGCTGCAGGTTCTTCTGAAGAAACTGGACAACAGGCAGCAGTCTCCCTGCACTGGAAAGCAGAAACCCTCAGAGGTTGGTGGTTACTGGGGGCAACACATGCTCCAATGCACACTGCTCCTGAACCTCCGTCACCACCAGGACCAGCTGGCCACGTGAAAGGTCACATGAACAGCAGGGAAGCCCAGCATACCTGGGCTTCAGCTTCTGTCCATGGAACATGAGCAACTTCTGTGTCCATATGAGGTAGAATTCAAGGTGACGAGACATTTCAAAGGAAGAAGCTAAAAACTCAAGGGCTTTTTCCACATACAGCTCAGGAAGAGAAGCACTGACAACTTCAACTGCAAAAGAAAAGTCATGCTTATTCTGTGAAGAACCAAAGTAGCAAAGAGGGTAAGCCCTCGGGCCCCTCTGCTTCCATAAGAACACCTGACCAGGGCCCCAGGCTCACTGTCATCCTGCGGCACAGCCTCCAGGGCTTCCTGCACCAGCTTCCTCTCATTGAGCCGGAAGGCCATGAGGATGGCCCGAGTGAACTCCTGCTGGCGCAGCGCCTCGCGTACCCGCCCAGGGGTGATGCTTGTGTCCAGCTCATACGGGTCGAAGAGCATCTGGGCGTCCAAGGAGTAGATGAGGAGCCCTTCTGTGCTGGTGGCTGCCCAGCAGCGCCCTGGGGAATGAACAGTGAAAGAGACTTCCCAAAATTTAAAAAGCCCACTTCCCTCATTTTAGAAAGGTAAGATGTTAAATACGTTCTCATGTACTGAAGTACAGGAGGGAACGGGACATCTTCCTTTTCCTATCCCTGCCCTTGGAAGGAACTGACTGGGTCATCCTGGTGGGCGGCATCCCAGGTCTACTGTCTGCATGTGTGAGCAAGGATGCATTGCCTGTTCCCTTTGCTTGCACCAGAAGCCAGTGAACTTTCCAGTACAAGGCAGGTGTTTCTGGCTTTATAGGCTACATGGTCCCTGCAGTAGCTGTTCTTCAAGACCAGCTCAGTGCCTGAGCCATGATCACAAACAAGTTACATGAATGAATGAATGTGGCTGTCTCAGAGAAACCTGAGCTACAAAACTGGGCGGCTGAGCAGAAGCAGCCCTGGTTCACAAGACGTGTGGCTCACAGGTGCTGTACCTGGCTATTTTCACTCAAAACCATATTGGAAAGCACTGGCCGATGAGCCGCACTATGCTGTGCCCAAGGGGACCATGTGTGCCTGATGGGCCCAGAAAGACCCTCCTGAATGCCTGAGAGGATGGGGGCAGGGTAGAAGGTAAACAGTGGCAGAGGCCTGAGGAGGCAGCCTCTCAGGATGGTCCTGGACTCACAGGGCCTGAGCCACCACATATTAAAGTCTAATGTGCCTGGGGCTGTGCTCTCAACAGCAGTCCCTCCTCAGGGACAAAGAGACCATGTGGCCAGCAGGGTTCATCCTCACATTCCCACCTGCAGAGGACAGAGTGCAGTCCAGACCCTAAGGACAGCTTAACTGACCTCCTCCCTGGGAACACAGGCCATGACACCTCGGGATCAACAACCCTTCACTCGGGGCTCACCAGTGGGAGAGAAGTGCAGTGAAGTCACTCTGATTTCAGGTTTAAAGTGGCGAGAACTCATGTCACCTGGGAAGAAAAGAGCAACTGCAGTTACTGGGCAGCAAGCACATTCAGACTACTCACCAACCATGAGGCCACACTGCAGGTCCACCTGCCAGCCTGGAGGCTATGTGGACATCAAGAACAGCAGCTTCTGTCCCTCGCCCAGAGAGTCCATGCAGGAAGCAGCAGGTGAGCACCATGTGGGCCTCTGACACTGTCATGGGTGCCACTGGCTTCCACAGAGCTGCGGCTGCATCAGTGGATGGACCCTAGGACACATGCCTCAGAGGGCATCCAGGCTGGCCAGCAGATGGAAGACCCACCCCCAACCCAGGGAGCGAATCTGCTGCATTCAACATGGTGCCTGGGATCTGCATGCAGAGGTGCCCTTGGGTTTTTGGCTGGTGGATGTCCTGTCAGGATGGTCTACCTGAGCGTTCCAGAACACCTGTGAGGCAGAGGACCCCCCTGATCCACCCTGTGCCCCACAGGCAGGTGGCACAGCTGTATGCAGCAACTCACAGGACAGCCTCTTGCACCCACAGGGGGCAGTGGCACCAACACCGCGTCTGCTGGGTCTCCTCCAGGCCCTCCCCCCATCCAGCAAGACACCAAGATGCAGTAACTAGGGAGTGTACACTGCAGCCCCAATCAAGAGAGCAGAATCACTGCCATAAGGAAGATCATAGGCATAAGGAGACAGGCAACACAAGAGGACCTCTGCTCACCTTTCTTTACACCTGGCAACGGAATAGCAACTCCCTCCTCTTCCCAGCATCTTGATCAATGAGTGCCAGGTTGCCAAACTCTGTCATCTTCCTTCGATTCAGAAATTCCTAGAACAGCAAGAGCCATGGACCTTGTCCTCTTTTCCCTCTCTTGCTCATGTGTCAAGTGGACAAGCCCCTAGCCACGTGTGGAATGGGGACCGAACACAGGGCGGAGGCCAAGGGGTGCTATGTCTTCCTTTAGAGTCTGCTGCAGAAAGGGTGGAGTGGAGGCCACTGGAGTGGAGTGTGGGAGTCCCACTCACCTAGCCCGCACGTGGGACACCACTGCCACCATCGCGGGGATGGGCTCTCATTCACAGTGGACGTCTACATGCATGTGAGGGCAGCTGCTCCCCAAAGAAAATGCCAAGGACACTTCCCCAGAAGCAGGAGGCTAGGCGCCTGGCACCAGAGAAGACCCTTGCCCTGGGGCGGGGCCTCAATCCTCCTTTACCCTCACCCTGCGTTCCTGTGGGAGCCAGGGTATAGTCTGAGGTAAGCAGAGAGGGCAGGCTGCTGTGTGGACAGTGGAGGAAGAGCCCTCCCACACTGCAGCCAGATGGATGGCCCGGGGCCTGCCACCACCCTCTGCTTCCAATCCTTCCCTTACAGAGCTTAGTGTACAGCCCAAGCCAGTGCACTGGGCACTTCTGCCCCCAGGACCCTACTCAGTCAGTCACAGCTGTATGCTGACAGGATGCTCTCACAGCCTGCCTGGGTCCCAGGTAGGCAGGAGAGCGTTTCACGGCCTCACGCTGCTGCTCACCTCCATGGCGTCCAGAGAGAGGTTGCAGGAGAGCTCAAACCGCTTCATCAGGATCTGCTCCCGGATGTGGTAAAGGCACACAAATCTGGACATGCCCCCTGCCAGTATGCTCTGGCCGTCTGCAGAGTAGCACAGAGTGGTGAAGGCCCTGGGCAGAGGACACAGGCACTCAGACTCACGCCAGGCCTTTGATGTGCAGCTCCAAAGAAGTCAGAACCCCAACCCAATGTCCCTGAAGGGAAGCGCTCACTCGCCTGAGACCATCACGTCCAGGACCTCCAACAATGTGTCCCTGCACCTGTCGGGGGGAACCTACCGCAGTTGCCAGGAGGCAGCGCTGGACCACATGGCTCACAGCAGGTCAATGTTGGCACAAATAGCCACCTGCCCACCTCCAGCCCTCCCACAGCTCCTTGGTACAATCTGTAGAAAGCAGCAGCTAGGCCCTGACCACCCTGTGTGCAACGGTTTCTCAGGTATTACACTAAAAGAACAAGGGACAACAGAAAAAATACACAAATTGTATGCTGCCCAAATTTGTGACTTATGTGTCAAACACCACGACAGAAAGTGAAAACAACTCACAGAACAGAAGGTATCTGCAACTCTCCATCTACAAATGCCTAGTGCCAAACAGAGGAAGAAGTGCGATAGTTCAGCACTAACTACCCACAAGGCCTCAACGCATCCTCCGCAGGAGGCAGAGCCAGCAAGCGCTTCAACTCTGCTGGGGAGAATACCCAACTCTAGACACCAACTCACACCCAGCAGACTGGCTCTAAGGAAAGAACACTGGTGACAATGTGGGGGAAAAGGAGCCGATGAGTGGCCAGTGGGGATGTAAAATGAGGCAGCCACTGTACAAAGAGCCTGGCAGTTCCCACAGTTAAGAACAGACCCTGTGGACGGACGCTGGCTGAGCCCCTGGAAGGCAGCTGGTGTACAGGAGCTGAGCCTGCTCTCATGCAGGACAGGCGTGCAGAGTTCTGGGTCTTTCTGTTTCAACACCGGGCTGATGACATCACCAGAGAGGGAAGTCTGGAGTTGGATTCAGCCTTTGTGCTGTGCACATTCACATCAGCAGATCTAGACAGCACCTGCCGCCAGGTAGCACATCCTCTCTCCTGCAGGGGTGGTCTCAGGAATTAAGAATTACACCAGGAAAAAAGTGGCCATAAGAACCTGCCCCAGGGGTCTTGGTGGGGGGAAAGCCCTAAAAACACCAGCTCCGACAAACTAACAGGCGTGTGAAGGAGCTCTGGCCCACGCCCTGCTGGCACTCACTTGCCCTTGGCCGAATGCTTGGCTGTAATCTTGTCCAGCTCCTTTCTGCCAGTCTTGAGGTCATGCCTGCCCTCAATGGAACCCGTCTGTACCGCGTTCTCAGGGTCCCAGAAGGTAATCTGTGAGTTTAGTGTGGCCACAGCCAGCTCCGCACCATCAGGCCGAAAAGTCACTGCTAGAGCTAACGAGAAACAAGCCTCAGGCTCCAAGAAGATCCCCAGCCTAGCAGACAGGTCATGCTCCACACCCCAGGAGACCCACAGCCCTTTAAGTGCACAGGAAGCTCCTCTTAAGGGATGTGCCAACCCCAGCAGGCAAGAGAACTGCACATGCTGGCTGGGAATGAACAGGAGGGAACAGGGAAGCCCACAGGACCCTAGGTCATATTGGACTGGCCAGAGCTGAGACTGGCAACTGAGTGACAGAAAGACTACTCTGAGGGGAAAACGGACAGGCCCGAGTGTGGAAAGGACAGGCAGTGAGGGCTGCAGTTCCATGAGCCTGGGCTAGCCGCAGGGAGTGAGGCAGGGCCCAAGGCCTGGTCTCAGGAAAGCTGAGGGGTGGCTAGGCTCCCAAAGCAGGCTCACTCCCAGGCACGTCGGCAGAGCGCCAGCCATTTACTGGTCAGAGACAACTCTAGAAAGCAGTGGAGAACAGTTGCTCTGGGAGCCCTGTGCCCATCAGACTGGGAGCCCAGCTGAGCCTCCCAGTCCCACAGAGGCAAGGCTTGAATGAACTGCCATCCGTGTTGGCCAAGCACTGTCAACCTCAGGGCCGCGTCCTTGCCCTGCTGGGTCTGGGCACCCTCATTCTTCCCACCCACTAGGCTCATGTCACACATAGCCAAGAGCAAGGCAGACTGAGGTAGGAGGCAACACCAGAGCCGGTCAACAGCAGGACGACACACACCTTTGGCCCCTGGTCACTGCCTGCCAATCCTAGCTGCAGCTCACCATCTGATGTGAGAGTCAGTGTCTCCTTGGTTCTCCAACTGTCGAACATGTCCCACAGACGCACCGTCTTGTCCCAGGAGGCACTGGCCAGGATGGACTTCATTGGATTAAAACACAGACCACTGATGGGCCCCTCGTGGCCAGACAAAACCTACAGGGCACAGCAGTGTGAAGGGTGAGATGTGAGAAGGGCCAAACAGTGTTCCAGGGAGCTCCACACCGACAAGTGAGGAGTGGGGAAGCCAGACCAGAAAGCCCCCGTGAGCAGTGCTGCTGACTCCTCAGGAGAATCCTGCTCCTGCTCTGCTGCCCGGTCTGCAGGAGAGAGCCCTACGACCCCAGCCAGCATGCCAGTCCTCTGTGGTACAGACCAGGGACAGCCCCTTCCCAGGCCACCACCCTGCCCCACCAGGGCATGCCCCCCGGAACACACTGGCTCTTACATCGAGGAGTCTGCCCGTCTGCATGGACCACACAAAAATCTCGAAGGAGTCCTGGGCCCCGGCAGAGATGATCTCCCCACTCGAGTCAACAGCGACACAGGAAAATTGGGTGGGGCGCGGAGACGTGAATGTGCGGAAGTTCCGGTACCTGTGGGGAAAATAAGCTTGAGGTTGGCATTGCAGGTCAGGTTGGACGCCTCACCTGTACCTGGGCAGCCACACCTGCAGGCAGAGGCCATCACCTGTGGAGGTCAAAGGCTCGCACGGTGCCATCCAGGGATGAGGTCACGATGACACAGCCAGTGGCAGTAAATGCCACGCCAGTGACTCCACTGGAGTGCTCAGTGAAAGTGATGAAGCAAAAGCCACTGAGGGTGTTCCACACCTTGACCTGCAGCGGGAGGCCGAGAGGAGCGTGAGCACAGCCACCTGCCTCCAGGTGCGCTGACAGTACACGAGGGGGGCTATGTGAGCCTGAGGAGGCACCTCAGACCCAGCTTAAGCAGAAATGGGGACAAAGGGATACCCCAGCCCTCCCAGCTCAAATTCCTACAGGTAGCCAAAATCATCAGAAGCCAGCAGGAGCACCCACAGCTCCACATGGATGAAGGCCCACCCAACAGCCTTCTGTCCAGCGCTGGCTGGTGCCCACCTTGCCATCGTCCCCACCAGTGACGATATACTGCCCATCCGGGGAATAGGCCAGCGACACCATGCTGTTGAAGTGGCCCTGCTGCTTGAGCACGTAGGACTCACTCTGCCACTCCCACACCAGCAGCTGGCCCAGGCCTGTGGGTACAGGAGCAGAAGTCCCTGACTGATCCTGCGACTCCACGTCAGCCAGGATTGGGCTGCCCTGTTGATCAGCACTGCAGACAGTACTGAACCAAGAAGGACCAGGGCACAGAGAGCAGCCCTCATCAGGCAAGTGACTGGATTGCAGGCCATGCTGAGGCGACCTGGGCAGGGTCACAAGCCCCCAGTAAAGATCTGGAGACTAAGGCCAAGAGGCCATTCAAGGAGCTGTGGGCAGGACCACAAGTCAAGCAAGAAACCACAGGCCTCAGGCCTGAGAGGAGCAATCACTCTGGAAACTTCACTCTTCCTGCAACATAAGCCCCTGCAGAGCTACTCTGCTTAGAGCTGGCCATGGTCTGTGCCTTGTGGCCTGAAGTCCACCACACAGGTGGACGTCATTGGTCCTCTGGCAGGCTTTTCCAGGACTTTCCATTTCTACAGCTGGGCATGGAAACAAACCTGAGCAGCCGAAGGCAATCCAGTCCCCAGAGCTATTGATGGCAATGGAGGTGATCTTCTGATCCGAGATGCTGAGCAGAAAGTGCAAGAAGCAATAAGCACAGGACTGACCAGTCCACGCTGGGCCAACCCTTTCCCTGCAGTAACCTGTACTGTAGTCACTTGTAGAACTAGCACTTTAATTTTCTCCACGTTTCAAAGATAAAGAACACAACCAAAAAAACAAGAAAAAAGAATAAAAATACCACCTCTTAGACCAGAATCCAGGGCCACAACACAAGCTGGCAGGAGTGCCCTGTGGGACTATAGTTGGCTCCCTGATGGCACCCACAAAAACCACTGGGCCCCAGGGCAAGTGCACAAAAGCCAAGTGAGCACAGGACTCACCTCAGTGAGTGGATGAGGTTGAATTCTGGGAGCTCATGCAGATGGAAGATTCCAGAAGCAAAACCCGTGACCAAGAGGTGAATCTTCTTGTGATATGCTGCAGCTGTCAAGTTGTTAAAGTCTCCTTCTTTGTTGAAAAAGTGCCTGCATTGACAGGTGGACATTGTGGAAGGAGGACCATGGACCCAGATGGCAGCATGCCCCACCTCACCTCGGTTGGCCACACCTCAGCTGCACCTGGGGCACAAGCCCTCTCTGCTGCACTCTGAGCTCAGGACCCCAGGACACCTGTTATCGTGTGGATAAGAGGTACCTCCCAAAAGCTCCAGCTAATGCACATTCAGAGCTGAAACTGGACTGAGAGAGTTGTGACCTAACCAGTCCATCCTAGTCTGAATGGCTGACTGGGTGGTGACTGTGGTGATGGGGCGGGGGATGTGACATGGCCAGAGGATGCGAGGTTGCCCTGGAAGGGTGCCTCTTCCCTGCAGCCCCCGCCCCATTCTGCTTCCTCATCTAGTCAGAAGTTGAGCAGCTTTCCCCATTGATGTGCTGCATCACGTAGACCCAGAACAGTGGAGTCAGCCATCTGTGGACTGAGACCTCTGAGATCGTGAGCCAAAATACACTTTTCCTCCTCTAGGTGATCCTTGTGAGGTATTTCGGTTACAGAAACACAGAACTAAAACAACACCTCTTAGATGGTCTCCCCTCCTGCCTCTTGCCAAAGAGGGTAGGGTGTCCACAAAGAACATCACCTACAGGGAGGCCGGAGTGGGCGCCCATCACTTCCTGCGCACACAACAGCTCCAGCTTTAGGTGACCCGACTCACACATGGTTCCACTGTGCACAGCAGCGCTGTCCTCACCCTTCCCTCTAAAAAGGTGACTGGTGCCAGAAGTTCCATCTCTCGCACTCTACAAAGGGGACTGCAGTCCCTGCTAGCGAATGACCCTACTAGATGGTGCCTTGCTGCTCCTCCTTCCTGGGGTCTCCTTCAGTCCTCTCCCAAGTCTTCACTCCAGTTGCAACATCCCGAGACCCCCACAGGCACCCAGAATCCAGCCAGACCTGTTCTTCCCATCTCCACCTTGGCCTGCACAGAGCCCAGCATCCCGCCCTGCCAGGGCCAAGCTGTCCCTCCCCTCCTCTCATGTCCTCACTCCCACTTAGTCCTGCAAGTCAAAGTCCAATCCAGTCCTGCTGCCCCAGACCCAAGGTGCATTCCCCTTCAAAGCCAGAGGACCTCCCATAACAGAACTGACTATGGACTCCTCCACCCCACAGCCTACCACGAGGCCACCTGCCACCCCACACAGCCACACTACCACCATACATCTCTCAATTTGGCCACAAGGTCATTGCCTGCCTCTCAACTGGAAGGAGGCCTCAAGAGAACAGGTAACAAAGTCAGGTCAAAGATAAAGCCCACTCAGGGTGGCACCAAGGAACTACTGAACAGAGGTGTCTAGGCCAAAACATTCAGACAACAGGGCAGGTTACAGGTGACGCACAACCTCAAGGGACAACTGGCCTGACCCTGTGCCCCAGTACCCTGACTCTAGGACAGAGTCTCAGTCATCCACTAGACCCAGTTTGGAAAGACCACACCCTCATCTGTGGGGTCTTGGTCACCCACCTGGGTGCGCACTGCTGAAGAAAATGAGGCACATGGAGCTGCCCAGCCCACCTAAGGAGCCCAGAGCTCTAGGGCACAGGAGCCATGGATCCCACCATTCACACCCAGCCAAGGGTCCACCAGTGCATCCCCCTAGCCTTCTCTGAACACTCATACCCTCACACCATGTCTCGTCACCTCAGCAGTCACACCCAGCTCATGCTGAGAGTGTACCATGGACCCCTCATCCCAGAGGCAGAGGAACATTCACACACACCGAACAGTGCAGGAGGTGGCAAAGCCACAAACATCCTCAGGTGCACCTCGCCTCTTCTATCCTGCCTCCAATGCCCTGCCCCAGGAGACAGCATGATTGGAATCATTAAGGTAGTGGCGGGTGCTATGAGTCCTGGGCATGATCTCACCCTGCAAGCAATCATGGGTCTTGAACCCTGATCCAGACACAGGCCTGTTCTCTGGAACTCCCTGTGAAACCCATGCCTACACCCGAGGACAGGAGACCCCCCCCCCCACACACACACACAAGCGCCACACCAAGGGCACCACTGCCCTCAAGACCTACTTGGCCAGCCGCGAGTACTTCACTTTTCCCTTCTTCTCCTCCTCGGCTGGTGTGGCCTTTCCCCGAATGGTGGTCTCTCTCTGCTCCCCCTCCTCCTCTTCCTCTCGATGCAGCAGATCTGCCTTCCAGCCTGTGGGGGCTTTCAGCCTCAGGCCCTCGGGGGGTGTGTCACACTGCCACACACATAGGGCTCCATCCTGGCTGAGCGAGTACAGCTGCAAGGGAAGCACGTGGCTGGGCCTTGGTCACCACCCTGACTCCAGGTCAGCCCACCCATGAGCCTCTCAACCAAGAACCTTCCCTCTAGCTTAGTTTCTTGGCATCAGTTCGCTCAAGGCCCCTCTGAAGTGGGGCTCTAAAGGTCCCCCAGACCACTGGGACAGCCAAGAGGCAGTTCAGTGAGGAAGGACCAGGGCATTCCCCCATCACTGCTGGGCTAGGGATCTGAGGTCCAGGGCATACATCCAGGCTATTGGACTCGAAGAAACAGGCCACAATGGCATCCTTGTGTCCCCCGAGTGCGTAGTAGATGAGGTTGTCCCAGCGCTCAGCTCCAAACACCCAGGTGGACATGTCTTTGCTTCCAACCACAAAGCACCTGGAACAGAGAAACATAGCTCCTCAGTTTGTGACCAAGTGCCACCACCACTGCAGCAGTCCACAGCAATGAAGACTCATCTGCCCTCCAACGTGAGCTACGCAGAAACCACCTGAGCCTATGAGGGACTCGGAGGTGGCGCAGGTGCCTCCAAGCACAGGAAAGGCATTCCATAACATCCTATCTCCTCTCTGGAGCTGCTGTACCTATCACTCGCCTCTCCTGGGGAGCCAGCTCCTTATACCTCCAGATGCAGTCGAGACTCAACCCAAGTACACTCTGTTTATGGCACAAATAGTCAAATGCATAAGACTCGGTGGCCCTAGATGGAATCAGGACAACCCCCATGGCACACCTGCCCAGGTCTGGCCCACAGGACACTCAAGTGTGCTTGGTGCATCCTCCCCACACTGCAGACCTATCTTGGGTGCAGAACAAGGTGGTTCCATGAACAAAAGTCATGCCACCTCCACCAGCAGCCTGCACAGTAGGATGCAAACTGGTTTAGGAGGTCAGGAACTCCATGGTCACCTCTGGAGCAGGGACAGCCATGGACACAGACTTTTTGTGGGGGGGCCTCAGGAGCATGTCAGCCTACACATTCTGACACTCCCAGTTCCTGGCAGCCCAGCTGCCTAGGATGCATGGTAACACAAACTGAAACTTAATTCTCATTTTCCACCAAGACCCAGATTCTGTCATCTGGTTTCTAGTACTAAAATGCCAGAGCAGTACAGACCTGGAGCCAGCTGCCCAGGCCTGACACTGTGGGCTGTGCCCAGCACCAAATAAGACTCAAGGGAAGACATTTCAAAACGCAACCTTGGGATGTGAGAAGGAAACCACGTTTACAGCAGAGTTGGTCAAAGGCACTCACCTGGAGTCATCAGTCCAGTCGATGCATGTGGTCTCATCGTATGGCCCAAAATAGGTTTTGTCTAGGACAAACGCATTGAATTCTCGCTTCTTCCCAGGGGCATGGTACATCTGAGCAATGTTGCCCTTTGTGATGACAAACTTTCTACAGGAGATAGAAACACAGACAGTATTCAAGACCAACAACAACTCTGATGCCTGTAGAGCATCAAAACACGGCTTGCCCTGGAGGCTGCAAGGTGGCCGTGTCAGGAAACAAAGAACGGATGGCACCATGTGGCGTCCTGCAGCACAAGCCTTCTGCTTGCGAGATGCCACCAATGTTAGACTGGCTGTGTGCCCAGGTGACCACCCTGAGCCTGAGTGGGAGGAAGTGGACAGGTGGGTTGGCAGTCCAATCACCTCCTCTTACCTGCCATCAGGGGAGAAGGAGACGCTGTGCACAGAGCCCTTGAAGTGGTAGTGGTGCAGCACCGACCTGCAGACCAAGCTGACCAGCAGTGCGGCACCTCCTGCAAGAGGCCAAGTACAAGCCTGCAGCTACCTGGGGACCCCCAGATACCACTGTGTCTCATCTGCAAGGTCAAAGCACAGGAAGGTCTTGTGCTGCACACGGTTCCTGTGTGACTCTAGAATTCTGGCCCCATGGGACACGAACCCCAGCTATGCCCCAGGCAATGCCACCGGCACACAGCAGAGAAAATGCTGAACCCACCCTTGGTACACGTTCATCCTTGAGACCCAATGGAGTGGACGGTGGACATCTCAGCCCCTGCTCCACCCTCAAAGGACCTGGTCTTTGGTTCCTGCTACCTTTGCACCCCAGTCCTTCCTCCCCTCCTCTTACCTTCATCAACAATGATGGCAAGGCGGCCATCTGGGGACAGGCCCACACACTTGATGTTGTACCTCGTGGCCAGAGGTAGCGTGTCGGACTTGTTACTAAAAGAGACGAAAACCACATTGTACAGTGGGTCTAGAGGCCAACCCTCCCCACATGGCCTCTTCTCTGTGGCACTGATCCTGCATACTGGAGTTCATCTCTCATATTCCCCACAGAGGAAGAAGGAATGACACTGTCCCTGGAAGAAGTTTGGCAAGACGCATGAAAATCCTTAAAAACAGGTTTTGGGTGCCATCAACTTTGCCTCTAGGACTGATGACCGATTAGATTCTGCACACATTCAAAGTCAGGAAACTGGAAACAACCTAAGTGTCCAACAAAAGGGTCTCACCACAACAGCAGCGTATTGGCATAAAGCTGTCTGTTTTTAGAGAAATGAGAAAACGCAAAGAAAAAAAAACTAGCAATAATGACAGAATATGTCCTCTAAGCATCAGTGGTAGGTTCTAGTTCTATTATTTTTATTTTCTGTTCAATGAGCATGTTCTTCTAACTCTGGAGAGTCCCTCACTAGATGTCATTTAAATAAAACATTTCTAACATAGCAGCCAACCCAACTCTGGGGTCAGCCATGTCCTGTACCAGTCACTGCCTGCAAGCAAAGCAGTACCACTGCCATCTCATCTTACAAATGAGGAAACTGAGGTCCAGGGTCACCCAGCTGGAAGAGACTCAGAAACAAAAAGATTCCACCCAGACCACTGCAGAGAGTTGGTCCACAGACTCTCCAACACTTATGGGAAGGAACTGAGTACTGTCTGTAATCAGATAGGAAGGAACTACATGTGTAATCAGAAGAAACAACTAAAACTGAGCAACCACATCTGGCCTCCAGCTGCCTAACTGGATACTATGGGACTGCCCATCCAAGTAGGGAGACAAGGCAACCAAGCACCATCTGGCCTCAAGGACCTGACGTGCCTCCACCAATGGGGAGGTACTAACCTTGAGCTACACCACTTGCCTGCACCTCCACAGGACAGACAAGGAGCACTCCCAGGTTACTGACCTGAGTGACACACATTAATGTCGTCTCCCAGATACTAGAGGCTGAGCTAAGACATAAGAATGAAGAACAAGACAGTTCCACTAATGACCCTACCAAATCCTTTCTTTCTCAGTTCACCTAAATAATATGTGTACCCTAAAAGGCAGGCGATGAAGATGCCAGCTGCCTTCACACACAGGTTACAGTTACCACTGTTACTAATGTCATTGCAGCATACTTACTTCTTAAGATCAAATACTGTGACTCTATTCCCCACAGGACTGATAACCGAATTTCCATCGCATGTGAAATTTAAGTTTCCACGCCGATAAACTGTACCCAGCAAATTTGAGAACTGAAAAGAAAATAATGCGGTCTTAACAAAGGAAATACCCGCAAATCCCCGGAGGGAAAAGTGAGGCTTCTTGGCAGAGATGGAAGGAGGGCCAAGCTGTAGAGTTCCAGCTCATGTCTCCGGCATTTCCAGGGTAAGATCCCGAGACAAGAGGCCTCTGCCAGGGCCAGGGAACAGAATCCACATTTCATGAGGAATAAAGCTGCATCAGTGGACCAGGGCCAGGAGCACCCTATTTATTCACTCATCAAACACAGGTACTGGCGATACAGCAGATGCGGTGAACCACGCAGACCTGTTCCTTTCGCGCCGTCGAGGGAGGGGACAAAAGCAAACACGGCGGGCCCCAACAGAGTGGCAGCGAGCGGCCACCAGCAAGGGGGCCCCAAGCGGCCGCCTGTGGGGAGGAGCCAGTCAGTCCCCCGTTGCATGGCCCTCGGGCCGTACGGCGCGGGCGGGGTTGGGGCCCGGCGCCGCGGGAGGAACACCGCCAAGCCGGGCTTGCACGCCTGGGTCGGCAGCAGGGCTGACCACGCAGTCCCAGGGTTCGAGCGCCCGAAAACGGCAGAATCCCCACACGGCGGACACTGACGCGACAAGAAGCGCTCGAAGGGACGAGGGTCGAAGACGCCACGGTGCGACCCCGCCTTCCACCGCTTCGCCGCCGCTCCCTCCCTCGACCCGGCCAGGGTTTCTGGCGCCCATCGCCCAGCTCACCCGGTACGCGAACTTCATCGCGGCTGCCACACGTGCGGCGTCCCAGCCCCAGCGGAGAGTTCCGGGGAGCGACGGAAGGCGCACACGGCGCACTTCCGGGGCGGGGCCAAAGCCGACTTCCGGGGAGCAGACTCCCGGAGAGCACACTTCCGGGGTGGGGCCAAGGCTGACGCCCGCCGAGCCTACCAACGCGAGGAATCTAGCTCGTGGGGACTTAAGTGGGCACCAGGTCACCGGTGTCCAGTTGTTGGGGACAGGACGCAGCGCGCGCGAGCCCTTTGTTTTGAGACGGGGTCCCGCCAGGCTGCTCGGGGCCAGCCATCTACCCATCGGCTTCCGAGGCGCTGGGGCCAGCGCGCAGGCGACGCCCCAGGAAGCAAGCAGCCCGGGTCCCGAAGCCCAGAGGGCGAGGGAGCAAAGCACCACGCCCCCGGAAAGAAGAGTTCAGAGAAGAACGGTTTCTTAAAATGTGTATTTTCAGAATTTTAATGCTTACATTTTAAACAATTTTGATACAGAGGCTTTAGTCTAACATTATATTACAGAAGGGTGTGAAAAATGACTTTCCATAGTAAACCATGGGAATGGAATCAACACCTGCAGTGTCAAAGTCAACTTGTCACCTTTTCCAGTTAGGGCATCCCAGCAAACTGATGACGTTGGTGGTTCTTACCTCCTGATGTACAGAATGAGTAAATTTAGAGACAGGAGCATTTTAATGGAAAATAAAATTTAAAAATCACGTAGGCTTTATCTTAAAGATCATGGTTGAAAGTAAAACAGATCAGTCAGCCCAGTCAGTTATGTAAAAAAGCAGCATAACTTTTTACTTAGATACAAACCTGGTGTGTTTAATTTCATTTTAAAATTTAATCTTATTTTATACACAAACAGTACATAAAAACTTGTGTGTCTTTATGGGATTTCCAGCCTCATTACTGCAGACTCAGTAATGCAGGAATCCACCCCGTCCTGGACAGTACTGACAGAGTTGAGGCAGAAGTCTTTCAGATTCAGTACAGTAATTCCCACAGTAGAATCAACAGTTATAATTTTTCCAATCATAGGAGAACCCATGAAATTCACAAAAATTATAACCAATTTTCTTTCCCATTTACATGTTCCACAGGTTGTCTGTACAATGGCCACATAGTCTTTGTTTTTGATACACATGTCCCACTAGGCTTCACAACTGTTCAACAAAACCAGCCTAACTCAAACACAAAACTAACAACAAAATCCAGTGACAGCCTCCTAGTTAATCTGATGGTGAATTAAAGAGACAAAGATTTTTTTGTTTTTTTTTTTTTTTTTTGAGTGACATTCTTTTATCTTAAAAAAGAAGCACTCATCTTAGTTTACTAATGATCTTCTGGGTGACTGGGGGAAAATTGATTTCATTCATTTTCCAGATCAGAAGAAATGCCATAAACATTTTGGACTTTCCCTCTGTTTTCCTCCTCTAGATATATGAAATTAGAAAATTCGTCCTGAGAGAATGCAGATGCCAGAAAACTTAAGAAAAATAAACACAACACTCAGTTCTGCTCCCTCTTCCAGAGGATAAACAGGGAATCTGCGTATCAAGGAAGGCCTGTTCTCTTGGCTCTGAGGCTAACAAAGACCTCTTCACTCATGGGTATTAGCAGGTCAGTAGGTCAATCATCAACTTTTACCATTAAAAAACCAAAACAAACAAACAAACAAAAAAACCTCATTGGAGACCCCGAACTTTAGAACCTGGAGTTCTAATTTGCCTAACTAGTTTAACAAAGTTTATTGGTTTTGAACTGCACTTATGGGAGATGAATTTCTGAAAAGTTTAATTAAATACAGGAACATCTTTCTTTACACATTTTTCCAATTTCTAAAATTGAAGAAGATGGGAAAAAATCACACTACCTTTATTTAACTGAATGAGTTAAAAGCCAACATACAGAATTCTGAAAACGACTGCTCAGTTGCTTGGCTTCAGTCTGGGCCTCATGCTCCCTGTCCCCTCAGCCTCCTGACAACAGCACTCACTGTGGCCAGCCTTGCTGAAGAGGCTCCTGATCTCTCAGGTAACGGAGGCTTCCCCCTCTGCTGGACTGACCACATCTGCTCCCACCGACAGTGTCAAGTTCCACTCTAAGCACACTATGCCAGTGAATTCAGAGTACTCTATTTCATATGTACAAAAATACATTGCTTTGGAGAGCTGGAAAAGGTTTAATACATACAACACTTATTTACAAGCTGTGATTTTCACACCAGTAAAAACAAACATTTATTTTGTCCTTGATTTTTGGTGCAACTTATACATAAACATTACATCAGTTAGTCTGTACTTTAAAAATAATAAATCAACCATATGTACAATTAAATTTACAACTGAAAGTAAATTAACTCGGTATGGTCTGACTGCAACTGAGTGGGCCAACACAGGTTAGAGGTTACCCCAGGCCCTGAGTCCTACTCGCAGCCTGGAACACACCAAGAAGACCCCTCTAATCTTTAGATGGAGCATCTAAACTTCGAAGACTTAAGGTGCAAAAGAAAGATGCTGATTATACAGTTACAATTACATGTACAGACTTTAAAAGTGAGAGAAAAGTCAACATTAACCCCCACATATGTAATGACAAATATATATTTAATTCCAAGTGCATATGATATTCAATCAACACTGGGAGAAACAGGTTCAGAAACATTCTTTCCTAAGCTCTTCCCATTCTGAGTTGCTCCTTATGCCCTGGTGCAGTCCTCCTCGAGAACCCTTACAGGCTCAGCCAATGGACCTCCCAGGTGGCCTGGCTCTGGCATCCCAAGGCACACAAGGGGTTTGCTCCCTCCCAAGCTGACCCTGCAACCCTACCCACCAGCCCTAGGAAGTGTTCTGTAGAAAGCACAACTTGGTCTGGAGGGAAGGGTTGCATTTCACCCCTTAGAAGACCCCAGTCGTCCCAGAGGGCACACAATGTCACAGGAAGACAGCAAGGCTTGCTGAACTTCCATCTGAAAGTCAGATGGGCCTGCAAGCAGAGCCAGCAGAGGGAGGCCGTGGGGGAATAACAGTCTGTTATGAGCAGCGAGTAGGTAAGTGAAGGAAGCTGGGGCTCTGAGCAAACACTGGACACCAGCACAGGGCAGGGGTGAGAAAATGACAATAATCCCATTCCAAAGACAACACAAAGGATGCTTTCTCCACTGACAAGCTGACTGATGCCATTCCCTGACTCCTCCCTGGCCAAGCAGGACAGCCAGTCTGGTTAGAGCCAGCATGTTACACCAGAGAACAATCCAGTCACAATCCCTAAAGTGCACTCACGCCAGTCTGTGGTGTTGGCTGATCCATAGGTTGTCATGTGACACTGACTTCTAGGACATGGTCGTCTTGGCTGGGAATGACCAGGACCTGCATGCCAGTGCTGGAGTTGAAGACCTGGCCGGCAGGGAGTGCCTGAAGCCGGGGCATGGGCAAGCCTTTGTGCTCACTGCTGGCAGCCGAGGCCACGCTGCCTCTACTCCGCACACTGCTACAGTCCAGCTGGTCGTCTGGATGCTTGTCCACTGACAGGCTGTCATTTTCTATCCAACTGTCTGCAGAATACACAAAAGTCAGACCAAGCAGCAGCACTACCAGCCCAGAGGGGCAAAGCCACCCTGTTCTGACCTTTGGGTGTGAAAGAATGTCACCCCAGGCACTGCCTTAACAAAGCCTTGTGGAATAGAGAGAGGTTCAACCTCAGAGGGAGGCCACGACTGTGACCACGGACTAAGTTCTGGGCTAGTTTCTATCAGTTCTGAAACAAGCTGATTCTCCAGTCTGCTCTGCATATTAGTCTCTCCACAAGGCTACCGCCTGCTTACAGAACTAACACAGACGTCCCTGTGTTATGATGGTTCCACCTGTGACCTCTTGCAGTTTCCAGTGGTGTGAAAGCAGTACACATTCAGTAGAAACCACACTTCAAATTCTGAATGTCAGTCTTTTCCCAGGCTGGCAACATGTGGTCTGATCCTCTCTCAAGACACTGGGCAGCAGCAGAGAGCTGCAGCAAACAGGCCGCCTGGGGGAACAACCCACACTATGGTGCACCATGTTGCCAGCATTTTCTGGATACTGTGCTTTGTGTTTTGAATGCCATGAGATCTACACCTATCTGTGCTCATGAGGTTTTCAAAGCCTTATAACACAGGCTTCACGTTAGGTGATTCTGCCCACCCGTGCTGTTCTGAGCAGGTTTAGGAGGCCTGGCTGACCAGGTGGGCCGGTAGGTCAGGCAGAGTGAATGTGTTTTTCAGCTCACGACACTGAGACCTTATAGCACGGCTCTCAGGAGTGACCCATCATAAGTCAAGGAGCATCTGTACTATTTCTTACAAAGTCCTTACCAGCATCCAGTTGTGAGGAGTGTGCAGAGTGATGAGGGAGGTATTTAAACAGCCGGACATCAGGCAAGGGGAGGTAGCCCGCAAAGAGAGGCATCACTTCCATGTGAACTCTGTGAGTGGCCCGAGCAGCCACAGGCATGGAGACGACACCACAGCTCTTCCCACACACGGCCCAGTTGCTGCTGTTGTCAACAACTGAAATGAGGAGGCACAGGACAGTCAGTACTCAGAGCAAAGTGAGGACCGCTATTTACCAGCCCTCTCACACTTGAAGGCGGAGGCTCCAAACGATGTGATTGCTCCTTAAAATAAAACATGTGTTCTCATAACCAAGGTCAGCCTTTCTGCTAGTCCAGCATTCGTTAGTCCCAGTTCAGCCTGGGTTACACTGGTGCACACAGAAAATGACTTTTTCCTCTGAATAAATGAAGCATGATTAAAACAGCCAGGGGCAGCAATATGGTGAGTGGCAGCTTCAAGAACAGTGGAAGCCCACAGGCATCCCCAGGCCTCCAGGTGCAACCGCCCCATGGAGGGCCTCTTCCTAAGAATGAGAAGGGAAGATGCACAGAAGGCATACAGCTCCACCCTGGAACACAGCAGCCTCGAGGTGTGGTAGCTGTTATTATTAACAGCAGTTCTGAAGACAAGACCTGCACTTGACTCAGCCAGTTCCAGCACACCAGCCTGGGAAGAGGACAACAGCAGGATAGAACCTGGGGACAGGAGGTAAGCAAAACCGGACCTGACCTCAAGAAGTAGATGCAGCAAGGTGGTTGCAGCCTCCCATCACAGGGACACCAGCGCAGACCAGGATGTGTGATCAGAAGGCCACAAGCAGCAGAGAAGCAGACAGGGAGGCCCTGAGGTCAGGTGGTGCTGCAGAGGCCCAGCAGCATCCACAGGCTGCTCACACTGGCCTTGGCCAGGGAACAGTGGCACCCACAGAGGTACAGACTCAGTCATTACCTTCCCGTTCTTCACCACCATGGACAAACTGCAGCCTGATTAAAAGCATCCTCCACAAAGCAGTCACCACTATCAACTTAACTGAAGTGAGCCTGAGTAAGCATCTTTAAAAATCATGAAGTGTTTGTGGACTCCAGAGAAGCTGCAGTAACAGTGGACAGGTCGAACCCACCACAAGACACCCCACCTGTGCCACCTCACGTATCAACAGGAAATGGACAATGGACAACACAGTGACCAGACCACAGCCCTCCCAGGATGCCCAGCTTCTGCAGGTACTTGTGGCTTGGTACGTCTTTGGGTACAATTCCACAGCATCTGCCACCTGTGTGGCTTTGCAGATCAAGCACTGCAACCCAGGCACAGAACGATCTGCTGTCACTGACACCAGCCCCCTGCTGTCTCCCCACCCGCCTGAACCCTTGTCCACCACTGACCCACTCTCCCTCCCTGTACTGCTGTCATTCTGAGAATGTCACAGGTGAACAGCAGCGTACAGTAGGCGGGCTCAGTGTGCCCAGTCCCTGGGCGCTGAAGGACAGCTAGGCCCCTTGAAGTCTTGAGCACATGTGCTTCCACCATTCTCTGACAGAAGGGGACGTGGGTACCACTGCAGCCATCTCAGGGAGCGCGTGGGCAGTGCTGTGCTGTGCACGGGACTGGCTACTGTTTCCATGGAACAGTCTTTTACTTGAACCAATGACAGAGAAACCACGAGTGGTCTTGCAAGTCAGCAAACATTGCTTGAAAGTGGACCATATGAGACTGTCACTCCAAAGAAAAACAACAGTATCTGTTGCCCAAGACAGAATTTAAAAAGTTCATCAGAATTTGGAGAAACTTGCATTTACCACTGCAGCCTGACAGAGGCAGTGCTCAAGACATGTGGGCATTTTTTTGGTAGCAAGGATTGAACCCAGGGCTTTTCCCCACTGAGCCACATCCCCAGTCCGTTTTTTAATTTTTTTTTTTTTTTTTTTTTTTTTTTTGAGACAGGGTCTCACTGAGTTTCTTAGGGCTTCACTAAGTTTCTGAGGCTGGCTTTGAACTTGTGATCCTCCAGCCTCAGCCTCCAGAGCTATTGGGATTATAGGCTTACGCCACATGCCCAGCTCAAATATGAACTTCTGACAGTGTGGAATAGAGCATGTCAGCACTGGAAGACCAGCCTAACTTGGGAAACTGTCTTCCCAATGGCCAGTGCATTATGTCACACAGCAAGGCCCAGGCAAAGATCCACTCAAACTGCAGCATGAACTGAAGGGTTTAAAGAAATGAGAGCCACAAGGGCACCCACGTGAGTTCAGACTCCTGGCATAGGTCTGTAAAACGTACAGCATCCAAGAAGAGCATGACATCTGAGAGGTTGCTGAAGTAATCCCCCTCTCCCAGCAACAAGTCTGGGCAAGGTTGGAGTTGCTTCATGTTCTTCAAATGATACAACTTGTCACCTCAGAATACAAGTGAAACTTCAGAGACCTTCTATTAAGGCAGACATCTAAAAGATTTCAATGTCTTTCTTTTCACTATTTGGGGACAGTTACTTTCATGAAAAATGTTATACAATGGGTTACTGTTGTTGTTTTAAAGTAAATAAATATTTGGCTCATCAGTCATGTTTACTGTGACTTTGAGAACTTTTGGAATGAAGAGGCCCGGGCCTCAGTGGGAGGAGTGAGAGGATTCTGGGAGAGAGCAGGATGGGAGGCTGGGCAGGTGTGTGGTCCCGGAGCCTCAGCAGCTGAGCAGTGGGGAGCAATGGTCAGACCCTGAGACACATGCAGGCAGGAGTGCCACTGTATTCTCGGCATGAGCCCTGAAATTGCTAGATAAATTCTCACTAGAAAAGCACTTGAAAATAACAGAGCTCAATACCCAGAGCCCAGGGTACATATGAACCTGTCAATCAGCACTTGTCATTCTAGAACACTCTCTCCTAGGACTCCATTCTGAAGGAAGGGGTGCACCCCTGACACAGTGGACTATCACAAATCAGGAAACAGGAGCCTTAAGACCTACCTTCATACATAAGCTTTGTCGAAAAGTACTCATCAGACTCTGTCAGAGCTTCATCCTTGTCCACCTCCAGGAGGTCTGCAAGCCGTGTGATGGATACCTCCAAGGAGCAGAGCGAGCCTGTTCTGCAATATTCTGCCCCCACCGGAGGGGATATCTCAGCATTCACGGTGTACAGTGTCTAGGCAAGAAGGGACAATATAACCAAATATCCTGAAGAAATGCTGCTAGAGGCCAGCACAGCACTGCCCACAGGCTTGAGAGCAGCTGAGCAAAGGGGCTGCCTGCTCAGTCAGCCAGAAGGGCAGCTCCACCACTTGCTGCACCACAGCTCCTGCTGGAGACACCATGCTCTTGGGAAGTCCTAATTCCAGGGCCTTGATGCCTTTTTCTAAATTAAGGACATTTCCAAGCATAAGAAGAAAGGAGAACACAACAACCCTCCATATGCCTACCACTCAGTTTCAAAGATCAGCATTTGCTTTGTTTCTCCATCTGTATAGTCATCCACATTTCTGAATATGCCTGACGAATTTTAAGGTAATACCAGACAACCTGTCATTTCACCCCATATGTTAATATGCATTACTAAAAAACACTTTCTACCAAAACACAATGCTATTACCACAAGAAGCAAAATTAATGTGAATTCTTCAGTATCCTCTGTTCAGTCTACGCAGGGAATGGCAAGAGGCTCATTCACACACACCTGCCCGGAGCATAGGGAGCCTGCAGGGTCACACGGTCCCCACTCCAGGTGCCTGCCTGGTCTGAGGAGGTCTAGAAGAGCACACCTAGTCCAGAGTGCTCCTGAGTCCTGTGAAGGAGACAGGCTGGTTCACCCTGAGCGTGGAGGAAACTCGAGTGGGAGTGGTGACGGTGAGTCTGCTCCAAAGCGTGTGTCCCTGCAGGCTGCTTCCTGGCCACCTCTAGGATGCAAGAACGTGGCTGCGCAAGAGCTGGATCCTTCAGAGAGGACCAGGGCAGTGCCTCTTGCCAGACAGCAGTGGCTGAGGCTGCCAGTTCTGATCAGAAATCAGAGCTCCAACGGACATGGTCAAGTGATTCCCGACAAGGGTGTCCAAGCCACCAGATAAGGCAAGAGGTCTTTTCAACAAATGGTATAAGGACAACTGATGAGCCACGTGGAAAGAGTGCATGTGCACCCTCCCTCTCGACACACAGAAATTACACCAGCTGCACAACTAAATGGAAGCATTAAGACTATAAAACTCTCAGATGAAAATGCAAGAGGAAAAAAAAGCCATGACCTTCAGTTAGGAGACAATTTCTTAGAACCTACAACCAGAAGTTCAAGCAAAAAAAAGAGATAAACTAGACTTCTAACTAAAAACATCTGTGCTCAAAGGACACCATCAAGAAAGTAAAAAGACAACTAACAGAATGGGGAAAGTATGTGCAAATTATTCACATGGTAAGGAACTGATACCTGGAATATATAGTGCTTAGAATTAAATAACAGTGGGGTTGCGAAGAGCTCCACTTAAAAATCAGTAAAAGGATCTGAACAGACTTCTTTCCAAAGAAGACATACAATGGTCCGTTAGCCAAAAGGGATGTGTGGAATTGGCAGCCACAGGGAAATGGACATCACAACCATGAGATGCCATCTGGATCCCTGGGGATGGCTGCAATCAAAAGGAAACACCAACTAGTGTTGGCGAGAATGTGCAGGAACTGGAGCCACTGGCTTGCTGGTGGGAACACAGAGTGGTGAGACCTCTTCAAAGGACAGTTCAGCAGTTCTTCAAAAAGTTAAACACTTCCAAGGGTTTACCCTAGAGAACCAAATACATATGTCCATGCAAAAACCAGCACACAGATCTCCCCTAAGTGGAAATCCACTGGTAAATAGATAAACACATGGTCTGTCCACACAGGGGAATACCAACCACCCATGGAAAGAAACAAAGACCTGACACCTGCTTCAAAATGAATGAACCCTGCAGGACATGGTGACACACACCTGGGATCCCAAAGACTCAGGATCACAGCTGGAGGGCAACCTCAGTAACTAGACCCTGTCTGAAAATTAAAGAAATAAAATGGACTGAGGGTATAGCAGTGGTAGAGCACCCTGGGGTTCAATCCACAGTACCAAAAGGAAACTCCCCACCAAAAAAAAAAGAACTTCAAAGACATTATGCTATAGGGCTGGGGCTGAGGTTGTGGCTCAGTGGCAGAGCACTTGCCTAGCACATGTGAGGCACTGGGTTTGATCCCCAGCACATTAAAAAATAATAATAAATAAATAAATAAACAAACAAAATAAAGGTATTGGTCCATCTACAACTACAAGTATTTTTTAAAAAGACATTACGTTATATGAAAAAAATCTAGTCACAGCTATCACATATAATATGATCCCATTAATATAAAAAGTTCAGAAGAGGCTCATGCAGACTGTCAGGTATAAGAACTTTGTTCCCTTTCCTGGCTGGATGATATCCCACTGTGTAGGTGGACCACATAACCACTTATTTATCTACTTAGCAGTGGCTGGAATCTGGCTGTTTCCGTTGGGGAAATCTGGGTACCAGCTTTTACATGGACAGGTATATTTGAGTCCCTTGGGCAAACATCCAGGAAATAATAATCTGCCCACAGATCATAGATTTGCCAGAGGAAGAGAGAATGAGGAGTGACTACTGATAGGTGCCAGTTTCTTGTGGAGTGATAAAAGCATTCCGAAATAAGATTAGACACTGCCTCATGCACCTTAAATGGGTGAACTTAATGGCACATAGATAATATCTTACTAAAGCTATTCCAAAACAAACGGTACTATATACATTTCTGGTCTCAGAACTCCAGTTTTCAAATGAACAATCCACCAAACATTCTCCGCTAGCCTTTCACTCAACCCGCACAGTCTCTAATGAAAAGCTCTTTCTACACTCTTGATCTGAAAAGGAAGAAAGGGATGGAAAAATGCCAGTGACAGTGCTGACTAGCCACGGCCACAGCGTGCAAACCAGCTGGACGGCCAGCCCACCACACCGATTCCCACTGCTGCCGCCCACAGGTCAGAAAGGCACCTGTCTGACACTGTGCTCGTGATCACATTTAGCTCCAAGGCTGACACGGAGGGTCCAAGAGAGGCCGAGGGGGAAGACTTACTGTGAAGGACTGTGAACACAAATGCCTTCCCAGCAAGCTTGAGTAAAGAAAGCAAGTACCACAAAGCTGTGCACTGCATCTGGATTTGCCCTGCATTCGGTCAAGAAACCAACTGGGCTCGCCCATCCAGCTCAACGCCATGCTAGCTCCACACTCAAACAGCCTTCTACCAAACGAGGCAAAGACTGTAAGAAAATGTACAATATTCCACAGAAAAATATCTAAAACATTTTTGACTTTTCATTTAAAAAACCAGACCTGCCTCAGAACACAATGCCCCTATGGCCCCAGGAGCTAGCGACCAAGATGAAATGGCTCCAACCTGTATTCCAAGGGAGTGCAAAGCATTGCGAGGAAGAGAGGGGTACCTGTGCCTCAGGTGTGTGTGATCCTTGGGTGTGCCACCTGGGAAGGACCTGGGTTCCACAGTGAAGACACCCAGGGACTCAGTTACTCCAAGAATTGGCCATTTTCCTTGAGCTGCTGCTTCATGACACTGAATAACCAAACCATTTGAAATTTGAGGGTATAAAAAATACACCACCTAGCTGGGTGTGGTGGCTCATGTTAATCCCAGCATGAGGCTGAGGCAGGAGGATCTCTAGTTCAAGGCCAGCCTGGGCACTCAGCAAGACCCTGCCTCAACTACGGGTCAGGGATATAGCTCAGCGGTGGAACACTTGTGTAGAGTACAAGAGGTCCTGGGTTCAATCCTAGCACCACACACACATACACACACAAGATGCCACCTTTTGCTTTCCCCTCCCAGACCCCACTCCCCAAATAATACATTACATACAAAAAAGTTTTCCAATTGAAATTCGTAAGTGTAGGGCTTTAAGGAGATGGACAGCTGTTCCTCAGAAGCTGGGCAGAATCCAACGGAGAACTGGCAGCACAGGGCTGGGGGAGGCTCCTGTGTCCACTGTAACTCCCAGACAAAGAACACTGACTGCTTGCTGTGGATGTGCTGCAAAGATAGCCACCGTTGTTATGTTGCACAGCATTAGGGACACAGACAACCAGAAGCTATACTGCATGCAAAGGGACCTATGTGTCGGAGCTCTTCCACCTGCCTGCAGGTGCTGCCTGTGGCCCTGCAGTGCCACCACTGCCTCAGCCTGGTTCCACAGGACAGTAGAGGACTTAGGGGCCCACAACGTCACAGCACCAGGGATCATAAGAAAGGAGCCTCAAGAGTGTTTATTAGTCTGTGGCACACCCACACACACCTCTCACACAGGGGGATGCGCTAGGGTGAACATGTCAGTGGGAAGTCCTGTGGAAATGCTGAAGGTGCAGACATCTACCAGGAAACGGCCGCGTTCTCAGCACTCGGCAGGCACTGTCTGAACACACATGGGAAGAGAGCAGAAAAGGCCAGGCAGCACCCACCAGGCAGTGAGGCCCTGACACAACCCTCACGAAGCTGTTCCAGGACATGGGTGGGGCTCCTCCTCCCCAGCACAGGCCATTTTTACTTAGAGGCAGAAGGGAGCCATTTACTAGGGGAGATACCAGTATGTGCCTGTGTCTGCATAGGCATGTCTGGAGCACAACAAGTTAAAGAGGAAATTCTCCTAAACATGAAGGAACATCTGTTCATGGTGCCTCAGCTGCATCCCCAGCCCACCCTAACAAGGCCACACACCCCACAAGTGAAATACGGCCTGTTCACACAGCACACACGGCTCTAGCCTGGGCTGTCCGCGATACACGCTCTTTCTGCTCAGCAGCAGAACTCTCCTCTGCACTCACAGGCTCAACCTCAAAGCACATCACTCTCTCTCCTTTCAACTGAAACCACATACCTCAGCCTGACACTGACCTCTGCTGAGAGCTGGTGCTCAGCCCTATAGGACACTTACCTGCTCGCACTGTGGGTTCAATGGAGTCAGCTGTAGGTCAGCAGTGTCACCAGTGTCTGTAAGGCTACTGTCTGACAGCTGGAAGTCAAGTTCTGACAAGTTCTGTACACACACTTGAACATATTTCCTAGAGCAGAGACAAGACATGTGACTTGACATTTGAGAGTCTCATGAAATACATTTCAGCTCTGTTAGGAAGACACTCACTGACTAGGGAGTCACTACAGCAAAATAAGAATGAATTGTTGCATATATTTCTACTTTGGATTTCACATGTAAAAGTGCCAGAAAAAAATCTTTTAAAACAAGCTATTTCTGCGATAAAGGGATGAGGCATCATTGGTCATGATGCAGCCCATCCCTAGCAGACAGCATGTTGCCAGGAATGCTGGGAAGAGCAGCCCTCCTCACTCAAAAGCCGAGGGTGGGGCTCCCCATCCCCATCCCCATAGAGTTGTGAAGACAGGTCTCTAATGTAGACCTTAGGAAGAGGTTTCTCAGGTACACCCGCACCGCACTGTGGCTCTCTGCTGAGAGAGTTTGCGCTTCCAACCGTTAACATCTACAGTTTCCTGGTTAGTGTAAGGTTCCACACTTTCGTTTTCAATTTACCCAAATATCATCAATTAATGAAACGAAAGGAGTCATACAGCGAGAGCCCAGGCTTTGTCGGAGCCCAGTGATCTGCACAGCACCATTGCTCAGAGCAGGACAAGCAAACACGTGTCTCCCCTACAGGGTTGTCGTGTCAGCTCCAAACTCTCCTGTCCCACCAGCTCAGCCTCTAGAGCAGCAGTGCCTGCTGCTGAAGATGCGTGGGTGTCAAGGGAAGAGCTGCTACCGCACCTAGTGGGAGAGCTTGGAGCTGCTGCTGAATTCCCTGAGGAGTACACACAGGGCAGCCCTGCAACAAGGAACCATCTGGATCAGGTCAGGTTCTGAAAAACCCTCTCTGGAGACAACTAGCAACTGACAAGAGATCCGGGGACAGGGAGACCAGTTACACAAATCTCAAGGATGCAACCAGTCAAATCCAGAATGGCTGCCCTTCTAGAAGTCCATGGGCCAAAAAATAGGAGGATGGAAAGAGAACTATCAAGTGGCTCCTCTTCTCAAATGGGGACTTTAAGGACTCCAGATCAAATTAACCAACTATAAAATGTCACTTGGGCTCAGGCACAGACTGGATGTTACAAGATTCAACAGGCACCAGTGGCACTGTGCATGGAAGAAGGCATCCTAGTTATCACCAGGGCTCTGAATCGAGAACTGTCACTCAGCAGAGTCTTGGGTCTCCTTACCGAGTTCCGGAGGAGAGCAGGGAGTGCGTGGTCCTGAAGGGCACACTGAATGTCAGTGCAATGACAGTGGAGTAGATGGACCATGGGCAGTCGATTGACACCTGTGGAGGACACAGAGAGGCACACTCAGTCTGCCTGCCCAAAGGTAGGCACTGCCACCACCCGTCTAGTTCTGCAGCACTGCTCATGCCTGGGACATTTTACCATGGTTTCAGCACTCATTATGCAGAAAGCACAATTCTATCAAGCACATGCACAAACAAGCAAGTGACAACTGTGAGGTTAAGCAACAGACAAGAAAAGCAGTCAGAACAGGCAGGCAGTCCAGGCTCCGCAGCACAGCCCCAGGGGCTCCAGGCACTTGGCAAGCAGCAAGCCTGCCAGTTGCCCTCCCACACATGGGGCTGAGGCATCAGACACACCTGAGGACACTATCTAGTCACCCTGTCCACTTGCTGCTGCACTGAGAACTCAGCCGACGGCAGGGAGGGAAGTGGCCTGGAGCTTCCTTTGTCTCCCCACGTGGAACAAATGAGTGCACCAGGCACAGAACATGCACAGCCTAGAACCGGCCAGGCCTCCTACTGAAACACCACCTGTGCCTCCCAACTACACCAGATGAAGAGGAAACTTCCTCGTGTGCTCAAGAACTGAAAGCTGAAACTGCATTCTTTCAGGTGCTGGCTGTCTGGTATCTTGTGCCACCATCTCTTCCCAGTGACTGCTATCTGACCCCCTCTCTTCCTGTTCTATGCATGTGCTGCACCTTGTGGGCAGTTGGAAAGAGCCCTCAGAATCAGTCCCTGTACCACAGGGTGTGGACACCCCTGAACGAGCATGCCGCAGGCAACATGGACCTGGGACCAACGTCGAGGATCTTTCCATTAGCTGTCAACAAACAGTGGCCCCAAAGCCTGCCCTCACAGAGCGCCTCCTGGCTGAATCTGTCATGACGTACACCTGACACAGCTGTTCTGGCCGCTCACAAGACCAACAGATTCACCCTCACTCCCTCAGTGTGGCTCCTGCAATGCAGCCAGAGTGGAGGGGTCAGAGCCTGCTACCCTTCTAGGAAGGGATACTTCACAGACACAAATGGGAGCAGAAGCCATCTCACACAACAGGCAGATGGACAGAAGCTGCCACCAAGGCAGCACAGCCTGCAGTCTCCCTACCTTGTGGTCTGTGGTGACCATGCAGTGGCCACTTTTCTGTCTGTCCTTCTGCTTCCTGTGGAGCTCCGGTGTCCCCTGAGTGCCCCTCTCCCCCATAGCTGCTGAAGCTGAAGGTAAAGACAGAACCTCCAGCTCAAACTCGATCACGTGGTACGCAGGCGCAGCAGGCAGACCGATGCTAGTGACCTTGTCGGAGGACTGGATCCGGAGCGAGGCGACAGAGGACTCCTCTGTGGGAGGTGTAAAGAGCCCCTCAGACACATCCCCCGCTAGCTCCCTCCTGTCAGCAGGCAGTGGGCCCTGTGTAAGCTCCTGCTGTCCTACACGCAGGGAAAGACGAAGGTGCCAGGGGAAAGGCAGCAAGTCTAAGAATAGCCCCAGGACAAAATGGGACAGCAGGAGAGTCAGCAGGCTGGCCACTGACTTCAGACAAGGCAAGTCCCATGTGGCCCTGTGTCCCCGCATGCCTGCCCGCTGCATGCCTCCAGAGGACCACGGCTTGCCCAATGACAGAGCAGGAACCTCCCTGTCAGTCCACAAGGGGGGTCTGTGGGCTCTGGGCATCGTTGAGGGCTGCAACCAAGGCCTACGAAGGGTGACCTGCTCTAGCTTTCCAGTGTGGGGGGTGTCTCTGTGGAGTGGCCTGGTTGTGAAGCTGCACAGCAGCAAGGTCAGCACCACCTGGCACCAGCCCAGGAGCCAGGTCAGTCCACTAAGAACCTCTGTCAGAAGCCTGAGGACGGCAGGGGCACGGGGAAACACGGGAATGCTGACTAGATGGCGTGACGCGGGTCATTTGCACAGCCTCTTGGTGCGTGACAGCACTACATCCACCACACTGCACGCCTGCCTCACAACAGGGTGCTGGTGTCTTACCTCTCGAGTTGGAAAAGATCGTGGCTCTGTTCTCGGCCTGGCACAGGATCAGCATGGCCTCCACATTGCTGAGCTGGAGGCTGTCCCCATTTTTTACCGTATAATGGCCAGTAGTGACAGTGAACTTGACCTTCTGAGGAATACCCGCCAAAAGGCTATCTGAAGGGAACGAGATGACAATCAATATCACCTCCCCCAGAGATCAGCAGCCCAGTGACTGCAAAGAGGTCAGGGGAGACCCTGCTATTTGAGACCCGTGCACTCTGGACACTCCACGAGTCAACACAGTCTCCGTTCCCTGTTGCATTGACTTCCCAGTGGCCTAACTACAGGACCAAGGAGAACCTCACTGGGAAATGAGAACTGTGTACCTGAGGGGTGCACCACCACCTGGTTCACAGACAGGGGGTCTCAAAATCTACCTGTCAGGAAGTCAGTAAGAGAGAATCAGACAGTGAGGCTCAAGGACAGAGCACAAGGAACAGAGTAGCTGAAGCCATGCAGAATTTCCCCATCTTTGATTCAGAAGTAGCCTAGCAGAACGGATGGCTACTGCTCACCCCCAGCCAGAACAAGGGCAAAAGTGGGCTGGAGGTCCTGAGCATCCCATCTGGGGTTGGCAGGAGGGAAGGTGGCAAGAGACCAAGAACAAGAAGGAAGAGATAATAGACCAGGAGGCCATGGCCGAAGGCAAGGAGATAGAGGGGTCAGGGGCAGCCCTGCCCAGCTGCTGCTCCTCAGTTCCTCATAGGAGCAGAGTTTAGCCTTTCTCCTGGATAGTTCTCTGTGAAAAAGCCCCTTAAGAGTTGGACTGTTGTGTATGGCATCTGAGAGCCTCTGCTGGTAGCCCTGGCAGAAGTCTGAAAGAGTCAATACAAAAAAAACATGCTTTCCTTGGTACTGCTTCCAAATGGAAGAAACAAGAACCACACTAAATGACTAAGACGTTGACTCAGTAGTGTTTGATTAAGTGCCACGTGTCTTTAGTCATCTTGAACACCAATCCCTTCTAGTTTTAGAACTTGTCTAAAAGGACAGTAACCCTGAGTTTCTCAAATGCCATGCCAGAGAGTCAAGTTTACGCAGTACTTATGAACGAGAAGACTTGAGGGGAGTATGGAAGGTAACTCCACCTGGCCTGGAGCCCCTGAAGCAGAGCTCCAACAGGAAACTCAACGTATGAAACCCCCCTGCAGCAGACCCTTGCTGATGTTTGGCTAATTTTTCTACTTTCCTATTTTCAGATACATCACAGTTATTAAACATGAAAGCTAGCAGTTATAGGAAAGTGAATATTCTGACAAACAGAAGAGTGACAATTGATTAGTTCTGGGCAAATTTCTACTGGGCTATCAGGGTGTCACCTGTAGACAGACACAGCTAACAGATGGGGAGTCTAATGTGTGGAAACCTCTTGGCGCTGCCGCAGCGGCCTCCTCCACGGCTGCAGGTCACTCACCAGCCAGCGGCTCCACATGCAGTTGGGGCTCCTGAGAGTACACGTCATACTGCACAATGGGATAGATGTGCGGAAGGACGAACCACACAGGGCCCACTGAGGCACACAGTTGGCGGAGTGTGTATGTTCCAGGCTCCTTGGCCTAGGGTCAAAAGCAGACACTTGGAAAGATGGCAACATTTTTGAGGCTAGAGCATAATCTCTTCCAAATGCCGGACCTTCTCCCTCCTAACCCTCTGCCCTGTGCATCCATGCCTGCACTTGGGCTATTCCAAAATGCCCTCTACATGCCCAACCCCTGATTTTCTGAGCAGATGCTTCAGTTGGACTCTACACTTCTAGTAGGGTCATCATGACATGAACCACTGCCGTGGCACCCTCTACAACAGCACTCAGTGGACATGTCCAGCAGACCTATTCCAGGAAGACTTAACCCACATGCAGCCAAGTGCTGCCCACTCCAAGCCTGGTCCCCTCGTGTGAGCAGACTGCACTGGGTGTGCTGCCTCTGAGAAAGACAAGATCTGAGCTGCCAGAGGCAACTGTTCTGACACTGAGTGGCCACAAATGGAAAACAGCTTGATGTGAGTGTGCCACTTCCTTCAAGATCTTCTGACAACAAGTAAGCATGTTAATACTCAGGGAAATAGCTAAATAAATCCCCAAATATCTGCATAAAGAACTTCACTCAAAACTTATCCACAGCCAAAACACCATATCAATATAAAAGATTTTTTAAACACCAGTGTGTTTCCCTAGGGACAAAGACTAAACAGGTGAGTCAAGCAGAGGGCTCCACTGATTCTCATACTTGAGCTCCTGCCGTCCCTCTCCACCACCCCGAGTCCACTCCTCAGTCAAGTACGCACCTGGGTCCTGAAGGCTACCTTGTTGGTCCCAGGCTGTAGAGTCACGCTGTGGCACCTCAGCACATGGGCCCCGTCCTCCAGGGCCACCCCTGAGGGTGTTTCTAGAGAAGAGCTGCCTTCTTGCCTCCTCAGGAGCATGTGCACATTTCTGCAAATAATCCCTGTTGTGTTCAAGGAATTATCAGAAGGGCTTCGCTCAAACATCTCAGACAGCTCCAGCCCGGGTGAGCTGTTTTGGGATGCAGGGAACAGTGAGGTCTCAGCTGGAAAGTTAATAATCCCGTTGGACGTCTTATGCTTGGTCAGCCACTCAGCAGTCTTCCGGTAGCTATTTTTCTCTATGTTGAAGTGGACATTGACAGCAATCTGGTCCATATGCACAGGGACAGGCATCTGGCTGTACAGAGTTATCTCCACGGAGAGAATGCCACCCGCGTGGACCACAGCATTGGAAGGGTCGAAGTGGAGATCCCTCAGTTGTGCGAAGGAATGCATGGGCAGCAGGACCCTGTGACCTGTGAGCACACACCACCACCACCTGAGCCCAAGGCACACCTCCGGCTGGCACCAGGAGGCAGGGCCTGGGCACTGCACAGGTGGGAAGCACACACTCAGCACAAGATGCAGCAACGACCTTCAAAAGAGAGCAGGGAAACTTCCCCACTCCTACCACCTTCACACCTTAAAAGTACTTTGTCAAAAGCAGAACATGATCCAATACCTAGACTCTTCTGGGAAATCATAAAATCAACAGAAATTCAGGTCTACAAATCTGCTGCAGACAACTTGAGAAACACAGATCAACTAACTTCTTAGTTTCAAAACAAAACTTGTCAACAGTCTAATCCCTAGAGTTATTTTGAGGGGATTCCAACACTTTCCCCTGAGTAAAGAAATTCTTTGGGCTCCTGCACACCTGCAAGTAAATGCCAATGTTTGCAGACTGTGAAGACACCCTGTGTGGCTCTCTGACCAGAACTGCAGCCAAGAGCTGGCTGAAGTCACCCTTGGGGATGAGTCACCTGCCACTCTAGCCTTCCGGCTTCCTTTCTACAAGCACCCTGGTAAAAAAGCTGCACAGATGACCAGTCACTCACCAGCAAAAGGAGGGGGTTGGGGGTGTTGCTCAGTGGTTTAGACTGCATGAGGCCCAGCTTCCATCCCCAGCATAAAAAAAGAAAAAAAATCAAGTAAAACAATTTGATTAACTAAAGGAGACCTGCTGAGACTGAGCATGAAAAAGTGGTAAACAATTATGGAATGCCCTTCACACAGTGATGGCAGAGTGTGGGCAGGAGGACTGTGATGCCATCGCCTCCCACACCCACAGCATACGTGGTCAGGACCACCAACAACCTAGTCAGGCACACTAAATAAGGCTACAAAGCCAAACCATTGTTCTGCACTCCTGAAGTCCATTAGGTGGCTCTCTTCAAGGACCAAGCAAACCTGGAGCCAAAGCCTTTGCAAACCTCAGCTTTCACATGGTAACCATCATGGACTGAACTGTGCCCCCAGACACATATGGAGAAGCCCCAACACCTCTGACAGGTTAAAGATTAGGCTGGATGAGATTGGGAGAGTGGGCCCCTTATGATGGAAAAGTGCCCTTGCGGGAAAAGACAAAAGAGTTTGCTCTCTTCTTCCCCTCCACATAAGGACACAGTGAGGCAGAAGCTGTCTAGCAGTCAGGAAGAGGCCCTCCCCAGACACTGACCCTGCTGCACTGATCTCAGACTTCAGCCTCCAGAACGCTGAGAAAATAAATGCTTGTGGAGTAAGACCCCGTCTATAGCATTTTGTTATGGCAGCCTGAGCTGAGTAACGTAGTAACATTTTTATTGGCATCAGATCTGCCATTTTGCTGCTACCAGTATTCTGCCCCCCACCCCCACACACACCATTTTACAACCCAGATTGTTAGCCCATGAACCGCCTAGTCAGTCACTGGTCTGTTGTTATTAATCCGTGAAATTCCACTACTTAAGAACAGCTTCACCATCATTCTCTCTCTCTCTCTCACCCTGTGGGTAGACACTCTGCCTGTCCGCTTAATAAGATCTCTTGCGTGAGTTCCTGCGTCCAGAGTGGTTTCTGGGTACTTTCATTGGCGCCGTGACTCGGATGGGCTCTTCTACCGCCACTTAGGTGAGCAGAATTCCATCTGACACCCCAGACTCCAAGATGCTGGTCTCACCTTCCAAATTCACCCGGGCACTCTCCTCCATATCCACCATTGGCCTCACTTGGTAAGTGGCTTCTCCGCAGGCTTTTGGTTACCTGGGAAGTGACCACTTTGCATCTGGCACCTCTGAGGCTCTCTGCGGGTCGGGGCAACCCCCAGCCACGGTTCTTGCAACTATGGTTGAATCCCTATTCTGATTGCAAGGGGGAGCTCTGGGCTGACAGGGGACTCTTTCCTGAGAGGACTGTCTCTTGCCAGACCTACTCTGGTCCTGGGTTCTCTCTATGACATTCTGTCTCTGCGAAAGCCCTGGCGCCAGGCACCTAGGTACCCCTACAGGCTGAGCCTCAACGCTTACCACTCCCTGCGGAACTCGTCCTTCACTCAGGTAAGGCCCTGGGGGCCGATGACACCTTACCTCCTGTCTCACAATGGGCAGCTCGCTCTTAATCCCCACCCAGACCACCCTGGGTTGCCTCTTAGCTAATTTAAGAGTCCTTCCACCTCACCCCAGACTTCAAACCCAACAGCACTTTAGATCCCAACATTTTTAGGGATCTTTTTAATTTCTGAGAGCGCTCAGGGAAATGGAGAGATTTCCCTACATTCAAGATTTCTCTTTCTTGCGATCTTTGCTCTTCCTACAAACAGGAACTTTCTCTCTCTCTATCTCTTCCTCTCCCTCCCCCTCTCTGTCTTTTTCTTTCTCGTGCTCTCATGCTATTTTACTAAAATAATTAATGACCATTATCATTTTTTCTTCTAGGACTCTTGTTTTTCTTAAACGCTATATTTTTCAAGCTCACAATTTTGATCCTACATACCTAGGTCAATGGTTTTCTGATCAGTTCTATTTTTTATTCAACTCTAAAGTTTGTTTTTTTAAAACATCTATAATATTGCAATGGAAATTCACCTACAGAAAGCTACAAGGCCTTTGCTTTTGTGTTGTATGTATATCCTGTTGTCTGATATCTATTGTCTGTCTATATATGTGTGTCCAAATGTAGCACTCATGAATTAAAATTTAAAAAATGGATCCAGATACCTTTAATTCACGTGATTTAAAAAGTGTTCAGTTTAAATAGGGTAAACAAATGAAAGTAAAATGTCTTTGAAATTACTTACCTCACAAGTCAAATAAAATGTTGATGTCTATAAAATGTCTAATATCAGTTGTTTCTAGGACTTTTCTTCAACAGAAAATAGATGGCAGACACTGTTCAACACACTTTTCTGATTTTTTTTTTTGGTTTTTACAGTAAAATCAGTAGATTTGACATATACAGGATTACTCAAATGTGTTTGTTAGAGACATCTGATTAATTTACAAAGTTAAAATGCTAACTGTTAAACAACATTGAGTACTCTTAACTCCTTAAATTCCATGGAGTAACATACTTAAACATTATTGGTGTTTTCACAGATTGGTTAATAAAAGGGGTTTAAAATTGCTTTGTGTCATTACTAAAAACAAGGTTACTAAGACTTAAGTCCTAACAGGTATAATTCTATATACAATGGGGATGGGATCCATAGTCACTGCCTGCTGGCTCTCCCCTCACAGGGATCTAAGCCGCCTTGACCGTGCTCACTCCTCCCTGGCCAAGATCCACCATAGGGTGTTTCTGCCTCTTGCCGTTGCCTCCTCATCCACCACAGAATTTGACTCTGGATAGCCTTCCCTCTACTGGCGGTGAGTCCTCAAGAGTTTTCCTACAGTGGCCCTGAAAACACACACACACACACACACACACACACACACACACACTCTCTCTCTCTCTCTCTCTCTCTCTCTCTCTCTCTCTCTTTCTCTTTCTCTCTCTCTCCATGAAAACGCCAGTGCTGGGTCAGATCTCTTCAGCTTCGGCCACAGACCTGTTAGGAACAGTGATGACCCTCACTGATGGTCTGCTCCTACGTGGGAAATCAGAGAGGTTGTGGGGACACCCTTCCTCTCCTGTTTCCCTTCTCCTGGCTCCTGAGAACTCTCAGCCATGGGCTCCACCCAATCTAAAATTCTTTGTGATGCCTACCCCCTTGGCTGTCTCCTCAAAAACACTGGAACTCAGGGCTGGGGATACAGCTCAGCTGGTACAGTGCTTGCTTCACATGTACAAGGCCCTGGGTTCAATCCCCAGCACCACAAAAAAAAAAAAAAAAAAAAAAAGTTCAGCCTCTCCATTCAACTCCAGATCTCAAAACCAAGGCTCATTTTCTATTGCAACACAGTATGACCCCAATATAAATTAGATATGTCATTTAATGTTCTACAACAGGACCTGCTAGAGCCTGGTTTAAATGTTAATATCCTGAAACATGAAAGCATTTTTGCCACTTTGCCACACAAAAGGAATGTTAAAAGCTCTCTCAGTCTTTCTTTGAATCATGTTTTAGATATAATGTTATATTGTATTAACTAATGTTCATATAGACTCAGGAAACAATATATGTAAACTTCTTAAAATGACATTTAAGAAAGAGGCAAAGATCAGCTTCAGAACTAGAACACTTTACCTAAGATTTGTGAAAAGCCCTGCCTCACCTGAGATAAGGCTCTGCCTCCCATCCTGCTGCATGTCAGAATGGCTCCAAAATAAGCCAGACTTCAGCTCATTTAAAGTTATATTCAAAAGATTGTTTTTTTGTTGTAAAATTACTTTGATCTCAAACAGGGGATATAATTATAGCTCAGCCAAAATTCAAGATAGCTATTATACAAACTAAATGTTTTACTGTTGTTAATTCCATTTTGTATTTTCCTTGTAATCTCTGTAACTGTTGCCTGATTGACGTTTTGCAGAAGTACTGCTTTAAGAACAAACGACCTAAATTAATTTGAGATAATAAGCCATTGCCTATAGGACGGATAAGATAGTACAGACCCCAATTAAATAAAAGGGGTAAATGACTGTAAAGTCATAAACATTAGAGTTAAAGCCCACTACTCTTACTTTATGACTGGTGAGACTGGCTTGCTGGATGTTTAAGATCAAACTTAAAGATTGAGATTAAAATACAGGGGCCAAGAAAAACAATATTTGATTCCTGCCCTCTAAAAGTCAGCTGGAACCCAGGGAATGAGAGAACTTCTCTTAGGAGCTTTGCAACTGTGGGCCACATGACCTCCTGATCAGGGAGATTGATGAGATCACCAGAGGATGAGAAGCCAATCAGTGCAACTGCTGCAGAGGAGGGTCATTGGAAAAGGGAGACATCCCTCATGCTTCCAAAGGAAGTCACTGCATCAAGGAGAACCTACCTGCAAATGGCACTAAAGGAGCTATGAAGCTGCTCTCAAGTTCTCCACAAGTAACCCCTCCCTCCACAAGTTCCCCTGTGGCAACTCAGCTGACCCTTAACAACAGATAAGAACAAGGTCAATTTGACCAGCTTGATCTTGAACACCTAGCAAAACAGTTAAAACCAAAATAGCCATTTTTGGGCAACTTATAGAAGAAACAATAGTTGAACATAACTTAAGAGGTATACTTAAGTTAGCCTCAAGAATAAGTAAGACTGGAGGCTACTAAAGATATTCTTAGGCAGGAGTGCCTGATAACCATTCAAGAGAAACTGCCACAGTCAGAAATTTTTGGTCATCTTAAGGTCTATAGATCTTCCTAAACAGGACCATGCCTGCTAAATTGCCTACAGAAGTTCCTACAAGATCAGATACACAAGTTCCAGAGCTGGTGGATACACACAAGATCACCAACAAATCGGTCAATCAACCGCTTCTCCTTCAAGACTATCAGCCCCTGATACCCAAAGCCAAGACCTGCGATTCACTATTGACACCTCTGGTTCCAAAACTTCTGCTCCCACCTAAAGCCCTTTCTAATTCCCTTTTTTTACAGGAATGAGACTCTTTGCCACTAAACCACAGTAAGAATCTACAGAAGAAAGACCATCGTCCCACCCCCCGTATCTATAAAAACAAAAAGGGAGGAATATTGGCATCAGATCTGCCATTTTGCTGCCACCAGTATTCTGCCCCCCCACACCATTTTACAACCCAGATTGTTAGCAGTGCACGAAATTCCACTACTTAAGAATAGCTCCACCACCATTTTCTCTCTCTCTTGCTCTCTCACTCTTACTCTCACTCTCATTTTCTCTCTCTCACTCTTGCTCTCTCTCTGTCTTCTCTCATTTTCTCCATCCCTGCCTCCTCTCTCTCTCACCCTGTGGGCAGACACTCTGCCTGTTCGCTTAATAAAGTCTCTTGCATGAATTCCCACATCTGGAGTGGATCCTGGGTGCTTTCAATTTTAAAAGGTACTGCTCTTGGTAAACTAAACATAAGGAGCTAAACTTTATAATAAATTTAATCATGACCCACAGCATCATCATAAAGTGTATTTGCCAAAACATTTAATATGGGCTCAATCTCTGGCACCAAAAATAACAAAAAAAAAAAAAAAAAAATTAACTTGAATTTAAGCATACCAGTCTCATTTCTGTTTAGGTGTGACCTTGATGAAATACTGAGATAATTCAAGAAGGTGGGCCAGTCCAGGGGTAACTAAATCAAAGCATCCAACACTAACGAGAAACTAAGTAGGGACACATCCCATGACACGATGGGGCTGGAAAACACGGAGTCACAGAAGCCAGGCACAAGGCCATGGTTCCCAGTATGTGTACGGAGCACCCAGGACAGGTCTCGTGTGAGATGGGAAACAGATCAGTGGTTGGCAGGGACTGAGAGGAGAAACACAGGGTCTTCCTGGGATGAGGACAGTGCTCTACAGTGGCCTGTGGCGGTGGCCACAAATGCTTATGAGTAGAGCACTTGCAGTAGGAGGGTCACAGGCACATGCATTCGACCTCAGTAAGCTGTTATGTGTAAAAAGAAGTCAGTGTCTTAAAAAAGAGATGGGAGTGACTGAGATACCATAACCAGATACAGCATGTGGTCCCTCCCTGATTCTGCTAATAATTCATAACAACTGGGTGAGATCTGGATATAGACCTCTTAGCAGAGTCCCTTGGGTGTGCTTAGGAGACCATTCATCCCTGTCTTTAGGAAACACATGCTAAACCGCTCAGAGTGATGTACTAAAACATGATCTGGAGTTTCTCTGAAACTCAGCAAAAGTGAAAAAGGCAAAAAGAAAGATAAAGATATGTATTTGCTACACACCAAAATGTGGATTGCTGACTCCAGGTAGTCAGTGTATCTTGTGTTTTTCTTCTTACTTTTCTCTAGTATTTGAAAATCTCCATAACAAAGGTTAAAATATTAGTCTTACCTGGGCTGTCCACTTGTTGGTTGGCAAAGCTGAGTATCTCTTGGCAGAAGTGCGCCCGCTCCTCCTGGGTGAGGTGACAGTCACTGGCCAGAAGGCTGCTGGTCTGCAGGTAGCTGGAGTGGAGAGTTAAGGGGCTATAGGACCTCACACAGGGGACACTGGGGGCAAAAGGGCTTCCAAAGTCCTCTCTGGCCTTCAAAGTGTGGCCCAAAGTATCCTTCATTTTTGTTGTTGTTGTTTTGTTTTTAACTTATCAGAAATCTGAAGTTAGATTTTAAAAACCACTGACAAGGCATTCACTTTGCACTCTGGAACACCTGTGAGCATGCTGCTCTAAGAACAGAAAGTAACAGTCCCTACTTCGGGAAAGGATACTTTTCAAGTTGCCCAAGGTGCTTCTGGCACTCAGCTAGCTGCTTCCTCGTGTGAGTGACAGGTAGGGCCCAGCCCTCGGCCAGGTAGTTTTTCAAAGCTCCCTGCAGATACGTTTCTGCCTTCTGTGGAGACCTTTTCCTCCTACCAAAGTCAACAAGCACAAACTCCCGTGAGACATGCTGTTCCCACCCAGTACCTGCTGCGCTTCGCACCCACACAGGACAGGACACGAGCATTGCCTTCTGCAGTCCTCACCACTACCCTTCATGTGAGATCACTAACCCAAGATCCACCAAGGGCTTCCAGGCAAGGGCTGAGAAGTGGCTGGTGGTAACAGTACCACCTTACTGCTGCCAGCCCCAGGCACTGATCACCTACTGCAGCAAGGCCTCAGTGAGAGGTGAGGGCTGAAGGGACAGCCAAGGCAGCTGGGAAACTGTGGCACCCCCCCCCCCCGAACACATGCAAATACAGCCTTGTGGCCCTGCCAGGAGACCTCGGGCACAGAGCCACAGAGAGCCAGGAAGGATTCAATAATCAACACGTGTCATTAAGAGGGCCCTGCCCAGTCCAGTGAAACTGTGAAGATGCTCAGAGTAAACCCAGCACAGATCAAGGTACAAGCCACCAGAGCCTGCCCGAGTCAGAAAAGCAGGAGAGCCTCTCCTGTCCCAGAGGGTGCCCTCCTGAGCTTGGCCAGTACTGCCAAAAATGCGCCAGGGCACCAGGGGACATTCCCAAGTCCACCAGACTACTCTGGAAGTGGAAAGAGTGCGATTTTCCCAATTAAACACTTTATCTCAATTATACAGAATGGTGGGCTTCACTGGGGCATTTGTGTACACAGAAAAAAACACAAATTTGATCAACTTCACCCCTCAAGACTCCCACCTCCTCCAACCTCTCCCTCCACCCTGATGGAACCCTTCCGCTTTCATGTATCCCTTCAATTAAATATACTATCAAACTCAGTGCATTTTAAACTATCAGGTTACCTTAGTTTTTCTAGACTTTTATGGTTCTCCCACTGACCCCTTTCTTTTGTTTGTTTGTTTGTTTGTTTTTTTGGTCCTAGGTGCTGAACTCAGACTAGAGGGGCTCAATCACTGAGTTATATATCCAGCTCCTTTTTATTTTTTATTTTGGGACAGGGTCTCACCAAGTTGCTTAGGGCCTCACTTAGTTGGTGAGGTTGGCCTCCAAGTTGCAATCCTCCTGCCCCAATTCCCAAGTTTCAGGGACCACAGGTATGGTACCATGCCCAGCTTCCACCCTCATTGTTTATAGATCAGAATCTCCTATACTTCCTCACTTACTATCTGAGCCAAAGATTCCTAGACCTAGAGCTTGAAAGGACTTCAGAGATAGTCATCCAGGCCTGCAGACAAGGAGACAGGCTGAACTGGAGCCAGGGCCCAGGTCTCCTCTGAGTCCACTGCCTTAGAACACACCAGTGCGACAAGCGAGCTGAACTCACAGCACTAGAAGACATGACCTCCCTACTGGGTTAACCGACACTGGGTTCCTCAGGTGCACCAGACAGGATTCAAGGGAGCTTAGTGCTAGCTAACCCTGGCTCTACCACCGATGCTCTAGAAACCAGGTGGTGCCCTCGGATCGCCCGCCTGTGAACCCCTTCCCAGCCACTCACATCAGTTCACACACTCGTCTCTCTTACTTCAACTGCTGAACTTACTGTAAGCACAGACTTTAAGACCTCATTTCCAGCACATCTTTTCTTGAGAAAACATGCATACATGTCTTTTATGTCTTTTCCCTTACAATTTATATCTCTTTTCAATGCTTTGAAACAGAAACTGCACTGCCAGTCAGGACTTCTCTTTAACAGGTTGATTTTGTTTTCCCTTACAGAAGAATTCCATTTAATATTTGCAGATATTCTCTCTTACAGGAGATGGACCATCCACCACTCTAGGTTCTGGCTATAAACCCTCCTGCCCCAGAGGCCAGACAGTACTTGCTTCTAAAGATCATGTAGGAGTGCCAGGCAGGTGGGGGTACATGCCTGTAATTCTAGCTACTCAGGTAGCTGAAGCGAGACCTGGATCACAAGTTCAAGGCCAGCCACAGGCTGATTTTCTCAAACACACTAGAAATAGATTAAATTCAGGGTCTTTTCTTGCAATCAAACTGAAGCTGGAGCAGGAATGGAAATCTGTGCTATCTGAACACACCTAGCAGTCACCCCGGACTACCCTCTAGCACACATCCAACACACGCAGCTGCTTGTTCACATCACAGGCCTCAAGGACTCCATCCTGCTAATAAGTGAGTGAGGCCCTAGAGGAACACTGCAGAACAACACTGAGGTGACTTTCCCTTGGGAGGAAGACTCTCAAACATGCCTGCATAATTCTTTAAAGTTAGTATAATATTGTGTGTGTGATTAAATGAAAGAACTTCAAAGACCAAGAACAGATGTAAGAAGTAACAAGCTGAAACACTCTCCATTCAATTTTCAGAAAAAATTAAACACCAAATGATGGTGGCTGAAGAACAACAGATTCTACATTTATGTACACTTTACACTAACTCCACACACAGATCTTCTTCCATACATATAGTGAAATGTTTAAAATTCAAAGAAAAGTTCAAGAGCGATTACATGTAAAATTCTGCTAGATCTTTCCCAACAAATTTGGCAGATCGAATCCTCCCAATGCTCGTATACATTTCAATGGTAGCATGGGACAAATCCTATGGAAGAGTAAAAGAAAAAAAGCACAATTACATATTTGAATTTTAATGCTAGACAGATCTTATGTTTATTTATCCAAAACTATAGTAAAAAACATTGTTATTAATGTTAACATTTTTTTCTTGGCATCTATTTTTGCGCTGTTTTTCTCTAACATGTAACCTGTACAGTTGATAATGCACATGTGTGTATACACATATACATAATGAAGTACAATAATAAATGCCCATGGATTCATCTACCACAGGGGTAGCTTTTCAAAGTCCTTCTGTCTGAGGGTGCCCTTTCTCTCCCTTTTCTTTTTTTTGGCAATCCCTAGAGCAGATCCTTTAATAACATTTCTGAGGGTGCCCTTTCTGTAGTCTTCCCACCCGTCTACTGAGTGTATTCTGGGGCACACACTCAGACCCTGAGTTACCCACAACCCAGGAACCACGTGGATCTACCACATGCTACCCATACTGCTTTCTGAAGTCTGTCTAATCCAAATCTTCTAAAATAAAACATGATAAGCTCTGCCCAAAAAATGGTTCCTTTTAAAATTTCAAGTTATTGAAGGGGCAAACCCATATTGAACAAAATTGCCAAGTATTGAAAGATGCATCCATGCCTAATTAGGACACCAAGATACAAATAAACACTTGGGGAACAATCATCCCACATTTTGTCCACAGCTCCTGACGATGCCAAAGAAATAACTGGGTCAATGAGAAGGGATCACAAGTACATCCCAACTCCAAAGTTCAGACAGAAGGGCAAGTCTTCTGCAGGCAGAGTTGTGCGTGGGCACTGGGAGCAGTCGATACTCACCAAGTAGTGCTTTTCAAAAGCTTCCACCGAGGACAGGGCTTCTCTGAGTTTCTTGTAAGGACTCTGAGCTGTGTTGGCTTAAATAAAGAGAGAAGAGGGTCCTTACTCATCTTCATTGGCATTTGCCTTCTAACACAACAGACCTACGTCTGACTCGGGGATATTACAAATGCAGCCAGGACAACCAGAACCACACTGTTGAGGACAGCAACCCTCTGCTTCCACCCTCCAGCCCCTGTGCTCTTTCTGGCTGGCACACTCATAAAGTAGTCTAACCCTTCATGCAATCCCTCTCACTGACCTCTGGTCAGGCTTCTCAGCAACATGCACTACAAATACACCGTTGGTTAAGTCATTTCCCAAATGATCTGCAATGGCCTCAGATCCAAACAGTGCCACAGATACTATTCACTTCTTTGAATTCCACTAGTAGAAGCACTCTCAGTTCAGCAGGTGTTTCTTACCATACTACAGCAACAGTAGTACCTGTTTCAGGTCGCTCAGCTCCCAAACCTGCCAAGAGATCAACTGTCCTATTGAGGTCTTCTGAGTTAGGTCCTTTTTCTGACACGAGTCCACATAAGTAGCCCAAGGCCTTTAGCTGTTGAGATAAACCCACAATTTTAACTAATTTCCCTTAAGAGCCAGTAGAAAAGTCATGAATTTAAAGATAAAAGATTAAAATCCAGCTTTCCTATCCAAATGATTCAAATCTGGATATAGAAATACACATCACTAGATCATCTCAAACTCACACGTTCTCTAAGACGGTCCCCGGCAAGGCTGTGAGCCAACAAGGCTCTGCCTCCACCCTCCACCCACCTGTGCTCTCCAAGCTCCCATGGTCTGCTGCTCCCCTGCTCCCCAGCAGCCCAGCTAGCTGCAGGCACCTGAGGCCACATTTTGCCTTTCTGCACCAGGCAGTGAGCTCCACCCTTCTCATCCACTCCTTCCTGACATGGAGCCCCGTCTCCAGCACAAGGACAGGCGGCACTTACTGTCTACTGGATAAACCTGCAGGCAGTAGGAAGCCCCAACCCCAGAGCCATCCAGGCACTATAAGGCCACAAAAGCACCTGAGAGCACCTGTTTCAAACTCAATAAGCAAGACCTCTCCAGACAGCTCAGGGCACCCACCACACAGCACCTTGTGGACAACGGGAGCACTCCATGCCTAGGGACAGTACCTTTTCTGTGGCATAGCTCCACAGTCCCACTGTGTGGGCGATGTTGGAGTCTATCTGTGCCCGGTCACAGCAACCTTCTATCCTCTGCAACACCTCCAAACAGCTCAGAAACACCCAGCAGTCCAGAGCGCCAGGTGGCACCGACACCTGTGAGGACACAAGTGCAGGCAGGTGAGGGTGCTGGGGAGAGCACAGACCCACTGAGCCACATGGGTGTTCCAGATTTCCAGACCTGCAGCACCCACCCAAATACAGGCTGCAGTCTGCAAAGCTGAGGGGAAAATTGCCATCCCGGGTCTCTCAGGGAGAAAGGACTGCTCTTGTCCAAATGTGTCTGGGTTGTTATCTGATGCTGATGAGTGACTCAACTGGGATATGACTTTCAGTTATACAATTAAAAGCTATTAAGAAGCTGGATGTGGTGGCCACAGCTATGGTTCCAGAAACTCCAGGAGTTGAGGAAGGAGGACTGTAAGTTTGAAGCCAGCCTAGGCAACTTAGTGAGGACTTATCTCAAAATATAAAATAAAAAGGACTAGGGGGATAGCTCAGTGGTAGAGCACCCTTGGATTCAATCCCCAATACTGAAAAAAGACATTTTTTTAAAGACTATATTAAGAAAAAGAAGGCTTCACAAAAGCCATTTATCCTCATTTGTGTTAATCATGGGAGCTGGCAATTTCTCAGTTTGGAGGGAGGACTTCAGGAGTCTGACTGGTCATTAAGACAGACTGCATTCAACAGCAGAAACAAATGCTGAGCAGATGTGCAATGGCACCCAGAAATGACAGTAGGATGCTTTGGACACGATCAAGGCATGTGGGGATGTGGGGATGTGGGTATTAAGGCACTCCTGTTGCTTAGCTACACACTAGAATGTTCCCTGGCAACTCTAATGCAACATCCAGGGCAAACCATCCAGAGAGACACTGGCTGTCACTGGAGCTGCTGCAGGTGGTGACGGAAACCAACAAGTTCATTAGACCATTCTCCCTAGATCTGTACTTACTCAGGCTTTCCATTTAAAAGACCAAAAAAGTTCTATTATCAGAAATGCAAAAGCATCTACCATACATGATGATTCTAAGAGCACGGCCCCAATTCCAGCCTCTCTGAAACAGGACTGGGTCTTGCCATCAACCTTCACTTACAATAACTGGCAATGCTGGCTTTTTTCTTGGTGACCCGAACTTCATGGTGTATCTTACGCTGGCACCTTATTTCTGGTGAAATATGCCACTTGGTAATATTCAAAAAAGGAACGAAAGTTCTACCAGATTCTGCACCAGTACACAAATGAAGAGCTATCTCATGCCAAAGAAACAGTCACAGAAGGTGTCCTCAAGAACAAACACAAGAACTTGGAGTTAAATGGAAAGAACCAAAGAGTGCCTTACAGGTGCTCATAGAGGCTGACTTGCCTAGTTTTGAAAATGAGATAAACTATTAAAATCCTTTGAAATAAAGCAGCATAGAAAAACATGCACCATCAGAAGTTCTGTTCACAAACGTGTGTGACTTTCTCAGCAGACAGCAGGCCATGCCAAGGGCATGACCCCCAAACAGCAAGACCTTCGTCCATCAGGCCAGGGCAGGTCAGGGCCCCTTCATCTTAGGGACATTGCCACCCCATTCCTGACTTCCTGAGGCCTTCTGTGAACAAGCCACCTTCACTGGGCATGCGCTGGGGGCAAAAGGACCTCCTGGGAGAATGACAGGTTTCTGCAGAGGACTCTACACAGTACTTTGTGTGGAGTCTACAGAGACAAATCCAAAGAGGAAAAGAAAGTATTAGAGCTGGAGCAGAGACACTGTGGTCAAGGTGCACCCGAGGTGCAGGCAGGTCCCAAGGCACACAGTGGCACTTGGCACCAGCGCCTGAGCAATCAGTACTGCTCTCCAAACTCAAGTTCAGGGCAAGAGCGGTGGAGAACCAAAGCAACACAACGGACAGCACAGACACACAAACAACCCATAGGCCACACCATGTGGGAGAGGGCACCATGAGCAGACAGATGTTTCCTTGGTATATGTTTCTGCAAAGAGCAAGCACTGTTTTGGCAAGCTTGAATGACAAAATTTAAAAGCCACCAACACAGAAGCAGCTGCCTTTCTAGTGGGAGGCTGCAGCCCATGCCCACACAAGGCACAGGGAACACCCGGGGTTCATTTCACCCACTGAAAGCTAGAGCCTGCTGGAGCCTCCTGATGGTCCTGCTGGGGGCCCAACGCCCACCTCCGGGTCCTTGTGCTACTCGCCCACTGGCTCTGCACTGGCTTCCTGGAGCTCTTCTCCGGTTCCTGTTTTACCTATCACACACCATTCTAAACCTAAGCTTTGACTGGAAGAGCAGAAATGTGCATGCTGGTTTGCCATGCCTCATAGTGCTTCCGACTCCTGGCAGTGCCCTTGGCCTCTCACACTACTGAGCTAGAAGAGCAGCTGCGAGAGCCACCCCACTCCAGCTAAGCACCTCAAAAGAACAGGCATTCTGTTTCTTCCCAACAAGACCCAAAGGCCTGACGGAAGTGGGCTGTACAGCAGGAGATCTCCTAAGACTTTTGGGAACTTTACTGAGACACACATTTATTGAACATACAACTGTAGTCATACTCCTTCACTGCTTTAAAAAAAATAAATCACAAAGTACATACACTGAGGTATGTAAGGAGCACAAATTCTAAATCTAGAGCTCAATGAATTTTTACATATATAAGTACCATCCAAGGAATAAAAAGTTTCTATCTGACTAGAAGGTTTTCTTCATTCCTTGCCCCTGTTACTATCTATTTCAAAAAGGTGGCTTTTGCCTTGTCTTTGAACTTCAGACACATGGAATCAGATAATCTGTCCTCTTGAGCAGGCATGCTCCTTCTTCAACACCACATCCTCAAGACCCTGTCCGTAGCTTTGTTCTTTCTCATCCTATGTCAGATGTTCTGTGACTTCACCACTGCTAAGTAGGGGGTTTCCAGTGTTTGTCCACTCTGGGCAATGCTAATTTCAAGGCCTCCCCACCTCCTGGGGAACCTTCACAGACTGAGAAGCCCGCACCTGTGCTCCATCCACTCAAATGGCCATGAGGCCTCAGGCGCTCCTCCTCCCCAGGCCCCTGCTGCATGTACACTGAGGAGGAGCCAGCTGGGCGGCACAGGAGTACCTACTCAGGAGGCTCATTCTCTCTTCCAACAGTGCCCCAGACAGGATAGTGCTAAGAGCCAGAGGGCATCTACAGGCACTTGTGACCTCTAGCTAAGAATTAAAGCCACAGTGCCCAGGAACACATCTGCACGACTCTTCTTTGCTCCAGGGGAACTGCCGGGGAATGAACCAACACTGGGTTCTCTCACCAGTACGCAAGCTTCCGAGTTCATCCCTATACTCCTCTTATGGCTGGACACATTTTTCTTGACCTGGGGACAGAACAGTTGGGTCAAAGGACAGGCCCATGTTGAAGCATTAGGAGACGCTGCCAGAGAGTTTTCCAAAGTGGTGGCACACACCAACAACATGTGCATCATCTCATGTGAGTTCTAATTTTCCTATGTCTTTACCAACATGTAGAATTTTGATCTTTTCTTAAATTTCATTTAATCCAGAATGGTGGAACTTGAGAACAGAAAAGGTCCCACATACTCTGGGGAAAAAAATGATCCACAGACACAGTTTAAACCTGTCCAAATGAGCATCTGCCCCCTCCCGTGCAAGGTGGCTGGTGTAGGAAGGCGTCTTTGACAAGCACACAGGCCACATGACCTGTCTTGGCCTGCATCCCATCTGGAATTCCACACCACCCGGAACTGACACAGACAGGACTCTGCTCTGCCCGAAAGCTTGGCCCGACCACAATTCTGGGGCTTCATCTAGGAGCCAGTGGTGGTCCTGTCTATTCCCCATTGAAGGATGCTGAGCAGATCCACAGACTCCTAGTCACTTTGCCACTCATCTTGTACAACATTCTTCTAAAATTCATTTCTTGATATAAATATTCTGTAACTTTTGTTAAAGTCCCTCCTTATCTCCCCATTCCTGAAATATTAGTAATGCAAAGAGCCACTATAACATTTTCCAAGCATAAAAAAAAAGCCACTCTTTTTTTCTTTCTTTTGAATACAGCCTACAGAATACAACGCACAAATACAAATTCTCTGTGGTCCCCAGCATGTCCACCCTGGATGGAGACTAGAGCAATAGCCCCCGGGAGCTCTAAGCCTGTCACCTGCCCTTCATAAGTCCCCAGCAGGACCGCTCATCAGAGTGGTTCTGTGCACAGTGGAACTCTGCAGGTGAGGAATCGAAGGGCATGCGTTCTCTGGTGTCCCGGCTACTGGCAGGATTCACATGTGCAGTTTTTTCATCCCTGTTCCTCTGCACAAACATCAGGATGACGTCGTCCCTTGCACATGATGGGTGTCTGGGTTTTCCCCACTGCAGGCAACGAGTCACACTACAGCACATTCATGTACCTGCCCGGTGGTAGTGGGCACATGCCCGCCTCATTGCAGCAGGTATCCCCGCACACCTTTCCACACAGGTGCAGCATTCACACCATGGTCAGGGCATAGACTGCTGCTCTGCCCACTGCTGCTGAGCTGCCCACCTGGTCCTGGTAGTGAGCGCTCATGCTCTTCACGTTGCAGCGAGATCAAGCACTGCGCGCCTCCTCCCGGCACTCTTCTTTCATGTTTGGTCACAGTTCCACTCGTAACTCCTGTCCACAGCTGCGTTCCTGGGCTCCTTTACATGTGGACGCCCAGCAGGCTCAGTGCCACTCACTGAATAAACTCTTCTCAAGTCCACGCACTTAAAACCTAGCCCACTGGTCTGAGTTCAGAACCTCACCCTTCCCCCTGGATCATGGCAGATGTTTCTAGACTCCTCTTGCCTCCATCTCCTCTCTGCTTCTCCTGCCTTGGCCCCACAGCTCCTAACATTTCTTGTGGCAAACAGCTTTAGCCTAAGGACAGCACCCACTAGCTGTGGTATACAATGCCACCACGTCCTGCCTCCCAGTACCTTGTCGCTCATCTCCAAGCACACCTTGCCCTGACGCGCTGGTCAGGCTGAGCACCCTCACAGCTCTTCAGGGGCACTGTCTGCTCTGCCTGAAATGCACTCCTTCAGGGGTCACCTGGGGAGCAAGCTCTCACTCACTGACACACAAGGCCTACAGGTGGTGTTTGGTCCTGGAACATCCCCAAAGGCTGGTGAGTTGAAGCCTCGGTTCCCAGTGCAGCAGCGTCTGGAGCGGAGATCTGGGGAAGTGACACGATCATCGTGAGGGCTCTGGCCTCGCTGGTGCCTCGACCCATTTGATGGCTTCATGATCTGAGTGGAGGATGGGAGGTGGTGGACAGTGGGCAGGTAGGGTGTGCTGGCTGGAGGACACAGGTCACTAGGGGTGTACTCTTGGGACTGTATCTGGTCCCTGGTCCCTTCCTCTAGCTCTTCTTCCTGGATGCTGTGAGCTGAGACGCTTTCCTCCCTGTGCCCTTCCACCATGATGTTCTATCTCACCTCAGGCCCAAAGCAATGGAGCGGGCCAACCATGGACAGAATCTCTGAAACCACAAGCCAACATAAATCTTTCCTCCTGTAAGTTGTTCTTGCTGGGTATTTAAAAGCTGATGAACACAGGCGGGGTGCTATTCTGTTTTCTGCTGAAAACAGAGAGCCTAAACATTTGGCACAAAACATGCCCAGCAACAATTGGTTGGAGGAATGACTCTTCTAAAACTGCACTCACAGAGACCCTCCTAACAGAACCGTCCCCAGCACCCAGCATGGGCACCGTGTAGCCTGCCCCCCGCTTCAGGCCGGGACCACCAGCACTGCACAGCACAATGTGCTCTAGCAATCCGAGTGGGTTGACTGTGGTTCTTGCACGGAGCAGGGTTTCCTCTTCACTCATGTACCCTCTCCCTGGCCCTTGTATGCACCACAGTGTCTGGCAGGCAAGCACATGTTTCCTAAATGATCCTGACAGTTCCCTCTTCCTCTCCCAGGGGACCATCGACTTTGATTCCTCTTAGGCAGCCTCTCATTACCTACCACCCTTCCAGTTCAGGTCCCCATGACTGCATGTCACAGTAACCCCACCTCCCCCACTCAAGGGCCCAGCGAGGTGTCTGGTCTGCAACCCTCAGAGGGCATGGCTGCCCTGCCTCTGCCAGGCCCCGCAAGCCAGCCAGCTGCGCTGCACCCTTGCCTCTTTCCCTGGCGTGACCTGTGATCCCAAGCTGGCCAACTGACAAAGGTTAAATGACACAGCCGGAACACAGTTCAAAACAAGCAATCACTTGAGTCATCATGGTGATAGACACATAGTGGCCTTCCAGAAAACACCTTCCTTGTGTTCTCCTGTTGTAAAACTCAACACACACGTCACACTGCTATCTTGCCGAAGGCACTGCTGGTATAGCTGAGAACAAGGAGGCCCTTCTGAAGGCCAACGGCCACATGTATCCTGGCCTCACAAGTCCACCTGCACCAACGTCCTCCCAAATGTGCATACAGGACACACACTGCAACTAGAGGCTTCCGGACAGCACAGCTGTTCAAACAGCAACAGGAGTCATGACTGCAGCTCAACGACAGAGGACACAGACCAGAGAGGCACCCAACCTGGAACACCCAACCACACGTGCTTCTGCACATTGTCTTTATTTTCCAGACTCACACAGAGAATCTATTCAACTTTTGGTGAATGGAGGGCACGAAGATACTGCTGGAAAAAAGCAGAGTTGGGAGGAAGCTCTGTGACAGCACATGCTGCGCCTGTGGGACCAAGAGGCTTTAGGGTTGCCCTCTGCGAGCTGACAAGGTAGGCACAATTTTCATTTTACGCATTTTCAATCAGGTCATCAGCCCAAGGCTAGGAAGTGGCACCCCCAGGGTGGGCACCCCCAGGTGGAGGCCCACTGCAGTGCTGCTACAGAGGCAGGCTGAGGCCTGACTTTACTCCACTGCCTCCTATTCTCTGAGAGCAACTTTACATCAATGGGCAGACCACGCAGGAAGTTTCTGGAACACAGGACACAAGCCACAGAAGCACATACACCAAGCACCTTCCCCTGGAGTGACCTCACAATAAGGACACAGAGGGAGCTCAGAGGTAAAGAACTGGGTTAGAGCCCCGCCCCAGGAAAACACACAGAACAACACAGAGCAGTGGCCAAACAGCTGCACGCAGGCTTCGCACCCGCATGTGCTGACAGATATAAGCGTGCAGAACCACATGCCTGCCAGCCCGCTGCTGGCCAGGCCCAGTCTCTTGTCTCCACCGCTGCTGGCCTGCAGGGTCTGGGCAGCCCCACCAGGTCCTGTGTGTCAGAACTCAAAGCTCCACACCATTTTTCAGACCATGGACATGAACACAAGAAACAACCCACCAGAAAGCTAACCCCAAACTGTAAATGGGTTTCTTCGTCACAGTAGAAGCAACTGTAGAAAAATTAAACGTTTGAGTCTTCTGAACCTTAAATCTATCCATAAAAATTTAAAAGAAATTCTAAGCATAAGTCTTTCAAGTTAATTGCCAACTGCCAAACTTATTTGAGATATAACAGCCCCTTCCCCCACAAACAAATAATCTCACAGAAAGACCCTACCGCAGACGTGAAGGGTGGAGCATGAGCTGGTGACAGGCCCACACGCCAGCCAGCAGGCTCCCCAAGGCCCCAGGAAGAGGCTGAAGGTGCTGACCTCAGGCCTCACACAACACAGGACCGGGCGCCAGGCCCTTCCCACACCCCACCTCAATGAGTCCTCACCACCCAAAGGACAGCTGGTCTTCACCTCCACCTCAAGAAGGAGAAAAAACATGCTTTCGGAGGAAGGGAAGGCACACACCGTTCCAGGCAGAGGCAACAGTCTGCACACAGCCCACCAGAGCCTCCGTGCTCAGCTGTCTTCCTGAACCTAATTCTCAAACGACAGTCAGCGGGGCCAGATGACCAGTACAGAGTAGAGCCACTCCTGACCTGAAGGAGTCACCCATGAACAGTGCCCACCTCAGTGCTGAGAAACAGGTAGAGGCTGCCAAGGGGATCACGGGTGCCTCAGCAGCAGGGACAGGTGAGTGGAGCAGGGAAGGTGCCAGGAGGACCCAGCCATGTGCTGGGGAGGAGGAGCAGGAACCAGAAAAAAGTCACTGGGAGGAAGAAATGGCACAAGGGGACAGGGTGACAGGGGGCATGCCCTCACCTGGACCCAGCATGCAGGTTGGTCTGACCTTCCTAGAGGGGACATCATACTGTTAGAAAAGTGCCAACAAGTACCATAAACATGACTCAGAGAAGGGACAGTCAAGACAAGAGTGACAATTTCACTCAACAGGAACAGGCTGTGGAAACCCCACAGTGAACAAGAAGCACCTCAAATAGTACACAGCAGTCAGAAGGCCCCTGGGGGACTCCCAAGACCAGCAGAGGAGGCCTGGGGGAGCCCAGGGGCAGTACGTGCTCAAGGCCAGCCCAACACTCCTGGCTGGCAGGGAGTCCACATCACCTTCACAGCCCTCTCCAGGGAGCAGGTCCAACTGACCATCTCCTTCACCAACAGCCAGAGGCTCTGCAGAATTCACAGGCTGAGCAGAGTTACAGGAGGCAGGAGCGTGTGGCCTGGCAGTGAGCGTGGCCCGGGCACAATTCCACAGCCAGCAGCACGTCCTGCAAACCCCCTGGGGTAGAACTGTGGCACACAGAAGGCCGGAGGCAGCCTTCAGAAGGGCCGCCAGGCCACTGGTCTCTGTAGGCCACTTCACACCCTCCCTACCAGCCCTGCTGGAGAGCTGGAGGTACTCTATCCTGGGCTCTGTGCCGTCCAGCTTTCAGAACACCTGGAGGAGATGGGGCAGGAAATCAAGGAGGCAGTGGCAGGGCCTCTCTCCTTCCCTGCAGAGCTGCCTGGGACAGCAGTTCCTTGCCCAGAAGCCACAGTCACCTGGGCAGCTGCTCAGCACACCGTAGGCTCTGCTCAAGTCCTGCCAGGACGGAGCTCGCTCCCTTGTTTTGCACACTGGCAGCCGCCACTCACACCGCTACCCGCATGTCCGTGCACAGAACCAGCTCTCTGGGAAGGGTATCCTGAAACAAAGTCCACATATGAAACCCAGCTGAGTGCCCTTCAGGTAAGTGACCTCTATTAGAGAAGGCTGCTCCGCTGGTGTAAGACACAGTCACCTTAAAAGCTACATGAAGAGACCAACCTGAAAGGCTCACTTTGCCAGTGTGAACTTCACCAAATGGAGAGTGGAGACTTCTGAGCAGTTAATCTATGTAAAAAGTAACTAAGCAAATAATAACTAAAAATTAAAGACATTCAGAAAAGGCGACCCTTTCCTCAGCATGAAGCCTTTGCGGGGAATGCCAAAGTTCAGAGTTTCCTGTGTGGACAGTCAAGGGCAATGAGTGGGGAGAGGAGCTAACTCACTTCCAAGAGCTTCAGCTCCTGCACGCAGCTGTGCAGCAGCTCCAGGGCCCGCTGAGCCACCTCCCACGGCCGCTGCAGGAAGAGGAGCAGGGTGCACTGGCGCGAAAACAGGTAACTGCGCAGGTCCAACAGGGTGGCTTCTTGCCTCTGTATCAATTCCCGCTTCTCCATATCTATGGGCTTGCGGAGGACCAGTCCATTCCAGCTCTTCACCGGCTGGCAGAAAAAAGTCAGCCAGTTGGCACCATCTAAACAAACACACATCATGAAAGTCGCTGACCATAGGTACCTCACCTGGCTCAGGTTCCTGCTCAGGACCAAGAGACCTCATGGAAGATCAGGAAGCTTTGCAATCAGTTACTCTCTGCCAACACACCATCCACTGGCTAGTGCCTCAGGATAGGGTAGTTTCCATGAGCACAGGCCTCTGGGTCCTGGCATCCCATGGCTGAGCCAGCAGTTGAGAGTCCAGGCAGCAAGGCACACCATCTTTCCTAAGCAGGAAAAGGACTACCTGGGCAGCCATGCAGAGATGGAGAGGTCAGAGTTAGAAACACCTCAGGCTCTGTGCCAGTCAGGCTGAGTCCTTGGGAGGAGTGTGGCAGGCTGCCTCACCTTTACCTATGGACTAGCATACAGTCTGTTCACCTGACCATCCTGGTGTTCTTGTCTGCCTTACTTTGCAGGGTTTCCTGTACAGACTTCCCTAAGTCAACCACGTCAACTACTAAGTACAGCTCCTGGAGGACAGGACAGTAGGCATGGGGCAGAGATGGCAGCAAAAGAGGGAAAGATCCTAGCATGTCAAATTTTCAACATTTTAATTTGTAGCACTGAAACTCAAATATGATCTTAAAACAAATGTAAGACTCTACAGCAACAAGGCATTCAATCTTTATGAAAAAAAATCTGCTTAATCTATTTTCCTCACTCCAAAAGAGGTGTCACTACCAGGTCTTTTTGGTTCCTGTAAGCAAGAGCTGACACTGGTATGTGGCACTACTACACACCTGACTAGCGAGGGCTCACAGCACCTTCACTGCTGCAGACTCCTACTTGGATGCTAAAGTGCACACTGGTGAGTCCCTACTCAGCAACACCCTTCTGCCAGATCCCCACCCCCAACGGTCCTCACAGACACTCCCACGTTCCATGCAGGTCTCTATGTCAAAGCCACCTGCCCAGAGGGGCTATCCCAGCTGCCTGTCTCAATCTGTCCCCTTCCACGGCCTCTGCCTACTTTTATCAGACATGGAGTTGAGTATCTGCTTTCTCCCCATGCATGCTCCATGAAGGAGAGGACAAGTTCCTCGCTGTTCTGGACCCTGTCTGGCACATGGAAACCCTCCACAGCATGTGCTTCAGCAAGTCCATCCCTTGGCCACCAAGCTTTGCCCAGGCTTGCTCTGGTGTTTTAAACTGCCCTAGGTTTAGTTGTCTGTTTGTTTATTTTGGGAGCGGGCACTATGGATTGAACTCAGGGGCACTCAACCACTGAGCCCCATCCCCAGCCCTATTTTGTATTTTATTTAGAGACAGGGTCTCACTGAGTTGCTTAGCACCTTGCTATTACTGAGGCTGCTGTGAACTGCCATCCTCCTGCCTCAGCCTCCTGAGCTGCTGGGATTACAGGCATGTGCCACCGCGCCCAGCTACTTCAAGGTTTTTAAAGACTGATGAATGCCCATTACAGTGGTGTCACATAAAATTCACAGCAATGAGCTTCAAGTACCACAAACCAAATCAAAAGAAATGTCTACTTGCGTGGTAGTGGGAGGCCTGCAAGCAGAAGCATCACCAGCGGACAGCTAAGCTGTGGCAAAAAGACTTCACAGCTGAAAACAGGTGGCTAAGTGCTTTTACCACTCTTCTAAGAGTGAAAGGGACCAATTCTTATTCCTCATTCTATATCCTACAGGAATTGAGAGGCCATATCTTCTCTAGTTTGCATAACAACCACAAACAATGACTGACGGAGGGCAAGAGACTACCTGCAAGTGGGGAAACTGAGGAGAGACTGCCGCGACCTCTACTCACCGCCGGCCCCGAAGTTGACGACATACTGCGAGAACAGGGCATCCAGCTCGTCATACTGCACCAGGGCATCTTCGAACTGCTGCAGCATCTCAAAGACAAAGGCAAGTTCCTCCTGTACCAAGAGACATCGGTCAGCTCTGGAAGCCACATGCAGCCGTGAGGGGCAGGAGAGCCGACATGTAGCACCACGAGAGATGCTCGCACCACCAGAGCCAAATGTCCTCTGATGACATCAGTGCCTGTGCACACAAGGGAAGGGGAGCAGAAAGGAGCAGGGCAAGAAGAGGACACCTGACCCATCAGCAGCAATGGACAGCGGCCGCAGCACACCACGATTGTGGCCCTTCTCACCTGCCCCCTGCTGTGGCTCTTGCTCGGCCTGCTTGCCAGGTCCCTCTTTTGTCCCCTCAGGCTCTCTGCTGGAGGCCTGGGGCTCACCTGCACACGTCTCCCCCTCACTCCCGATTCCCATCTGGTGAGCTTACCAAGGCATGGCCTTAGGCGCCAACTCTGCCTCAAGAACATCCAGTTCCTAACTCCAGGCCAGACCTGGGGCTCCATCTATGAGCTATGTCTCCAGGGCGCCCAGCAGACACTCACGCTGGCACATCCAATCCTGACCCCAGCCCTCCCGCCTGCTCTCCCCAGTGCCCTCTTCTCAGGCACAGTCACTCATCCCACTCGGAGGAATCCCCACCTGAGAGATCCCTGGGCCCCAAGGGCTGGCGCCCACCCTCCCTGCACCATGTCTGGTACCTCACTCAGCCACCACCGTGGCTGCCCCTGGTCCTCACACAGCCCTGGGCCTGCGGCACTTCTTCATGCTTCCTTTCAACACCCACATGGTTTGCCCTTCGACTTCCTTCAGGTGTGGCTATTGCCTGCTCAGTGAAGCCCCCCAGCACCTCCGTCCTCCGAGCCCGCCCGGGCACCCACAGCCAGCAGTACTCACAGGGCTTGCTTGCATTCCCCTCCCCCACTGCCGTGAGCATGCCACGAGTTCACCAACGCTGCATGTGGACTTGGCCCTAGCACATAGGACAACCTGTTGTCCACATGTTGAATGAAAAATGTACAGAGACTGTCAGGGATGACTCTTTTCTGATTTCCTTCACTGCACATTTAAGGCAGAGCCAGGAGGGTGTACGCACGCACATACATTTATACACTGGCACAATCGGCATGTGGAGTCCAGCTCCACCCTGTGTGCAGATGACTCCAAGTACTAGGGCCTGGGTCATGCTAGGGATCCCGAGCGACGTCCAGAGCTCGGTGTGCATTTTCCAGCTGCAGCTGGGCTTGTTGGCACCCCGTGCCACAGGTTCCTTATCAGGATGATAAAGGTGCCCTGGCACAAGGTTTCTGCATGTAAAACGTGCTCAAGAGGCCCGGCATGGGCAGCAGGCTTAGGTGCCAGCTGTTACAGCTCCCACATGACCCTTAGGAGCAAGGGGGAGACCTGGCCTGTTCCCTACAGACCCCAGTCCTGTGTCCTGCAGCCCAAACACAGTGGCAGGAGAGTTCAGGAGGAGTGCTGCATCACCCTGCCCCTTCATTTCTTTCCTTTGTCAAGTACTCCTGGGACCGAGCACTGCAGGGAAGGGATTCTCCCAACAGAGATAACATTGGCCAGGTTGCGTGCTTCTCAATGTGCAGCTCAGCAGTGCTGAGCACACGCACACTGCTGTGTAGCCCACTTCCAGACAGAAAGTCTGACCCTGAGACCACAACTTCCCAGAGCCCTAGTGGCTGGCACCTTCTGCTACCCACAAGCTGCACTGCTCCAGGGTCCTCGGCTCTGTAGTCTCACAGTGCCGGGCCTCGCTGGCTTCTTCCACTGAGCCCATCCTGCTACAGCACGGGCCAGAGGCTCTCTCCTTGCTCGTCTGCACCACTGAACTCACTTGAGATGTACAGAAGTGCGACCATGAAATGATGAGCCCTCCTCCTAGCCCGACTCCATTTCGTAAACGTCAACATCCAGCAGAACTTGCAATATCAAAACCAGAAATGATCAGCATAGCACCATCCAGCCAGAAGCCCTCGTTTGAATTCTGTCAGCTCTTCCACTAGCAGCCTTCGTTCTGCTCAGTATCCCACCTATGACTCCACGTGGCACCCAGCCGCTGCTGCCCTCAGTCTCTGCAGTCCCTCAGTCTTTCCCTTTCCTTCCTGACCATGGCACCTGGGAAGAGGGCTGGTGTTACTTTGTCTAGTGTCCCTCGACCTGGGTTCACTTGATGTTTTTCTATGACTGCCATGAGACTGTTAGCAAGGACAATGTATCTTTCTCACACCCCTAGCAAGCAGGTCATGGTGCGATGGTCTCACTGCAGGTGCTGCTGGCCTGGACTGGTTGGTTCAGGGTCTGCACTGGGCCTCCCACTGTGATGTGAGTAGTGGTTCCACTGGAGACTCAGAGACTCTGCAGTGTGCTTGCTACTGGCCTGAGGTCCTGGATCAAAGAGCTGAACCTTCTACTCAGCTGACTTTATAACCAAACAAGTATCCCCATTAACATGTTGTATGGAGGTGAACTTTGCTCCCTGGGTCACACCCAATCCCGTCCTCTTTCATTCTGCAGCCCTGGCCTTCAGCAGCTCCTTCAGGTGACACCTGCGGCCTCTGATGCCCCCCCTCTTTGTGCATTCCTCACTTTCTGGTATCCAGGACCCTCCCGTACATTGCCCACCTTAGCTTAGTTATAAACCACTTCTCCGAGGAGCTCTGGAGGATGGAGTTTAGCAACCAAGATCTGGGCACGACTTGTGCCCCATGCTTCTGGGGTGCTAATGCTTCTAGGCCTGTCAAAGGTCACAGCAAGGAAATGCACACATGCACATTAACCCTTGCACAGTCCACATTCCTAAACCCACCCATGCACCCATCCATCTCAGTCCACACTGACACCTCCATCCTAGACCAACACCCTGACTTCTTGTAGCTTCTCCCTTTCCTTTATAATACCCAGACACTATGCCTGATAAGCTTGAAGAGAGAAGAGCCAAGATGATCGGAAAGATGTGCAATGTGGTGATCACATACAGCACTGCTAGCATATTCAAATCCCCTTCCATGCATGTCCCTAAGATGTAAGCCCCAGAATAAAAAATAACATTCAAAATTGCTCATTAGAATGGATCCTGTATTTATTCAAAGGGCATTATGTCCTCAGTAACCAACGAAAGGGTATCTAAGGGTGAAACTTGGGCTCTGCCCCTAGGAGTTGGTGGACATGAGCAAGGAACCCTGCCAGTAATACCTGTCACTCTCTGCACTGTTAGGAGGGCTCCCTCCCAAATGCAGCTACTACACTTCCCTGTGCTAGAGAATTTTCTTCTTAACAAGGAGTAAGAACTGATTAGAAACTACAATTTTTAAAGCCCAAACACTCTAACAAATTAGAATAAAGCACCAAGTCTTTCTTGGAACTCAGGTCACAAAACAAAACCAAGGAGGAAATGTTTCCAGAAGCCATCCTCAGTCACGGCCCAGCAGGGGGGAACAGGCACCTCCAGCTCAGGCCCATCTCCCACTGCTGGGGCGTCTCTGTCTGATTCACAGTAATACCCGGAAGGCCCCTAAAGCCAAATAAACCAAAGAAGACTCTGAGAACAAAGCCCTTCCAGGAGGCCATAAGCCCTGAAGCAGGAGGACATCTGCAGACATCATCTCCACCTTCTGCTTCTCCAGCCAGTAATGGAAGTGTCCACTCTGGCTACTGTGACATCTGTTCTTAAAACCAGGTCCATGAGAGCTACCCAGGAGGGCTGCCTTGCTCAGAAAGGAAGGGGGAGAGCAGTGGAAACTGTCTAGTCACATCATTAGTCAAATACCTGCACCATGAAGTATTCGCAGAAGCTCCAGCCTGGCTCAGTCCTCTTCTCCCTCAAGGTCCGCATGTCATCCTCAAACTTGCCTAGGTTTTTGGTGAAAGACATAAGAAGCAATGTCCTGAGTTTGGTCAGGAAGGCATTCCAGGATTCCTGAGTTCGAGAAGAGTCCTTCAAAGGGTCGGACAGCACAACACACCTGCAAAGACACGGGGGCCTGTCTGTGAAGCTCCCTCCAGTTCTTCCCTGCCCCTCCTTCCCTCCTTCCCTGATGAAAACTGTTCGTCAGGCAGGGACCAAACCATGTGGTTTGCAGCCACATGGGCAATAGGTACCACAGAGGTTCCAAGGACAGTCTGCACTCAGTGGACTAGAGAGGGAAAGAGGAACTCCCGAGGGCCCTGGCCTCAGAACCATCTCTGGGTCTTTGTCAGGTATGGTGACCATGTCACACCCTGCTCCCAGTCCTTCCTAGCTTGCCCCTCATAATCCGCTAGTTCCTTGCGGTGGCAGGATGACATTCACATTTCCCCACCCAGCAGAGGAGGACCTCAGCATCTGGCCTCAGTTCCTCTCACTGCAGCCCAGGGCCACTGACTTGTTATGTCCTCCTGTACCCTTGGGCACTCCTGCTCACCCTGAGGCAACCTCAACTAAGCCCACCCTGCTGTGTGGTCGCATAGAAGGGCCGCAGGTAAAGCTGTCCTGTTACCGCAGATCAGCCTCTACCATTAGCCTAAGCTCCTCAAGGAAGTCTTAATAAGTAAGCCATTAAAAAAAACCTGCACATATAGGTCTGATGCAATTTAACCACGGAAGCCTACACCCATGGTGTCAAGATGCTGAAGCAGCACTCAAGGAAGTTCCCAGTGGTGTGGAAAAGGCAAGGTGCTCATCCAGTGGGAGAAAAGGCACTTCTATTTAGCCTTGCTAACAGTGATTTAGGAAGATAAAATCTGAACTCGAAAGTGATTTTAAGGGTGAAGGAAAGATGGTGGACTGACAAGACATCACTACACGTATGATTACACGAATGATGTGACTCTACATCGTGTACAACCAGAGAAATTAAAAGTTGTGCTCCATTTGTGTACAATGAATCAAAAACATAAAAATAAGGGGATGTGGGACAGAAAGATAGTAGAATGAAACAGACAGTATTACCCTATGTATATGTATGATTACATGAATGGTGTGAATCTACATTGTGTACAACCACAGAAATGAAAAGGTGTACCCCATTTGTGTACAATGAATTAAAATGCAGTCTGTAAAAATGAGATTTTAATAAAAAAAGAGAAGAAAAATAAATTATGTAAATAAAAGAACTAAGATGAACCTATAGAGTTGAAAAATATAAAAATTAAAAAATAAATGGACTTCGAGGCTTAAAAACAAAGTGACTTTAAAACCTTGATACTATGAGTGTCAACTTCTCTTTAGTAAATATCTTATGTGCACTATCAACACAGAGCAAAATGAACTGCTGCTCGGTTTCACATTCTCTGTGCCCCAGCATAGCCCCACCAGGGATTGGCTAAATACATGCCATTACCCACCAGTGGGCAAAACAGGTGAAACAGCACCAATCTACACATTCACCCCATGAGTCGTCAGAACCAAGAAAACTGATTCATCCCGGCCAGAACACTACCCTGATGGGAATCCTTCCCTGAGAGGCAGGGCTAGTGCCAGCCCACTCCTGAGGCCCCCCAGAAGCTGAAGTGTATTTATTCACTCTACAAACTGATAGAGACTATTAGTGCAGCAGCTCATCCTTAAGGTATCCTCAGGTTAATATAATAAGTATTACAGTATTAATATTTATATTAATATTAATATTATAAATAATAGTGTCTAATATAATGTAATTATCAACATCATTCCTGACCAAAAACAAACTCCCTACATACCTACAGGGGGATGGAAATGGAAACTGGCACACATACCAAACAACGGCATTTTCCTTTGGTGACCTAGTGCTTATCAATCAGACAGGAGAGAGTCACCACATCCCAACTTTGATTAAGCCTTGAGACCCTGTCTCAAGGTCCTCAATGTTTTAACAAAAAAGAACTATGCTTCAGAACTTCATCACAAGCCCAGATGGTGAACTGGAAAAGGGTGAGCCCAGAAAGCTAAGGGAGCAGGGATGGGCAGTGATTGGAAAGGGGGCAGCGTCTGGCTCAGCAAGCAACGAGTCAGCCTCGGACTCTAGGATTTGCCCAAAGTCTGAAAAGTCCACAAAACCTTTAGCCAAGCAATTTTCCTTTAAGGAATTTACCCTAAAGCAATAAGGATGTTCACAACACAGAGCTAGAAGAGGTTCACAACATTGTTTATAGCAATAACCAGTAAATGATTACCTATCAGCTCCATAGAGGACTAGAAATAACCTATGATACATTAATACTATGGAATATTATGCACTCGCTAACAGTAATGGCACAAAAACACATTTATTGTTCATGGAGAATTTTTATAATGTATTAAGCGAAAATAGCAAGTATGATATTGTGTGTAGTTTGATATCACTTTAAAATACACACATATGCATATGTATATATGCGTAATGAAAAAAACCTGGAAAGATAAATAAAATTCTTAAGAGTTGACTTCCAGGCTGGGGAGATAGCTCAGTTGGTAGCGTGCTTGCCTTGCAAACACAAGGCCCTGGGTTTGATCCCCAGCACCGCAAAAAAAAAAAAAAAAAAAAAACAAGAGTTGACTTCCATTTTCTTTTAGTTCATTAGCTTTTTCCAAATACTCTACAAGAACATGTAACATAATCAAAAATTAAAACATGTACAAAGCTAAAACCACTGTAAGCCATTTTAGGGCCATATTTTCAAAGAACAGACATTATACTGTTATAAAACAAGCGTCAGTAGAGACTACTATATTCAAATTTATGAGAATCTGATCCAGTTTTTTAAGTTAAAAATATATATAGGTTTGTTAAAAGACTGCAACATTTAATGAAAATCAAAATGGCATAAGGCGTATTTAGCTTATTGAGAATGAAATGTTAAAAATTTCAGTAAGTTAAACTAAGTATAAAAGAACAGTCATTAAATTGCAAATCAGTTTTAAATGGGTTCAGCAAAAACATACTTTTGGCATTTAGGTAAAAATTGCAAACACAGAAATAAAAGTAAGCAACAGGCACCTTGGAAAAAACATTACACAATTGGAAACTTGCTGAGTTCAGACTGATGGGCTCACTATTACCCTCTACTCAACGACCCCCAACACAGACACTTCCTTGGCCATATAAAGCAGCCTCCCGTGGCTGGGCTGCTGGTGCTCTTTGACACACAGCAGCTCTCCAGTTCCCACTGAGTGGCAGGTTGCTCTGTTCAGGACAGCTGTGAACATGGCTGAGCCTCCGGGGACAGATGCCCAGCTCTGCAGCATTTGTGAATGGGGCTGACCCTTCTGGTTAACTAGCACAAACACTCCATCAGAAAAGTTCCCGCGAGTGCAGGCTGCATGACTGAAGTGAGAGGAACTCTCTGATCGCAGTACTTGATGTGAGCCACATATAAATCAAGTCTGAACATCACTACATGCCTGGTATTGTGTGGAACATGAAAAAGACACCCAGAACTGTCAGCTCTTTGGGGTACCGCTGACATGTGGATGGGTCATGTAGTAAAACAGAGGTGTGGCCCTGGTTGGTTGGCACTCCAAGACACTCAGTCCTGCTCCTTCCTTACCTCCCCTGCAGGCTGCGCCACCCTGCACCCACCTCCCATCTCCCAGGACACCTCTCAGAGTAGGCTGGTTCCCCTCCCGTGACTCTCACAGCACTGGAAAGCTCCGTGGCAGCCCCTGTCCTGTGGTAACCATGGGAATGATGACCCGCCATGCCAGGGCAGAGTCTGGCTCAGCACTGACCCCTAGGGCCTGAATGAGGTCAAGTGCCAGTCTGGGACACCTGGCCATCAGTGATGCAGACAGGTGGAGGCAGCGGTGCTGCAGAAAAAGAAAGCAAGAGCAGCAGATGGGAAGGTAAGCCCTGAGGTGAAGGGTAAAAGCAGCATTTACAACTTCCTTCGGGGAACTCTTCATAGGGGCTCGCCACAGAAAACATAAAATTGCAGCCCCATAGTTTGAAAAAAAAAAAAAAGTTCAAGGAACCCTGGTCAACACAGACTGCAAGACTTCTCACTGTCAGGCTTCAGAGAGGATCCACTGTGTGGTCTTCCCAGGGTCTCCAGGGCCAGGAGCCTCCGCTCCCAGCAGCACAGTTGGGGGTGATTGCTTACAGCTCCCTGGCCTGATGGGAATTTCAGAGGGTGGAATACGTGCCCCGCATCATTCCCCAGACACTGCTGAGTCAACATGTGCTACCGCCTAGGAAGCCAGTGACGTGCCTCGCCCAGAACCAAATGAGGGAAAAGTAAAGATACACTTACCTGTCACTCTGTTTATTACAAAAATCATTTCTTATTTTGTCCACAATAGAAGTTCGGGGAAGGATGTTAGTTTTGTTTTTTTTCTTGGCATCATTTTCAACCACCACTATCAGCCAATCCACGGAGCTATGAGCTTTCAAGACATTCTGCCACTTGGTGAGGTCATCTTTTACTGTAGCTTTGTACACTTCTGTATCCTAAAAATTAATAAACGACTGTGAAAGCGAGTTAATGCCTTCTGCTCACATAGCACAGTGTGTCAGATGACAGTCAGTGGTCACAGCATGCTAACACACTGGAGCAGGATGACAGCCCAGGTGCACAGCTCGGCCCCTGCCCCAGAGCACTCTCCAGAACAGCAGTAGGCTGGGGCAGCAGGGCGTGGAGCTGGGAAGGGCACCAAAGGCCACGCTGCCCATGAAGCTACCAGGGACATTAAAGCCCAGCTCCAACAGAGCTCTGTGTCCATCACCCCAGGACTGCCACACTGTCCTGTGCTGACCATGGGCCTGGGAGCCTGCCCACACAACCCCAGGGAGACTCCTGTGGCCTCCCCACAACACTTTTCTCTATATAAGCCCCTAGTTCAGCTCTAACCTCAATACCCTTTGCGGGCCACACCAGAGGCAAGGCAGTCTTCCACACCCCTTAATGCCATTCCAACTTGCAGGAGTCAGTGGGGAGCCATGCTGCTCCTCAAAACCAGTTCCTCTGCTCCCTGACAGTCCCAAACGTGAGCATCCCAGAAAGCATCCCTCCTAAGAGAAGCCCACAGGGTCGGCACAGTTCCCTTCCAAGCAGAACCGGGCAACCACAGGCCTCCTTCTCCGTGGTGCTCTTGTAATTGCCCTCGTGCACCTTACATCTGCTCAGCACTCTGACTCCATCTACGTAAACCTAAACCAAGATATGTCTCATTTCAAAACTGAGCATACAAAGGGCTGTGGAAACAATGGCTGTGTTCAAATACATACTGTCCCCTCATTTATTTGCTTATGGATTTACTTTTGCAGTGCTGGGGACTGAACCCAGGATCTTGCACACGTGAGGTAAGCACCCCACTACAGAGCAGCACCAGTCCTACTTTCCCCTCTTTAACAGCTCTTCATGTTTCCAAGAACACATGAAAAATGCTCATGCAGACATGTGCTGACTTGACTGATCCACAAATGAGTTAAATCTTAAATCCTGTATCTAGTCCCTCCTTTGGCTTAAATTACTGAGTAGGAAGTTGCAAAAGGCAGTACTGATCATTTCTATACTGAGTTAAGAAACAACATCCTGATTTAAATTAGAAGCAAATACGACCCAAAAACATCTTTACTTAAAAATTAAGAAGAAAATCATCTTGCAAAAATCCATTTTCTATGAGTAAATATGCAGCAGCAACTTAATCATAAACTACACATTATCCCAAGCATGGCAGGTTTAGGACTTAGCTTAAATCTTGTATGTACCATGGGCTCCCAGAGCCCATGTGCACTATTTCTGGAGGTGAAACCAAACAGCCAGAGGATGGGTAGTCCGTGACTGCAGCATGCCACCCCCGGCTCGCTCCTGGTCCGTGGCAGCAGGTAAGCTGCCTCAGCCACTGGCACAAGTCTCTCTGTTCTTCTGTGAGACCCTCAGGTGCCCCCACCCCAGTCAGCCCCCACCAAGTGCTGGGCTGGAGGTATCTGCACTAGGAGGAGCCGCTGCACCCTGAGGGGACATCAAAGCAGTCCTCAGTGCCAGTGTTCAGGAACTCTTCAGAGGAGACCTTCCAAAAGAGAGGGCAAGGCAGAGGAAGACCAGTGTTCCAAACACTCCTCAGGAGAATCTGCTGCCTCTACATCGCTGTCACTCCTCACTCAGTATGTTTAGGAAACCAAGTTGAGGCAGGGAGGTGACAGGTTCCTCAAGAAAACAACATGAACACTGGAAGAGCCATGATCAGGGAAGGGCAACATGTCAGGACAGGAGACGATGGGGCAGTAGTATAGGGCAGGCACCAAGGCCTACATGGATGAGGGAGCCTTCGCAGGAGGAACCTCCCCAGTGGTCAGAGCTCAGCTGTGAGGAGAGTGCCCAGGAGGTAGTAGAGGGAAGCATGGCCAAGATGTGGGACTCCAAGCGACATGATGAATGATTTGGGGGGCTGACACAAGGTGTCAGAGACCAAGAAAGGCAAAGAGGGCATCCCTGCTAAAGATGACCACAGATCACGTGAGGTATGCTGGGGGTAGGGTCCAGCATGGGGTCAGCCAAGTGTCAGGCTGGGGCCCCTCCTGCAGGGACCAGAACAGCAGAGACAGGAGGAAGGTTAATCAGAGGATTACTCAAACAGGCAAACACTCAGAGGAGAACATGTGCCAGGCTCTCCCATGGGAGACAGGAGCTGCAATAGTGGGAAGAAGCGAGGGTTAGCCTAAGTGTTGACTGAACTGAGGGCACACAAGTGCATGTGCACAGACAGCAAAGGAAACGTGCTCACCTAGTGTGCGCACGTGGGCACAGCACGCTCTCCAGCTGTACCGGCTGAGAGCACGCCTCGCTCCAGATCTGGGTTTCCTGACACCATTTTCCAGTGAGCAGACCCAGGGTTCCTCAGAGAGCAGCTGACCCCAGCGGGAGACAACGAGAAAGGGTGAGCCTGCAAGTGCTCGAAGAGTAAGTGTACTTCAAAAGCTCAAGGAATCAAGACAGGGACAACCGAGTGTCCAAATAAATAAGGACTGTAACAGAAGACCCTCCAGGGCAAACCAGGAGAGCACACACAGTACCAATCAGGAAGCGGGACTCCTGCTTTAGCCACAGGAAGAGAGGGCCAGATACACACGGACATGACACAACCCAAACAAGAACAAGGAAACAGAGGCACGAGTCAACAGCTTTCAACACCCTGGCAGTAAAGGACGGTGGCTCCTGAGAGATGAGAAACAGGCAGGAGCCATCCAAGTGTCCCAGATGGGTACCATGGGCACCCCAGGCATAAGGAGGGAACACCAAGCCACACAGGGAGCAGACCTGGCAGACAGCTGTTCAACACTGCAGGCTGAAGACAGAGCAACATCCTCAGATACACACAGAGTGTCCACCAAACTCATCGTTGTTTTTGTCACAGAGAAAAATTAAGTGCCATAAAGCAGAAACACCCTGAGAACACTTCTGATCACAAGGCAAGAAAACTAGAAATTTTTAAATGAAAATTTTTTAAAAAATTTATCTTCTGGGGGTTGGGGATATAGCTCAGTTGGTAGAGTGCTTGCCTAGCATGCACAAGGCCCTGGGTTCAATACCCAGCACCACCAAAAAAAAAAAAATTATCTTCTTCTAGAAACTAAAAGCTTTCTATTAAACAACTACTGGGTGAAATGAGAAATACAAACAAAAGAGATCATTTCTGAAAAATAAGTATAAAACCCTATAATATATTTAAACTAGTAATTAAAGAACACTCATGACTTTAAAGATTGATAATAATCAAAACTTAAGAATGAAAATAAACACATTCCAAACTCAAAAGAACTAGTAAAAGAACAAAGTAAACCACAAGAAAACATAAAGAAGGAAATAACATAAATGAAAAGCAGAAATTAATGAGGTATAAACAAACTAACAGTAAATCAGATTAATAAGTAAAAATTCTGGCTTTAAAAAAAAATCAACAAACTACTTTAAGGAAGGGAGAAAGAAAGAGAAAGAGAGAGAGAGAGAGAGAGAGAGAGAGAGAGAGAGAGAGAGAATACAAACAGAAGAAATAACAGGGAAACCGGGTCACATTCTCAAAGTCAAGAGACTACTGTTTTTGCCACCTCAGTAAAAATAAACCTTCACTGAAATGCATAACTTCTAAGGAAAATAATAACTTATTAAAATGAATAAAGGGCTGAAACAGACCAATTTTCATGGAAGGGATCCAGAAAGTTACTAAGGAAACAACTATAAAAAGGTGCAGACCCAGCCAGCTTGGCAGGATCCCAGCACATCCTAAAGATCAGGGTGCTCCAATATGACATGCTGTTCAGAAACAGAAAACAAGGCGAAACTTCCAGATTCCACTCAAGAATCGAGTACAACTCTGACACCTGCACCTCATAAAGACAACACAAAACAAAAGCCACAGACCAACCACCTGTGAGCACAGACTGCAGAGTCTTAAATAAAATGCAAGCACACTCCAAAGTCATGTTAAGAAAATAAGATGCTGGCCAAGTGGGACTCACCCAGGGATGCAGGCCTAGTTCCATAGAAGAAACCCACAAATACAATTCAGGATACCAGAAGATGCCCGAGGGACATCAGGGTCGTCTCCTCGGAGTCTGATAAACCTTTAACAAATTTCAACTTGTATTCCTAGTAAAAACTCTTGAGAAAATGAGAATGGATGGCCACATGAGCACATTCCTCCGTCTTACAGCCTGCGTCCAGTGCTGGGAAATGCTACAGGCATTACCACAGAGATCAGGATCAAGGCAGAGACACCCACCATCTCCTCTGCTATTTGATAAGGACAGATCAGAGATAAAATTCCAGCCACAACAACTGAAAAAGTAAACTTTCTCCCTCCGCATGTGACATGACAGGACACCTGGAAAGGCCCAGACTTCGGAGCCTAGAGAATCAATGGTAAAACTAATTCACACAGAGAATCAGCAGGGTTACTTAATACAGAAACAAATCAACAGCCTTCACGTACACAAAAAATAACTAGACAATACAGTGGGAGCAAAAGCCCCATTTACAATAGCATCAACGAAGTCGTATAATTTTAACAAGAAAATACAGCAAGTGTACAACACAAAAGCAGGCCTGCACAGAGGGAAGAGTCCTGTTCCTGGTTAGGAGGCCCCAACATCAGCAAGACGCTTGCTCTGCACACGGTTACTTATAAACTTAACAGGGTCCCAATAAAACATCACCATCAAACCCACGAGAGCAGCTAGGCAAATGCGGGAAGGATGAGCCTGGGGAGGAGGAGCTGAGCCAGACAGAACGCTCTCTGCAGACGCACTCTCAGTCTAGAGAAGCACAAGCTGCACGAAAGCCTGAGCTCCTGGGGTTTGTTTCAGTCATGGCACATGTAGCGGTTCTGAGATCACCTTTCGCATACTGTAGGAAGAGGGGAACAGTCGTACGTTGATGCTGTTGAGAGTGGATGTAAATGTGGAAAAGGTACAGCAAGAGCCTATCGGAGGGGAGGCTACACCTGGAGGCACTGCTATCAACTCACGATCTGTTAAGACACTGCCTGCTCAGCTCTATCTACTGAGAGGCCGGAGACAAAACAACATTCCCACAGCCAAGAGCACACCTGCTGCCCAAGGATGAGGACTTCAAAGACAGAGTCATGTCCAACACATTGGCAAAAGCTACAAGAACCTAGAATATCTTGTTACGTGTAAAAGGTAGAAAGTGCTCAAAAGGACACGGAGTCAGCTAAAGTGGCTTCTCACTGGCCAAATCTGGAGCAGCCTGGGCATCAGATAAGTACAGGAAAGGGTCCATAACCTCTGAATAAATGGACATCCACTGGGCCTTCCTCAGGGTAGAGGACGGGCTGGCAAATGCTCACAACTCTTAGTAAAGAACGACTCAGGAAAGAATCGCCACTGGAGGCCAGATCTAAGCATGGGAAGGATAGACAGGTGCAGGACACTGAAGACTTGGGGGTGGCTCCCCAGGGACAGCTTACTAGTCATCAAGGGAACAGAGCAACCGAACTAGGAAGAAATCGGACAACTCTGGGCAAGTGATCAACTCTGACATTACGTATGAGGAGTCAAGAAGAGAAGGGTTTGGCCAGCAGGCCAGGAGGGCCTCTGCTTACCAGGCCTCTGGCTGCATCTGGAGCCTGGACTGTGGTAGGGTTTCCTCCAACTGCAGTACAAGGCCCTCAGTAAGCCAACACGGTACGTGCACGACACGTTTTATGTCAAACACTTGCTTTGCTCCTGGAATTTTGATAGGTGCCAGGCAGAGGGGTTCAAGTGATTGTCCTCAGTAAAAATGCTGAGTGGCCAGTGATCTTCCCCAGTATGCAGTGTCTCACACACACTAGCACACTCGTTGCCCGTGTGTGACTCTGCTGGGAAGAGGCACGTGGGGTGAAGTGCAGGGGAAACCAGGCACAGGTCTCTAGAGTCCAACTCAACAAAAACAAAGAAATACTTCTACAGCTCTGCCTGCAGGCTAAAAGGTCCCAACGGTGGTGACTTATGTGCCTTGTATGCTGCTAAATGCTTTGTCGTATTAGGAGTCCACAGAGCAAGAAAGGACCCAGAATTATGTCTGGGTCATAAATACACAGCTGCAAAACATCCAGGTTCTGGAATGCTCCCTGGACAGTGAAGGAGGACACGGCCACACAGCCAAGCAGATGAGATGGCAATGGTAACCAAGGACAGGATGGGGTGGAGGGTCACAAAAGGGGCACTGATGTAAGAATTAAACACAGCTCAAACTGAGTAAACCTGGTGGCCACAAGGTACCACAAGACCACATGGGACATGGAATCCAGGAACTAAGATGTACTTGGGGTCCCCAGGGTGCTATGCACTGGCCAGAAGCAAAAACACACAATGACATGGTCACACATTTGGCAGAGGAATGAAGACAAGAGAGCACAGTCCAAAGGCAACCTGAAAGACCAAGATGGATAAGTTTACAGGCCCAGACCCCAGCTTCAAACCTCTCCCGGAACCAACACTTACGCAGCATTCTGTCCAATAGATATGAAGGAAGGGGAACGTGAGCAGGGCTTTGTTTCCTTCCTTGGGCAACAGTTCCTCTTTGAATTGAACAAAGTTCGATTCTAGGTGGATCATCTTCGGAGCCCGGCCGTAGGACCTACAAACGATTTTTTAAAAGTAACTGAGGAAAAAACCCAACAAGGATCAGCAGAAAAGAAAGGGGACAGCAATACAACAATAAATAATTCAATCATATCTGAGTTCAGAAGCAAATATATTATGACCCATGACTACTATTCATTAGTTTCTTTCTGTTGCATATGGATTTCCAGTTTTCCCAGCACCATTTGTTGAACAGGCTGTCTTTTCTCCATTGCATATTTTTGGCACCTGTGTCTAGTATGAGCAAAATGTATTTATTTGGCTTTGTGTCCGTGACCTCTATTCTGTACCATTGATCTACCTAGAAGCCTGCTCTTAAAATGCTAGGTTTCACGCTGCATTTTAAATGCAGTTAGAGACTACACTTCTGGCTCTTCCTCCCTTCTCTCTAGTCTACTGGCTCCATGTGTGTTTTCACTTCAACTGTGTGACATCTGGGGATTACTACAGTATCCTGGTCTGCTTCTGGGACACTCCTGGCTAGTCTGCCAGTCTCCCCTCCCTTCTGTCCAGACTCGCCCACTGAATGGGTCCAGTTCTAGTTGCCCTCTCCGCTCCCCTGCCTGCTCAGCAATGGCCATGGTCTTCTGAGTTCAGTCTCCAGCTCCCTCACTTGCCCTTCAGCTAGACAGCTGTTCTGTACATCTGATAAAGTTTGTTTCAATTCTTTCATTTCTGAGATCTTATCAATTTCTACTTTCTCTATCAAAGTTATATGTATTAATACATACAGTATTAAGAAGCTTCTGGCACACACGCGTGCACACACCCACACACACACACACCCTACAACAAGAGCTACCTGCCCTGCCCTCCTCTGCCTCCCTTCGGTCTGAGTTTCCTAGAGCTGCTGTAACAAATTATCATAGACCTGGGGCTTCAAACAACTTTAGCTTACTGTCTCACACTTCAAGAGGCCAGAAATTCAAAACTAGTCAGCAGGGCTAGCTCCCTGAGTCTTTGTGGGAGGTTTCTCACCCGCTTCCCATTTCCCGTGGATGCATCCCTCTAACTCCACCCCCACCCCACCACCTCCATGCATCTCTGTCTTCTTCCTTTCTGTCTCTTATAAAGACACTTGCTGGATTTGGGGTCCACTCTAGCCCAGGATGATCTCACAGTAAGAGTCTTACCTTACTTACACCTGCAAAGACATTCCAAGTAAGATCCCATTCTGATGCTTCGGGTGGACATACCTCACCTACAACTCCTGAGTTTGATGGGTACCCCCATTAGTCTTTCCCAGGTCACTAGTTTTCCAAGATAAACTCTCTACTTTCTTGCCCAGGAGCACAGTCTGGCTGTAGACCTCTTGGCCCTGGGCTGGCCTGTTTGGAACTTAGCCTCCTGGTCTTAGCCTTCTGCAGGGCCTCACATCCACGGGTCAGAGCCTCTCTGTCCACTGAAGGCCCTTCATACTCCTGTAGCGGCAAGGCAAAATTCATCGCTTCACTGCATATATGGGGTGGGCTCCTGGGTCTAAGTGCTCCTCATCCACACCTTGGCCAGCCCACTTTCCAGTCTGGGCCTCGCCCTTGCCTGCCAAAGCTCTGCACTTGGTCATGTGTTATGAACACAGGCTGGGGCTCAACTGTTCTGGCTTTTCTTTCCCGACCTTCCCATCTTCATCCTTCTCCCACAGATATGTCCACATTTCTCAGCTGCTATTGTCTCCTCTCTCTGTCTGCTATGGTCTGAACATGTCTACCACAGTTCATGTGTTGCTAGTCCACAATGCAAGTGTTAAGAGGTGGGACCCTTAGCAAGAGATTAGGGCAGGAGGCCTCTGCCTGAGGAATGGACAGCACCATTTTCTGGCAGTAGTTTCATTACTGCAGGTGTGGGTTCTTTATACAAGAAGAGTTTGGCCCCCTGCCGCTCCATCTTCCCTGTGGGATGTCTTCCACTACATTATCACACAGTAAAAGGCCCTCAGCAGATGCCACCTCTTGATCTCAGACTTTCCAGCCTCCAGAACCATGAACCAAATGACTTCCTGTTTGCTGTGAAAGATGCAGCCTGTGGTGTTCCTCCAGCAGTACAAAAGGGGCCAAGGCACCACCCTTGTGTGTGTCTGCTTTTGCAGTCCTTGGCTCTCACTCAGTAGGCTTTCAGGAAGGTGCAGAAATGAACAACATACACAATCTATGCAGCTTCTCCATTCAGTTTTCTTTTCCTCATTATCTCTATCTTGCTTTTCAAACACCCTTTTCTTCTTACATCTTTCTGAGTGTTCGATAACACATGCTTATTTGAAATCCTGCGCAATTACTCCACTTCTTTAGGCACTAAGTTCCACACTGGCTGGACTATTCTCTCCCTCTGTAATTGGCCTCCTGGCATGTGACACGAGTTTTCTCTAAGGGCACCCTCTCTCACTTTGCACTACTACTATTGATGCAACAGCAGCAACTGGGGCTTGCTAATACTAAAACTCCATCGCCAGACACAGAAATCAAACTACATGCATGAGGGCCTGGGCAAGTCACCCCAGAGAGCTCTTCACATTAATAGGACAAAAAAAGGGTCAAAAAGAATACCAAAAGAGTCAGGATGACATGGACATGGGGAACAAGAGGAGGCTCAGGATGCACCCTGGTTAATAAGATTACCTGTACTGACATGTAAAAGTCCAAACACTTCCACCAAAAATATCTCACCAGAAAGAATTCCCAGCCAATGACTGGACAAGTCCCTAGACAACCATTGCCTGTGTGCACACAGAGAGCAACAGGGACAGAGGACCTGGTCACTCTCCTATTTTCCTTCTAATTTCTAAGTAACATCTTTTCATACAGCTTCTTGTCCTTAAGAACAGTGCCCAGGTGCCCAGGTGAGAGGCTCTGGTAGCACAGTGACCAGTACGGCGTGCACGGCCATGTCTTCTGCCTGCAGGCAGCTGCAAGGGCATATGTCTCCTCAGTCAGTGGCCTGTGCCTTCGAGACACCATGATTCACCACAAGTCATTCCTACAGAGACCAGGGTCATCTGTTTTCTCATTGAGAATCGCCCTGGGCTAGGGTGCAGTTAGAAAGCACGGTACTTGCCCCACACACTCAAGGCCGAAGCACCTCAAAGACTACAAACAGAGTCACCCACTGCCTTCAACAGGAAGATCTGCAGATCGCGGGAGCCCGCCATTCTTCACACTTCACAATAGAGGCTTTAACTGGTGCTGCTTCACTTGCTCACACAAAAGCCCAGAAACTGCAGGCTGCAGCCAGAACCCAGACACCATACCTTCTCCATTCCATTGGTTCTCTGGGAAGCTGCTGGGAAAGTGTCGGATAAATAGAGGTAAACAGATTCTGATCTCCAGCACCTACAATGGAATAAAGAGAAATTCAGTTATGGTACTTTTAGTAGGTTAATGTAGACAAAACATGCTTTTAAAAAAGTGGTACTGTTGGATATTTTTTTCAGTAAGATGACATCACAAAACAAGATTGTATTGTGCCTTTAAATGACTAATCTCAAGAAAACCCAGCACTTGACACATACAGCTGAACTTAACCTCTCAACACCTCCATGAGATGCCCAGGATTTTCCACAGGAGTCGGAGGACCAGGAAGGTGAGAGGCCTGCCAGAGGCCACGAAATCAGAAGCGGAACATTGAAGCTGCTCCGCTCCCCACCCCTGTGCTCTCCAAACACTGCCTTCTCAACTGCAGAAAAGCCAGAAAACTCCACACAGAAACGGAAGCACTAGGGGGTGAACATGGATTTTCTTCTTCCAAGTAACTCCAGTCAACGCCAGTAGGAGCTAAAATGCACACATTTTATGTGAGGCACCTGCCAGGCAGCCTCTCGTCTAGTCCTGGCCAGGATCTCCCGGGAGGAACGCACAACCCACAGCCAGGAAAGCTACGTTGGAGAGGTGACCGTGTCAGGGCACAGAGCCAGTTCACGGCAGGTATGGTTACAACCCAGGTGTCTGACTTCACACTGCACTCTCAGCTGATCCTTCGGCCCTTTCATCCTAGCTTCAACAGAACCGAAAAATCCATTTAGTTCTCAAGAAATGATGGCATGACATTTTAATAGATGCTAAAACTGTTATACTCAGAGGATCCTCTTCAAGCAAAACCATTTTCCTAACTGCTTCTATACTGATCTAAAGAAGTCATTAGAATTGATATGGGCCATTAACACATTTGCTTATTTTGCTATCATGAACACCAAAAAAAAAAAAAAAAAAAAAAAAAACTCTTAAAAAAACATATGGCAATACCAAGTACTGAAGAAAGGTCATTTCTTTTTCTTATTATTTGTTCCTTTTAGTTATACACGACAGTAGACTATATTCTGACGTACTACATGTACATGGAGTACGTCTTCCCAGTCTTGTGGTTGTACACGATGTGGAGTTACACTGGTCATGTATTCACATGTGAGCATAGGGAAATGTCCAGTTCATTCCACTGTCGAGAAAGGTCATTTCTCTGTAGATGAGTAGCAGCGGTTGGGGTTGCACTCGGAACCTGACTGCCCAGTCCCTGTCCCCCTTCACCACTGGTCAGCTGCCTAAAAGTCATGAGCTAGCCACACCATCAAAAGACAAGACATATCTGTGTCTTTTCACAATGTCAGAATTTACTGAATAAAAACAAATTCACAAGATAAGCCCATTTTATCCACTTCACTGAACTGGGTACTCTTGACTTCACTTGATAATGGTGACCCTTGTCACAAGGTCTTTATTCCATTCTGATCTTAACTATTATCATCAATAACACTCAAGTCACACATCACACTTCATGTGATGATAAACAGGTCACAGAAAGGTTGAGAAAGGGCTAAGACAGTCACAGGATTTAAAGACCTTACCAAAAGCAAAGGCCAAGAGCTAATACAGATGCAGAGAATCACTGCAGGTGACCAGAAGGTCAAAGAATCCAACTCCCAGGGAAAGGATCTAGAGGGCAGCATTGAGGTGTCACCTTAAGTGGGCTGCACGGCTGTAGGGGAAACCAGGCTGAGCTGAAACCTGGGACAGGCATCCTGAAGAGTGGCCATGTGATGATCCATGTCTGCCACGCCAGTGTGGGGCACCCTCCTCATATAACTGATAAATTTGTGTGTCTGATATGATTTGATATGCCACCTACCCATGTGGTCCTATTTAACAAGTTCACAGATGGTAATTTCTTATTGGCATGAATAAGTCAATGACCAGTTTGTGCCTTGTGACCTGTACAAACAAGGTGTAACTAAAGTTTCTACCTGGACACTTGTACTCAAAAATGCAATAACGTGGCAAATTGCTGCTTTATAACACAGAGTCACTTGGGGCAGGCACAGTCTGAAAGTCACCATCCTGTATACCATGGAGTCACTCAGGGAAGACACAGCCTGCTCTCTCCACAGTGAGCTTGGAAATTTAGTGCCTCAGGGATCAGATGTAAAGAAGAAAATAAAAACAGCTCTCCAACAAGGCCTCAGTGACAGTAAACAGTGAATGTGCATATGTAACCTAGAGCAGTCCTTAAAAGAGTTCCTGCTACTATATTTTTGTGGAGATAAAAATAATTTTTATATTTTAACTTAGCACTTTTCATCTTGTTCATTTATTTGGCAGTCATCTCAGAAATCAACACATTAAGAAAATCTTTAGCACCAGAGTGCAGCTCAATGGTAGAGCACTTGCCTATCATGCCGGGGCCATGAGTTCAATCGCCAGCACCACAAAACCAAACAAACATAAACAAAAAAATCTTCTGTCAGCTTCAAGTTTATCTTTGCCAATTTCTATTGCCTCATTAAAAGGCTTCAATAAATATGTTAAGAATTATTACTCTTCACTAGGTGGAAATTAAGCCAACTACATGGAAGCTTTCTCCTCTTTTACTTGGTTTTCTGTATAACACCTCTCTCTCTCTCTCTCTCTCTCTCTCTCTCTTTCTCCTCTTTTACTTGGTTTTCTGTATAACACCTCTCTCTCTCTCTCTCTCTCTCTCTCTCTCTCTCTCTCTTTCTCCTCTTTTACTTGGTTTTCTGTATAACACCTCTCTCTTTCTCTCTCTCTCTCTCTCTCTCACACACACATACACACACACACACACACACACACACACACACACACACAGTCCCTGCAATGCAGTGTCACATAAAGACACAAGGAACATGCATGCAGAGTCAAAGATGAACTCCCTCTGACAACCCTCACAAGCTGACCACATAGTAAAGAAAGGGTGGGCTACAGTTAGTCTACAACAGAACCTGTACAGAGGTAGGAATAGTAAGTGTTCCACATCTGGAGGCTCTTGGTCAGGAGTTGGGTGAGCACCTGTTTGGAACTCAGAGGTTTTAAAAGGCAGTGTGGTGGTGGGACCAGAGCTAGGACCTACCAGTAAGGCTCCTCCAAGAACAAAAAGCCAAAGGAAATACACGATCTATCTAACATGTTAGACAGAAAACTCTGTAGGAACAGCTACTCTTCAAGCATGCTGTTGAGAGCAAGCTGCAGTCCAGCTGAGGCATGACCTTGAACTTAGAAACTGTTATGGAGGACATGTCTTCAAGGCCAAGCGTGCTTGCCCAGAAACCACACACCCATTAACTGCTCCCCATCAACTTTTGGGAAGATAGAGTTTCATATGAAAAAAAAAAAAAAAAAAAAAAAAAAAAAAACCCTCCAAAGTCACTAACTAGGAAGTTGTCTCAGCCTGCTCAATAGTGTGTAGTGGATTTGCTATAATTCATGTCTAATGTTAATGCCATCATGAAAATTAATCTTTCAAACCAAGGAGCTCTTTCATGGGGAAAACTTACATCAAATGCCTAACTGTGGAGCAGGGAACCCCCACACCAGTATCCTCCTGAACTATGTGCATGAAGGGCTTTCATATTTGGGGATGGGGTGGGGAGCAAAGAAAAACAACTGAAAAAAGGATACAGGTTCCATAAGCAGAAAGCAAGGCTGAGTCACCCTTATTTCTTGCACTGACACTGCCCCCCTTCACTGGAAGGCTCATATGGGAGAAAAAAAGTAAGTCAGCCCTGCACTGTTTAAAGAACACCAAGTTTAAGAAGCCATTCACAGCCAGTGAGATGGGGACCTTCTTTCCTTGGATACCTGCTGTTGCAGATCCCAGCCTCGGGTCTGCTGAGATGCCATGGTGTTACATCACACAGGTGAACCTGCCCTGCTGTCACTGGCGTTAGTTAGGCCCACCCCACCTGGCCTTCCAGCAGGTCCTCCTCCAGATCCTCAGCTCTGCAGACACACGCACACACTGTCTTCTCTCTTCCTCCCTCTGCTCTTCTCTCCCAGCTCCCTGTCTGTGTAACAATCAACCCTTCAGCAGGGGTGATCGAAGAGAGAACAGTTCAGTACCTGTTCATGCTATGGGGATCTGCAGAAAAGGAACTACAACAGACACATAAAGACTAGACAAAGATATAAAGTACCAGTCAGATGCAGTGGCACATGCTTGTAATCCCAGTGGCTCAGGAGGATCTGAAAGAGGAGGATCTCAAGTTCAAAGCCAGCCTCAGCAAAAGTGAGGTACTAAGCTACTCAGTGAGACCCTGTCTCTAAATAAAATACAAAATAGGATTGGGGATGTGGCTTGGACTTGAGTTCAATCCCCAGGACAAAAAAGATATAAAGTCCCAAAATCCAAAGTCCTTATTTATTTATTTATTTATTTAGGTATAGGGGACTTCACTTAAAATTGAAAAATTTCAAAAGAAAAGACTGGATAATGTATCTGAACAGAAGCACACTGAAGAACCAGTATCTAACCGTTTACATGCGTCCACACAAAAGAAAACAGGAGCACTATAGCAGATGGAAGGAGTTCTGCCACTAAAGCAGCCTTGCCTGTCCCAGCTATGTCCCACTATGGGCTATGGACAGATACATTTTCAAACCACTTTCCCAAATTTCCCTTTGCCTCCTTGCAGTTTCCTAACAAGACAGCCATTAAAAAGGGGAATTTGCCAAGTTAGCAAAATAATCTGAACGTTTACCACAGACCACAACCCTCTTGTCGGGCTCTATCCCAAGGCATGCTGGAAGGCAGCTGCCAGCACAGGTTGTATGACTCAGGACATTTAAAACAGCGAAATGAAAAACAACTCAAGTTCACCAATGGAGACTAGCAAGCAGTACATACCACAGAATGCACACTACACAACTGTGAAAAGAAGTGAGAAAGTCCTCCACACGCCACCAGCGCACAGTGCAGCCCTGGACATGCTGAGGAAAGAAAGCAAGGGGTGCAGACAGGCAGAGGCAGGTGCTTCCTGAGAGGGAAGCACAATTAAGTCTGCTCATGTTTCTATTTGTTTTAGATGTAAGGATGAACCATAAGAAACAGTAATGGAACACCTAGGTAAGAGAGGTGCTGGGATGAAGAGGACACAGCACACAGCCTACCTTAACACATACCAGAGACTGGTTCCAGGAGCCCAGCACACAGACAAGCCTGGTCACTCAAGTCCCTCCTACAAAATGGTGCCATGCTTGCATAGAAGCTGAGGGCACCTCCCAAAAGTGTCCTGACTTACACCTGATACAACTCTCTGTAAATAGTTGTCCTATATTGTTTCGAGAACAATGGCAAGAAAAAGTCTGTACATGCTGTTTCAGATGCAATTTTTTTTTTCTTAATGTTTCCAATCCATAGTTGGTTGAATTCAGGGAGGCCAGACCTACTGATATGGAAGGTATGACCAGATTTCTCTAACAATACCTCATTTCGTAGACTTGATTTTGGAAGTAAATATTCTATATAATTATAAAACAAAATTTAATTTTTAAAAAGTTTTCCAAAAAAAATCAGGAAAAATAAAACAAATTAACTTAAACCTATATACTTGTCAATATGGCCACACAGAGAGGAACCAAGACAGTGGCTTTAAAATCACGGTAATCTGACCATTCATCCCTAGTGTCACACATCTTAATGCCACAGAGAACTGCTAAGTCAATGTCGAACCTGGGTACCCAAGTCCTACTGCTGTGGGCAGTCAGTGCTACCATCCAGCAGTGCAACACTGGACAAGGCACTCGAGTGTAACACTCCATGCAGTGGCTGGATGCAGATCCCCTGCAGCTGTAGCACAGTCAATATCTGGCTTTGGTCACAAACTGGTCAGGCCCTGCCCAGCCTTGCTCATGCAGAACTCCAGGCATCTAACAAGTACTCCAGAGGATTCCAGCACAGCTCGAGCTTGAGAACCTCCACTCACCCCAAGTCCCTCAAGAATTGAGATTTTTCAGTGCACAAGAAAATATAGAAGGCAGAGAAGTTAATTAAAACCCCAGTCTTAGATTTTAATTGAAAATACCACTTTTCCCTAAAAGGAACCAGGGTTCCTTGCACAATCGGTGGACTGTGGACTTGGGCAGGAAACATACAAAGTGAGCTGGGCAACTTGCCATGTCAGACAGTGAAGAAAGAGCCTCTGAACCCAGCTTGGAAGAGGCCCCCCTGGCCAAAGATGCAACAATGTGCACACAATGAGGCAGCAACCACAACAGCTTCAAGCATACTGAGCATATTTGTGATGCTTTAAAAAAGCCACCTAGGGGCTGGGGATGTGGCTCTGTGGCTCTGTGGTAGAGTGCTTGCCTCATAAGTGTGAGGCACTGGGTTCGATCCTCGGCATCACATAAAAAATTAAACAAAACAAAGTTATTGGGTCCATCTACAACAAAATATTCAAAAAAAAAAAAAAGCCATACAATCACCACTGCAGAGTGCTAGTGAACCAACTCACTTTGAGAAGTCCCATAAAGGGGAACGGTGAGGCATACAGCACCATGACACTACTGGGTGAGAAAACATTATAAGCATGCACGTATACACGCATACACATACACACACACACATACACACACACACTTTCCATAGCAAGATTCCAATCACTAAGTGAAAAGAAATGTCAAAATTACAATACTACCATTTGGCAACTTTTAAGTACAGAGTGGAAAAACAATCAGACCATATGCACCTGCTGAGGGAAAACACACCACCACTGAACAGTGCTGCAGAACCAAAAGAAACCTAGCAGCAGCAGGGCAGGCTGAGACAAGTTGGGCTATAGCACAGCACATGGCAAGCCACAGGAAGGAGCAAGAGAATTGATTGATTTAAAACCTGTATCTGAACACTAATATCAACAGATGGGTCATTTAAACATTGAATATTTCATATTAAGAAATTATTTTAGGTATGATAAAGATTGGTAGTTATATCTTTACTTATCTTTATAGACACGTATTAAGTTCAACTCTCATAACAAAGTCATAGGCAGGTGGGTTCAACAACAGAAATGTCCTGTCTGGTGAGGCCTGCCCCTGGCTTGCAGATGATCACCTTCTCACTGCATCCTCACTGTGGCTTTCCTGGGCGGTAGGGGTGGGAGACTCAGGACTTCTCTTCCTCTTCTTTTAAGGCCACCAATCCTACCATGAAGGGCTCCCACTCTCTAGCCTAATCTATCCCTAATTACTTCCCAAAGGTCCCACCTCCTAAATACCATCACAGTGGAAGCTAGGGTCTCCACCACACAGGACTGGGAGGGGACGCAAACATTTAGGACACAGCACATACATTTATCATATACATTTATATTATGTCTGAGATTTGCTCCAAAATAATACAGAATGAGGCAGGGAGTGGGCAACGCCCTGGACACTGGCTAGGTAAACTCCTTCACACTACTCTGTCCCCTTGGACAGACTGCTAGGTTCGACAACAGAAAGTGTGAAATGTTTTAACCCCATCACCCTCATTCTAGTCTTTCTTCTTTGTTCCTTGGCGCTATCCCCTAACTTAGGAGGCAGTTTATTATTCTTGTACAACACCCATCTCCTCCTGCTAGGAGAGCTCTATGAGGGTTGGACCTTTACTCACAGGTAAAGCCCCACCAAGCACCCACAATAGTGCCTGGCGTGGAACAGGGGCTCAGTACAATTTCCAGTGGTGAAAACACCTCAGCACTCATGTGACACACCAGACAACCCAGGACCCCACAGGACAGGACAACCTATAGCAGGAGTAATGGCAAGTTTTCAGACTCCAACCTGCACTTTGGAATTAGTAAGACGACTAAAAATTTCTAGTGTATGATTGAGTTCTTAGAATGCTCAAAGAAATTTTAAAAGTGACATTTTCTATTTTATTTAACTCTGTGGAAAAGGCTCTCTCTGAGGGATAGTTTTAGGGACAGACCTCCCTGTGCTGTGTGGACAGATGGGGTCTGACTTCCCTGAGCACTTGGTGAGCCCATGCTGCAGGAAGAGCCAAACATCTTGAAACTGGCCTTTGTGGTGCTACTAAACACTGACAACCAACGCCACCCACAGCACAACTGGCCTTCAGTTCTTTGACTTCAAAATAACCTCAGACAGCCCTCCCATCATTAAACTTGATGTTTAAAAGCTTATTTTTTTATCATCTCAATTTTTTCAGAAGCTTATTGACTGATCCAGGTGAACTAAAATGTCCACAAATGGTGTGCTCCAGCTTTAGTCAAAATTCCCACCCAACTGTGTTATCATCAGTTCTAAGGCTCTGCTGAAACTCTGACTCTGAAATGTATGCAATGACCTAAATGTTAACTGTGCTCAGCTGAAAATAGGAAAATTTCCAAACATACAAAGCTCTCAGGTGAAACTAAGGTCTAAATCTGAGTCAGTTTCTTCATTATTTCCCTATGCACATTTTTTTAAATTCACAAACGAGGCCTGAAATAATATTGAGAAATGAAATATAATGTGACACATATAAAGCTGATCAAAGGCATCTATTCCCTAGGGAAAAAGTAAGGGAAGAAGAGTGCAGAGGGGTTGGCATCCTCCTAAGAAGAGATGACTTCCACCCAGGGCAAACACCCAGAAGAAGCCAAAGCCCCAAGGCCAGGAACATGTGCCCTCGGTCAAGCGGTCGGGAAGGACAAATTCACAGAGGAATAAGAAACATGTAACACTGACAACTGGTGAATGCTAGCCAATGAGCCCTCGGCAGGAGATGTGGACGCTATGGCAGCGGAGGTTGAACAGTCAACCCCAAAGCACCTCACCCTCAGAGCTGTGTCCACGTGTCCTTATTAGGAGAAAAGATCTGTTGAGATGTAATTAAGTCCAGGGTGATCATCCCAGATTACATAGAGACGCATACTGTCTTAGGTCCTAAATCTGATGACAAGTGACAAGTATAAGAGGAAGAAAAAACACAAGGTGAAATAAACAGGGAGAGGAGGTGGCCATGAGAAGATGGAGTGACACGGTCACGGGTCAGGGACACCATGGGCTGCTGGGAACCCCAAGAGGTACAGAGGCTTCTTCCGCCTTGCCTTCAGTCGTCCACCTCTGGGATGGGGCCGACGGGCAGTAGATTTCCGTGGTTTAAGTCACCGACTTGTACTTTTTTATGACACAAGCAGTATAAATACAGGAGAACGTGCATGCTCTCTCGAGTGCCCTTCCGGTTCACCCGCACATGTTTCTGCTATATCATAAACATTAAGGAAAGCACAAATGAATGGGTAATCCAGAATTCAGGGGGTGTCAAACTACTAACAAATATGCAAGAAGAGCATCATTGACCGAAGACACATACACACTAATGTAACCATGATAACCTTGGACTGGACAAAGAGGTGTTTTAGTTTTGGTTTTAGTTTAGTTTTTTTTTTTTTTTTTGGAGGTCAGCACTGAAGACTGAACCTGAACCCAGGGGTAATTTTCCACTGAGTTACATCTCCAGCCCTTTTTATTTTTTGAGACAGGGTCTTGCTAAGTTGCTGAGGGTCTCACTAAGTGGTCAAGGCTGGTCTCAAACTTGCAATATTCCTGCCTCAGCCTCCTGAGTCATTGGGTCACAGGCATCACCAATCCTGGCCAAAGAAATTTTATATATGATACGAAAAGTATAATCTGTAAGAGAAATTAGACTTCATCAAAATTTAAGTAGGGGGCTGGGGAGATAGCTCAGTCGGTAGAGTTCTTGCCTTGCAAGCACAAGGCCCTGGGTTCGATACCCAGCACCCAAAAAAACAAAAAAAAATTTAAATAGTTTGCGCTTCAAAAGACACCATTAAGAAAATGAAAGGGCAAACCAAAACCTGGGAGAAAATATCTTCAAATCATCTTAGAAAAAGGACATTTATCCAGAAAATTAAATGAACTTTTCTAAGTCAATAATAATGCAATTAAAAGATGGGCAAAAGACTTGAATAAACATTTCACTGAAGAAGATACTGCATTTAGGGAAACACAAATTAAAACTAAAAGCAGATGCTACTTCATACTCAGAAGATGATGACAGCAACAACAACAACAAAAAGACACCTTATCAGTGAGGGTGCGGGAAAACCAGAATCTTCATGAAACTGCAGTGGGAACGTTAGCAGGATAGCCGCCTTGGAAAGTACCTGACAGTTTCCTAAAAAGTTAAACATAAGCTTGTCATGTGACACAGCTATTCTCACCTAAGAACCTTCCATGAAAAATGGAAACACAGGTGCACACAAAGCATGCCAGCAAACACTCATGGCAGCATTGTTTACAAGGCATCAACTGGTGAGGAGACAACCAAGCTGTGGAACACAGGAGGACACTCTTCAGCAAAAACAGAAGGAGTGCTACTAGCAGTACACAGGGTGCACCAAACACTGCGGCATGAAAGCAGCCAGATGCCAAGACTGCACACAGAACACAACGTCTAGAAAACAAACCTGCAGACACAGCGAGTACGCAAGGGTGGCCGCAGCTGGGGCCGAGCAGGGATGAACTGCTGGCATCTACATTTGGGGATAAGAGAAGCTGAATTCTCATGATGATTACAGAACTCTAAAAACTCACCAACAGAACTGTACAATTACAGTATGTAGATTAAAGTTCAATAAAGTTGTTAAAACTATGACTTTTTTCCTACCAAAAAATAGTTGTTGTTTTTTTTCCCAGTAACCCATCAGCCTGGCAAAAAAGATGCATTCTACCCAGTGTGCTGGAGTCTAACTTGGGTATAGTTTTTCACAGGATCACTTAGAAGGAGGTTTCACAAGTTGAACATCTCACCTTTTGATCCAGCAACTCCACTTCTAGATTCCATACTTGATAATAAAGATGCACTGATGTTCTCCTGGTGCATTTGTAAGGTTTCAAGTTCAGTTTTGTAGAGTAAGTACATCTTTGTCCAAGACCTCCTCCACCCACCAGGTGACCTCTCCTTAATGACGCATCAGAAGCTCCTCCTGGGACCCAAGAGTGCCTTGGTTTGGTCACACAGTTACATTTTACTGACTTGAGGTAAAAAAGCATATCCAAACACAGCTCCCAAGACCTTTCAAACCTGCTCTCTAGCCAGGTACGGTGACTCACACCTGTAATCCCAGCAGCTCAGGAAGCTGAGGCAGAAAGATCGTGAGTTCAAAGCCAGCCCCAGCAACAGCAAGGCGCTAAGCAACTCAGTGAGCCCCTGTCTCTAAATAAAATACAAAATAGGGCTGGGGATGTGGTTCAGTGGTTACACGACCCTGAGTTCAATCCCCAGCACCATCTATCTCTGTTTCTTTTACTGAATTAATGTGTTCCTCAGTTCAAAATGTCCAGAGAATGTGCCTGTGTCAAAAAGCTAAGGGCATACAGTTTACCTAGAACAAGTCAGAGATTCAGATTCAAACTCTCCAAGCATTTTCTACACAGCTCTGTTTGTACTTAATAATTTTATGGCATGGCAGCAAAAGCTTCTGTCTTATGGAATTACTGATGACACACAGCAGGGTTTTCCCTTGGAGAAATGCTCACTTACTCACTTATTTACTCAAGAAATATTTACTCAGCACCTGCCTGTGCCAAGCTCCGTGCAAGATGCCAGAATACAGCAGTGGCCAAACGGACAATGTCCCTGCAGTCATGAGCCTCACACCAGCCGGGGTTGGGGTGGAGACACAAAGAACAGAGAAAAACAGCACTGACGTCAAGGAGTGCTGGGCCAAGAAGGGGCAAAATCAATGGGACCCCATCTAAGTGATGTATGGGAGGTAGTCGGCACAGACCTAAGGTTTGGTCACACTGAGCAGATACCAAAGGGCGGGCAGGAGCCACCATATCCCAGGAACTCAGGAGAAGAGAAGGCAGAGAAACAATGACAAAGGCCAGAGGCCAGTGCAGGTTGCAGGGGACCCAGGCACAGACAGGAAGCCAGCAATGGGGGTTAGGGGGCCTGTGTACCAAGGGGTCCTTGAAGGTTATTCTTTTTGTTTTTTGTTTTTGCTTCTTTGTGCTAGGGATAGAACCCTGGGCCCTGTGAATGTTGGTAAGAGCTCTACCAGCATACCACTGGTAAACCCCGGGTATACCCCCGTGCTATGCAGGTTAAGAAGGTGGTGAGCCACTGGCGGGGCTAAGCAGAGAACTCAAATGCTGTGACTTCTTGGAAGGAGACCAGATGGAACAGGGAGGTCAGCAGAGAGGCCAGCTCGGAGGCCACTGCAGTGGTCCTGGGAAGATGAAAGTGCGAAAGACTGGGGGAGCCACAGCAAAGGCAGGGAGGAATGGCCTGATTTTAGATCTAATTCAAAAATAAATTACACTTGCAAGCCACTGAGTGTCAGCTATAAGAGGGATAGAAAAGGATTCATGAACAACTCCAAGTCATCTACCTGTAACTTAAAATCAGACATTCTCTAAGGTCAAAGAACTGTGAACAGGCTTACAGTTCACGTGAAGAGCAGACACAGACAAGATGTGACCAGGGTAGAGATAGGACAGCAGAAGGAAAGGTGGGACAGAGGATGCCAGAAACAGGAAGCTGGCAATTAGGGACCTGGTGTCCCCACCCTCCTGTCTGCAGATGGGCAGAAAGCCAGGATAAGAGTGGGCCCCAGAGATCCACCTGTATCCCGTGAGATCACACACACTAAATCACCTCATTCCATTAACTGTCAAAGAACTTTCCTGTACAAAAACTCCAGTGCAGCTGTTAGGATATAGTACTTAATGAATGTAATCCTTAGGTATCCCTTTTAACCTAAGGGTGCCCTGAAAAACTCACTGGACACCCAAGGCATATGAGCAGACCCCTCAAGGATCTCTTCTGAGCAGCTGACTTCCTGAAAACTGACTACATCCCAGCCACTCTCCCCAGAGCTTCACACATGCTTGGTCTTTTAATCCAGTCAACCTAACTGTCATTTCACAGATGAGGTCTACAGAGATCAAGTACGGCCAAGGTCACTACCTGAAGACGCAATTGCTTCCAACCAGCCTCGAGCGGAACGCCACACCTGCAGAGCAAGATGAACATGTCTGGTGATGCCTTTACTCCTGCCTCCAAACACACTAGAGAGCAGCACAGGATTCGGAGGAGGAGGACTGCTTCTCCACTTCTCAATCACTGGTTTGCTAAAACGCATGATTTCAACATGGACCAAAACCTACGTGTATATTTATCAATTAAGAAAAAAAAAGTTAAAGTTACTTTGCTGGTAATGGTGACAGTGCTTAAATCCCAAACACCACACCTCCACCTCCAGACCTAGAGGAAAATTACAATGTTCAAATGCAAAAAGGTTAACTAATGTGCAGGGGAAACCCACACTTCAACCAGGTACACGGATTTACATTTCTGCTGCCTTTCTTCCCCTTTCAAAGTGGAAAGATTTGGAACATCATCTCTGGTACCCCAAAAACAGAGATTCGGAAAAAGGAAACAGGCAATGTAAGATGTAACCAGCAAAAAGAGATCATCTGAATGGAGAAGACTATTATTTTTTAGATATTATATAACTCCAAGTTGACAGCATGTGCCATCTTAGGCACGGTGCCAAACAGTGAACAAAGAAAAGTCACAAATCAGTGGAAGGACATTGACTTTGTCCACGGAATGAGATGGCTGGAGAAAGAACAGGTCTTTCCTAGCAGGTTCTGGGTCAGAAACCTAAGTCTTTATTCTGAAATACAGTTGACCCTGTGGTTGGGGTGGGGTGGGGCAATCTAAGCTAAAATTTAAATTTAGATCAAATGAAACAAACTGGATTTGTTCAGTTTCATTAAGCATCCTCATGATTAATAAATTATACAATAGGTATTCAAACTGCTATGATTAGGTGATTCATCACCCAACCCCACTGCAGAAAATTTCAGATGCATTCTTCAGTATTTACAAGCTCTAACTAGTCTTAGTGCAAAGCAGATCCCCTCCCGAGGTAGTCCCTTTTCACCAGAGCCCATTAGGCAAAAGGTTAAGAATCTTTTAATGATGGATTAAAATCTATTAAAACTTTCAGGCAAAACAGTATTAAAATAATTCAGCAAGGTTTTCAAGTAACACTCTATTCTATTTACCCCTGTGTCTGGGGATTTTTCATACTTCTTATGCCCATGTATTTACCTAACAATGTTGGTACCCTATGTTCCTAAATTTACCTGAACCAGTTACTTTTCAAATACTTCTCAAAAAGGTAAGCATGATTCCTTTTCACTAAAGTAAAATGTTCTAATTCTATGGGGAAAAAATGATAATAAGCATAAACTGCTTTCATTTTAAAACAAATACAGACCACATTAAGAGTTCAGTGATTAGCTAAGTATTCAAGGAGACGTGAAGTAAGAACATTGCAAATAAGATGTAAATAGATGTTTTAAAGCAAAATGCTTCATACTTACAGAACTATGTACTTAATATTAAAAAGGCTGTGAACTGGCCCAAGTAGACTTCATCAGGCACTTCCCTGCTACCCTTGTCTGCACTCCTAAGCAAGCACAGCTGAAAACCAGAAGGACCAAGAAGAAATGAAGTGAAAACAGGACAAATGCTTATAGAGTTCCAGCTCAGACATGCAAAAATGTAATCTCAAGTGTGAACCATGAAGTCAGACTTTCTAAATGTTAAAAAAAACTTCACTGCCAGGTGCAGTGGTGCACTCCTATAGTCCCAGAAACTTGGAAGGCTGAGGCAGGAGGATTGCAAGGCACTAAGCAAACTGGTGACACACTGCCTACAAAGACAAAAACTTTTAAAAGGGCTGGGGACATGGCTCAGTGGTTAAGTGCACCTGAATTTAATCTCTGGTACCAAAAATAAACTAATTAAAACTTTACTTTCACAGAGATCTGTTTTACTTTCCAAATTAACTTTCTCTGAAAGTTTACTGAAACCACTTTCTTTTCTGAGATTCCAATGAATGAAAGTTGTCCCTTCTGAGACAGCAATTCTATCAGTACAACACTTTCTCATTCTGCTACTTCACACACAGAAAAAGTTCCAGTACAGCACATCCCAATAAGCTGAAGGAAAGGAAACTGCACCCCCAGCTGCCTGTCACACATGCCTGTACAAAACTAACCAATAAACTTCTCTCAAACACTCACTACAGAAAAACAAATTCTAGCCCTCAGATCTGGTAGAAACCAACAGAGCAGAGTAAGAGCACTCTCCACAGAGGGTATTTACACAATGCCTGTGGAAATTCTTCCCAAGCTAAGGGAAGGAAATACAATCAGGTATGTGGATGCCCCACCGGCAATAAATACTTATCCAGCATCCACACTGTGTGCAGCACTGCAGGAGAACATTTTTCATGATTTGGAAAACACTGAAACTGAACATGAACTGAGCACCGCTCATCTTCTCTGAGGAACTGGGAAACACCTAGGAGTGGCAGGGCCTCCAGACCAGTTCTGACACAACTATACACTCTGACCAAACATGCACAGTCCACGAAGACTTTCGGTTAATATTCTGGGGAGAAAAAAAGTTACTGCAGAACTATGCAAGACTCCCAACTTTAAATCAGAGAGTTCACCTCTCTAAGAAAACCCATTATGTAAAGATGAAGCAGCAAACGTAAACTTTATACAATTCCTCAGGGATTCAACAAGAAGAGCTTACAAGCAACATGCTCATTCATCAGAAGGGATAAAGAGAAAGGAGAAGCAGAAAGAGCAAAACGCTGGAGACCTACAGACTGTGGGCTCTGGCCTAAGTACAAAGCTCTGCAACATAAAGGAGTGCAGCTTCTTTCCAAAGCATAGAAAGCAACCTGGAAAAAGTTAACTGCACAATGTCATTAAAATTCAGAAAATACATACTGTCAACAGTCAAAAATCCTAATACTTTGTAGTCTGAAAGACCCCTCGGCAAGTCATCAAAATGTCAGTCAATATCTCAACACTTCCCATAAGTCCATTGTTTTTTAAAGTATTTATTTCTAACGTTATATTTTAAAATTAAAGGAGAACTTTTCCTTTAACAGAAAAACATTTCCTTTGTGTGTGCATTTAATGTAGGGGAAGAACCACATGCACACAGACAGCAGTCTAGCTGTTCTGAGCGTGGCCGGGCAAGCAAAGCAACTCCTCTGACCACCAGGCCTACGATCTCCTCTGAGAAGTGCCCAGCACCTGCCCAGGGGGCTGTGGGAAGCTCCAACGACACGGCTCACCAGCTCTGTCAAAGCTGGGCTCCACAGGTCACCTGCAACCTGGCTACCGGACACTCCCCCAGGAACCACAGGTGCTCTCACTCCCTCTGCGCCTGCAAGCGGGTGCCCCGGAGGGTGTCGGCGAGCAAGCAGACCCACCCACCCACTGGAAAGGCCCGCCCGGCCCGGGTCAGTGGGTCTGCCGGCAACGTGGGGCAGGATGGGCCGCGTGGGACTGGTCCGGGAGGGGGCTACCGGGGGCGACGGGGGTCGGCCGGGCCGCTGGGGCCGCCCCGGGGGACAGAAGGCTGGCCGGCCGGGGCGCTGGGGCCGCCCCGGGGGACGAGGCGCTGGCCGGCCGGGCCGCTGGGGCCGCACCCGGCTAGGCTGCACAAGGCTGGACAGCCGGTCCTGGCCGCGCCCGTGAGGGGCAGAGTGGCGGTCCCACCGCGGCCCGGGCGGGAGGCGTCCCGCGGGTCGGAGGTCGCCGGGGGCGGGAGGCCGCGCCGCCGCCGGCCACACCTCCAGGAAGCGGCGGGCCGGGCGGGCGCGGCCGACTGGGCCGGGGTGGCGGCGGGGCCCGAGTGGCCGGCGCCCGGCCGCGCCCCCCGCCCGCGCGCACTCACAGGTGACGATGGGCTTGTTCTCCATGGTGTAGATCACCGGCGGCAGCGGCTCCTCAGGGGCGTCCATGGGCGTCCGGCTCACCGGCCCGGCCGCCCGCGCCCCATGGGCCCCCGAGGCCGCGCCGGCCCGTCGCGCCCGCGCCCGAGCCGCGCCGCCGGCCCCGAGGCCGCTCCCGAGCCGGCCGTCCGCCGCGCCGCCCGCCGCCGCCGCCGGCCGCGTCCACTTCCGGCCTCGGCGCCGCCGCATGACCACTTCCGGGGCGCGCGGCTTAAAGGGGCGGGCCTTCCCGCCGCCGGCCCTCCGACGGAAAGGGCCCCCGGACGCGCGGCGCTCCGCTGGGGCGTCCCTGCCTCGCCTGCGCGCGCCCGCGCCCCGCGGCCGCTGCTCGCGCTCCCACCACCACGGCGGGCTCCGCTTGCGTGTCGCACGGGGCTACGAAGTAACATCGCTGCTACAAGACGGGACAAGAGTAACTGTCTTCCCGCCACGAAGACCTGCGGCCCGGGCCTCCGCAAGGCCCCCGGGAGGCCCGCTTCCCGCGGCCCCTTCCAGGCGTCCTGCTGGCCAGAACCGCCTTCCGAGTTCCTCCACGCTTTGCTCCCACCCGCGTCAGTGCTCATTCCCTGGCTCCGCGAACGTAGTGGAGGTCCCGTTGTGTCCCCACCTTCGCGCTCACCCCGCCACGCCGAGCCTTGCGTGGTGCGTGTTGGGAATGCCACAAAATAAAGCCTTGTGTGAGTCAAGCAGGTCTGCGGCAACCTTTGCGAATGGAGTGAATGTGGAGGAGGCTTGCAAACACACCGCCGGAGGTCGGTGTCCGGCGCCGCCTGCAATGCGGTAGCCTTAGGCAGCAGGCAGAGCCCCCGGCACACTGCCGGAGAGGCCTACGCAGGGTGGCCAGGGCAGCTACACATAGGATGAGACCCCTTGGGGCTTCTGGTGAAGCGGCTGAAAGTTGAAATGCCACAAAGACAATGCAGTCGAGCAGCTTAATGGAGCAGTGCTGCAAGAAAGACCTTCTCATGCCATTAACACACTTGGGACACGGGCCAAGACACAAGATTGAGGACCGTGTCCCCAGGTGCCAGCAAATTGTCCTGTAAAGTCATAGAAAAGTATTTAGGTTGTACATGCTACAGTACAGATTTTGTCGCAGACTCCTTGGTTTTTTTCTTAAACATTTTTTTAAGAATGTAAACACCATTCTTAGCTCAAGGGCTATACAAAAACAGGATGGCCAGATGTGACCTATGGACCCTAGGTTGCCAACCCTTCCCTAAAATAAGGCCCACTCCACATCTGCCTGGAGAAAGCCCGCAGCAAACCCTGGAGGCATCCTCCTGAAAGAAGGAGCATGGAGATCAAGTTCTGCCTATTAGGGCCAGAAACACCTCAGGCATTCGGCAAACCCAATGGCAGCATAGAACTAAACCTACACCAGCCCACAGGGGGAAAGACTGACTGACTACAAGCTGGGACAGAGGGCAAACTCTTGAGAGGAACATAATCTAGACTCTGACATTTGTTATTAACCAATGTCCAGTACACACTAGAAAATCACTAGACACACGAAGAAGCAGGAAATGTAAGCCACAGCCAAGACAAAGGGCAGTCAATAGAAACCAACCACCAGAGGCCCAAATGCATTGGCCAAGATTCGAAAGGCACTCCAATAAGTCCATTCAAAAGACTAAATGAAGATATAGGAACTCACAGCAGAGAAATAGAAACTATTTTTTTAAATGACTGTAGAACTGAAAGGACACTAACTGAAATGAAAATTTTACTGGATTGATTGACAGCAAACAGGACATAGCAGAAGGTGGAGTTGGCAATCTTTTATTTATTTATTTTTTTAGTTGTAGATGGACACAAAACCTTTATTTTATTCATTTACTTATATGTGGTGCTGAGGATCAAACCCAATGCCTCACACTGCTAGGCAAGCACTCTACCACTGAACCACAGCCCCAGCCCTTGGAGTTGGCAATCTTGAAGACAGGTGAGTAGGAATGCAATCTGAAAAGAGAAAAAAGACTAAAGAAAAATGAACAGAGCCTCAGAGACCTAGGGGACAATATTAAGTGGCCTAACTCACATGTTACAGGATTTCCAGAAGGAGAATAACGTAAGAATGGGGAAGAAAATTTTTTGAAAAATAATGGCCAAAAATTTAAAAAAAAAAATTGATGAAAAACATGTACTTAAGATCAAAAAACTTAGCAAAACCTGCACAGGATACATACAAAGAAAATCACATGCAGGCACACCACATTAAAAAATATATATATATACAGAGAAAAAAATAAAGTAAGAGAAAGTCTTAAAAGCATGCAGCAAACGAGACATGACCTTCAAGGGAACAACAGTAGGGGTGACACTGACTTATACAAAGATGGCCAGAAGACAGAAATCTTTAAAATGCTAAAGTTTAAAGACTGTCAATCCAAAACTCATATCATGCAAAAGTATTCTACAATAAAAATAAATTTTTAAAAAAATGAAAAAGATTTTTTCAGATAAACTAAAATCGAGATAATTCGTAGACAGAGGGCAGGTCCTACTCAAAATGCTGCAGAGTGCTCTTCTGCAGGAAGGAAAATGGTAGCAGGTGGAGACTTTGGTATCCACCTTTTGGTGTCTTTCCTTTTGGAAGGAAAGAGCGCTCCGAATTCAATGCCAGGTGGTAGACATTAAGAAGTGTGCTTTTTTCTTTCAAAATGTGTGCAGAGGTGAAGATGAGACTGCGATGGCATGGAGATGGGCAGAGAAAGGATTTCAGTTCTTTAGCTTATCACATTCACGCAGTGTGAAGTTTCAGGAGCAGAGTGGGAAATGCGAAGGTTCATGCACAGGAGGGGAGAGGGAAGGGGTGTAACACGGAGTCTAAGTAGCATGTGATGTGGCGAGGACCTATTTTCTTTCCTAGGGCAAAACCACTAGGAAGTAAATAAATAAAAGAGGTTTGGCTAAGAAGCCAATAAAAGAAATAAAATGAAGTAATGGACAATACTTAATCAATCCAAAAGCAGTCAAGAAAAGAATAACTGAAGAATAAAAAAACAAAAGAGGCTGGGATTTAACTTGGTGGCAAAGCACATTTAAGCATGCAACAGGCCCTGGGTTTCATCTCCAGCACACAAAAAAGATCAACAGAAAGGACAAACGCAAATGACCAGAGAAACATGAAAAGATGTTAAACATCCATTATACATGGGGGTACAAATCAAAATGGCAATGAAGGGTTCCAGGTGGAGCTCAGTGGTGGAGTGTGTGCCTAGCATATGCAAGGACCTGGGATCCCCAGCACCATACACAACAACAACAAGATGCTACCTCACGACCACTCAAATAGCCAAAATATTTTTTTTTAACCCAGAGAATACCAAGTGTAGACTCCTAGCCAAGGAATCTATGTCTTTCATGTCTTCAGTCTGTTCTCACAGAGCGCCAAGCCCAGATACTCTGGGAAGCAGCCCCTAACAGCTGCCCTTCATGGGTGTGGCACTGTCTTGGCCATGGGGAGAGAGGGGCTTTCTTTCTGGAGGAGGGCAGGCAAAGGCCAACAGTCTCATTCTCTTCCAGACAGCACTCCTGCTTGGTTGTAGGGCAGGAAGCCACTGCTGGGCTGTTTTCCCTCCGAGGAGACCTATTCAAGATTTTCTTTTAACATGGGAGCTTAAGAAGTGCTTGGACTGAGCACAAACACTGAGCAATTCCGTTGAATAATGAGGAATATGGTGCTATTCCCGTTCGTTAGTGTTCATTCTCCTTACCAGACCCTTTCTCATGAAACAGCATTTTGGTTTGGTTTGTTTGTTTGTTTGAAAAGTTGCTGGAACTCAGGCTCAAATGGTCTTTCCTGGTACTTTGCTTCCAGGCTTCAAAGAGCCTGCTAAATTATGCATGGGGATATTGTGTGTGCTTTATTGAAAGGGAGGCCCGCAGGCTTTGCCAGGCCCTCTCCACAGAGGGTTGAGCCAAAAGGAACAGCAAGTCTGAAAATTCATAGCAGTTTATTCATAGTAACCAAATCAGGGCACAACCCAGATGCCCTTCAGGTGGTGAGCAGCTAAACCAACTAGTGTGTGCACAGCTGGGAGCACTAGTCAGCGAGGAAAAGGAGGGAACAGCAGCCTTGGGGAGTCTCCTGAGAATAGGGTGGAATGGACAAAATCTGCCCACAAAGCCTGTCAACTGAATGCTTCCATTTATAGAACATTCCTGAAATAACAGAATCATAGCAATGGAGAAGAGGTCCGTGGTCCTCAGGGTCAAAGAGAGGCTATGGGATGCAGAGGTCCGAGAGGTGACTCCACAAGGGCAGCCGCCTGATGGGGAAGGGTTGTCTGTCTGGACTGTGGGATGTCAACACCTAGCGTGAAGCTATGCTGTTCTGCAGAGTGTCCCCCGGGGAGGAACTGGGGAGGCACACCAGACCCCTCTCAGCTGCGTGTGAATCTACGCTATCTCAAAATCAGATTCGATCTAAAAAACCAGCTCACCTGAGTGGCGTCTCTGGATTTCCTGAGTTTGCCAAAGGGAGCTGCGTGTGGCTGTTACTCTTGACCCTGAGTTACTGCCCTTCCTGGTGGCCCTTCCTGCAGGCACCAGGTGCCTGGGGTCTGGCATAGCACTAGGCTCTGTAAGGCCCGTGGCTCTGACATCTCCTGACGTGCAGGCTCAGCACACATTTAGCCCATGCTCCCAGACAGAAGCAAGTAGTCCACCAGTGGAAATGGAAGCAGCATAGTTATACGGGGGAAATGATCCCCTCGTGAATGACCCAGGAAAGGCCACATGGACATTGTTCTACTGAATAAACGGAAACTTAAGGAGGGTGGGGAGGAGCGGCGGGGCGCGGGCCAGCTCCTGGCCTGCCTGCGGGCCGAAGGCTCTGGGAGACCCACCCCCTGAGAAGCAGTAACTGTGTCCCTGCCCTCCTTGATCCAGGGACCGCACTGTGGCAAGGACCACATAGGCAGCACGGCATGCGCTGGTCCTCAGCATCTGCCCTCCTCTGCCGGTCTCAGTGGTGCTCAGCACGCTTCAGCCGTCACTGTCCTTGTGACAATAAGGACAAGAGAACCGTGTGCGGGGTCTGCTTGCACAGTGGCAAGCCTCCAGGGGCTTTCTTCTGCATAATGGGATCTAAATAAGCAGCAATAATGAATCAGTCCTGGCACGGTGGATGGCATTTCGGGACATTCCGCTCCATGCTCTATTTTTAACACAGCTGCCTTTTTCCTTGGCTTCCTGACAGTCTGGATGGACTCTTGGGCCCTCTCTCTCTCCGAGCTGGGAGTACTCCCCGAGAGGTGCGTGCTCGGCCTCCTGTCCCCCACCTGCGTCCCCGCGTGATGGGGCAGGAGTGGTCATCTTCCTGGGCTCTCACCTGGACTCCACACTTTACTGTCTCAGAGCCCAGGGAGCCGCCCACTGCCCTGATGGCCAAAGCCAGCTATGACCAGACTTAGCCACAGGCCGATGCCTATGTCTCACGTCAACCCCTGGCACATCTGACACTGGGGTGACATGGCAGAGGGCAGTGAGAAGGAAGGACCAGGGAAGAGCTGAGCTGCCTGGCACGCCAGACTCTGAGGGTCCAAGCTTCATGGGAGGAGTTGAAAGGGCAGTGTCAGCCACAAGAACTCCCGTCTGTCCTGCATAACTGATACAGCAGAAGTTGCCCAACCACGGTGACCAGGACAGCAACAAGACAGTGGTCCCTGTAGTACACGAAGACCCTGGCAGACGTATTGGGTGTGCGGGCCACGTGTCCCTAGCTCATTCTGGCTCAACTGCAGAACCAGAAGTTCACCCGTCTGAGATGCTGAGGGTCCCACTTTTCTACCCTAGGTCTAGAAGTTTCTCCAAGGGTAGAGAAGCAGGCTGAGCCAGGAAGCCCTGGGCATTTGGGGTGAGTAGACTTGGCAAACCTCTCTTTGCTCAGAGGGCTTCATGCTCAACTCCCGAGAGACCCAAGTGGAACCTTCTCAGTGACAGTCTCCCTTACAGTTCCGTGTCCTCCCCGCCCCACCCTGGGATGCCCAAATATACCACTGACCCCAGGTTCCTGCTAGTCTCCACCAGGATGCACTGTTCTGTGATGGGGGTGTTTCTGCACACGCTGCTGTCCAGCCCAGCCCCAGGGCTGCCCAGAACATAGAAGAGATGCCTCCAAGGTCTTGTTGCCTGGATGTGGCTGTTCAGCCCACCACCCTGGAGCACAGCTGGCAAGGCAAGCGAGGCAGTAAACGCTCCATCTGGAGCATGAAGAGCTCCTACCTATTATTCATAGAAAGCCCAGTCTCCGTATCCTTTCATGTTTGAAGACCACAGGCCCAAGAGGGCCCAGTGGCCATCCTGGCCAGGCCTCAGCCATAGGCCTAGCACAGTGCTGGTGGGAAGCAAGGACCCTCAAAGCAGTTGGCCAGCTATCCCTGGCAGGACAGGACAGAGGCTCCAGACCAAAGGCGACAGACAGCCATCAAACTGGGCTGGCATGTGTCCACAGAGGCTTGCCAAGGTCCATCCGTCCTGTTCTGCCCAGGCTGGAACAGGGACAAGTGGGCTTTCTCAACAGAGACTTGTTTTTTTCCACATGGCTCTTGCCACTGCCTGACCCCAAGTGTTGCTTCCCAGGGCCAGGGGTCACTCTGTCCCCAGGGCTCCTTTTCCAGCCTCTCCTCTCAGAGATGTCTACAGAGGCTTTGGGCAGACACGTGTGACCTGAGCAGATGACAAGGGAGGTGGGCAGAGCCCTGGGAAAGGAAGATGGAGGCATGAGCACAGGAGGAAGCGGCTCTTTATTTAGGGTACATCACGGAGCAGGGTGCAGCTCAGTGGCAGAGCGCTGGCCTAGCAGGTGCAAGGCCCGGGGTCCAATCCCCAGGGTCACAGAAAGAAGTGAACTTTAAAACTACATTCCCATGTCAGCAGAAATGAAGGGAGTGGCTGCCCCAGCTGGGCACAGGTGCCCGTGGAACAGGCGCCAGGCACGGCTTTCCCAGGCCCAGGAACATCGTGCATGGGGCAGGAAAGAGGCACACTTCCTTTTCCCAGTGCAAAGGGACATTCATGAATGCTGTCCACCTGCTAGGCCACCAGGAAATCTTCCATGAGTTTCCACAATGTGAAGTGGGACATTTTCTGATCATAATACAAAAATACTAGAATTTGACAAAGTTGTGGGGGGAACCTATTCTATCTGGAAATCTACAATCTTTCTCATAACTCCTGGGTCAAAGGGCAATATAAACTCAACTGCACAATCCCTAAAAATCAAGAACCTTTCTGTGACCTGGGAACGGTAAGCAGTGCTTCATGGAAAACACATCCTGAACCCCAAACATAAATTTTCTTAAAGAAAGAATGAAAATGAATGAATTTAGTACTAACTTAAACGACTAGAAAACAAAAGACAAAACAACAGGAAAGTAGAAGGAAAGAGCTAATAAGACAAAGCAGAAATAAGTGATGAGAAAATAGAAAACAGCAGAGATCATCAGCACTCTGGAAAAAGAAGTGAGCGGTCAGGGGAAGGGAAAGGAGAAAGCACAGGACCCAGAATCCAAACCAAAGACAAGGTGAGATCTAAGCACAGAACAAAAGAAAGACGATGTGCTTAATCGAAGTAATTGTTAAATTTTTAAATCAGGATGAAATATGATTATCTAGGGAAAACTTTGGAATGCACAGAAAGACTGAAGGTACCATTCCAAAGAAGAATCAGGAAAGTTGTTGAAGAGCCCTTCCCCTCCCTCCACACAGATCCCGCCTACCAGGCAGCGTCCCAGGGAAAGTCCACCAGCCTTTCACGCCCTCCCCAGAGCACAAGGAAAGAAGGAAGACACACAGCTTCTTATTCACAAGTGTGACCTTGACACCAAAATCTGAGACAGACTGCACACAGAAATGCAGACACCCACGTAACTTACTAAACACAAAAACCCAAATAAAATATTAATAAATGATTTAAGATCCTCATGCTAAATAAAGAATAGCCCATTATGACTTAATTGGGTTTATTACAAAATGAAGAGGTGAGAAAACATCAGGGAATGTGTTCATGGAGACCGACATGTCAGTGGACTCAAGGAGACGGCCTCACGGTTACTGCTGTGGCCTGAATGTGTCCCCCAAAGATCACATGCTGGAAGTCCAGTCCCACGCAGCAGTGTTGGCCAGTGGGCTTCTGGGGAGTTCCATCCTTTCGCGGAGAGGTCTGGAGGCTGCTGACCTCGACCTCCGGCTCTCGCTCTCGCCCTCTTCGCCTTCCCCTCTGCCACAGGATGACACACCGAGAGGAGGCCCTCACCAGAGGCTGCCGGCACCTGGGTCTTGACTTTCCAGCCTCCAGAACCACAAGAAGCAAATTCCTCTTGTGTACGGACTAGCCAGTCTGTGACACTGGGTTATGGTAACACGAAATTAACTAAGGAAAAGCATTTACTCAAGTTCCACACACTTCTTGATTTTTTTAATACTCAATAAAATGGGCATAGTGGGTACCTTCTGAACAGGGCAGGATATGCAGCATCATACACACGTAAATACCAGGCCAAGGTCAGCAGCATCTTTTTTTTTTTTTTTTTTTTTTTTTTTTTTTTTTTTTTTTGGTGGTGCTGGGGATTGAACCCAGGGCTTTGTGCTTGTGAGGCAAGCTCTCTACTAACTGAGCTATATCCCCAGCCCCAGCAGCATCTTAATAAGGAAACTCCAGAGTGATTCCCATTAGAGTCATGTGACGGGCTGACAGATCTGGCTCCATGAGAATGTCATAGGCCAGACTCTAAGGGAAATGACTGAACAGGCTCCATTCTGCTCTGAGACTCCATGTTATGTAGGAAATAAGCTTCTCCCATGGGAACACCCCGCCTCTGTGCCCATCTTCAGTTACTTGGTGTGACATGTTTAACAATACAAAATGACAATTCGTATGTAAAGAAAAATTGCTCTCTTTTGATCCCTATTGCTACTAAACAATGTACCATGTGAACAGTGATTGCGTGGATGTTAGTACCCTTCTTTAGTTTGTACCTAGGTAAGGGTCATTCTGACCCACTTCCCCCTCTGTCGATGATCTCATGATGTTAGTTTGTAATTTCAAATCATAGCAACAGACACTTATGATTGATGTGATTTTTGGTTTAAGAATCCCTACAACCCTATTTTCAGGGCTGTTCTCCCAATAGCCATTTTTTGGGTGAGAGTCAGCCGGTCGGCTTAATAAAGACTCTCAAATTTGGACTTCTCAGTGGTGATCGGTCTCTTCTTAAGTTGCGCCCATAACAGTCAAAAACAAGACAGGTACCAATAGCATCACTATGACTTAACACTGAGTCAAACACTGGCCAGTGCAATTTGACAAGACACAGAAATTGGAGGAGTAAAGACTATCATTGTTTTGGAAATTAAATCATCATGCGACTATAGAAAATCAATTTTAAACAAACACAATTAACAGGAACACTCTGTAGACTAATTATAACATCAACATTAATGTACAGAAAGCAATAGCCTTCATATATATCTATATGTCATCAATTAATATCAATAACAATACATCAATAACTAGAAAGGTTGTGTGTGTGTGAGATACAGAAGAAGCGGACTCATAATAGCCACGAGAAAGAAAAATTTCCAGGAAACTCACATCACAAGTGAGGTGTGAACGTAGGAAGGAATTCTTGGACCCAGAACTGACCTGAACGAAGAAATGCCCGCCAGGAAGCTGGCAGACTCACACTTCCACCAACTCTTCCTAAGTCCTTCACTGCATTTAATGAGGTCCTTGTGATAAAAAATACTATACTAACCAGAGTCGGGTGTCTGAAATAGAGAAGGTGATTCCAAAAAAGACACAGAACATAAACAGAAGTGAGTAGAAAGGAAGATGTGCAGAGGAAGAGCAGGGAGCACCGCCGGCCGGGGTAGAGGCTCTGCAGAGCCTCCTTGGCCACCGCCAGGGCAGCCACACGCCAGAGGGAGAGGAGCAGTCCAGAGGCAGACTCGGCCCCTGGGGCTTCAAGCCAAAGCACACTAAAATGGACTCAGGTTCTAATCCTGGGGAGGGTTAGAAGAGAGCAGGATGTGAGGCATTGAATAGAGAAGCACAACATTGTCTTTCAGTTTCTTTATTGCTATTTTTTAAGAGAAAGACTGATTTAGTTCAATTGGACAATTTATGCCACCACCTCCACCACCACTATGACCATCACCACCATGACCATCCCCAATACCTTCACTGTGACCAACATTGCTGCCACCATTATCACCATCACCACCACCATCACAGGACCACCACCATGACCAATACCTTCATCCTGACTAACAACCAACCACCATCACTATCATCAATACCATCACTACCACCATCATCCATACTAGTACCATCACCACCCCCACCGTCATTACCAACACCATCCCCATTGCCAACACTGGCTTTCAACTTAAGATCCTCCTGCCTCCACCTCCAGAGTAGCGGGGATTACAGGCATGCATCACCATGCCTGGCCATAAGGTGTTCATAATCCAAATATATGAGGAACACAAAGGATTCATTGCAAGAAAACAAGTAGCCTGATTTTTCAAGTGGGCAAGGAAACTGAACAGACATTTCTCAGAAGACAGACGTGGCCGACAGGTATTTGAAACACCGTCAGTGTCACTAACCCTCCGCACTGCGTGGAAATGCTGACATCACGCTGGCGGTGACTCTGTGAAGCCCTGAGAGAAGCAGGCTGACCAGGAGGTGGGAGCAGGTGGGAGGTTCGCCAGTACCACTGCCACACTGTCACAGGGGCCCGACCGGGGTTCCTCAGCCGAAAGCAGAGCTGCCCGTGACTGGCCATCGCTCTCCTGGACTGGCAGCCAGGGAGCGCCGTCTGCAGCAGCCTGACCGTCCAGCACAGGGGAGCGGATAAAGAGGATCCCGTTCAGCCCTAAAACGTAAAAGATGTGAAATGCGGTGATGTTTCTCGCCTGAACTTCACACGCAGTCAGACCTAACGGAGTAAAACTGAGTCTGAGGTCCTGTCCTGGTCTGTCCGGGCTGCTGTAACCAAACACCACCAACCGGCTCGTCAACAGCAGGAACACACGGCTCACGGTTCCGGAGGCTGGCAGTCCACCGTCCAGGTGTCTGGCGAGGGTTTGGTCCTGGTTCAGAGGCTGCACCTTGTGGACGGGGGCTCTCTGGAGCCTCTAAAGGACACTAACCCATCCCGGGGCCTCAGCCTCACCACCCACCTCCTGGTACCGCCACGCTGGAGGGTGTGAGTTTGGGGAGGAGACCTTTGGATCACAGCAACACCTCAGGGGCTCTTCTTTGCAGTCAGGCAGGCCTTTCTCAAATGCTCGGGCCCCCGTGTCGCTGGCTGTGCCTACCGTGACCACCACAAGCCTGTCTTTCTCTGCAGGGTACCATACCCAGAGACTCCTGGGGCTGTAGACGCTCATGGCTGGAGACACCCCTGACGTGACCAGGAACAGAGGCACAAGGATGTGTGACCTGTTCCAGGAACACCAGACCAAGAAAACACCTCCAGCAGTCTCCCTTGGAGGCCCAAAGGGGACTGCCTCCCCGCCTGGAGAGCAGGCGACCCCGGCCCACCCTCCCCAGCACCCGCCTCTGAGTGTGCTCCTTAAACACGTCTACCCTCTCTCCCCGCCCCTGCTGACATGTGGTCTCTCTTGGGCACAGCAGGGGCCAGGTGGAGGTACAGTACGGGTGGAGGCCACGCAGTCAGCTCCCCTCCTGAAGGTTCAGTCTCCAGACAGAGCAGGGACCAGGGGTCCAGGGAACTGTAAGGCACGAGCTCACATCCCAGCCTCCTTCATCCTTCAGAAATGCTCGACAGCAATGTGGCCACTCTGAAAGTCTGAAAACGTGACCAGTCAGCTACAGTGAATCCTCTCCTGCTCGGCTCTGTGCTGGTGCTTCGCACTGGACAGCAGTCCCCGGGTTTGGTGATGGATCTGGAAGTGGCTGCAGGTTTCTTCAGCATGACATCAGTAGCGTCTGTCCCTGGAGGGGCAAGTGTGTGGGGGCCCTCCCAGCAGAGATCCCCATGCTGTCCTTCAGCCTCTACCCCTGACACTGCAAATGTAAGTGGCACATGCCCAGCCCCCTCGGTCAGGGCTGCTATAAGGGGCAGGTGGTCATCTCCTGGGGCTGGACACCAGCCTTGACCTTGGCAAGATGCTGAATCGAGGTGAGCGCAGACCTGCCTAGGTCCTTGTCACTGGAGGGCACTATCTCTCCTCATCTAGGCCAACAGTTGATCCATGTCACTAGAGCCAGAGACATGTCCAATCACAGGCCCAGGAGTGAGGACCTGGCCCAGCAGAGAGGGAGGCTGACTGGGTCACTAGCTCTGCAGTGTCCATAGGGGACAGAGTGTACAGGGGCTTGAGGCGAGCAGCCAGCTATGGCAAGATCTTCGAGAGCAGGGGGGCTCAGCTTGGGGCTGCTGGGAAAGCAGAGGCGCTTGATGAGGTGCTTGCTGGAGGACCCCAAAATCCACTGTGCACGTCAGCCAGTGCTTCTCGAGGTTGAGAGCCAAGAGCGGCGGCCTAGGCAGAGCCGGGCCCCACTAGGAGACAGTGGAGGCCGGAGCTGGGAAAGGCACCCATGGGGTTCCCGAGGCACTGCCCGCACTTAGAGCCAGAACTGACCAACTGCAGCCCTGGCCAGCGCAGCCGAGGGTCAGCCCTCGATTCCATGGGACGCATGCAGACCCTGAGCCCCACTCAGCAGAGAGGTCATGAGATTGGTAAAACCCCTGACTTGGCTCAGGGGAGCGTTCCTGCCCCTGGAGGCTAAGGGGATGTGGGCAGCGCCCAGGAGCAGGGCTGACCCAGGGCTGCCTGAGCCCTCCTTGGACACTCAGGATCGATCCTCCCCAGAGCAGTGGAGCTGGCAGGAGTTCCCTCATGCATTTTTAAATGGCCATTACTTGAGGCCACTCTCTAAATGGGTTGTGTGGGCCACAGTGGCTCCAGCTAGGTGGCAGGAGGGCCCAGAGTGGCTACGGGATGCTGTTCCAGCCCCACCCTCAGCGGCGTCCTGCAGGAAACCCACGTGGCTCCAGGAACAGGCCCTCCTGCTGACCCTTGCCCTGAAACCGCGTGTCCTCATCACTTCTGAGCCAGGCCAGCCAAAGCAGCAGCAGCGTGGAGCGCCAGGAGGCAGGCCGGCATGGTGGCCGCCCGAAGGCCTTCACCGTAGGAGCTGGCCCTTCCCTGGCGTTTGCTACTTGCAGTTCCCGGCTTCTAAAAGAAAGTGAGCCAGCTCCAGAGACTCCTGGGGTCCTGAGCATCCCCTGCTGAGCATCATCGTGGTGACGAGACGTTTCTCTGGTTCACAGGACAGTGTCCCAGGCAGTGGTGCCTCAGGCAGGGCACAGCAGGTGTGCCCGAGGGAAGGTACCCAGTCTGTCCTGTGACTGGACGCATGGGGAGTCAGGAATGGGCGGAGTTTGAGCCCGACCCCCAGCCCTGAGCCAAGTCCGTCGTGGCGCCAGAGGCAAAGCGGGGCTGACAGCCCCCTGCTGGGGCACACACAGCTTTACCCTCCTCATGGTGCTCTCCGAGAAATGATGGCAGGTTTATTTTATTTTATATTTTATTTTTATCTTTTTGGTCAGGTTCTTGTTGCGGTTTGGTTCTGGAACGTCTGCCAAAAGTTCACAGGTTGAAAGCGTGGTCCCCAGTGCAGGGAGTTTCGGGGGCTTTGGGGAAGTGGTTGGATCATCCATCAAGTGGATTAACCCACTGGACAGACTTCTGGGAGGCGGGACCTACTTGGAGGAAGGTGGTCCTGGGAGTGAGCCCTGAGGGCTTCATCTGCTCCCTGGTCCCTTCCTTCCCTCTGCTTCCTGGCTGCCACCTCGCCTCCTACCGTGAAGTTTCTGGCTTGAAGCTGCTGATCCCGGATAGAACCCTCTGAAACTGTGAGCCAAAATAGATAACTCTTTCTTGCTCCCAGTTGTTCTTGCCAGCGTTTGGTCACAGCAGCAAAAAACTGACTAACGGTTCCAGATGATGTCATTATTTGACTAAGACTACTTGGTGCTCTTGGAGGACAGGCATTCTGCCACAGACTGCGAGCAGGTATGATGCAAAAAATGACTTCCAGCATCGTAAAGGAAAGGTGCAGAGCCAAACTTCAGAGAGATGCCATCTCACGCCACCGGCACAGCTAACTCCAGCGCCAGGGAAGAGCAGGGGCTGGCGAGACTGGAGGAGGCACACCCTCAGAGCTGCTCAGTGCCAAAAGATGCAGCCACTGTGGAAAGCTCTTGAACACTGAGCTACGGTATGGCCAGCGATTCCATTCCTGGAGCATGCAAACAGACCACCACAGGAAAACTTGGGCACAAATGTTTACAGTGGCACTATCCCAATATCCAAAATGTGGACGAAGCCCAAATGTCCATCTAAGAAGAATGGGTAAATAAAATGTGGTCTTTTCTGCCATGGAATAGTATTCAGCTGTAAAAAGGAAGGAAGCACTGACGTATGCTGCCATGCGGTTGAGCCTTGAAAACGTCATGCTCAGAGAAAGCAGCCAGACCCACAAGACCCCACGCTGCATGATTCCTTTTGCAGGCACTGTCCAGAACAGGCAAGCCTTGGATGTAAAAAGTGGGCTGGTGATTGTCTGGGGCTGGGAGTCGGGGCCTGAGTGGGCGACGGCTGAAGGCTTGGGGCTTGGGGAGGATGAAGATGCTCTGAAATGCACTGGGCTGGGCTCTGGACCCTGCGGGTGGGGGCCACGATTGGCACTTGCGTAGGTAAACTGCTGATGGATCTGGCGCTGGCCTGCAGGTGCTGAGGAGACGGCTCCAGAGGCGGCCCGTCATGAGTGGGAATGCTGGAACGTTCTCGGCACCTGCCAGGCCAGGGGCCAGAGGCTCCAGGAGGTGGGAGAGTAAGAGTGACTTATTCAGCAGGACCGGAACCCACATCTGGGGGGCAGTGCTCCCCACAAGGCACCCCCTCATCAGGCAGCAAGGGCCACACGAGCAATGGGCACTGCCGTTGCCGGACCCAGTGCCACGGTTGGTACTGGCATGGAACCAGCTCCCTGGCTGGTGGGAAGGGTCGCAGAGGAAAGGGGTCTCTGACCCTGTGGGCTTGGAGGGACGGGGCCACGCCTCCTGCTCCTGGAGGTTGACCTGGTTGAAGGGCAGCCGCTGGGACACCGCTGGGTCCTGGTAGGTGCCGTGGAATACCAGGCGACTTCCTGATCGGGATGCCGGGTCCAAGGTGGCTGCTGTCCTACGCGCTGGGTCCAGGCTGGGCGCAGCGACGGCAACCTGCCCCCGAGGGAAGTGGGATCAAGCCCAAGCTGTCAGAGGCGCGAGTGCGTCCCAGAGACAGCGCTCGACCCTCCTGCCACCTCCGCTTCCTCTCGAGACACACCTGTGGCCTCCGGCGTGTCCCTAGACTGATAACGGGAGGGCAACATGGGTCTGCTTCCTGCGGGGCTCAACTCGATACAGTGGTGCAAACCGAAAACAGGCGTCTGCTGCCCTGCGGCCCCGAGGCCGGGGCAGGGGAACCTCCACAGGGCAGGGGCTGGGAGGGACACCGTGTCTCACTCTGTGCGGGGACGTGGCTGGGGGCCATGCAATGAAAGGACTTCGGCCAGTGGCAATGCCAACAAGCAGCAACGCCAGGAGACGAGGGCCACAGGGGTTTGGGAAGGAGATGGCGGATGCCCCGGGCGGGCAGGATGGCACACCTGGCGGGCCCACTCTCTTCTCTCCTGTTCACCAGACCGGTGCCACAGTCTCAGGCCCTGAGTGGCGGGTTGGTGGGGGAGGTGAGCATGGCCCGACAGCAGGGACTCCTGGAGGACTGACCCTGGGGTGGACTTTCTTTCAAGGACTCATCCCAACACTCGGGGGCAGAGTGGTTCCAGGAGGCCCATCTGCCCTGCGGGGCAGGTGGGGTGTTGCAGGGTTGACAGGGGTGCCAGCTGCGGCTGGCCTGTCTGTCCCCTGTCTCTGCCAGCCCCACTGTCTCAGGGCTCCTGCAGCGCTGGGTTCACCTGCCGGGATCCTTCGGTCCGTGGCCTCACGTCAAGTGGCTCCTGTCGAGAGTGGAGACCACAGAGACCCCGGGCCTGTCACTATTCCCACATCCCCCAGTGCAGTCAGACTGGTCAAGGGCCAGCCAAGGTGCCACCCCATGGGGCCGGCGCTCAGCTCCAGGAGCAGGTGTTCGGCTAATCACTGGTGTAACGTCCCAGAACCAGAACGCTGGGACCGCGCTTCTCGCCATCAGTCCCAGAGACCCGCTTGCAGGACGAGCGCTTCTGGTCCCCTCAGTTCTGCTGGCACAGAGGATCTGGGGAGCGAAGGCAGGCTTGCACTGGGGCACCGTGAGCGCCGCGAGGGAGTAAAGCCATGGCTGCCACGTCACCCTGAGCACCCAAGGGAGGGCAACACCCTGTGGCCAGGAGGGAATGTCCGCAGCTCCCTGGGCACGCGCTCTGGTGACAGTAGTTTAAGCATCTCTGGGCTGCGAAGCACCCCCAAACATGCCAGTCGTCTTCACTTCACGAGAGCCCCGGCGTGTCTGACGGTGCCCAGGAAACACGCTCGGTGTGCCTGCGCGTTCACGTGACCTGCCACGTGAGGTCGCCTGTGGAACTCGCCACTTGGTACTCAGAGCATTCCAGATTTTGACTTTCATGGTGCGGATGCTCAATCTGTACTGCATGGAAAAGACAGGCGCGCTTAAAGTCACACCTGGGGATGGCGCTGTGAAGATGAGGGTCAGACTCAGCAGCTCGTTGAACAGGGGCGCACGCAGCTCCTGAGAGGACCGCAGGTGGGGACGTGCATGGGAGAGAGACCTGAGTTCCGAGGACACAGCACAGAGACAGCCTTGGATCAAGTGCGGAGGGGCATAAATCATGGGGACAGGGCAGCATCTGATCAGAGTTACGGAACGGAAAACAAGGTCCTGTGCTTGATAAAAACTGGATTCTCAGAATCAGGATCCAAATCAGGTTTCAGCCACATAAGAGAGCTCCCTGGTCAGACACCTGGAGAGATGAAGGACAGAGCCCCACAGCAGAAAATGTCCTTGAAGTATTAAGAGAAAGTCATGGCAGCTGGTGGCCACTGCCACAGCCGAACTCTCTGTTTAAACCAGGGGAAGATAAAGGCACCAAGAAACCCCAGCAAAGGACCTCTAGGAAGGCCCGTTTCAGGAAGGAAAATCATCCTAGAGGGGGTGCCGGGTCTGAAGGGGCTGAGGCGTCAACAGGCAGCGGGGGGCTAAGCAAACACCCGCTGCTGAAGGGGAGGCATGCAGGAGCTTGCTGGGGACAGTGACAGCGGCACTCGTGGGCTACCAAGCACCACGCAGACGACCTTGAGGGGGTGGCCACTCGGGAGAGGCAGTGTGTACGTCCCAACCTCTGGAAAAATGGGGGGAGAAAACTAAGAAGAGAGAAAAGAGACAAGGAGAAAACACAGAAATAGGACAGTAAAATAAATCCAAATGATAAAAATAAATGTAAACAGTTGAAGCTCACTGGTTAAAAGGCCTTTACTTTCCTACTAGATCAAAACCAAAATTGGCCAGCAAGTTTTGCTTCCAAGGGAGATGAGAGACAAGTCAGACACGAGGGCACCAGCGGGTTAAAAGGAAGGAAGGACAATCCACAGGCTAGACAGGGAAGTCGTTCGGAATTATATTAATGTTAGGGCAAACAGACTTAAAGCAGAAAGCACTATTATAAATGAAGACATCACCAAGAAAACAACCACTGTGAATTCACAGGTACCTAGCAATATAAAATTAAAATGGCTGGAACTTCAAGGAGAAGCAGACAAATCCATGACTCATCAGTGGGAGATTCAATATCCCTTTTTAGTGGTAGATTAAAGCAGGTGGGGGAAGTAAAGGCATAGAAGATTCCAGAAATAAAAATAGCAATTTGATTTAATAGACACTCACTAAATGCCACAGTTCAGAACCGGTGACCAGGCACTTCTGAACAAAGAATGTATATGATCTGCATGGAAGAATGATTGACTTTATTGAAAGACATGAGAGGAGACCTAAATGAAAAGAACCACAGGAAACCCCCCACACAAGAGGGAACATTATAAAAATGCCATCGTCCCACTTAAATCCATCTCCATGATCAGCAGAAATTCTAACATTAAAAAATAAAACTTAGCTGGACGCAGTGGTGTGCACCTGTAATCCCAGCAACTCGGGAGGCTGAGGCAGGAAGATTGCAAGTTTGAGGCCAGCCTCAGCAACTCAGTGAGGCCCTAAGCAACTTAGCAAGATCCTGCTTCAAAATTAAAAAAAATCAAGGGCTGGTGATGTGGCTGTGTAGTTCAGTGCCTCTGGGTTCAATCCCCAAAATTAATTCAGTATCAAAAATTAAAAAAATTAAAATATAAAACATATGCCTGAGTATAAAATCTATTTGAAAGAATACAGTTTAAGAATAATCAAGAAAAGTCTGAAGAATAAAAGGTGGAGGGTAACCCTACCAGATTTTTTTCCCCAATGCTGGGGATGGAACTCAGGGGCTCGTGCATGCTGGGCAAGGGCCCAGTGAATGTCTCATGAAGCCCCAGTAATCAGGAGAGAGTGACTTTGTGCAGATAGTCAAGTGGATGGATGACCTAATTGGCCCCTAATATATGCTCCAAGGGGACTCCGTCACAGCCTGAGGGGGGCTGTTCTGTAGTGGCATTGGGCAAGGTGCTTCTCAGGCAGGAAACACTGCAGTAAAGCTGGACACACCTCCACTAGCTGTGCCTCAAATTCAGTTACAGGTGATTAAATTTCCAGAGGTGAAACACTGAACGTCCACTTTCAGAAGCAAACGTAGGAACCTGATTTTATGACTGGAAGCAAGGAAGCAAGACATGGACATAGAAAAACATAGCAGAAAAATCGATTAAGTCAGTTTCATTAGAGTGAAGAGTCTGTATCACAAGATATCAAAAAGGGAAAAACCAAGCCAGAAATGAGATGTTTCATAATGTGAAAGATTGACCAAAATATCAGTGCCTGTAAATGCTATGCAGAATGCTGTGAATCAACAAGATAAAGACAAACACTGGGATAGGAAAGCAGGGAACGTTTTAGGAGAGGAAGCCCCGGAGCCAGCATGCTGGCCGACTGGACCTCTGCAGGGATCAGGGAGAGCCACCTGGAGCCCAGGCAGACCCTCTGCACACCCACAGCCTGTGTGTCCGACTAGGAGCACTCTGCCCACTGCACATGTGCCAATCACTGTCATGACAGGTCTCCAAAAGAGAAATTGCCCTCCCTGGGCAGCCAGCATGCAGGGACAGGAGAGCAAGCACCAAGTCCAGCTTCCCAGGCGAGGGGTAAAGAGGCAGGGTGGTCGGTGGGGCCAGGAAAGGCGACTGGAGGCAAAGTCACTGGTGGGCCCTGCATGATGCATGTGCCCCTGATGTCAAAGGTCACCCATGTGACACCTGTGCGGTACCAAGGCAAGATCAGTGATTTCAGCAAGAGCAGCCTTCAAATCCCTTAAAATCAGCCTGGGCAACCCTTATCCCATGACCCCATGACAGAGGACAGAGGTGTCATCTACAGCAACACTCCTGGGATACATACTGCCTAGCTGCCTGACCTCCAGTGGTGGTCATTTTAAGTCAGCTAAGTCGGGCGTGGTCATGCACATATGTGATCCCAGTCACTCGGGAGGGAGTCTGAGGCAGGAGGAGTGCAAGTTCAAGACCAACCTGGGCAAATTAGCAAGATTCTCAGCAGTTTAGTGAGACCCTGTTTCAAAATAAAAGGAGCCGAGGCTGTAGCTCAGTGGCAGAGCCCCCAGGCTTGATTTCCAGTACCAAAACCCAAACCAACCAACAAAACACAAAGAAACAGTCGACTACAGCAAGCACCTGAAAAGCAAGCCAGCTATTCAGGTCTTCCCTGGATTTAGCGATGGACAACACCGTGACTCTCCGAGAGGTACTCGTCCAGGGAGCAAAGCTAGACTCGCCCCACAGGTAGTAGTTCCACTCCCCACCGCCCTTCGTCTCTCACCATGAATGCAAGGACATACAGATGGAGTGCTCAGAGATGTGGCCCAAGACAGTGGCTCACTGGGGAGCTGCAGGTCCCCCGGGGAGCGAGGGATGAGCTTGGGGACCAACGGACCAAATCCTATCTCTGAACATTGAGAAGATAAGACACCAACAACCCCTTGACGTGATTCCCTTGTTCTGAAAGCTGTGCGGAGCATCGGCAGGACGCAGCCGTCTGACAGCACGCGTCTGGTTGTGCGTGCCGGCGCCGGGCCGACCGGCCCAAAGGTTGGCTGCACCACGTGTCATGACATGAGTGAGTCGCGGTGCCGTGGCCCAAGGACGCAGCCAGGGACGCTCCTGTGCTTGTTACAGCAGTGGGAAGTCCCATTGGGCGGGGACTTTTGGGACCCCAACGCCTTGGGAGGTCTTCACTCCTAACCCTGGGTGGGCACACGGTGTCTGCGTCCCTTCTTTCCACTTCCACATGGTGTGGCTGCTTGGTTGTGCTGCTTTGCTGGAGTTGGTTCTTACTTTAGCTCTCCGTTTCTGACAGCATATTGGCCCTTTTCTCGAACCCTCCCTGTGCCCCCAGGCCTCAGGAGCCATGCAGAACAGCACCAGGACAGTGATGAGAGGTCATGCGGTGGGCCTGGGAGCTTCTAGCCCTGTGGCAACATTCCTGTGGACACCCACCAGCCACCCACCCGAGACCACCCCTTCCTGCACCCCTCACCCTCCAGCACCCTCCCACCTGCTTCCTGGCTCTGTCCCAAATGGCCACACCACTGGATGTCCTTGACCCTGTCCTTCAGCTGGCTAGGCAATGGGAGATGAGCAGGACATTGGAGGAGGAGGCAGAGAGTACATCCGGTGGCCTGTAGGTCAGGCTTCTGACAAAGCCCTGGCAGGGGGGCTTGACCACTGAGCTACACCCAGCATCAGAATCTGTTGGAGGAAGTGACACATTTTAAGACAGTGTGTGGAACCGCTGGTCCTGAAAGTGATGAGGACCTGGGGACCTCAGGATCGCCCTGAGAGACTCTGCAAAGACCATTCCCAGCTTCGCGCAGCCGTGAGGGTGTCTTGGCACCTCTGCTGCCTGATCTGACTTCCCAACGACAGTTACTCTGGTCAATCTCTGCAAGCATGCTCCAGTGAGAAGTTGCTGCGGGTGTGGTGTCCCGGGAGCTGGGGCCGGAAACCCAGCTTTGTCTGTCGCTCTGAGTGGGCAATGTTGTGGTGTGGTTGGCCAGGTGCCCACCTCCTCGTGTGCCTGAGGCCCATTCTCATGGAGCTGGACCCTGTTGGCCATGGTGCCCTGCACAATCATCTCTACAGCAGCAGCCTGGCACATCTCGGGGGACCCAGGAGGCAGGGACTAAGGAAGTGTAAGGACGATCCTGGGCTTGGGAAAGGGGCTGAGCATGACAAAACGGAGGTTGCAAGTGACAGAGAAAGATGGGCAACAGAGGAGAGGGGCCGTGTGAGGGGCCGTGGTGGAGAGTCCGGCCACTGCCACAGTGCCCTTTCCTCCCTGGAGGACAGTGACCTTGAGCAGGAAGGAGCCCTTCTGATGGGGTCACTCCCCTGCCCATGACAGCTGCCATGGGTAGGGGTCCAGAAGGGACACCAGGTCTCTAGTGCAGGCCAGATGCTCCAGGTGTGCCAAGTTCCTTTACAGACCAGAAACCCAAGGGGCACAGAGAGTAAGAACCAGCCATCCTCGTACTGAGGGGTGGGTTCTGGGTTCTGATCCAGAGGTGACCCCAGAATCTAGATCCTTCCCCTTACACCACCCCGTCCCATGGAAACACACCTGCTGGCTCTGGCTGTCCAGGGGCATGGGCCATTGTAGGGAGTGGGGAGTCCAGCAGTGGAGGGGTCAAGCAGAGCAGAGCAGGCTGCTTTGCAGGCAATTCAGGCATACAATAGAGTTTGGACAGAAGGGTCTTTCTGGTACTTTCTATACCTGAGTTTCTAAGGCTTCAGAGTTAGTTCATTCTGGAAAGTGCCGTGAGGCCAGCGTCCACAGCAGGGAGCTACAGAGGCACTCAGAGCCGGAGTGGAATGGTCCTCTGGTGCCTGTCCCCTCCCTGGCTTCCAGTTGCAGGGTGGGTGCACACCTGTGTGCATGTTGGTGTGCCTGCATGAGTGTGTACCTTCGTGGGCCCCTCTGACCACAGGCAGGACAAGTCTGATGAAGACCTTCCCTAGGACTTGTCCCCTGCCCAGCCCAGGTGCAGGCCTTGAGCAGAGGAAAACCGCGTGTTTAAGAGCAAAGCCCAGCCTCCTCCGAGGTGTCACAGGCCATTTGGGGAGCATGTTCTCAGACGAGCTGTTCTCCCTGTGAACCCACTGATGCAGGGTCACCTGGACATCAGGGTTCCAGGTCATGACCCTGGGAGAGACATGCACATAAGGACAACTCCAAAGTCCACTTCCTAATGGGGCTGTTCTTCGAGGATCACATCAAGCCCCCTATTTGGGATGAGTAGTGCTGGGGCACATGTGGATGTTGCATGGACCTGTGGCATGTGCATTTGTGAAGCGCATGCATGGAACTTTCCAGAGATCCTGACTGAGCCCAGGCTTCCCAGCTTCCCAGGAGCCCAAGTGGGGTGGGTCACCATCGCCAAGGCCACCTGGAGAGGCAGCCCCAAAGCAGAGAAGCATGTCCATGAAGGGGCGGGGCAGCTCCCAAGAGCAGGACACCCCAGTTCCTTCAGTGTGATTTATTTTGGGGGGCAACCTGAAGTATCTTTCAGTCAAAATAAGGTTTTGGTTTTGAATAAAGAAAAAGGTGTTTCCTGGTTTTCTCCACAGAATTTGTTTTTACAAAAATTAGTTTTTATATTTAAATGCCTGCTCTGGAAAACCCCTGGTCCTTGGTGGCTTTTAAAGCAGGTCCCTTGGCACACACATGCCACTGAGCATCCTGGTGCTTTCTGCCAGGTGACCTCTCGATTCCCTTCCAGAAAGCAATGGGCAGAGAGAAGGGGATAGTGCTGCCAGCTGCATGGCTTCAAAGTCAGAGCCAGAGCAAGGACGTGCCCGGCGGTCCTTTGTTTTCCCCTTGGAAAAATCTGTGCAGACCAGAAATAAAGAAGCGAAAGGAGGCCAGAGTCGCTTTCTCTTACATTGTGGACATTTTATCTCTCCTTCACAGCAGCATTTCTAACGAACAATGATGCCTGCAGCATTTTACCCAGAAAACACCACTGAACGAGAGCTGAGTGCCGCCTAGGCAGCCTTCCACATGCCCCTGTACAGAAAGATCTGCAGAACAGCACCGCCAGTCCTCGGGGACGGCCCTTGAGGTCTGTTACCCCCCACCCGGCAAGTTTCTACACACCAAAATACCTCTCCCTCGACTACATAAAGCTCGTGAGTAGCAAAACTTGTAAAAATGAAGTGTACAAAAGGAAACATCCATATAATACATTTGCACCCTGTATACAATGTATCCCTTTGGAAGAGGCAACGTCAGGCATGGCAATTTTTCAATGATAGAAAAAGAACCCCAACGTCTGCCACACGCGGCACTCCTGTGGATGGTTTGTGTGGTTTTCCAGAGAGAGGTTCCTGTGGAGTCACGGCACTTGCTGGCGATCCTCGTGATAAAGAAGCCAGCGGAGTTTCCTGGCATGGAGGCAAGGAACATTTGATTGTCACAACATACAATTCTGAGACGACAAATACAACTAGAGCAGATGCATTTCTTCATTGTATCAAGTAACTCCAGTTTAATTTAATACGATTTAGTGCATTTCAGTATCTCATTCACAGTTCGATTTCTGTCTAAATACTTCTGCAACAAAAAGTTAATCTGAAAAATTAAGGAGAAAAGAGAACTCCAGGTGACCTGTCAGTACAAAACGATTCTGCAACGACCCAGTCATCTGTGAAGAGGGGGTGGCTGTTGCTCAGCTGGCTCATGTCAACTTCTCCAGTGACTTCCTGGGCTCCTCTCAGGAGCAGTTTAGGAGAATGCCATCATTTCCCCTGAATTAACAAGCAGCAAATGCTTGTGACAAAACTTAACTTACATGTGCCCACCCCTCTCAATCTAGCAGATTCCAGTGTGACATTTTACCCAAAATCGTTCCCTGGCCCTGATACAAAAGAATCTGGAGCACAAGTGTCAGCACCCACTGGGCAGCCCCAGATCCGTGGTGTTCCCCACAAGACCCAAGGTGCTCTGGGGTGGCTTGTCTTTGGCTTGGGAGCCAGCCCACTGGAGAAAGGGACAGGCCCATAGGCCAGGGACATGCCATTTCCAGAAAGAAGGCAGGCAGGCATGTCAGGCTCGCTGTTTGAACCCTGAGCCTAGTTACACCGTAGGAGGGTTAGAAGCCACACCACACCACTCAGCCCGAGAGATGCATGCCAGGGACCGCATGCAGCTGGCCAGCGGCGAGGGGTCTGCAGCACACACGTATGCCTGGGGATGGTGATCCAGATGAAAGTCAGCAAGGCTAGGAAGATGATACTTGGCTTGTCCTATAAAGTCTCAGGAAGAGACAAAGCAACATGCAGAAAGAGCCACTCTTCATCACCCCAAATCTGACTCCGGTTTTAGTCCTCAGGGGCACGGGTGGACTCCTGACATCTCCTGAATTACACACAAGCATGACGCAAGGCTGGGTCCAACCACAGTCTTTTCTTCAGATCAACATCAGTGCTCAGCAACACCTTGACCAGATCAGTGTACAGGGGATTCTCGTGCCCGGTGTGGGGGGGCGGGCAGGACGGGACAGACAGGTATGTTCAGAACTGATGGGTGGTGATGACCTGCATGATTTTTTACAAGAAAGTGCTAATATGGTGCTGCTTGGTGTTGCTCAGTGGCTTACGTATTCAGAGCTGCATTCCTCAAACCGACGGCTCCATGAGGACAGGGACGTCACAGCATCTCGCTGGGCTGTGCCTTGGGACATCGCCAAGCACAGGCAGTGTGCTTCCTGACTCTGGGTTAAGTGTCTTCAGTGAGAAGTCATTTCAGACCTCCTCGAGGCCTTTCTTTGGAGGAGGGTCCCCGCTGAGGGTACCCACCCCTCTGACCATTCAGCTATCCCCAGCTTCTCTCCCTGACCCCTGGGGGCCAGTCACTGTTATGACAATAACAGAAAACCCCTGAAAAAGAGCACAAGTCCCTAAACACTGGTAGCTCCACAAAGGCACTGTGAAACGCACAGCTCCCAAGAGGCCCGAAGAGCTGGCAGCTCCCTCCCCCTACCACGGCACGGACTCTGCCTGAACTGGCTTGTTGGGGAGGAAAGCCACAAACTGGCCACAGCCAGGCACAGGGAAAGACTGTGGATGGAGTCCTCAGGAGACGGTGGAGACCCTAGGTCACCCGGCTCCTGGGCCTGAGCAGAGAGACAAGCCAGGAGACCACGTCCCAGACTGAGCTCAGCCCACCAGGTGCCGGGCTCTGAGCACCGAGAGCTCCCTGCCCGTAGCCCTAGAGGACCAGCCGCTCCAGGCCTGAGACTCTCCCCCAGCACTGCAGCCAGCACGGGTCCCAGGGCCACCAAACTGCTTCAGCCTGAACACAGCCTGAATTTGGACGTGACATCAGAAAGGAATGGAGGTCAGTAGCAGGGTGTGAAGGAGGAGAAAAGCCCTGGCCAAGACTCAGTTAATTTAAAAGTCAAGGGGGCTCTCCTCCCCCTCTCCTTCTGAAGCAAATGGGAAGCAAAATCCAGTCCCCTCAAAAAACAAAACCGAAAACCCCAAACATTCACGGTGTAGTTTTTATTGCTCTCAGAAGGCTGTGTGAGATGGACACGCTAGGCTGCGGTCACCAGCATTACCTCAGAGAGGCCAAGCCTGCGCCCAGTCCCTCACCACTGACCACGGAGTCAATGCAGGACTTACATTATAGATGGATTTCAAGGGCAGAGCCTCTCTGGGAGACCAGAGCTGTTACTTCAGTGGCAAAGATGGAGACTGGCAAGCCTGGGTGGACCAGCCTGCTAGTGCCTGTCGCCTCTTTTCCTTTGGAATTTCCTAGGTGTCAGTGGATTAGTGACTGATGCAGACCTAACACAGGGCGACAGAGCAGCAGCCAGTACGTGAAGAAAGGGAACCGGGGTGGAGCCTGGCCCCAGCGGAGTGCCCAGCTCTGTGCCGAGGAGGGAGAACGGCAGAGACCAGTGAGGCCGGAGGAAGAGCTTCGGTGTGTCTGTCTTGCTTGGTTTGGCCCTCCACCCTCATGGGAACGTGTCACTCACGAGACGTCCACAGGGGCTCCCCCCGCCGCCACACAGCTCAGGAGTATCCCCAGAGAGGATGCACCATCTTGCCCTAGCTCCCCAAACACTGAGGGATGCAGTTACTCTCACTTCAGTTTGCAATCTTCTCTGGGCCTCTTTCCTCCACACTCAATCTGCCTTTGTTCAGAATGCTGGTTACAATATAGCAGAGAGAACACCCGTTTTTTCCCCCTTGCTAAAAAAGATGAAGGGAGTGTGACTTTAAAAGAGCCAGTTCAAAGTTCAAGACAAGCCCAATGTAGGCGGTAGACAGGGTGGACAGCAGCCCAGGAGGCCTGGCACACTCCAGTCCACCCCGCAGCTGCCCTCTCACTAGGCCCAGCATGCGTTAAGTGTGCTGGAGGAGGAAGCACTACCAGGTGGGCCCAGGGGACCTCGGTGAGAACGCCCTGTCCTGTCGGGACCCTTGGGATGTCACTGAGGTGGGGTGGGCACCGTGGGCACGGGCCTGGCGTGATGCCGTCTGCCTGGACAGAGGCAGGCCCTCCCCAAGGACCCAGGGCACCCCACCGAGGAGGAGAGGAGGGAGGCGCCCACCCCTGGCTTCCATTAGGAAAGCCAGCCACAGACCAACTAGTGAAATCCACCCAGCGTCGAGCGCTGAGCGTCGCCAGGTGCCTTTAGAGGAAAGGGGTTGATGGCAATGTGGCTCCTTTAAAAGCCCCTACAGGGCTGGTCTTGATCTGTGGGCCCTGTGTGACCCTCTCCGCCAGGCCCTGGTACAGGGGACTGTAGCCTGATGGTCACAAAGACAAGGACAGGATGGAGGAGCTCCGAGAACAGGAAAGGCCGCATTCCGCGGAGTTCTCAGAGGTCCACTCGCTTTAAAAAGAGACAGACGGCGTTTACACACAGGTGACAGGGTGTGGGCAACAGTGCGGAGAGCAGGCCAGCCCTCCGGCCAGCCTGGGAGGTGGGAGGACGCTGGCCTGCTCGGCGCCAGTCTGACTGACACTCAGCGTGTGCTTATCACTGGAGAACCTTCTCCTGGGCGGCCTCATCTAGAAGCCGAGGAGCGGAGCGGCGTGGGCGAGCGCTCTCCCGGGGCTGGGACCCCGTCAGCCCGCGCCAGGAGAATAGCAGAGAATTCCTGAAGAGCCAGTGTCTGGGTGCAGGGAAGAGGGGCCAGGGCAGGTTCCCGAAATAACTGATCAAAACCAAACGCTCGGCCTAAGCTTAAGAAAGAAGCCGCCCAGGCCCCTCCTGGAGGAGCAGTCTGAAGAGCGGAGCTGGGAGCCACGGGCCTCCCGCCAGTCCCGAGGGGTCTCCCTGGGAGGAGCTGCTTCTGTCGGTGGCAGGTGACAGGAGGGTCCCGCACGGTGCGAGTGACCACCTTCACCCGGCAGGCCTTCTGAGTGCTTTGCTCTTGGCTCAAGTTTTATTTGTTAATATTAGTCACCAGTTAATAAGAAAAATAGTTTCTAAGTGTCTCTCTCCCCTCGCTCTGTGTGTGTTGTTCTGTTTTTAATTGAGTTAATTGGATACCGCGTCGGGTTATGTGCGTTCAATCACAGCCATTAATTATTCCTTTTTCTTAAATTCTTGGTTTCCGTAGCTGGAGCCTTTTTCTATTTCAGTCACTCCTATCAGTCTGCGGACTCCAAAGGAAGCTTGAAAAACAGGAGAAAGAGAGGAGAGGTTAGGCTGACCACTCTGCCACTAAGCTGTCAAAAGCATGGGGCGCCCCTCCTCTGTCCCCAGCCCCCCTCCTGCCCCATCAGGGAGGCCGAGGGAGGGGCTTCTGCTGCCCCCTGAGCTCGGAGCTGGGCGGCTCTGGGGACAGGGTGCGGAGCTGAAGCCCAGGCAGCGGACACGCACCGCCCGGGCCTGCCCTCCTGTTGAGCATCAACTGTTCTGAGCACAAGGGCACAAGAGATGGTGACAGATGGGCCTCACAAAACCCCAGCAGGTGACCGAGATGGACAAGTGGGACGCTCAGATGAAACTGGTCACGTCCTGTCCTCTGAGAGTGGTCCCAAACCAATGTGCTGTCCCACAGCAGAGGTCAATTAAGCTCACTGCCCCTAGGACGCTCCCCACAGTCCCCACAGTCCCGTGAGGGAGAGGCAGGGGCAAAATGGACGGACACTGTGTCCCTCCACAGAAGCCCGTCCATTTGCAGGGACAGTCTACAGTGGCAAATGCACGGTGGGTGCCCATTTGTGCGGCCAGGCTGAGTCCAGCAGGTTCCCGTGATGTGCTGAGGGGAGGGCCAGGCACAACGGGAGGGTCACTAAAGGTCAAGAGGTGCTGAATAATGGAAATGTCCTGTGTGGACCTTCAGGCCACCAGCCCAACCCCTAAGGGCCTAAACGCAGACACAGTGACTTGAAGGTCTCACGGGTGCCCTCCCCAGACACAGCTTCAGTGCAGGTTACCACAGCCGTGGGCGGAGGACACAGTCCTGTGACCTCCGTGACCCCGCAGCTTAGGGGCAAGAGCTGCTCCCTCACAGGGTCACCAGGACAAGTCACACTGTGGGCTGCTGCCATTTTGTTCATTACCTGCTCCCACAAACCCCAGGAAGGTCAGGATCAGGAGCGGGGATCCACTGGCGAAGACGCCCAAGGTAAAGCTGAAGAGAGGAGAGAGGAGGATGGTGGCCCAGCACAGGAAGTTCAGGAGGGTCCACAGCCGCCGGGCAGGCTTGATCTGCTCCCCAGGGAACACGCCCTTCTGCTTATACATCTCCTGCAGCGCGTCCTGGAGTCGGGGAGAGAATGGAGGCCAGCTCGCTAGGCGCCGTTCTCAGGCAGGACTGTCAACAGTGAGCTCGACCGGGAGCGAGCAGGGCAGGAGGCCGCGGTGCCCAGGCCAACAAGGCAGCAGCTGGCCCTGGAAACCACGCGGCCTGCCAAACCAGAAGCTGCCTCACAGGACAGCAGGGCTTGGGACTGGCTGGGATGGGGGCACCCTGCACGGCCGCTGCCTCTGAGGGAGAGGTGCGGACGGTGGTCGGGACTTGCTGGGGGTCTCGGGCCTGGCACAAGTCTGGCACGACCACCATGGATGCCTGCCCACAGCAAGTCCATGGTAGCAGAGGGGCTTCCTCTGCTACTGGAAGGGGTGCAGGAGACAGGAGCGGGTCTCCACAGCAGCAACAGAAGCGCCCTACACACAGAGCATAGCAGGAGAACAAGCTGCGGGTCTGCCAAACAGGGTCCCTGCAGCCAGCACACAAGACCAGGGTGCCATGTCAAGAAGGGGCGGGCACGGCATCACCAGGTTTTTGACAGGAGAGGCTAAAGTACCACACGATTCCCTTGAAATTAAAGAGGCGCGTGCCTATGTGCGTGTGCAGCCCTGAACTTAGGAAGACGCACCACGCGTCGACAGGGGCTGGGGACTGCGATGCCGACGTTTCCTTTCCGTTCTCTGCATTCAGTTTTCTATAGCTGTATCTTGTGGCGGTAACAAATATGGGCTAGCACGTGTGCCTGCTGCCCTGGCCACTGACGGAAGCCCTGCGTGGCCAGGAGCAGCGGTGCTGACCACGCACGTCAGCCGGGCACCAGTCCTGTGAGGAGTACAAATGACCTCGACGTTCACAGACAGGAAACGAGCCGCTCGGACGGACGTCGCTGCCGCAGCGCACGGTACTTTCAGGCAGGAGTCCAGTCTGTCACTAGGGACAGACATCAAAAACAGTGCCCACTGAAGAGAGAAACAGAAGACTGCCACATGCAGTGCAGTGTCCTTGATGAAATCGTCGAAGAAAGGACTCGAGAAACAGCGAGGGTCCTCTCACTGCATATGGAACCCTAGCAGGGCAACTGCAGGTGACGTGAAGCTCAGACCCAGGCTGCTGGTCAAAACTCGCCACTTGCACTGGCTTCAGTTTATTCTAGATAGCAGGATGCCGGGGAGGAGGGCAGGGCTGTGCCCGCCTCACCCCCATCACCGCCCAGGCCTGGATCTGTGCTCACACCATGTGCATAAACAGAGGTGCCTGGCACTGCCTGCAGTTTCTGTGCCCCTGTGAGTGCGTCGTGCACGAGCCTTCTGCAGCCTGCTTTCCCGTACGTCATCACAGTCACAAGATTCAGCTCTGTGGAGAGCACATGTAGTTCATTTGTTTGTTGTAGTATTTTTTTTTAGATGTTGATGGAACTTTATTCATTTATTTATATGCGGTGCTGAGAATCAAACCCAGTGCCTCACACATACTAGGAAAGTGCTCTGCAACTGAGCCATAAGCCAGCCCCGAGTTTGTTTTAACTGTTGTACCACAGCAAATGAACAGACAAACACAATGTAACTCTTCCTAATAACAAAATTTCGGGTTATGTCCGATTTCCTGCTAATGGTACTGCTGCTGGCAAGCATCACTTCACAAGAGTTCCATACTTTTAAAAAGGTGACCCAGGTTCAGAGGCACTTTCCTTAGCACTTACTGCCACCAGACTGACAGACCCGTGCAGCTTCGTGATGCAGCCACACATCTCTATTTCATCTTGTCTTCCTGTGAGGGTTAGGCTGCTTTAGGTACACAAACTTGGTAGCTTGCACTTTGATTGACATATAATGAGTGCACATATTTATGGACCACAGAGTAACATCTCAGTACACGTAGGTAGCGTGTCATGATCAGCTTGGGAATGCACTTCCATCACCTCAAACACTTATCATTTCCTCATGTTGGGGATATTCAAAACCCTTTCTACTAATTTGAAACATAACGAATCGTGGTCAACCACAATCACGAAGCCAACCCTGCTGGTAAGTTGTGTCTCTTACTCACCTGCATGCCCCGTGCCTGCTGGCATCCTCTCTCCACCCTCCCGACTTCTCAAAACTCTCTACCTCTCGAGCTTGATTTTTTAGCTCACATATGAGTGAGAACTTGGTATTTGTCTTACTATGCCTGACTTTTTTCAACAAACACCATGCCTACCAGTTCCATCTAAGTTGCTCAAATGAGAAGGCTGCAATCTTTGTTTGGGACTGAGTAGTGTTAATACTGGGTACATCCACTGATGAGCCCCAAGTTGCCTCCACACCTTGGCTACTTGATGAGCGCTGTGATAAACTGGGGGCGCAGGTGTCTCCGTTTCTCAGTGGTGTGTGTGAGGCTGCAATGGTTCCATTTCTAGTCCTTTCTCCCTCCTTCCCTCCCTAAGTCCCTCTCTCACTAGTGGGTTGGGGGTGGAACCTGGGCCTCATGCATGATAAGCATGCCCTCTGCTACTGAACTGCCCCCCACCCATGCCTAGCTTTTCAAGAACTCCATAATAGCTGTACCATTCACATTCCCACCAACAGGGGACAAGAGGCCCCTCTCTCCACATCTCAACAACAGGCTTTTTGTCTGGTCTTGGTGACAGTGGTTGTCCTACCTAGAGTGAGATGACACAGTGCTTTTGATCCGTACTTTCCGGATCATCAGTGGTGCTGAGCATTTTTTCACATATTGTTGGCTGTTTGCACACCTTCTCTTGATACGCTTCTTTTAGAATCACTTGCCCATTTTTAAACTGGATTCTTTTTTTAGTATCAATTGCTTAGTGATTCACAAATTCTGGTTTATTAATCTTTCTCAGATAAATAGTTGGCAAACACTTTCTCCCATCCTCTGAGTTATCTCTTCCCTCTGTTGACTGTTTCCTTTGCTGTCCAGAAACTTTTTAGTTTGATGTGATCCCATTTGTCAACATTTGACTTTGGTGCCTGTACTTCTGGAGTCATGGCCAAAACAATCTTCACCTACACACACAGCTCAGGTCGTTTCCCCTGTATTTTCTTGTAGCAATTTCAGTTTCAAGTCTCTCACTTAGGACTTCAATCCGTCCTGAGTTGGTGTGTGGTGACAGGGGTCTGGTTTCATCCTTCTGCATGTGGAGAATGTTTTGCCACAACACCTTATTGGTGAGAACGTCCTTGCTCCAATATGTGTTCTTCCTGGGGGAGGCCTCCTGTGGCAGTGGGGGTACAGAAACAGGTGGACTTACCTTGGGCTCCCAGTTCTATTCTTTTGGCCTAGGCACCTGTTTCATGCCAGGACCATGCTGTTTTGGTCACTGGAACTCTGAAGTGTGCTTTGAAGTTAGGTATTATGATCCTCCGCCTTTGTTCTTGCAGAGGATCGTGTCAGCCGTTTGGGGTCTGTTGTAGTTCCAGAGGAATTCTAATTTTTCCAGTCCATGAACATTGGATGTCTTTCCATTTTTTGGTGTGTATTTCCAATTTCTTTCATCAATGTTCTACACTTTTCATCATAGTGATCTTTTACCTCCTTGGCTAAGCGTATTCTTAGGTTTTGTTTGTAGCTATTGTAAACTGGGTATCTTTTGTGATTTCTTTTTCAGGTAGTTCATAGAAGCAATACTGACTTCTGTACATTGGTCTTGTACCCTGGCACCTTTACTGAATTTATCAATTTTAACAGTTTTTGATAGCATCTTTAGGCTTTTCTATACATGAGACCATATCATCTGCAAATTGGGATAGACTGACTTCCTCCTTTCCACTGTGGATGGCCTTTCTTTCTTTCTCTTAATTACGCTGGTTAATTTGAATAAGTTTGGTGAAAGTGGACATTCTTGCCTTGTCCCCTATTCAGGACGATGCTTGCTGTGGGCTGTCATATATGGCCTTAACTGTGTTAAGGAGCAGTTTTATCATGAAGAGAGGTCGACAGAAATGACAAGCTCTATCCACGTTTCCAAGCACATGGGCACGGAGTTCATCTCACTACTCCCTGCTCTTTGGTTGCTTCTCCTTTTACATTCCTATTCAGTTCACCAGTCTCATTAATTGCTCTTGCCTGAGATTTTCTATTTCATTAATATTCTCATAGAAAATACTTATGTGCATCTAACTTGCTTTTCTGTAGCCTAAATTCCTTTTTAAATGATTTCTACTGTAGTTTTATCATTTTCTCTGGGTTCACTCAACTGCTCACTGCCACACAAGGTTTCACGGACACCAGCATGTTCCCTAGCAGGGGTGGTGACACTGTGTGCAGACCAGTCACCCTGGTGTTCAGTTCTGTCTCCATTTTGGGTCCCCAGAGATTTCCCTTACTTTCTTAAGAACCCATCAGTGCATTTAAAATGGTATTTGTCATATGTTCTAGGAATGTTTCTAATTATACACCTCCCAAGCATACTGCAAATGGAGACCTAACATCCCATGTATTATATGTAGGAAATAAATGGGAAGCAGGAACAGGGAAGGCACACTGTGGGGGATGGGAACAGGACAAGGGTGGTTCCCATGAGAACCTTCTAGCATTATCTAATCTCATCCAGGACTTAAGTAGCCTCTTGTACCCCTAAGAGACACCTGTTTCATACCTAGAATTTGTGATAAAATATTATCAGCATACTTAAGTACATATTATGTCATTCTTCACCTTTTTCTCTAGTTAACATCTCAGAAGTTGAGGAAAAGGGAAGAAAAGAGGAAGACCAGAAGCATGTGAGAAGTGTGTGCTCTGTGCTGCCCGCTGCCCTCCCTGGCTGGCCCCCAGGCAGCTGCTCAGGAGATGGGAGCCCAGGGGAGGCTGATGCCCTTACCTTCTCCTGGTACAGCCTGTGGAGCCACCGCGCGGCTCCCTTCTCATCCTGGGGAATCTCCTCCAAGGGGAACCTCCTGTTTCATGGAAACCGAGAGCAGCGTGAGTGACAGGAGACCCTGGCAGGGTGAGGGGAGCAGGCCGGTGCCAGGTGCCTGCTCGTCCACCTGGGTCTGGCTCTCAGGTCAGTGACCCCCCCAAGCATGCACTGTGAGTTCACTGGAACCATTACATTGCTGGGCACTGGGAGGGGTCGAGGGATGCCTCTGGGCTTGGGCCCAACCATGAGTGACCGTTGGCGGAGCCTGCCCCGGGGCCCCGCATGTTAACCGGCATCCCAGAGGTGGAGCCTTCTGCAACACACTCCTTCTGTTCTGTTCTGTTCTGTTCTGTTTTTGGATCAGGGATTGAACCCAGGGGTGCTTAGTCACTGAGCTGTGTCTCCAGCCCATTTTACACTTTATTTAGAGACAGGGTCTCACTGAGTTACTCAGAACCTCACTAAGTTGCTGAGGCTGCTTTGAACTCACAATCCTCCTGCCTCAGTCTCCCAAGCCACTGGGATTACAGGCATGAGTCACCATGCCGGCAACATGCAGGTTCTTTGACTGAAAGCATCTTTTGTTAGGGAAAGGAGGTCATTTGTTCACAAGTGGAATCTACTTGCTTCAAATGTGGAAAGTAAAAAATGGAGCAGTTTTAAACTGGCCTCCCAATAGGTACTTCAGACAAGGCCCTGACCTCCTGCATCTGAACCTACACCCGCACCAGCAGGCCTACGGGGGGTGTGAGCAGTGAGCAGGGTAAAGCCTAACAATACCTGGAGAAACGTCCATACGTAACACATCACAGCTCCTCTTTTGAAAGTAAGCTGTACTTTGAATAAATAGAAGGAACGAGTCACAAAAGTTTATCAGCCAGGACTGAAGCAGGGACTTGAAGAAAGCAGAAAAACCTGCCCATGAGAGGGGCTGGACCTATTCCACCAGGGCAAGGGCAGGAGGTGCACCGCTACGGGCTCTGCCACAGAGCTGGCTCCCCTCTCCCCTGGGCCAGCCTGAGGGGCATGTCCCTGCATCCAGGAAGGCAGCAGGAGGGAGACCCAGGCATCATTCCCAGGACGAAGTTGTACTTCTGCTCAACTCTGAACAGTTTTGCACAGTCGCCTGGCTAGGGAAGAGCAGCACCAAAACCACACGTGGGGGACAGGTCAGCTGCCCTGAGAGCCAACCAGGCTCAAGTGAACTTTAACAGGGGCCAAATCTCCAGCTGCAGCCAGAGTCCGCCTGAAGGCTGAGCCCAGCAGGTGATTGAGCATCTGGGGCTCCAGCTAGACTTAGACACACCCAGGCCTCGAGTGGGGGGCTCGGGTGGGTCCCCTTCTCTTCAGGAGCCAGAGCAACTGGGGGCACAAGGAGAGCAACCGTACAGGGTGGTCTGTGGATGGGGCTTTAGAATGGTCCTTCCTGAGGCTCATGGGACAGGGCTGTGTGCAGTGGCCTGCAGCCCTGCTATGCAACATGCGTCTGAACAGGCCTGTCCTTCCTGGATCAGGCTGAGGCCCTCCCTGGAGCTACATCTCAAGGCTGGCTCACAGTCACCCACTGGCTGGCTCTGCAGAGGACCCACACAGCCCACCTTGGAGAAGACCTGGGTCTCGCCCTTCAGTGGGAGGTTAGTGGTCAGCACCTAGGGCTTCAGACCTCCGACACTGGTCAGACCCATGGCCATGCCAAGGAGGGACAGGGAGCCTTACTCCTAGTGACCTACCTGGGCTTCTCAGGGGTCAGGAGAGGAGTCATGTGCTGGCCCCAGGCAGACTCATAGGCCCCTCTATTCCTCCCTTTGCCTCATGTCCTCAAGTGGCCTATCTGAAGCCCAGAGCCCTGAATGTGACCTACAGAAGCCATCCTTCGTGTAGAACAGGGCATGGCAGAGTTTTGACAGCCTTGGGCTCTGCAGCCTGGGCTCAGGGCAGGACGGGAGGCCGGGAGTGTGTGGGGAGCGCGCTCACCTTACACACATGTCCGCCTCGTACTTCTTCCCATAGAGGATCCCCAGCAGAGACGGGTTCTTGTTTCCTCTGAAGTTCAGGGTCACATCGTAGACGGCCGCAACTGTAGGAAAAACAGGAAGGTTGAGCAGACGGACAGGGACACTGCAGGATGGTGCTGCTGCCAAAGGGACGGCCACTTCCCCGGCCCAGCCTCCAGCCCACACAGCGCTCTTCCCTCCAACCTGCCTCTTGCCTGCGGCTGTGGGCTGGGCTCCCCACCCTGCTCCAGGGTCCCCTGCACTCTGCCCTTTCAATCTAGTTCTTTCACATCAACTAGACACTGTTTCTGTTTTTCTTTATGAAGTTTGCCATCACACACACTTTCTGTTTTAATTGTTTCCACTAACTAGCATCTTATCACCTCAAAAAATGACATGGGACCTGACAACACACTAACCCCGCTTATTCCACTCCTCCCTTTAGGCTTTGGTGTCCCATATTTACATGCAATGCACTGGGTTTTGTTTGTTTGTTTTTTGTGGTGCTGGGGATTGAACCCGGGGCCTTATGCTTATGATGCAAGCACTCTACCAACCGTGCTTTAAGAATTTTTTTGTTGTTGTTGTTCTGTTTTGTTTTGTTTTTTCCTGAGGTGCAGGGGATTTGAACCGTGGCCCTTGCGCATGCTAGGTGAGCGGTCTACAAAATGAGCCACTTCTTCAGCCCCCAATGCACTGTTTTTAACAAGTCCCTGTTTTTCTTACTGCTCGAGGGACCCCAGAGAGCTGCGGTGGGCTGGCTCTGCGTTCAGCTCTGGGGCTCCTACCTGTGCCCCGTAGGCACTGGACCGCGGTGGTGAAGCCCTTAGTCCGCGGCAGCAGGTGGTGCTTGAGGGGAGGCAGCCCTTTGGAGGCGGCCACCTCCATGCTGATGCGGTGCTTGGTCTCCGTAAAGCGTGTCCCTTCACAGTACAGGAGGAACTAGGGCGCAGAACGCAGGACAAGCAGGTTATGCTGGGGCAAGCGGCTGGAACAGAAGCCCTGAGGCTTCAGGCTCAGCACATTCCAGGGCTACAACTGCCTTGAGCCACAGCAAAGCACTTGCTGACTGTAGAAACTGGTCACAGAAACACTCGGTGACAAGCACATGGTGTATTTTGGGTGAAATGCGATGTTACTTTAGGTTGCACCCTGCACTCCAGCCACACAGGTGCACACACAGCACAGCTTTGGGACAGAAGTCTCCAGAAAGAAGTGGCTCTCATCAGAGAGTGGAGAGTCTGCCTCACAGAATGGGCGTTTAGAAATACTAAATAAGGAGCAAGGTTTCAAGAACAGACCAGATGGAAGAATTAGAAAAGACTAAGGACACAGGTTGAGCAGGGACTCTGGGCTCGGGGAGCGTCTTGTGGTGGGTGGGGTGGTGGAAGCAGCGGCCCAGGGGAAGCCTCCAGGTCTGCACCATCAGAGGCGGGAGGCTCCTGTGGTCTGACAGCTCATAACCTGGACTGCTGGCCTGGGGAAGGCTGCAGAGGCCACCCGTCACCGAGCCAGCACAGCCTCCCCACCCACCTGCCCCAGGCACTCACCCACATGTACTCCGGGTAGTCAGCCAAGCGATTCAGCCCCTCGATGACAGTATCTCGGTCTTCCTCCCACTTCCTCTTGCAGAACACGATCTCCAGAAAGTACCACGTCCAGCCAATGAGGGGCACGTACAGCAGCTCCTTCTTAGCGAGGACTTTGGAGCTCTGGGGGAGGGAAGGCATGGGTCACGTCAGGTGGAGCCAGACCACTAGGTAGCTACACTCCCGCCCCAGGGACTTGCCCAGTGCTGCTCTGCAGCTGTGACTTTCCTGGTTCAAAGTGTGTGCTGCTCACAGGGACCCTGGCTTACAAGTGTGTGACTTGAACCAGCATTATCTAGTGGCAGAGATAAGCCACCCTAGGAGCAAGGAAACAGGCTTGGATGTGGTTATGCAAGGGCAAATCCCTGTGGGAAGGCAGGTGTGTAGGCAGCTGCCGTTCTGACCATTGGCTTCCTGGGACAGCTGGGTCCCTCCAATGACAGGTCTTTCACTGCAATGAAACCCGTCCTCCTGCCTGGGCAGCATGTACGCATCTGAGGCCACTTAGCTGGTCAGAGCAATTCTGTGGCCTCAGATGTGCTCACCCCGGAGGAAAAGGTCAATGATGAGGCATGAAGGAACAGCTAGTTCCAGGACCAGGTGGGGACCTGGAGGGCACTCTGCAGATGGACCCTTCAAATCAGTCACTCACTCCTAGCTCCAAAGAGCCAGGCTTAAAGGTCTCCAAGGAAGGAAAGCCCACCTGCCTTGTACTACTTATCCCCAGGCCTCCCCGGGACCCCGCTGCTCACTCCCAGGCCTCCCCGGGACCCTGCTGCTCACCCCCAGGCCTCCCCGGGACCCTGCTGCTCACCCCCAGGCCTCCCCGGAACCCTCCTGCTCACCCCCAGCACGCCAAAGCGCTCACACATGGTCCACCCGCAGAGGAAGTCGATCTCAAAGTTGTGATTGAGGATGATGACCACGTGCTCTTTCCCGAAGTGGTTCACCGTGGCCTGGTCGGTGAACAGAGTGCACTCCGTGCAGGACCACCACTCCAGGAGCATGACCAGTTCTGCGGGCAGAGGAAGCATGACCATGCTGTGGCAAGACCAGTCGCGGGCAGGGCCACCTCTCACGCAGCAGGCCATGTCCTCACGGAATCCCTGACGTGCTCTGGGAGTACCCATGGGGACACTCTTTTCACTTGAGGGGCATTTTCTGCCAAAACTAAGTTTTGAGGACTTGCATTTAACAGGCTTCCCAAAGCCCAACTTTCTCAAGGGAAAGGCCCGCTTCGCAGGGGACCTCTCACAGGACCACAGCACTGCAGAGTGGGTGGCGGAGCCGTGTGGAGACGGGGCAGGGCTCCCGCACCCCAGGGTGAGGGCGGGCGGGGAGTGGGGCCAGGCTCTCTCAGGAGCCCTCTTCCTGCTACACTGTGTCTAACTTCTGAAACAAAAAGCAAGACGAGTGTGCCGGCTTTCCGGCTCTTCCTGGGCTCTGGGCCCTGTGCTGGAGCAGGGCTTCCCTCAAGGACCAGGGGGTCTCCTTCCCTGAGAGCTCCAGGTCCACCACCATCCGCCCGAAGCCAGCAGGCAGTGCTGCTTCGGAACACCAGCAGCGTGGCACCCATCCACCCCGTGGGACTCCAGGTCCAGCACGTGCTGTGGAAAGAGCTCCGTGCATCTGTGCAGTGCAGGAGCAGCCTGAGGGGCGGACGCTCATCTGCTCAGGGGGAGGGCGGCCTCAGATCTTCAGCTGGAGCCAGTCGCCTGAGAAGAGTGACCTCGGACCATCGTAGGACAGCCATGTGCTTCTGGCACTCACGAAAACTGACGGCTCCAAGGAGCCACTGCAGACTCCTCTTGGGAACCAGCCCTGGGATAGAGGCCAGAGAGCACCGACAGGCTCAAAGATGACGGCCAGTGTGGGCAAGGCCGTGGGAGACGGACCTCGCACACACAGGGCCACGCCAATGGTGCAACTGCCTTGGGAAACCCTGGGCGGTCCTTCCCTGGTGGTCCTCCACACACCAGGTCTGGTCGAGCAGCTCCACCCTGGCACACCCCGAGAAGGTGGGCACATGTCCACATGGCAGTTCGCAAGACGCTTCCCAGCAGCTTGTGCAGCCATGGACACCCGACGCCTCTGTGCTCCCGGCACATGGGCGGAGCTCGGCCACAGTGAGGGCTGTTCTGAGGCCTGCCGCACCTGCAACCTGGCAGCCCCCAGGGACAGACAGCAGCTCAGGGCTGCCTGGGCTGGCAGCGACCCTAGGGCCTGAGGTTTCGTTCTGGTGGAGAGGCTCTGATGTGAGGCTGGTGAGGGCCCCACACTGGGCCATGTGCTCTAAGTGGGGACTTTTAACTCAGTAAAGCTGTCAGAAAAGAAAACCATGGCAGCCAAGGAGGGGCCCGGCTTGCCCATCTGGGAAGGATGCCGCTGACCGGGCTTTCCTCTTCTCCAGCAGGGCCACCTGAGATGGACATGGACAGGACCTGGCAGTGTGGCTCTGGCTGTTTCCCGCCAGCAAACTCAGCCTAACTGGAGGAGGGCCCTCCAGGGCGAGCTGCTTCTAGTGCGGTCTGTCAGAGCTAGACGGGACTTCTGAGGAATCACAGTGGGAACCTTTCATGTGAGATCTGCCCTCTTAAGTGTGTTCGTGTCCAGTGCAGCACTGCCATCAGCAGGCATGGTGTGTCACTGGGCCTGTTCACTGCAACGCGACCTCACACACCGCTGACCAGCGGCTGCCCCTTCCCTCCTGGGTCCTCCCCTGCTTCTCGGAGCTAGAGGCAGGCAGCATTCGCTGACTTCACTCAGCACAATGTCCTCGGGGGGCACCCACACTCTCCCCCACCCCAGAAGCCCCTTCCTGCCTACTGCTGAGCAGGCCCCCATCACTCACCCTGCCTGTCTTCACCCCTCATCTGCTGGTGGCTCAGGCTACTACCACCTCTGGGCTCTTGTGAAGGGGAGTATGGGCGTCTGGGGCGGGTGTTCTACAAAGCTTTACTCCCAGCAGTCTGAGAGCCGGCAATGTAGATTTAGGCAACTGGTTTAGCGCCTCCTGCTGTCCTTGACACGAACAAGCCACCTCTGCACATCTCACCACCGTACTCGATGACAGTCACGATCCCCGGGCGCTGCTGGACAGCTACTCTGCGTGTTCATTTAACTCCACAACACAGCTTGGGTGGGATTAGGTCTGTTTCACAGATGAGAAGATGAGGTTTGGAGCCTGGGCCCAGCTGCATGGTGCCCTCTGGGGGGCAGCAGGCAGGGCTGGGGGCAGCCTGGAACAGGAGCAGGTATTAGGCCCCCAGTCCATGCTGTGGGCTACACTCACCCAGGCCGAGAAGGGCTCCAACATGGACATTACGAGAGAAACACAGATGTGCACTGACCCCACTCAAGTCACATGACGAAGCTGGCACTTCCCTATGTGTCTGTCTTCATTTCAAGTATTTGAGGATTTTATTTGATTTTCTTAACTTCTCCCTCAATGATTCTTTCCGTTATGCTTTTTTTTTCTTTGCTTTCTTGATCCATCTCTTTCTGTTTTAAGACAAGGCCTTGCTATGTTGCCCAGGCTGGCCTTGAACTCTGGGGTTCAAGTGACCCTTTCTTAGTGCCCTGTGCCCAGCTCCAGCCACCCTTTTCTAACACTTTGGAAGTTGTGTTTGCTTTTCACTGTCCTTCACCCTCCGTTAACTGGTGAAGTCTACAGTAAGGCTTAACCTGCTTCCTGACCAGCCCCAGGCCAGTCACCTGGGCCGCCCTCCCGACAGCAGGTCACCTGGCATGGCTCCGTCCTTCCCTCTGGCATCACTGCTGCGACACGTTACTGTTCAGAGTCACCTGTGTTCCAAGGTCTTCAGCTGCCATTCCTTCTTGAAACTCGGACGCTCCTTTCACGACAGAAGCATATTCTTTGATGACCCGGGAATGCTCTACTTTGCTTGCCTACACGTCTGTTACTATTTTTATCTCACTCTCTTCCTGAAAGAACGTTTTGCTGATGGCAAAGGGGAGATGATGACAGTTTTGTCTCTGCAGCTGAGGACGTTGGGCCCACTTCCTGTGGAGCTGAGTCATCCAAGTTCCTCAGCCAAGTTCCTCCCTGGCACTGTGAGGGCCCCTATGTCTCCTGCTTGTGATTTTACCCGGATGGGCCCAGGTGCAGATTGGCGGTTTTCCCTGGAAGGTATTGGGGGATTCTCAGCCCCGCCTCTTCCTCTGTTGCTTGGACCTGCCCCGGTGCCCATGGCAAGGACGTGTCATTCCACCCAGCTTCTTTTAAGCCCTTTCCTCTTCCCAGCCTCTGCTTGCTCTGGTGGTGTCACCCCCTTTGTGTGTAGTTGACTCACTCTCTGTGTCTAAGGTGATGCCAGATCCACCCATCAAGCTCCCACAGTATACAATCTTCATTTGTAGAAGTTCTCGGGTGCTTCTCAAATTTGGTCCTGGTAGTTTCAAGTCCGCTGTTGTGTGTTTGCCCTTGATCGTGGGTGTGAACTGCACATTTCCCGGCCTGCAGAGTCCATGCTGCTCCCCTCTGCTGAGTCCAGGGTGCTGACCCTCACGCATGCTCCCCAGGCGGCGTGGGCTCCACTTCCTGGTGACTGCCTGCTGTCACGGCCTGGACACCTGCGTCCTACTTCATTCCACCCTTCCCATTTCTGCCAAGAGGGCTCCTTTCCTTAAGGATTCGGCTGTGGTGTGGTGTTATGCTTCCCAGCACACTGGAGAGGGAGTCTGATTAGTTCCGACCACTGTTGTTTCTTTCGGGTGCGTCTGCCACCAAGATGTACTCGGCTCATTCTGGCTCAGTGCCTGTGCTAGACAACAGGACTCCTGATTCTCCCTTTCCACAGAAGAGCAGCAGTCTCTCATCTTGGAAGGACAAGCTGAAGGGCAGGTGAGGCTGGGGTCTCGGAGACAGTGGATCAGGGTCCACTGCCTGCTCCTGAGCCGGGTGGGGACAGAGGAGGCAGGTCTGGGGACACTCCCCCTGAGAAAGCGCACAAGCCCTCATGCCCAAACACCGAGGAGCAGGCAGTGGAGGGAGACTAGAACCCCTCCTGAACCTCCCAGGAAGCCTCTGCCAAGGTGTCTGGGCTCAGTGGCCATGCCCACCACGCACACCCACACAGGCTTTAAAAACAGTAAAACACAAACAATAGCACACTGTGTACTCTGGTAAACTCTGCTTTTCCACTGAGTATTTGGTGGGTGTCTCTACCAGGAGAGGCTCCCATGGTGGGACCACCCCATGTGCAGCCTCCACCAAGGGCACCAGGCTTACTGCCAGCTTTGCTCCAATATAAATGGGACAGATGAGGGTGCCTGTCCACACAGGTGCTTCTGCAGCTCTCTCTCTAGGCTGCCGTCCTATTGCATGGAGTAACTGGACCAAAACCTAACCCAGTTGAGCTGCCAACAGACAGGGCCACGTTCCCTGCAAGGATGCACAGCTTGTGCCCCCTGGGGGCCCGCGTGAGCAGCTCTCTGCCACGCGGTAGGTGGAGGTGGGTGCCGTGCATGTGCAGATGGACAGACAGACACCCACACACACTCGTTATTCAAGGGCAGTCAGCGTCTCTTCTCCTAGAGACGCACGCTGCTGTGTGCTCGGGAGCGTGGCGCTGCCTGAGGGCTGCTTTGCCAAGCTCTGGTGCTGGGGGCAGCCAGACCAGCCACATGCCAGGAGCTGGGGCGGGGGCACCAAGCTGATGGTTCTCCTCACTTTTCTTTGAAAACCCCCAGCACTATGCTACACCACGTGGAACGGCCATTGTCGTGGGTCCACACGTTCCAGTGGTGGACACGACATGGCTTGACCCAGCAAAGGTCTGCACTGAACACCTTTTCACAGATCCACCGCCAGGAGCGGACTTGACAGCACCCGAGCAGCCCCTCGATCCCTCCTCCTGCAACAAGGGCCCAGCCCATGCCTGCTCTGCTCCCGGGGAGCCCCGGGAGGCTCCGAAGGGCTGCGTGGCCCTGGGCGGGGAGGCGGCGGGGACACTCACGGCTCCAGAGTGAGTAGGCCAGGCGGCAGTTCAGGCGGCGGTAGAGCTGCTTGTTGAGGGGCCAGAGCACCAGCGTGCACAGCTGGGTGAAGTTGATGATCAGCCCGCTCACCACGAAGACAAGCCCGATGAGCAGGTGCACCACGAACTGGGTCTTGAGGTAGGCGAGCAGGCCCATGGTCGCTGTCAGGGGCGGGCGCAGGGGCCTTCACTGAGCACAGCAGTCCTGCGGGCACAGGGGGCAGTCAGCATGCCCAGGGCCCGGGCAGGCAGCTGGCTAGAAGCCCTGCTTCACACTCAGGCCAAGGGGACAGTCCCTGCACCCTCTGCAGGAGCCCAGCTCCCGTGAACTCCTGGGACCTGAAAGCCAGCAGGCAGCTGCCCACCCTGGGCACTACAAGGCCCCACACACAGAGCACCAGCAGTGCCACACAGCCCATGACACCACAGCACAAACCACACAACATAACACCGCACACACACAATACCACACGACTAATGTGCTACACCCTACGAAACACATACCGCACACAAGAACACCTGACACCACGCTAACACATTAGCACAACATCGCGTACACCCCATGCATATACACACACCATGTGCGCCCTCTCTCTCTCTCTCTCTCTCTCTCTCTCTCATGCAAACAAGAAAGAGAAAGGAAGAAAGAAGAAAGGGTAGGGGAGGGTCTGGAGGAAGTGCTCCCAGCCAGTGACAGTGATCACCTAGGCAAAAGCAGGAGGGACTTTATTTTATTTGGTGTCTCACCTAAAAGATCAAAGCACAACACCTCAACCAATGCTCAGCCCCCAGCGGGCGCAGAGGAAGGCCAGACTTGCTCTGCTCCGGCACAGGAGTGTGGCTCCCGAGGGTGACCAGCTCCCCTTTCCCTCCAGACTCCACCATGGTGGGGGGCACGGCGCACCACACACCACGGCCGTACACAGACCCTGCCTGTGGCTGGCTGCTTCATCCACCTGCTGGGCTCCCATGGGGGCAGGACTGTCCAAGGGTCCTCCCCACATCAGAAACTACACCCTGGGGCATGAAGGAATCAGCGCCCAGGGCCCTGGGAGAGCTCTTCTGTGCACTGCTCCGCCCCTCTGGACTCCAGTCCTCTGCCCTCTGCCTCCAGGGATTTGCCAGGATGCCAAGCTCTCAGCCCTGGGCAGGAACCTGCAAGAGGGGGACGCTCACCAGGCAGGCCTCTGGCACCACAGCACAGAGAGCGGCCTGGTCCCATGGCTTCTCCCAGCCACACGTGCAGCATGGAGATGTGGCAGGGAGAGCCTGGCCCTCGCCCTCTGAAGGTGGCCTGCTGGTAACCTGCTCCCAAGAGTGGCTCCCACAGCATGCTGGACTTCCATGGAGGCTGGCTCCTCCTGGCTCCGGCCCACAGAGGGCATGAGCAGCAGCCCTGCCCACATGGGTGGCCGAGACTCCACACCTGGGAACATCCTCCAGCCCTGTCAGGCCTCCCAGTGACCATGGTCCTGTTGTCAGCTCAACTGCAGCCACAAGAGCGACCCCAAGTCCCCCAGCCAAGTCCTCCTGGATCACAGACTCCAGAAATTGTGGGGATAATAGCCGTCTACTGTTTTGTGTCACTGATTTGTTAAGCAATAATGAAAAATCAATATATTACACTAAATATAAGGTCAAGGAAACAGGAGAGGGATGGCGGAAATGCTTCTCAGGAGCTTAACTGTGCTCCAGGATTGGCCCCAAACAAGTCCATGTCCTAACCTGCTAATTCCAGAAAGCAGGCACTTTCTGATCTTACCTGACAGGTCAGTGAACCGAAACACAGAAGGTCAGGCCTTGCCCAGAGTCTCGCAGGAGCCTGGCAGGTGAGCCAGATCCCAGTGCAGGCCATAATGTCCGACAGCCCATGGGCACAACCCAAGGCCCAGGAGCCACCGCGCGAGGACAGGGGTCCTTGGGCAGTCTGGAGCATCCAGCAGGCCTGGGGCTTCAGCCCTTATAACAAGGAGACTGGACCTGGTCAGACGGTAAGACTCATCTGGCCCCAAAGCCCCAGGGGCTGAGCTGTTCCACTCCAGACCAGAATAATCGGGGTCTCCAAAGCCAGCGGGCACACGGCACATCAGCTCTGATGCATCTGGAGCAGGTTCCATTTCCAGGAAGGGCAAGGCTGGGAGTCTGACCTGGAGAAGTCCACCTTGTGATGTGTGGCTTGCACATGGCCGTGACACATGCACTGGGCGAGTTCTGACAAGTTCAGGCACCAAGCGGTCACCACTGTGAGGCCACGGGACGTGCTGTCCCTTTTGGTCCCCACCCTGGCAACACCAACCAGGCTCCCAATTTTTTTCTTTTGCAAGGGACTCAGAGGCTCCCGGCCAGGCCGTCAGGGGCAGCACTGCCGAGGTCCCTGCTGTGGTGCAGTCGTGAGAGAACCTGCGCCACGTCTCCTCACCTGCTGGAGGCCTCTAGAGGTGAAGGCAGCCACTGTGCCTGTCACATCCCAGTGCTGCGTGGACAGGGCTATCACCAGGAATGCAACCACGGCCTGCTGTGGAAGGCTGCCCACCCGCATGCCCTGTGCCAGACCTCCGAGCCCTCGCCACCCTGCAGCTCACGCTCTCCGGGCCCAGGTGCCACACGCCACCCCTTCCTGCTGGAACTTGGGTGCCTGGAGTTCGGCTTCAAGGTCAGAGTCTCTGAGGCCCCTCCGTCTTGCCAAGGAGATGGACCCAGCTGCCTGCCAGCCTTGGCAGGACTGACTTCAGCAAGGCTGCCCCGCTCCATGCCCCAGGCCACTGCCCAACTGGTTCACCCGAACTATTTGAGATGGTGTCTGCCACCTGTCTGCCAGGTCCCCCATGGCTGACCCCTTCCCAGGCCATCAGCCTCTACCCCTGATGCCCAGGGATGGTACTATAACACGACTTCACTGCTCCCTGTGGTCACACCTGGGCTGGGAGATGTCTCCCTTCACTTGCTCAACTTCAGCCACCTGCTCTCAGGAGGTACCTCCACCTGGCCTGCCTGAAAGCAACCGCAGGGGACTGCTTCAGCCACTGCCACATCCCTGCCAGGGGTTTGTTCCAGCTCTCAGACCCGCCCAGGTGCCCTGTCCCACCTCTGCCTTAGCGGCCCTGACCTTGGTAGACACACGACCTGTAGCTGCCCTGCCCCTCTTGGCCCTCACCTGCTGGTCTGTCTCCAAATCCTCTGGACGGCAGGGCAGGAAGGCACAGGGAAGGGCTGGGCTCCACCCCAGGAGTGTTTGCTCAGGTGCCCTGAGAGCGACTTCTTAAAATGTTCTCCCCAATTTTAAATTGACTTCCCACTTTTAAAGCCAAGTTTAAAAGGATATAAGTTTTGGCACATGGCAAATTTTGACTTGTTAAAGTATAAATTCAATGTTTTTAAAAAAATTTTTTTAGTTGTAGATGGACACAGTACCTTTATTTCATTTATTTACTTTTACGTGGAGCTGAGGGTCGAACCCAGTGCCTCACAAGTGCTAGGCAAGCGCTCTGCCACCAAGCCACAACCCCAGCTTCAGCGTTTTAGGTGAAGCCTAAATGCCCTGGCAAGCGGACCCCAGCCCAGCCCACTCCCACACACGGCGACGGGCCTTCTTCCCAGGAGGGGCATCTGTTCCCTGCTCCCCGGTGTACGATTCCACAGGCGGGCCTTCTGCCCCAGGGCTTCAGGACTAGGTGACACACTGCAAGTCTCTTCTGCCTCACGCTCCACGTGAGACACTCTTACTGAATGCTCTGACCCACTGCTCTGCAGTAGAAGCACGTGTGACCATTGGACACTCCCGGACATTCCTCCCGCAGAGGCTCTGAGCTGTCACCTTCTGTCCCCACAGTCAGGATGATCTACTTGCAACACCTCAAGGGCACCCAGAACCTCAGCATGCTCAGCAGCATTCCGGGCCCCATCCACAGCAGCCCACCAAGGGTCTCAGCAGCCTTCAGGGGCTCCCCGCCCAGGACCCAGCTGGCCTCTAGGTCCTCTGACTCAGGTTCTGAGCCCACAGAGTGCTCGTGTAGATGGTCCCACCAGCTGAGGAGCCTGCATCCTCAGCTGCTGTAGGCTCAACACTTCTGGCCAAGTAAACGCTACAGGGATGTCAGGCACTTCCTGCACCATCTGTCCCTTAGGGGACACCCGACATGGCCGCAGGCTGAAGCTGTACCACTAGCCGTCTCCAGTGAGAAGCACGGTGTCTGCTAAGCTGCCAGCAACCTGACCAGGGCCAGTATGGGCTGAGCTGATGTCCCACCCCACGTGGTTGTCCATGCGGCCAGTGTGGGGCACCGGCCTTCCAGCTCCAGCCCTGAAGACTTCCTGAGTCAGGTGCAGTTAAGGCAAGGAAAGAGACACCTGCGCTCACGGAGTCTGAGGTCTTGGACGCCACGCGGGACCCTCTGGTGCAAAGAGCACAGCAAGGCCAATGGCAGGCCTGCTGTGCCAGCCCCTGGGCACCCTGCAGCCCACAGGGCACGTGCCTTCCCAGTGCCATCAGCCCTCCAGGCCTTCTGACCTGGGTCCTCACTCAGCCCTAGTGTAAAGACCCCTGTGGTGCCGTGGCCTGAAGTGCTCTCAGCACCGCACAGACCCGCCACGGAGCACGTGTGGCTGGCCTGCACCTCCGGGAGGAGGGGGCACTTGCGTCTTGCTGAAAGCACAAAGGTGCCCAGCATCCTCCTGCGCCCTCAGTGCCCAGGCTGAGGGACCTGTGGGAAGCCCAGGGCGGCCCAGGGGAGTGTGGCATCACGGGGCAAGCGTGACTTTATTTTCCTGCCCGCTGTGATGTTGCAATAATACGAATGCGGCCAGTTCTGAGGTCTAATTCTCTCTGAGTCACAGATGGGGAAACCAAGGCCCAATAGGGTCCAGAGTCCAGCTTTGGGGCACAAAGCCACTCCTTTATCTGTACGTCCCACACATGAAGACGGGGTTCAGGTGGGTGGGGTCCCTGTGGACTGAGCTGGAGCACAGCTCTTCACGCCTCCCCAACACTGGTTACCCTGGACACCACGCACAGCCCCAGAGCCAGGGGCAGGGTCTGCCAGTGGCCTCTCCCCACCCAGCAGGGAGGCCACACAGGGCAGGATCTCTGCTCAGAACAACTTCCACACACTGGCATGACCTCTAGGGCCAGCACCCAGCAGCTGGAGGTGGGACAGCCAGCCCATCCTACCCACATGGCACCTTCCAAGGATGCTCAAGAGCTCTGAGTGTTCCTAAGTGAATCAAGTCCCCCCAAAGGTAACCCCAGGACCGCAGAACCTGACCATATCTGTATCCTGATCACCTCTTGTGAAGAGGTGACCAAGTTAGCTGACATCACTGGGGTGGGCCCTGATCCAACGTGACCAGCATACTCATGGAAGGGGGGGCCCATGAAGACGAGCTGAGGAGAGCAGGCCAGCTCTGCCATGCTGCCCGCTTGGGCTCCCTGCTCCAGAGCGCCAGGATGGACCCTGGAGCATGAGCCCTGGCCTGTGGTGCTCTACTGCTACAGCCCCGCCAGCTCACGCCCGCCCACAGACACCTGGGCCTCCCCCTGCTTCCTGGATCCCACCGTGCTGAAGACACCCTGCCTGCCCCACTGCTGCCTCGGCCCCAGCCCTCCCAGACACCGCCCAACCCAGCCGCCCTGCACCTGCCTCCGAGCCCATCTCCCCATCGGCCTAACACCAGTCCGATCCCATCATTCCCTTCACTCTAGCTGCTCAAGAAGCAGCCGGCCAGAGGGTCCCTGTGGACCACCTCCCAGGTATGTGCCCATCTCTGCCAACACCCCAACCTCCCCAACACTGCCCCCGCAGAACCACAGTCCCCAGTACAACTCCCTGTGGCCACCAGTGACCGCTAGCGACTGCCCGAGCGCTGTGTCTGCTCCTGCGGAAATCCTGCTGAGGGCTGTGTGGCTCTGAGGGGTGAGTTCAGTCCCTCCACCCACGAGCCCTCTGTGGCTCTACGGCAGCCCCGATCTGGAACACCTGCTCGTGCTCAGCCACGTCTTGCTCTAGGCAGGCAACCTGCTGCCTCGGGTCTGAGCGTCCAGTGGGGAGGTAACGTCGCGGATGGACTGGGGTGGAGACCTATTGAATTCGCAGTCACATGCCAGCTGGCCTGATGGCCTTACCAGGAGCGAAGCTGGCCTGCGCAGACAGCGGCGGCGGAGGGAAGCCTGCTGAACACGCCTGACGCATGGACTGTCACCGACATTCGAGAGAGGAGGCTTGAATCACAGGAGAATTTCAAAGACGTCCAAGTTCAAGTGCACGACGAAGGAGAACTGAGAAATGACTGCCACCCTCCCTCTGCCTCTTGCCCGTTCCTGTCCCTCCGACCCTCTGCCCACTACTGCCCAGCGTCTGAGACCCTGGTCAGGAAATGCTGCAGAAGAAAGCCCACTTGCAGCAAAGTGGAGGAGCCAAGGGCAGCAGAGCCCTGGGCGCAACGTGAGGCATCTCCCCAGGGGGCAGCAAGCCCAGCAACGGAGACAGCACCACTGGGGGCTGCGCAGTACGGAGGGTCAGAGATGTGGTGACAGTCTTTAGCAAGGACATAATGTGAGCTGTGGCCCGGCCGGGGCATGTCTTATTCACCAGCCACTCAGCAAGTCAGAAATTGAGGATGCTTATAAAAGAGCACAGCTAAAATTTTAGGTGGAACAAACATAGTCTGATTTTTGAGTCTGAAGGTCAAACTCAGCCGTGGGTGCAGGTACCCGCAGAGCACCTGGTCTTCCGGGAGGCCTGGAGACAGGAAACGCACACGTGTTGGTCCTCCCAACCTGCCAGCACCTGGAATTAGCAGGAGTCTGAAACTGGGAGCAGGAGATTGCCTCCGATGCCAGAGGGTCCACTTCACCAAGTGCCATGCAACACAGGAGACCACAGGAACGCTGTGGAAGAGCAACCGTGCTCAGAACCAAGGCCACCCAAGGCAGTCACAGGGACCAAGGGGAGACACTTCCCTTTCCTCAGCAGTCCTCGGACACTGACAGCTCTGCACCACCTGGGCATCTGGGGCCCTGTATGGTCACTTACGTCCTTGGCTGCTGGAACCTTTGCTCCACCTGATCAGACCCTATGTGTCATTTGGGCCCCATGTGGTCACTTGAGGTGCTGGTCTGGAAGCTCTGCCATCTTCAACACGTGGCTTCCAGCTTGTTCTGAGCTCTGCCTTCTGGGAGGCAGGAAGAGGGAAGCCGCGGGTGCAGGCAGAGGAGGACACGGTCCCCTTAAGAGTACAGGCAGTGCTGGGCGAGTGACCATGGTGACAACACATGTGACACAGAATCAGGGCGGAGGGAAGGAGGGGCTCTCTGAGCATGCTACGGATGAGAGCAGGCAGAACGAGCGGCGCCCTGGGCCCTGGCCACGGTGCCCCTGGCCACACGAGACCTGGTTTGGCCGTGCCCCTGCTTCCTGGTAGGTGGAGCCGACACCAGACTCCCAGCTGGCTCCAGGGCTCACCCAGGAGTAGTGCTGCGGGGTGGCGTCCTGTGACCTCCAGCTGGCCTACCACGACCTTACAGTCTCCCTTCTGCCCGCTGGTCATCCAGTGAGGAAGCTCTGCCAGCCTGCTGGGTGACAGGCCCACAGCAGGCAGAGGTGGATCATCCCAGCTGAGGTCCCCAGACCAGGCAGGCTGCAGCAGGAGAATGGAAAACCCCCCCAGCTGAGCCCTGCCCAAAGTGCAGCCCCCGAAGAGGGGTGGTCTCAAATCGCCACATTCTGAGGCCGTGTGTCAGACTGATACACACAAGACAGAGAAGCCACACGTCAAAGCTGGAGCCTGGAGCGTCCTTGACGTACCCGAAGGACCCCAGGACGCACAGGTCGGCTCCACAGTACACATGATAAACAAGCCAGAAAGAAACCATGGAAGAGCTGCAGACCCGCGCACACGGAGCCTCTGTCACCACACAGCTGGACACGCCCAGGTCCCAGGCACCAGTGACCAGGCAGGTGTCCCATGTCCTTCACGTGGAAAGTGGCTGATGTGACCACGGCACAGGTTGGGATCCCTGTGCACCAAGCACACAGGCCAAGGGCAGCGGCAGCTGACTCGTGCCTTCCCTGAGCCTCAGCTTTGTGCTTGGTGGATTTAGATATCACTGAAGCAAATAAAATATAAAATTGACTTAAATCGTCACTGGGTTTGTGGGGCTCTTTAAGTAGTACCTACTTCCTCCACCAAGGGACAGCCAGGTGCAATCCAATCACATTCCTAAACCACCCCAACCCCAAAATCCAATCACATTCTTAAACTGCCCTCCAGTCCTTCAGAGAAGCCCCTTGGTGACCAACTGCTGTGGCTACCTACTTCGTGATGGCCACTGCTGGGGACAAACCCCACCAGGACAGTCCTAGCCCTGGGTTCTGCGATTTGAGCCCCAGCTCAGAGCTGGGCCAGGGAGGTGACCATCCCCTCCTGGAAGAGCTGACCCAGGGCAGGCGGGGCTTGGTCCAGCCAGGGAGAAGGCGGCGGGGTCTGCGGGGCTTCTTGGGAGGCAAGAGACAGACCCCTCCGGCCCCACCTGCAGCTCCTTCCCTCCTGAGTGGGGCGGGGCCGGGGCCTCTCAGGAGCCTGAAGCACAAAGGTGCAGACCAAAGACCAAGGCCGTGGTGGCAGGGGGTGACTGGGTCCTGGGCACTGCTGGGCAGCTGTGTTGTGCCAGGGGCTGGTCCGGAACACACGGCGCAGTGCGTGACGGTGGTGGCACTGTTCACACACTGTGCCACTGTACGTACATTTGTGCCAAGAGCAGCGAGGCCTCATCCACCATCATCCCGAGTCGACACGATCGGTCTCCTGAAAGAAGAGTGCCACAGGGGCTGGGGCGCACTCGAACCCGAAACACGCCCAGTCAAGGCGGGCAGGGCGCGGAGGGCAGCCCCATGGCGAGAAGGGAGTGGCTGTGCACCAGCGGGAGGACGGCCTGCAGCTCTGGCCTCGTGGGGACCTGGGCACTGTTCCACAGGCAAGGTCACGCAAGTCCAGCCTGGCTGTCCCGCTGATGGGAAGAGCCACACGGCAGCTTACAGGAGGGCAGGGCAGCCTGGCTCCATTCTGACTGCCCCCACCCCACAGGCCACTGAAGGAGCCCAGGGGCCTGAGAGAGGCAAGGAGGCAGGGAGCTCTCAGGCACTCTCAGAGGGGATGGGCCACACACGGACTGAGCAGGCGAGGGGTGATTTGCAAGTCATGGTGGACACGGGCCATCTGCATTCCATAAACCCTGGCAGGAAGAGCCCAGGGAGAATGGGGCTGTGCAGGGACAGGCAAGGAGGGCGTGGTGCACAAGCAAAGGACAGAGTGGGTCCTGGTGTCACGGAGCAGGTGGGCAGCTGGTGAGGACCCCCGGTCTCACCCCACCTACCCCAATTCTCCAAGCTCCAAAACCTTTTGTGGCCTCCAGGGTGTCTGCTGGTTTTCCTGGCCTGAGTGGAGGTGGTGTTGGTGCAGGCAGGGCGCTGTGCACAGCTCCCAGGGCCTGGTGACTGCACAATGGGCCTGTGACCAGCCTCTGGGCCTGCGGGCGTGGCAGTCTGCTCACACCACGCTCTGTGTGGTAGCAGAGTTGCAGTGCTGCACTCCAAGACATGCACACAGGAGGTGCATGCAGCATGCACACGTGATGCCTGCACACACCCACAGTGCTCACGGTGGCTGGCTAGGATGTGGCCTTCTTGCAGGGGACTGTGCTAGGAAGTGAGAGGCCCCGGGACAGCAGCAGGCCCACTGCGGGCGGCCTCCTCGGACTCGCTGCCCAGCATGCATACTGTCTGACCCTCGAGGCCAACAGGAGGTGGAGAGCCAAGTGTCCCTGGGACGTGGACCGCTCGTCACTCCCACCCTCAGGACAGGAGCAAAGATCAACGGCCCACAAGTCCCTAGCAGTTCTTCGTCCCTGTGGAGGTCTGAGGGGGCAGGACAGAGAACCCAGCACGATGTGGGGAGAGGCAGGTGCCTGCGAGAGGAGTGGACGGCAGCCCTGGGGGTGCTGGGGAAGAGGGGCCTGGCCACCCTGATGCTCCTCCCCAGGCCCACCCAGGTGCTTGCAGGACAGTGGGAAGGTCCTGAGGACTGCTCTCCCAGGCAGCTCAGAGGCAGGCACTCCACGTGTTCTCAGACAAGAGCAGCAGACCTCAGAGGAGGGACACAGAATTGGACAAAGACAGGAATGTGGCCACAACTGCCCGTAAACAGGCTTCATGACCCATACCTTTAAAAACAGATTTTCTAAAAAAAAAAGTAGATTCAAAATGAAATAAATGAAGTGGGTTTCAGAACAGTCCTCCACAGCCCCTGGATGGCGCTCCAGGGCTGAGGGAGGCAGCGCAGGAGCCTGCAGCAGCCACCGTGGAAGGCCAGGCTTGCTCCTGGAGTTCCCTGTCTGGACATAAGTTCAGAAAACCTCAGCTACACAAATGCCTGGACACAAAGGAGAGTCTCCAAGACACTGACCAGTGCAGGCACACCTGTGACCCCAGCAACTCAAGAGGCCCGACCCTAGTACCAGAACAGCAGGCAGAGCGAAGTGGGAGCAGCGTGCAGCTGTCCTCCAAACGGTGTGTGGCCTGGGGGCTCCCCAGTTGCTCAGTGGCTGTCCCACGCCCTGGGGCAGGAAGGTTGAGCTGACGCAGAGCTCCCGCCCCACACCCCGCCCCCTACACGGCCTCTCCTTGCACCTGGCCTGTGCTCGTTATGGCACGTGGGGCTCTGGGTGAGAGGGGGGTCATGGCCTGGCACCCCAGGCGGACGCTACTGGGAGGCCACAGGCGCCCAGCCAGGCAGTGCCAAGCCCGTCACTCCACTCCAGCTGCGCCCAAGTCAGCTTCTCCAGGGAAAGCGAGTCCCACCGCGATCCTGCCCTCCCGGCTTGCAGGGCAGGCTTAGAACACACAGATCTACACTGCACGTCTCTCTACTCTGCTCCTTGAGCAGGGAACGGACCCGGCTGGCTGTTCTCTCTTCTCTGGCTTTCCCCCAAATTCCCAAGCGTTCAGACTAAACTGAAGTTCTCTTCACAACTTACACTGGTCATTCCACCCACAGAGGCCAAGGCCGAGGTCCCAGAAGGAGAGGTGCCCTCCCTGCCACCTGCCTCGGCCAGGGAAGGGCAGTTTGTCCTGCAGCTGGGGAGTGCGCCTGGCCAAACCTCTCTGTCTCCCCACCCTGCACTGCTCTGGGAGGGTAGGCCCACAGGGCCAGGCCCCAGAGCTGCTCAGGCCCTGCCACACTGTCTCCTCCTGATGTGCTGCCCTGCCCCTCCCGGGCTCCATACCTGTCCTTTATCTTCCTTGTCTCCTTCTGTTCTGGATCCCAGGTCACCAGGGCACAGGGCTGGAGGAACCTGTGGCCTCCTGCCCAAGAGCAGCACAACAGGACTCAGCCAGCAGGACACAGGGACAGCCCAGTGGCCACTCGGCCACATCCCGGAACACGAAAATAGCCACACTGCCAAGTGGGTGACATGTCAGGGCCAGCCGTGTGGCCACCCTCCCACTTGGCAAGGGAGGGGCAAGGCTGTGGGAGGCCCATGGCGGCAGGACCCTGGCACACAGCAATGAGCTCAGGACACCGGCCTGCCTCCCTGAGGACCCAGCCTCCAACAAGCCCCTGGCCTGCAGTGCCATGTCCCCAGCTCCAGGAAGCAGGTCGGAGGCACAGCAGGGCCCACACTGCGGCCCTCCCGCAGGTCCCATGCCTGCCCTTGCCAAGGGCCCCGCCACCTCCACCAAACACAGAAACAACCTCCTGGCTCTGAGCCAACAGGGCAGCCTCTCCAGCCTTCACCTCTGGGGGCCCCTCTGCAGCCGCCTCACCCAGGTGCTGGGCAGGGAGGACGGCCATTCTGTGCAGGAAAGGCGGGTCCAACACAGGCCAGCAAGGCCCAGCAAGGCCCAGCACAGGCCAGCAAGGCCTAACATAGGCTAACATAGGCCATCACAGGCCATCACAGGCCAGCAAGGCCCAGGACAGGTCAGCACAGGCCAGCAAGGCCCAGCACAGGCCAGCACAGACCAGTAAGGCCCAACATAGGCCCAGTAGAGGTCAGCAAGGCCCAGCACAGGTCAGCACAGGCCAGCAGAGGCCAGCAAGGCCCAGCACAGGCCAGCAGAGGCCAGCAAGGCCCAGCACAGGCCAGCACAGGCAGAGCGGGTAGCGCTGGTGTGGGATGGCAGGCTGTGGCAGCAGATGGAAGGTGGGAACCTGGGCTCCACTGGAGAGGGCAGCAGGACCAGGAGCTGTGAGTGTGACCACCAGTCACCCCTTGGGGAGGAAGACGCCAGCTGCACCTCCCCAGATCACGCTGAAATAGAGCCCATGGCGAGGAACCTGAGGACTGGTCCTCTCAAAAAGGCTTGTTTTACAATGGAGCGAGCGCAGGAGGTGGGACCACCTGCGCTCAGCAGCCACACCAGGGCCTGGCTTGCGGGGAGGCCACCAAGGCCTGGGGGAGGAAGGCGAGGAGGCAAAGAGGCTTGGTTCACAGGCTGGGTGGGCGGACTCCAGGAAGAACCCAACCTCACCTTCCAGCAGACAGCCCGCTGCCTGTACCTCTACGGAAGAGCCACAGCAAAGGCAGAGGGTACGATGAGCTTCAAGAGCACCCTGCTGGACACCACAGACCACAATCAGCCACTCCTGCCGCCTCTCCAGTGCACAGTGGACAGTGACCATGTGGGGCTGGTGCCCCTGTTGCAGCCTCCTCTCCTGTCCCTGTGAGGGGACAGGTCAAGGCCCCCTGGGCAACGGGGCTGCCAAACTCAGGATCTTCCCGACTACAGGTTTGTTTCCACAAAGCCAAGCCACCTGGGAGGGTCTCCAGGCCATACTGGGTGGACAGACACCCAGGCCCACCAATTCCAGAGCTCCAAGCACACCACAACTGCTACTTGGCACCAGGCACCAGCTAACTCTGAAGATGTCTCGGGTGCCCTTGAATCTACTTTGGAAAGACCCAGTTCTAGAGACAGCACTGAGACATGGGAAGAGAAATGGCAACCTCACGGAGGCGGCTCCCTGCTGCACGTGGTGTCCCCACTGGGGCTAAGGAGACATGTGTCCTCCAGCCTGCAGCTCAGGGGGAAGGCAGCCTAAGGAGACTGGGCTGAGGTCCCAGGGGCTCAGACAGCTGCAGTCAGGGTAGCCAGGGGAGGGAGGGCCGGGAACCCACAGCACGGCCTCAGGGACGCACGAGGCTGCCCAGTGCCAGCCACGGGAGCCACAGACACACAGGCACCACTCCACACTGCCAGGCAAAAGGGGCACACAGACATTTTGTTATAAAACACTCTCCCTGGGAAGAGTGGACGGGGTCATGAGGATGACCTCTGGGTTAGGAAGGAAGGTTCCGGCACCCTCTGCTTTCCTTATTGTTGTCATGAAATGGGTATTATTCCTGTAATCATAAATACCATCAAAAGCCAAAAGATATCCTAAGTTAACAGCTTAAAGAGTCATTTAAGGCAGACAGAGGGAAGGAAGTGTTTAATAACACCGCCCCCCACTTGCTCTCAGCACTGACGGAACCCAGGCCTCCAGCACCCTGGGCAAGCCTCCAGTCTGAGCTACCCCAGCCCAACAGCACTCTTGAAGCCACTGATCTGCACAGTCCCAGATCAGCAGGGCTGCCCGGGGAGCCCCAGGGCCGTGCATCTGGTGCCAGAGTGTGCCTGGCTGTGGTGAGGAACAGTGACTAATGCCACCTCCTGTCCCTGGGGGCTTCTCTCCTGAGGTGACTGCTCTTTGCACCACAGCAAGCACTGCACCACCAAGCAGCTCAGTGCACAGAAGCGACACCCTCCTGCGGAAAGGCTCTGCAAGCCAGTGGGAGGCAGGCAGCCTGGGGGAGTCGAGGCACCCAGGAGTGCCAGTGGGGGCTCCTTGGCACTGCCATCGGAGGTGGCCCATTGCTGCGCTGACGAGGGATCCTCACGCTGAGTGACGCTGGAAAGCTGGGCTGCAGCCTGCTGGCTCCTGGAGGCGTTCAGCTCACCTTCTGACTCCACAAATGTGCAGGGGACTCACCCACAGTTCTATCATCTAAACCGATCTTTCAAATATGCAGGACAGCTTGGATCTAAAATGCCAAGTATTTAGGAGTAACTTTGCAACACTTGAAGTTCTTCAGCTGCTTCTGAATTCCAGGGCCTTCTACCTGACACAGCAAGCCCTCCTGGCACCTACTGGCAGCCGCAGCAGAGATGGGGCACCTGCCACTCAGGGAAGCACCTATGCTCTGACCAGGGCCGAGCAGAAGACATGCCCAAGGGTGACCGCCACCAGGAGGCTGTGGCCACAAGCCCTCCCCTCCGAGAGCTGCTCTTTCCTCCTCCCTGCATACCTTCCTCACTCACTCCCATTAAGTTGATTTTTCTAGGCTGTGACACACACCAGGAACAGGCCTATGACTGTCAGAATCAGGGTAACGAGTCAACTGTAGGTGGAAACACATTTCTATACTGAAATGACGCTCAGATACACGGAGACGGGCCTCTCACTGCCCGAGCAGCCACGTTGCCAGTACTTTCAGAAATACTGGCACCAAGTGGGGAGACCTTGGAGTCAACAGCAGTGGGACCCAAAAGTTTTCCCAGGACTCTGACACCAGAGCAACCAGTATCTGAGCACAACCCCAAATCTAGTTGCTCTACAAGCTGTATAGAATTTTGGACCTGGGACAAAGAAAAGCAAAATGTAATCCCATAATTCTTCGGCTATTCTTCCCTAGACCCTTTCCTTCCCACAAAAATTTGGCTGAAATAAACTACGTTGCCAGCAAGAATGCTCTGGATTTTTATAAAAACCCTCAATTGCTTTGCCTTATACCTGACTACACCTCTGAAAATAGCCCCTTTATTCCATTCTCCTCACTAAACACACTTTGAATACCATTTGTTTTCTATCAAGACCACAAAGAATTCAAAGTATGAAGATAAAAATTATGGCAGTCTCAAAAAACACACAAAGTTCCAGAAAATTTAACTTCCATTCATCTTTTGTTAAAAGGTTACTTGAGGATATAGTCCAGCAAAACATGGAGGAATCAAATGAAAAGGAAGACATGAGATTTAAGAAAAAAAAACAAAAATAACCTAGTCCTGCCATGAAAAGAAACCCCAGGAAAATAATTGTATAGATGGCCTAGAAAGAATATGGTCAAATTAAAACAAGAAGTCAGAGAAAGATTTTCCAAAAAAAGCGAGTTTGTTCAAGAAAGAAAGTGAGGGTGATTAAGGTAACTGAAGCTTTTGGTACTGAAAGAGAAGACAAGAAATTAAATAAAAAGACAAGAAATTAAGATTTTCAAGTAATAAAAAGTGCTAGGTATGATGCAGGTATAAATAATGGTCACGTGGGGTAGGATTTTCCACACCTGCTTCACCGGGTGCTCAGAACTCCCCTACTTCAAGCAGCAAAGACTTACTGGCTCGGGATTACACATCCTTCCCTGTGGCTTTTGCAGCACTGAGTTTTAAAATATATATGAGGTTGTTTGTGGGTTTTCAATATTTCAGAGCAACCCCTCCAAGCAGCTTGCAGAACTTAATTATAATACCAAACAGAATACAAACGCCACAACCCCAAATTACTTCACATAATGAGGCCAGGAGATTCTTATCTGAAGTCAACGTAACAAAAAGCGAAGTTTAAGTACATAAAAGTTTTAAGAAAACCCACAGACTATGTAAGAGTAACATCAGGACTAGAATCCTTGAGGGTGGCAGGTGCAGAGGTCAAACAGACGCCCGACCGTGAGTGTGGGAGTCACCAGGCACCGTTCACAAAGGCCAGGATTCATCTCTTAGGTAGACACTTAGAGATCCTGGACAGCTCCTGGCAGAGGCTCAGCAACTGTCCGCGAGGCTGAGTGGACTCAACAAGCCACATGACAGCAGCACCCGCAACTGCCAAAGCCGCGGCCAGGAGCGGGTACAAGGGCTCCCTCCACTCTGCAGCTCCCAGCTCTGGACCAGGGGAGCCACCAGCTACAACGTGAAAATGTCAAAGCAACTCGACATGCAGTCAACGCAAACAAATCAAGACCCTGTGTTGTACCTGAGGATGACAAACAGCTCCCTTTGCTACTTGGTAAGGAACGACCTGGAGGAGGTCACTTCGCAGTGTCCCAAAAGCCCAGCAGGCCCTGCGCACCCTGCAATCTGCTCCTGGCACCAGGAGTGGATGCCCACCGAGAGAGCCAAGTCAGGGTGCTCGAGCCAGGCCTTCTGACCCATTTCTGTCTCAGTACATGATGTGACCACTTGAACTCCAGTCTCTCACCTGAAGGTTAAAATAATAAGCTGACCTCTGCCACCAATGTCCCTGGCTGCTCTGAGGACCCCTGGGAGTGAGTGCCCAGCACTTCTGTGCTATGCAGGGGCCCAGTCAGTCCCCCACCTCAGTGACAGGCTCGTGGCTGAAAGATCCCCTTAAGCCAATTACAGAGGTTGCTCAGGTTGCCAGCCAGCAAACAAAGGTGCTGTTTTCCCAACGAATAAGGAGTCACTGATCATTTCAGGCATTTGCAAAACTGCATAATTAAACCCCTTATCCCAAGAAATGACTTACTACAAGAGGGTCTCACTGAAACTGTTATGGAAGCCCATGTTCCCCCAACCTGAAGATACCTGGCACCGCTCCCTGAGAAGTCTGCAGGGAGGAAAAGGGCGCGAGGGCCAGCGCTCGCTGAAGCCGAGTCTCCATACCCCGGTCAGCTGGCCAGGCTTTCGCTACTTGCGCAAGCGCTTCACCAGGCTCCAACCCTGATTCCTGGACGTGGTCATGAACCACGGGTGTTGGAGACAGTGTGTTTTCTCAGGCAGCCATCCAGTTGCTTTGACCATGGTGACGGAAACAGCAGCAGACAGACCTGCAGGGGCGCGGGAAGACACAGCCCCCGCTCCTCCACGCCCCACACAGGAACTGCTACGAGACGCTTCTCAGGGGCAGCGATTCTTCTTTAAGTGTGGGGAACACCAGAGTCAACGCAGCGAGTGCGTTTCACAGAAAGGTCGACCGCCCGAGTGTGACGCCAGGCCTCTTCCTGCTTTCTCTTAGAGAGTGACCGGCATGCTCAGGACCCCCTTACTGCCCCGACCCACGGTCGACCTGTTGCACTAGGCAGAGAAGAGATGCCCTTGGTCAGCCCAGTGGTGTGTGGCCTGGAGTGGACCCTGGGGGCTAGTGGGGTTTTAAGCCTGCTATTTATCATCTTAAAGTACACTTGATTTTTTGGTCCAGGATGCACTTCATGGGGAGCCTCGGTGAGCATGATGTCTGACAGTGGTCACTGCAGTCACTTAGTGAAGCAGAAGCACCTTTGGGAGACAGCAGATGTGTAGCTGGGCATCACAGATGGATCCACGGGATCTTGGAGTAAATCTGAAGCCAAGAGTACTGAGGAAAACGTGATCCATCCCTGAGACCACGCCAGGGCCACAGGACAGGAGGGCTGTGGAGCAGCCATGCAGGGCGCTGGCCAAGGGGCCTCTTCTGGCATCCCTGAGGGGCTGGGCACTGTGGATGTCCACTGTCCCGCCTTCCTGGGGATGGGCTCACTGCAGGCACGAGGAGGAGCCTGCTCTGGGAACACCCCTGGCCTCAACAAGTGAGCCAAGGGGGAGCCCCTCCTCTGACGCTGTCACCGGTGGGCAGGACACCTGAGCCTCTGTGACCAGTTGGGCACTAGCAGGAAGGTGGCTGGGAAGCAGCCAGTGCTGGAGAGGGTGGGTGGCAGGCAGCTGGGCTTGCTGGGTCCCCCCACCTGCAGCGACATCGCCAGGCGCAAGACTGCGTCCCAGTTCACAGCACGCAGCCCCCCTGGGGAGGGGAGGCTCTCCTCTGCCCACGGGAAGGGAGCATGGCCTGTGCATCTTCTCAGCTGGTGACAGGGAACTCTGAGCTGGTGCTGGCAGGGGGAGGGTCAGTGTGGCCAGGGACAGCGGCAGCAGAAACCTTGGCAGTAACTGGAAGGAGACAGGTCTGCAGAGCCAGGGAATGGGACGCCCCACACTCCCTCCAGTCCTGAGCCCAGGAGGAGGAGGGGGCTCTGGAGGGCCTGGCTGGAGCTGCTGCCCCTCCAGGCAACCATGGCAAGCCTCAAGGGCGTTCTTCAAGCTGGGTTCCACCTGCGTGGACAAAGCCACAGCCTGGCAGGCTGGACATGCATTAAGAGAGGGAACGTCACACATCAAGCGGACGAGAACCCAGGTACACCTGCCACAGTGGGGTGAGCATCCAGCTCTGAACATGCCTCAAGTGGACACCCACCTGCTGTGGACCAGACATGCGCTGACACTCCTGGAGCCTCCCCTGCGGGTGTCTGACCACACACCTGCTAGAGCCGACCACCCTGGCTCCTCCCCAGGCGCCATGTGGCAGGGGACCCCTGCCAGCACACCCAGCCCCACCCAGCTACTGGGGACGGGCCCACCATGTAGGTCAGCATCCCCAGGGCGCCCGCAGGCCCGCAGGCACGGGAGGCAGTGCCAACAGAGGTGCAGTGGCCACCTCTAGGGACATCCCAAACGAAGCGCCTCTGCTGAAGAAGGGGCAGCCCACCAGCCCCAGCAGGGGTCACATGCGTGCCTGCCTCCTCAGCTCCTTCCCAGCCCCTCGAGGCCCCGGCAGAGGCAGGCGGCCTGTGACAGGCCAGGAGCAGAGGGCCTGCCCTCGCCTCGCTTACCAGTAGAGGTAATAGGCCAATGCCGCGGCCAGCAGCGCAGCACAGACCCCTGAGAAGAGGCAGGTCGAGGAGCTGGCCAGCATGCTCCCCTGTCTTGGGCTTCTCTGAAGTGGGAGGAAGGGAGCCTGCTGGGTGAGCGGGTCAGCCTCGAGCTGTAGGTCAGGGGCGCAGGCACCACAGCCCAGAGCCTGTGTTCAGCAGGAGGGAGCTGGGTGCTCAGAGCCGCCCGCCTGGGGAGACGGGTCCTGGGGCAGACCCGTCAGACAGCAGCCTGGCAGTGCAGAGACCCCTCCAGGGACAGCAGGATATGCTGAGCAGGACACAGCGCTGGCCTTTCCTCTGCCCGCTGCCACGGCTCTGCCATCCGGCCCACTAATCCAATAAGCGGCTTTCGCCAGGAGCCGCTGTCAACAGGAGAGTTGCAGGTCACCAGACCCCGCCCAGCACTGACCCCTGTGGCCAGGGACCCAAGAGCACCAGGTGCTCCTACCCCATCTTCCAGGGCTGAGGAAACCTGCGACTAACCCTGAGCACAGCCCTTGGGTTAGAAAGGCCCCTGAAGGCCACTAAGTGACCGAGGACATCCTAGAGGTGGGCAGGGCTCCACAGAGGCCACACCCAGCTCCAGAGGCTGTGCCAAAAGACCCTGTCCCAGACTCTGGGAGCTGTGCCCAGGAGCTGTGTGCAGGTGATACCTGTTGACTCCCCAGATCTGGAGCTGGACACTTGGCTGGGGAACGGCAGGGGCCAGGGATCTGTCCCTGTAGCTCCAGCCTGAAGCTGAGTCTGAAAGGAAGGAGCTCAAAGGCAGAGAAAGAGGCTGAGCTGGGAAATGGAAGAGACCAGACAAGAGCCTCGCCTGGGACCCTCCCCACATGCCACTGACCTTCAGGAGGCCATATGTACAAACGAAGAGAGCTGGCTCACAGGGTCACGCCCAGGACTCCCGGCCAGCTGTCTTCTCTTGCGGGGAACAGCCACAGGGGGAGGAGGGGAGAGGCTCCACTCGGTGTGTCCTCCATAGCCCCAGACACAGCAGGCCCGAGACTCTAGCCCTGGTGTGGCCTTGCACTGGGGCCAAAGAGCAGCTCACACCACCTATGCTCTGTGGAGGCCGTGACCACAGTCTGGGCCTCTTCACTCACATCCTGAGGCTGCGAGCCTCCCTCCCTGGCGATGGAGCTGGGGGCAGCGTGAGCCAGGCCTCAGGAGGCATCCGGTCCCACTGTGTCTTCAGAGGGCTCAGCCAAAGCCATTCTCTTGACCCCTTGTGACACCAGTTGCCGAGCTGACCTTCCCCTCAAGCTGCGGGATGCTGGACGCCTACCACGTGGGCCGCCAGCCAGGGACCTGTTATTCGGCCGCAGGTGACGAGCACGGCAGTGCCAACGGCAGGGCAGTGTCTGTGGGCCTCCGCGGCAGCCCGGCAATCTTCCGGACACCAGGCCCAGCTCCCTGGGGGACACAGGGGCAAGACACATGTCCACGGAGCTGCGTGAGAAGCCCCCGGTGTGCGGGTGAACCTGGTGCTCGGGCCACGGCTGAAGGTACGCCATGTTTGCCTCCAGTCTCGGCAAACGTGGCTGGCAGTCCACGCCAGTCAACCCCACACTCTCCTCCAGCCAGTAAGGCCTGGCCTGAGTGTGGCCAGGGCCAGGGAAAAGGCCAGTGGGCGCCCAGGTCTGAGTTGCGGCTGGTCCCAGCTGGCTGCAGCGGCGCCCAGGGCGGTGCAGGCAGGCCTCAGGGCAGCAGAGCTGTCAGCCGCAGGCAGCTTCGTTCTGCCCAGCGCACACTTCCTGTCCAAGGGCCCCAAGGCCAGCCGCTGGGAGGATGAGCAGGACCAGCTCCCTGGGCAGGTTGAGGGGCTCCTAAGAATCCAGAACCTGCCTCTGGGCACCTCCACAGGAAGTGCTGGGTGTGTGGAGCATGACCCCCACGCCCTCCGCAGCGCAGTTCACAAGAGCTGAGAGGGGGCGTCCACCACGCGGTGCCCGTAAATACCCGTGCTACTGTCTGTTAATTACATACTTAATTCTTTAAAACTGCCTGGAATTCCTCTCCAGGCAGAAGCAGAAGCCAAGCGCACCCTGCGCCGCCTGGCCACTCCTGGCTGCGCTGTTCTGAGTGGGCCACGAGCGTCCTGAAGCTGGGCTCTGTGGGTTGGAAGCAGTGGTAGGCATATGAGCTCTGCCCAGATGCCCTGCACCAGCGTTCCAGGTGAACGGAAGCTCCTCTTCTGAACCCTGATCTTCCGCAGGTGGCTGAGCAAGTCTTGGGGTCAGTCCGAAGTGAAGGTCTCCCCACAAGGGTCAACCTCACTTCCTACTTCTACGTGATCACTCAGGATTTATTTCATTTTTAAGGTTAAAGAGGATGAAAAGATAGTTTAACATATAGGAAACATCACAGGAACCAGGCATGATGGTGCACGCCTGTAATCCCAGTGACTCGGGAGACTGAGGCAGGAGGATCGCAAGTTCAAGGCCAGCCTCAGCAGCTCAGTGAGGCCCTGTCTCAAAATAAAAAGGGCTGGGCAGTTGCTTGGTGGCAGATCACCCTGGGTTCAATCCCCAGTACCCCTGCTCAAAAATAAGGTATAGGAATACATCTTTGGATTATTTTCCTACATATGAAAAATCAATGATTTATGCAAAATTATTGAAAGAGAAGAACAGGGAGTGTGTTTATGAAGAATTGATAAGACTTTTCTTCTGGTCACCTCGTCCTTCTTATGCAGTGAACTGAGAAAAACGCAGTGTGACCAACTTCTCCTGCCTGATTACAGTGAGCTGCTCCCATGAACCAGGCCTGGGGGGGCAACGGGAACACAGAGCAACCGATGCTTTATGGAATTCGCAGCTTCTCCTCACTGATGCCCATGACCGGCCATGACAATCAACCCTGAGAACGGTGCGACCACCCAGTCCTGGGAAGTCCCTACAAGCCCCTGCCCTTGGAGCCACACAGGAGGGAGGAAAGCAAGATGTAGCGTCAGAAAGAGACGAGGCAGGGAGGAGGCAGGGCCACCTGAGGGGTGGGTGTCCAGCACCACGCTGGGCTGCTATGGCCACACTGAAGTGATGGCCTGGGGTCGGCCAGAGCTGGGCCTCCCCTGGCTTCCCCAGCACAACCCCGCCTGCACCTCCAGGGAGGTGGAGCAGGTGGCACCTGGCCTACGTCTAGATGGCGCGAGCTCCGGGTCCTGGCCTGCCATCAGTCCCTGCTCTGCTCACCTGGCCCAGGTACGCACACGCTCCTAGCCTTCCTTTCACCCCTCCCCAGAAACTGCCACCCAGCCTTCTCCCTCTAGGTCCCAGGCCGCCAGGAACCTGGGTGCTGCTCCCGAGTTACCAGGAGAGCAGCGCAGTCAATGCCCCACTGAGACAAGTCTCACGGGCCACAAGGAGACATCGGAGCGAGGCCCGAGGACCACTGCGGGAGCTTCCTCAGTCAGTGACCACAGCTCTCCCCTGCTGGGACCACCATCAGCTCGAGTAACCCTGCCAAGACCCCAAGGCACCAGCAGCTGGACCAGGCGCCCCAGCACGCCCCTCACGGCCCCGCATCACCTCTGTGCCAGGAGTGTCCCAGGGCGGGGCAGGCCCGCCTTGCTAGCACCAGAGGATGGGACTGCAGGTCCTGAGGGTCGGAGGGTCCTGAGCTTGAGACGCGAGCTTTGACTGATCAGGGAGGGAGCGTCGGGGCTCCAAGTCCCCAGGATGACGGGGCCTGAGTCACCTCTGCACTCGGAAGCACACTCGTCACGTGCAGCCCACCCTCTCCTTGGGGGACAACCCCTCCCCAGCCTGTTGACCAGATCCGAAGACCAGTCACCAGGGCGAGGACAGGACCGTGGGCAAGAAGAGGCACCCGCGCTCACGGCTGATGCCACGGCCTGGCTGGTGCGGAGCCAGTCCTCGCACCCCGGGCTCCCTCCCCAGGGGCCTCTGCAGGGCTCGCTGGGAGGGCGGGCACTGGGTCCTCCTCCATCTCGGAGAAGCTCAGGCCCTGGACGCAGTGCACAAGCCTCCACCCAGGGCTGCAGGGACCAGCCTCAGTCTCCAGACACAGGTGCCCTCTGGTCAGGAGGTGCCCCGTCCTCAACCCACCCACCCTTCACATCTGTGAGCACAGCAAAGACGGTCCCCCCAGGAGCAGGCGCTCTGCTGCCGCTCACTGGGTGAAGGCAGTGGTGGCAGACTCAGGCCGGCTGGTGACACATCCTTCCAATCCCCCGGGACCCTGGAGAGCAGGTTACTATGCAAACCAAACAAAGAACAGAGCCTGAGAAATAGACCAAACCTCAGTGCTCTGAGGCGCACTGGGACGCCCTGCCTGGGGCTCTCTGTGGCTCGTGACCCTGCCACACTCCTCAAGAGTGGGCAGAGAGGAAGCCTGGGGTCCAGCCTCCCACACGGGAAGGGCCCCCTCTGAAGTGGGCTCTGTTGTAAGGCGGGTCGACCTGCTGGACCCAGTGCCCTCAGGCAGCACGCATGGGGCTGCCAAGACTGCACTCTGCCAGCATGCCAATGTCAGGATGAGCTTCTGTGTGGCCTTCTAAGACAGCCACCGTCCAGCAGGGGACAGCAGGGGAGGTGTGCACACAGCCTGAAGAGCCTGCAGGATCACTGGAGGTGTGGGCAGTGCAGGCTGGGTACAGCTCCGTGGCACCCAAGCAGTGGGGTCCGTCCCAGCACCACCAGCATGAGAACGCAGAATGCACTGGCTATAGCATGGGTCACCAGCTCCGTGGGCTGGGCGGTGGCCGGCAGCTCTGCAGCATAAGTAAGACTTCAGGCAAAAACACACCAGCTTCGGAACTCTGGTGTTTTAAAGATTCCGTGAACCAGTGCCATTGTGCCGATGATGGACAGTACACCTGCTGTGAATGTGCCCAGTCCAGCAGAGGCGCACGGTGACGGGCTCCACCCACCTCCGCCCAGGACCTGTCTGCGCTCTGCTAGGCTGGACGAGCACAGTGTTAAGTGTGACGCACACCGCGGTGTCCTGTGACTCTGTGACTCTGTGCTATGACGGGAGTCTGTCGGGTGCTTGTGACCCGCGAGAGTAGAAGATGCAGTGAACGAGATCATGGAGCACACTGCCAGGTGAATGAACCTGGCCTCCTCACCAGCAGGCTGTGTGGCCTTGGGAAGGATGCTGAACCTCTCTGGGCTTCCATTTCTCAACAGTAGAATGGGGGACAATAGTTCCTACATGTTTTGTCCTTAAAGAAAATGCGGAGAGTAAAACACCTGTGCCTGAGTGCCCCCTTTCTGTTCTTGAAAACCTCGCCAAGTTAAGAGCACAATGAGAGCAAGCCAAGCTGCAAAGTCTAGACACATATGATCTTGAAAGACCTTCTCCTGGGCACACCGGGGTCTGGGACAGGTGCATGGGATCTGAGAACCCTACCTCCTTGCATGTGTGCAGGGACACTTGCTCCGTGGGACACTGGTCAGACAGGCAGGTTACTGCCCCTACAGCCTGAGACACGCACGAAACCCCTCTCTGCATGGGGACAGGCATGGAGCCGAGGACACAGTGGCAAGGACACGTGTCGCCTGTTCACCCGGCCACCACTGACCCAAGCACAGTGAGGGCAGGAGGTACATTCGGCCGGAGGCCCTGGGCTCCTCTCTGGGCAGACTCCCACTCTCACACGCCCCCTGAGTGACGCCTGAGTCCCACACCACTCCAGGCCCGCTCTGGTCTTTGCACAACCCACCCACTGCCCAGGCAGGAATCATCGTGTGTCACTGGCTCCAAGGCTTCAGGAGCAACGCATGCGCAGCTCGGAGCCGGGCTGGGCTGGGCGGTTCCTGCGGCCATCAGCACCATCTTTCACTCTGGCGAGATCAGCTGAGAGACCCTCACTACGTGGATGCAGCAAGGTGTGCAGGACCGCACTCGCTCCGAGGACCCCGGCTGCCACGCTCCCACACGACACATCGAACGTCCTTCTACACGTGTCCCAAGACGCTGGTGAGGTAAGACGAGAACTAAGGAACGCTGGGTCAAAGTGCAGGTTTTAAAAGCACTGTCATTTGCCACCTAGTCCTCAAAGAAGTCACTCCAAGCAGGTCGCGGGAGTCATGCCTGTCATCCTAGCTACCAGGAGGCTGAGGCTGGGGAATCACAAGTTCAAGGCCAGCCTGGGCAACTTAGTCAGACTCTGTCTCAAAATAAAACATTTTTTGAGGGCTGGTTCAGTGGTTGAGCACTCCTGGTTCAATCCTCAGTACCAAAAAATAAAAATAAAAAGTCACTCTCCAGTGACTTCAGCAGTTCCCAGGGCACGGAGGTCAACAGAACAGGACAAGGAGCAGCCTGGGAGGGTCCCACCACGCCCACCTGGAGCTCCAGGGCTCTGTTAGGACAGGTGTCTGGGGTGCAGCTAGGAGACAGGAAGCTGTCCATTTCAGAGTGGCCGTGAGCAGCCGTGGGAGACTGGAGCTGCTCAGGGGCAGGGAGCCAGGAACCAGTGTGTGGGAAGGGAACCGCAGCCTCTCCTGTGGCAAGCTGCTGAGGTGATGGAGACACAGGGCAGCCCCGCCACTCAGGACTCAGACTCCAGGACCTTCTTTCTCCTCATGTCCACTGGAACCTGGGGCACAGAGGTCACCTGGCCCCAGGTGGCACAGTGCAACAGCAGAGCTGGGTCTGGCCCTAGCCTTGCCTCTAGGCCCAAACTGAGCTGTTGGTCACAGAGCTGGCCTGGAAGCAGGCCCACCTGCAGACAGGCTCTCACCCGACCACAGCCTCTGCAGAGAACAGTGATGGCCTCTGCACTCTTCCCCTCAAGATGGAAACACGCGGCCGCGGGAATTCCTGCCCCACACCACACGTAGGGCAGAGTGGAATCTCCTGGCCACCTTTCTGCAGGCTGGAACCCACTCCGGGCGCCTGCTCGACTTGCAGCATCGAGGATGCAAACTGGGGGAGAAGGCCCTGCAGCTGGCCAAGGCAGGAGCAGAAGAGTGGCGTGCCAGCAGGGTGGCAGAGTCACTCGGATAATCACATTGCCCAAAGGACGTCTGAACCATTCCCTGAGAGGAATAAGACGATCTTATTTTTAAACTTTACAGAAAAAGGTCAGGACAAAAATAAACAAGCAAATTTTAAAAAGCAAAGACAACTTGGAGACACCTTTGCAAGGTCTCCCTGTCTCAGAGTGGTGATCGCAGGTATGACTGAAGCACAAGCCCAGGTTCCAGGCCCCAGAACCTCAGCCTGTCCAGGCCAGAAAGCTGTGTTCATGGTGCACAGCGCAGGGCTGGGGGCACTGCCCGGGCTGCCAGTCGTCCTCGGTGACAGTCTCCACCAGGTCTCAGGGGAGCAGGAAGGACACCCCAAGGATGTGTGCACTAACGTCCCTTAGCAGGCACGTCCCCTCGGCTCGGAGCACTGAGGTTCTGTGCCCTGCATTCTCAGCTGAGAAAGTCTAGAGCATTTTACTTCTGAAAATGAACAGGCAGCTGTTGTGACCTTTAAAGGGACCAACATGCCTCAGGCCTTCTCAGAGCCCGCGACCTGGTGCCCACCTTGGAATCCGACCCCTTGACGGCTCTCTGGCCACAGCTGCCAAAGGTGGGCAGGTATCACAATAATGATGATAAGCTGGTCAAAGGGGAACTGAGCTCCTCCTGGCCCACCACAGCCACCAAAGCGCCCTCTGGGCCGAGCGCCCAGCTCTGCAGCTGCCCCACAGACTGACGGGGGCCACAGCCGGGGCCTCCCTCACCATCTCTGTTCAGTCGTCCAAGGGCTCAGAGCCCTGGGATGCAACCCAGGACCCTGGTGGAAGGAAGTCTAAAATTCCTGTTGTTTAAAATGAGCATGTATCATTGTTACAATCCTTAAAATAGAGAATAAACAGAAAACACACGTAGAAATATTTTCCATTAAAAGTCGCAGAGCCAAGAGGAGGTGAGAGGCAGCCTCACATGGAAGGGGATGCACCACTGTGGAGCCGGGCTGTGACCAACAGCCCCTTCCTGAAGCTCCTGCTATGAAGATTCCCAGTAGAAACAGTGTTCTCGAGATCACATACAGAACCTTCCAGAGAAAGCCAATATTAAATTTTAAAAGGATCTGGTTTTCTCCCCAGGAGCCAAGGACAAGAAATAGCACCAACAGCAGGAGGGAGACCCCCTGACCAGGAGCGAAATCTGGGCTGGAAGAAGACCCTGGGCAGAGGCTGCCCCTTCGTCCCCTCCCACTCTCCGGACCAGTCAGATGAGTGGCCTTAATGAGCTCGGTGCCTCCCTGAAGGCACCAGGTCACCTACTTCCCCAAAGTCACCTACTGAAAATGCAGGGCTGGGAGGAGGGCAGAGCTGAAGGGGCCTGGCACACAGGACGTGGAAAGCAGCCCAGGAAGGGTGCTAACCTGCTGCTCCGGGGGGGCGTGGAGAGGAGTGGCACACAGGGTCTCGACGGGTGTTTTAAATGTGGGGCCAGTCTCTCTGTGGAGGACCTAGAAAACCAAGATCTGGTGACAAGAGCAGCCCACAGAGGGAGGAGGGAAGGCCTACTCCCAGCTCCCGAGGCCTGCGGCCAGCCTGCTGAGTGACGAAGTGCTGGCCCTGGGCCCAGTCCACCATGTGAGAACCACCTGCCACCCAGAGAGGCCCCAGGTACGGACCCTGTGACCACGGGGAGCTCCTCCTTTCAGCCCAGGCTATGAGGCCAGGAGTCAGCCACCATTCTCCCAGGAGGCAGCCCTGGAATGCTGAAGGACATCAGGACCAACCCCAGGCAGGACCGGCTGGATCGTGAGCCCTGCTGACCGTAGCAGAGGAGCGGAGCAAGAGCAGAGGCAGAGAAGGTCCCCTGGCCTCGTGCCCAGCTGGAGGGAGGGGCAGTAGTGACTTTCTCAGACAAGCTGCACTGCCCTGCAGGGCACAGATTCCCTGCTGCCCGGCTCCCCTGCCGCAGCCCCAGCAGCCCATGCCGGGCATCTGGAGGGCCACTTGGCCATGCCGCCTGGTGCCTGTCACAGCCCTGCCCGCAGCTGACCCAGCCCAGTCCTAGGATTGAGGAAGCCCCCTGATCCACAGCAGGTCCATATTTGCACATGTGCTCGGAGGGATGCAAAGGTCTCCCCCTCCAGTTCCCAGGTGAGCTGCAGTCTGCGTGGAGCAGCTGCAGACCTGGGGACCCAGAGTCCTGGGCGTGGCCATGAGCACTGCTGCCCAGTCAGCTGAGTCCACTCTGTTCTGTGCAGCCACGCAACCCCAGGGCAGCTCAGCCCCTCCTTCCTAGGGATTGGCAGCAGGAACCCATCCTGGGACCCTCAGTCTCTCCACTGCTGGACACAGACACAGCAGACACGCCCCCCCCCCCCCCCGCATGGGGCATCCAAACCGTCCAATGCTCCTCACGCTCATGGGGGTCCTTTCCCAGGAGCCCACTACCCGTGATCCCCAGCTTGGCTGGGCACACACCTGCCACCTGCTGCTCTCAGCCAGGAAGGCCATTCCACTGTGGTTTGGGGGTCAACCAGCCCAAAACCATTACAAGAGTCACACATGAAATTCCTTTCCGTCACAGGACACTGTCACGACCATCCTACTTCACGGTCAGTTGTCACTGTCACTCTCTTCCCGTGCCACGTGCATCACACGCAAGTACAGGAGGACCATGCACAGGGGCTGGGGTTGCCCGTGGCTCCAGGCGCCCATTGGGGTTTTGGAGCAGTCCTCAGGGGACAAAGGGGACTGCTGAAATTGCAGGGTGGGTCTGCGCACAAGGAACCTTCCTATCCTTGCCCCTCACCGCAGCCTAAGCCGGGCGCAGGTCAGGCCAAGGGCCCTGTCCCAGAGCCAGGGCTGCTCGCTCACCAGGATCTGCGGAGTAGGCCCTCCATTGGGCAATGTCCTCCACTCTCACCATGAGGCAAGACGGCACTCGCCCCAGCCTGACCACGCTCAGCACCCGGGGTGACTGGGCGGCTCTCAACACCCACGCTGCCATCCACTGCTGGATGTGGGGCGTGCAGGCCAGGGCCCTGTGTCCAGCCCACCTGAGCTCCTCAGGGACCACCCTGCCCATGTGGCTGCCAAGTGCTCTTCTTGCCCAAGAGTCTGGTGCCTCTCTGCAGCAGAAACACACATTCAAGGGCCAGCCCGTCCCAGCCAGTCCCACTCCTGTGGCCCTGGGCAGGTCAGGAGAGCTAGCCGAGAGCCAGGCCCAAGTGGACCACCTGGGATCCCCGGTAAATCAACCCCCCCCCACAAGGACGTGGATGATGCCAACTGGCCGGCAACCCCAGGGGAAATGTGAGGCCAAGAGAAGCCAGGGTGAGAGCAAGGATGCTAACTCAAGATCCACTGCCCAGCCCGGCAGGCGGCACTGAGGGCAGAGGCGCTGAAGGCTGAGGATAGCAGCCTGCAGCCGGCACCCGAGGACGCCAGTCAGCCAACCACAGCCAGAGTACCCAGAGCGTAAATATCCTGCTGGGCATTGTGGATGGGTGAGAACACAATTCACCGCATCGGCACACGCACCTCACCATCCTAACTGCAGTGGACATGAGACAGGCCTCAGGAGGGTCTGGTGCTTGAAACCCAGCACATATTGTTAGCTCAGAACCTCACTTAGCAGCTACCGGGTGGCTGGCGGTCAGCCTGTGGTCACTCAGGTGGCATCTGACCTTCCAGATGGGCAAACCACGGACACACACTGCTTCAGCAGGGAGGCACGTCTGTACGTCAAGGGGAGGGCAGTGGAGAGAGTGCCACTCACCCATGGCCTCCTGTGCTTTGGAGCTCAGGGTCAGGAGGGACACCCAGCTCTGGCACTCCCCTCCAGTGACCAGAGCAGAGATGGGCCTGGGAAGTGTCTCCTCAGAGGCAGGCTTGGGGACCAGGGGGTTGAGATGCACCCCGAGGCCCCCATCTGTCTTCTGCTGACTCCCCCCCAGCACTGCTCAGGTGCCCCAAACCAGCCCTTACCTGTGGCTTAGCCAGGCGCAGGTGGGTGCCCAGGGGAGTCGAGTGGTACAGGAGGTGGCAGGCAGGTGACTGAGCCCAGCTTTTATCACCCTTGGCCCCTCCCAGGTGGGAGGACGGGAGGGACTTCTGGTCCCCTCCCCTGTGACCAAGTTGCTGCAGGGAGGCCCAGCAGTGCCTTGGGCTGCCTGCACCTGCCAGCTGCACAGTCCAGGGTGCAGAGCCAGGACCAGGGCCCAGTCTGAGAAGGCGCCCCAACTGTCTCCAGCTCCTCCAGACTTCCACAGAGAACAAAGGCTAGACCTGAACAGGCCCCACTCTCAAAACAGAAATATCTGTGGCCGTAGAGTCACCCAAGTGTGTGGGGCTCTGGATGGAATGGGACTCGGGAGGCAGAAACAGAAATACCTCTCTGCACCCAGCTCGGTGCAGGACCAAGACATGAGGTCCCCAGAATCCCAATGAGAATCAGGAAGAGCTGGCTGCCACCTCCCTGTTCTTTACCCTCAGGGAAGCCACAAGTGCAACTAGGAGCAAGTTCTTCAAAAGGAAAGGCCTGCACACTCCTAGAATGCAGATGAAATGGCAAAGGAGCAACAGCCACCTTGAGGCCAGAAGGTCATAACTGGGAGGGCAGAGCCAGGGGTGGAGCAGGAGGTGCAGGGTTGGGTTCCCAGGGCACACGGAGCTGCTACCCGACCCTGACCAGCAAGGTCAACAGGAGGAAACAGACCTGGTTTGTGAGAGTACTTGGAGTGAGCACCTGACCCTCGAGGCCTAGAGCTGGAAGGCTGTGAAACGAGGCACACACTGCTCAGTCTTGGTCTAGTTCCCGACATGAGAGCCCCACATCTCCTGTGCTCAGAGTGATCAGGGCAGCAGAAGCACTGCTTATTAAAAGAGTCAGTTCACATTTAGGAGCAAAGTTTTACAACTCAGACGTCCCAAAGTTCCAGAGCGTCTGCCACTCTTCATCAGAGCCCACAGCACTCCGAGAGGCTAACGCAGCGGCCTGGGATGCAACGACCTCGAGAGGAGGCTGGTCACAACGAGGCCAGGCAGAGGGCAGGAGGGCTGAATGGCAGCCCCCAAGAAGACGGCTGGCACCGAGCTCCAGGAAGACTTCCAGACGAAAGCCTGCAGGCTCAGGCTGCTGCCGCATCTGCAGGCTGGGTCACAGCTGCTCCGGGGGGAGCCTCCTGCAGGCAGGACCCTCCAGGCCTCCCCAGCACCATGTGCATGGGACCCTCTACCAAGAACTGGTAAGCCCAGGTGTTTCCGTGCTCAGCGAGCTGCCCGGCTGAGAAGGGGCTGCAGGAGCCCTGATGGCAGCCCTCCGCTCAGAAGCACAGGCCACAGCTGGGCCTGCGACCGGCCTCTGGAGTGGAGCCCATCTTGGAGACTGAGCCCTCCACCCACCTCCAGGAGGGCAGTGTCAGCCCTGGCTCAGATCAGAGGGAGCCCGGCTGGTTCCACGCAGACCAGGGTGTGAGGGTGAGACCACGAGTCTGGCTGTGTCGAGGGTGTGGCGCAGGAAGGAAGAGGCCCTCGTGTCCTCTCAGAACGTGCTCAGGCGTTCTCCACACAGGTCCTGACGTCAAGGAAGCCTGTGTCCTGGGAGGCCCTGGGCCCCGGAGCTCAGGAAAACACAGAACAGGTGCACCTCCAGTTCACTGGCTTTCCTGGTTTCAAATCCTCCAGCACAAAAACAGGTCCACATGGCAGACACACTGAGGTCTGGGTCCTGAGCCCACGCTTCCACCCAGAAAACCAGCGAGGCTGTGCCTGCTGGAGCCAGGCGACAGCGGATCTGATCCCTGCCTCCTCCAATGTGCCCAGTGTGCCTGGGCCTTTCTTCTCCTGCCAGTGCGGATCCCGTAGTGTAGACACACTACACAGAGTTGGGAGGCAGACACAGAGGCTCCAAGCTGCAGGAGCCTGACCCTTGGCCGGGACAGGGCCACACGCCCACGCCGGCCACTCTGCCATGTTCCCATGAGAAGCAGACGTTGCGGCATCACGCCTACACGCTTGCTGGTGCCTGCTGTGGCCTGTCACCCACAGAGTGCTCCACCCTGGGACGTGGTCCCAAGTTGCTGTCCCTGCCGCAACACCAACATAGGGTATCATTACCAAGAACAACGTGAGAGCCAGATCCAGCACCGGCTGGCACGGATCCTGATCCAGGTAAGAGAAGCAGCCCAGTACAAGTGTCGCATGTACGGTGTGTGTCTGTAAGTGTGTGAGAACGTGTGCATGGTGTGGGTAGGGTGTGTGCATGCACACACAGGCCCCGGGGGCCACCCCCAGAATAGGAATTTGGGGACACAAAAAGAGTCTCAAGAGGTGTCGAGCCTGGAACGCAGCGAGCTCCGGGATGAAAACCTGCCCTGAGCGCCGCCCGCACCCGGCTGGGGTGCCCGCCTGTGTCCTCACCCGCCCAGAGGAACCACTGTGAGGGCAAGGCCATGGCACAGGGCACCTGCAGTACTGTGACTGCCCTGCCCGCCCAGCACCCTCCCTCTGTTGAAAGTAGTAGCCCAGGACCCCCTTCCCTGAGCTGAGGCCCTTCTCTGGGACCTCCTCTGCTGACACTCAGACTCTGGCTACACAGAGGCAGCTGGGCTGGGCTCTGGCTTCTCCAGGGACAGCTCCTCCTCACGGTGGCCCTCTTGGCATGGGTGGGGGCCCTGCCTGGCTCACCTCCCCCGATGCTGAGGAGGTGCAGAGCAGGCCTGAGCCCTGCTCCCCAGCCAGGGCCTGCCATCCTCCACCACCCTCACCAGACCCGGACGTCCTGATCTGCTCCCCCAGCACCGTGTCTCCCTCCCGCCCCTGGGATGCTGTCCTGTTCTCTCTCAAGTCCCTGGGGCCAAGTGGGGCCCCAGTAAGCCTAAGAGCAAAACGCCGAAGGTGAGCCTCCCACCTGCAAGGAGGTGTGGGCTTTCCCTCAGCTCTAACCCAAGGGGTGTCTGGCACAGGGTAGGCCATGGCCCCAGCTATTAAGTGACCGATGGCAGGTCTCCTGTGGGTCCCAAGGTCAGCGTGGCATGATCTGCACACTTCCGGATGACCGTGAGGCAGGGAGCGGGGCACTTCCTGGGAGACGCAAGGCCACAGGAGGACCACACTGTCTCTGCTGAGGGACTGGAAAGCAAGGCTCCTGGCCCGAAGACCACTGTGCCTTTGCCCTGGAGACGGTGCCAACCTATCCACCTCGAGGCTTTGTACCACACAACCAGACTGGCGCTCCTGCACCTGGAGCAGGTCTCTGGTACACACGTCACCAAGCACCTGCCTGCAGACACAGCACCCAGCTTGGGCTGGCACTGCCCACGTGCTGTGCCCACCCCACCAGCGCCTCTTTCCACCTGGATCACAGAACCAAGCACTTGACTTCCAGAGAGGGAAACTCCTTCTCAGCAACCCACAAGAAACAACCAAGAAGCCCAGCTATGCTCTGTCCCTGGTTGTTGAACCTGCACCTGCACAGATACAGCACCAGGACCAACGGCCCTAAACAGGCGTCCCTGGTTCCTGGCCGCAGGGGCCACTCTGGTCACTCACCCCTCAGACCCAGCTCCTCACAGGAATCTGCAGAAGCCAGGCCAGGAGGTCAGCATCTAGTTAAGAAAACAGCGCGTTTCATCCCTGGAAAGACCAGCCCACGGGCCAGCAACAGCTGGTCACTGATTAATGAAGCACAGGCAGCAAGCCCAGCCATTCCTTATCAGTCTCAGAAAGAAAGGCCCTGAACAACCTCCTCTCCAGGTGACAGCAGCCTCGGTAAGGCCTGCCTCCAATAGCACAGCTGCGTCCCTGCCACCGTCACACACGCTCAGGCCCCGCCACAGGGACTGCCCCAACCAAGCAGTCCTCCAGGGACACACAGCACCCACACACCACAGGACACAGCACAGACACGGTGCACATGCACACACCACAGCACCCACACACCACAACACACACAGTGCACACGCACACACCACAGCACCCACACACCACAATACACACAGCACAAACACAGTGCACATATACACACCACAGCACCCACACACCACAACACACACAGCACAAACACAGTGCACACATACACACCACAGTACACACAATGCAGACACACAGTGCATACACACACACAGCACACACGCACACCACATACAGCACACGCACACACAACACAACATACACAGACCTGGGCCAGGACGCAATAGGGGTGAAGGCGGAGTAAATCCCTGGCCTGCACGGGGAACCACCTCAGGCCTCGGAGCAGGAGGTGGTGTAGGAAGACCAGCTGTGCCTGGGGTCAGGCGCTGCAATGGCCACTGCCTGTCCCGCAACGTGCTCCAGGGTCCCCTCTCCAAGCGTCAGGTCCCTCATCTGCACGCACCAGCCCAGCCTGTCTCCAGAGCCCCACATGGACCCAGGACACCGAGGGGTCCCACGTGCCAGGAGCTGAAGCTTGAAAGCCCTGGGACCCAAGTCCTGGTCTTGAGGTCCTGCACGGCGCGGGAAGAACCCAGCAGCGAGGACCCTAGCTAGGCTGACTGCGCATCCTGCCCTGCGAGAACAGCACTGCTGCATAGCCGCCAAAGGACAGCAGTCGGGAGAAGTGACGGGCAAAGAGACGCAGCAAGCTCGGCCAGTACCACGAGGCGGGTGCAGAGTGCAGGTGTGCTGTGGTCGCCGGGGCAGGAAGACCGACGGAGACAACAGCAGGCAGAAAGAGGTGAGAAACAGACACGCACACACACAGGCCAGAGTGACACCGGGCCCTGGACACGGCCACAGACGCAGGAGGCTGGAGTAACCGGAGCGTGGCCAGTGACAAGCCACAGACCCGCTGAGAAGACACGCACCAGAAGAGGCGCCAGGAGACAGGCTATGTGCAGGGTGGTGCTGGCCACCAGAAAACAAGGCCACTGCCCTTACTGGTTTTCAGAAAGTCTCCCTTCCCCGCCTTCCTTTGCTGGTGCTGGAGTTGAAGGCAGGGGTGCTCTATGGCTGAGCTGCATCTCCAGACCTATTTTTTATTTTGAGGCAGATTCTTGCAAAGTTGCCCAGGCTGGCCTCAAACTTTGCATCCTCCATCCTCAGCCTCCCAAGTCCCTGGGTCACAGGTGCACCACCACACCTGGCCAGGGCCTGGCACATGCTAAGCACGTGCTCTCCCACCGAGCCACTCCCCAAGCCCCATGGCTACTACTTTTATATGAGACATACCACTACCCAGTGCCCCCCACCAGGTGTGTCAGTCAGAACTACCTCCGACCTTGCCAGAAGTCCACTAGGGCACAGGGGGATCGTGCCCCACTGAGAACAGCAAATCCAACTCCTGGAAACAAGAGCTCCTTGGGTCCTCAGTCTCTGTTACGAGTGTGAGGTGACCACAGGTGGACGAGCCTACTACGCTCCGTACTGCAGGCTGCAGACGCAAGGTTCCCACAGCTGACGCGCCCACACGCGCTGACCACGTGGGCCTACTCCCGGGTGCGAGGACAGTGCATGTGAGAAGTCACAGCCTTTCTCTGCCACACATGGACAGGCGGCTGAACAAACTCGCCCCACTTCCTGATGAAAAGGGCTGGACACAGAGGGTCCACTCAAGGAGACACTCACCTAAGGTCCCTGCAGCTGCCGCCATCTCCATGGCAGCACTTCTGATGGACGGACACAACAAGGAGCAGGGGCAAGAGAAGAGCCCTGGAAGGCCAGTCTGGCCCAGGAGCAAACGCAACCTCACGGTAGCACCTCCCAGCAGCCAGCCCAGCCATGCACCTACAGAAAAGGCCAAAGGCCTCGATCAAACTCAGCTGATCTGAGGACACAGGGATGGCCTGCTACAGACACCAATATATGTGACTCCTGACAGAGCGAAAAGGAGAAAAATGGGATTTTCTTCATCAGAAGCAGGAAGAGCAGCTCCAAGGCCGGACACACTCAGCTTCTGAGGACGCCTGCCATGAGGCCTCCATTCCCAAGCCCCCACAGCAGCCCTCACACAAGGGCAAGAAAGAAGGCTGAGCTGGGCGCAGAGGCACATGCGGTGTCCCAGCCTCTCCAGAGGCTAAGGCAGGAGGATCGCTTGAGCCCAAGACTTTGGAGCCAGCCTGGGCAACACAGCATGACTCTGTCTCTTAAAAACAGAGTACCAGAGGAGGAACGTCCAGGAGGGAAAAGCAAGTCCCCACCTGTGGACGTCCAACCGTCCACACAGAAAATCCGAGTTCTCAGGGCCAGTTACTGGCAATAACAAGAGCATCAGGAGGCCGTGGGCAGAGGTGGAGAACGCTCCCCGCGGGCAGCCCCGCCCTCCGCTAGGGCCTCCCAGCAGCCAGCACCCTCCTAAGAGGGAGTCTGGTGTGGCCATCCGACTCAGGGGCCAGGCTTGCCAGCTGGGTGCAGCCCAGGGCCCCCCAGCTCTGACCTCCTGATTCCAGTTTCCAAGGAATGATCAGGAACACAGGGGCTCGGTCCCTGAGAATGAGTAGGACGCCTCCCAGGCACGGCCTTCTGTTTCCACCGGTCTCCACCAGGATTGCTCTGGACACCGAGTCACCCCAGAGCCTCGCAGCCTTGGAGGCAACCTCCACTGCAGGGTCATAGGCACCAAACGCCAGGCCCAGCCTGGCAGCCAGCGTCTGTGGGACAGACATGCAAGGACCACACTCAGCAGCCGCAAGGCCAAGCATGGCTGCACAAGGCCACAGCCCCTCTGTCTCTGCCAGCAGGCACCATGGAGGGCCGGAGGGCTAGGGAAGCAGCGTTGCCGGACACCAGGTACCCGGGGACTCGAGCGTGGAAACATGCTGGCCACGAGTCCTCTGCCACGCCCTGTGGGCGCAGCACAGAGCAGGTAGTCACACTCCTGTGTGCAGAATGAATCCCAGCCCAGGCCACACCCTCCAGTACCACCTTGTCACCTTAGGGACTTTCGAAGAGCACAGGCCAGAGAGACAGAGGCAGAGCCAGGTGCACCACGTGGCAGGCAAAGTCCGCCTTCCACCGAGGCAGCATCTGGGCCAGCCCACAGCCAGGACACCACCCTCCCTAGACACGGCCACCGGGCAAAGTCTGAGCCTCTGCCCTCCTCCCGCCACCTCTGGAGAACAGAATCCCCAGCCCAGCAAGGGCCACCTGCGCCGACCGGTGCCCTCGCCATGGGCTCCAGTCACAGTGCTGCCGGGCCTTCGGAGGGCGACGGGGCTCCCACGGCCACCCATCCCTTTCATCGTTCCTGACAGCCTTGCCTGGCAGCCCAGCAGGTGACCAATCCCCTAAGTCGAGAGAAAGGAGGAGGAACAGTTGGGAGTTTCCGGGACAACGTGCTGTGGTTTCCCTTGGCACAGGCAGCAGCTGGGGACAATTTCACAAAGCGTAAGTGAGGTACCAGATCGATAAGGAGCAAGCTGCTGACCGAGAGGCTGGAGGGCGCCAGTACTGGGGTCTGTCACTGTGACAGCAGTTGCTAAGTGGTCAAAATGACACTCAACTCCACAGAGGGCCACACAAAGTCGCTTCAACAGGAAGCAGAAAGGCGTCTCAGGCCGGGCCACAGTTTCCACAGAGGGCCACACAAAGTCTCAGGCCGGGCCACAATGCCGGCACTATCTTGAGTCACGGGATTGGCAGCAGCCCCTCCACCCCATCAGGTGTGTGTTCATCAAACCGTGGCTCTCGGCCACCATGGTCAGGCTGTGACCCAGAACGTTAAACTGCCCGGCTGCTGACTACCGAGAACTTGAACCACAAGCTTAACCTAGAAGTTTCCAGGCAGAGGGGATGAGCTCTGTCTCCCAGGTCCACAGAAGAGAGCAAAGGCCCCCTGCCCAGGCCTGACCACTGTGGAGCAGCCTGTGGTGCAGCCCTACACTAGCAGGCCCTGGGCACACGCGACCTGCAGAAGGGGCTGCAGGAGGACAGCAGACACCCAGCCCTCAGGTGGCCTGCAGGGGAGGCTCTGTCCTCAGCCCTGGGTGAGTGGGTGCCCGTCACCTGACTAAACAGCCAGGCAGTTCTGTGTTGTCCACCAGCATAGGCTCCTGGGGGCTTCCTGGAAGAGCAGATGCACCAGCCGAGCAGGCTCCAACTCAGGGTAAATGTGCACTCTGACCCCAGGGCCTCACCATGGGTCCCAGGTGGATGGCTACCAGCTGGCCTCAAGGAGACTGAGGGGCTCCTACGGCCACTTGCTGGAGGGACCCCTGCCTGGGCTGTGCCCCCCAGCAGTGGCCTTGGCCCAGTGTCATTCGTGGCTCAGGCCCTTCCAGAACAGCTGGAAGAGAAATGTCTGAACTTCATGTGGATTTTGAACAAATGAGAACCAACTGTAAGTGACCACCTCTGACCCTAAGAAAACACCCCAACGCACACCTTTAAGAAACCAACGGTCGTCATATTAAGGCCCTGCAGTGCCCACAGGCCCTGTGATCCCACCAGCAGCATCTAAGCGGGGTGGGAACCTTGGGTGCAGAGGTCACTGGTCTCCCGCCTCTGCAGGCCAAAGCTGGCCAAGTCACCAAAGGAGCCCGGGACTTGAATGAAGACACAGACACCCTCCTCACTCACCTCACTCAGGCACGAGGCCAGCGGCGCGGGCAACGACTTCCTCAGAGGTGTCTGACCTGAAGGGCCTGGAAGTGGAAAGACAACCATGAGCGTGCAAAACAGGACTGCCAGGTGCACACAGGACTCGGCAAGGCCTCCCGTCAACAAAGGCTGCAGGAGGGGCCTGGGAGCTGAACTTTAACCTCTCTTCCCACTGAGGGACAATCCTGCTGACCGGTACCATCAGTGCCACCCTGGGGGCCCATGGCTGACAGATAGCCCAGAGATGAGCTGTTGAGAGCAGGGTGATATCTGTGCTGCTAACTGTCTCAATCACCCAGACGCAGGCAATACAGGACAAACAGGACTGCTGGGCCCCTGTGCTTACCAAGGTTGTTAAGAGATATTTGTCCGAGGAATGTGCGGTTGCCTGGAGACCTTATCTGTCAAGGACGGGGGGTCTTAGCCCCGACTCATCTCCTGCATAGTTCACCCCTTCCCTCCTCCCTTCTTCCACTAGGATCGTTCAGTTCTAGCAGGACCCAATGAGAATCAAATAGATTGGCAGGACCCAACCAGAGGAGGACTAATGTTTAGCTGTTCAAATGTTAACCAATTAAAAGAACACTGTAAAACTGCTTGCCTTTCATTATAAAAACCCTGCTAAAAGAGGGCTCGGGGCCTCTTAGCGTCACCAGTTGAGGACGCAGAGGACCAGGTTCGAGCTTGCTAATAAATGACTCTTTGTTGCTTGCATTGATCGTGGTCTCTGGTGGTCTTTGTGGGGTCTCGAGCCTTTGGGCACAACAGAGCAGACTCCAAGGCAGCTGGAGGCCACATCCTAGGACACTGGACAGCAACCTGAGGCCCTGTAGGGTCTGAGAGTAGCTGGGGGTGGCCTGTCCCCAGGCCTCCTGCTCCTCTGCCCAGGGCTCTGCCAGCCTCCCGTCCATGCTGTCCCTTCCTGCAGCTCTACCACACCGGCCCAATCCAGCCCTCCATCCATGGCGGCCAGCCCCCCTGGGCTCAGCAAAGTCCTGCATTCATTTGTTTTAGATTGTGCTAAAACACGCACAACAGAAAACTCAACACTTCACCGTGTCACGTGACCAGGTCAGGGCCCTGGCCACCTGCTCACTGCCAGGCAGCTGTCTCCACCCCTGCCCCACCTTCCCACCATGAAATGCCCGTCCCATTCCCTCCCAGGCCTGGCAGGTGCCATCCGACCCCTTCAGGAACTTCACTGGGCCCACCAGCATTCGTCTTCTTGTGGCTTCTTTCTTCCCTCAGGTTTCACCCCGATGCAGACTGCCATCTGTTTTTAAGGCTGAACCGTGTTCCACTGAACACACACTTTGAACTGGATGTGTCCCCTCCCGCAGAGCCTTGTTTGGCAAGCCCAACCCCTGACAGGACAGGGCATGCAGGTGGGACCTCCTGGAGGTTCTGGAGGCCTGGCAGTGGAGCCCGCTGCAGGGGCGGGGCCTGCTTCCTCCCCTCTGCCTGAGCAGGAGCCCGTCAGCTGGCACCTAGATCGAGGACCTGCTGCCTCTAGAACTGAGAAACGCTGCAGTCGTCCAAGCTGGCCAGCCGCCCGGGCTGACCAGGCAAGGCCTTGACACGCCCCTTCCTCTCCGAGTCTTCAGGTCTCGCTCTCGCTGTGGTCCCTTCTAGCGAATGTTTAAAGTGGTATGAGGCAGGGTCAAGGGTTGCTGCTTTTGCATGGAGGGCCCAGCATCGTCCCTCCCTGTCTCTAAACTGCCATTTCCGAGGAGAACCCACCTTGATTTTCGCCCTGAACCTTCCCACATGACAGGTCTGTCTCCGTGCTCTGAGCATCAGCCACGTGAAGTGACCTGCCCTGCTGTGCTTGTTTCCTCTGCTCGGGATTTGCTGGGCTCCTGGGACACGAGTTTGCATCGAAGCTGGAAGAACAGCTACGTTTCTGTCGGGTGCTTCCTACCACGTGCCCCCGTTCTGCCAGGCAAGGTGCAGCCGTGCTCCTCCTGCCCCTCTTTGTCCTCTGTCCCTGTTCCACTTTCAATGCTGGGTCCTCGGGCTCACTGGTCTCATCTGCAGAGTCTTAGATCCACGCAGCGTCCTCTAGGTTTCCTGGGGCCTCCTTCTGCCTCCCGCCTTCTCTCCTGTGCGCGCACCGGACGTCCAGATTCTGCCTCCCGCCTTCTCTCCTGTGTGGCACCTGGACGTCCAGATTCTGCCTCCCGCCTTCTCTCCTGTGTGGCACCTGGACGTCCAGATTCTGCCTCCCGCCTTCTCTCCTGTGTGGCACCTGGACGTCCAGATTCTGCCTCCCGCCTTCTCTCCTGTACGCACCGGGACGTCCAGATTCTGCCTCCCGCCTTCTCTCCTGTGTGGCACCCGGACGTCCAGATTCTGCCTCCCGCCTTCTCTCCTGTGTGGCACCCGGACGTCCAGATTCTGCCTCCCGCCTTCTCTCCTGTGCGGCACCGGGACATCCAGACACAGCCCTTTAGCCTCTTCTCCGCTAACTCCATCCGCGTGGACGGGAGCCGCCTGGAGACCCTGATGACCCACATTCCTCCTACGTTTGGCAGGCGGCACTGAGACTGACTGGACACAGCCTTGCGGCAGGTCTTCAGCTGCTGCTGGGCTGTGTCCTGGAGGGGGCGGCTGGCTCCACAGGCTGAGCCCCAGCCGCCCACAGCTCAGGCCAGGTGCTCCTCGGGAAGAAAGGCCTCTCCACTGGCTGCAGAGAAGACTTCGCCCCGCCCTGCTGAGGTCAGGAACTGTCCTGCTGCCCCACCTGCCATTCACACCAGCCCCCGGCACCCTACGCTCCCCAGGGCTCCGTTATGGGCTCCCTCCTGTCCGTTCTTTTCCTGCACAAATGCAGCCTCTTGGACAGCTGAACACCACTCTCCACCAGGTCTCGGCTCCCGGATGCTGGGCCGCTGCTGAGACTCCATGGGCAGCGTGCTGGGCGCCTGGCAAGTCCTCATGCTCCCAGGTCACTGCTTCCGTGCCAGCCCGCGGCCGTGCGCTTGCGTTCAGCCCTCTGGAGGACTGAGGCCTGGGCCTGCAGTGCTGCCGTGGTTACCAGCACTTGGTTGTAAACTTGCATTTGGAATCCAACTTTTCACCAGCCCAAAGCAGGTTCTCCTCACTGGCCTGTGAATTCACAGACCCTCAGGCCCCTCTGCGCCCACTGTGAGCTCTCACCTCCCGCCCATCTCACCGTCCTATGAGCCCTCTCCCACTTAGTTGATGGTGTCCCTTTTAGTGTCAGTTTCAAATTTCCATCTTAAAAGTAGCCAGAGAGGGGCTGGGGAGATAGCTCAGCTGGTAGAGTGCTTGCCTCACAAGCACAAGGCCCTGAGTTCCAGCACCAGTACCGCAAAAAAAAAAAAAAAAAAAAAAAAAAAAAAAAAAAAACAGCCAGAGAGAAAGGTTGACCACTGTCATGGAGGGAAGCCTGGCAGAGCGCTGGCCACCACGAGGGGTCAGACGCGAGGTCAGTCGCATGCTAGGATTCCACAGCCAGCAAGTGCTTCTCTGAGGAAGCAGGGAAGTTGAAAACACTTTCAGACACACAAATCAAAACGCGGTGGACTGGTCACCAGCAGAGTCCAGCTACAGCAATGCTAATATGTACCCAATCTCAAGGGGAAAGCTGCTCCCCATGGAAAGTCAGACACAAAAAACAAAAGGCAAAGGGATGGAAGAGTGTGCACAAATCTTGAGCAAAGATGTCAGGACGGTGCCGACGGCAGTTAGCAATGGGGCTCGTGGGCGGCACGGTGACCACAGTGTGACCCAGCAACTCAGGGGCCCAGGCAGGTGGCAGAAGTTCAAGACCAGCTTTGGCAACTTAGTAAGACCCTCTTAAAATGAAAAGTACACAGGGCTGTGGGTGTAGCTCGGCGTGTGTGAGGTCTGGGCTCAACCCCAGCACTACCAAGGAAAAAAATAAACCTTTCAGCAAGTTAGCTGGGTGAGCAGTGAAATCCGCCTGTACTCATGTCTCAGCAACGGACAAGTGGTAGGGAAAAGTCATTTACATACTAGCCACAGCAGCATCAAAAATACCAAGTACAGGAATATGCTTAACGAAATATGATCTACACGAACATCTATTCCAGGTAGATTAAAACTTTAAAACACTGAGAAATCTTCTCCAACTTTCTTAATGAAAATTTTGTACAGAGAAGTTGAAATAACAACAAAAATCTGGGAGTGATCGTGTAGATTAAAATCAACACCTATCCAAATATCCTTCGTGTGGAACGGTGTGTGCACAGTGCATCAGTCCCTGGACCAGGGGAGCTGCTCAGACCCCAAAGCGCTTCGTGCCTCAGCACACAGTGGGTCTCTCCTAAGAGTACGGTGCCCTTCGTGACTGGCACACTAGTCCCCAACACCATCGACAGTCATCGACATCCGCATCCCGCCAGGTGTCCAGAATCAAGAACACAGCTGCTTTCCAAACCAAACCACACCAAGGCTGCACGTGGCACCTGGCCGCTGTGCTCTCCGGGGCCTTCCGTGAAAGGGGACAGTAAATACCTCAGGCCGAGAGCCATCCAAGGCTCACAACTCCAACACCCCGGGGCAGAAGGAAGACACAGGTATCCCTGTGCTTTTACCTCAAACCTGTGGGGAAATGAGTGGCATCTCTTTGAAGGGAAAATGAGGTATGGTGGCTAATGCTGAATGATTCCAGATAAAGCCACAGGAAGCCAGAGGGTAAAGACAAAGAAACTGCAACGAAAACCCAGGTACTGGCTTTGCAACGCTGGCAGTCCACTCAGCGAGGAAGATGGCAGACACCTGCCACTGCGCGTGGCATCAGACCTCCAGCCTAGTGGGAGGTCAGGAACTGCCAGGGCGCCCTTAGATTCAGAGCACCCCAGTGAGCAGAGACGGGGCGGGAATGCGTGGGAAGAGGGCGACCAGCAGTTGCTCACATTACCTCCTACGCCAACGAGTTGGCCAGCAACTCCAGTTCGGCAGACTGGTCAGGCTCATTAAGACCCAATTCACTACTGAAGAAGGCATCACCCAATCCCCTGTAGCCAAACGCCCCAGAATATGGGCCAGAGGGAGGGAGGAGGAGGAGGGTGGGAAAGGATGGGGAGGGGTGGGGAATCCAGGGTGGGGAGCAGGAGTGAAGGGGGCAGGGCGGGAAGCAGGGGCTGGACTGGGACCTGGCCCCCAGCCCTGGGCCTATTTAGAACTCTCCAAACAAGCCAGGCTGAATAACAAGGAAAAAAACAAGGCTCCCAAGGGCCCCACCCCCCCACCCGGCCCAGAGGTCACGTGGTCTGACAGGCTGCCTGGCTCAGTTACAGGGAATTCCTACTTCTAAGACCTGCCTGGGAGGTTTGGCCTGGGAAAGCGGCTCCCTAGAGCTGCAGGAGGGAGGAGGTCATGAGAGCTGTGCCCCTGGAGCTGGGGTCACGGGCTCCCCTGCCCTGGGGGCAGACTGGGAGGTCAAGGCCATCAGGCCCTCCAGAGAGCAAAAGCCCACCTGAGACAGGTCAGCCCTCAAGGTGGCCTAGGGTCATGTGCCATGGAAGCCACCAGAGCCGAAGGGCACCCTGGTCAGAGGCTGAATCCCAGCCAGCAGAGGACAAGACACAAGGCCCATAGTTTCATAGCTGCACAACCAATAGCATGATTTGTCCTCTTATTCCCTCCCCCAACACCCAGGGCACTCTACCACTGCCCCATGTCACCAGCCCTTTTTATTTTGAGACAGGGTCTTGCTAAGTTGCTGAGGCTGGCCTTGAACCTGTGATCCTCCTGCTCAGTCTCCCCAGTTTACAGGTCCAGCTAATCTTCTTATATTCCTGTGTGCTAAGAAATTCAGAAATAAAGGGAGTGCATTTTGCTCTCTCCTTATCCCGGTGCCTGCATGCAGTGAAGCCCAAGGTCGTCTGCAGCCCCAGAAGGCCCCAAAGTTGCCTGGCATCTGGTCTGATTTGAGCATGGAACCCAGTGTCGTACGGGAGGCACATAGGACAAGCAACCCAGGGTCGGCCAGTCGGCCAGCCCCAGGCCCTGAGGAAGAGAGAGCCCCAGGCCCTAGGCAGCTGCCTCTCGCGAGCCCAACCAGGGTGCAAGGCTGTGAGGCCAGTACCACCACAGACCACAGCACGTGGGGACAAGGGAGGCCCAGGAGCCCACTCACAGGCTGTGACTACTTGCTCCACAGACACGGTGTGGGTGCTCACACGGGGATACTTGCTGGCACCAAGATGGCATGCACAGCTGGCTTTCAAGGGCAGGGCTGAAACGCATGGGTAGGACCAGAGGCCAGCCTGCACAGAACCAGTATCTACCCAGTATAGACATGCCCAAGCAGTTTCAAATGGAATAATGTGCCAATTTGTAATTCTGGGTAGCTGGGTGCAGTGGTGCATGTCTGTAATCCGAGCAGCTCAGGAGACCGAACCCAGTTCTCAGCCAGTCTCAGCAAAAGCAAGGCGCTAAGGAACTCAGTGAGACCCTGCCGCTAAACAAAATACAAATGGGGCTGGGAATGTGGCTCAGTGGTTGGGTGCTCCTGAGTTCAATCCCTGGTACCTCCGCACAAAGAAATTCTGGGTAGAGATGGTCTACGATCCCTTTCCATACTGTCCAGGAGACATTACAGAGGAAATGTCAGTGTGGAGTCAGGGTCTGCCACAGCCCGTCGAGCTTTTCTGGGCATGCACTCCAACCTGCCTGGAGGCGCGGCCCAGAAGGGCAGAGAAGGGCACACTGAGCTGCATGCTCAGTCGCCGGGCACAGGGCCCATTGGGGAGAGGTCACCTGCGGGCATAAGACCATTCCCTCCACAAGGCAACTACAGTCTCAACCAGCGACCTCAGCGGAAAAGAAACGCAAGTCTGTGAGCTTAGATGACCAGTGATGACGTGAACAAGCGGGAGGGTGTGGCTGTGGCAGTGGCCTAGCACACAGGAGGCCCAGGTGCCCTCTGGCATCGGAGAGAGAAGTAAAGACAAACAGGTAAGAATGGTCTAGTAACGCACATTATCCGACTTAGTATGTCCAAACACAGTGGTCCCAACATGTAATCAACACACCAACATCGGGCACCAGCAAGGCCACCCCGTCCTCGCGTACCCAGAAGTGGCTCCCACCAGCCTCCTCGCCAGTGGCTCAAGAACCCACTGGCTCAGCTTGTGTGCAGGACAGCAGGCACCTACCCATGCCTCCCCCTGCCACTGACCCGTGAAGAATCCTATAAGGTTTTAGCTTCAAGGTGTCTATAATGGCCCAGTCTTCCACTGGATGGGAGGCACAGGGGTTCAATATTTTATGTATGTTTTCACATAATATAGTTATTTCTTAACTGAAAAAAAAAGAAAGAAAGCAAGAAATGGCTGGGCATGGTGGCACACACCTGCAATCCCAGTGGCTCGGGAGGCTGAGGCAGGAGGATCATGAGGTCAAAGCCAGGCACAGCAACAGAGCGGCACTAAGCAACTCAGCGAGACCCTGTCTCTAAATAAAATACAAAACAAGGCTGGGGACGTGGCTCAGAGGTCCAGTGTTCCTGAGTTCAATCCCCAGTACCCCACCAAAAAAAGAGAAGATGAACCATTCCCCAAAATACAACGAAGTCACAAGGCACAAAGTAAAAATCATGACAGCTATTAAATACTTCCCATTTTCTTTCTCTTCCAGAAAATTTGGAAGAAACCGACTCCTTTCTAGAAATAAGTGAATGACAGGTGAAGAGTAAGAACAGCTAGTAATTATCATTTCCTTTCCAAGTTTCTTTTCTTTCTAAAGTCGTTTTTATTCTCTCCCTCCCGTCCCCATGCTGGGAAGGCCCCCATCTGATCTGACCACCAGGCCTGCACAAGCTGCCCCGTGCAGACGGTGCCCTGCACTCTGACCCGCCCCATTCCACACAGCATCCAGCTGATGCGAAGTGTCCAGGTCACCTCTCTGGTCACCCATGCCTGCTCACTGGCTGCGGGCCTGGGAGGCCGAGAGGCCTGTGGAGCAACCCGCTCCCCTCCGTGTCCCGGGTAGATGCGCGTGTGGGAACGGCTGGCCAAGTCCCTAACCTGCCCCCTGCGATCACGTCAGGTTCGTTTTCACAAGGCCCCAGGTGTCCATCCTCACCACACTCACTGAAGACAGGAGTCACCTGCTCTGGTCTGCAGCGACCCTGGCAATGAGGCCGACTCCACCGTCTCCACCGGGATGCCCTGTAGAGGCCCGTTCTCCTGTTCTCCAGAGAGCAGCCCACAGCCTCAGCAGTGCCACCTCCCGACCCCACTGGGCTGCTCAGCCTCCGGGCCTGGAGGACAGGGCTCGGGAGCAGGGAAGCCGGGAGCAGGGAAGCCGGCACAGGTGTGGCGCTCTCCTAGCCCGAGAGACAACAGCAGGGAGTGCAGGAGGGGGAGCCACGTCCCAGCCAAGCCCTGCAGCCTCCCCTCACCCCAGCAGACACATGCAGGGGTCACACCGAGGCCACTCCAAGGAAAACAAGAACAGGAACAGGACAGGCTGCCGAGACCACCCAGGGAGAGCAGCAAGGAGCCACCTGACCCTGGACACAGTGAGAAGGGCCAAGGACAGGTAGCTGATTACCAGAGAGAAGGAAGGGGGTGGACCCCGCTCCCCGTGGCTGGAAGGGTCCAGCTTCCAACACGAGCAACCACCCCCTGGACAGCTCTTGTCCTGCTCTTTGGTCACCTAGGTAAGATGAGAGGAGGAGGGCATGACAAGAAAGGAAACCTCAGGTCTACAAAAGCGGCAGGACACCCTCTTCTCCGAGAGTCTCTGCGCTATCCTTTAAATCAAACTTGTTTTCTTGCCTCCACGTCTCTCCGGTGTTTGGTCTTCACACGGGGGAACGAGCACCCTCATTTTCAAGACGGGTTTCCACAGGAGGGCCAGATGGCGAGGGCACTGTGGCCACAAGACCACTGGGAACTCCGTCCCTGGCTGCTGCACTGCTGTCCTTTCTCTTGTGGGTCCATGACCCAGGTCCCTGGGCAGCCCAGGCAGGGCTCACACTGCAGGGCACACGTGGCACAGTGCTGTGTGCCCTGCGCCAGGGGCAGGGGTTCACATGCAAGCTCCCCTCTAACCCTCACCACTGGGCAGCAAGGACCAGATCTGAGGCTCCGGCAGACACTGCCCGGATCCAGGCTGGAGCCAGAGAGGAGAGAGGCCTGCACGCAGCACGCTGACCCGTGACCTCCCACAGGCAACTGTGGGTTTCACAACAGAGGCCGTGGCGACACAAGATCAGCACACTGGCCTTCAGGCCCAAGGACAGGTGGCAGTGTCAACCTGTCAAGCACCCGGGCACCTGCTAGTCATCTCCAGATGCTCCTGACCTGAGTGGAAACAGGTATGATCTGGCAGCTGGCCACTGGAAGCTAATGCCCAAAATGCGAACTCTGGCTCAGCAGCATGCCTGGGGATTCACTCCAAGAAGTTAACCCCAGGAGAGATGCCCAGGGCATCCACCACCCTGAAGACGCGCAGATGGGAGCAGCTCCAGGGCTCACCTCGAGTGCCCGACCACAGAGCCAAGCGCAGTCCCAGTCCTACCCAGGGCCGGGGGCAGTGGGGAAGGTCAGCAGGATCAGGAGACTGGAGGAGTGGCTGCAGAGGAAGAGCGCTTGCTCAGCACGCCCTGAGATCAGCCCAGCACTAGGAGGAGGAAGAAGAAAGCCGGGTGGGCTGCAGAGAGCGTGCTGCCGAGGTGCGGTCTGCGTGACAGCTGAGCAGAAGACAAGAAGGCGGCTGAGGCTCAGAGAGGAAGAGGGCCCAGGACAGACTGCAGCCCAGGGGAAAAGCCTGAGGGCTGGAGGCGGGAGCCAGAGCGCGAGGAGCCACAGGGAGCCACGGGGAGCACGGATCCTCAGGCCACTGGGGTACAGCAAAGGGGACTCGGTGGGAGCCCCTGGAGCACTGCAGGTGAGGGCTGAGGTCGGCGGGGCTGTGAGGTGGGGGAGGGCTCCAGACCGGCCCTGGAGACGGGAAGAGGGAGGAGGGCTGGCATGGCCTGCCACGGACCTGCCAGGCAGCAGTCTTCCCTGCACACTTCAGTCCTACCTTCAAACCTGGCTGGGCTAAGACGCACCATCTTTTCTAATCACACTCCTGGCTCACAATCAGTTAGCCTCCTTCAAATCCTTCCATCGCCCTTTACGAGGCCACACTCCTGGGCCACTGTGAGGCGCCATGCGTGGTGCCACGTGGGCCTTCTTCAGCTGCCAAACAGAGCAGCAACCAGCCTGTCTGCTGCGCCTCCAGTTGGACAGGTGACACATAAGTCGGCAGAGGTGGCTTTAAGGACACCAAGGCTGTGGTTCTACAAGTGTCTCAAACTGGTTAAAAGCACTAGGTAGTGTTAGATGGGGGGGGGGGGTTTCTCACCAGCTCTAAACGCCCTAGAGGCTGCCTTCTGCCTCCCAACACAGGCTGTCATTGGCTGCACTCAAGTCCAGGCCGTCCTTCCACCGTCCAGTACTGCTCATTCACTGGGACTTAGTGTCGTCCCCACCATTAGTCATCTCCTCACTCTGAGTTGTCTGGGTCCTTCTCCTTCCCAGTTAATGACACCTTCAGAGGTCCACTCTGAGTGCAGGGAATTAACTTAAAGAGGTTTTGGATGAGTCCCACTCCTGGGCTCCCGGCAGGAGCAGAGCTGCCCAGATCCCTGCATCCATTGACAGCAACTGATTCAAAATAAGCCCACAACCCAAAACCACAGGTCTCGGTGAGGAGGCAGCAGCAGGGGCGGTGGGTCCAGCACCAGGGAGCTCCAGCTGGAGGCGGGAGGAAGCTCAGGGGTAGAGCACTTGTTTGCTTGCTGGGCATACACAGGAGGCCCCAGGTTCCATCCCCAACACGGCAAAAGAAAGAAGTTCAAAGTTCGTTATTACGTTTGTAAAATTATTAAATGATTCCAGAGAGAACTTTTAGGCATGAAAAATGTGATCACGGAAATAAATTGCTTTTAAAAACTGATTAAACAGATCAGAGAGAACTGAGCAAACAAGCCAAAAGGCAGCGGAGTGAAGCCTGAAGGTTGGAGGGTGTGTCAGGGCCTGGGGTGGCGAGAGGACCCAAGAGCGGAGGCTGGAACGTTCCGCTGGAAGAGAAGCCGTCCTTAGGAGCACAAGGGATCCGGCATCCCAGTGAGGACCACGTTGGCACCAGTGAGCTCAAGGCAGGGCCCCTGCGGCTGACGTGAGGAGGACGCAAGCTGCAGCCTGTGCCCCGTGCGGCAGCGCAGGCCAGAGCCCAGGACAGGGCACAGGGCGACGGGGCACAGCCACGCCCTGGGAAATGCCCAGAACTGGCCCCACACAGGCCCTGCCCGGGAGGCTCTGAGCCAAGGCCAAGGATACACACAACCTCAGACCCCACACCAAGGGCAAAGAGTGCCTGCCGCGAAACTCAGGGGTCGTGGGAGAATGAGAACAAACTCTAAGCACTTAGAACTGAACAGTGAAACTCCTGCAGGACAAAACAGGAGAGCCCAGCAGAACGAAGACAGGCTCGGGTCAGCTGCGGACCCCACAAGGGACAGTCAAGAAACTCTGCTGGAGAAATTTCAGACTTGAGCTTTCACCTCCACAGCCTTGGAGGAGAGAGGAGGAAATAGCAGTAAACGCAGACACAACAGAGAAGCCACAGGGCCTAGGCTGGCTCCTCGTGACAACGACAAATCGCATATGTGCCTAAGATGAGTAAAGAGAGAAAGGTCAAAGATACAGGAATGGAGGGGACTTACCGTGGGTCACAGAGGTGAGGCAGAAATGCAGGGGACCGCAGGCCCTGTGCCAAGAAACCAGGCCTCCAGAGAAGCCATGGCCAGGGGACAGGCGGCGCCACCCCCTCCCTCCTCTTGTGACAAACTGTGCAGCAGGGACACCCGCATGCCACCCGAGACCCGGCTGTGAACCAGGGCCGTGGGCGCCACTGTTCTGAGCCCTCCTTGGGCACAGCTGGCTTGCCCGTGCACACATGGACCCACTGCTCGCCTCCCACACCTCACCTACTCTGACTTTCCTCCAGACGTGCACACGGTGTGCAGACCCTCAGGTGGGCTCCCTCCCAACACCTCACAGCATGCAGGCCCGCCAGCGTGGGCACCTCACAGAGACACAAGGGCGTACTCTGCACACCTCTGTGCCACCTGTGGTTCAGCACTGTCCTTGTGAGAGTGACCAGCAGGTCTGTGGTTACCTCTCCCCTGTGTGAATGTGTGGAGACCCTCATCCCCAGGGATCCTGTCCCGGGTGACTGCAGCTGTAAATGGTGCCAACCTCCCACGGACCGTGCTTCCTGGATGTCCTTCAGTACTGTCGCACCTCGCCAGAGTCCACCTGTCCTTCTGTGTTTATGCTCAGTGCCTCCTTTACATGTCCACTCTCACTTCAGGTATGCTGGGGGTCACGTGAACACAAGCACTGACACCAAGGAGCGGATCTGCTCACCGAGAGCGTTACTGAGCGAGGCCAACAGGCGGCGCGCAGCAGGGACAAAGGAAACGTCCCGAGCCCTTGGGATGGAGCAGGAAGGAGCCAGAGCCCATCCGGCACTCAGAACAGGGTGCCCTTCAAACTTACCGAGTGTTCATTCTGGACTTTCATTTAATGTCCTTTGGCCACCGCTGACCATGGGGAATGAGCAGCAGAAGCACAACCGGAGGCTGTGGGCTGCTGGGAGCCACGAGTGGTTCTCTCATTCCATTTGGAAACGAGCATTTGGGGTTCTCCCAGGGTTGCTATGGTAACAGAGCTGGGTGTCTCAGCGCCTGTCTCCCAAGGCACACAGTAGGGGCACACCTCTGCGTGACACAGCCGCCCTGCAGCGTCTGAGGCATCCACAGTAGCTGCATGGGCACGGCAGTTGTACCACCCACACCAGCATTCTGCTGGCCTGCAGTGTGGCCAGTGCTTGGGCCACATGGCCTCCCCTCAGCTGGCCGCTGGCTGTGGCAGGTAGGCCGGCCTGTCCATAGCTGTACCTCGTGAAGGGAAGCCGTTCACCTTCTCATCCTGTTTCTGCTGCAGTTTGTGGGCACTTTCCATGTCCCGAGGAGAACGGCACTGAACCAGGCAGCACTGTGTGTGCGCCCGCACCAGGAGGGGAGCCCGGATCACCCCTAGGGTCCCTGGGCCAGGACCTGACCACCCAACAGCCAAACAGGAAGAAGGCTGCTGAAGCCACAGGAAGAAGCAAAGCTACCGCCATTCCCAGAAGCTGCGGATCTCTACACAGAAGGTTCCAGAATACACAAACGATAAGGAATGGCCAGGTGATGGGCAACTGTATCAGAACCCCAAGGTCATTTCTACACAGTACCTCAAGGAGCCAGAGGTTCTGAAAACACCATTTGCAAAAGCAACAAAACTGCAGCTGGAAGCAGGGGCAGGGCCATAGGTAGAGTGCCAGGGGCTGGTTCCACAGCCAGCTCTGCAGCGAGCGGGAGTGCGGGACTGCCAAGGGAACTTCCCAGCCTGCACACAAGAAGAAGATGCACATGAGCCCACGTTCAGAAGGACCTGCTCAAGCAGCAGGGAAAAGGCAGTATGCTGTAAAGACACGATCGTCGAAACAGGACTGAGCAGAAGGGAAGAGCTGGCAGGAAGGAGTCCCGCACATGCGGCAGCAGGAGACAGGCCCCTGCACCCACAAGGGCACGCCGCGCAGAGGCCAGACGTGAACCGTAGGGAAGTGTAGGGAAACGGCCACCCCATGAGGCGGCAGAGGGTGTGGACAGACTACCAGAGGAGAAGCAGAGGCCAGTAAGCACACAGGCACCCAGGTCTGGAGCACCGAGGCCAGCCGAGGCCAGCCACTGTGCTCTGACCGCCCCACCTGCAGAAAGGAGCCCAGCGCAATCACCCTGTGTGTGCTGATCATGACTTGGCACACTCCAGGCAGCCACCTCGAGGTCAGAGTACTGGCCACTGAAGGACTCCTCACATGTGCACCAGGGGACACCCCTGGGCAGAACTGACCTCCACACAAAGCACTCACTGAGATGCAGCGTCACTGTGCTCCCCAGCGCCTGCCCACACCTGCCCGCTTCTCTGACCATCACAGGAGCCCTGACCTGTGTCGCCAGCAGCCTGAGGCAGGGTGGATGACTCCGGGCTCTAACATGCACATAAAGTCTTTAGTTTTACTATTCACTTCCTGCTTCCCTCGCATGGGTTTTGGAAGTGCCCATTTTGTTCTCATTTAATTAGTTCAGCCATTTCATTTCTAGAAATAAACAAATACCATAGGCCAGAAGTTGTAAAAATAGTGGCCACTGGGGTTGAATTCAGGCAGCAACATTCTTAATTTTGCATGTGTGTTATGTTAAAAATAAATAACTTGCACATAAATCCAGACTTCTGACTTCTCTTGGAAGAACAAGAACATAGTAAATCCTGGTCCTGGTTCTGCCAGGTCACACGTGGCTGAGGTCAGTGGTGGTGGCTGAGTGAGTCAGGCCCCTTGGAGGGGGATTGGGCTACCTGCCCTATTTGCCACAGTCCACTGCCCATCCCACCCCTCACTGCCTTACCTTCCTGCCCAGTCCCTGTCAGAAGCTGTCTCTGCAATGTCCATGGGTGACTCTGCTCTTGAGAAAGAAATGCTCTACAACCAATAACTCACTAAAACCTAAAGAAGATCATAAAGGCACGGGGGGCTCCAGGAAAACATAATGCCAGCCTGGAGCTAGACCCACGCAAGACGCCTGCATACCTGCCCCAACCTGGCCACCAGAAGGCCGAGCAGTCTGTGCCCGGAACATGCGCTCTGGTCTCCAGGGACTGTCCTGCAGCGTGGCTCCTTCCTAGTGGGCCTCCCTCTGTGCCAGTTGCCTGCTGATCACTGCAAAGTGGTCCTGCCGGGGCTCAGGGGCCCTGTGAAGCCCCAGGCTGCTTCTAAAGCTAAACCAACACACTGCCCATCACTCAGGATTGACACGTGGGATTGTATGTTTCCTTTTGTGGATTATCGAGGTACTCAAGTCTGCCGCCGGCAGCTGTGGCTCTCTCTCCCTCAGGCTTCTCTGAGAGCAAGCTGCTGCAAGCACCCTGGGGACTTCGCAGGGGCACACGCAGGCTGCTCCAGCGCACAGGTGGGTCCTGAGGGACAGGAGGGCTCTGACCTGGGTTGGCTGGGCCTCCCTCAGAGCTGGTCTCAGGCTTCCTCCCAGGCCCGCTCCCTCCAGTCTCCTCCCACCAGAGGCAGACCAGCCCCCACCTGCTCCTGCCTCCGCAGAGCTACCCCAGGGGACCTCTTGCACTCTGAGCTTCATCCTGGAACCTGCTTCCCACACAACAAAACTGATGTGGTCTTCCCTTCACCACCGGATTTCTGTCTCCTCTGGCAAAAATCACCATTACCAGACCAAACTCATAAGGCATAACCACTGCAAACTTCTGTGCCGGGACAGAGTGCGTGTACTCCCTCGTAAGAGGAACACTTTTCACTCGGTGACTCCAGTCAGACAGGACGAAGGCTGAGATCAGAACTCAACGCGTGGAAAGCCTGACCTGAACATCTGCACGCGGCCGGAGCCAGTAAAAGCCCAGCGTCGAGGTGCAGGCCTTCATCCCAACCACTCTGCGGACGGAGACGGGAGGACCTAAGTTTAAGGACAATCTAGAAAACTTAGGAAGACCCTGTCTCAAAATAAAAAGCCTAGGGTGCAGCCCAGCGGTAGGGGGCTTGCCTAGCAAGCATGGGGCCCCGCGTTCAATCCCAGCTACCCTCCCCTCAAAAGGAGTCAGCAGCGACTCTGGTCCCCTGCACCCAGCACACAGTTAAGAGCTGAGCACCGGTGAATCCGCAGACTGGGGCTGCCTCCTCGTGGCTCAGCACCTGCCCAGACATGGCTGAACCTTGTCGTGGATGGAGTTTCTGAGCTGCTGTCCAGCAAGTACAGCCTCCTACGAGTGAAAGATCTTAAGACCAATACAGGTGTCAGGTCGTCACTTATCTGCTTGTTTAGAAATGTGGGTTTTCACATACTGAGTCTTCTGAGCATCCGGGGGGAGGGCAGAAAGAAAAACAGCTTGTGATTCAATGGACCTCTGAAGTCCAGACCCATCAACCGGGCAATGCTGCCCAACCCTCCCCGCCTCGGCCTCTTCCTCAGGACATGGGGCAGCACCACTCTCCTTGTGGGATTGAGACTTAAAATAATGAGCATATAGAACAGCTCACAGCAGCACAATCGCTGGAGTCGTCATAGAACAATAAACCAAGCACAGTATCAGGTAGGGGCAAATTTAAAACCAGCAAACACTTGTAAAATGTCGCGAGGAAGAGCCCGAGAGCTGTCCTGGCTGGAGCTGCGGCTGGGCGAGGCAGGACAGTGGCCGTGAGCAGCGGGGGGACAGAGCCCGCCTTGCAGCAGCTTCCCACTGCCGGGTGCTTGGTAGCTCCAGGCTCTGGCCATCTCTTAGGGATTTCATTCCCCACCCACTTTCAAAAAGGAACAGGGACAATCTCCATTACTGAGGCACAGCTGCTGGCACAGGAGCACCGGCCTCAGCTCCTGGTCCTAGGTGACACAGAGCACTCCAGCCAGGAGGAGCCTGCCACCACATCCTGGTGGTCCCTGTGCTGCTCCCTGCTTGCCAACACACGTGTCCTCTGCAGTCCTTACACACACACGGGGAGTGTGGCAATGGGCACAGTGCCCAGGTCCTGGGGAGCCAGTCCTGGGCTACAGCTATGCAAGACGCCTCACTGTCTACTCTTCAACGTCAACCTGATTCTCTGTCCCCACAACTACGCCAGACTCAATCTGTGTCATCGGTGTGTACTCCATACCGTGTTTGGCAAAGATAACCTGAACATGGCAAATTCTTCTAAATCACCAATGAAGACTCTGGAGGTGAACCACTAGTACATTTGCTAAATGCAGAATTTTGAAATCAGCAACTAATTAGTGAAATTAGAATTAATCCTCAATGTACTATGAAGTGGTTTCAGGATGAGAAAGACTGACAGAGTCACTTTACTTTATGACCTGGAATAGCTCATGGAAACCCCCAAAATTCTGGGTAACCAAAAGCAAAATCCCACAAAATTTCTGAGCAACTGTTTTGTTTCATAAAACTTGGTCCAACCGATCAGTAACAAATTATAAGACTACACTGTGAGACTCTCACATTGTACAAGTCAGCAAAAAGGAAACAGATGTGGCCAGCATTTTGCTCTTTAAATACCAACCAGCCACAGCTTGTAAGAGGAAAACAAAGTCAGGGCTCTGACAGGCCAAAGGAGGAAGCAGAGCACGGAGAGGGGAGGCCAAATGCTGGCCAGAGGTGGGTTTGACAGAGATGAGGGTGGACACGTGGCCCCCAGGGCAGCACCGTGGGAGCAGAGCAGGGCCAGGAGCCACGTGGGAATGGGCCAGTTGCTGTCCTCCCTCTCCCCAGAAAGGCTGGTGACTGCTGGCTCTTCTCAAACACCAAACACCACTTGTCCCCCACTTACAAACAGATCTCAGCATTTCCTGCCACCTCTAATTTGACCAGAGATAGAGTTTTTCGGACTTTTAGCACAATGGTGGGTTGGAGGAGCTGGGTGTCCCCAGGATCTCAGTTTAAATTCTGCCTGGGCCCATCTGTGACATAGAGGGTGAGTAACGGACCCTCTGTTTCCTCGGAGGCCGAAGTACACGTGAAGGGCAGGCACCTGTGTGTTGTGTCAGCACCTGCAGCGACAGCACAGGAGGCAGATGTGAGAGTGGACTCAATGGGTCACTTATCAAACACCAAACAGCCCTGGCACACAGACCTGTCAGCACAAGGTACACCCTGGGCAGACCGAAGCCTCTGGTGGGGGCTAGCCAGGGCAAGGCAGCACCCTCCCACTGTCCCGCATCGTCCTTCACCCGGCCGGCTGTCTTTAACCCAGATCTGGCACGGTTCTCGGGCTACTGCCAAGATGAAGACCTCCTGCAGTGGACAGTCTGCAGACCAGCTCAGGTGGGCCGCACAGGCAGGGTGAACAGCAGGCTGGCCCAGGGCCTAGGGCAGTCACTCCTGGAAGCCTGGCTCCAGACCTGCTTCCAAGGCCAGAAGAAGCCCTGTTCACAGGGTCCCAAGTAGCTATGTTCTGAAACAATGTAATCAAGAAGATTACTGAGAGCCAGGGAACATGGATACAGGCCTGGTGAGCTCTAGCGACTAACTCCCAAACTGGGGTGGGGTGGGGGTGGTCACAATTATCTAAAAAGGGAAGGGGGCAGGAAAAAAAACGATGGAGGTTGAGAAGGTTCAAATTCACTGAGACCCCTCCAAAGCTTCTAAACTGGGGAAACACTGATCAGCATTTCCCTAAATGAGCACAAAGCAGTTTAAACAGAAAACTCCTTTTAGTTTCAACAGCATGGGCCCACGGTCTTGCCCACCAGCGCCGGGATCCTGGATCCTGGCTCTCTGGGGTGGTTTTGATTTTGACATGGTGGCCCCTTACTCACTGTGCCTAAGACAGCAGCCCACGTTGTTCCCTCTCATAAGATCTTAATATTTCCCAGGAAAATAGCCCAACTGCTCCATTATTTTCTTAGACAAGACTTTGAATACTGGGTTTTAAAAAAAAATGCCAGAGAAGCCATTTGTAAGAACCATTTTCTCTATTTCACTAAAGTTCTCTCAAAGTTTAGAAGGAAAAAAAAAAAAAAAAAAACAACAACCCTGCACATCTTTTTCACTGCAGCCTAGCCGCTAGTAATTCTCTCCTAAGGGCCCAGGGTCCCCTGCTCCCAGGGTCCCCGGTGGCCGTGGATGGAGGTGTTCTCCTCCACAGAGGCGTCTGGTTACCGATTGAGCCCATCACCTGAGGGCCCGGTGGAGGCTCACGGCAGCCTTTGGTCTACACGCCAAAGTCGAATCTGAACACACCCTCTGCCTGGCAGTCCCACCTGCAGCCCTCCCTCTGGCTTGAGCAAGCAAAAGTGAAACTAGCCCACAGCCTGCGCGCTGGGCCGGGGCGCCGTGCGGAGACCCGAGCGCGGTCCCGCCGGAGAGGCGGCCCAAGGCCCCGCCGGGAGCTCACGTCGGGCACGCCCGGCCGCCGGCCCCTCTCCCGGGCGCCCCTTCCCGGGCCGGGGCGCCGGGTTGCCTTGGCCGAAGGCGTGCGGCCGGGAGGCGGCCGGGCCTTGGGCCGCACGGGCTGCCCGGAGGCCCGGAGGCCCGGAGGCCCGGAGGCCGGGGCGGCGGGGACCCGCCCGGCCGCCGTTCTCTCCGGGCCCGCGCCCGGCGGAGCGCAGCCGGCCCGCAGCGGCGCAGGCCCCGGACACCCGACCTCGGGCGGCGGGCGCGACCCCGGGCAGGGGCCGCCGCTCACCTGCAGCCGTCGCCGCCTGCTCGTCGCGGTCCGGCGTCGCTCCGCGGCCGCGCTGGCCGCTGCGCTCTCGGCCTGGGCCCGGCCGGCCCTGCGTCGGGCCTCAGCGAGTGCGGCGCCCGCCGCCCCCGGCCCCGCCGCGGCCCCGCCCGCCGCCCTGCGCCCTCGCCGCGCCGCCACTTCCTGTGCGCGGCCAGCCACAGTTCCGCCGGCGCGCGGCGGGCGGGGACGCGGCGGCGGCGGGCGGGACGGCGGCGGGGCCGCGGCGCCGCCAACGGGCGGGGGGCGGGGCGGCGCGAGCGGGGCGGGGCGGGGCGGGGCGGGGCCGCGCAGACCCCCAGCCCGGCTCCCGCCCCGTCGGGCCGCGCCGGGGCGGTGGGCACCGTCCTGCGCGCGCTCGGGCGGGCTCGCGTCCCGGGCTCGCGTCCCGGGCCCGCGTCCCGGGCCCGCATTCCAGGCCCGGCCGCGCTCTCCCCGGATTCACTGTGGCCCCGGCTGGCAACACTGTAGCAGAGCGGCTCCGCTGGAAGCGCCTCCGAACTGCAGGCGGGTCGCTCTGGAGCTGGCCTCTCCAAAAGCACCCCTCCCAAACCCGCAGTCACTGACCGCTGTCCCCGCCTGGCCCTAGACTGTCACCTGCGCCCAGGGAGCAGCCACCCGCGTGTCCCTCACCCCGCCACACACACACCTGGCCCGCGGCTGGTGCTACCAGCAGGCCAGGGAGTCCTGCAGGCCGTGCAGACACATGCCAGGACGCGCCCTGCCTGCAGGTTTATCCAAAGGGGCAGGGTCATCTGCACTCCCCTTCCTCCACCTGATACCAGAGGACCTGATGCCTCTTCCAGTGCCCAGGTTCACGCTGGACTTTCTGAGCTTGGACAGGTTTCAATAGAAAACTTATTTAAAATACCTAGAGCTCGCGCTGTTCTGCTGAGCCTCCTTTTAAGCCTCTTTACATTATTTCAAAAAATACTTAGAGTAAAAAAAGTGCATGCACCTGTCCTACTCAAAATCCCCTGCTCCTGAAAAAGAAGCCATGGTTTGCATGGTTCATGGAGATTCCATGTTTCTGAAACCCTGATCCCTGCCTTGCCATTGTGAGTAATCCAGCCCACAGATCAATTCCCACAGGCACCTGCAGGTTGACCTACAGGGATGTGCTTACTTGGAGTGTTTCCTGTGATTACAAAACACCTGAAAATAACCAAGGACCCCTGGTTAAATAACTCCAGAACGTTCACTTAATATTTTAATTTAAAACATTTTAATGTAATTCTGTGTACTCTGATACAACATAATCTCCAAAGTTTGCTAAATTAAAAATAAAAAGAGCAATAGATACACAATGATGCACTGTATTAAAAAACAGTCTATGCAGCTTTATATCCAGGAAGCTTGCAGAAGGATAAACATGAGACTTATTGATGGGCAAGAGTAAAACTTTTTATTGTATGCCAGATAGTAATGTTTAGATTTATCTTAAGTAAGCATTTTAGTCACTTTTTAAAAATATTTTTTAGTTGTAGATGGACACAATACCTTTATTTTATTTATTTTTATTGTGGTGTTGAGGATCAAACCCAGTGCTTCACATTTGCTAGGCAAGCACTCTACCACTGAGCCACAACCCCAGCCCTATAGTCACTTTTTAAAACTAATTAAAATGCACTCTACTACTTCAACATTTGATGTCCCCTTAATCATCACTTTGTCTTGATGGTGTAAAACCTCATCAATATAATCTGATCTCTATTAGAATGTGCGATCATTCAGACCTGAGCACAATTTCCCCCTGGAAACCTGCAGCTGAACATGGAAACATTTGAAGGGCACTTGGAAGCAGCCGCCTCCCTTGACTCTACCTGTGGCTTTGCTCAGATTGCCAGGAAACAGTCATTGGGACCCCCCCTGGAGGCAGCAGATGCATGTGTGGACTATTTCCCTTGGTGATGGCAAGGCTGTGAGGTGGAGACTTCTGAGGTCCTGCTGTGCCTGTGAGGAAAGAGGCCCGCAGTTCTGTCGTACCCACCAGCCACTGCAGCAGGGCCATCATCCTGGCGCAGCCTGGCCGTCCACAGTGCACCCGCTTCTCAGGGACCAGTGACGCTGCTGCCCTCTGCTACGGTAGAAACTCGGATCCTGCAGAGAGCAGGCCCGTGAGCCAAGGGGGCACAGCAGACCACCAAGTGATGGGTCACTTGAGACCCATGTGGAGGGACACCCAGAGACTGGACATGGCGGCACCCTGACCCCTTCGCCTGGTCACTTGCCATGAGTCTTGCCCAGGAAAACCGCCACAGTGACAACCCTCGGAATCTCCGTCCTCAGGCCTTAGGAGAGTGCAGTTTCTTCTGCCCGTGACAACCATGTAAGTCCACTCCAGGCTGACACTGAAACCTCTAGGATCAGTTCTGTGCTTTGACAGCTCTGCCCCCGAATGAGTTCCTGGCCGTGGAAGAGCTTACCGGTCCTCTGCCGTGACTCTTGCCCTCTGATCTCTCCTGCCTGGCTCTCCGTGCCACCTCTGAACCCTGTGGCCCTAGCCCTGCCCTAGCCTTTCTGTAATCTCTACGCGTGATCGTGTACATGTGATGTGTGACTGCAGAGTCACGGATGTCAGAAATTAAGATTGGAATAAAAGAACCTGTGAATGCCTGTCCCACAGGTAACCCACAAGTATTCCGTGAACTGCCCCTGCTTAAAGTGGTGTCGCCTGGGAATTTAGTGTCATTCCATAAATTCTGACATTGTGCAGAGACACAAATGTGTTTCATCTGTGTTAATGACATAGCAGGCTGGCACAGGGCCCCAGACTCTTAAGTTAAAAATGGGGCGGGGAGCAGGAGGCTGAGTTGTAAGGCTAGGGGTTTCCAGAGGCACACGGAGGAAGGCGGCCCCTGACCACCTCCGTGAGGACCCCTGGGGCCCTGTTCATTTTGGGTCTAGTTCTCGGAAGGTACTTTTCTGGTATTCCATTTCACAGGCAAGTAAACTGAGTCTGAGACACGCACACACCCACAGCCAAGGCCAAATTGCACTTCCGAGCCAAGGGACTCTCTTCCCAGTTCTGAGGTGACCTCTCTAGAGAGTTTTCCTATCAAGCCCGGTCCAAAGGCCCATAGTGCCATGCCAGGGTCTGGCCTCCAGGTGAATGGGTGGGGAGGACAGGAAGTGGCCAGCCGCAGTGAGGACCTCCAGGAGCTGCTGAATGTGGACATCAAGTCATGTGGCTACCAGGGAACTAACACCAAGGCTCAGTGCCAGCCTGTGACCTCAGACAAGGACACGACCCACTAGGGTCTACATGAGGAGGTTCCCATCCTAGCTTCCCAGCCCCAGGAGGGCCAAGAGGGAGTCCTTGGCCCTGGGTAAGTTGAGCATTCAGAAAGGCTCAGGTGAACCTCCCCAGGTGTGAAGCTGACCAGAACCGAAGGCTTCCAGACAGCAATCACATGCAGAGGCTTCGGTCTTTCCAATTAATGCAGGACAGGAAAGCGATGATAATGATTCGTTTCTTCAGGAGACAAGTTTTTTAAACATAGACTTGTACAGAGGCAAAACTGAAGGTGGGATTTTTTTTTCTAGCAAAGGGTTTGGATACCCCGGGCCGAGGAGGCCCTCCCCGTGGTTCTGCCATGCCCCTCTGACGAGTTGGTCACTCCCAGCACACACCCAGCAGCTGGTTGAGGACACGAGAGTGACCCATGTGGGCAGGACTGGGGAGAAGCCTGGCTGACCCCCAGCGTGGAGGCCAATGCCACTGTCTGGCACTCAAAGCCAGACTCCAACCGAGAGCAGACCCAGGCAAGGTCTGGTTTCAAATCCTGGTTCCACCTCCTGGTGAGAAGCGGGGAGAATAGAAAAGTAGGGTAAGTTAGGCTGTGGGCCTCGGCCTCCCCTAAGGCGCAGGCTGGACAGCTGCTCGCTGAGGCTCCCGCCAGCATCCTCTCCGTGAGGTACACCTCGGGCCAGGAGACAGGAGAGAGGAAGGGCAGTGGGCCAGGACCAGGTCGAGGGGCAGAGCCCAGGAGGCCAGGATGCGCCTGCAGGGCTTCACGACACTGGCCCAGGCTACCCATCAGGGTCAGGGCCTGGCTTCTTTGGCAGGACCCAGGGGCAGTTGTCCCTAGGACTCTGGGTCTGAGGCACCACTGGCCTGGCCCTAACCCCCTCCTTGTCCTTCCCAGGTCTCACAAGACCCCGGGCCCTTTGCACCCGAATCCCACTCAGTGTCTCCTGCCTGGAGACCCACCTGCCACAGAACCCTCAGCCTCTTCCCTTGGAAACACGGCTTTGGGCAGATCACCGGGCCTCCCGCCCCAGGACAGCGGTGGGCTTCCATGCACATGCATGTTGCTCTGAACTGAAGTTCACCACTGGTCTCTGTAAGGCAGGGAGTCCCAGCTCCCCTCGAAGGCAAGGAGCCACAGGTGGGTTTCCTGGGCAGCATCTGTCCCCAGCTACCCTCTCCCTCTAGGGAAACACCATGTGTCAAAGGAGGCTCTTTTCTCCAGCCTCCACTCAACCTTGACACACACACTCAAGCAAAACTTTAGCCAGATGTGCTGGCGTGCACCTGCGATCCCTGCACAGGAGGCTGAGGGAGGAGGAGGACAGTCAAGGCCAGCCTGGGCAACTTAGCAAGGCTGTGTCTCAAATTTTTAAAAATAAAATAAAAAGGGCCAACCAGGCATGGTGGCACAGGCCTGTAATCCCAGCGGCTTTGGAGGTTGAGACAGGAGGATTGTGAGTTCAGAGCCAGCCTCAGCGACAGCAAGGCACTGAGTAACTCAATGAGACCTTGTCTTTAATAAAATATAAAATAGGGCTGGGGATGTGACACAGTGGTCAAGTGCCCCTGATTTCAATTCCTGGTATCCCAAAATAAATAGATAAATAATTAATCAGATAAAAAGAGCCTGAGATGTAGCTCAGTGGTAGTGTGCCCCTACATTCAATCCCCAGTACCAAAAATTAAATAAAAATTAAAAAAGAAAACCTTTAGTATTATTTTTGGCACAAATATTTTCTGAGCTATTCTCTGGGGTTAAAAATATAGGCAGACTGTTTCTAAAAATTCACGGGCTTAGATTTGATGTTTTCAGTGCATGTAGGAGAAGCCTAACCCATCTCGCAGACCCGCTGCACCACCCAACTCAGGAGAAATGGGAGACAGAGGCACTTTACACCTTTGGGGTTGAGCAAATGCCTCCAGAAGCAAAGGAACAAGCAAAATCCAGCAAGGTAGTGTGAACGGGAGGGGCGAGCTCACCAGGCAGCAGACCCACGCATGCCCGCCCGTCGCCCAGGGAGCCTCACCGCCCCTCAGGACAGGGCACACCGGCCAGCCACTTGGACCAGCCCCAGTCAAGATTTCCTGTCTGGTAGAAGGGGCCGGCGGGCGCTGCCTGGCAAGGCTCGCCAGGCCTCAGGAGAGCCCGGGGGCATCCACTGTGAAGGTCTCCGCAGCCCCAGGCTCATCCACAAAGCCACCTCCTAGGGAGCCTGCTCCCCTCTCGGCAGCAGCCCCACCCCCAGGGAAGGAGCCTCCCTGTCCTGGCCCTGCTGTCCCCAGTCCCTGGGCAGAGCTGGCTCCTGGAGGCTCCACTCTTCAGGCCCCTTCTGCCTAAACAGATGCAAAACATACTTCTCTGCAGCCCAGTGCTTCTGTGGGGACCTTCAAGGGGGGTGGCCCCAGGACAGGGAGTGGGAGTGCTTTAGGGCTAGACACTGATGTCCTCTCTGGAAACCTGAGATCAAGGTGTCTCCAGCTGGTCCCTCCTGGGCCTCTCTCCTGGGCTCACAGAGGTGTCTTCCCCCGTATCCTCGTGTGTTTCTCTCTCTGTGTGTGAACCCAGGGGCACTTAAGTCCTGAGCCACATCCCCAGCCCATTTTTTTTATGTGAGACCCTGCCTCACTGAGTTGCTTAGGGCCTTGCTAAATTGCTGAGGCTGGCTTTGAACTCATAATCCTCTGCCTCAGCCTCCCAGCAGCTGGGATTACAGGCATGCGCCACTGCTGCAGGCCTGATCTGTTGGATTAGGGCCACCCTGATGACCTGGCTTTAACTTAATCATGCTGGTAAAGGCCCTGTCTCCAAATCCAGCCACATGCTGAGGTCCTGGAGGTCAGGGATTCAACATATAAACTTGGAGGAGCCACACAGCCCCAGATGCTCAGCCATGACGTGCGTGTTCTCTCTGCAGTGATCGTGGTGCTTATGTAATGCTGAAAGGCTTCTTAAGGTAATACGTGTCTTAAAGTGCAAAGACGCTATGCAGGAACAGGGGCTGGCGGTAAGCAGGTGTGCTCCCATGGAGAAGGGGGACCCCGACTGGCTGGGCCAACTGCAGACTCACCTGGGTGCCACTGTCCCTGCCGTCCCCTGCAGCTGGGACTTACAGTTCCCGCTGCCTCTTAGGAAGGGACCCTGAAGGAATCTAGGATCTGGTAGGAAAGAGAACACAGGTAGCTGCAGCCTGAGGTTCAGGCCTGCCTGCCTCTGTCCCTGCCTTCCTTAGGAAGAGTCCCAGTCCTGGGAGCCCAGAGTCAGGATCACGGTGAGCCGTGAGGGCGGTGGTGACAGCAGTGCCACGCACAGTGCAGTTCCAAGCACTTTCCATGTGATCTCCCAACACTTAGGGAGGCAAGGTTGTGATTCCTGTTTTTCAGGTGAGGATACGCAGAGAAGCTAAGTCACTTGCCTGAGGTCACACAGCTGGGGAATGTCCCTTCAGCCATAAAGTGTCTTTACTCAGTCCCGGGTAAATAATTTGAAGTGAAAACAAGAGGAGGGACTGCCCACCTCCTGTGTGTCACTTGAGCTAGCTAGGGACACTTGCTCACAGTTTGAGGGGAAAGGCCACTGTTGGGGAGTGGTCAGAGGCAATGTGGGCACGAGAGTGGCTGGTGCCACAGAGGAAGCCCCTGGCGGGGTCCAGCACAGCTCCACTACTGGCAGCAGCACAGCCGGAGCCCCAAATGCTGAGGACAAGTGCTTGAACTCTCCTTGGAGAGCTCAACTGTGGCCTGCTGAGAACCGTCACTCCAGCGCACGGCCAGCAGCCCTCATTCCCCGGCCTGCGGACCTGAGAGCTCCTGCTCAAGTGTTTAAGTGGAATTTCAAGATGCACGCACCAAGCAAGATTAGGTTTGGATTCGCAAGATCCCCTCTGCTGCAGATGCCAGCTGCCGTGTGTCCCGTGGCCCAGCTGGATCCACACAGCGAGTGGCCTCCCCCTCTTACTCATCAGTGAAGCCGGCTGTGTGCGCTGAGTGCCTGTGCCCACTCTCCAGCAGGCTGGTGGGCCGGTCCTGCTCCTGGGGCCCTGGCGTCCTGCCTCAGCCCTCCTGGCTTGCCTCCCCTGCAGGATGCTGAACCAGGCTGAGGGCCTGTCCCCTCTCTGGCTGAAACCCTGCAGCCAAGGCCTCACTATGTCTGCCCGCCCCCGGGGCCCTGCTGCCCTCCCTCCCTCAGGTGTGTGGGTGAGGGACATCCATGCACATTTCCTCCAAAGTGGCTGTGCAGAGATCTCCATCCCATGGGGACCAGCTCCATGCCCCTCCTGGAGAGCCACTTCCCGGCTATGGCCATTGCCCCAGTAAGATTCAGCTCCTATAGAGTGAGGCTGGGGGCATCCTCTCTCTACCTGGGGCCTGGGCCACTCTTGTGATGTGTGATTTGCTTTAGCCAATGAAAACCATTCAAAATGGCGAAAAAGAGCCAGGCATGGAGGCGCACACCTGTAATCTCAGCAGCTCAGGAGGCTGAGGCAGGAAGATCCCAAGTTCAAGACCAGCCTCAGCAACTTAGCCAGATCCTGCCTGAGAATTAAAGAATAACAGGTGCCCTTGGGTTCAATCCCCACTATAGAAAAAAGGGAAGAAAGAAATGAAGGACAGAAGGAAGGGAGAAAGGGAGGGAGGGAGAAAGAGAAGTAAAAAGGACAACCGCCCACCGAGGCATGTTTAAAAGTAGACTAGAACAAGAGTGGTGGCTTTGAAGTGCGCACCGGCTGTGCTGGGCTGGCCTGGTGGGCGAAGAGGGGCGTAGCTGCCCGAACCTGGGGTTGGCAGCCAGGCAGGATAGCAAGGCCATTGACCGAGGGGAACTCCCAACGCTGGAGAACCAGCCCTAACCAGCAGAGCCACCCAGACTGAGCCCAACAGCCAGACCACAGGCCCAGAGCCAGATAAGGGTCACCTAAGTCACTCAGCTCGGGGTGAGGTGGTGCCAGCGTCCACAGCTTATTGACAGCTAAGTGCCCGCTGGCCAGCTCCCGTGGTGAGGCCAGGCACGCTCTTCTTCCAGAGCTGGTAGGGAAGGTATCGTCTCCCATTACCCCAGGACAGGTGGCCCAGGAGGTCCCTCCAAAGGGGTGGCGGAACCTCAGCTTGGCCAGGCCGGTTCCTGACTTAGACCAGCACATGTCAAAAGCAAGGCACGAGCAAAGACTGAGGAAAGGACAGGTAAGCAAAGGTGTCCACCCACCCCCAGGCAGGGTGCTGGTGCCCTTGGCCTTTCAGGGACGAGGAGGGAGACCAGGGCGGCTTTCTAACCCACGCAGGATTTTCCAGGCAAGCTCCTGTGAAGTCAAGTCCCACCCATCATTCGACATCTGGGCTCAGACGTTCCTTCCCAGTCAAGCCGTCCAGCCACCAATCAGCGTGGGCGCATCCTGCAGGCCCTCCACTTGGTGATGGTTAAATTGGTCATGTTTTTTTCTAGTTGATCTGTGACAAGCGTCCACTGCAAGTTTTGTCATCGAACTAAAGAGGCAAGCTGGGCTGGTCAGGCTCACAGACCAGCCTCCCTCTAGTGCGGGTCTGTCTGCTGTCCCTGAGAGCCCACCTGTCTCCCGTGAACACCGTTCCGTTACCTTGCAGCTGAGGTGAACGGACATATTTCATATTGCCGCGAGCGCCTGCTCTGCCTGGGTATTGATCCAACAGGAAGAGAGGCCGGGTTTGCCTTGGCCGGGGAAGGGCCTGAGCCAGGCCCTGAGGACTGTCACTTGCAGATGACACAGGAGGACGCGCCTGGGGGGATTTTCAGGGCTTCTATCTGCCTGAGGCTCCATTCGGGCCCACATGGTGCCGTGCCTCTGCCGCCTTGCTTTCCTGCCTTTGGAGACACTGCCCGGTGAGGGACGGAGCCACAGTTAAGGACCACGGGCCAACTGGCCAGCTCCGAGCTGGAACCGGGTGCAGAGGTGATTCAGCATGGCGTCCGTCCCCGGAGGGCCAGTCCTGTCAGGCATGTGCACCACAGCACAATGTAAGACGCGTCATGGAGGACCAGAGGCGGTGAGAGCCGGCAAGGAAAGATGGAGACAGACAGACGCTCGGAGACGTCCTCCTGCCCTGTGGAAGGGACGTAACAGAGCCCTAGAGGGTGGCCAAGGACTGCCAGACGGCAGAATGTTAGGCTAGAAAGGACAGCAAACGCGGGACCACAGTGTGACAAAGCAGCCGTGCTTCCAGGTACACCTGAGTCACGCAGCCTGGGGCCACCGGGCCTCTGCCCCCCCACCCTACCCCAGCTCTTGCAGAGAACAGAAGGCACTTCCTACCTTCAAAGCCCCACCTCATCATCCCAGGTTGGAGCCTACTGCTTTCAGTGACAATCTCTGACAACCATGGCTGTTGTTTACTGAACACATACTATGTCCTGGGTGCTGAGCTAAGTCCTTTCCTGTCCACACCTCCTAATGCACTCAAACCTATCAGGACAGCACATGGTTGCTGTCTTACAGATGAGGAAGACAGACTGACGGAGGTTGATTGTGCGTCCTGGTCCCATAACTGAGAACCAGTTTGGAGCTTCATCTTTTTGCAGTGCTGGGGGATCCCAGGACCTGCCCACTTGAGCAGAGCACAGACTCCAGCGCCGAGCCACACTCCAGCCGGAGCCTCATTCTAAGCTCACTCTCTGACGTGGTGAAAGGAGCAGACTTGGATGTCTGATGAATAAATGACAAGCCCCTAGTGGACGGCAAGCCAGAAAGACGTGAGTGTCACGAGAGCGCTGCACCAGGGAGACGAGACACCAGCTGGACCAGAGCTGGAAACAAGCCAAGAAGAAGGGTGTATAAACGCACCCCTCAGACGGCTGCTCGGCTCAGCCCAGGTCTCCTGACCAACCCACGTCAGCCAGGTTCGCGAGCCCCACCCATCATCCGCCGAGCGCTGCTCTGACTGCTTCACGGCCAGCGGAGCCTGCCTGTCCTCGATCCTCGGACCATCGGCCGGAGAGAGTTCCGGGACCAGCCGTCATCTTCTCTCCAACTAAGATATGTCGCATTCGGGGTCGTCGGAACCGACAAGGCAGAGAGGACTTTGGACTATTCGATTGAGGTGTGTTTATTTGCTGTACAATTTGATTGATGTATGACATTAGGAATATTAAGGTTTGTGTTATCCCGAGTGTATCAAATAAAGCCAACTTGTTTGGAACCAAATTCTAGTCACTCGCCTCTCTGTCGCTCGCGACTCGTGGGAGAAAACAAAAATGGAGGAGACACTTTCCCTCTTTGTCAACTGTTGACTGAGAAACCTAGTGCCTGTTAAAAATTTTATTTTTGATCATTTATTGCAGCATGATTTGTGTGCCATGTGATTGCCTGTTGTCAATGGTTTTTAGTAAGTCAGTACAGAATCCTCCCTGACCCTTTGCCCTGTTCGTCCTGCCAGTCCCTGGGTGTCCCAGGAAACCTCTAACCTGCTTCCAACTCAGAGATGTGCTTTTCTGGATCTGGCAAACACACTGTAGCCCATTTTTCTCCAAGGGCCACATCGCCCGAAATCTCAGGGTCAGCCGTGGGCAGCCCTCGCCCTCTGACCCTTGCCCTTCTCACCTTCTCGGGGGCTTCGCTGGCTGCCTGCCTGGGGACATGCATCTTCTGGTGGCAAACCAACCCCAGGCTGGGGAGGAGAGGGAGTCACTGCCCAAGGCTGAGGACTCCCTCTGCCTCGCTCTCTTCCTGCACGCCCACCTGGCTCCCTGGACCCAGCAGTCTAGGGCGGCGGGAGCAGTGATTTTGAGAACGTGGGGTCACCTGGACCTTGCAGAGCTCAGCCTCCGGAGCCAGGCAGGTGGAGGACAGGTTCCCCTGAGCAGAGAGGTCCTGGTGTCTCAGTGGGGGTGCCCACAGATGCAGGCCACCCTGCCTATTGGTCAACAAGGACAGCAGCCGATGGCCAGGCACCATAGCCAGGCAACAGCTAAAACCTCTATGCGGGCTTGAGAAGAGGCCGGTTTGAGCATTGAATCCATTGACCTCATCTAAAGATGGGCTCCCCCCACACTAACCACTAGACACCAGGGTGATTTCATTTCCTGGGGCAGCAGGTGTGGAGCCAGCAGGGCGGCTGGGCTGCCCCTGGACTCTGCTTCAGATAACCTCGGGAGTCTCCGTGGCTTCTCCCAGCCCTGGCTGCCCGGCTCCTTCCCAGGCTGCCCCTGCTTCCTGACCACCTCTGGAACTTGGCCTCCTGCTCCTTCCTGTCCCTGCCGCGCCTGCTGTGTTCCGCCTTCCAAGGTGAAGTTCTGCAGGGACCCCTCCCTGCCTGTGGGACTAATGAGGTCCCATCTGCAGGGCGAGGCTGACCAACTCAGCCTGCTGGCCTCAGATGGAGATCCTGGATCCCCGAGAACAGCAGAAGCTGGAGACACTCAGAGAGACCACGTGAGGACCCAGGGGAAAACACTGTCTGCGAATCAAGAGGGCTCAGGAAGAACCAGCCCCGCGACACCTTGATCTCTTCCTTCCAGCCTCCTGCAGCAAGACAATGGCGGACTCCACCTGCAGTGCTTGGTCACAGCAGCCCAAGCAGAAAAGACGGTGACCTCAGCCCTCCCAGCCTCAGCAAACCTGCCTTTCCCACACCAGGAAGGCTGTGCCCACTGGCACCACAGGTGGCCCACACCCACTGCATGGTCATGAGTAGCAGGTCCTTTCCTCCCTGGGCACCTGCCAAGAGCTGCCCCTGAGCCACAGCCCTCCAGGCAAAACCCATCTGCTTTCCTGGCCCAGGCTGCCTGTGTCCTCAGGCCTGTTCTGGGTGGCAGAATCCAGCTAGGGCCTGGCTCCCAGCACCCTGGCCTTTGTGAGCCTCACTCTGACTTAAGAGCTGGAACAGACCCCACGTGCTCTCCCCAACTGAACCCGGCCTTTGTGCTATTCAGAAGTATGGCCAAATACCTACCATCAGGCTACTGTGCATGCAATGTTGTCATCTTTGCTAATGTAGCTCATGCCTATGGTTTTGGTATGGCGTTACAACTCACTGCAAAGGAGTGGAGTAGATAAAATTGTCGGGATGTTCAAAACCCTTGAGAGTTGTTTTCAAGCAATTCAGAAGCAATCTTCTTATAGAATTGAAATGCTAATTGTAAATAATCCTCTATTTACTAAGATAATTGACTCTCATGCCAGACTGAGTTTCTGTTGCTGTCCAAAATGAGAAAGCTGTGTTCTCAGACCAAGGCCAAGCCAGCCTCAGTCTCCCTGCTGACCTTCAGGGCGACAAAGACCCTTCTTAGGAGCTCGTGCAGGCTCTTTTCCTGCTCCTCTGCAATGTCCTCTCCTCCCTCCAGCAAGAGCATCAGGTTCCGGAGACCTTCTGCAGCCTGCTGCCTCCCTGCCTGGGCCGGTCCCAGGTTTGCATCCTGGCTGTAATTTACAGCTGTGTCTTTGGGCAGATGTCTTAAATGCTCTGCATCTCGGTCTTCTCATTTCAAATGGGGCTGATAACATCGCTGAGCTTTGAGCATTTTTGAGGATCTAGGATTTTCCTATGTGGTGGAAGCACCCATAGGACCCGCTGGACTGGTGACGATGTGGTGGGGAGGACCTCAGGCTGCTGTTCCTCCCTGCCTCGACATGGACTGTCAGGGGTTATTTCTGTGATTTAAATAATTAGCCTGTTGACTCTGTAAAGCATTGGTTCTGAAAGGTAGCCCCTGATCAGGCCCAAGATCGAGACCTGGGCAGGATTCATGGGAATTGCCTGCCTACCCCAGGCCTCCTGGTGCCTAATCCCTGGGCAGAGGCCCAGTCTTCTGCATGCTGGTGAGCCCTGCAGGAGGCTCTGGGCAGCTGGGGTTGGAGAACCACTGCGATAAAGGCTCTATCTTAAGAAAACAGATAAAAATAAACCCTGCCAACGGGGCTGCAGGGTAATATAAGAGCAGGACAGGAGGACTTCTGTCCTGTCCCTTCCTATACTAACCAGTGTGACTCTCGCCTTCTACCATCAGAACACCACCCCTGGCACTACCTGACCCTGAGCCCCTGACAAGCCCCGTGGGTCAGTATCAGGTCCTACACCATCATGACCCAGTGCCACAGCCGAGTGGCTTGATCCACATGGGTCCCCACCCACAATTTGGAGGCCAGAAGCCCAGGATCAGGTGCCAGCTAAGGCCTCCCCCAGCTGCTGGAACTGCTAGCCATCGCTGGTGTGGCCCTGACCCCGGCCTCCACTGCACTCAGTGGGCTCCCTGTGCCAGTCTGTGTAGTCACGCCTTTAAGGACACTCATCAGGTTGGACTCAGGACCCAGCCTTCTCCAGTGTGACCGCATCTTACCTAATTGCATCTGCCAGGATCCTGTCTCCAAATAAGCTCGCCTGCTGAGTCTCTGGGGGTTAGGGCTTCAATGCAGTGATGGGGTCCACATGGAACCATAACCCCAGGGCTATGGCTTGAATGATGGGGTCTCCTCCAACATTCGTGTGGCAACTTACCCCCCAGTGTCAGAGTGCTAAGAGGTGGGGCCATCGGGTGGTGAGCACAGTCCCAGGGGTGGGATTAAGGCCTCTAGAAAGTCCCCTCACCCTTCTGCTCCTATGCCATGTAAGATGCCACCACAGGAAGATGCCATCAATGGAGCAATCCCCAGCTCCTCGATCTGGGACTTCCCAGTCTCCGGTACCCTAAGTCATGCATTTCTGTTCTTTATAAGTTACCCAGTCTCGGATATTTTGTTACAGCAGCACACGTGGACTAAGACACAGCCTTGAGTCTGCATGGAGACACAGAGGTGTTCCCTATTATGTGTTTCCAGGTTCGATGACTTGTCCTCATGAAGAGAAGGTAGCCCTGCAGACTCTGCGTCTGGACTCGTGGACCAGAGCCATCTCCGTGCGGCTGGCCTTGCCCCTCACCATCCTGCAGGCTGCCACCCCGTGGGGTCCCTTCACAGGTGACAGCAGGTCTGCCCGCATTCCCAGCAGGAGCGCGAGCCTGGGAGCCTCTTGTTTCATAATGGGATCAATACGAAAATGGGACTTGCCTTCCAGAACTTGGGATGCAAACAATGTACAAACTAACCCCAGCTAAATAGAACTGGTCATCTGTTTAGTGTTTGCTTCCTTAAGATTGTTAATTTCAAAGTACGAAGGCTGGTGTCGGGCTGGAGCGTGCAAGTAGATAGTGTACAGGTCCCTGTGATCCCACTTGGCCAGGTTTGAGGCTAAAGGCATTTTTGACTGAAGGTGTGCAGAGGGCTTCGCCCGACCCCAGGTGTGGGTGTTCACCTGCAGAGGTCAGGGCTGGGGCTGCCTGCCATGCTGGCTGCTCTGACACCCACTCAGCGTCCTGGACCAGGTAGGTCAGGTCAGGTGGGTCTGGCCCTCTGGATCCAGTCAAGCCCTGCAAGACGCTCAGTTGTGTCCCTCTGGGGTCAGTTTCAGGAGGAAGAGGTGGTGGGTGCTGGCCCTCAGGGTAATGCAGACCTCACCTGGAGGGCACCCTCTCGGCTGGCCCCGGTTCCTGTCAGAGGCCACGCTCGCCTCTCCACCCTACCCACAAGGCCTATTTACAGGTGGCGCTGGGTTTTGTGGGCGCTCCTTACAACCCACACCTGGTGAATGGCTGGCGTGGCCTGGCCTCCCTCAGGCAGGGCTTCCTCATTCAGGGCAACCTGGGTGCTTCGCAGTATAGCAAACACACAAGGGACACAATACCCTAAAGCCCAGGGACACGGGGTTCAAGGGATAAGGGCACTCGTCTCTGTGCTGTGGCGCTCCTGCCAAGAGCCAGCTCTGTGTTGCTAACAGAGCACCTGGGACTGAGGGATTCACCATGACAGAGGCTTTTGGACTTGGGGTTGGTTTGTTTTGTGGATTTCTTTGCTCACAGTTCTGGAGGCTGGGAAGTCCACAGCATGGCACCCGCCTCTGCCCGGCCCTGGCGGGGCCTTCTTGCTGCATCACAACATGGCAGAGGGCGTCACATGGGGGACAGCAGGTGTGCCAGCTTGGGTCTCTTCCTCTTCTATAGAGCCACTGATGCCACCATGGGGTCACTTACGGCCTCGGCTAACCCTACAGCCTCCTGAGCCCCCTCCATGCACACAGGGAGTATCGGGTGGGTGGGCTAGGGTTCCAACCGTGAGCTTCTGGAGGATCAAGCCATAGCAGTTCTGAAGCAGTCCTCAGCTGGGGCGGAGCTGGGTGGGACACAAGGCACCCCTGTGCCCACATCGGCCCTGGCTGATCAACTCCAGGCCACCATCTCCCAGGGACCTCTCCGTCACACTCTGCTGAGAGCTGAGCTTTCCACATGGGCTCCAGCTCCCCTCCCACCTGGCGGGCCCCCCACCAGGACTCTGACGGCTTCATGGGGTCTTCCTGCCCCCTGTCCTGCACCTGTGCCTCCTGGGGCCTTCTCCAGCCGTGGGCCTCTGCCTGCACTGTGAGGCCCCTGCTCACTGGGAGCCGTGCCTGGCCCAGCCCGCCAGCTCTCTGCTGCCAGGTGCTGAGTCACCCTCGAACACAAGGTCAGCAGGTGCAGCACCTCAGGCCTGGTACACCACTCCTGAGGCTGCCCTGGGGACAGGCCCTGCACTGGCCCCCGCGGGCGCTCCCTGGAAACCCGCCATGGCAGCCACACGGCCTCGCCACGTGTCGCAGGCCGCCACTTGCACATCAGCTCTACTTTACCAATTGCCCCTGGTCAGTTATTCTTGGAATTTACCTTTTCCCGGCTTTGTAAATCCTAGGAAAAGCTGGTTTCGAGTCCCTGAGACACTGCTACAGTTGACTTTTGCAAAAAGAGGAACCAGAAAACCCTGACCTGTTATCCTTATCAGGAATCTTCTTTAGCTCTTTGGAGCCCAGAACATTTGATGGTCTTCAGATAACTTCAAAGGGTAGGCCAAGGACTTGCTGATCTTGTTCTTCAATTAAAAGTGAAATAATGTTTAACTTGCAGGGAGATAATATGTTCATCTAAATAATTATAGGGACTGGCCTAGCAGAAGAAAGTAGGTTGTTATCTCAAGGATATTCCAGCAGAAGAGAACACGAAGACCCCTCGGCATGAAGCCTCCCTGCCTGTTGTCCCTGCGCTCACGAGAGCCCTTCTGAGTGTCTGAGTTCCCTGCGATGGCCTTTGTTTGGGGTCCGTGGCTCCTCCGCTCCCAGCTTCTCAGGTGCCAGTGCTGTGAACACACCCGACTTCCTTCCCGCCTCCTCTGGTCTCTGGAGCGTTGGCGTCCGAGCAGTGAGCGGACAGACTTGGGTCCAGGAGCGCAGAGGCCTCGGGGTGCGGCTGTCCAACCACAGCATTGTTGTGATCGTTGTGCAGCGTGTTGTGGGCAAACATGTCTTTCAGAGTCAAGGAAACCTACCGACTCAGGCTCTGCGCAGGTCCTCCGAGGCACCATCTCCAGAAGCGCATGGGGCAACAGACAGAGAGGTAGCTCCCAGGGAGGCCATGTGCCTCCAGAGACCCCTCGGCTCATGTTTATGTTTGTTAGAACAAATATAAATAGCCTAGTCAAAGTTTTAGGGATGTTATTCTTTAGGGAAAAACTAACATTTTTAAAGCTCATCAATCTAAAATTCAAAATTAAACAAACTAGGGTGGATAGGACTTTCAAGTAAAAACAATAAAGATGGCAGGCTGCTGGCCTGTGGGTCTTCTGGACCTTCACACTGACCTCATCCTCAGAGTGGCCCCTCTCCCAAGGGAGTCTGGGAGGTCTGCCAAACATCCAGCCCCCGCAGGGTGCAGGGGGGCATTGTGCCTCCTGTGGTTGGCCTAGGTCTACTGTGGGCCTGAGACTCCAGCAATAGTGACATGGGACCTGGCCATGCCGCGGACAGAATGCCCACACCCAGCCCTCCAGGACTCTGTCTCCTCTGCTGTGACAACTGACCATGGTCTCAAGAGCACTGTCCCTGAAAACTGATAAGTGTCCCAGAGTTGCTGTAACAAACTGTCACAGTCTGGGTGACTTCAAACAGAAATGTGTTCTGGAGGCCAGAGGTCAGAAATCAAAATAAGAAATAAAAGGGTAGAGATGTTGCTCAGGGCAGAGCACCAAGGGATTCAGTCCCAGCACTGAGAAAAACAAGTATGAATATCAACTTTTTCAAAACTCTGGAAATGAGCTGAAGGCTTATAACAATCGATGGAGTATTTATTCAAGAAAAGCAGATAAATTGAAAGGATAAGGAGGCATCCAGTTTTTTAGCTTCCTGTTTCTCCCCACTTCCTCAGAAGCCCTGAGAAGCAGCCTATAACTCCACTGAAGTGGGCAGGATGGACAGGGCTGGCCAGAGGCCCCATCTGCTGACAGTGGCCACATTTGACCTCGCTGGTGCTCTCTGGAAACACCTACTACAGGCTGTGCTCCCTGGTCTGGACTCAGACTCCACTTCCAACCAGGAGACCAGGGCCTTAGGAGGAAAGTCCAGAGTGGCTGTCAACAGGGAACTTGGAAAGGCCCTGACATCTTCCTGGGAACCCAGAAACTGGAAAGTAGCCACGGAGGGAATCTGGGGAATTCTCAAGTGTGATGAAGTTAAGCAGATAACTCCTAAACTACCAGTAGATCCAAGAAGAAATGACAAGGTGGATTAGGCAATTCTTGAGATGCATGAAAACATAAAAAGGGCATATCAAAATGCGTGGGGTGCAACCCGGTATCTTAGAGGAAGATTCATGGCTATCAACAGCTACAGTGAAAAGGAGAGGGGCTGGGGCGGCTCAGTGGTGGAGCCCCTGCCCAGCAGGTGCGAGGCCCTGGGTTCCAGCCCCAGCACCACAACAGAAAGACAGAGAGGATGGGAGGGAGGTGGGACGGCGTGGCTGACTGATGGCTGCTACCCGGCGCAGGGCAGCACAGAGCTCGCCTTTATCCCTAGCAGGGGTGCAGAATGGCACCACCCCCTGGAAGGCAGTCTGGCTGTGTTTTTACAAAACCAGGTGTGCTCTTTCATAGGATCCAGGAGTCGCGCTCCCCGCTGTGGGCCCAGATGGACAGAAAACCTGGGTGTAGCAGCTTTGTTTGTACTTGTCAAGTGCTGGAAGCAACCAAGTGTCCCCCAGGAGGTGAGTGGATAAAGAAGTGTGGGCCCTTCAGACAACGGACTACTACTCAGCACTAAAGAGAGATGAACTGAGAAAAGACAAGGAGGGGTTTAGTTGCACATTAGTAAGTGACAGAAGCCGATCCAAAAACCCTGAAGAACACAGGGCTCCGTAGGGGAGGAAGAGCTTCACTCCACCCTCTTGGGGTCTTTGACTAGGCCTGAGAACTGAAGGACATCGTGACTCCACCTGACGCCACAGGGTGGAGGGTCGCTCTGTGGAGGGGTCTGGACCGCGGGACGCTGAGTGTGCAGGGATGCGTGGAAACTCTTTCTGTCCAATTTTCCTGTGGATCCTAAGCTGACTTTTTTTTTTTTTTTTAATACTAGAGACTGAACACAGGGGGCTCTGCCACTGAGCTGTGTCTCCAGCCTCTTCTTTTATTTTTCATTTGGTGACAGGGGCTCACTAAGTTGCCCAGACTGGCCTCAAACTTGCAATTCTGCCCTGGCCTCTTAAGTCACTAGGATCACAGGCATGAGCCACTGTGCCTGGTTCAAACAGTATATTTTCTAAAAGGAAAAAAAAAAGATCTTGAATCAGTAACCTAAATTTCCATCTTAATAAGCTAGAAAAAGAAGAGCAAACTAAACCCAAAGAAGGCAGAAAGAAAGAAATTACAAAGATTAGAGTGTAGATAAATGAAATAGAGAATAGAGAACCAAAAGGGGAAATCATTAAAACTAGAAGTTGGTCTTTAAAAAAGATTAACACAGATGATGAATCTTTAGCTACACTAACCAAGAACAAAAGAAAGAAGACTCAAATACTAGAATAAGGACTGAAAGAGGGGCCATTAATACTGACTTTAGAGAAATAAAAAGAACTATAAGGGAATATTATGAATAATTACATAACCTAGATGAAATGAACAAATCCTGTGCTAGTCAACTTCCTGGTACTGTAAAAAAATGCTTGAGATAAATCAACTTAAAAAGAAGAAAGGTTTATATTGGTCTATGGTTTCAGTCCATGACCGATTAATCCTGTTGCTTTAGGCCTGTGGCGGCACAGTACATCATCACAGGAAAATGTGATGGAAGGGGCCCATTTACCTCAGGGCAACTAAGAAGCAAAAAGAGAGGAAGAGACTGATGTCCTTCTGTTCCCTTTGAGAGCATGTCCCCAGCGACCTAAAACCTCTCCCTAGGCCTTGTACACATCCCACCACCTTCCAGGACTGTCAAATTCTTTCAAAGACACAAATTACCAAAAATAGACTGATAATACGTAAAGAGATCAAATTGGTAATTTTTTTTTCAAACTACCTATTAAAAAAAAAAAAAAACCTCAGGTCATGATGGCTACACTAATAAGTTCTACCTCACATACAGGGAAGAATTAATTCCAATCCTTCACAGGCTTTTCCAAAAAATAGAAGGGAACACTTCCAACTCACTCTATAAGGCCAGTTCTACCCTGATATCAAAAACAAGCAAGAATGTTACAAACCAACATACCTTATGAATGTAGATATAAGAGTTCTCAATAAAATTCCAGCAAACCAGATCCAGTGACATTTAGAAAGAATAATACCCGAGGGAGTGAGGTTTATGCCAATGCTGCAAGGTTGACTCAGAGTATGAAGATGAGTCGATGCATGCCCTGTGTTGACAGAATAAAGGACAAGAACGACATGTTCATCTCAAAAGATGGAGAAAGAGCACTTGACAATGTCTAACATCCTTTCATGATTTAAAAAAAACTAGCAAAGCAGAAAGAGAAAGGCACTTCCTCATCCTGATAATGCACAATTATGAAAACCCAAGGCTACCATCACACTTTTTTTTTGTACTGGGGATTGGACCCAGGCGTGTTTAACCATTGAGCCATACCCCAGCTCTTTCTTTAAAAAAATTTTATTTAGAAACAGGGTCTTCCTGAGTTGCTAAGTGCCTTGCTAATCTGCTGAGGCTGGCTTTGAACTTGTGATCCTCCTGCCTCAGTTTGCCAAGTTGCTGGGATTACAGACCTGTGCCACCATGCCCAGTGTACCATTACATTTAGTGGTAAAAGATGGAATGCTTTCCCTGAGAATAAAACAGTGATGCCCACCTTCTATTTGGCATTCTACTACAGAGTCAAATCAGGACAACAAGGCATGAAAAATAGATAAAGGCAACTAACTTAAAAAATAAGCAGAAGGATCTCTAGTCACCTGTGACATGATCTTATATATGGATCACACACAACGAACATTAGAATTAACAAACCAATCCATCAAGGTTGCAGGATGCAAGATCAATATACAAACATCTGTTGTGTTTCTACACACTAGCAAGGAACAAGCAGAAAATGAAATTAAGAGAAAAATTTCATTTATAATGATATCAAATAGAGTAAAATACTTAGGAACAGATTAAAATATGTTCAAGACCTATACACTAAAAACTAGAAAATGCCATTGAAAGAAATTAAAGAAGAACCTAATTCAATGGAAAGATATCCCATGTTCATGGATTGAAGACTTACTATGTTGAGGTGGCAATACCCCCCAAGTAAATCTACAGGTCCAGCCAAATTCTTATCAAAATCCCAGCTGCCTTTTTGCAGAAATTGAACAGCTGATCCTGAAATTTATATAGTAATACAAAAGATCCAGAGGAATCCAGATTAACCAAACAATTTTAAAGAACAAAGTTGAAGAACTTACATTTCTTGAGTCAAAACTTACTACAGGCTATAGCAACCAAAATAGTATTGTATAGGTATAAGGATAGACATTCAGAGCAATGAAACAGAATTAAGAGTCCAAAATAAGCTCTTACACTTATAGTCAAATGACTTTCAGAAAGTGTTCCAAGACCACTCAATTGGAAAAGAACAGTTTTTCCAACAAACAGTTCTAGGACAATTTAATTACCCACATACCAAAAAATAAAGTGAGGCTCTTATATCACACCATATAAAACACTTAGTGTAAATCCAAGAGCTAAGTGTAAAACTAAAATCAGAAAACCTTTAGAAAGTAAGGATGAGTTTTCATGACCTTGGATTGAACAGTGGCTTTTTAGATATGATAATAAAAGAACAGACAACAAATGAACAAATGAATGGATAACAACAGATAGACAGATTGGACTTCATTAAAATTTAAAACTTTTCCCAACTGCAGGGGAGGCTGAGGTAGCATGATCACAGGACCAAGGCCAATTTATTGAGACAACTGGGCAACTTATTGAGACCTTGTCTCAAAATGAACTGCAGGGGCTGGGTTTGTGACTCCATGGTAGATCTCTTGCCTAGAATGTGTGAGGCACTGGGTTTGATCCTCAGCACCACATGAAAATCAACAAAATAAACAAAATAAAGGCATTGTGTCCATCTATAACTAAAAAAATTTTCAAAAAAGAACTTCAAAGGGCTGGGAATGTAGCTCAAGGGTTGAACCCCCTTGGGTTCAATCCCCAGGACCACACAAAATGTGTGCAATCCCTCTCCTCTTTCCATGAAGTTAAGGTTCTCAGAGAGAAGAGAGGTGTAGGGAGACTCTAGGGTTTTCCAAAACAATGTGTCCTAGCTTTCAGTGTTCAAATTTCACATCTTTCTAAAATTTATTCGATACTTTGCTTTTGATAGTACTCTCAGTAGAACTGCGATCATAATTCCATGTTTCAATTGTCCTTTTCTTGTACATATAAGCACAATTGAGTTTTGTATATTGATCTTGAATCTTTTTATTTTTCTGAGCTCTTTTATAGGTTGTAATAGTTTCTAGTTAATTCCTTAAAATTTTCGAAATATAATATGTAGAGATGAGTATAGATATGAACATAGACTGTAGTTTTGCTCTTCCAATCTAGATGCATTTTATTTATTTTATTTTTTATTTGTTCTTTTTAGGTATAGATGCATTTTATTTATTTTCAATTCCAAATGACATGACTAGCATCTCTGGTATGATATGGTGAGGGTGGGTATATTTATCTTTTTTCTACTCTTAGGAAATAAAAATACAAGTTTCAGGGCAGGATTGTAGCTCAGTGGTACAGGACTTCCCTAAGTTTTATGAGGCCCTGGGTTCAATTACCAGTAATGCAAAAATTCATACAGATTTTATCATTAATGATTTTATCATTAATGGGGATTTTATGTGCTCTTTGTTAATTTGAGGGTGCTACTGTCTACTCCTACTTAATCTTATTATCATGAAAGGATGTTTGACATTGTTGTATTTGTTTTCTGCATGCATTGAGATGATGCAGTGGGATTTGGGTTGTTGTATTGAGATGGTGTATTATATTGAATGATTTTTTGGCTCCCAAATTTTTCAAAAAAAACTTTTCACTTCAATGGACATCATCAAAAAGGTTGAGGCAGGAGGATTGCAATTTTTGAAGTCAGCCTCAGCAAAAGTGAGGTGATAGGCAACTCAGTGTGACCCTGTATCTAAATAAAATACAAAATAGGGCTGGGGATGGGACTCAGTGGTTGAGTGCCCAAATCTCCAGTACCAAAAACAACAACAACAAAAACAAAACTGAAAAGACAGCTCATAGGATGGGAGAAAATGTTTGCAAGTCATATATCTGGTGAGGACTGGTATCCAGAACATCACCTCAGTGAAAAGGAAGACAACTTTTCTGCATAAAGATGAGCAAAGGGGTTGAACACACATTTCTGCAAAAGTGTATGGGAAAGGCCAATTGGTAGCTGAAACAATGCTGAACACACTAATCATTGGAGACATACAAATCAAAGCTGTAATGACACACCACTTCACACCACTAAGAGCCACGAGCCACTTCACACCATGAGAGCAGCCAAGTGGATGTGCCACTTCACACCATGAGAGTGGCCAAGGGGATGTGCCACTTCACACCACTAGGGTGACCACAGACCACTTCACACCACTAGGATCAGTGCTGGAATAAGCAGGAGAACAAGCCTAGGGGGCAGGGCATATGAAAAGATGCAAGAACTTTAGAAAACAATTCAAAAATTTCTGCAAGATGAACACAGCATCACATCACCACATGTAGGTACACATTCCCACAAAAACTCATGCACAGCTGGAAACAACCCAGGTGTCCACCTGCAGGTGGAGGGACAGAAGTAAGGTGGACTGTCCCTCAGCCACACAGAAGAATCCACGCTGACTCACCCACAGGGCCACTGTGGATTGCTGGGCTGTTCACGTGAAGCTGCTTCCACAAGACATTGGTGCTTTCCTGGAGAGGACACTGGACAGGAGGTGACCTGCATCCAGCGTCCCTGCAGAGAGGTGGGCGTGGCATGGTTCCTCCACACGGAAGTCCCTGGGCCTCGGCTGGAGGGCTGCGAGCCCTGAGGGTGCCCCGCCTCCTCCTAGCCTCTCTGCACTGGCTGTGTGGGGCATTACAGTGCCAGGGCTCGAAAGAAAGCAGAGGTTCAGAGAACTGGCTGGTCCCTGAGCAGGACTGGAGGCCCCTGCAGGACTCTGCCTCGCCCAGCAGCTGCTCATGGGCAGCACTGTCTCCACAGAAGGAAGAAGGTCTGTGTGGCCAGGCAGGTGCCCGGCTGTGGAGCCACTGTCTGCAGGGGACCTGGGACCTGGGCCCCCACAGGGACCCGTGAGAGAGGCAAGATCAGCTCTCCCCTTGGCCGGCCCATCTGCAAGTGTGAGGTGGTAGCAGCATCGGTGCCATGTGCAGTTTGTTAGCCCCGGGAGGTGGTGGCTTGCTGAGACTTACCAGTTCACCCTCATGCCACAGAAAACAGCCTCTGACCACCCACAGCCTTGCACACAGTCGGCAGAGGCACACGGTCTGTCGACGTGCAGCCTGAGACGGCCATCTACACTGACAAGAAACCGAGCGACAGAAAGCTCTGGTGGACCCTGACAGCACCGTGGCCTGCAGTTCAAGCAGTGCTTCTAGATTTTATTTGCACCATCCTGGTGTTCCTGTGTCCTCAAATCTCCTCTTCAAAAGCCCCTTGCTGGGCCTGAGGTGCGGGAGGGGCCCCATGACTGGCTGTCTTCTCCATGAGCTGGACATTTGAATAAAGTTGTCTTTCTTGTCTCAGTACTTTGCCTCTCAGCTTAAAGAGCCTGTCTGCAGCAAGCAGCTGGACCTGGGTCTGGTCACTATGTGGCCTGGGATTCTCAGGGAGCTGGACTCTCAGGGGACACCAGGCAGTCTCCCACAGCAGGACGCCCCTGGCCAAGTGATGGAGGTGACAGGTGGCCCAATGCCAGCCCACCAGGCCAGGGCCAGGCTCTGCACCCCTTGGACGGGGGCCCCAGGGGCCACCAGCTGAGAGCCATTCAGGCGACTTCCTCTCCCGTCCCCACCTCCCTGTCTCTCTCACACTTTATTGAGGGGAAATTCACAGCCTGGCACTCACGGCTCTGGAGTGAACTGTCCCACAGCATTTGGCACATTGAGCAGTCACAGTACTGTGCAGCCCTGCCAGTGTCTGGTGCGGATCCTTCCCAGCCTTCCAAAGGAAACCCTGACCCTTCCGGTGCTCCCCTCTGCTTCCCGTCTCTGGATCACCCCTCCTGGGCTCCTCGAGTCCCCACCTCTGGCCTCTCACTCACCTCTTCCCCCAGGTCCCTCTGCAACACATCACAGTCACATTCGCCCCTTTTGGTGGCTAGATCAGGTTGTGAGTGTCCTTCATCTGACAGTGGACGCCTGGGATGTTCCGCCTCCCGCTCCTGAACAGTGGGCTGCGAGCACTTAGGGATGAGAGCCTGAGACCCTGCTGTGGTCCCTCGGGTCCCCAGGTCTGGGAGCACATTTCTGCATCACACAGTGACCTTGACATTCAGCCAAGGTGCTGCCAAGTGCTCTATCTTTAGACAGCCTGCTGCCCAGGTTCTCACGCAGTGCCCAGTGCAGATGCTGGGGAAAGTGGCCGGAGGCCCCGAGCTGTGCAGAGAGCTGCCCTGAAGGTGCTGGGAGGCCACGGAAGGCACCATCACCCAGACCTGAGCTGACCTGCACGTGTGCATGACCTCTCCTCTCTGACCCTGCAGGGCAGGTGTCCAGGGGTGTCGGTCAGAGTCCAGAGCACGCAGCACTCCCAGTTCAGGTGCATCGGACCCTGGATTCTCAACAATTTCCCACAGAACACAGATAATTGTTAATGCTGGTGAAATACGCAGTTGGTTTTTTGTCACTGTGTCCAAAATACCTGATTAGAACAATTTAGAGGAGGAAAAGTTTATTTGGGCTCATGGTTTCAGCATTCAGTCCGTGGCCATTCAGGTCACCTATCCATCAAATGGACCCAACCACCTCTGGCATTCCCGCATTGCCCAACAGGAGCTTCTTTTTTTTTTTTTTTTTTTTTTTTTTGGGTGCTGGGGATTGAACCCAGGGCCTTGTGCTTACAAGGCAAGCACTCTACCGACTGAGCTATCTCCCCAGCCCCCAGGAGCTTCTTGGGTAGTAAAATTCCAGACCGTAACAGGTTGTTAGCACATACACAGCCGTGTCATCTGCAGGCACCTGGCCTTGGTCTCAGCACCTTGCAGGTTTCGGGTAATGAGAACCATGATCTCCTTTCATGTAGGTGTTATGATCATCCTCATTTTATAACTGAAAAGTTGAGTCACAGAGAAGAAAAGCAACTTGCCCAAGGTCACACAGCTAGCCAGAGGGTCCAAATCCAGACTTCTAGCCTGCAGGGTTCAGTCCTTAACCACTATGACCACTAGCCTCTTGCTTAGAGTTCATTTCTGGGTCTAAATTCACGGAAACAAATCCGCACAGGGCGACCCCATGCTTCCTTCTGAATATCATTAGTGAGCAATTTTAGGAGATGTTTTCTGTCATAGCCTGCAGTTTGGTCCTTACACTTTAAAGAAAACACAAGCAGGCTGACTGGAGCGCACACAGGGGAGTCGGGGCACTCGCCTAGAGCAGCACGCTCTCCCTCCTGGTGCCCCTCGGGCCGCTGCGTCAGCACATGCCTCAGAGAAAGCTGACTTAGGTGTGCACATTGTTTTCTGGTCCCCTCCAGGTGCAGGGCAGGGAGGACCCTGTCCTCTGGCGTCCAGACCACTCACTCAGAGGGCGTGCGCGTCGCTCTGTGTGAAGAGCGCCATACTCCACAGGGGCTCACAGGTCCTCAGGTTCCCCTGTCGGTCCTGCGAGGACTGTCCTGGTGCTGGCTCCATCTGACTCCCACGGCTGCTCAGGGCTCCCTCGGCCCAGGAGCAGGCCTTCCAGGATGGTCTTGCCATGTGCTCCCAGCTGGCTTCTCATTCGTGCTTTTGTGTTTTTGTCTAAAAAGTTTCAAATGTCGATGAAAACCTGAAAGAACAGCAGTGAAGTGTGGACCATCTCTCATCCACAGCCTCTCTTTCACTCGCGGCTGCACCACGGCTGCACCACCTGCCTCCTGGCTGCACCACCTGCCTCCTGGCTGGATCCCTGGCTGCACCACCTGCCTCCTGGCTGCACCACCTGCCTCCTGGCTGGATCCCTGGCTGCACCACCTGCCTCCTGGCTGCACCACAGCTGCACCACCTGCCTCCTGACTGGATCCCTGGCTGCACCACCTGCCTCCTGGCTGCACCACGGCTGCACCACCTGCCTCCTGGCTGGACCCCTGGCTGCACCACCTGCCTCCTGGCGGGCAGCCGCCTCCCATCATATGCGTATTGTGGTTTACGCATTTTGAAGTCAGTGTAGATATCAGAACCTTCCTCCCCACAATCTGAAGCTCCATATTTACTTGTGGGTCTTTTGAAGGACAGACTTTCAGAGAACGGAATGCACAGAGAACGTTTCAGAATGTTTCCCCAAGCGCATTTGCCTGTGCACCAGACATCTGACCAGGGCGAGAACACCCAGTGCTCCAGAAGGCCTTGCTCCCTCCCATGGGCACGTCCTCACCCACCTGCAGCCACCACTGTTGGGAACCTTTCCACGATCGAGTCGTTCAGTCTGCCTGCCTCTCTCAGAACTTCATGTAAGTGGGACAGTCTGGCCAGTGTTCTGCTGCGTGGGTCTTTCACTTGCCATGGGAGGTCTTGGGGTCATGGATGTCGCCATGTAAATAACTGATTCCTTCGCATTGCCAAGCTGAGCTCTGGCGTGTGGGTAAGCCACAGTCGAGTCTCCATCTTCCCCTTGACGGACCTCTGGGCTGCTGCCAGTGGGGGACCCTTATGAACAGAGCTGACATGTTTTTGTGAACAGTGCAATTGCAAGGTTGGGGGTAGTGTCTGGTTGTATAAGAAACTACCAGATCTTTAGCCAGGTACAGTGGCACACACCTGTAATCCCAGCAACTGGGCAGGCTGAGGCACGAGGATCTCAACTTCCAGACCAGCCTGGGCAACGTACTGAGACCTTGTCTCAGTTTTTTTACAATGGCCTGGGGTGTAACTCAGAGGGAGGGCACCCCTGGTTTCAATCCGCAGTACTGCAAAGAGAAGGGCAGGGAGGGAACTACCAGCTCTGTCTCCGAGGGCTCGTGCCTCTTTGCAGGCCCAGCACTGTGGGTTCAGGGGCTCCGCCGCTGCAGAACACACCCTCATCTTCGCTGGGCCATTCTTGTGCGTGTGTGGGAGAGCTCCCCGGGCCTTAGCTTTTACCTCCTTGGTGTCCGTTGAGGCTGGCTGTGTTCAGTGTGTCTTTTGACCACTTGCCAGTCTTTTGGGACACGTCTGTTCAAATCACCCACTTCTTAACTGCATTTTTCTTCTGAGCACTGAGTTGCATATATTTTTATATGCATTTTATCCCAGTCTCTGGCCTATTTATTTCTTGATGATGGCTTTAAATGAGCAGAATTCTTTAATTTTGATGCAATCCAATATGTCAAATTTCCTTTTCTGGTTCTGTGTCCTTTCTAAAAAAGCTCTGCCTGCCAGGCCTAAAGGACATGCTCCTGTTTTCTTCTAGGAGGTTTATTGTTCTAGCTTTTACATTAAGGACCAGGTTCCACCTGTAAAGCCTGAGTCTGATGTGAGGTAGAGATCGAGGTTCATCGATTCCCACAGGGCCATCTAGTGCTTCAGGTCATTTGTTGGAAAGAAACTCCGACCCCTGGAGACGGCATTAGTGCCTCTTCTGAGAACTAAGTTACTATACAAATGGGCTCTGCATGGCCCATGGACCCACCTGTCCCTTCTTTGCCAACGTGTGCTGTTGGCTGCTGCACTATCACAGAGGCTTGAGACCTGGCGCTGTGAGTTCTCCAACTGCTTTCTCTCAAGACTCTGGATATTCTAGGTCCTCTGCCTTTCCACAAAATAAAATCAGGTTTTCGCCTTCTCCGAAAATAAGCTTGCCTGGGTTAGTTAGGGCTGGGATTCTGATCTAGAGATAGGGAGTTTTCCAGTCATTTAACATGACATATCTCTCCATTCATTTAATTTATTTCTGCATATATTTTGTCTAAGTGGCCCATTTATTATCAAAATAATACAATTTCAAGCCAAACATGATGGTGCATGTCATAATCCCAGTGGCTCGAGAGGCTGAAGCAGGAGGATGGCAAGTTCAAAGCCTCAGCAACTTAGTGAGGCCCTAAGCAACTTGGTAAGAACATGTCTCTAAATAAAATATTTAAAAGGGGTTGGAGATGCGGCTCAGTGGTTAAATACCCCGGGTTCAATCCCCAGTACCAAAATAAATAAATAATATGATTTCATTGCAAATATGGGAAAATCCAGAAAAGTAGATACAGTACACAGGAGAGAAACCAACCAGGAACCTGTCGAGCCTCCTAACTCAAAGCTCCTGGCAGCTGGGCTCCAGCGTGACTTCTCCCAACCTCTGGAAGGCGCGCTTTGCTGTCTGTGCTCACAGGGAGCGTGCGTCACTGCGGCAGGCACCCGCACCTGGCCCTGAGGCTTCGACCACGCCCTCCAGCATCCAGCCTGGGGACCTCCGCAGCCAGAGCCACAGCCAGAGCACCGAGGACCCGAGCCAGGGAGCAACCCTCAAACAACAGGAGGCCTCGTTGCCTCCCTCACCCGTCCTGGGTGCCCGCTGGCCCCAAGGCCTCTCCGTCCCTGGTGCTGCGCCCTGGTCTCACGCAGGTCCCACTCATCGGAGCTGCTGTCCCCCTAGTCTCACCTCCACAGCCCACCAGGCTTCTGGGATGACTCTCACGTCCTTGCCAGAACTCAGCCAGGGTCCGGCCGCCGTCGAACCCTTAGGCAGCACCGGTCTTGGGGACAGCATGGTGTTCCTAGTGCGCTCACCGCTGGCTTATCCTGCTGCCTTCTCCCAGGGGAGCTTTTGTCAGTCAGTTTCCCAGCACCAGACAAAATTCCTGACACTTGGCAATTTCATGGAGGAAGGTTTGGTTGGCTCCTGGTTCGGGGGTTCCCGCGGGTGGCCTCTTGGTCCTGCCCCTACACCAAGTCAGGGAAGTCACTCACCTTATGGCAGCTGGGAAGAAAAGACAGGGAGAGGAAGAGCCCAGGGTCCCACCGTCCCTGCAAGGTCATGCCCCCTGTGATCCAGCTTCTCCCCCAGACCCCTCCCTGAAGGGCCCACCACCTCTCGATGCTGCCACAGGCTGGAGTCCAAGCCTTCAACACTGACACCAGTTCTGGGAACCTTTAAGCTCCAAACTAGACAGTTTTCCCACCCCTCCCCTCCTGTGGGGGACTGGGGACGGACCCCGAGCCTGTGGAGGCTGGTCCAGGGCTCACTGAGCTGCAGCCAGCCCCAGACTCGGTCTTGACTCACAAGGTGCTTTCCAGCAGCTAGAGAACTTCTCTAAGAGGAAGTCCCAGCTGAGTGCAGTGGCGCACACCTGTGATCCCAGCGACTGAGGAGGCTGAGGCAGGAGGATCACAAGTTGGAGACCAGCCTCAGCAACGTAGCAAGACCCTGTCCCAAAATAAAATCAGAAGGGCTAGAGGCAGCTCACCCAGGTTTCCATTCCTAGTACTTAAAAAAGGAGAGAAAAGAAATCCAAAATAGGATTTTTTTTAAGTCTCTAAATTCACACAGTAAAATACTGTCCAGAAAGTGCTCAGTCAGTTGGGCGTTCTCCCCGCAGGACGGGAAAGGGCCTCTCCAGCGTGTGAGGTGCCCTCCTATGGGAAGAACTAGCTCCCGCTTGGTTCCTGCACTGGGAAACAGCCCCAGGGGCCTCTTCCCTTTCCAGGTGGCCCTGCAGCTGGGAAGCAACCGCGGGGAGGGCCACTGTGCCTGGGCTGGCGGCTGCTGCCTCGGGTTTGCACCGCGGCGTGGTGACTGGGGCCGCGACCGAGAGCGCGTGGCTGTTGCTCCTCCAGCATTTCTCCTTTGGCCAGTGAACCGGAAGCGGAGGCAGCTCAGCAGGACCCACCCTGAGACCAGGGCCTCCGCCCCCGGCTGCAGCTCTGGCAGCTGCTCTGAATGGGCGGGTGCTACGCCAGATGTTGGAAACTGAGTGTGACCCTGAGAGAAAAGGGACCGTGGCGTAGTCCACGGAAGAGGCAGTGGGCGCCCCAGAAGGAACACGAGCATCCACGCCACACGGCACCACAGGACGCTGGGCACGGCTGGCGGAGGGAAGAGGGACTCCCGTGCCTGCAGCAGCCGCTGCCTCCTCTGCCCTGGGGAGAGGGCACGGGGGCAGCTGGAGCCCACGGTCTTCTGTTGGGTCACAAGACCGACTCCTGCTGACGTGGTCTGTTTGCAGACCCTCTGCCCGGGGTCCCGGTCTGATGCCTGGAGCGTCTAATTAAGCCACGTGGCTACCCGGGTGTGCAGCCTGTGGTCAGCGTTCCTGCCCGCACGGCCACACAGAAGACACAAAATTGGGGGTCTTTCCGACACCTTGGCTTGACTTCCACTCTTTTCTTTTTTAAAATATGCTGTAACTTATGCTGAGGTCGCATCCCTGTGCCACCTGGAGCAGGTGACGCGTGTGAGTCCGCTTCCTCTCTCCTAGCCGCTGGTGACTCTCCTCCAGAACACCCCGTCTGTCTCAACACCCCAGGGGAGGGGTGGCTGGTGTTCCCCACTCAGTCATTACGATCAGGGCCACTCAGCCGATCTTTCCAGTGTCCCAGGATGGAGGTCGCCATTCCCCAGCAGCTGGAGGCCAGCCTCGGCAGAGGCGGAGCTCCCCTCCAGTCCTCTGCTGGAGGAGACGGGGTGCAGCCATTCCCGGACGGTCGGGGCACAGCTGCCCCACCAGCCTGCGGGCCCTGTGGCCTGCTCTGGCGGAGCCGTCTTCCCTGGACCTGCGCCTGCCTCTCCTGCAGCTCCGGGCGCTCCCCAAGTCCCCCTCCGCTTGGACCCGTCCAGTGAGACCCCCTGCGTCTCCCAGGAACTGGCTGTTACCTGGGACCTCCTGGCACATGGAGCAGGGTCTCTCCTGAGGCTCAGCACCCTGTGCCCCTCGCACCCCTGTCCTGGTTGCTCCTCCGGCATCAGCCTGCCCAGGATAGCCACCTCCGAGTGCCGGGGGTGCCCTGGGTCAGCTTCCCGCCATCTCTGGCTTCCTGGTGCCCCTCTCAGAGCTTGAGGGAGCTCAGGGCGTATCTGGAGAGGCGGCTCCTGGGCGGAAGGGATGGTGAGGTTGATTTGGTCTCCGCCTTCGCTTTCTTCCGCTCTTTCTTTCCTGGCGGTGCTGGGATGGGACCCAGGGCCGTGCACTTGGTGGGCAAGTGCTCCACCACTGAGCTACCTCTCAGCCCTCTTTAAAATGCATCTTGAGACCCACCTTGTCTGCTGCCCGGCTGGCTGGCGTGCAGCCCTCCGCTTGCCTCCCTCACAGCCGAGGTCACCGAGTGCGCCACTGTGCCCAGCTTGCTTTAACTCTTAGTGGTCCGCTCATCTCAACAGTGCCTTCTGAAGACTGTCACTGTGGAATCAGTGACTGACGAGCGGAGCTCACGTCAGGCTCGTGCGGTGCTCCGAGGAGTCACCTGGGCAGGTGCATTCCAGTGCTGCGCCCTGCAGAGAGGCCGACCTGGCAAAGGAGATGGTGGGGCACGCCCCCAGGGTGGCCATGAGAAGCCAGCGTGGCTGACCTTGATGCTGGGCAGATAGTCCCAACCACGGGCACAGGTGGGAAGGAGGCAGGGCCACCGAGCACCTCCTCAGGGCCCAGGGACCTCGGGACCTGCCTCTCCTCCAGGCATCCATGTGTGGTTTTTTTTTTTGGCTGTAGTTTGCTGGCAAATGCAAGATCAGGGACCCAGAGGTGGGCACATGGAGACTCAGACACTGGCAGGGCCCCGGGAGGGAGAGGCTGGCAGGAGCGGAGGACTTGGGGAGGTGAGAGGAGAGGAGCCCAGAGGGAGCCGCATCGGGGGAGCAAGGACCCAGGTGGGAAGTGGGAGCCGGAGGAGGGCATGTAAGCCCAGGGCTCAGTCCTGAGTGTCCCGGAGGCTCCGGGGCAGTGCCTGGGGCCAGCCCTCCAGTTCTCAACCCTCCGGTATCTGGCTAGGGGCCCAGGAGGATGGAGCAGTGCTCCTTCCAGGCAGCAGGGTGGCTCCTATAGGCGCTTGAGCCGGTGGATGAGCAGCAGGGGCTGGAAGCTGAACCACAAGGTGACCACAAGGCTCCAGGGCCAGGACCATGCTCCCCTGCCAGGGCAGGGCCCCTGTGGCCAGCCAGGCAGAAAGTTTTGAGGGTTCAAGGCACTCTGTACCCATCATGCTGGCCTGTCTGTGGCCACCAGGCGGGAAACAGAGGCTTCTGGCGGGGCGGGAGCCAGCAGGAACCAAGGGGTTCTGCCCCTCGCTTCTTTTTTCAGCAGCAACCATTCAAGGTTGGCTTGACTCACTTTCTAGGTTCATTGCTATTCTGAGCACCTTCCCTGTTCCTTGCTGCTTCCAACTCCGGGAGTCCTACTGTTTATAGTTGACTATTTAAGAGACACAAATTACCATTGTGACACAGCCGTTGAACTTCAAGAGACCGTTAAGACGGTGAGCTGAACCGTTTGCTAATGGCCTGTCTCTGGGGGCTGGCGGAAGCTCTGCCCTCTTTCTGAGGTGGTGCGCGTGCCCTGATGCGCAGGAGGCCTCTGCAGAAGCGCCTCCCTCCACAAACTGCTCCACTGCTCCCCCCCAGGAGGCCACGTTCCCTGCTGCCCGTGGCCCAAAAGAAGGGGTGTCTCCACCTCCAGCTTCCACAGCTCAGGACCCGCCTGGGCTCTCTAGGCTGCAGAGTGGGCGAAAAGCTAAGAGCTCCGGCCATGGCCTGCCCCAGCTGCTCTGGGCGAGGCAGAGGGCTTCACTTCTGCTAAGTGCTTCACCGGGTTCACTTCCTAAACCCTCCAACAACCTCCTGCCCACCTCTGCAGAGAGGGGAGACCAAGGTGGCTCGTGGCTCCCTACGCTGCCCACCAGGGTCCCACAGACCCACCCCGCACACTCCTCTGGACAGGTCAATCTGAGGCAGGGGACACAAGTGTTTGAGGCCACTTTCCTGACACTTTCTTAAGTGGTGGTAAGTCTACATGGTTATTTAAGAACTAAGCACCAAACCAAGCTGTGGTCTGTCCTGTCATGGTGCTGAGGACACAGAACGGGGGCACAGGTCTGTACACACGGGCTTCAAAGTGCCTTCGGTGCCTCTAGGGATGCTGGAGTCCAGTGAGGCTTGAGCCAGGCTGGGCAGAGCTCTGGGGTCCTGGCTTGTGAACAGGGCCCATGGGGGGGTCCCGAGCTCCGTGGTTGGGGCTCATCCTGGAGGTGGTGGGTGAACAAGGGAGAAAGCGGGCAGGTGGTGGCTGGAGCAGGGTGGGGGGCCCGAGAGCAGACGGTGCCCCCAGACCCTGCAGCCAGCCTTGCCACCCCATCCTGTCCTTGGTTTCTGGTGACAGGGCCCCTCTGCCACTCCTGCATTTTCACAAGGAAGCCATGATTCTTGAGGCCAAGGGGGTGGTTCTGCCAATCCCACCTCACTAACTCAGCTTGCCTGGGACAGACAGGCAGGCACAGCAGAGCGAGCATCCAGCACAGGGGCTGTGCAGGGGACTGCACCCCCACCTGCCACACGGGGCCGTGAGAGCCCCAGGGGCCTCCTGCCCATGGCCTCCAGCACGTGGCCCAGTAGCTCTCAGGTCCTGGAGAAAAGGGAGCTCCGGGCATAAGGGAGCCGGGGACAACCATGTGGTATCTGCACTTTCATGGGGTCCCCGAGCCCCACAGTGGAAAGGCAGGAAGGAGGCTAGCGGAATGAGCCGAGAGCATCGTGATGGACAGCGCGCTCACCGGGCCCACGGGAGCACATGCCACCCCCATAGGGGCTGTGGCATCCCCAGGCAGGCACTAGGAAAAAGCGGGGCCACAGCCAACCATTCCAGAGAGCCAACCCCTACCCATGCTCAGAGAAACTTCTCCCCCTGCCCCAGGGGCTGTCAGGAGGACAAGCTCAGGGGAGGGCTGCAGGTCAAGCAGGGGCCGTTCTGGGAAGACAGTCTCCGACCCCCTGCCTGCGTCGAGCGGGGCACATTTCCCAGGCACCTGCCCAACCTTGATGGTGGCAAAGACGCTACCTGCTTCCTGATCCTGACAGCAGCGACCAGGAGCTGAAGGGTTGGAGAGGCCCCCTCCTTCCTCCCGGAATGCCTGCTTCATGGAGCAGACCTCCTGCGGGAGGAATGACCGAAGCCATCGATGACTGGCAATGTCACAGGCGACAGTCCCAAATTCCGGGTGCTCAGGATGGTGTGAGCCAGTTCTGGGGAATTGCTCATGTCCTCCCACCTCTGGCCTTTGTGAGGTGGCCCTCTGTAGATGACCACTGTGCTCCCAGAGGCAGTTTCCCTCAGAGAGTGTGCTGCGAACACTGGCGGGGCGATTCTTGGGGCTCGTTGGCGGGGGAGTTTTCTAAGACTCCCAGATGATGTAAAAACACACCAGCAAGTTGGTGGGTCCAAGACAGCCTACGGCGTTCCCATGGGACACAGCAACCCGTCCCGGGCACAGAAAGCGGGGACCCAAACGAGAACTGGAAGGAAAGCACTGTGTCTAGGTGAACAGGAGCAGGACAAGTTCACGCACGACGGTTTCACTTAAAGAATAATATGACCAACTCATTGACTCCCTCCCCTGGAAAAGCTTGCCCTTTCAGACTCAGCCTGTTTCTAAAATCCTGAAAGGCAACAACAGAGTGGAGACCATGAAAATGCGGTCCTAGGACTTTCGTGTTTCTTTTGCATTTTTCCCCAATACTGGGGACTGAACCCAGGGGCGCTCTATCACTGAGCCACATCCCCAGTTCTCTTTTGAGATAGGGTCTCCCTAAGTTGTTCAAGCTGGCGTTGAACTTGACCCTCCTGCCTCAGCCTCCTGAGTCACTGGGATTACAGGCCTGCACCACTGTTTCCAGCTTTCTTTTACTTTGTTATAGAAAAACATGTAACATCCCAAACACAGACAGAAGAAGAATCATGGAGTAACCCACCAGGTACCACCACCTTCAGCCTGAGAACAAGGGGCCCTTCACGCTTCTCCTGCCTCTCAATACGACCTCAAGGTCAGGAAGGTGGCTGCCTGCCTTGTGGCAAGTGCTCCACCACTGAGGTGTACCAGCCCACAGACCCCCCCGTGACACGCCAGTCACAGGTACCAAACCCAGGCCCAGAACACCCGGCCCCGGCTGAGCCCGGGCTCCTGCCCTCCCCACACCGCTCCAGGTCTTCTCCGGCACAGAGAAGCTGTGGAGCCTGGGAGAACGCCCAGCTCCTGCGGAGGAGCTGCCGTGGGGACATGGATGTGCAGTTACAAGGCCCAGGAGCAGCTTCGCTCTGCACCTTCACCAGAGGGAAGGGTCCTCGTGTTTCAAGAGGAGAGCCAGCTGGCGTCCCTTTCAGCTGCTCTCCACCACCCGGGTGCTCGCCGGGCAGGCCTGGCTCTCCTCACAGAGCTGCTCTTCCTGCTCTGGGAGGAGGGGCAGGCGGCCTGCACGAGGGAACTGCCCGACTTGGGGCAACTGGGGAGGTTGTGCACACAGAGGAGGACGGCCAGGCCAGAGGGGCAACGGATTCCTCCTGCTACTGAGCATCCCACCTGCATCAGGAGTCCTGCCTGGCCCGCCCCCTGCAGGAACCTGGAGGAGACAGGCCACCTCCATCTTCCCAAGGTCTTCATGTCTTGCTCCCTGAGGTTCCTGGCATCAGAGGGCAACAGGGTGTGTGTGTGGCATCCTCCTGCGACCAGCCCCTGTGGGATCAGGGCCACGTGCGGCCCAAGCACACCTGTCAGTGACGGGCCTGTGACTGGGGGTGCAGAATCAGTCCCCAGTGGGTGAGAACAGCAGCTGTGAGCTCGGGAGCGGGTGGAGGCCCATGGAATGGTGATCTCACATGAGGTCAGTGCCAAGGCTTGTGAATGGCCTTTCCTGTTGAAGCACCTGGAGCCTGGGCTTTTAAGCTAGATTAGTCTGCGTGGTAATGCCCGATTTTCCAAATCAGGCACATCTTTAAATTTGTATCAAGGCACAACTTAATAATTATTACAACCGAAAGAGGCCCACACCCCCAGGCAGGAGGCACACGGGCACCATGGGCACCGAGGGCACCGACCCTCCACGCAGTGACGTCTAGCCCAGCCAAGGAGGAGCAGAAAGGCGGCCTCTGGAAGAGCAGAGCAGGGGTCACGCACAGCAGGGGCACTGGGAGGAAATTCCTGCCAGCTGGGAAGCCCGGTTCCTTGGAGGCCACAAGCTGCCCCCAGAGGGTTGGAGGTGCCCCAGCAGCCCATTTCCCAGTCCCTGCTCTAGGGCCAAGGGCGCCCCCAGAAGTAGCTGCTGGAGATGTGCCTGTGCAGGTCCCAGGCAGGAGGGGACACAGCCCGCGTGGACAGGGGCATGGCAACATTCCAGGGGCTGGGCCAGAGCGGTTGGGCCCGCTTGCCCGCCCCACTCCCCCAGGGGAGGCAGGACTCCACACCAAGAGGCTCTGTGGGCAAGTCCATGTTGGGGATGTCACCAGGGTGATACGACGCCATTGGGAGGTGCCCTGGAGAGGGAGGCGCCACGGTGAGGGATGCCGCCAAACATGACGCCCCCGGGCGGGCTACTCAACAGACACAGCTACCGTGGTTCTTCACTGAGTTCCCTAAGGCCAGCTCAGTAGATGCTAGGTAGAGGGCAGGTAGGTAGTGGACAGGAGGGCACTGCCTGGAGAGAGACAAGTGGCAGGCAGGTGGACAGGTGGTGGGAGACACCAGGAGGCAGGAAGGAGGTGCGTGGCGGATGGGGGCGAACACAGTGACAGGTGGTCACAGAGCTCGCTGTAGTGACCTTCCAGGGCACACAGGGAGCCGGTCAAGAAAGAGATGCAGCTAACCATTTGATGGCCGCCAGATGGCACTTGAGGGACAACCGAAACCCCTAGTGTCGGCTGTGGTGCGGAGGAGGCGCGTCTGCCTCCGCTCCTTCCGACAGGTCTAGTTCAGCAGCCAGCCTGCCCTCAGCTGGCGACGCCTGGGAACCATCTCCAAGCCAGCGCCCCTGGGTTCTCTGGTGGCCTGTCCTCTTCCCAGCAGAAAAGCCCACTGGGAAGCGCTCCCACTGGGACCCTGCACTGTGACTGGACCTGCCGCCGGGGTCCTCACCCTGCTGTGGGGCCCTGCTGGCGCGTGGGCACATGGCAGTGGCAGGGCCTCCTTTCCATCCACCCCCTGCCAGGGCTGTGGCCTGGATCTAGAGTGGGGGTCCCTCCCCAGGCTCTCTCTGAAGCAGCACATGTGAAGGTGGGGGCTTCTCGAGAGCTGGGGGCACTCCAGCCCCCGCTACCAGCAGGACTGTCATCGGATCCACTCCACCCCACAGCTGGGGGGTTCACAACCACCCTGGCTGGGCCGCTCCCCGTGACGTGCCCCAGCACCAGGGCTCCTCAGTTCCCTCCGAGGCCCGCTCGCCAGGCCTGGCCCCACTGGGAATCAGCAGCCTCAGCCACAACAGGGAGTTGCAGGTCACAGCGCCACTGTGGAGCATGGAGCAGAGAGCACCCTGGCCCAGGCGGCTGCTCAGCAGCACACGAGGAATGGAGACGCTGCAGAGATCCAGAATGCCCCATGCCACCCCACATGACTTCACGTCCCCAGGCCGTGGCTGGGCCTGTCTACCTGCACCACCACACGCTGGAGGAGCTGTGTCCCCCAGACCTCGGCTAGCCACACAGCACAGAGCAACGGCTCAGTCTCCCAGGACTCCCGTGTGAGCAGCATGGCAGTGCAGAGCAGCCTGCCTGCTCCTGGAAGTCCTTGAGACATCACTTAGCTGCTCAAGGAAACCTGAGTGAACGTCCCAGCCCTGTGGCCTGCAGCGCAGGGCCCACCCAGGCCTTCTCCCCACATCTGCTGGAGAAGCAGTGGGCATGGGGATAGGGGTTCTCTTTGAGGTGATAAAAGTTGCTCCAAAGAGAGCCCTGGAGGGCCAGCTGAGTACTCTATGAATTACAGCTCAACTTTTTTTTAAGACTGGGAGTCAGTCTTAAAAAGACCACAGGTGCACGCCTGTAAACCTCCACTTCGGAGGCTAAGGCAGGAGGACTGCGGGTTCAAAGCCAGCCTCAGCAACTCAGTGAGACCTAGTCTCTAAATAAAACATAAAAAAGGGATGGGGACATGACTCTGGTTAAGCACCCCTGGGTTCAGTCCCCAGCACAGGAGTGATGGAAAAGGCAGGCTGGGGAGCCTTGCAGAGCCCCATCACGTGCACCATGGAGTGCCACTGCCCGGCTGTACTTATAGGATGGACTCCTGCCACTTGAGCAGCCAGATGGATAGGCAGGCTGCCCAGGACAAAGGGACAGTGCAAAACGCTGTTTCCTGATGTCCAAATTCACTGTGATCAGGTGGGTCCACCACGAGCTGCTTCTCACACGTTGTTCTTAAGGGCTTCAAATGCTGTAAGGGAGCCCTGACCCAGCAGAGGGACAGGGCAGGAGTGTACCCAGGGACCCTTGGGTACCAGATACCCCCACACACTTCTGTACAGATCCTCAGACAGGGCCAAGGGGGAGGGGGCCGTGCTGTGCAGCTCTCAGCTACCAGCCCGTATGAGGAGGGTCCTCATGTGGGGGTGGCCCCATGGAGACACCGAGCCCATGGGAATTATGGGGTTTGTGCAATGGGGCAAGACACATGGGAGTCAGAGCAGGCAAGGTGTGTGCGCAGGTGGCTGCCGAGCAGGACGAGGGCAGTATCAGGGACGCAGTTGCCAAGACTCCAGGGGGGACACCCAGGTGAGGGAGCTGGCAGCAGGAGCGAGCACAAGAAGAGAACCCCTGGGTGCTGGCCAGGCGCCCTCCGTGAGCAGGGAGACCAGTGCAGGGGCTCGTCTCTGTGCCATCAGGCCATGGCACCCAGGCTCTGGTCACACTCCCAGTCCTCCCTGTGAGGCGATTTCTGGACGAGATCAACATTTAAATCAACAGATTCTTGACCCTCCATGGCGTAGGGGGTCTTGGGCAATCACTTGATGATCTTTATTTAAAAAAAAAAAAAAAAGGGAAAGAAAAAGAAAGAAAAAAGCAGGTCCCTGAGCAAGAGGCCCCTCAGCCTCCAGCCCCAGCGGTGGGCTCCCGCCGCCGCCCTGCAGTTCACGCCTGCCAGCTCCAGGATCAGGCAGGCCAACTCAACACCTTCCCCACACGGAGGGGCCCTCCACCCACAGGGAGGTGACAGTCGGCTTTGCTACCTGGCTCTCCCCAGGCCTCCAACTAACTTCCCAGCCACCCGCAGCCCCAGATCGCAGCTGGGCAGGACAGAAGGGGCCGACTGCCCAGGTGGGGACACGTGCGACACACCCTGGACTCCTGCCACAGCATGGCCCCCCACCCCCCCAGGATGCCGGGTCTCTGCCTCCTAGTCACTGAGGGACAGAGCCAGATCTTCCTGCTACGGACAGGCCACCACACCACCAAGGAGCTGCTTGAAAACCCTGGGCTCACCGTGAAGCCCCGAGTGCTGGGCGGAGCCCGGCCCCGCCAGCTGCAGCTCTCACCAGGACTCTTTCCAAACATCTGGCAGACACTTTCATCCCCACAAAAATGGATATAAAATGCAAACAGTGCTCAGGAAGCCACACCTGCCACTTCACAGTGTCTAGCTGACACCTCAGACGCAGTGGTGCTCTGCAAAGACTGCACTGCATTTTATTCTATGGACACCAGGTAGGGTGGAGGGCCAGGCCTGATACAGGTATTGAGTCCCCAAGACTGAACCTTAGACTCAAGGCCATCACACCCAGGTGCATTTTCTAAGGCTGGATGAAATGAAAGGCCCGCACTCTCCCCCAGCCCCCTGCTTCTTCCTCTGCAGAAGTTTAGGAGCCGGGGGCACCCAGAGGCCATGGGAATGTGCCCAAGCTCCTGCCCCTCAACTCCCTCGGCTGCAGACAAGGAAAGCCCACAGTAAGCTCAGCTTCCACCCATCCTGGCCTGGCCATGTCACTTCCTGCTCTTCAGCGACGGTCTCTTTCTCCTCCCTGGCTCCTGGCCGTGGGTCACTGCGGTTCCAGCACCAGAGAGCTGCCTCGGCTTCCTCTTCCTCCTGCTGACCCCACTCTGGTTGCCAGTCTCTGCACACGCAACTTTGGGGCTGACCCCCTTCCAGCTCCTCTTCTTCACCATTTCCAAACCCAGGTCTGGACTAGAGGCCTCCTGGTCTTCCCCTGCTGAAACAGAGGCACGCTTCATCCACACAGAATCCTGAGGATGCCGTCCCATGGAGGACACGGCAGCCACAGCCCACCAGGAGACCTGCATTGCATAGACAGCAAGTTCCATGGTTACCTGTGCTCGTGACAAGGGGGGATGAACTCGGAGCCAGACCCCCTGGCCTGGCCAGGGGGGTTAATTCAAGTTGGGGCCAGGCTGAGGGCAGGCTGCTGAGAACTCACTGCCCAGGCAGGGAACATGGCAGGGCCTCAACAGCAGCGGTGGCCCAGGCTGGGTCAGTGCAGACATGAGGCGAGGAAGGCTCCTCAGCGGCCTGTAGCACCACGTCAGGCACAGGGCATGGCCACCCTGGGGCAAGCAGGCACCCAGGCCGACCACATCAATAAGGTGCACAGAGCAGCCCTTAGCACGAGTCCTGCCCAGCACCATCCTGTGTTCACCAAGGAGGGGCAGGGGCGAAAGAATGACCCTCTGAGGCTCCAGGACTGCCAAAGGACACTGGAGGAGGGTGCGTGGGTCAAGGAGAGGAAGCTGGCCTAGAGAGAGGCCTCCATGGTCTAGAGGGGACGGTTCCACAGACAGTGCGCTTCAGGCAAAGAGCGGGGAAGAGTCCTGAGACCATCCCAGAATATGTGGCCAGCAGGCACTGTGCTTGGAGGGGAGGCTTAAGGAAAGACACCAGAGGAGACCAGGGGCAAGGGACTGGGCAGCAGGTGAAGCACCGGGCGTCAGTAGTCACCTCCAGTCCTCCTCCTCTTGTTCTGAGACTTGAGTAGGCGCCTCCTCATCTTGCGCTCCCGCCTTCCTTCCAGCAGATGCCTGTAGGTTTTTTCTGGGATGTCATCCTCAGGGAAGGTGCCTAAGAACCAGGGTGAGAGTCAGGAGTCGAGGGTGGCCTGCACATGCTGCCCTTAAGAAAAGGCCTGTCCTAACTCCAGACGCGAGGTGCTCTCAACAACCCCACAGCTGAGATAGACAGTGCGGAGCCTGCACCATCCCGGCCCAGGTACAGCAGCACCGGGAAGCGGTTCTCAGACCATATATGAGGCCAGTCAACTTCTCAAACAGGCACGTGCTGGGAGGGGCACAAAGGAACCTGTGGGGATGGTCCCCCCACACCTCCACAGGTGCCCACACCCTGTGCAGCCCAACCCAGCATGTGTGACTTGGGCCCTTCACTGTGTGACCTTCATCTAAAAACACTGGCCTCTGGCTCCTGCTGCCATATGGACAGAGAATGGACCAGCAGGAAAACAAGTGATGGACAGGACAGTTGATGTTCCTGCAGGATCCCAGGGGTGGGCACGCAGGTACCCAGGTAAATCCTTCAACAGGCTGTGTGACTGAAATTCTGCATTACCCGCCCCCCACCCCCAAGGAGCTGTCTCTCAGTCTCCTGTGCCGCACACCGCAGAGTGCAGGGCTTCCTGCCCAGGCAGCAGCACCGCCATCAGCCTCTCCAGAGCCCTGGACCGGCACCGAGCCTCACAGACACCAGGGGGCTGAGGACCACAGGGAAAGCACTAGAGGAGAGCCGCAGAAGCCCTCAGCCCGTGGAAGCAGGGGAACCAGCGCAGGCCCATGATGAGTGCCTCCAGGTTGGGGCCACGCGGAGCCCATCAGTCCTCACCTCCAGCCAGGTCCTGCAGCCTGCAAGAGCAAGACAGACCTGTCACACAGCGTGGTTCTCCCACAGCATCCTGGGGACACACCTGGAGCTGCTGAGGGCCCAAGACACCCTGCCCTCGGTGACGCCTGTCGGCAGGAGCTCTGAAGCCCTCCGCCTAGCTGAGGTAGCCTCAGGGAGAGTGCAGAGGGGAACAGTGTCAGCAGAGGCAGTGGGGCTAAGACAGGCAGGTCCAGGGCCAGGGAAGGACAGGCCAGGTGCCCTGAACACCACTCACTTCTGGATCACTTTGTAGAGGCGCTTCCTGTTCTGAGAAGGAGTGCTCTGTCGACTGGCCACTTCAAACAGCCTGTTAGCCACAGCCTCATAGTCAAACTGTTTCAGAAAGAGAGGTCCAGGGTCAGTCACCTTCCTGCACCCCAGGAACACAGAACCCATGAGGCCCAAGCAGCCTTTGGTCCAGAACAGGGACTCCACCTGTCCACAAGCACACCTGAGGGTCCTGTGCTCCACCAGCCTACACCAGCATGGGCAGCGCTGTCCAGCACATTTCGAGGGCCATAAAGCCAGCCCTACGCACAACCTTAAATTCCAGCAGCCACAAGAGGATGAGGAAGTAGGAAGTGACAGTAATCTTACCTTTAACCCAAAACACCCAATTTTTCTTCACCTGACAGCAGTCGGTACCGCAATCTCACTAGGATACCCCGCACTTCCAACTCAGGTCACTGGTCTGACGCCCAATGCGACCCCAACGTCAACCACTCAGCACGTATCCCCTCATGAAGCCACCCAGCAGGGGAGGTCGCCCACTTGTCCAGGGCAAAAGGACTGCTGTGGGGCTGGCCTCTGCACCCCTACCCAGCACCTGGCCCCTCCCCATCACTGGCACTGCCCCTTGAAGACAAGCAGGCCTGCCACCTGTCCTTCCTCCAAAGCTGACCTCCATGAAGGTCAGTCTCCAAGTCCATGGCCACCATCCTCCCTCCCGGAGTCAGCGGCAGAGCAGGAGAGCAAAGGATGAGCTCACAGTCCACAGGCCCAGACACCAACCTGGAGGACAGGCTCAGAACTATCCTCGTCACCTCCCGTCTCCTTGTCCGTCTCAAGGTCAGCCCTGTGTATGGAGCCTAAAATGAAAAGGACCTCATGACCTCAAAAGCCCCATGTTGACGTGTGCAGGCCCTGGGAACAGAGCAGGCACAGGCTAGGGAGTACAGCAGGCAGCTGTCAGGACGCAGGTGGTCTCCTAGATGGTTCTCAGTGGATCTCAGGCAGTAAAGGTGGTGAAGTCCCACAGCAAGGAGGAAGGGCAGCCAGCCCGACCCTGAGGCAGTGGGAGATCGTGTTTCAGTCAGGGCGCTCAGTGCTGGGTTGGGCGCTCAGGGCTTTGCAGACACTGATTTCAGAAAGCAGGCACAGGACAACAGAGCTATGAGGGGCAGCACGTGTTCAGAGTGACAGCTGCAGGGCCATGGGGCCTACTCTGGAAGTGGTGCACTGCAAGCAGTTCTTAGGGAACCTGCCTGAGACTCTGGGATGACTGAGAAGGCCAAGGGAGGGCAGTGAAGGCACACACAGGATGGCCAGATGAAGCCCTGGGGACAGAGGGGCACAGGCTGACCCCCAGGAAGGCCAAGGGCTCACTGGCACGGCAACAAGTCCTGAAGCTGTGGGTGACCTGTCCTTCCAACAGGACAAGACGCTTGGTACACAGAGCCCCCTGCACAGCGAGACAGGGACACAGCAGCAAGACTGGAAGCAGGCAGGCTGGATCCGCTACTGCCAGAGCACCACGGCCATTCAAAAGGAAGTCGGGTGCCATACTCAGCACGAAACCCAGGTGCAAGGGACACTGACAGAACGCCCAGTCCTTGTGGGGGATGTGGGCCAGGAATGAGGAGCTCAACAGAGAAGCAGGTGATGGATGTGACCATGAGTGACCCAACATGGAGGCGCCCAGTATGAGGCAGGTGGAGGCCGCACTATAAACGAGGAGGGCAGGCAGCCTGAGTGGCAGGTAGACAGGGTGCAGGCAGGCCCCAGGGAGCACTGCAGCCACCCGGGGAACTGGGCTAGAAGGTAGTGGGGAGCACGGGGGGAGCTGGGCAGTGCTGGGAGCACCCGAGCTCCCATCAGGTAAGGAGAGCAGAGACCTGTGCCTGGTGCCCTCCAAGGTCATGGGCTGCTGGGCTGAAGCAGAAGCAGGGGACCAGCAGGCCCAGCAGGCCCAGTCCTGGACAGGAACTGTGGCAGGAGCCGAGCTCCACACACTGTGACCCTCACCTGCAGGAGTCTGTGGGATGGCAGGTCCTTCCAGAGACTCACTGTCGCCGTCTGACTCCTCGTTCGCCCCCTTCTGTGCATCCAGTTCGTTCATCAGGTCTTCAATGGCAAGCGGGGCCTGCTCCACAATCGTCTCAAAGATGCCCCGGGTGATGTTATGTAAAACCAGGGAGCTGAGGGTGGAGTGGATGCCAGAAAGCCTACTGGAGACGACCCTCCACAAGCAGCGCTGAGCATCCCCCCACCTCACCATGGCCAGCAGCCTCTGGAGCCGAAACACAGCCAAGAGGGGCAGCAATCCCCAAAGGCAGTCTCACCCAGAAGCAAGTGAGGATCGGGCCCCAGCCACCGGCCACTTACTCCTTAGTGCAGGCAGCCATCCTGCAGAAGGGGTCAATGAACCGCAGGTTCTGATCTGCCGTGAGCTGCGGGGAAAGCACAGGGAGCTGGTCGGTCTCTGGCGTGCGCACACACCGAGCTTGGTCACCCAACCAACCCTGGCCTCACCTCTTTAGCGCCCACTTTGGTCAGCTCCTCCAGAAAGATCTCAATGAAGTGGCTCTTCACTCCGTTGGGGGCCTGGCTGCTGGGGTGCAGGATCTCGGTGAAAAGCAGCTCCAGGAGCTGCTCAACCTGCCTGAGTAAGAGGGCAAATACAGCAGCAGCCACAAGAGTCACACGCCAACGGTGCCCCAACCTCTCGCCCTAAGGTTTAAGCTCCAGCTTAATGCACACAGGCAGGTGCCTCCATGGGAACACACCACCTTCTGCATCCACAGGTGGGTCTGTGCGGCAAGGAGCCTGGCAATCGAGGGTGTCTGTGGCCATGGCCAGCATCAGAAGGCAGTGTGCGTTGGGACCTCAGCAACACCTCAAACACTCAAGATGCAAGTGGGAAGAGGCCAGGCTGAGACAGGACACGACACCACCTTGTAAGGTCCTCTTCACTGTCCCCACAGGGTACAGCTCAGGAATGTGCATCAAGACAGAGCAGAGGTGGAGGGGAAGACAGTCCAAGAAGGGCTGAGGGCTACAAGTCATCTGCTGGCCTCTTAGGACCTGCACACGGGGTACAGGCTGGGAACACGTGCAAGTGGTAGCTCTTCCTGGCATGTGAGTTCATGTCTCAGGAGGTTCTGGACCTTGGACCAGAGAGCCCCAGGAAACCAACAGTCTTCAGGAGTCCTGGATTTACCCCAAATCCCAGGGGTGCTAACAGAGAAGAGCCCCAAGCTCAAAGCCCCTGGAAAATTCCGACAAAGGATCACTGGCTAAGGAAGGAAAAGTAACACTCCACCAGGCTCAGAAAAGAGAGGAGGCAAGACCTGCGCACATACCACGGCAAGAACCCGCTGCTGGCTCCTGCTCAACCTCATGCACTGTAAACAAAGACCTGTCTGCCCACGGGGACTGGGACGGGCAGTGGCAAGGCCCAGGCCATCAATTCTGCCTGTCCACAAACACTTACTGCCTGGGAAGAGGTTACCAGTGCTCCGCAGGATGCTCTCTGCAACCATGGGCTGTTACCATGAGGATGAAGCTACTTTTGTAACGGTAAACCAAAAAAAAGGTAATCACAATAAGGTCATTCCGAGGCACTGGGTCCCTTCTGGATGACTCACGTTACTAAGTCCTAAAATGAGTAAGAGTCACCTGGTTCTCAGTCCTCACTGGGAATGCAAGGATGAAAATCACACAAAACCAGGGGTGCTTCAGCCTGAGTGCAGCCTCACCCACAGAAATCCAAACCTCGAGGCCCTCAGTGAACCAGTCCAACTACTGCTGATTCTCCTTCACAAAGAAGGAAAGTGGGCCAGGCCAGGACCACGGTGTGAGCTTGGAGAGGGGCAGCCGGGCAGCCTGGGCCTCAAGCTGACACTGTCCCAACAGCCCTGACATGGCACTGGCTGGGTTCTTGGACTTGAAGCTCTTTGGGCACACTTTCTAATTACAAATCAATTCCAAATACATTTCTTCTAATCTACTCTCCCCCCACAAAAAATTTTAAAAGGAGAGAAAAGACAAAACCCTGCAGCAGCAGCAGGCCACCAGGCCTTTCTACTTTGAGATGGGTTCCAAGTTGCTGAGGCTGGCCTCAGTCTCCCAAGTCACAGATCACAGGTGGCACCACTGCCAGTGCGTTTTACAAGCACTCCTCCGTCAGGTGGAGGGACGTTCGGCCAGGGAAGCAGTGCAGTAGAGAGCGTGTACCTCGCAGGTACAGGCCCTGGGTTTTAATCCCAAGCACAAGAAAGGAAAAAAATATTTTTAAATATTACAAAGTAGTTTTCTGAGTTCTTTACGTTGCACACATATCATTCATTATCACGAAAAAAGCCAGGTGCAGTGGTGCACACCTGTAATCCCAGCAGCTCAGGAGGCTGAGACAGGAGGGTCAAAAGTTCAAAGCCAGCCTCAGCAAAAAGCGAGGCACTAAGCAACTCAGTAAGATCCTGTCTCTAAATAAAATACAAAATAGGGCTGAGATATGGCTCAGTGGTTGAACATGTTCAATTCCCTGTACATTTAAAAAAACACACACACGCACACATAATTACAAAAAAATATAATTTTTAAAATTAATTTTAAAAACTTTAAAATGTTAAACAGTCATAAACTCATTTTAGGCTATAGAACTCAGGCTGCCAATGAAGGTTTGAAAACCCAATGCCCAGCTTGGAGGCAGAGCCTCGGGTGGCCCAGGGGTCTCCCAAAGGGCAGGGAGGGGAAGCTGACCCTAGGCAGAGCACAGGACCAACAATGCCTGCAGGGAGAAGCCCACTGCCACCCGAGGAAGCAGAGGCTAGACAAACAGCTCACAGCAGGGGCACACAGGCCACCCACCCCATCGCTGCTGCTGAAAGGAAGACACAGGGAGGGGCTGAACACACTTAGAACGGGGAGTGGTGACCACCCAACAAAGCTGAACATGTCTTGTTTTCATCAAAAAGGGTGTCCCTGGCTGCTGGTCCCTCCACTGTGCCCAGTGGAGTCCATTCTGACTCTCAGCAATGGCACTTCCAGGGGCGCTGAACCATTTTCACCTTCTAAAAGGGCCTTCACCCTCAGCACCGTTGGGGGCATCCCTCAAGGTGAAGTCCAGCATCTCTTCATGACAAAGAATTACATGGGAAACTCAGACTGCCCTCCCCCAGTGCCAGTGGCCCAAGGACTCAGGTTTGCCATGGGGACCCACCTTTCTTCCCATCCTCGTGTTTTCAGGGCCTTCAGGGACTCATTCAGGACCATCCGCATGAGCTGGGGTACAAAAGGAAACACGTTAGGGGAACACAAGCCAGAGCTCACAGAGGCCCCTCCTGCTGCACGGACCAGGAGCTCCTGAGGGAAGTGCCACGCCTAGCCCATGCAAGTGGCCAGCTGAAGAGTGGCTGACGGGATGAACGCTGGCCGACACCTCACCACACCCTGCAGGCTCGGGGCCCAGGGCATGCACCCTACATGCAGTTGAGACTTAGCTAAGACACAGCTAAGCTGGGTCCACACACTGAAGCGGACGATGGCCATCTCAGAATCGAGGACGGGGTGAGAGGTGGATATCCTCCCCAGGAAGGCAAAGCCCACCACTTAGCCAGGTCTGTAGCAGGTTCCCTTCCCCAAGCCCTCCAAGGCCTCCACACCCCAATGGAGTGTGGCCCAATGTCTGCCCCCACACGACTTGAAGTTTTTGTAGCTCTCCTACCTTTGGGGCCTTAACACAGCATGCCCACAGGGGCCTGGGGCATGGTAAAAAGGGACTAAGGATCCTCAGACTTCCTCTGTGCAAGTACAGCATAGTAGCTAGGACACTGCTCCTGGGACACTATAGCACATGCCTCCCTACAGTGCCTCCCAGCTCAGCCCTGAGCTGCTGAACTTGGTCACACAGTGACCCCAGAAATGGGCCTTGAAAAGCAACAGCATGCATCATGTGAAAGGACTCAGCAACTATATCTCAGTGTGGTGACTTCACACAGAACTCCCCAGCCTCCAGTTCTGCATCCTGCAGAGATGGTGCCTGGTCCCGGTCCCCAGGCCCACCTACACCACAGAGCCCACCCTCCCCACTTCCTGAGCTCCACTTCTCTGCAGATGCTCCTCACCACAAGGAGCTAACACTCATGCTGCTCACAGAAGGCCAGCCAGGTTGGAGCTGGCCGCTGAGCTGTCCTTGGTGAGGCCCATAGTGCTGCTGGGCATCCCCACTGGGTTCACTGGCTTCAAGACAGTGACAAGGTTCCTTCATCTGAGGACTGCTCCCTTGACACAGTGCAAAGCTGTAGTTCCACAGGGAAAGGGAGGCCAGAGCAGCACAAAACCAGCTTCCTGTGTCTCTGAAGGTAAACCAGTGACCCCAACGGGGAGACACGGGAGGGAAGACAGGACACCAGTACCAACTGCCACAAACCACCCTCGCAGCCTCGCCGCCACCTCCCCAGGCAGCCCAAGCTCCTCTCTGAACCTAGAGTCCATGCAGGGGTTCTTCAACTGCTTCATAAACTCCAAGATGGAGACAAAGACTGCAGAATCCCCAGCCCACAGGGTTCAAGGCTACCCTCCCTCAGTGCCTTCACAAACTGCTGGGACAGGGCGGGCACCTGCATCCTCCTCACCATGTAGAACTTGTCCAGGCGCAATCTGTCGATGCCAGCCCACTCACGGTTCATGGTCTGCCAGAAGGTCTGCAGGAACAGGTGCTCTAGGGGCAAGAGTCACATCAACACTGAGTCACAGAGGGATGTGGCCACGCTGGGAGGGCAGGGGAGAACAGAAAGCCCCTACTGGAAGTCACACACAGGCAGCCTCTGGGGTTGCTCAGTCCCAGGGGCTGAGCAGAGAAGTGACACTGTGTATGTAGTTGAGCAGCAGGAAGCTCAGGCACACAGAGAGCCAAGCTCCCCAAACCAAAGCCACGTCCTCCAAGAAAGGCACGTGGAGGGAGCAAGGCAGCTGGCAAGAGAAGCAGCCCTCAGGCCACGTCCTCCCAGCTCCTCTGCTGCCACCTTGGCTCAGGCTGCAGACCTGACACCCAAGGCAGACTCCTCAACCGATGTCACCAAGGTAGCAACAACTGTACGTAGGATGCTCAGTGCTCAATCCATGAAACCAACCAGGTACATGAACCTACAGATAACAAGTGCATCCCACATGAATGCTACGGGTTGAAATGTGTTCCCCAAAATTAACATGCAGAAGTCCTAACCCCCAGTACCTCAGAATGTGACTATGAATGCAAAGACACAGGGTCTTCACAGACGTAATTAAGGTAAAATAGGGTCACTGGTGTGGGTCCTACTGACTGGTGTCCATGTTCGCACACGCACACATAGGAACACCACCATGAGGACACAGGGAGAAGACACTGTCTGCAAGCCAAGCAGAGGGGCCCCAGGAGGGACCAGTCCTGTCCACACCTTGGACTGAAGACACCAGGAGGGCAACTATCTCCCACCACAAAATCCCCGCAGCAGCACAGGGCTGGTGACATTACCCAGGCACAGGCAGGCCTAGGTTCACTAAACCATGGAAGCTAGGCGAGATGGACACCGTGGGCTGCAAGTTCTGCAAGTTCTTAGAGAGGACCAAATTGGGATCCACTCTACCAGTTATACAACACAATGAAAGCATCTCCCAAAGTGAGAAGCCAGGTGGGCACCCCTACTGTTGGGACTAAAACCCACTGTGCATACAACCAGCACCAGGAGCACTACTCCAGTTGCCGGCAGGGAAACTCAGTGCTGGCTGCCCTACATGCAGCATGGGGAGTCTAAGATGCTGGTGCCAGGCTGTGCCCCAGCAGCTGGGCAGGACAAGGCCTGGAGGTCAGGATTTCACAGGCTTCCCAATGGTTCTGAGGGACAGGCAGCATGAGAACTAGTCATCACGGACAGAACAAAGAGCTAGGAAACAGGCTGCAGGAATGTCACGACTCTCAGGTAGAACTCTGTCATCACCTGGGTGACCTGCACTCACTGCTCACTTTGACTTTCAAATGCGGGACCCCCAGCCTCTTGTGCTCTTGAGCTGAGTCTGTCTGGGCGAGTGGGTGGTGCAGGCCGAGCACTCAGCCGTGTCACACATGACAAACACCAGAGGCTGAATTGCTCCCTCTCGTTCTCGACTTCAGAACACAAACTTCAGTGTCTAGTGGCTTGAATCTCAGCGACTCTGGCATCTACCCGAGGGTTTAACTATGGCAGTGTACTCACGTGTCTCTGTGGTCTGAAAAGCATGGACAAGCTGGGAAATGGTCCTTCCAAGTTCCTCCTGTGAGGAGTAAGAAACACCCTCAGTCCCTGAAGCACTGTGCTCTTACAATAGCAGGTCGACACACTCCGAGGTCCACTCACTCACCAGAGAGCTGGGGCAATGAGTCTCAACCCAGTGGACCTGAGTTGTGCAAGTTTCCCCCTGCTGAGAAAGAACCCTGCCACAGACAGTGGCAGTCGCTGCTCTCCTGCCCAAGGCTACTCCCTGAGCAAGGGGCTGGTCACAAGGGGAATGGGAGAGCAGAGAGAGAAAGGAGCCTCGTGTCAGCAGGAGATGAAGTCAAGACCCGCGAGTCACCCGCTGTCAATCTGCCTTTGTTTGCCAATCATCACCCAGTGCGTGTGCTAAAGCAGCAGAGTCCACAGCCTCACTGAGAGAAGGATGCTTAGTAAATAAGCACCTTCACACCCAGGCGATTTTGAAGAGCAAAGGCTCAACACTTTGAAAACCACTTTGAGAAATCCTTATCGCAGAAGACCTGACCCATCCCCGAATTCCATTATTTCAGCACTCAGTTTCAACCAAATGGGACACTTCACCCATGCCCTGGCCAGCACTGCTACTGCCAGTGGCGCACGACTCAGCAAACCTCGCCCGTGCTCAGCACATGCCAGAGTCACTGTAACCAAAGACCTTGCCCTCCTGCCAGACAGAATAAAGCACTGAGGGCACACAGCTTCACCCACCTTCTGTGGCTTCCTTCCCGTGCACTCACCTGCAGGAGCGGCTTGTCCTGCATCCACAGGCAGTAAAACAGTCCTTTCCATATCTTCAGCAGCTCGTCGTGTGTGAAACCACCTGTGTCAAAACAGTAACATTCACACTAAGCAAACCTCCACCCCAACCCTTTAGTGCCAGCCACCAAGCCTATGGATTAGTCCAAAATCCTATTCGCTGTAAAATCAATTGGGGAGCAGTCTTCCCCCTCCCCAAGCCATTCTTCAGTCTCTGGAGGATCCTCCCCAGGTAACTCCATCCACTCAATAAACACTGAGATGTAACAGGCAGGCGCCAGGTACCCTGGAACTCCTGAAATTCAAAATTCAGAATTTCATCCCTGATTGGATGGCGGCCCCTCAGGTGAATTTAACGGTGGTCATTCACCCAGTGTTACATGGAGTTTTATGCTTTTCTGTGTTACCTCTTTGACATTCAAAGAAAGTCTCACTTAGTCACTGGAGTGGGCAAAGGATGTTGACCGAGGCTGCAGTGTGTGGACCGAAGTCCCCTGTGGAGCTTCCTAACCCGGGAGCCACTGACCCGAGCCTTGGCTCAGGTCCACTGGGCTGAGATCCTGGAATTTGCATTTCTAAGGAATGTACAGGTGTGCCGAAGCTGTGGCAGGGGCCTGACAGTCTCCGAGAACCGCAGGTACAATGAACAGTTAAGCAAGAAGCGTGTCCTGGTCCTCGTGGAGGGGGGCAAGGGAAAGTCGGGCAAGCCACCAACTACGCTACAGTGCCAAGGGCAGCGGCGCGGAGATGCGCCGCCCAGATGACAGGCTGGAGCAGCAAGAGGGGGCACGTTCTGCTGGGGTCTTCCCCGAGAGCAGGAGGCCCGACGGGGACCTGGAGAGGGTGGCCGAGGGGCCACGTGTCACCGCCCCGCCAGGTCGGGCGGCCGGGGCGGGAGCCCAACGCGGTGAGGACGCGCCCGTCGGCCCCACGAAGGCCCCACGCGGCCCCGAGGCCCCAGCTCGGGTCGTCGCCGCCCCTCGGTGTTCCGCCCGCACCCCCGCCCACCTGTGGCCCGCTGGGTCCTGGCGACGATGTACTTCCGGAGCTTCCGCACCGCCCGGTCCCGGGTCACCTGCTCGTTCCCCGCGAGGCGCTGCGCCAACTGGATCTCGGGCGGGAGATGCGTGCGCGGACCCATAGCGACCGCGACGGGCACGGAGGAGAAGCACAGCCCAGGCCCGCGTCCACACTGCGGCGCGGCGCGCGTGTGACGAAATGCCTACGTCACCCTCCCGCGCCGCCGCGCGCGCCGCGTCAGTCCTCCGCGCCGCCGCCGGGACGCACGCCGTCGCCCCGCAGCGCCGAGTCGCGCCACCGCTCCTGCCGCCAAGACGGGCGACCGCAGGAGGGAGCCCCGCGACGAGCCCTCGGAGGCGGTCTCTTTCGCCGAAAAGCGAGCGAGGCCGTCGCCGCTCCAGGCCGAGGGACGCGCGGGACAAAGGAGGGCGGACCCCGAGGAGGGCAGAGCGCGCCTTAGAAGGCTTGGCGTACCCTGGCCCCAGAACGGGCCGCCCACGCCGCTTGGGCAGGTTGGGAAGACGCGCATACAGACGAGGTGGTGCGATGCAGAGCCGCGTGGAGCCCCGTAGGTGTGACACTGCTCTTTTCGTAGAATGGGGCCCAGCAGACTCTCGAAAAGGCTGTGTCAGGAGACCCGAGTGTCCAGAGCCCAGGACCACGCTGGGCTCCGTGATTTGCTAGGAGGACTCACAAGACCAGCGGACAGTTGAACTCATATTAGTGGCCCAGATCTGGCTGCCCAGCACATCACAGGCCAATCAAGAGACAAGGAAGATGGCTTTATATGAAAAGCCGACGGCCCAGTGTCGTCCTTGCCAGGAAGCTGGCTAAGGGGTGGATTATATGGGAGATGAGCAACGGAGTCCTGTGGGCGCTTCTTCACAGCTGGGGCTTTGTGGCTGAGTGACGCACATCATGTCCTAATCACCTAGTCACAAGATGCTTTTCACTTCTGCAAACCTCAGGAACAAAGATCATTATTTTCTGGGGCGATTCTTGTCACTCATTGATTAGTTTGCAGTTTCTGACATTACACTATGTGCAGACTGGGGAGCTGATCACCAAACCCACCAGTATGGAAGAAAACAGACATAGTGGCACTCACCTGTAATCCCAACGACTTGGAAGGGCTAAGGCAGGAAAATTACAAGTTCAAGACCAGCCTCAACAATTTACCAAGGCCCTCATAACTTAGCAAGATCCTGTCTTAAAAAATAAGGGCTGGGGGTGTGGTTCAGTGGTAAAGTGCCCTTGGGTTTAATCCCCAGTACCCACTCTCCTCAAAAAAAAAAAAACAGTTCACCTGACTATTGTGGAAGAGGAGGGTCAGGCCAGGTCAAGTAGGGAGGTGCGCAAGAGATCTGGGCTCAGTACTAGGCTTCATGAGAGGTATATATATATATATATATATAGTTGTAGATGGACATAACACCTTTATTTATTCATTTTTATGTGGTGCTGAGGATGGAACCCACTGCCTCATGCATGCCAGGCAAGCATTCTACCATTGAGCTGCAACCCCAGCCCTCATGTGGTTTATCACAAAAAGATGCAAAGCAAAATCTGCAAAGGAAAAAGGTGCTTGGGGTGGGGGCTAGCCAGGTGGGAGTCTCCCTGAGACTTCTGGGTGGAGTAGGATGGGATGCTCCTGATTTCCCAGCAGTGAGTTGCGACAACTTGTGTGAAATGTTGCCAACTAGGGAAGCTTGTTAGAGACGTAGCGCCCAAGGGTTTTATTAAGAAGTGGTCACGTAGCAGCTTCTTCCCGGCACGTACCAAAATATCAGACTCCCAGCAGGAAAGCAGATGCTCATCATAAGCCATATTTGTACAGATTCGGCAATGACATCCTCTTCTTCTGAAATCCAGGTTCCCCAAAAGCAGTCCTTTTAAAGGGCAGCAGTCAGATAAATATTTTCAGCTTCATATGCTGAATAATTTTGTATTATAACAAAAAATCAGCTAGAAATTCTATGTAAATTAATGTACCTGGGTTCAATTAGAGTTCTGTTTATTATTTAATTTTGGTACCAGGGACTGAACCCAGGAGCACTTAACCATGGAGCCACATCCCCAACACTTTTTATTTTTTATTTTGAGACAGGATCTTGCTGTAAACAAGGCTGGCTTCAACTTGCAATCCTCCTGCCTCAGCCTCCTGAGTCCCTGGTGTTACAGGTGTGTCCCACTGTGCCCAACGAAGCTTTATTTTTAAAAATGTGGGACTGGACACAGTGGCACATGCCTATAATCCCAGCAGCTCAGGAGGCTGAAGCAGGAGGATCACGAGTTCAAAGCCAGCCTCAGCAAAAGTGAGGCACTAAGCAACTCAGTGAGACCCTGTCTCTAAATAAAACACAAAACAGGGCTGGGGATGTGCCTCAGTGGCTAAGTGCCCCTGGTTTCAATCCTTGGTACCCCCCACAAAAAAAGTTATTTTAATAAGTGCACAGTGATTCCTCTTTAGGAAACTTAAAAGCTGTTTTTAGAACCATAAGATAGGGGGCTGGGGAGATAGCTCAGTTGGTAGAGTGCTTGCCTTGTAAGCACAAGGCCCTGGGTTCGATCCCCAGCCCCGCCAAAAAAAAAAAAAAAAAAAAAAAACCATAAGATAGTATTAATGAGCAGTGAAATGCAAATCAGTAACATAGCAGGGTCATGGGTTTTCTTTAAATTGCTTTTAAGACTAATGAATAATTGAGTAGCTTACAGAAAAAACAACAGGTGTACTAACGCTGCAAGTAAACAGGTGGAAACAAAAGGAGCCAATTGAGAAATACATCAAGAAGGAAAGACGGGTGGGGCTGACTCTTGCCAGGCTAACTGGAGTCACTGTATAGTTAGGGTTGATGGCCACAGGTTTCTCAACCAACGTCAGAGGGAAGTTCTTCAGTAGTGCAGGTGAGCTGAGATGAAGCCAGCCTGGTCACTGACCCAAGCACCTGCATTAACATAGGACTGACTTGTAGATGAAACCCCCTCAATGGGATGGTCACCATGGCAGGTCCTGAAAGCACCAACTAGGGCCAATGACCCCTAACCACAAAGGAGGAGTAAACATATTCTGGGTGAAGACAGCAGAAGGTGGATGTCAGTCCCAGGGCAAGTGTACAACTGTAATAAATTTGTTGTCCTCTGCCCAGAGATGACTTTCTCTCTCAAGGGTGTTCTTTGAGCCTTACTTTACTTTCACTTACAATAAAATTCTCTTATTTGACCTTTTGTGTCTGCCTTTAAATTTTCTTTTGTGGGAACACAAGAACCAAGGCTTGGGGCATCAGCTCCCCACTTGACTGTGACAGCACCATCCAGTATGGACACTGAAATAAGTGGGGTAGAGTGCTTGCCTAGCATGCATGAGGCCCTGGGTTCCATCCCAGCCCATAAAAAGCCAACATGAAGTTAGTGGGTGAAAGTATCATGAGAAACACACGTGCCAGGTTTCTAAGGACTTACGACAAAGGGAAAGCAATCTTTCCAGTGGAGAGATCAGCACATACCCCTTCACAAAGTGATCGAAGTCATGGCCAGAGCTAGGACGTCAGTGTCACGCACCTAGTCGGATGCCCTAAGAAACATTCCTCAAAATGACTGAAACTCTTAAAAGTGTCAAGGACATGAAAGAACTTTTTCAGTTCCTCTAAAACAGTGCTGTATGGGAGAAGCCTGGACCAGAAAGAAGCCTCTGGTAGGATGCTGGGGGAAGGCAAAGGCATGGCAGACAGTTACAGGACAGTCCGGCTGTGCTGGCTTCCTGCTTTGTGACACTGTACTGCATCTGTGTAAGCTGTGTAAGATTTGAGCCTTTGGGGACATAGGAAGAGCTGACAGGAGTTCTGTTTTTTTTTTGTTGTTTGTTTTTTGGTTTTGTTTTTTTTTTTTTCCAGTGCTTAGGATGAAAACCAAGGCCTCTAATACTGAACTACATCCCTGTTCCTTTTTATTTTGAGTCAGGGTCTTGAATTCAAGCCTTTGTCCTGGAGTGGCAGGAAAAGTGGGGGCAGATCTGAAAGAAGGTTATAGGGAAGTTCAGAATCAAGGGCTAACCAATAGCATTGGTACTTTCCCAAGACCTGATGGGCACAATGTGGACCAACGGCATTGACCCAAGGGCTATGTAGGTCCCTAGAGTATAGCACATTCGGGGACAACTTGCTATAGGGTCCCTTCTCACCCTCTTTCCTCCTCATGTGAATAAATCCTAGTCCTTTTTCTCTTGCCTTCCGTTATTGTATGTGGATTTTGTTCTTTGAAATTGCAAGACAAGACCCAGAAAGAAATTGGCCATGAGCTGCTGGGGTCTGTTGGGACACTGGAGGGCATAGCCACATGCCCCTGGAGAGTAGAAGGGAAGAGCTGCGACCCTCCGAGCTGACGCTGTGATTAGCTAACACTAAAACAGGCTTTCTGGGTTGCAGAGGCCTCCAGGTGATCCACACCACGCCCACCATCAGAAGCACAGAAGCTAGTTTCATCTCAAACTCCAGTTTCATCATTGTGTTGCCCGGGCTGGCCTGGAACTTGTGATCCTCCTGCCTCTGTTTCCTGAGTCACTGGGATTTCAGGTGTGCGCCACTGCACTTGGCTTCTGTACTGTTTTTAAAAATTATTTCAGTATAAAGGATTTTAAAGATTGAAAAGTTAAAAGGAGAAAGCCTTTTTGGCTTTCTAATTTTAGAATTTGGGTAAGGAAATATTACAACTTCATAGACACTGCCCTTTGCTATCAGCTCCCACAGGCAGGGATTTTTGTTTGTTTTGTTTCCTACATCTAAAACATTGCCTCATTGATGAGCATGTAAAAACAGCTGTGCCCACTGGGTCACGCTACTACGGAAGGGTGCACACTGTCCCACAGATGATAAACTCCAGCGTCTCATCTCCCCGCAATATGGTGCTGATCCACCTCCTGCCTGAGGTTGTCCTGAACATGCTTTGTCTTCTACAGTATAAAAACTCCATGGTCAGGGGTCTTGTGTGGTTTCCTAAGTCTTGGTCTTTGAACTCCAGGCTCAACTTGATGAAAATGTGGGTCCAAGTGTGCATATGACATCTTTAAAGCTGTGTCACTCCCATGCTCGGGGACACACAGTGACGCACGGGGAAGAGGACCATTTCTGGGGCTGCTGTGACAAACACCACAGACCTGGTGGCTTAACACCGTGGGAACTCATTCTCTCGCAGTTCTGGAGGCCTGAAGTCCAAGGTCAAGCTGCCCGGGGGCCTGCTCCCTCTGAGGGCTCCAGTCTCCACCTGACTGCGCCAGGCCTTCTCCCTCTGTCCATCCTCACCAGCCATCCTTTGTGTCCTGTCCTCTTCTTATAAGGACACCACCATTGGATTTAAGGCCTACCCTGATCCAGCAGGACCTCCTCTCCACTGGTTACTTCTGCAAAGACCTTGCTTCTGAAACCAGGAAACATCTGCCACTGCCACCTGATAAGCTAATAACTCAAGAGACAGAGTGACAGAGAAGAAAGCCTGACTGGCAACAGGCCGCAGTGGGAAATGGAGAGCTGTCACCAGATTCCATCGCGCCCAGGGCTGCAGGTGCAGAAGCTTGGATGGGGCTCCAGGGGGCCTCGTGTTGGCCATGGCTGGTGGCCATCGGCATGGTCGCTGATCCTTGCAGGAATCCGTTCTCTTGCTGGGCTGCGATGCTGTGTCCAGGTGACCAGACACACTGGGAGTTCCTGGTCCTTCAAACGCGAAGAGAGAGGACTGCGGAGGAGGCAGGTGGCCACTGCTGCCTTCCCCTAGGCTTCTCTTCAGTCGGCCCCTTGGGGATGAACACGAAAGCCCCACTTGCTAGTGCCAGCTGCGAGTTAACCACTCGCCAACTTCATTTCCCAAGTGAGGTCACACTCACAGGTCCTGCATGGACACGTCTTGGGGAACCTATTCAGTCCACTTCAGAAGGGGCAGGACAGGAAGACAAACACTCACTACACTAATGAAGGCCTGCTGTGTGCCCTGGACTTCGGGCGCACCTTCGTGGAGCCTCGAAACAATCCTGTGAGGCAGGTGCCGTGCTGACCCTCCGGCAGATGAACCGTGTCCAGGTCAGTGAGTGAGGACGCAGAGCACAGCCACAGCAGGTCCCAGTGTCTGCCGGTGTGGTGCCCCGGGTTCCAGCTAGGACGCTTCCCGGGCTGTGCACCTGGGCAGGCGTCCCTGGTCAGAGCTCTGAAGAGCAAGATCAGTGCAATGCCGCTGTGGCCACGCTAAATCCCAGTGCTTCCTCAGCAGGGGCCTCGGGCCCCTCCGCAGCCCGAGGCTGCACCCTGCCCCCCACCTGCTTCCTGCAACACGGCCACCTCCACTTGCCTGCGTCTCCCCTGACGGGCCCCTCCACCCCATCACAGGACCTGGGGAGGAGGTGAGGTGGGGAAAGAGCTTTCCAGGGCCTGGAGAACACCTAGGTGTCTATTCATTATTTTCTATGTATAAATTAAAAAATAGTTTAATCATACTGTAGTGATGATTTTGTAACCTTCTTTCACTAACACTTAGCATTTTCCCACAATATCACTAACTTTTCAAATACATACATTCTAAAATAAAACATTTTATTTTTCTAAAAGATTTTTTTTTTGCACTGAGGAATTGAACCCAGGGGTGCTTTACCACGGAGCTATATCCCCAGCTGTTTTTTATATTTTATGTTAAGACGGTCTCACTAAGCTGTTTAGGGCCTTGAGAAATTACTGAGGCTGGCTTTGCACTTGCAGTCCTCCTGCCTCAGCCTCCCAAGTCGATGGGATTACAGGCATGCACCACGGCCCCTGGCTCGAAAGTTTTTTCTTTTTTTTTTTTTTGCCAGACATGGTGGTGCACTCCTATAATCCCAGCAACTCAGGAGGCTGAGGAAAGAGGGTCACAAGTTTGAGGCGCGCCTCAGCAACTTAGTGAGGCCCGAGGCAGCTTAGAGAGACCCCGTCTCAAAATAAAAAGCAAAAAGGACTGGGGATGTGTCTCAGTAGTAGAGTGCTCCTTGGTTCAATCCCCCAGCAGCCCAAGAACACATTCAGAGAGATACAGAGAAGTGCAGAGAAGGGAGTTTAAGGTACCTGCGGCCCACTTCCCAGGACGGCTGATGTGAGGCCTGAACCCTGGAACCTCCAGGGGAAGGGCCGGAAACACTGGCCTGTGAGAACCTCTTCGTAGCCAGTCTTCCTGGCTGTGGGAAGGGACTGGGTACTGCAGCTGCGTCCACATTCTGGGAGGGCCATTTGTGTTGATAAGCTTCTACCCAGCCATTCACTTTCCTTAAGACAATTGTTGGGACAACTTTGATTTTGATCTTGTTTTTTTTAATTTCCTCGAGCGTGTAGGTGTTGAACCTGTTCCCGCCCCTGCTCTGTAGCAGACATGGAGGTGGGAGAGGAGGTCACCCTGCCCTGCCTGCCTCCCAGCCCCTGCCAGCTCTGAGGGCGGCTGGCTCCTTTGCAGAGAGCCTGAATCAACAGCCCTGCTTTGTTCTCACCTTGTCTGTTTCCACAGGTGTTACCCTCCCACTTGTAAAACGTGGGCACCTGGGCACAGCAAGGCGCAGGCCGTCTGTCTGCCTGCTGGGGACCCCCTAAAGCACACTGGGAGATGCTGAGACAGGAGCTGCGTCAGGACAAGGAGCAGCAGGTGTGTTCGAAAGGCAACTGCCCCCCAGTGGGGTCCCAGCTGTCCTTCCAGTCCTCCAGTGGCTCTAAGCTCAGCCCGCTCTCTGCCACCACAAGTGAAGAGCAGTGGCCTGTCTTCCCTTGACTCACCCAGTCTTTGGGAGCTCCCCATCCATTCAGAGAGGGCTAGCTCAGAGGGGCCCGCTCAGAGGCAAAGCCACCATCTGCCCCATGTGGGTGTCCCAGAGCGGCCAGGCCCATGGGGGTCTCCACCATGTGTGGTTTGCCCACACTGGGAACCTGTTCTCCTGCCTATTTTCTGCTATTTCCCTTGATACTGATGAGTTGGTACATTAATAAATGCTTAACTGTTCAAACCTGTTTCCTTCTCTAGCAACCAGAAAGTCTCAGGCTGGGATTTAACTGGCAAGGAATTCTGCTGATGTTTTTGATGGGAACTGGGAACAGGTGTGAGTCACTTGCACAAGAGCACCAGCAGGAAGGCCAAAAGCTGGATTTGCCTCAGGGAGGAGGACTGCGGGACCGAGCAGGAACAAATAAATGAATGCAGCTTGGATCCTCCCTGGGAAAACAGGGTTCATAGGCGAGATTTCAAAATAGCTTGACTTCAAGATCTTGATCTTTCCAAAGACAGATTTCAGATGGAAGTGCCACTCGGCTCTCGTGGGGGCCCAGGGTGACTCTGGCGGGGACAGGAGATTCGTTCTTTCCCCTGGCTTCCCTAAGGTGAATACACCAAGGAAGGAGGTCCAAGTGTTTCCAGAGCTTCCAGCTGAAACACCAACATAACCCAGTGCACACACAAGCGACGGTGACAATGACAAGGCTCCCGGCTTGCTGGGGGCGCTCCTTCACTCACTCGGTCCTTTAGAGACTCTTTGGAGCTGGTCAGGTGCGTCATCCCCACAGGGGCACAGAAAGGTGCACACCACACAGTGGGACATGGGCTGCATCCACACTCTGGCGTGTGGACTCAGAGCCAGCCCTCTGAGGTGGCCCACACCTGCACCAATAGGACAGAGAACAGCCAGACCACAAATGGCCAGAGGACTGACTCAGCCACCATGCAGGAGCCAGACAAGCTCCGCCGGCCTGCGGCCACCGGAGGCCAGAGCCTCTGGTAACTTCTCTAGCACCCTCCCTTTAGCCTTTAACTCTGTGTCACTTGCTCTGAGGTGTAACCTGCAGGAAAGCAATCTGTCTGAAGACCTACACAGCCAGCTGTGCAGGCCTGTGATCCAGCCTCCCTGCAGGCCAGGCAGGAGGAGGTGACTTAGACCCCCTCAAAGTAAAATTTTAAAGTCCCAGCACCACAGGAAAAAAACAAAAACAAACAAACGAAAACAACAACAAGCCAGGCATGGTGGTGCACGCCTATAATCCCAGTAGCTCAGGAGGCTGAGACAGGAGGATGATAAACTGAAGGACAGCCTCAGCAGCTTGGTAAGGCCCTAAGCAACTTAGCAAGTTGACTTAAAATAAAAAGGGCTGGGAATGTGGCTAAGTGGTAAGCGGCCCTGAGTTCAATCCCTGGTATCTAAATAAATAAATAGTAACAAGGGCCAAGAATGGAGCTTGGTGGTAAAACGCCCCTGGGGTCAATCCCCAGCACCAAAAAAAAAAAAAAAAAAAAAAAAAAAAAATCAATCAAACTATGGGAACTAGTCTCAAGAGGTCAAGATCGCTCAAGCCATTGTGACCAAAGAAGGAGATGCACGCCCTGTATTCTCCCTATAAAAGCCCTGTGCACTCCTGAGCCCCCAGGACTGAGCCTTGAGGATGACAGCCCCTCCATCTTCCAAGGTGCCCACCCTTAAACTAGCCTACCTCCTTCCTGCCAGCTCTTGCCTCCCCAGCACCTGGTTCTTGAGTTGCCAGCAGCCTGGACCTTGGGTCACTAACATGCTGCTGTGAGCCCAGACAGCCATGTCAGCCACTTCTTAATGTCTGTCCCCACTTCCAACTTAGGACCAACCAAAGAGCCTCGAATATGCCCCTTAAATCAAGTGCACAGAGCTTTCTTCCTGTGAGCACTACCCTGGGCCTCCCTGTGCAGGGGGAGGCCACCTCCCCTGCCTGCCTTCAGTCTCTGCTGAGGGCAGCCAACCCCTAGCCTGGCAAGCCTTTAACAAACCTGCTTTCTAAATCCTTCTCATGGGGTGGCCTTTGTTTCCAAAACTTAGCCTGCATTTTAATTGAGGGCAATGATGACCCAGGTCCAGCAGAGCGGGAGGGACATCCCCAGGCCAAACCTCCCCTAGACTGCATCTTTTACTTGGACGCCTATTTTCTGATGCTTCTTCTACACAGAAAAGATCTCCGTTTTTACAGGGATGGAATTTGTCTCCACTCAACAATCATGGGAGTCTGTTCCTCCCCAGCCCAGGCCAACTGCCCTGACTTCCCGCCCTCCTCAGAGGTTACAGGGCAGCCGCGTCCTGCAGTACTGAATGGCCCACCTCCATCGCCTCAGGGCTGCTTCTGCTGGGCCAACCAGACAGCACCCTGGAGTGGACCAGCCCAGTGTTCACGGAGGAGCAGCCCTAGAGGGTGAGGGAAGGGCTGGGTCTTTCTGAGATGCTAGTCCAGGCAACTCGCAGCACGTATCTGTCCCAAATATGGCAGGCAGCCCTCCCCTCCTCTCTCCTCACCTCCCCTCAGGAGGTGAGTCTAACCAAATCCTATGCCAGATCCCACAGAACCAAGCCCTGTTCTAATTCCTCAGATGTGCCCCCGCCCCACCCCTGGCTGAGGCCATGAGTCATTTCCTTCCCCTTCCTGGGCCCCCACTGTCCTCCGTCTTCTGCCATTCACCGTGTCCTGATGTCCACTGCAGGCCACACAACTGGGTGGCCGAGCGACCCACGGCAGCCCACCTCCTCCAGGTCGTGCTGGGCCCCTGCTTCTCCCCTCGCCTTCTGCAGCTCTCAAGTTGTGCTGGGCCTCCTGCGGGGCCCCTGCAGTCCCCCGCACGCACCTGGCGGCAGGATTGGGCTGTCGGCCCTGCACCCGCGCAGGGCAGTGGAAGCGACCCGCCCCGCTGCGCTCCCTGCCCACCACAGTGCCCGTGGGACGACCCGTGCACACCTCCGCCCACTGCGCGGGGGCCGGGGCTCTAGGTCCCCGCGTGGCTGTCCGACCAAACTCCGTGCCCACCCGAGGGGCCGGACCGCAGGCTCCTCCTCGCGGGGCCGCGCCCGCCCGCTCCTCTAGCGCAGCCGGCCGCGCCCCCGCCGGGTCCTCGTGACTCGGTCACCTGGAGGACGACACCAACTCAGAGGGGGGACGCTCCTTCGAGGACCCGGGCCTCGGGTCCGGAGCCCGAGTCCGAGCCCGCGCGCGCGTGCGTGTGTGCGCGTGCGCGCCCCCGGGAGACCCCTGCCCGCGTCCGCTCCCTTACCCCACGTTGACTGCCCCCGCGCTTTGGTTCCTCCCGGTCACGTGGTCGCCGCGCCTACCCGGGAGCTGGGCGGACGCAGGGTCCACTCAGCGCTGCCCGCCCGTCCCGAGCTGTCACTTGGCCATCCGCTCCGTCCCGACCTCGCCGCCAGCATGATGTGCGGGGCGCCCAGCGCCACGCAGCCGGCCACGGCCGAGACGCAGGACATCGCCGACCAGGTGCGGCGGCGGCCCGGGCGGCGGGAAAGGGGGCGACCTGGGGAGGTCCTGGGCGCGGGAGCCGGGCCTCCGCGGGGCTGCCGCGGGGCTGCCGAATGGGAGGCGCGAGCCCGGGGACCACGCCGGGTCGGCCTCCGAGCGGTGGCTTGCGGTCGGGCGCCGGGAGGCCGAGGGTGTTTCTCTAGCACCGTTAAAAGCTAAGTTTATGATTTTCTCCAAATAAAAAGTCAGAAAGCAAAATAGAACCCGGGCTGCCTTGCCCGCAGCCCCTGGCAGCTGCTTCACCTCTTTCCCCATCTGAAAATGGTACCATTTTCCCCAGCACCTGCCCTGGGGACGGTTCCCCCTCGCTGTTCAATAGGGTCGGGATCCTCAGGAGCAGGACAGGTTCGGTTTTGAGTAAGAGAGGAAAAGTCGAACTTCTTCATCCTTTAACTGCCTGGCTGCCGCCTCCTCAGCCGGCTGCCAGGTGATTGGCTCTCCATGTCACTGCCTTGGTGGCCTGGGCCATCTGACTGCAGTAAGGGTGGTGAGTCAGTCCAGAGACCTTGAAAATGAGGAATTTGCCCAGAACGCACTTGCCAGCCCCTGCGAGCCACCCTGGAGAAGCTCCCAGGCAGCCCTCTCAGCGGCCCTCCTTACCAGTTTCCTGGGCGGGACAGATTGGTCATTTGCTCTTCCTCAGCCGGGCAGAGGCGTGGCTGTCTCATGGGGAAGTGCAAGTTAGCAGTGGCTCTGCTACCAGGGAAATTTTCTGGCCATGTTCTCCTGGGTGGCTCAGGAAAGGCGAGGAGGGGTGGGCACCTGCCCAGCCCCTCCTGGTGCTCCTCTTCGTGGGTTGTCATCACAGCGCTCGCTCTGTGGCTGCTTCCTGTTGCTCCCTGTTGTGGGTGAGAACAGAGATCGGAGACTGGCCCTAGGTTAGGAGGAGATAGAACCCTACATTTGACACCAGATGCATGGAGTCTCCCCCCGTCCAGAGGGACCCCATGCCTCACCATGCCTGGCCCCACCCAATCCCCTGAAGGTTGGTAACTGACCTGTGGCCTTGCGGAAAGCCCAGCCTGTCTCGCTCATGTCAACAGGACCAGGAAGCTGGCCTCCAGCAGGCAGGGACTGGCCTGACCCAGGGCCTCCCCAGGGCCTCCCCACCTGCGTTTGGGTTTGCTCACTGTTCGTGCCCATTTGCATGCCACTGCTCCTGAGGTGGGCAGGGGGGCAGCTTTATCTTCTCAGCCCCTGGCTGGTTTGTTGGACAAGTGACAGCTGGGACTTGTCACTATGTCCCCGCAGGTGCAGCACAGTGCCTCCATCAGAGATTTGTCTTCCCTATATATGGGGGTCCCCATCAGGGACCTTCCCTGGAAGTGCTGTCAGGTGACAGCCTGGGTCAGATTGCCCAGCCCCTTCATCTCCCAGCTAGCTGGCTGCCTCCCACTTGCTTTGTTAGATAGAACCCCTAAACCTCCAGGACCAGCCTGGTCTCTCTGCAGAGTGAGGTTCCCCCAGTGCCACCAGCCTGCACGGATGCATCCACAGAGCTTTGGCCGTCTGGTGTTTTTTGTTTTGGGGTGCTGGGGCTAGAGCACCTCCTGTGTGCCAGGCAAGCGTTTGCCTTCTGTTGTTATCCATGTTGATTTTTTTATCCTTTGAGAGAGGGTCTCCTCTCCTTTGAGGCACTGGCCTCAAACTCCTGGGCTGAAGCAGTCTCCCGGCCTCAGCCTCCTGAGTGGCTGGGACCTCAGATGTGCACCACCACACCTGGCCACATGCTTAAACTTACATTAGGCATGAACGTGATGGTTTCTGTAAATTATTTTTTTGCTTTTCTTTGCAGTGCTAGTGGTAGAGCCCAGGGCCGTGCATGTGCTATGCAAGTGCTCTATCACTGAGCTGTCACTCGGCTCTGTGAGAGTGTTTTTTAAAACCAAACTTGCTCTTTATTTCCACCATAAAGATTATCAGCTCCTGGGATGTTGGTTTTTGGGGGGCTGGGGCCTTGTCCTAAGCAAGCACTCTACACGAGCCACACCCCTAGCCTCTGAAAGGCCACGTCCCCAGGAAACAGTCAAATCAAAAGCATGTTTACTATTTAGCTTATTGGCATAGCTAATATCCTAAAGCTCCACACCCTCAAGAAGCCACTCAAGATACAGGTGAAGTGCTGGTCACCTGCTGTGTTAGCTGTGGCAAGGGTTAGGCATGGCCCTGAGTGCCCACAGAAGGATGCCAAAAGAACTAAGGCATGTCTGTGAAGTGGAAGCTTAAATTTAAAAATCAGAGATCTCAGTTAATTGAAAAGATGTAGTTTTAAAAAATTAGGGCTGGGGGTATAACTCAGGGGTTCCTTGTGTGCTTAGCATTCTGAAGACCCTGGGTCCCATCCCCAGCACCAAATAAATAAAAGATGAATAGGGATTAGTTAAAAATGATATACAGCGGGGCATGATGACACATGCCTATAATCCCAGTGACTGGGGAGGCTGAGGCAGGAGGATCGCAAGTTCACGGCCAGCCTCAGTAATCTAGTGAGTCCCTAAGCAACTTAGTGAGACCCTGTCTCAAAAAATAAAAAGGGGTGGGGATGTGACTCAGTGGTTAAGCATCTCTGGGTTCAATCCCTAGTTAAAAAAAAAAAAAAAGGTATAGTCTTTGAAATGAACTGTATGCATGTTAAGTGAAAAAAAAAGGGTATGAACTTGGACAGTGCTGTAATAAAGGCACTAAAATGTCCTGCGGCCACACAGGAAAGGGCACATGCCATTGTGAGTAGTATCAAGAAACTGGTAACTGATGAGGAGTCGCTTTTTCCACTTCGTCACTGGGGCTGACCCTTACGGTGTCCCTCGGGTGTGAGGCACAGTTGTGTTGGGGGCTGGGCTGGAATCCTGTTTGTGGGGAGCCACTGAGTCCCTCCTGTTCTCGCCCCACCCCTAGGTGAAGTCCCAGCTTGAAGAGAAAGAAAACCAGAAGTTTCCTGTTTTCAAGGCTGTGTCCTACAAGAGCCAGGTGGTGGCAGGAACCAACTACTTCATCAAGGTGGGCGCCGGGCCCGGTGCTGCGGGGGCCCAGGACCGTGGGTGCTTAGGCAAGCACCGCCCTCTGCGTGTGGGTGTGGGGTGTGGGGTGTGCACCAGCCTCTCCGGACAGGGATGCAGAAGGGGTGCGGGCTCCTGCCCTTGGAGGAGGAGATGGAGCCCCGGGGCTGCACCCGGCCCTCACGGGACTGTCCCCACAGGTCGACGTTGGAGGTGAAAACTTCGTGCACTTGAGGGTGTTCAGGAGCCTCCCTCACGAGAACAAGCCCTTGACCCTGTCTGCCTACCAGACCAACAAGGCCAAGCACGATGAGCTGACCTATTTCTAGTCCTCCTTTGTCCCCACGACGGATCCTGCAGGATTCTGCTGTCTACGGCATGTCTTTGGGACCACAGAACGAATGTCATCTCTGCGCTGTACCCCCTGTGGCACAGGGCACGGGGGGCAGTAGGAAGCAGCTCCTCCTACGTGGTGGTCTGATGTCATTGTATTAGTATTTTTCCTGTCTGATGTATGATCTTGGTTATTTTCAAAGAGAGCCACACATGGTCTATCTTTAAATATATTTTAATGTCTTTATCAAGCTCTTTTGTTTTGGATGTTCTTCATCTGAAACCTTAATCAGTCTAGAGGTGGCCCAGGGGGAGAGGAACCTGTGTTCCTGAAGTCCTCAGAGCTGAAGGACCCGGCTGGAGGAGCCCCAGGGCAGGATGCCTAGCCACAGTCAGGGCACTGGGCAGGAGCCCGGGTTCTCTGCAGGCTCTGGAAGTGGCCCTACAGGTGCGGTCACTGTGGCTCTAGGCTCTTCCTAGGCATTCTCTGAAATAAAGGTCTGTGTGCCCAGTTCTAGACCTTGGCTCTGGGTCTGCTGGGACACGCTCACACTGGACACAGGTAGAGGTATGCAGAAGAGGCAGCAGCACCCAGGGTGACAGACACCGCGCAGCTGAGCCAGGTAGAGCAGCAGGGAGGGAAACCCCTGGAGCTCGCCACGGCAAGGGCGGTGTCAGAGAGCGTGCTTTACAACGCTGTCTGGTTTCCTACTGAGGCTGCTTCCTGCTGGGACATGAAGTGGTTTGGCCCCTGGGGTTTTGCAGCACAGGGTGTCAGGACAGAGACGGTGGCCACGCCTGTGATCCCAGTGACTCCGAGGCTGAGGCAGGAAGATCACAAGTTCAAGGCCAGCCTGGGCAACTTAGCCAGACCCTGTCTCAAGTTAAGAAATAGAAAGGGCTGGGGGTGTAGCTCAGTAGTACAGCACCCCTGCATTCACTCCCCAGTACCCCCACAGAAAAAGGAAAAGCTGGGCCACATTTCTCTGGGGTCATTCTAAGATCCTGAGGGCTTCTGACTTGCACCTGCTTCTGGGGCTTGTGGCATGTGGGTCAGGTCTGCAGCTGCAGGACCCTGGTTGTCCAGGCCATGGGGTGATGAAGCCCAATAAGGGACTTTTGGTGAGCAATGGGCAGGGTGTCCCATTCTCTGCAGGAACTCAGAACACGCTGAGGGCTACTGTGCCGCTGGTGGAGTGCTGGCCTACTGGCATGCGCGAGGCCCTGGGTTCCACCCCCTGCACTGCAAAAAATAAAAGTAAATAAACCCATGACCCGCAAACCAGAATCACACACCTTCGCACGAGATGAAGCCCTGATAAATTTCCTGCCTGTCATGTCCAGTGGAAGGCAGGTGCAACAAATGGCATTTAGGGTCTGAGAAGGGGCCAGCCGCCTATCCTCACCAAGAAGGGAGCAAGAATCGCAGGAAGAGGGACTGGGCAGCCACTGTGGGCCACAGTAGGAGCAGCTGGGCTTAGGGTAGAAGCCTGAGGGAGCAGGACGGGCCAGTGCCTCTGCAGAGGGATGGGACTGCGACTGAGACTTGTCTACATCCAGGGCTGAGGGAGGAGCTGCCCTGCAGCTGTTGCCCACCCCAGCTTGTGCCTCATGATGCACCAGGAGAACGGCTGGGAAGTCTGCTAGTTTCTTCCGCCCGCTTGGAACTGAGGTCATGTGGCTGGGCATACTGTGGGCTCTTCCAGTGACTGCCCTCTGGGGTGGGGGGACTGTCCACACAGCCTGGGGAAGAGGTCTCAGATGCAAATGAGGGACAGGGTGTGGCAGGCGACTGGGTCTCCTTGTTGCCCACACTGGCCTCAAACTCCCGGGCTGAAGCAGTCTCCCGGCCTCAGCCTCCTGAGTGGCTGGGACCTCAGATGTGCACCACCACACCTGGCCACATGCTTAAACTTACATTAGGCATGAACGTGATGGTTTCTGTAAATTATTTTTTTGCTTTCCTTTGCAGTGCTAGCGGTAGAGCCCAGGGCCGTGCATGTGCTACGCAAGTGCTCTATCACTGAGCTGCCCCTCTTAGAGTGCTTTTTAAAACCAAACTTGCTCTTTATTTCCACCATAAAGATTATCAGCTCCTGGGATGTTGGTTTTTGGGGGCTGGGAACGGGGGCTGGAATGACAACAGGTGAGTCCTGCCTCTCCTCAGGAGGCTGCAGTCCAGCCGACTGGCTCAGCAGAGGGAGCCTGTCCCTTCTGCCAGCCCTCCTGCCTCCATTCTTCCCTACGGAGTGCTCATCCACGCGCCCGCAAGGATCAAGTAATCGAAGAGCAGAGATGCCAAGGTCACCTGGTCACTAGTCCAGCACGCTGACACTAGTTGGCTGTAGGCCTGAACTTTGGGATCTTCCAGAAGAGGACTACAGCCAGCTAGGAAGTGGGGTGGCTTCAGGGTATGCACTCCAGGGATGGAGATGTCCCTGAGAGGTTTCTGGATACTGGCACGGGACTTCCCGGGAGGCAGGCTAGGGGATTGGCCAGGTGGCACCCACAGAAGCCCTGACATGCCCAGTCAGGGTCATGTCTGCAGATGTGGCTTTGCCAGCAGCCAGTTGTGAAGTCCCAGCTAGGAGGTCCCAGCCGAGAGCTCCTGGTGTACCTGAGTCAGGAAGGCTTCGCCCCAGGGCCTTGGTGCTCACAGGACCAGTGGAGGTCCTGGGGCTTGCAGCCTGGCCAACTGGCTTTGCTAGGGCATGGCAGGTCTGGGTTGGGCTTCTGTCTTGTCCTGGCGGATGTCAGAATCACCAAAGGAGCTTTGGGAACCTGTTCTGTTCTGGGGGCTGAGAGCTGCTGTGGACAAAGCGGATGGGTGGTTCTATGGTGGCCCTGAGGGTGAGCTGCAGGAACCACCAGGACTCAAAGCAGGGAGGGAGTCACACCTGGCAGCAGAGGTGGGGTGGCTAAGCGGGTGGGGAGGGCATGGCCCCCTCATTTGCTTTAGCTATGGGCACATCTGGGCCTCCAAGAGCCCAAGAACAGATCCCTTAGCAGGGGGTCCTGGCCTGAACATCCAACTACGAGCAGATGGGCCCTCCTGGGTGCCATGAGCAAATGCCAAAGACCACGTGGGCCAAGCAAGATTGCTCTCCAGAGGCGAGGTCCAAGACCCAGGGCCAGGCTCCTGCCCAGGACCCTGGGCTGCATCTCATGGTGTCTAGTGCTGCCTGCCGTCCTCCAGTTGCCTGTTTGCATGTTGGCTTCCATGTGTCCAGGTTTCCCTCTTTAGGGACACAGTCACTGGAGGAGGGTCCACACGACTCCAGTGACCTAACAACTCTCACCCTACTTCCAAAGGTCGCCTTCATGGGAACAGGGTGTTAGGATGGTTCATACCTTGGGGGACTCTTGTCACTAAGTCCCAGGTGAGCATCTGTATCCACAGGCACCCCCTCTGGTGGATGCACGGCACCTGTCCCCACCAGGCACTGCTTGCTGCTGGCACCTAACGGCTGGTCCTGCACAGGTCTGCTGGGGCCTGAGAGTGTGGCTCTAGAGCACCCAGGGCTTGGAGGCAGATCAGAGAACAAGTGCCAGCCCAGGCCCTGCCTCAATCCTGCTAGCAGTGGGGAGCACTGCCGCTGGAGCACAGGGCACCTGGAGGTCGGGACTGGCTGCACAACCTTGTCCAGGGTCCCAGTCCTGGATGCAGGGCCCACTGTCCCACAGGGACTGTCCTTCGGAAGTTCCTGTTGTCTTAGCTGTCCGGGGCTGCAGAGCCAGACTGCAGTCACACAGCCACCTCCTTATTAGGACCCCAGACATGTAGATCCTGGGCGGCACGATCGCACCTTACTCATCTAACTCCATTCACAGAGCACGTTTCCAACCATGTCAGATTCTGAGGCTCAGGGATAGCCCTGGACTTGAGGCACACCTGTCCAGGCCTAAGTTGGGAGTCCCTTTCAGCAGAGGTACCTACACCCAGCCCCTGACTCTGCACTGGTATGGCCTGCCAGTATGGCATGTGAATGACATCTCAAAAGCTGGCGACCAAAGGGAGCAGGCGGAGGGGCCAGTCCCTCTGTCCACCATGGCACCCTGAGCTGAACAAGAGGGTCTTGAAGGAGGTCCTTCTGGGGTGGAAGGTGGGTGATGGGAAGCCAGCTGGGTGCTCATGGGCATGAACAGGCACAAAGGGCTCTGACCCCAAGGGGCAGTGCTATGGCCAGACCCTGCCAGCAGGGTCACCAGAGAGGACCCTCTGCAGCCTGCTCATCACACCCTGGGCACCTTCTCCGTCACTTCCCCTTCCTGTCCTTGCTCTGGCAGACCGGGGTGGCCCCTCATGCCACTTTGGCTGAACCCTCTGACCCAGGCCTGGAAACTCTTAGTCATGTGACTCTGGGGTGAACTGAGTGAAGGTCAGTCTCCCCCAGCCCACCAGCAGGGCCCCCATGGAGTCTTCACAGTGGCTGAGATCTAGGCGCAAGAGTGATCCTCTGCGGATGCCTGGTTCAGACATTCAGAGGAGGAAAGGGGTCCACGTCAGGACGCGCCCCCACCTGTGGTGGGACGCCATCCGTTGGATGACGGCCCAAGGTGCCCATGTCCTCATCCAGGGACCTGTGAGAATGGCGTCCTCCCTGGCAAAGAGGCTTTGCTGGGGGGATTCAACCAAGGGTCTGAGACAGAAGACAGGCCTGGGTTATCTGGGTGGCCCAGTGTCATCACGGGGTCCTTACAAGAGGGTCTGAGTCCCTGTGTGTCTGGCCTTGAAGACAGAGGAGGGGCCCATCCAGGGAGTCCAGATGCTGGGAAAGGCAGGAGGTGACCCTCCAGGGCCTCCAGAAGGAACCAGCCCTGTACCCCACTTTTTAGACTTGCGGCCTGTGGAACCTTAGAATGGATTTATGCTCACTTGTGGAAATTCGTCAGGACCACCACAGCACACCTGACCGCAGACCGTGGCTCCAGGCCAGGACCTGCCAGGCGCCCAGTAGCAGTAACTGGAAGTGGGCTGGGTGTGCGGCAGGGGAACTGTGGACCCCGCCACTGAGGCAGGAAGTGCCCCGACTTGGCCACCTGGCTGCTCCTGCACAGTCCTCACATCTGGCGTCCTCAATGTCAATGGGTGGCCAAAGGCCCCTGGGGTCCTCTCCCCCAGCCTTCCCCTTGCTGACGTGTCACACACAAAGGCACAGGCATCATGGGATCACAGTGCCCAGCAGGCCGACAGCAGGCAATGTCACCATCTAAACGTGAAGGAGCCGAGGAGCTGGGCCAATGCCCGTTGGCCCTCAGGATCCTGCAGGGAGGGGCTGGGAAAGGACCCCCACCTCTTCCTCACCCCTGAACCCCCAGCTCCTGGTAAATCCTGCAGGGAGTCTGAGGGCCCAGTGCCCACTGGCTGGAGCATGCCAGCCCCCAAGAGAACAGCGCGCAGAATGGGGCAGCTGGGTCCTCAGGTTGGGCAGGACATGGCCTTTCCCTCATGAGGTAGATCTTCAAGGAACTAGACACCACCCCTGGGCGGCGGTGACCAGGCCAGCGGGCTGGGTGACCCCAGTGAGAGCCTGCTTGGCCAGCGGGCAACTTGGCTTTAAGCAGGGCACAGTAATCAATCAAGGGCGTCCCCAGGGGCGCGTTCATCACACGTGCACACGACTGCCATGAAAATATTTATTTGTGGACGATCACATAAGCCAACAGGACCAGCACGGAACGGACCCGGCCCAGGGCACTGTGGGCCTTCATGTTACTAACACACCAACACGGACAGTAAGCAGGGTGGGGCTCCGGCTAATGAGACCCCTGAGCCCGAGTGTCCCTCCCCCTGCAGCAGGGACTGTGGGGCAACAGGGGCCTTGTTCTGAAGGCGGAGGGGCCTTGGGCAGGGCGGGTGGCCTGGGGCAGCGCCTCGGTCTTTCCATGGGTCCAGTTTTGAAAGTAACTAGAAGGTACCGGGTGGGGACCCCCAGCCTGAGCTCAGAGGCCAGCTCTGCTGCCACCTCCTGCCACCTGTTGGGGCATGCCGGAAGGTTCTGCCAGGCCCACCAGCCCCAGCGCACACCCTCCTCACGCCAGGAGCTGGGTGAGAGCAACTCCAGTGCCTTCAAAGGCCTCCGACCCAGGTCACAAAGAGGAGGGCGAGGGCACTCCAGGTGCCTTCCTGGAAACGGGGCGGCATGGGGTGCTGTGGGCAGCTGGGGCCAGGTCTTCCCAGCAGCTGCCAATCAGCCTGAGGCTGCTGAACTTCCCCAGCACAGGACCTTAGGGTGTCCTCACCCACCCAATTCCGTCAGGCTTTTCCCAACTGACTTGAGGATGGTGATGACTCCTAGCCAGGGCAAGTGCCACGTGGCTCAGAAGGCACTGCACTGTCCCCCAAGGGTGTCCATTTGCAGAAAGACCAGAAACTGCCCCGTGGTGATTTTGGGGGAGGGAAGCTGAGACCTGGGTTCAGGAACACTGTTCACCAGCAGGGCTCTGGAGCAGGCCCCCTCTCCCCGGGGTCGTCCTCCGGCAGGGGGCTCAGAGACGGCAGGCGGAGCTCCTGCTCTGAGGAAGGGGCCTACCTGGCACTCAGGTGCAGACACTTATTATTATTAAAGGCCCAGGAGTGGGAACCACTGAGCCATGCCTCAGTCCTTTTTATTGTTTATTTTGAGATAGGATTTTGCTAAGCTGCTAAGGCTGGCCTTGAACTTGGGATCCTCCTGCCTCAGTCTCTAGGATCACAAGTGTGCGTTACCATGCCTGGCTGTGGATGCTTTTAAAATCCATGTTTATTCTGCCACAATTAAAAAAGGAAAACCTCCAGGAATAACTTTCTATTAATATAAAGTTTTAAAAATACAGTCAGATCTAAAATTGCTCGTTAAACTCTCCTAAGCAATAAGCACGCTGGTTGAGATGCGAGGCAGAATGTGGCGTGAGATGTTTTTGATTAGTCTGCGCCCAGAATGAACTGCAGAACCAACAGAGACACACGCTACAAAGGTCCAAGCCTGGCTACCGTGAACCCCCGGCACGGACCCCAAGGCTGTGGTGCTGGAGGGTGGGGACACGCATCCAGCCCTCCGGCTCTTCACAAGCAGGGGCGCAGGACCAGAGGCTGCAGAGGATTCACAGCCTCCAGGATTAAAATCCCCAGAGGGCGGCTGAGGTCTAATCTGCCAGCGGGCGGGCCAGCGACCGGCCTCCACCTCGGCCTCTCCCCACCCCAGCCTTGCTGTGCCCCCTGCTTGTGGAGGCCAGAAGTGCACGGCTGGCAGGCAGGACCCCACATCCCTCCTGCCCACAGATGGCCTGCTGCTCCTCCACCTGTTGGCAGGTGTGGCAAAGGCGCCCGTGACCTGTGAGCGCCTGGTCAGCTCTGCTGAACCACAGGCCCTCCCTGTTGTGCCCGGGCCCTGTGGGTGGCATCCCCCAGGCCCCGGGACCCAGCTCACAGCTTCTCCAGCTTGGGGTTCATGAAGAACCTTTGGGCAGCGGGCCTGGCCTACCAGTCATGCTCCCCAGCGCGGGGAGTCCTTCTGAGTGCCCACTCGGCCGGCCCTGTGGTCACTTTCTGTGTGGCATGCTCCTCGGAAGGACCCAGCTTTCCAGGGATGAGTGCACAGGGCCGCACGGGAAGCTCCCTTTGGCCTGCAGGGAGTGGAAAGCACAGGAGCCACAACTTTGGAGGGCAGAGTGGAGTCTGGGCCATGTGAGGGCCACCACCAAAGTTGTCCCCTCTGTCCTCTCAAACCCCAGTGCCCTCTCTCTGGACCCAGGAAGGAGCCTGGGAGGGATCCTGAAGGGACCCTGGCCCCATAAGGAGGGAGCATGAGGGGCTCTGGAGAGCCGCTGGGCAGGAGGAGGAAGAGGGGCTCCTGGCTCTCTGGTAGCATAAATACAGACATGAAGCCTCCTAGCAGGAGGTCCTGGGAAAGGGCTGGAAGGACCAGGAGAGTCCAGGGGCCAGAACTCTCACCCCTCTTTTTGGTAGTTTTCAACTTAGAATGTGAGGCTTGAAGCAAGGGTCAGGAGCCATCAGAGACCGTGACCTGCTGACCCTGAGTGACCTGCCTCCTTCCCAGGCCCACATCCCAGGCACACCCGGGCTCCCCGGGGCCTCTCCTCCTCCTCCAGGCACCACAGCCCCGGGCCTGCTCAGGGAGCCTGTCCTCTCACTGCGCCAGGTGGTGGAGGTGACTCCTCCCTTCCGTCAGGGACCTGCAACCCTCCCTGCAGGCAGCGCTCTGGCCTTAAGGTTCGCGCGCGGCCCACGGATGGGGCAGTCCAGCCAAGCCTGGCTCAGCCCGTTGTAAAATTAAACGCCACAAAATTGGCTCTGACAAGTTTAAGAACAGGACATGAAAAAAACATCGTTTTTCGGTTCTTGGTATATATTGCAAAGTCAACACAGAGGCACACGATTACCTTGGCAGGACTAGGCAAGGATCAGAAATTGATTAAAAAAGAATCACATATGGAGTAATTCCTTCTTGCAGTGTCCAGGAGGCTCGAGAAGCTGGATTAAGACCATATTAAGATCCTACCCCCTAGTAACAAGTGGCAGCACTGGGCTAATGTGGCATTCTTCTCAAATCGTTACCATTATTATTTTGATGTCACTGAAACTATGGAAAGTAAAAACAAACTTTAATTCTAACTTGGACCCGAGCCGTATCAATAGCCACTGCCGATGCCCAAGGTCCCCTGGGACAGCGAGCTGTGGGTCTGGACCCTGCTGGGTGAAAACATGGCCGGAGCACCGGGACAGGTAGCGCCACTGAAGCCGTGCTCAGGGGCAGGGGCTGGCCAGGGCCATCCTTCCATGAGGCCCACAGTCCTGCTCCTCTTCCGGGAGGTCGGGGTGCTGGGGATCGCACGCAGGCAGGCAAGCGTCTGCCACAGTGCCACACCCTGGCCCTCTCAACGGGTCCTGCAGCCGGCACAGGCACCCCGACAGCAGCCTCCACACCAGCCCCACATAGGCTCCTGGCTCCAGCCAGGGCGCCTCCTCATCCCCAGGGCTGGCAGTCTAGCGAGACTGGAGAGGGAGCTGCCAATGGTGCGGGTTCATGGTGGTACAGCGTCTGCATGGGGCACGAGGGCCCCCAAGTGCTGCGGGAGGGGCTCACCCGCACCTGGACTAAGCCCCGATGGCTGCTGCCCTCTGCCAACGGCTCGGCCCCACGCTGGCGGCGGTCTCCACCGTATGGTAGGGCCACGCACGTGCTTCCTCCCCAGTCCTGCACTTGCTCTCATGTTAAGAAATTTTTTTAAAAAGATGGCAGGGGCTGGGAGAGAGAGACACAAAACTAGCTTCCCCCATCACTGGCCACGTGGTCTCCATCTGGAGTGACGGCTTTCCTGGAGGCCGTGCAGGGGCCCCTGGTGAATCTGGCTGGTCCCCTGCCAGGCCACTGGCCCAGTGGGACTTGGTGCAGGGAGAAGCCTGCTGCCGGGACCAGGAATCATGGCAGGAGACACGTCCGGCTCGGCGGCCCCAGCAGAGAGCCAGTCCACTCTGACCTCGAGTTCAGACCTTGGAATGTGAGCTGCACGGGGTCAGAGAGGTGGGGGTGCTGGAGTCCCATGGAACCAGCGTCCCCAGGACCTGGGACATTTTCCAACAAGGTGACGAGAACGCAGTGCTGGAAGAGGGTCTTCCTGGAAGACGCTGGGACTGCACTGAGGGTATGGGCTTTGGGAGGGGGCCGCCGCGGGCGGGGCGGGGCCCCAGGAGCCACCGTACCCTCCAGGCTGCGGGTTCCTGGAGAGGCACACCTTGGCACCCCAAGCTCTGGGGGTCTGAGACAGGCAGGTGGCAGACGAGCAGCCCCACCTGCAGCCTCGCCATTCTGGACAGGCGGAGCCAGGGACACCCTGGAGCAGCAGACAGCTGGACTGGTGCTGGGCCGACACTGGCCTCCACCACGCAGCCCACCTGGGCCTGAGCCCCCCACGGTGCCAAGGCCTCCCCTGTAGGAGCAGAAGGTCCACGAGGACAGGAACCCAGCCAGCTTTGTGCACGGGCCTCCCGCCCCCGGCATGCGACCAGGATGGAACACCAACAGGGGGCTAAACGTGGCCCTGCCGCGTCCCCACACTCACTCTTGTGGCTCGACATGGCACGCAGCAGAGCAAGTGCCCTCGAGGAACCACAGGGCCCCTTTCTCCAACCCCACCACTGGCCCGCAGCAGCCCTGCGGCACCAGCACCCCTCATGACACACAGCAGATGCCCAGAAGCTGTTCCCAAGATACAGGAGGTCCCACTGAAGCCCGTGAGGTCTGCAGACCCACAGGAGTTTGCTGGGCCCTGGGAAGGTCCTGGCGCGGAGACCACACGCCAGTGTGCATCTGAGCTTGCTGACGTGGGCAGCTGTACAGCTGCGTAAGGCCGGACATTCCCAGGACCCAGTGAGCAGCACGGTAAGACGGCAATTCCAACGCAGGAACAGAGAGGGTGTGACCAGCAGGACCATAAAGATATTTGGCGTGATTCTTCCAGATGCCCACGGTTGAGACCCGACGCAATCTGAGATGCAGACAGAGGCCTTCGCAGGCCCAGACCAGGCAGGACAGGGGTTCTGTGGGGGCAGTGGCAGCCAGTGGCCCAGCGTGGGGCAGTCAGGAGTCCCAAAGCCTTGGGGGAGGGGCCGGGTTTCCGAATCACAAATATCTGTGACTGCTTTTGTTATCGTTAAATGCACAACTGGCACGTCTTCACAATTGAGACCGGCTGAAGCCCGACACTCACGAGATGGAAAGTCAAGTCTCAGCCGGGCTCTAAGGCGGACGTCACATTTTCACAAGGACGAGAACGGGACATGCTGTGTGCCGGGGCGGGTGCGCTCGGCCCTCACAGCACTGTGGCCTGCACGACAATCTCTGGGTCCTCGATGTCCTTCTTGCTCTGGACCATCCTCAGCTCCAGCTGGGCGGGGCTGGGCTTCCGACCTTCCCCAGCCTGGGCTGCAGGCCAACGAGGGCCAGTCAGGGCAGCTGGAGCTGCTGCCCTTGTCCCCCGCCCATGGCCACCCTTGTCTCAGCCCCCAGGCCCACCCGCTTCCTGAGACCCAGGTTCAGGACGGGCTCCAGGGCTGCCCCCACCCCGTGCCAGGCGCTGCTTGCAGCTGAAGATGGGAGGGGCCGACCCTCGGGGCAGGTACCTCTTGCACACTGGATGGTCCTCTGGAGAACGTGGTGCATGGCGGACACGGTCTTCTCGCAGGCCACCTGCAGGGAGAGGGACGCTGTGCCCCACCCACTGGCTCCACTGCCCGGAGGGGAGCTCCAGGCCACCACAGTCCCCAGACCCGAGAGGCCCCCACAGCTGACTGCAGGACAGCCCGCCACGAAGATCCGGAATGTCCGTGAGTCCACGTGGAGGGGCTCAGGCCCTGTCCTGTGGCGCAACCGGGAGGTGGGGGAGGCTTTAGAGGTGGGCCCCACAGAGGTCCTGAGCTCACTGCGGTGTGTCCTTGAAGGGGCAGTGGAATACCCACCTCTTTCTCTCCCTCTGCTTCCAGCCAAGGTGGGTGGCTTCTTCCACCACACAGTCCTGCCATCATGAGCCACCACAAACCCAAAAGCAACAGGGTCAACCCACCACAGACTGAAACTGAGCCAAAACAAACCTTTTCTCTCTGTAAGTTGGTTATCTTAGACATTGTGTCATAGTAACAGAAAACTAATACACTGGAGGCGGCAAGTGACTCCTACATGTTAAATTACCCTCTTCCCTGGACCAGACCCCTGTGGGAAGGGGCTGTGTCTCGGGAACTGTCAGTACTGCCTGGCATGCAGCAGGTGCTTAACGAGAATTCCTGAAGTTAATCGTGAAGACTGCTGGAGGGACGAGTCCTGCCCCCAGTGCAGTTGAAGTCATCACTCCCTGCTGTCTCCAGGTCAAAGGCTTGGGCACTCAGCAGGTGCGGGGCAGGAGACTCACTCCCCAAGCCGACCTGGACTGGTGGACCCAGGGCTGGCCTCCAGGGCGTCTCCACTGGCCTGCACCGCAGGACACCTGTGCTGCTGCCAGGCAGATGGCCGGTCCTGCCCACACCCTGCCCCTGAGGGAGGCAGGAGGGTGCTGATGGTGAGGGACTGCACGTTCCAGCCTTGAGCTCAGGGCTCACCGTGGGCTTGTCACATGACGGCCACAGGTGACTTCGTTTTATTGTAAGTTTTCAGTTGTAGAGGGACACCACACCTTTATTTTATTTATTTTTACGTGGTGCTGAGAACGGAACCAAGGGCCTCACATGTGCTAGGCGAGTGCTCTACACTGAGCCCCAACCCCGCTGTGGCAAGGGCTGCTCCCTTCGGCCCTCACCATGTTCTGCGGGACGGCGGCCCCCACCCCCAGAGGGATCTGGGTCGAGCTCTGCCTTCCTCCCCTCCTCTCCCCTCCCTCCAGTCCCACCAACTCTGCTTCCAACAGCACGAAGGACACTGGCTGTCAGCGGACAGGACATCAGCCAGAAATGATCTGGTACATGGCCACAGTGCCATCTTTTGCACACAGTGCAGAAGGCTGCAGAACCAAGTGGGGCAGCTGTAACAAAATGGCCCCGCTGAGCTCCGCTTCACCAGGTCTTGCATAAGAAGGCCCTGACCATGGGTGCATCACGTCCACCCAGCCCAGCAGTGCCTGGGCGAAGCTGCCCACCTCTACACTCCCTCTCTGTGCACAGAGCAGGTGAGACAGAGCCCACCGGTCCACAGGGAGCAGACCTCCAGGCCAAGCCTGCAGTGATGCACCTGCCCCGGCCTGTCCTCAGACTCTGGCTCAGGCCCTGGGGTGGCTGCAGCCTCTCAGACCCTCAAGTCACAGCAGGGTTCCACCCCAGGAAACAAGTGGCCTGAGGCGCGCCTGGCAGGCGCGCCTCAGGCCCAGGGCTGCTCCCTGGGGGACATGGCTGACTCCAGGAGGCATCCAGACGTTTGTTTTCCTGTGCTGGGGACGGAACCCAGAGCAGGGCACGTGCCACACGTCAGCCCAGCCAGGAGCTCAGAGCTCTCCTCCTGCCCTGCCGCGCTGTGACCCCGCTTCCCGAGCGGGAAGAGGGCAGATTCCCCGTGGCCGGCGGGGCCCCCGAGCCCCGGGCACGGCTGCCCCACCACTGGGTGCTCAGCCAGGCCCCTCCTCCCCGCTCTGGCTGACCTTGAGGTTGTCAGGGTGCTTGTGCGTCCACGCCAGGAGCATAGCTGCAAAGAGGTCCCCAGTGCCCACGAAGACAGCGTCCACCCTGCGCATCTCCATCCGAATGCGCTCGGTCAGCGTGGTGCCGTCCGGCCTCCCTGCGGGAGAAGACCAGCCAGATCACTGACGCGAGACTCCCTGGCCAGCCACCTTGTCCCCACCCTCCCACGTGGCACGGAGGGTCTGCGCGGCTGCCCTTGGGGCATTCAGAGCTCAGTGGCCTCCTCTGGGAGCCCTGGGGCTGAAGGCGTGTGTGGTGCTGCCTTCGGCCCCCAACGAGAAAGTGGCGGGTGGGAAGCCACAGTGAGGGTGGCCTTGGGGACATGGCGCAGCTGACCAAGCACCAGGAAGAACCCAGAGGTACTGAGCTGTGTGCGCGCCCCATGTCCAGAGGCAGACGCCGAGGTGGCCACACCTGGGAAAGCTGCAGGGGCTGTGGGTGTGACCCAGGGTCACTCTCAGCGTGGCCCAGCCTCTGTCACCTGACGCGGTTCAGAGAAAACCCGCCCAGGTCGTATCTGCATGGCGGCTCAACAGGCCCAGCAGGGGCTGCTCTGTGAGGTCGCGGCCTGGGCCCAGCTCCAGGCGGCCTTGGAAGCCTGGTCCCCAGCAGCAGGAGTCCAGGTGCCACCTGATGTGAGCCTGCTGTCCAGGGCATCTCACATGACCCAAGTTCGCCTCAGTGACCCTCCTAGGTGATGAGAAGCACCCAGGCGATCTACCGCCAGCCGAGGAGGACCCAGCACAAGGTCACTCCCCGACGGCCACAGGCGCCCTGGGCTGTGAAGGCGGAAGACCGCACTTACTCGTCCTCTGGCTGCCCAGCGCGATCAGGTAGTCACTGCCCCTCGAGGAAGGCAGGTCAGAGCTGGTGATGACCACCGTGTCGGGGCCCATGGCATGCAGCATGTCCATCACCTGTGGTGGCACAGGCAGCACATCAGCCCTCTGGCCACGTCACAGGCCCACTCCACCCGGCAGGTCCCAGTGACGGAAGGGAAGGCCCCCAGGTGGCCAGGCACGGTCAGCGGGCTCCCAAGCAATGGGGATGAAGGGCTGAAACCTGGACAACTGTTCATGCACTGCCTCGCAATCCTGCCTTCTGCTGAGCTCACCGAGAGCCTGTGCGAGGCCCCTGGGGCCAGTGCTGCTCTGCACTGCTCACACGTGCAGGCTTCTGGGGCCAGTGGCCAGGGCAGTGGGGTCTCCCCTCCCTCGGGGACTGGGAACAGCACGGAGCAGCCTCTCTCCACACAGGATTTTCTATGACCTCTGTAGAAGCCCCTGTCCTTCCTGCTGCTGCCTCAAGGCGGCACAGTGGGGACAAGGCTGTGGAGCCTTTGCCACAGGGCGGAGCATGGGCCCCAGCCACCAACCCGGCCACACACCCCACACAAACCCATGCACGACCTGCCACACAACACAGGCTCCGTGGGCATGAGGCCAGGAGCCAGGCCTGAGCCCGAGGAGTGTGCCCCTGGGCCAGAGCCCTGACTGCAGTGCCCCTGTGTAACCGGCGCGTGGCAGCCCTGAGGGTCAGGCTGACCTCGACCTGGTCCCCGTGCATGCTCACTGGACTGTACACGGCTCGCAGCCCGGGGAACTGCCAGGTGAACTACTGGGCGCGACTGTCCCCAGGTCCAAGCGGGAATGGGATCCCCTGTGCTGCAAGTGGGGCCTTGGGCGACGGTCATCAGGAGGCCTGGCGACAGGCCCGGGCGAGCTCGGTCCCTGCCCTTCCCGCTCTGCCAGGAGGACAGAGTCCAGTCTGTCTGGAGGATGCAGTCTCAGGCCACTGGAGCCTGCCCGGGGCCTCCCCAGGCTCCCCTGGACCTGTGGCCCCAGAGCCTGAGCCAGCATGGCTACTGTTCGCCCACCGCCTGGCCCGTCCTGTGTGGAAGCACAGGACGAAGACCCGTCACCCAGGGCGCGACGCTGTCACGAGGACAGGCAGCACGTCCCGGGGGAAGCAGAACGGGACCCCAGCACAGCCGGCCCTGGCCGCAGCGGCTGCACCCGGGAGAGGCCTGGCCTGGCACCTCCCCCCACACAGGTGCATGCGCCCCACTGGCTTCCGGAGCCCCCAAGTGGGGGGTGGCCTGGGCATGGAAGGACCACCAGGTGGGCACAAGGCTCACGGCACTGTGGCCGCCACAGCCTCTGGGGCTGCGCCTGACCGCTGGTCTCGGGGAGGAAGGCAAGGAGTGACCGCGCTGCCAGGTGGCCGCGCTGCCAGGTGGCCGCGGAGCGCAGCGCACGGTGGCGGCTGCACTGAGCACGTGCGCTGCGGTCCGACCCGATGCCTCAACGCGACCTCTGCAGATGAGGTCACGCGGGTGGGCCGTCCCACGTCTGCAAGGACGAGGCCACAGGCCTCCTAAGGAGGGCACGCAGGGAGAGGTCAGCTGTGGCGAGGGAGTGGCCTGCGCAGCCCAGCACACGGGGGCGGGAGGGACCCACTGCAGCGCCGCCAGGCTGGACCTGAGCCTCCAGAGCGGCACGGACTTGCTGCTTTGGCCCAGTGCGCAGCAGCAGCTGCAGGGCATGCACAGCACTGCTGAGGGGCAGGGCAGCAGGTCAGCGGCCCTGCCACACCCCGCACCCCAAGTGCCCGCTGAGGGCCCGAGGAGGTCGACCGGCGCCAGCCCCAGCTGGCGTGCCCACCTCCCGCCCTGCAGATGGGTACCACGCCCCCGGCCACGCAGTGTCCAGCGCACACACGGCCCCCAAATGTCTGCTCACCGCTAGCGCTTCTTCCTGGCTGTGAATCTTCCTGCCGCTCAGTAACCTGGAAGACAGGTGCCGATGGTCAAGAGCGAAGTGTGGTCCCCGAGAGGGACACATCCACTGCACTGCTGTGCCCAGGGCCTAGGTGTGGCAGTGGAGAGGGACAGCAGCACAGGGCCCCAGTGACACAGGCACAGCACACAGCACGCAGGAGGGGACCAGCGTCCAGACCCTCCACGGACTGCAAACAATCGCCTGCCACTTCCCACCAGGCCACCAACAGCGCAGGGTCGAGGTGAGATGTCACCCCCAGATTAGACGGGCCCAGGTCAGGCATCCCTGGTCACCAAGAGTCCAGGGGCCACACCTGTGGATGACCGAGGCCTTAGAGATGGAAGGACTGGCTCAGGGTCAGGACAGAGCAGCCTCGAGCGCCACAGCCTGGTGACTGGTCTTCCCTTGGTGTCTGGCCTTCAATTGGTCAGGGGTCCCCCGAACACGGGCCAGGGGCCATGGCCTCCTCGGAACCCACAGGGAGACCCGGCGGCCTGCCTGCCTGCGGCCCCACAGTGGCCCTCCACCAGCAGCGTCTCCAGGCACCCGCGCCCTCCGCTGTGCCTCGTTGTTGAGGTGAATGCAGGCCAGCAGGAGAAGTCACCTGCCGCTGCAGGGGGGTCGGAGCAAGTCTGCACTGTGACTCAGGGGCAGGTGGCAACCCCGGGTGACCTGCCCCCGCGCCAGACCTGGGGGGGGACCGCCCTGTGGGAGGGCTGCGGGCTACTTACTCGGCCTCAAACTGGTTGGGGGTTATGATGTCCGCCACCGGCACCACCTTCTCTCTGTACACGGGGAGGAGGTCCTCGGGAACGTACTGGGAGCAGACGAGAGGAGGCTCGTCACACCAGGACAGTCACACCACACGCACACGCAGTGGGCAAGGCAAACCAAAGGGGTCCCGCAGGGAGGCTCGGCGGCGGAGGGCCTCGCTGAGCGACTGCAGGGACTGAGGTCTGGGATGTGAGGTGCGCGAAGCTCTCAGCCAGGGACGAGGCGCCAGAGCACAGGGGAGGCAAGGAGGGGCGGAGGACAGGAAAACCCAGAGGACGGAAGAGGGACCCTGAGGCCAGGGATGCCCAGAGTGCCGGATCTGGGAGCCTGACCTCACGTCTTCTTTTCTGTTTTGGTTCCACGGATTGAACTCAGGGCACTTGACCACTGAGTCACACCCCCAGCCCTATTTTGTATTTTATTTAGAGACAGGGTCTGAGTTGCTTAGAGCCTCGCTTTTGCTGAGGCTGGCTTTGAACCCAATCCTCCTGCCGCAGCCTCCGGAGCCGCTGGGATTACAGGTGTGTGCCACGGTGCCTGGCCATGTCTTCCTGTCACAGCTGTGAGCTGAACACCCAAGATCAACTCGTTCTTGTCTTAAATTGTCCAACAAAAAATTCAACCCAACAGCGTTCTTTGGCTACCAGATTTCTTTGAAAAGGATCCCAAAGCCAAAGTCCAACATGAGGATCTGAAATAATTTTGTTTGCTTTACGGGAGACTTTCCAGGTGCCTGTTTCTAATCCTTCCCCTCCACGTGGCTTGGGCCCTCCCTGGAGACCCAAGGCCCCCATGGATGTACCCAGGCACTTGGTGCTCAGGGAGCCCACAGGTGCCACAGGAGCTACTGCTCCACCACAGGCTGGGAGGTTCTGAGGATGGAGGGGCACAGCCAGCACAGCCCAGGCCCTGGATCTACCCTCAAGTCTGAGGGTGACATCCACCAATGGTTCTTCAAAACCTGGTGTTCAGCTGGGCGCCGTGGCGAATGCCTATGACTCCCATGACTGGGGAGGCTGAGTCAGGAGAGTGGCAAGTTCAAGGCCAGTCTCAGCAAGGCCCTTAGAAACCTAGCAAGACTATCTCCCAAAATAAAATAAAAAGAACTGAGAAATGCAGCTCAGTGGTTAAATCCTTAGTACCAAAACACCCCCCAAAACCTGATTTATTCAGTCAGGCACAATGACACATGCCTGTAATCCCAGCTACTCAGAGGCAGAGGCAGGAGGATCTCAAGTTCAAGACCAAGGTCAGGCTGGGAAACTTAGCAAGATCCTGTCTCAAAATAAAAAGATAAAAAGGCTGGGGATGTCACTCTATGGTAGTGCTTGCCTAGCACGTGTGAGGCCCTGGGTTTGATCCCAAGCACTGAAAAATAAAACAAAGCCAATTCTGGGCAGGAGTTCTGTTTGCTCCTTTAAGTCTGTGTGGGATCCTGAGATGACAGGTTTTCTGAGGGTCTGAACCAAACGCACTCTCTCGTACTTAGACTGGTCTTGGATCAAAAAAAAAGCAGCCTGACTAAAACCAGGGCAGACCCCTCAGTTCATGCACTGGACAGGCCGTGGCTCTTCAGGACCCAGACTCAAGCACCCCAAGCCCACCGCAGGGAGCAGTACCAAGAGGAGGGACAGCCTGGTGCCAGGGCCTCCCAGAAAACAGGCACTGGGGCAGGCGGTAAGCCAGATGCCCTTCTGGGGAACTGCCCACTAGCCACTGACCAAGTGGCATAGGGAGGGCAGCTGCCAGGCGTGCCCTGTGCCAGCGCAGACCAGGCTCAGCCAAGCTTTGGCTCAGCACACAAACGAGACGGGCCCACAGGGCAGGCAGACGCTAAGATGGCGCAGGTGTTAAACTGGAAACCACAGGTAGGAGGACCTGAGCTCCTCCGTGTCCACACCTCTGTGGCGGCCACAGGACGGGCTTTGCCCGTGGACTTCTGCAGGGGCACTGCGCTCTGGCTAGCCACCTGCCCCTGAGCCGCTTGTGAGGGAAGAACAAGCTCTGCCTCTATAGATGGTTAGGGAAACCTAAGGGAGCCAACTCGGCGCTCGGTGCCACCGAGGCCTCACAGGGACACAGACACCCTGGCTGGCACATGTGGCTGCTCCTGGTACCGGAGCAGGGCAGATGCAGCGCCCACAGCTGTCCACGGCCTGGCCCGCCCTGGAGGTGGGGGGGAGCAGCCAGAGCCATGCCTGGTCCCACTGCAGGCCCTGAGGTGAGCCCCCCCACTGTGTCATGGTGGGCGCTGTGCCGGGCCTCACGGCAGCGTCCACTCACCATGGAGCCTTCGCCGTTCCACTTGTCGCCCATCACAGGATCGCACACTGCAGAGACATGGGGCAGCTGGTCAGCCTGAGCGGGGCCACAGAACGGTGGCCGCTTCCTCCCGCCAACCCTCCGTATTGGTGCAGCTCGGCGGCAGAGCTCTGCCTGGGATGAGCTAGACCCTGGGTTCCGTCCCCAGCACCACAGGAGAATCAGAGTAAGGTGAAAGGTCAGTCACGTGTGAGAAGCAGGTAAAGAACTCTGCACTTCAGTCCCCGCTGGGTCGGGGACAGTAAGGACGTCCACGTGTGGAACCCCCCCACTTCTGCTTCTCCCCAGGTCGACACCGTCCCCGCCAAACACTAACTCCCAGTTCCCAGGCCGCCCGCAGGCCCCATGGACTTCCTGTTCCAGATATTTCATGTATGTGGAGTCATATTTGCCCTCTGGACACTGGTTTCTTACACTGAGTAACACACTTTGAAGATTCACCTAGGTCATAGAACATTTTCTGTCTTTCTTTTTGGTACCAGGGGTTGAACTTAGGGGCCTTAACCACTGAGCCACACCCCCAGCCCTTCATATTTCTTTTTTGAGACAGGATCCCACTAAGCTGCAGAGGCTGGCCTTGAACTTGCAATCCTCCTGCTTTAGCCTCCCAAGCTGTAGGGATCACAGGCGTGGCCACTAGGCCAGGCACTTCTTTCCTTTTAAGGCTGAATCGTTCTGTGTTCCAGACCACACTGTGCCTTTCCACTTGCCCATCAGCAAACTCTCGGGTTGTCTCCACCTTTGGCTGCTATAAATGGTGCATGATTAATGGAGTCTCTGCTTTAATTATTCTGGATATTTACCAAGGAGGAAACACCTGGGTCCCAAGGTAACCCCGTGTTTAACTTTTTTTTTTTTTAAATTTCTTCAGTTTTTGATAGACCTTTATTGTATTTATTTATTTTTATGTGGTGCTGAGAATCGAACCCAGTGCCTCACAGGCTAGGCAAGCGCTCTGCCACTGAGCCACAACCCCAGCCCCCGTGCTCAACTTCACGAGCCACTAGACTGTTCTCCATGGCGGCTGTGCCCCTCCGCGCCCACCGGCAGCTGCCTGCGTCTGCTGTTAGGACCACAGTGCTGGCGCCAAGCGACATGGAGCACACGCTGAGGCACACCCGCGAGCTTCCTGCTGTGCTCCCGTTGCGGGGCACCTTGCATTTCTTTGTCCTAGATGACTAGGTTAATTCTGATCTAACTGACGATCATCTGCACCATTTCCAAGTGACGGAACAACATCGCGGGTCACCTGAGCCGGCACTGCGCTCCCACTGCTGGCGGTGGAGGTGCAGACCCAGGTCTCCCGGCATCGGCCTTGTATAGCACGTTCCCTCTGGGCAACAGTCCACAGATGGACAAAGCAAAAAGCTGAGGTGAACCTGCCACTGGCCAGCGAGCACAGGGCCACCATGCCCCTGGGAAAGGACCTCAGCCTGAAGGCTGGCAATGCTGCCCCTGTTCCAGGTGTCGGGATGGGCCCAGTGCTGCCTGGCCACTGAGGAGGGGCTGGCTGCTCCATGCAGACACCCATAGGTGGCCACCCCCACTCCATGCCCTTTAGGGTCGGTGTGCTCGCACAGCAGGGTACCTCAGACCTTTACACAATGGCCCCGATTTTTAGCACAAGTAACTCTTCCTCTCTCACACACCCCAAGAGACCCCCAGGTTCCCTCTGAAAATGTTTCCAGCTCCGCTGTGCAGCTCCCAAGGTTCCCTGGAGGCCCTTCAGGCAGAGCTGCCCGGCCAGGAGGAAGGAGGTTGGGCCTCCCTTCTTGTGATCCGGGCCAACCCCACTCGGAGGGTGACAGGTGTGCCCCAGGCACACGGGCCACGTGCGGGGTCGTCCAGCACCCACCGTACACGAGCTTGGAGTTCTGCTGCTTCAGCTCCTGCACGATGTCCACCACCATGGCCAGGAAGGACTTGTCCCTCGTGTAACCTACGGGAGGAAAAAGTCAGGTCATCCTCTTAGGGCGAGACCTGCACCCAGCCCAGGTAGGCGTGGGGTCCCAGTCTGAGGTCACAGAGGAACACCAAGTGTTTCCCAAGAGAAGTGTGACATTGAAGCGAATAGACCCCTGGTGATCGGTGGTGATCCAAGTTCTTCCTTCTTCCTTATTTTCTACTTCAAACAGTAAGCAAGCGCCCCTTTAACCAGGCATTCAAAACAGTCACCGCTGGGCCCTGTCCAGCCCAGAGTACCCCCGGCACCCGACCTGCGCCCCCAGCGGCCCCAGGACACCCCGGATCCAAGCCCTGTGCACTGTGGCAGGTCCCCCAAGGCCACCAGGACTGTGATGGTCCCTAGGGCACCAAGAGCCTCCCTGGCGGAGGCAGGACCAGGGGCGAGCCCAGGGAGGGGGCCTGGGCCTCCGAGCCCCCCGCTGCCCAGGCCCGTCGCTCACCCGTGAGCACATAGTCGTACTTGTTCACACCGTTCAGCTTCAGGCCTGCGTACAGCTCGTGCAGCTCCTGGGCATTCAGCACCTGACCCTTCCAGTGGGTGTAGCCTGCAGGGACAGCAGACCACAGGTCCCTGAGGCGCGGGGGCTAAGGGCCTCTCAGCCCAGGGAAACCGCCCACCCTCCCGGAGGATGCCCAGGCCCAGTGCCTCAGAGGCCCCCACGCCTGTCCAAGCTGCCGAGAGGACCAGACTGGTACCGTCGCCTGCACACCCTCCCTGCCAGTTCCTGCCGGAATCAGTCCCATGCGGCAGGCACTCGGGGCTCTAGAGAACGGGTGCCCAGCCCACACAGGGTGTGGGGGGCGACCAGGCTGCCAGCCTCACCCCAGGCTCTGCAGGAGCACTCAGGTCACCCTCCGCCAGTCTCCAGCCCCCGCCGTGAGTTCCCAGGCACCAAGCTGGACTGCTCCACCACTGACACCCGGGGGCCCTGGCAGGAAGGGGCCTGTCCCCACTGCCTCCTCCACCACCAGCTTAGTGAGTGGTCAGGAAAGCAAGTCTTAGACCAAGGCCTGACCACGGGGCAAAGGTGGACAAGAAGCAGGCCCAAGCGTACAACCTGCCCTGGCCCAGCAGGGGTCCAGGCAAGGCGTCCACACGACTGCCCATAGCTGGCGTGCTCCTGAGGTGCAGGACGCTGCAGCACTGCTGGGGGCACGGCAGGTACAGCCAGGTGTGGGCACCCCACACCTCACCGGCTTCCTTCCACCCAGGGACCCGGCATCCCTGACCCAATCCCCAAACGTGCGAATTCACAGCCTCTGCAGCTCTGATTCTTGGAATAGCAGCGCCCAAGTGCCGGAGGCATCAGGCTGTCCAGCTCCCTGCACAGGGCCCTGTGGCACCCACCCGTGTCTGGCTTGTGTGGTGACGTCTGTTCCCATGGGAAAGGGCCACTCTGGCTTCATCCAGGAGCCACATAAGGTGTGTCTGGAACAAATGCCCGCAGCTGTCCAGAAGGCCCCCCAGGGACAGGCACGGCCTCGGCTGCTGGCCAGGCAGAGGCACCCTGAGGCTCTAACTGAAGAAGGAAGCACAGGACTTGAGGTGGAAGCGGGGACTAGCCAGACTGAAAAACAGACTGACCCCCGGGTTAACCAGGTCAGCTCGTCAGGAGGCTGCCGTCCAGGCTCCAGCTGTCCACTCAGACCTGGGACACCCCTGGGTCCCAGGCCAGCCTTGCTAAGGAGGCCTTGGGTTGCCACCAAAATCTCGCAGGCCTAGGGGTGAGGAGGTGCAGACAAACAAGGTCCTTCTGACCCCTGGTTTGCGACATCCTTCCAAGTGGGGTGAGGGACTGACTCACGTGCACACCTGTCCTAGTGTGCTCAGGCAGCTGCCACGACGCAGACCACTGCTTGGACCATGGATGTCCATTCTCTCACATTCTGGAAGCTGGAAGTCTGAGACCAAGGTGTCCCAGGGCTGGTCCCTCCCGAGCCCTCTCCAAGGTCCGCAGATGATCTTCCCTATGTCCCACAGGGTCCTCCTCTGTGTGTCTGTGTCCTGAGGGTTTTGTTTTGTTTTTGTTTTTGTAGTGGGGATTTAACTCAGGGATACTTTTTTGGTATTAGGGATTGAATCAAGGGTTGCTTGACCACTGAGCCACATCCCAGCCCTTCTTATTTTTTATGTTGAGACAGGGTCTTGCTAAGTTGCTTAGGACCTTGCTAAGTTGTTGCTGAGGCTGGCCTTGAACTTGGGATCCTCTTATCTCAGTCTTGGAGCCCTGGGGATTACAAGCATGTGCCCCCATGCCTGGCTCTCATGTGTTCTTGTGAGGACAGTCATATGGTATCAGGGTCACCCCATGACCTCAGTGTACCTTAATCTGTGACTCTAAAGGCCTAATCTCCAGATAAAGTCAGCTTCTCAGGTCCCGGGGGTTAGGGCTGCTACATCCGAAGTGGGGGACACAGTTCAGCCCCTAGTCCACTGTGAAGAAGGTGAGATGCCAGGACCCAGCTGGGTCTCGAGCACAGAGCCCCTAGCGAGGTAGCTTCCAGACTGATGTATTTTGGATCTGCAATGTTCCCAAACATCCACGTGTTAAGGGACTGGTCCCCAATGCGGTGCCACTGGGAGGTGGTGGGGCCTCGTGAGGTCTTCCAGTCACTGGGGTGTGCCCTCAGAAGTGACGGTAGGACCCGCCTCTTCTTTTCTGCTTCCTGGACAGGTGAGCAGTTCTGCTCCACCCACACTCCCACCACGATGTGCCACCTGCACCACAGACCCCCAGACACCGGCACTGACCGGCCATGGCCCGGGACCTCTGAGCCCAGCCAAAGCTAACCTTTCTCTATCCGACGTGTCACACCTTTGCTCCAGAGAGTAAGCAGACAAACACCAACACAGAGAGGTCCTGGGCACCTCCTTCAAGACTCAGATGGGTCCAGAGCCCACGAGAACCTTCCGGAAGGGGCACTCAGATCCTTCGGTCAACTTATTCAATTTACTGACAAAGCAGCAGAGAAGCCGAGAGCGTGGAGCAGGTTTCCCACGCAGCCAGGGAGTCTGGCGGCTCCTATCTTCAGCCCCCTCCAGGCCTCAGGGTCTGTGTCCACGCTGGTTGTCCCTGGCCAGCCCCCTCTCACTCCAAACCCCAGGAGACAAGACAGTGCCCCAGTTCTAGCCACCAAGCCCCAGCCCTGCTAGGTCTGTTCTGATTCGCTCCAGTGGGGACCTTGGGAACAGGAAGCTCTGGCTGGGCCTGCGAAGGAGCAGCCAAGGGACCCTGGCATGCTGGCCACCAGCAGGCTCTTCCAGCTCAGCCACCCTGCAGCTGTGGGGGACGGCAGGAAACAGGGCAAGGTGAGGCCTCCATGCCCAGAGCTCCTCTCGGGGTTTCCTCTACGGGCATCTGGCCCCGGGCCCCCAGGGCTCCCCGCAGTGAGTCTGGAATACCAACCCGAGAGCTTAGTCTCCACCGAGCTCCCCAGAGGATGACACGTCACATGTCCTCACAGCTCCTGGCTAGGGATCCCGCACAGCCTGAGGACCCTCACCTTTAACCCCTGGGTGACGGGCACTGCAGAGCACAGAAGTGTCCACACAGCCTGATTCAAAGCAGTCCAAAGCTGGAAGCAACCTGAGTGTCCACCCAACAAATGGATAATAAAATGTGGCCGCCCACGGGCACACCTGTTGGCTGCGAAGGGGAGGGAGCATGGCCACGTGCGTGATGTGGTGGGACCCGGACGCCTGCCTCAGGGAGAGAAGTCACACACAGAGACCTCGAGTCCCTGACCCCATCCATAGGAAATACCCCAGCAAGGTCACTCAGATGGGAAGTATCCCTGGAGGCCGGGAGAAGGAGCTGATAACCCTTCCTTTACTTCTATAATTCAAATTTTTTTATTAGTTGTCAATGAACCTTTATTTATTTATTTATTTATTTAAGTAAATGTTTTTAGTTGTCGATGGACCTTTATTTTATTTATTTATTTTCACGTGGTGCTGAGGATGGGACCCAGGGCCTCAACCGTGCTAGGCAAGCGCTCCACCACTGGGCCACAACCCCAGCCCCTGCTTTTTTTTTTTTTTTTTTTTTAAGATATCAGGAATTGAACCTAGGGGTGCTTAACCACTGAGCAACACCTCCACCCTTTTTATTTTTATTTTGAGACAGGGTCTTGCTAAGCTGCTTAGGGCCTCGCTAAGTTGCTGAGGTGGTCTTGAACTTGGGATCCTCCTGCCTCAGCCTCCTGAGTCGCTGACACCACAGCTGTGAGCCGCCATGTGCTGTTCTGATGATGGCTTCTAATTTGGGAGATGCAAATGTTCTAGAACACTGACTGTGATGATGGATGGACAACTCTGAATAGGCCAAACCAACAACTGTATGCTTTGACCTGCGACTTAATTGCATGGTCTGTGAATATCATAACAGAATTGTTTTAAAAGGGGGAAGGGAGCTTCTGACCTGGAGGGACGGGCGGACCCTGTGGCAGGGATCAGAGTTGCTCAGGGGGCCACCAACCCAGGAAGTGCACAGCCGGCTGGACAGCAGGGAAGCCTCTGTGGATCCCTGGCTGGCTCAAGAGTCCTGGCACAGAGCCCTGGGGCCTTGGGGCCCAGGGCAGAGACAGTATGTGGCTATACCTGCATGTCCAGTCACACGTGGCATGAGTGGCCTCTGGGGCACACAGTAGGGCCACATGAGAGATCCCTCACTGGGCTGGGGCAGGACAACCCAGGCCCACGGGGCATGGCAGTCAGTCTCCCTCTGCATGGGCGGCCTTGACAGACGCTTCTGGGAGGAAGGGTGCAGGTGAGAAGCCCCTCCACTCTAGAAATGAAGGTAGAAGAGTCAAGAACTTGCAGGTCTACTGCCTAGGACACAGCCTGCCGCAGGGACTTGTGACACAGGGACTAAGATGGCGGCACGGGAGTGTTCCACTGGCTCCCAGGGGCTGCAAGGTGGGGACTGTCACTAGTCCCATCCACCAGCCCCGTGGTTCCCGGGTGACACACACATCGGGGCGGGTGGGACCTGCCAGTCTTGCTTCTGAGCAACGGTGTGGAAGAGGCGCAGGGTGGGGAGCAGGCAGAGAGAGCCCAGCATGCAGGCAAACAGGGAGGCCTCCCTCACGGCCCTCACCCGTCAGGTGGTGGCCCCGAGCCAGAGGCACCCAGGAAGTCCCACCAGGCTGCACAGCCAGCCAACCCCAGGCCACATGCAGGGTGCTGGCGGCCGGCCCAGCCCACAGGGCACCTGGAGGAGGGGGCTGGGCACAGGCACTTGTCCACTCAGGGGACCCCCAGGAGGGGCGGGCCCAGTGAGGAAGCCCCGTCTCCCTTGTCCTTGCGCTACACCAGGGGCTGCAAGCACTCAGGGTCTGGTCTTCATCTTACCCCTCCGAGGCCCCTTTCTGTCTCAGATCCTCAGGGTGGCCAGCTGACCACAAGTGGAGAAGGCTGCAGGGGCCAGAAAGGCAGCTGGCCATATCTGCAGCCCTGGGGCCCTGGGCCAGGCTGGAATGCTGGAACGGGCCCAGAGGGCAGCAGGGCTTGTGGGCGCCTGCCCGGATCCAATGGCGCTGAGTGGCTCCTTGCAGTCCTCATAAGCAAATGCAGCCACTTAACGAGTAAGCCAGGTCTGCTCTCACTTATATGAAGTTGTTTTTTTATTTTTAATAAGATGATAAAAACGACAGTCCAAGCCCACCCGTCTCCGAGGATCACTGGAGGGACCTGGGTCTTCTGGGACGGCTCCGGATTGTAGAGCCCTTCGTGAGAAGTGGAGGCTCCCCCTGAACCTGCGCTGGATTCCCCTCACCCACCCCAGGGTGTGAGGCGTAAGAGCCCATCCAGGAGTGCCCAGGACCCTCCTGCACACGGTGCGGCCTGCCCTGTGCGCCCTGCGGCCCTGCCGGACTGCCCTGGACACTCCATGGTCCTGGCGTTCCTGCTGGTCTCGGAACGATGTCACAGCATTTCAAAGAGCCAGGCAGTTCTGTTCTGTCACCTGGAGAGCGGGGCAGACCCCGCGCACATGCACAGACACACACACGGCCTGGCCGCACAGTCAGGCCACGTCAGGGCTATGGGGAGTCCCCACGAGTACACGCCCCTCCTGCGGCACTGGGGTACAGGAGTCCGGACCACCTATAGGCCCGCCTCGGAACAACCGCACAGGGACCGCCTCACGCCCTTGGTGCCACTGGTGGACGAGGGCTGAACAGGCACTTGGCAGGCTGAAGGCAGCACCGAGGGCTGTGCTCCCGACAGGCATCACCAGTGCTGGGACTCACCCAGCTAGCTCTCCCCCAGCCAGGCGTGATCACCGCCTGGTTTCTAGAGGAGGACCCTGAGGCACAGAGAGGCTCTGCCACCTGCTCTAGGTCACACAGCTCCAGAGCAGCAGAACTGAGATCTGAGATCCAGACCCAGCAGACATGAAGGATGAGGCAAACCCTAGCTCCTTCTCCCATACGCTGCGCAGACTCAGCGCAGAGGGGCATTCTGGGGCCCTCGTCTGCAGAAGGGCAGCACCCTGGCTTCTAGGGGCCCATGCCACCCGACTCTGCTCAGCTCTACCATGGCTGCTCACCGAGGTCTTACCTGTGTGGTTTGAAAACTGGACAGAGTTCACCGCGTCGATCTCAAACCCCAACACCTGCAAGACAGCGCGAACAGTGTGAGCGCCCGGGTGGGGTCCTGGGAATGCCCAGCTGGGCCCTGGCGACGGCCTGAGCAGGCCGAGGGGGCAGTGCTGGGGGTGGGCCGGAGGGCGGCTGGTGTGGGGGTGCAGGCTCTCCCCGGCTGGCGGCACACGGGCACTCCGGGCCCCGCGTGCCTGGCGAGGGGCTTCCCGTGCTTTATTCCGGAAACTCCTGAGCGGCAAGCCTTAGACAGCAGTGGGGAGGTCCGAAGGTTGAGACGGAGCCCCTGTCCAGACTGCTGAACTCACTGAAGGGTTCATGGATCATTCTGGAAACTCCACCAAATAAAGTACTCAAGGAAACGCACATAGTGCGGTGGTGAGGCTGCTGTGAGGCCGTCTTTGTCCTGAGATTTTGGGTTCCCAGTCTCCGCCCTTCTGAGGAAGTGGGCTCGGGCCTGCCAGGCCACACAGCTGACCCCCCTCTCGTCCTCACATGCCAGCTGGCCCAAGGTCCCCAGAACCACCACGGACACCTCGCCCTCACTGCTCGCTGGCAGGGAGCCTCACACTGGCCCTCATGGGGGTCATTCACCCGGGACAGCTGGGCCCTTGAGACATGCTGGGCTGCAGGGTCACATGGGTGTCTCTGTGGTCAGAGGGATCAGGTTCACTCTCAGTGCATGAAGAAGTTCATTGCAGAAACAGATAACCGTGAGTTAAAAAGCTAAGTTCTTCAAAAAAGAGCACCTTTCTGACCCAAGGAAAGAAGGGCCACATCTGAGGGGCTGCGGAGTCATCAGCAGGCCTGACGTCGGGTGGGAGCATGGAGGGAGTCCCCCTGGCCCATCCTCACTTCCCTGGCTCTTCATGGTCAATAGGTAGGACTCTCTCTGTGCCCCTCGGCTGCTAGAGGTGGTGGACACCAGACACAGGACAGAGGGCACTCTTCAGCCCATTACCTGCTTTCTCCTGACCTCACATGGGAACTGCCAGGCCCTACTGGCCTTGCCACCTGCCTCTGCCAGGCTGGTCCAGCTGGCACCTTCAAAGTGACCCGACAACAATGATCCTGCCAGACAGCCCCCTCCCTGCCTTGCAGCATCCACCGTACCCTGCAGAGTGCCGGCCATTCCAGCCGCCCAGGGAATGACTCAGCATCATCGTGGCCCTGTGTCCAGCCCAGCCCGGGGGTAAAGCAGGCCCTGCCCACCTGACACAGGAGCACAAGACGCAGCCAAGACACATGGGGCAGTGTGCAAGGCCCGGCCAACTACAGGCCCCAGCACTCTTGCTGGCCCCACGAGAGCACAGGGACAGCCTGGGGCTGAGGCAGCAAGGCCTCCCTCGGGCCTCCCGCACCACCACCTGCCCGCCCCACACCAGCTGGGGCCTGCTAAGGGACCTCACCATCACCTGACCCCACGTCGAGGCCAGACCCGCCATCAGCCCCGACTTTGGGGCACATGGAGTCATGGAGCAGGGAGGTGTCCAACTGGACTGGGAGGTTCCAGGCTGTCCCTGGGCTCTGTGGTTGGAGAGGGCAGCACTCTTTCAGAGGTCCTGACCGACTCAGCTAAGATGTGATTGCTGGCCAAGTGCTACTGGCCACAAAGACCAGCCCATCTGTGAGGCCCAAGGAGCCTGAGACTCAGCCGACCAGGCCCGCCATGTCCCCTGCCTGCCTCGGGCACCTGGGTGCACCACCACCTCCAGCGACATCCCTCCTCCTGCAGGCCAGCCCTCCACGTCCCCCACTGTCCTGAGACTCGCCTGCTGGCTGCTGCAACTGACCTTGGCCCAATGCCTGGACGTCTTCGAGGAGGGACGCTCCAGCCACACATGCTCCACTCTGCCAGGGGCACCGCTGCCCCAGCCTCTCCAGAGGGCACTGAGTCTCCCCTCTGCTCCAGTCCCCACTCCCAGCCAGGTCTCAGGGGGCTCCTGATGTTCCCTTCACCCTGAGGCCACCAAAGGGCCATAGCACAAGCCACCAACCAAGTATGTTCCACAATGGCAGATGCCACCAATGCAAGGGACAGAGGGTGAGGCATGAGAGCCAGGGGCACAGGCCTCAGGAAGAGCTGAGTCGAAGGCCATGTGCTCCACCAGGGAGGGAGGGAAAGCAGCTGGGAGCCTGAAAGTCAACCAACCGTCAGGACTTCCAGGTAAACATGGCACAGAATCAGACCCTCCCCCTGGCCAAAATCCCAGGAAAATGAGAACAAAGAGCTCTGTGAAACAGAGGGAGGAGGAGACAAGAGGTCAGAGAGGCCACCAAGCTCTGGTTTGCTGGTGCATAGTTCCATAAGAACACTCCAGAAAACCTCGGGCCCTGCAGTGGGCAGAGACGAGTGGGCTGCTTCCCCTGCAGAACCGGCTGGAGACAGGGAGAGAGTGACGTGGGAGAGACAGACAGACAGGCAGGCAGAGTGTGAGGCAGAAAGACAGACAGACAGACGGGGCGGACAGACAGGCGGACAGTGTGTGAGAGACAGAGACAGGGCATGTGAGAGGGACAGAGAGACGCACACAGACAGAGGGATACAGAGTGTGTGTGGGACAGAGAGCCAGCAGAGGCAGGCAGTGAGAGACGGAGGGAGGGAGGCGGGCGGGAGAGCAGCTGGGCCTCTCAGCCACCGTGAGCGTCACATTCTGCACATTCTCTTCGTTCTGGGGGTGGCGTCCACTTGGGGCTACTGCACTGGGCTGTACACTTATGGTCTGTGTTCACCAAGGTCATTCCGAAAACCAAGCCAACATTATCACTAGAGTAATCAAACAAAAATTAGCAGTCTCATCAACCAGAGCTCAAAACAGCACTTCACAAATCACCTGCCCGCCCGGGGCCGCCTCTGGGCAGACGCAGACGTGGCGGTTCACATCCCTTAAACTCGAGGAGACAGACTGCAGCATGAAGACACCGATCCTGAGAATCCTGCCCAGATGGTCTGCTCCACTGCTCCTGGTCGTGCAGATAATGAATCCCTGGGAGCTGGCCGTGTATCTGAGAAGGAAGTTGCTATTTTCTGCCGTTAAGTGACAGAGCTAAGGGGCTGGCGTCTCTATTTCAAATGCCGTCAAAATTGGCCTTTTCAGCGTCACGAGCTGGCGCAGCACTTCCAGAGTCCCCCTGTCACGCGGCACGTGCACAATCCCGCCACACTCAGGAGGAGCCAGAGCAGGCCCGAGCGCTCCAAGGTGGGAGCCCGCGGCCTGAAGAAAGGAGTCTCCCGTGGCCACTCCCGCCCCGGGGCAGACCCACCTTGTGCGTGGGGCTCCGAGAGGCTGGGTCACACGCCAGAGGTTTTGTGCCTGCACAGCATTCCAGGAGAGAGTGGAACGGCAGGCTGGGGACCCAAGGCCCCTGTCTCTGGCTGCCCGATGGGCAGTGATGCTGGGTCCTCATGCTCCTCGCCGCAGGCCCAGCCCCTGGACAGCTCCCCAGCACCACCTCCCCAGCTTTTAAGTTCTCCTGGCCCCAGCCTCTTCCCTTCCAGCCCAGGGCCAGCTACTGGCCCTCAGGACACCTCTGCTCCCAACACCTGGCTTGGCGGCCTCCTCACTAACCCCTCCCCCCCAAGGGAGCCACACACTGCTCGTTGGCCCAGGGCTCAGGTGTGCGGGACATAGCAGCACAGCAGGCAGCAGGAGGACGCAGCCCTGCTCCTCGCTCTCGACGGCCTCCCCATGAGGACAGGCCAGGGCGTCCCAGGTCCCTGACTGACACAGCCACCTCAGGCCACTCTGGGACGGCTCACAGGAAGCCTGGGGCCCCAAATGGCCAAGGGGCCGCCTGGATTCAAAGAGTGACCCCAGGGGCCATCACCTGCCCTGTGTGGCCCCTCCAAGTGTGGGTGAAAACCCGAGGTGGCCTTTCTCCCAGGACTGTTACTGGCCAGGTGCAGCCCACTAACTCCGGTGCTCAAGGCTGCTGGGTGGAAGGGGAAGACGAGCTGGGACACACAGGTGGACTCTGAATGGCTGCTGAGGACCCAGCCTGCGCGACAGCCCTGTCCGTGGCCCTGTGTACCTGAGGCCAGTGGACCTCGCCACTTCCCAACCAGCTCCCTGTGCCTTGCGGTCACTCACGCCCTGGAGCATGGAAGCCTCTGCTCTGCACAGTGGCCCTGAGCCCTGTGCCACCCGCATCTCCCGCCACAGCTCCGCTCAGCCAGCACCAGGGAAACCGCCTGTGAGGCAACGCTGCCCCTGCACACAGCTGGCACACAGCTGGCACACAGCTGGCACACAGCGAGAGGGTGCACACAACCTGCTGCAAGAGAAGGAAGAACTGGCTGGAGCAGCCGGGGAGAGAGCAAGGCCTGCGGAAGAAGGGGAGCGCCTCCTGCTCCGCTGGCCCTTGCCCACCTTCCCTCCCGGCGCTGCCCAGCTGCAGCTGGCCCTTGCCCACCTTCCTAGGCCTGTTCACACCAGCTCACTCCCGACCCTGCGATGGTCTTCACTGGCCTCTGAGCTCCACCTGCCCTGGCTCCCTCAGACCGTAGCCCTCCACGCCCCTCCAAACCTATCTTCGAGGGCCCACTGCTGCCCAAGAATGAGGGCCAGACCAGTGTCCACCACCCCAGCGTCACACCCAAGCCACAGTCCGAGTCCCCGCCACTCCATGAGCCCCTGCTGCAGAGCTGCTGGCCATCTCTGGACCCTGAAGCCCTGAAGCCACTGTGCCCCTCCCCCCTCCCTCGTGGAGGGCCGTGGACCCTCCATCGGCAGGTCTGTTTCCAGGTTCGGCCGGGCAGCCAAGGACAGCCTGGTGGAGCACGTTCCCTCGACCCTCCCCCAGCACATGGCGCAGCTGCCCTCCTCCTGGATCTGACCGACTCCACCGCAGGTGCGTGTGCAGGAAACCAGAGCGAGCGGGGCTGGTCCCACCCTGTGCCCGGCACCGGGAAGAGGAGAGGTGGCCCTCTTCCAGCCCCAGGCCCTGAGTGCCTTGCTCCGGGCTCTCTGCAGCATTCCGGCCTGCGCGGGGGGCTCCGGGCTCCCCACTTCCCAAAGCCTCTGGGTGAGAGGGGGGTCTCGGCCAAGAAGCCTGACAGATGAAGCTCCGCTGCCTGGAGGGTCGGCTGGCGAGCACGGCGAGAGGGGCCTAAGCTGAGGCCACGGCAGAGCTGGGGGCGCAGCGCCTCAGAAGGCCGAGATCCACGGCAGCCGTGGGGGCGCTCCTGGGAGGCCTGCGGTGGGCAGCGTCTGCCCTGCAACACTGATGATGCCTGATCGGTGGCAGAGGCCCCCGGGCCTGCAGCTGGACGAGGCCTACAGCCGTGTGCACCTCCGGAACAGCCTGTCAGCTGGGGAGGTAGCTCAGGCATAGAGTGCTTGCCTTGAAAGCACAAAGCCCGGGGTTCGATCCCCAGCACCCAAAAAAAAAAGGAACAGCCTGTCCTGCCAAGAGAGGAAGCCACTCAGACTGTCCCACCCAGTGGTCAAGGCAATCCAGGCAGAGCCCCGCAGGGGCCTGGAAAGAGCCCAGACCCCCGACTGGCCGTGCTGTGCGGAAGGCAGCAGCACAGCTCAGGTGCGCCCAGAGGAGGGGCAGACCTCTGCCTCGATCCGCCACAGGGATGCAGGAAGCTCTCCACGCCTCTCCTTCCTCCCTCCTCCTTCCACCCCTGCTGCAAGACACAAGCTCCTCCTCGTGCCCCACGGCAGCCTAGGCCCCCACCCTCGTGGCCACCAAGCATCCTCCCAGTGACGCATGCAAGCGGCTGCTGTGGGCCGGTAGCCCCCACTCCCGGCAGCCCCATGACGCCTTCCTTGCTGCGTCTTTAACCCTCCGCTAATGGCGAGGCGGGTGAACACAGTGAGACACCACAGTGAGACACCACAGTGAGACACCGCACTGAAGCAGCAGCTCAGCTGATCCCACCTCGTGGGAGAGGCAGAGTGACTCAGAAGGCGGGAGGGGGGGAGCGCTCTGGAATATTCCAGCAAAGGTCCTCTGGGGGCCACCCACCCTCGTCCAAAGCCTTCTCCAGTGGGAGGAGGTCAGGCATTAGAGGCAACGCCTGCCCCAGTGACCCCCACCTGGCTTGTTCTCAGTCAGTCCCAGGAAATGAAGTAGGAAAGGGGAAGGACACACATCCTGACCTCCGCCACCTGAGCAAGCCCAGGGCCCCGGCCCCATGTCCTTCCAGGGACATCCCGCCAAGACACATCCTCACCCTCTGCTCTCCACAGGGAACTTCTAGAGACAGCCCATGTTCCCCAGAGGAACCCCCAGGGGCCTCTGCCCAGTGCACAACCTGCCTCTGCTGTCACAGCTTGGAGTCCCACCGCCACAGCCCCCAACCCCCACTCTGCCCACAGCACTCATGGCCAGGACCAAGGGCAGTGGAGTCCAGGGTCTCCTGGGTACTGGGATGCTCTGCAAAGTCCCAAGGCAAGGGGTCCCGTCCCCAGCTCTGGGCAGCACCTAGGGACTGACAAGGGTCAGCCCGGCTCGCTGTTGGGTCACTCAGACTGTGTATCCTAGCCACAGGGGTCACAGAGAACCAGGCTGATAGGAAGGCCCCTCTTCCTACCACCCAGCAGCCTGCCTGCCAGTCTGCTGGCTCAGAAGAGATCAGATGGTCAGACAGCTGGGGGTTGCTGAGCTATCCAGAGGCTGCCAAAAAGGCATTCCTGGCCCCGTATGAGCTCCTCGGTGTGGCCTCAGGCCTGTCCACCCTGCGGGCAGCAGTGCAAATGCAGCTCAGTTCCAGCCCAGGGTCCTGCTGCCCCTCCGCCTGGATGCTGCGCCTCTCCATGACCTGGTCAGCAGGGGCTCTGCCGAGTGCTGGCTCCCATCCCTGGCACCTCACTCCCACCCACAGCGTGGTCCCTGGGTGGGTCGAGCCTTCCCTGCCACCACAGCTTCTCCAGCGACCCAAGGAGGACTCTTTTCCTGTGGTGGCTCTCACAGGAGGGACAGGGTCAGCCTTCCTGGAGCCGCTCGAGGAGCAGCCGAGGACACGTACAGAGGCCTGCTGCTTGTGCCAGCAGCAGAAACCCCTAGAACAGAGCCCACGTGGAGCCTGGGAGTGGACAGAACAGGATGGCAGCTCGGGGTGGGCAGGAGGGCGGCGCCACCCGAGTTACCACACTGCATCCCTGAGCCCGTTCCTCAGCACCCCTTCCTTCTTCCTTGGGAAACTCCATTTACTCTTCCTCCCCGTGTCACTCCTCAGGGCACCATGCAGGACTGGCCATGACTGTCAGAAGCTCTGTGTGGATGTGCAGAGCAGAGGAAAAGCCATCAAGTCAGCGGCCAGTCCCCCGTTTCCATGGCGGGTAGCATCACCCCAAGCCTTACTGTAATGAAGGCCACACCTGCAGAGGGCAGAGCAGCACCAAGAAACACACCTGAAGACACACAGGCAACCACGCTCACGCATGTACAACCTTCACCCACACATGCAGACATGGTCCAAGCCAAGGCAGCAGGGAAAAAGCCAATCAGAAAGTAAAACCAGCAAGTTCTGTCTTCTCCGTGGCAGCAGAGAAAAGCAGAATCCTCAGCCCTAAACTCAGTCAGAAGAGCAAGAACAACCGAGACTGCTTTTTCTTGCAGAAAAAACACTACAAACACCACCTACATTTCCAGGACTGGAACCCATTCTGGCTCAGACCAGCAGTGGCCAAAGGGAAGCAGGGAGAATTCCAAACAGAGGAGAGCAAGTAAGCAGGTCAGCACAGCCCGGCGGGCACATCCCAGAAGACACGGAACTGTTTCCAACCCTGGCACATCACCTCCAAGCAAGTGAGCAAGCGTGACCTGCCCATGTGTGCATGCATACTGTGCACCTGACAAGGTCCCCATGGCTCCAGGGACCCTCGACCTCAGCCATGGCTGCTTTGCCAATGTCACTTGTCAGAGAGGAGTAGAGTCCTAGTGAGATCCAGGATTCCAGCACAACCTGATGCCCATCCCCTGCTTCTTCCTGCAGGGTGTCCAGGCCCAGGCCACTGATGAACGGGCATTGCTCTGCCCCTCAGGGTCTGCTCCTGCACAATGGGCCAGGACAGTTGACAAATGAGGCTGCTCTCTGCAGGTCCCAAACCAAGATGTCCACCTTACCACATCCTCAGGGGCAGGAGGCTGTGGCCTTGTCTTCCTGTTTCAGGGACATGGTATTTAAATGGGTTTTGAGCTAGGCCCCAGGTCAGATTCTCAAAGCCAATGGATTCAGTGAGTTGATGTCCAATGCTCATGATCCCCCCAACATCCTTGAGGCTACCCCAGCACAGAGGCCACATGGGTACCACGGCCAGGCCCACTCTTCCAGAGGTTGACATAAAGGATACAAAGTTGCTACCTGAGGACTCAGCAGGCAGTTGTTAGGACTGGCTCCAGTGCCCCGACAGGGTGGCTTTGGCAGTGCTCACTGCCACCCTTGGGAGCCATGCTGTGTGGACAGCACAGGGACTGCAATCCATGTCCTCCTCTTCCAAACAGGATGGTTTGGTGTCACTAACCTCTGAGCCTTTAAGAAAACCCTAACTGTCCCTCCAACCCCAGGCAGACTGCATGGTGGCCCCAAGGGTACGTCTACCCAGAACCTCAGAACATGACTGTGTCTGGAAAAAGGGTCTTTGCAAATATAAGTTAAAGATCTCAAGATGAGATCATCCTGTATTATCTGGGTGTGCCCTGAGCCCAGTGACAGTGTCCTTCGAAGGAGAGAACAAGGGGAGAAGGTCAGGCAGCAGACAGTGATGCACCTACAAGCCAGGAACACCTGGGCCCCAGAAGCTGGGAGGCAGGAAGGTCTCTCCTTGGAGCACAGAGCGGCCAACACTGACTGCAGCCTTGTGCCCTCCGGGTGAGGGAGAATAAATGTGTTTGCAAGCCACTGTCTGAGGTGCTCACAGTGGACCATGACCCCACCTTGGGAAGCAGGAGGGAGGAGTGGGGCTGGGAGGCTGCTCTGAGCATCCTGGGAGCCCCACTTCCCAACCAGCATGCCACGAAGGCTCGCACTGACACCCGCGGGGCTCAGGAGACCCAGAGCTGCCGCCCGGAAGACCTGGAGGCTTTCCTCTACAAGAGAAAACGGGCTGGGGTATAGCTCAGCGGCCGCGTGCCTGCAGGCAAGTGCAAGAAAAGCACCCCAAAACGAAAAGAGGAAACGGTCCTGGCAGTGTGTGCACAGGCAGAGTGCCCAGGACCCTTCCTTCCCTGACCCAAAGCTCAGGGCCGGAGAGCAGGGCTCCCCACCCGACCACAGACCTGTGTGCTGAGCTCCACACGGCCCCTGCCCTGCCCTGTCCTGCCCTCCCGGCAGAGGCGGGTGAGGAGGGATGGGGTGGGGAGCAGGAGAAGCACGGACTGCCTGGCCCTCGCGCTCTGCAAACCCCGGACCGTGCCTGGCACCTCGCCCCTGCCACACAAACATGTTCCCCTTGGACACTAAAATGCACCCTGGGCTCAGGCCCAGAAACAACATCCAAATCAGGGTCAAGGTTCTGCTCCCTTCTCATCTGCACATTTTCCCCAGCCCAGGGCAGGTGGCCGCTGTGGCTGCCTCCTGAGACCCTAGAGAGCTGCCTGAGGACTCAGCAGGAAGTGTGCAGGAGGCAGGGCCCTGACAGTCCTGGGGGGAGAGTCTGGGCCACACAGCAGCCTTCAGCAGGGAGCATGCTGGCCACAGGCACGTGCTGCACCCCGCAGGGATGGCACCAGGGCACAGGAAAGACTCAGACACCAGGACCAGGTCCCCCGGCTGCAATTACAGGAAGAGGGGACATCTGCTCGTGACACATCACCCTGGACACTTGGATCAGCCCCCACAACTGGCCTCTCCAGACCCTTGCCAGGCCCCGAGGCGTTCTGTGGCCTCTCTGAGAGCAGTATCAGGGCAGACCTCTGCACCTGGCCTGAGCCTACACCTTCCTCTTTTCTAGCTTTTCTTTCCCCACATTTAGCCATGTGGACAATACTCTGATGTCCCAACTTAAGTCGTAGCGATCAAAACCCCTAAAATGACCGCACCTTAGGGAATGCGCCCCTTGGAACTGCCTCTGAAAGGCTGGTGAGCACTGCCCCAATCCACCCCCAGGCTCTGCCCATCCCGCCCCTCCTGTGCTCACGAAGGCTGTACAAGCTGGATGGCAGGTCGGCCAGCCATCTCGGCCCACCCCACCCACCTCACGGCTTCTCCCTGCCCAGGGTGCTCAAACACAGGGGTGGAAGAGCAAAATGCAGCATGGGCCCCTGTGGAGCCCACGGAGGAGGATGCTGGGCACTGGAACCCCAGGTAAGAAGCACAGCTCTGTCCTTAACAGGCCCTTCCCCAGGTGGGTTGTCAGGAGCCCCTCCCCCGGCAATAGGAACACTATGTTCTCATCCAAGGGCACATGCCTGGAAATTCAGGAACCAGGGACCCTGCTGGAGGACCCAGACAAGAGGAGGAAGAACAGTGTGCCCAGTGAAGGGAGGCAGTAGCAGCAGGTGAGTGGGGGGAGGGACAGGACAGAGAGCCACAGGGGCTTGCGTGACAGCCCAGGGTGGTTAGGGCTGCTCAGAACACAGCCTGGCTCCACCCTCCCTGGCTGCCCCTGCACCTATGCTCCAAGCACATCCCACCTCAGTGACCCGTCCTTGCAATCCTGCTGTGTTCCCTTCCCCCACAAGCTAGGGGCTACAGTAAGTGTGTGGGACTGTGGGACAGTGCACCAACTGCCCCAGGGAGGTCGGCCCCCTGCTAGTTGGTGAATGAGGAGCAAACCTGAGACAGCAGTGGGGAGGCACTGAACACCTCCCAACAGGGGCTCAACACTCAGTGACCACCCTGTCCCTTTGAACTTGAACTCCTGTACAGGTGACCCTTCTTCGTGTCCTGCAATGCTCAGCATGGGGACTAGGTGTGCACAGCAAGGGCCCAAGGACCTGTCATAACTGCCCCATGTCACAGACCAGGCCGAAAAGTGGGCAGGCCAGAGGGGCCACCACCTGGCCAGGCCCACCCAGCCCTCCTGGTGGGACAGCCAGGCAAGGAAGTGCCCATCCCCTGGCTCTGCCTCAGGTCCAGACAAACACCCAGTGACCATCCAAAGGGCACTCAGGTACAACCAGGAAGCAGTAGGTGCCTGGCCTACAGCAACACGTGAAGACTGGTGAGCTCCAGGAATGGACAGAGTTGGTCCGGCCTCCTGGGCACTGGCCTGTCTTCTACCTCACTCTTGATTCCTCCTTCGTGAGGCCCACAGGGGACAAAGGGCAGAACCTGAAGGCCAGCCCAAACACCTGCCTATCTCACCGATCTCTTGGACATTGCTTGCGGGGGCAGAGTCCTCCAACCCTGCCGTATTTCGTCGCCTCCAGGGAGCCCCTGCCCACGTCTGGCCTGGTGGCGGGAAGCCGGATGCACTCGCAGGACCTGGCGAGTGCGCCACAGCTGGTGCACCGGGGCTTGGTCCCACCTGAGCGCCCCCGCCCCGACGCCCAGGCCAACCCACCGGCAGGGGTCCCCTCTGGAGTGCTCCACGGCCCCGTCCACCAACCCAAAGGGCAGGCTCATGGGCCCGCCAGGTTCTGCCCGCAGCGCCCTGAACGCCAGACCCCCAACTGGGACAGGTCGCGGGACCCCCCCAAGGTCACGGCTGGGGGCGGCCGGCCACCCGCCGCGGACCCGCACGCAGGGCGCCAGTGCCGCGGAGCGGGTTACGTAAGCCGGCCGAGCGCGTACCTGCAGCGGGAAGGTGGCCGCCCGGTTGCCCACGTAGCCGCGGACGACGTGGCTCTGGATGGAGAGCACGCGGCACTCCTCCTCCATGCCGGGCTGGCGCGCGGCGCGGGGCCCCGGCGGCATCACGGCCTCGCTCCGGCTCCGGGTCCGCCGCTCCTCCGGCGCGCGGCGCGGCTCGCGCAGGCGCTGGGCTCGGACGCGCCGCCCGCCTCCTCTGACCTCAGCCGCCGGCTGCGAACCCGCGAGTCCCGCGCGGCGCCGGGGCGGGCCGGGGGCGGGCCGGGGGCGGGCACCGCCGCGCAAGCCCCGCCCCGGAGCGGGAAGGAACGAGACCAGGGCCCGAGCCCCGCTCGGCGCGCCGCGTCCGCACCGCAGCACGCCTTGCACTGGTGGTGCGTGGCCCCGGCCCCGGCGCTCCGGGGCGCCCCTGGACGACCCGTGCTCCCATGACCCGTGCTCCCACGACCCGTGCTCCCACGCCGACAGCCGCGAGGGACCCCAGAGTGGGCGCGGGGGGCGCCGGGCCGGCGGCTGCTCCCTCGCCCGGCTGCACTCCTGAGAGCCCAGGGCCCCAGAGCCCGCCGATCGCCGCGCCTTCGCTGGGACCCACAGGCCTCCGAGCACAGCTTGGGAGCAGACATACCCGCACAGCACAGCATCTCCACACCGCCAGGAGACCCTGGGGGACCCCAAGGTCCCCCACCAACTGCGCATCCTGCAGCGAAGACCAACCCTCGACCACGTGCCTGCTGCTCTCAAGTTGAGCCTTGTGTCTGTCGTCCCCGCCCAGGTTCAGGTACTTGCCCACTTAGGCCCTCCCAGGACGACGGATCTGACTCTGCCCCCCATCTTCCACCCTAGCCCTTAACTCAGCTGACAATGAGGGCACACCATCTTCAGGGTACAGATCTCTAGACACTTGAGCCCCTGGGGTCAGTGATGCAGGCAGCACATGAGATCTACCACAGTACCCTATGAGAGGAAGGCATTGCTTAGGAAAGCACATTATAATTGGTAAGAATTAATTGTCATCCATAGCTGTACTCCAAGAAACTTGGGAGGCTGAGGAAGAGACAGGAGAATCCCAACTTCAAGGCCAACTTTGGCAACTTAGTGAGACCCTGTCTCAAAAAAAAAAAAAAAAAAATTAAAAGATGCAGCCACATCATAGTTTATATAGCAGCTTAATTCACAGTAACTAAACTATGAAACCAAGCTAGGTGGACTTCAACAAATGAATGGATAAAGAAAATGTGGTATATATACACAATGGAATATTACTCAGCCATAAAGAAGGAAATCATACCATTTGTCAACAAATTGATGGAAATGGAGACTATCATGCTAAGTGAAATAAGCCAATCCCAAAAAAAACAAAGGCCAATGTTCTCTTTGATATGTGGATTCTAACATAATAAGAGGGGGGGAATAGAAGTTCATTGGATTAGACAAAGGGGATTGAAGGAAAGGGAGAGAGGATAGGAATAGGAAAGACAGTAGAGTGAATCAGACATCACTTCCCTATGTTCATATATGAATACATGACCAGTGTAACTCCATGTACAACCACAAGAATGGGGAGTTATACTCTGTGTATGTATAACATGATGAAATACACTACTGTCATGTGTATCTAAAAGAACAAATTAAAAAATTTTTAAAATTAAAAGGGTTGGGGATGTAGCTCAGTGGTAGAGCACCCCTGGGTTCAAGTCTCAGTAGTGGGGAGGGGAATTAATTGCTGATTAGTAACACTAACATTTTCAGACTCTTGCTCTGTGCAAGCTCATTTTATGGGTCAACACACTGAATCTTCACAAACACTAGTGAGGTCAGGTTCTTCTCATTTTACAGATGGGGAAACAGGGAAAGGCCAGAGGGTACAGGGCTGCTCAGTGACAGCCCTAGGAACCCACAGCGTCAGAGTGCAACCCTGCCCTCACTGACTGTCCTCTCCGGCCCCGTGGGACCACCCGCTTGGCTCTTGGGATCTGAGGGCTCTATCTCTCTTTGGAGCTGAAATCGCCGCTCCCCACCCTGACCCTGGGCAGACCGAAGGAGCATCCTCCCACCACACCTGTGCTCAGGTAAACCAAGGCACTGAGAGGAAAGCAGAGGTGGGGGTACTCCTGGCCTTCAGGCCTCTGAGCTCTGAGACCCTCCCGGACAAGGCCCAGGAGCCTTAAAAGTGATATGTTGGTGGAGACACTTGCTCCTACTTTTTTGGACCTTGAAAGATCTGCTTACCAGTCCCCAGCTGTTGCACAGATACCCAGAGAGTCAGGCTGGTCACAGCAGAGTCTCCTGGGAAACCAGGCTTGTGCCCAGCCCAGCCTGCCCTACCTCACTGGGCCTGGCCTCTGTGCTTCCTTTTGGCTCTCCCCAGGCTTCTGAGACCCACCCCCAAGAATGAGAGCGGCTCTTTAGGCAGATGAGTTGTTAGGCATTTTTATGAGCACGTGTCAGTAACGATCAGTCCAAGCACAAACCCTTTCCCTTCACAACTCAGAGTAGAGACCTACGGGAAGCTGAGTGCTGGCAAGACCTCCCAGGCTGGCCCCTAGGACACAGGTGACTGCCTTTCTTGCTCCTCCTGTGTCCAGCCCAGGGCAGGCCCTGGGGAGGCGGCCCTCTGCCAGGTTGGTGGAAGGATCTCTGACGGAGAGTGGCTGGAGAGTGGCTGGAGAGCGCAAAGTCGGCCCAGCCTGGAAGTAAGTGGTTAGGTTTCCAGAATGCTGTTCATGGAGACAGAAGAGAGGGGACCTGGAAAATCCAGGGGAGCTCGTCTTCCACCAGAGTGTTTGCATCAGAGCCGTCGGAGTCAATAGTGTGCTGAGGCTTGAGAAATGGTGGCCGTGGTGACCATGTGTCACATGATAATTAGTTTTTAAAAAGACTTCATTCGGACACGGTGACTGTCTGCCGTAGTCAGGAGGACACCAGAGGAAGCCTGGGTGACCGCTTCCTGCGCCAGCCCAGGGCTCTTGGGGACCGTGAGATAAGTGGCCCGCGGGATGTCTGGCTGGCACTGGGTGGTGTCGCGGCCAACCTTGGTTAGGTGTGGCTGCTGTTACAAATCACCCTGGTCTGAGGAGCTAGCCAGCAGAAAGTGGTTCTCACTGCTCTGGATGCTTCAAGCCCAAGGTCCGGTGCCAGCCGATTTAGTTCCTGGACAGGACTCTCTTCCTGGCCGATGGCCACTTCATGGCAGGGTCCTCACGTGGCCTTTGTGAAGAAGAAGCAGAGAGGGAGGGAGAGCCGCTCACACACTCTGGTCCCTCTTCCTCTTTTTGTAAAGGCACTACCCTCATGACTCCTAAGCCTCATGATCTCCAAAGCCCCCCATCTCACATTTGGGGTTAGGATTTAGCATATGGATTTGGGGGAACAACATTCAGTTCATAACTGGTGGGCAACTCACCCTACTAGCCTAGCCCAGCAGGCTGACCTTTCAGAGCAGCACCTTGGTCCAGAACCCAGCTGGACCTACGTCCCTCACTCATGGGAGCAAGTGATCAGACCTGGGAGACCTCACTGAGGTTTGAAGTCTTGGTGTCAGATGGTGTTGGGAGATCAGGGTCACCCTCAGCGTGGGGAGAACCTTGCATAGGAACCAGGTGCTATGGGTTGAATCATGACCCTCCTGCTCCCCAAATTCACACACTGGAGTCCTGACCGCCAGCCCCTCAGCCTGTGATCTTATTTGGAGATGGGGTCTTTGGGGACATAGGGGAGTGAAAGTGAGGTCATTAGGACAGACCCCAATCCAACGTGACTGGTGTCCTTATGCAAAGGGGGAGTGGCGTAAGGACACAGGAAATGACCTGCAAGCAGAGGACCGCCCTTGGAGGGAGCCATCCCTGCCGGCGTCTCTGCGGTGGATTCCTGGCCTCCAGAGCCGTGACAGGCAGCGTTTGGTGTGTAAGCCACCGAGTCTGAGGCTCTGCCTGGCAGCCCGACACACACACACTGGCTGGCTGCATGCTGCGGGACATGCCTGCTGCGGACTGCACAGTCTGCTCTCTCCTTTACTAGTGTTTCAGCTGGTGCCTAACCAGCTCGTTCCTAATGGTCCAGAGCTGCTGGCTGTGGCCCCAAAAGGGAAAGGACAGACGGGCTCGGCTCAGCTAACAACATCGCGTGTCCCAGGTTTTCCGAGGCGTTTCCAGTTTCAGACCTTGTCTCACCAGCACACTGTGGCCACTGGAGTGAGGTCAGGGGAAGAAATCACTGCCTCCAGGTTTCTCCTGGCCCAGGGCTGTGCCTCCAGCCTTGGCAATGAGGGAGGAGGGGCAGCAGTGACTCCGCTGTTACAAACTGAGTCTTGTCCCAGCAGAACCCTGTGCCCCGTGTGATGGCGTGGGGAGATCACCCAGGCCGAAGCGGGGCCGGAGGGCGAGGCCCTGGGCTGCTGAGATCAGTGGCTGTGAAGAAGAGATACCAGCTTCCCAGGAGAGGCCACGAGATCACAGTGGGGAAGTGACCGCTTGCCAGGAGAGAGCCCTGGCTAGGAGCTGCGTCAGACGGCACCTTGACCTTGAGTTTCCAGTCTCCACAGGAGGAGAAATGAACTTGTGTGGTTTAAGTCACCGTCTTCAGGGTTTCCTTGTAGCAGTAGACTAAGAGCCACCACCTACCTCCTGTGGCCTTGTGATTTCTGCCACTGTTTTTAGGCGACACCCTCAATAGGGTGTGACCCAATCTACAGGGTCACTCTGCCCTATTGGGCAGGTCGTATTTTATTTGACTGAGAGGCGGTGGCCAGGTGTCTTCTAAGGTAGGTTCTGTCATTATTCAGGTATGGTGAGGTGAACAGACCAGGAGGCAGAGGAGAGAGGGGAAGGGGGACAGGAGCCCCGTGTGGCATAATCTCCACAGGAAAGGCAGGGCAGGGCCGGGCAGGGCAGGGCAGGGCAGGGCAGGGCAGGCAGGCAGGGCAGGCAGGGCAGGCAGGGTAGGCAGGGCAGGCAGGGCAGGCAGGGCAGGGCAGGCAGGGCAGGCAGGGCAGGCAGGGCAGGGCAGGCAGGGCAGGCAAGGCAGGGCAGGCAGGGCAGGCAGGGTAGGCAGGGCAGGGCAGGGCAGGCAGGGCAGGCAGGGCAGGGCAGGCAGGGCGGGCAGGGCAGGCAGGGTAGGCAGGGCAGGCAGGGCAGGCAGGGCAGGGCAGGCAGGGCAGGCAGGGCAGGCAGGGCAGGCAGGGCAGGCAGGGCAGGGCAGGCAGGGCAAGCTTAGGGTTGGCTCATGTGGTTTTTTTTTTTTTTTTTTGGTACTGGGGATTGATTGAACCCAGAGACGCCCTTTTAAATATTTTATTTAGAGACAGGGCCTTGCTAAGTTGCTGATGCTGGCTTTGAACTCGGGATTCTCCTGCTTCAGCCTCCTGAGCTGCGAGGATTACAGACTTGTGCCTTCATACCCAGCTACTGTGGATGTTTTTAGTGGGCTCAGGGCATGTGGCACCTGGCCCTGGGACAATTAGGCAGGGAAACACGGCCTCCTAGCATGGAAGGGCTCACAGAGCAGGTGGTAAGAACTAGAATTTAGGGCTGGGATTGTGGCTCAGTGGCAGAGTGCATGCCTGGCGTGTGTGAGGCACTGGGTTCAATTCAACCCCGCATAGAAAGAAAGAAAGAGAGAGAGAGAGAGAGAAAGGAAGGGAGGAAGGAAGGGAGGAAGGAAGGAAGGAAGGTCCATTGACTACTAAAAAACAAAAAAGAAAAAAGAAAAGAAAAGAAATAGAGCTTCCACAGCAACCTGGGTTCCTGAGCCACAGGTCGAGCCCCAGCTGCTCCTGTGGTCTTGAAACCTTGAGTCATGAGCTGGTCAACCCCAGGGAGACTGAGGACAGGGCTGGGTGCCAGCCAGTGCTCAGGACGGCGTTCTCCACTGTCACCAGCGGCAAGGAGTCAAGGAGAGTACGTTTGGTCCGAGATCACTTGGCCTTTATTTGAGCTGATCACACCACACCATAGTCACCTCACCTCCAGCCACACCAACGTCTCACGACTCAATCACTAAATCTCCGTAAGCCCCGGGTAAGCAAGGCTCCCTCCTCACTGAGACCCGTTCCCAGGTCCACTCCCGTGTGACGTCTCTTGAGTCGAAGGCAGCGACTCCCAGAGGTCGGTCAGGAGGACGGCCCAGGAGATCTCGCTGGGGAGCTCCCTCCGGCCGGAGTCCTGGTGGCGAGGACGGTGGGAAGGCGAGGGAGGGCGGCGAGGTCGCGCAGGCCGGGCGGAGACGTCTCAGGCGGGAGGCACACGGGCGGCTCCGCGGTCACCTCCACGGGAACGTCTCGGTCACGGTCAGGACGAGGGATGTTCCGCAAGCGACGAGCAAGTCAGCGAGTCTCCTCCAGGCTGGGCGCGGCACTGGCCCATCGGTGTAAAACGGAGACTGGGGCTGGGCTCAACACGAGTCCTTTTAAACCCTTTTTATCAGACCCTGCCAGCGGTCTCGTCAGGGGAAGGCAGTTGTCTTACTGGGGTCAGTTGCACGTGTCTCCAGCTTGAGAAAATGTCAGACTTATCTCGGGGCAACACCACCTCATTACCTGACCACAGCACAGAGCACTCAAGTTACTTCTTGCAAGTCACACAGAATGTCACACATTTAATTTTGCTCCTTACGTCCTGCCATTTTGGTGGGAAGAAGAGTAGGGTCTGAAATCTGCCACAGTATAAGTGGCTCCATCCCTCAGCAGTTCCCAGTTCCTGAATGTGTGTCCTAAGAGGCAGCAGCTGCCCCCAAGCCTGGATTCCATAGTGTTTTCTGGTGGTGGTGGTGGTGGTGGTGGTTTTTAGTTGCTTTTCTCTGGGGAACAGCTAAGACTTCCGTTTTTCCCTTTATTGCTGAGGTGGAACCCAGGGTCTCCAGTATGCTAGGTAAGGCCTCTACCGCTAGCTACATCCCAGCCCCAAGTCCCTTTCTCCCCTGCCCGCCAAGACTTTGTGAAGCTCTAAAGCACTTTTGGATGAGGTGTCTCCAGGAACCCTACAGAATCCCCTAGGCTCGTTCCTGACCTGCTAGGAGTTAGACATTTTAAATCCTCAAACCCACTGGTCTGGTTTGAAAGCTCACCTTAACTCTTCAGGTCAAAGAGCAGGCACCTGTGACAGTTTCAGGCCTCCCCAGTATCCACTTGAGACAGATCCACGCCACGGGGAGAGCTCTCTCCTGGCAGTTCCTAGAAACGTGTGGTAAGTTTCAGCTCACACCCTTGGGGCCGCCACTGCTCAGGATCCTCACCTGAACTGACACCCTTGATGAGCTTTGCCCTCTGCTCCCTGCTACCTGATGGAGCTGTGCCTTCTCCTCAGGGTAACTTTACATTTTTTCCACATTTTTTATCGATGCATTATAGTTGTGCATAAATAATGGTGGGGTTTGTTGTTACATACATGCACACACATAATAATGTAATTTGGCCAATATCTCTCCCCAGTAACAGCATAACTTTAAGAAAAGACAGTGTGGGTCACTAAGCGAGAACTTTAGACCCTCAAGCGACCTGTTGGGGGATATTATTCACCGAGAAAGAAAAGAATAGTGAGGGAATTCTTTACATGGAATTCTTCCATGGGAACCTTCAGATTTTTCTCCCATCAAACTGCAAGACGGTGGTGGTGGTCACGCTGTGATCCCAGAGGTTCTGGAGGTTGGGGTGGGAGGATCACAAATTCATAGCAAGCCTTAGCAATTTAGTGACAGCCTCAGGAACTTAGCTCAAAATAAAAGATTAAAAGGATTGGGGAATGATGTAGCTCAGTAGGAAATTACCCCCTAGGTTCAATCCCTAGTACAAAACAAAACAAACACACAAAAAAACCTGAAATGAAATTTTGCTATACTGATGGTTTGGGGTTCACTCTGCAGCAACTGATGTTTTTCTTACTATCCATTATACCCCACAAAGAGAAGCTTAGCACGGCATCATCAGCATTAGGCACTTTTTTTTTTTTTTTTTTTTTTTGAGTGCTAGGAATTGACCCCAGGGCTGTGGGCTTTCTAGGCAAGGGCTCCACCACTGAGCCATATCCCCAAACCTCAGGCATCCGTGTTTTTAAAGAATCTTTGAAAACTGGCTAATAAAAAACACAGGAGCCAGGCACAACTGTGCACACTTGTAAACCCAGTGACTTGGGAGGCTGAGGCAGGAGGATCAGAAGTTCAAATCCAGCCTCAGCAACTTAGCAAGCCTTAAGTAACCTAGCAAAACCCCGTCTCAAAATAAAATATTTAAAAAGGGCTGGGGATGTGGCTCAGTGGGTAAGTGCCCTTAGGTTCAACCCCCAGTACAAAAACAAAACAAAACAGAAAAACAGAAAACAAATTTTATATATAAGCTTAAGTAAACAGTTTTTTTTGGGGGGGAAGTTAAATATGAAAACAAAAGGTATTAGACTGGTTGTAGAAGTTGGATGTTAGAGGTTGAGGGTCTGTGCTTCGGGAAGCCTGACACTGCTTTTCTGTCCCAGGTCACCTGAACCTGACTGTGCAGTGGCAGAGGACGCTGAGGGCCTCTCATGGACACACCCCCAGTGGGCATCTACAATGTGTGTCCTGCCCAAGATGACCCACAGCCAGGGAGCCACTTCCAGACCTTACTGAGGACTGCACGTACCCAAAGTGAGTCCCTTAGTCCTCTGGCACCTTGTCTGGGAGTCAAGGGCAATGACAGCGTCCCTTCTACAGAGTTCTTGTAGGACTGACATGAGATGGAGTGCACACATGCTAAGTGCTGGCCATCAACTAAACCAGCTTGTCCCACTGATTTGCAGCTTGCGGGTTGTCCTGCCTCCACCATCTCTGCTGTGCCAGGCTGGTGTCATCACTCCGAAAGTGCTGATGCATGATGGGTGGAAGCAGGATGGATGGGTGGATGGATGGATGCAGGATGGGTGGATGGGTGGATGCAGGATGGGTGGATGGGTGGATGCAGGATGGGTGGATGGGTGGAAGCAGGATGGGTGGATGGGTGGGTGGAAGCAGGATGGGTGGATGGACGGATGGATGCAGGATGGGTGGATGGGTGGGTGCAGGGTGGATGGATGGATGGATGCAGGGTGGATGGATGGATGGATGCAGGATGGGTGGATGGGTGGGTGGATGCAGGATGGGTGGATGGGTGGGTGGATGCAGGATGGGTGGATGGTTGGGTGGATGCAGGATGGGTGGATGGGTGGATGCAGGATGGGTGGATGGATGGATGCAGGGTGGATGGATGGATGGATGCAGGGTGGATGGATGGATGGATGCAGGATGGGTGGATGGGTGGGTGGATGCAGGATGGGTGGATGGATGGATGATGCAGGATGGGTGGATGGATGGATGCAGGGTGGATGGATGGATGGATGCAGGGTGGATGGATGGATGGATGCAGGATGGGTGGATGGGTGGATGCAGGATGGGTAGATGGACGGATGGATGCAGGATGGGTGGATGGGTGGATTCAGGATGGGTGGATGGATGGATGGATGCAGGATGGGTGGATGGATGGATGCAGGGTGGATGGATGGATGGATGCAGGGTGGATGGACGGATGGATGCAGGATGGGTGGATGGGTGGATGCAGGATGGGTGGATGGATGGATGGATGCAGGGTGGATGGATGGATGGATGGATGCAGGGTGGGTGGATGGGTGGATGCAGGATGGGTGGATGGATGGATGCAGGATGGGTGGATGGGTGGATGTAGGATGGGTGGATGGATGGATGCAGGGTGGATGGATGGGTACAGGATGGATGGGTGCTGGGTAGGTGGGAAGGTGGATGGATAAATTAGACAACTACTTTCAAAAGGGTAGTTCCTCAAAAAAATAAGCAGAATTTCCATACCATCTAACAATGCCACTTCTGGGCTATGCTCAAAAAAACCCAGAATTGATATTCACACACCCATGTTCAGAGTAGCATTATTCATAAGAGCTGAAAGGTGGAAGCAGCCCAAGTGTGCATCAGCGGAGGAATGGATAACGTATGAGGCAAGGGTTGATCTCCACCCTCCTGCCTGGGCTGAGAATGAAACTGGCATAGGCAGAATAAGAGAAAGGCATATAGGTATATGGAATTCGAGTGTGCCGGGCACAAGAGCCTTCACAGGGAAATGAAGATCCAAAGTCCGAGTTGCAGCTGGACTCTTCCTTGCACACCAATTGTGAACACGTGAGAAGGCGGAGGGCTTGGCTGGGGAGGCGGCTGGGGGTGAGGGCTGATCTGACTGGGTTGGCCTGCGCGGGTGCCGCAGCTCTGGCTTCTGCCCCTGGTGAGGGGGTGCCACTGTCCTGGGGTGGGCAGGATGTTCTTCACAGAATACCACCTTCTGTTTTTAATGATCAGAACTAGGGTCAGAGTGATCTTTCTGCATCTGCTGTTTGTCAAATGCCTTTAACTCAAGGCAGAATGCAGAGCAGGCATTTCCGAGTGGTATGTTCTGAATTCCTCCAAGAAGTAAATCTGGCCCGTTTGTACAATGGACTTCCTCCCCCTCCCCGTTTTTTGTCCAGGGGATGGAACCCAGGGCTTTACCACTGAGCCACAACCCCAGACCTTTTTTGTCTTTTATTTACAGATAGGGTCATCCTGGGTTGTTTAGGGCTTGGTAAGTTGCTGAGGCTTTGAACTTGTGACTGTGTTGTGCCTCAGCCTCTGGAGCGGCCCCAGACCTTTTAACTTCCTATTTTGACACAGGTATCACTAGGTTGCTTAGGGTCTCACTAAAGTGCTGAGACTGGTTTCAGATTTGATATCCTCCTTTTTTGGGGGACAGGGAAGGGTGGGTATTGGGAATTTAACCCAGGGACAGTTTACCACTGAGCCACATCCCCAGTCCTCTTGTTTATTTGTTTGGAGACAGGGTCTCACTAAGTTGCTGAGGGTCTGGCTGAATTGCTGAGGCTGGCCTTGGATTTACGATCCTCTTGTCTCACCTCTGGGAGTCACTAGGATTATAAGTATTCACCACTGTGCCCAGATTAGCAATGGACTATAATTATTCAGCCTTAAAAGCAAAGGAAAACCCAGGCCTGGTGGAGCAGGCCTGTAGTCCCAGCCACTTGGGAGGCTGAGGCAGGAGGATCACAAGTTCAAGGATAGCCTGGGAAATTCAGCAAGATCCTGTCTCAAAAACAAAACAAAATGAAATGTTGACGCCTGCTGCAAAATGGGCCAGTCACAGCAGGACAGTCTCTGGGATCCAGTTAGACAAGGGTCCTAAAGCAGACACCTTCGTGGAGACGGGGGCCGGTGGGGGGCAGGGTGGGGGTGGGCGCAGGGTTTCCGTTTTGCAGGATGAAGTTCTGGAGAGGGCAGTGGTGGCCCCTGTACAAGGACGCAGCTGAACCTGCCTCGCTGACTGTGCACCTGACCTGACTAAGAAGTCACGTTTTGTTGTGCAGAGTTTCACCAGCTGCCAGAACATCAGATGCGATGACCCCGAATGCCCCACACTCTGAGAGCTTGTGTATCAGGTCAGTCAAAATAAACACAAGCGACGGCCCAGGAAGGCTGCAACGGCACTGCGGAGGAGACGGGCGTGGGGAGTGGCGGGCGCGCGGCCCCTCCAGGCCTGGGTGGGCCTTGGCTGGTGAGTAGGAACAGGATGCACAGCCCTCCTGCCAGGGACCTGACCCTCTCGCTGGCCGGGCATCTGAGGACCAGCCCTGGCGTCGGGGTGGCCTGGCCACCTTCTGTATGAAGTCGAGTCTGCTCCTCAGGGCTGCCGACGGAAGGCCCTGGGAAGGGGGCTCCACTGCCACACCCCAGGACCTTCTCCAGAGCTTCCCTCCCCAGCGTCTCGCCCTCCCTCTCCTCCCTGCTCCCTGCGCTCTCCAGTCGGACCCCCGGCCTGCCCTGCCGAGTGTCCCGCCCTGTCCTATAGTCCGGCTGGGCAGGCGTTGGACACAGGGCCCAGACAGGTGGACAGGTGGGAGCCACGTCCTGGGCAGGGCACCTTCACTGACACTGGATGGAATCAGTTGAGGCACAAAGCTCCAAGCGGCGCCCGAGGGACTCAGGGTGACCTTGATGCGCAGCTCTGCAGTAGGAAAGGCGCGGGCAGTGGGTGGAGAGTCCTTGGCGGGCGAGGCCCCCACACTCCAGGTCTGAAACTACTCAGGCCAACAACTTCTTCCCAGAGAAAACTGAAGCCAGTCCCAGAAGGTGGTGCGTCGTAGGGTTCCAGTCCTGAAAACGCCCAGAACGGGCAAAGCCACAGGCCAGTGGCCGCCAGGGTGTGAAGAAGAAATCGCTGATGTGGACGTGCTTGGGGGAGAAGCAGGGCTGAATGCATCCTAGAATCAGATACTGGTGATGGACCTATAACCCCATGAATAAGGCAAGAGGCTTTGAACTGTACATTTTAGACGCCTGACCTTTGTGATATGTGAAGTATATTTCAATGAAGCTCTTTCACAGTATTTATTTTTACTTTATTTTATTTATTTCAGGGGTGCTCTACTACTGGGCTACATTTCCATCTCTTTTTATTTTTTATTTTGAGACAGGGTCTTGCTAAGTTGCCGAGGCTGACCTCAAACTTGTGATCCTCTTGCCTCGGCCTCCAGAGTTGCTGGGATCACAGGCATGTGCCACCACATCCAACTAGATACAGAAGTCTAGGCTGGGAGCTTTTTTTTTCAAACACATTAAATATTTTACTTCACTCTCTTCTTGCATGGTGGGTGTCGAAGGACAAAATCACAACGATGTAGTTTAAGTACCTTATTTGACTTTCTCTTCAATGAGCTGAGCAGAGGAGCCTGGCCTCACTGCCGGGAGGACTGAAGGAAGCGGGGCAGATGGGCAGAGGAGGCGCCCATCAAAACGGTGAGGCGCGTGGTCGGGGAGGGGATGAGGGAAGGAGGAAGTTCCAGGGACCGTAAGAACAGACTCGCAGCTCTGGGGCCCCTTCTCTCCGGAGAAGTCTGTATCTCTGTATCTCTGTATGTCTGTCTCTTTTCAATAAACCTACTTATTTCTTGCTATCTCTGTGTCCTGTTTTTCAATTCTTTGCTGAATGGAGACAAAGAACCCAGCCTCCTAGAAGGTAACTGAAGGTAACTGTTAGGTCCACAGGCCAAAGTAACTCCATTTTGAAAATCAGCACCGGCCCACCCGGCATGGCCTTCCTGGTAGGCCCACCCTGAAAGAGTCCCTAACTACCAAAACCACAGCAAAGACGTCAAGTAACAGGCACGGGGCCACATGGGTGACTTTTAGCTACTCCATTGTGCACGACTGTACAGTTTTTATAGAAGCTTTTTCCAGCAGGGGGCTGCTCCTACTACTACTTGCTTAGAGGCATGAAGCCTGGGAGTCCCCCAGCTGCCAGCCTCCCCCCGCCTGCCTCTAGACTCCTCTGTGCACCATAGCAGCAGCTGTGGGCTCAAGGGCTCCCTCATGACTTTCCTTTATCCTGTTTTTTGTTTGTGGTGCTGGGATGGAACTAGCCTCGCACATGCTGGCAAGCACTCTCTGAGCTATGCCCCAGAAGTTTTGATTTGATTTTGAGACTGCATCTTGCTAGGTTGCTGAGGCTAGCTTTGAACTTGTGATCTTCCTGCCACTGCCTCTCAAGGTGTATTTTTTGAACAAAGTGGTCTTTAAGCACAAGTCAGGAATTTCTTAGTGCTAAACCAGAGGAACCGTTCTACTTAACAATGAAGAAAAACTGCATCTTCTGGAGCTAATGGAGGTGCTTTCCTGAGGAGCCCTGAATGTGTGTCCCCAAATCCAAGGTAATGGCATCAAGAAGTAGTGGGAACCTCAAGGGATTAGGGCTCTTGTAGGAGGTCCTCACCCCTCTATGCCATCTATGAACCAGGAGGTAGTCCTGACCACTGACCCTACAGGACCTTGACTGTGGACTTCAGCCTTCAGAATGAGGAGAAATGAATTTCTGTTGTGGTACATCATGCAGTTCTTAGTTTGTTGTTTGTTTGTTTTTTACTGGGGATTAAAACCAGGGATGCAGGGTTGGAGTTGTGGTTCAGTGGTAGAGCACTTGCCTGGCATGCATGAGGCCCTGGGTTCAATCCTCAGCACCACATTTGAATAAATAAAATAAATAAATAAATAAATAAATAAATAAAATAAAAGATCCATTGACAATAAAAAACAAAAACAAAAACAAAACAAAAACCCAGGGATGCTCCATCACTGGCTCTTTCTATTTTGAGACAGGGTCTCACTAAGTAGCTTAGGGCCTAGCTGAGTTGTTAAAGCTGGCCTCCAACTTGCCGTTTTCCTGTCTCTGCCTCCTGAGATGCTGGGATCACAGGTGTGGCACTTGTGCCCGGCAGTTAATCACCTTTTGTTAAAACAGCCCCAACAGATAGAGACATCTCCCAAATACCCTGCCTCCAAGCACCATTCCTTTGGCGTGAGGTTTCAATATGAATTTGGTCTCTAGGACTATGTGGTGGTTCTGGGTATTAGAGCTGGTGCAGAACCAGGGAGGGACCTCCTGGCCAAAGGACCCCCAAGAACAGGTTGCTGGTCAGGGTGACAGCCTGGCGCTTTGGGAGCAGAGGTGGATGGGTGTTTTGGACAGGGTGTGTGTGTGGGTTGAGGCTATGCGGAGGCCGGCAGGGGCAGCAGTGCTGAGGCACAGGATGGGGACTTGGCTCAGCATGCTGAGCGAGCGCTCACACAACACCCTAGTCCTGTCCCTACCCCAAGCCCCATTCCCTGTAGCATCCTTAGATCAAGTTACCTGCTGGCTCGTTGTGTTAAACATAAACAGCATTGCCAGCAACCACTTGTGCACTCGTGTGTGAGGGGTACTCTCAGTAAGGAAGTCAGTTGCTGAGGCGACCACAGGAGTGTCAGGTGGCTGCCTCTTCAGAGTCGTGGAGAGTGTGAATTATCTGCCAGGCCAGCACCGCTGCCAAATTGGTGCCACTCAGTTGAAGGGGCTGCTGAAAGAGACCTGAGCTGCTCACTGCTGTTTGGGTGCATCTGCAACTTTTATTCTTAAAACGGGAGGTTGAGAAATAATTGCAGGATTTAAAGATCAGTCACAAGGCAATGACTAATACCAGCAAGAATTGCAGCAGTTTTTAGACTGGGTTTAGAAAGGCAGCGAGCCCAGGAACAAAAGGCAAGTTCAAAGCTCTGGGGGAGCGGCAGACCGCAGGTGGCCCGCGGAGGCCCAGCCCGCTCAGTCCCTCTTCTGCTGAGTTCAGGGGCCTGCCGGGGAAGTGGGTGTGGCTGCCGGGAAGTGGGTGTGGCTGTCGTCTCAGCCTGCTTTGGCCCCTCCAGTTCCAGATGGAGGGCCAGCCTAGGGTCCCTGCTTCAGTCCACCCTGAGACCCCTGGCTGCCCTTTCCTATAGCCAGGTGGCCCTCCTGAGCTGCTGTTCACTAGCCAGGGGCTTCTGTGTGACCCCTGGAGACAGTACCTCCCTGGTGCTGGCCCCCTCAGGGGAGCCCGAGGGCCACCTCTGAAGCAGCTCTCCTTCTAGAAGCCTCTTGATTCCTAGAGAAAGGCACTACGTGTAAGCAGGTGGTTCCACTAAACGCCCGGGAGGCCAGGGAGGTCAGTTGCCCGTCAGCGGAGCGGAGGACAGACGTCAGCCACCACCCCAGTCCCCAGCTCTTCTCAGAGGGAGATCAGGTGACCTGTGAAAACGTCGCGGAGCGGAAAACATGGCGGCAGGGAGGCAGACACTCTGGGGCTCCGTGTCCTCCTTCCCCTCTTTCTCCCGCTCTGGCTGGGTCCCTCCTTCCCCCGTTAACCAGAAACTCAGAGGAGTCTCAAGTTCAGCTGCTCCTCTAGCTGTGGCCATGTCCACTTCCCACTGTCCTCCCCATTCTGTGGGAGCCCACTAACCCAACTTGGCCTCCAGCAGTCCCTGAATCGTTCCACAGGACAAAGCCGGGACGCTCTGCGTGGCCACACCACCTCCAGGCCCTGAGCCCCGCCTGCGTCCTGTGGCGTCCCCACCTTTGCCTTTGCCCTGGTGGTTCCTCTGCTGAGATCCCCACCCGAGCTTGACCTGGGCAAGCTCTTCTCCCCTGTTCTCAGTACTGGGGCTGAATATAGGGGTGCTCTAGCCCTTTAAAAAGAATTTTTAGGCAGGGCCTCACTAAATTGCTGAGGCTGGCCTCGAACTGCCTCAGCGTCTTGAGTTGCTGGAATCACAGGGATGCACCACTGTGCCCAGCTTCCCTGTCTTCAGGTGGCCAATATCAAGTGTGGCTACAGCACTGGGAGAGGACTGGTCCGGGTGACACGTGTCACTGGTGTAATACGATGCTGGTGTGGACTGTGGGGAAAAACCCTGCAAATACCTCATAATGCTTTGTACTGATTACATGTTATTGGGGTAAATAAAATATATTATTAAGTTTTTTCCCCAATTTCTTTTTCTTTTTTTTTTTATTATTATTGTATACAAATGGGACACATGCTGTTTCTGTTTGTACATGGAGTCAAGGCGTACCATTTGTGTAATCATACGTTTACATAGGGCAATGATGTTTGATTCATTATTTTTTTCCCTTCCCCCCACCCCTCCCACCCCTCTTTTCCCTCTATACAGTCCTTCTTTCCTTCATTCTTACCACACTCCTTATCCCTAACCCTAAACCTAACCCTAAACCTAATGCTAACCCCTCCCACCCCCCATTATATGTCCTCATCCGCTTATCAGCGAGATCATTCATCCTTTAGTTTTTTGAGATTGGCTTATCTCACTTAGCATGATATTCTCCAATTTCATCCACTTGCCTGCAAATGCCATAATTTTATCATTCTTCATTGCGGAGTAATATTCCATTGTATATATATGCCACAGTTTCTTTATCCATTCATCAACTGAAGGGCATCTAGGTTGGTTCCACAATCTGGCTATGGTGAATTGAGCAGCAATGAACATTGATGTGGCTGTATCTCTGTAGTATGATGATTTTAAGTCCTTTGGGTATAGGCCAAGGAGTGGGATAGCTGGGTCAAATGGTGTTTCCATTCCAAGTTTTCTGAGGAATCTCCATACTGCTTTCCAGAGTGGCTGCACTAATTTGCAACCCCACCAGCAATGTATGAGTGTTCCTTTTTCACCACATCCTCGCCAACACCTATTGTTGCTTGTGTTCTTGATAATCGCCATCCTAATTGGGGTGAGATGAAATCTTAGGGTAGTTTTGATTTGCATTTCCCTTATTACTGGGGATGTTGAACATTTTTTCATATATCTGTTGATTGCTTGTACATCTGTGAAGTGTCTGTTCATTTCCTTAGCCCATTTGTTGATTGGATTATTTGTATTCTTGGTGTAGAGTTTTTTGAGTTCTTCATAGATTCTGGAAATTAGCGCTCTATCTGAAGTATGGTTGGCAAAGATATTCTCCCACTTTGTAGGCTCTCTCTTCACATTGCTGATAGTTTCCTTTGCTGAGAGAAAGCTTTTTAGTTTGAATCTATCCCAGTTATTGATTCTTGCTTTATTTCTTGTGCTATGGGAGTCCTGTTAAGGAAGTCTGATCCTAAGCCAACAAGTTGAAGATTTGGACCTACTTTTTCTTCTATAAGATGAAGGGTCTCTGGTCTGATTCCGAGGTCCTTGATCCATTTTGAGTTGAGTTTTGTGTAGGGTGAGAGATAGGGGTTTAATTTCATTCTGTTGCATATGGTTTTCCAGTTTTCCCAGCACCATTTGTTGAAGAGGCTATCTTTTCTCCATTGCATATTTTTGGACCCTTTGTCTAGTATGAGAAAATTGTATTTATTTGGGTTTGTGTCCATGTCCTCTATTCTGTATCACTGATCTACCTGTCTATTTTGGTACCAATACCATGCTGTTTTTGTTACCTTTGCTTTGTAGTAGAGTTGAAGATCTGGTATTGCAATACCCCCTGCTTCGCTCTCCAATTTCTTTTTCACTAAGTTGCCCAGGCTGGTTAGAATTCCTATGCTCGGGGCTGGGGAGATAGCTCAGTTGGTAAAGTGCTTGCCTTGTAAGCACAAGGCCCTGGGTTTGATCCCCAGCACCCCCCAAAAAAAAGAATTCCTGTGCTCACGAAAGCCTCATGCCTCAGCCTCCTGAGTGCTGGCGCTGCAGATGCAGGTCACAAGCCTGGCTTCTCTCTCCTCTTATTTTATTCTATTCTATTTACTTTTTGCTACCTGGGCTTGAACCCAGGGGCGCCTAACCACAGAACCACATCCCTAGCCCTTTTAATTTTATTTTTTAGTTTGAGATAGGGTCTTGCCAAGTTGCTTAGGGCCTCGATAAGTTGCTGAGGCTGATTTTGCACTTGTGATCCTCCTGTCTCAGCCTCCTGAACTGCTGGGATCGTGGGTGTGCACCTCCACGCCCGGCGTGTGTCACTAGAGTGGATGGCAAGCGGGGCTTGCCTTGAGCTGCTGGGCTCTGCTGGTCTACTTCCATCTCAGTGCGCCTCTGCTCCTGGCCCCTGAGCACCATCCTCCCCGCCTGTATCCCAGGTGCTTGCCAGAGCCAGGGGAGCCCTTGATCTGCACCCCCTTCTGCCGGGGTGGCTGTGGTTCACTGCAGCAAGCAGGTCTTGCCTCCATCTGGCGCTGTCACGCGTGAGGGTGATGTGGGATCTCTGCGGAAGCTGGGCCTTCTGCCTGGGAGATGCCACCCTTCCTGAGCCCCTCTGGCTCTGATGGAAGATCAGGTCACAGCACTGTCCTGGCTCTAGCAGGAAACAAACCTAAGTTCAGTTACTTTTCTGTATTTAGCATTGTGTTCTTAAACAAAACTTTGGCTTGGCTTGTTTCATTTATAGAAAAGTGATATTTAGTTGTGGAGTAGGTAAGATAATGAAGTTTATTCCAGAGCTCTGTTCATTCTCTGAGCAAGCCAGTCACATGTCTACTGCCTGTTGTGCTGTGAATTTACCAACCCCTGAGGTCTAGGTGGTCCACAGCTCTTGGCCAGACCAATGACAGTGTGTCCTTGAGAAACTGTAGGACCTCCAGGGAGAAGAGGAATGTGCCTCAACCGTGTGAGAATGGCTCCTCAGATTATGTCCAGCAGAACACGCTGGCCCGCGACGCCTGTGCTCTCTGGATCTGAGTCCTGGTGCTGGGTGGGAGATCATCCTTTCCTAGAACTGAAAATCAAGCCCTTCACTGGGCCAGCTGGAGGGTCAGGCAACCCCCCATCAATCCACAGCATGGCCTTGCTCAGTGCAGGGGCCTTGGGTTTCCAGGACTTCTCCTGCTGGGGTCCCTCAGACACAGTAGAAAGGTCAGAACCCCTGCTGGACTATCCCTGGGGCAAGTGGAGTCACTGGGGCACTGTGGCCAAGGTTAGACACTTCGCAAGTGCCCAGTCATGAGGGAAAGTAGGTGAGGTGGGCGCTCAGGGACAAGAAGACAAGTCATTGAAGGTGATCTGTGGTTCTGGAGACAGCAGGGAAAAGTTGAGTGTGAACTGTGAGTGAACGTGGGATCTACTTCCTCAGGCTGCAGAGAGGTCACTCTGGTGCCTGCAGTTATGTCCACATTTACTCCGAGCTCAGTCCAAAAGAAAAAACAGTCAGGCACAGTGGCCATGCCTATAATCCTAGTAACTTGGGAGGCTGAGGCAAGAGGACCACAAGTTTGAATCTAGCCTCCACAACTTAGGGAGACCCTATCCCAAAATAAAAAAGAAAAAGGACTAGGGATGTGACTCAGAGGTAAAGTGCCCTGGGTTCAGCCTCCAGTACAACAAAACAAAACAGGATAAACACAACACAGGGTGTGGGTACTGGCTCTTGGTAGAGGGAGGGTGTGCGGATGATTGTTGCTCTCCTCCTCTGTATGCCCAGAAGCTGAGGCTACAAGGACAAGTTTCTTTAGCTTGGCCCTCGGGGGCACATGGTCAAAACCCGCTGCAGCTGCATGTGTACTGTGTGCAGTGCTGGGGAGGGACTCGGGGCTCGTGGGTCTTCAGCCGCACTCAGTCTGACTCAGTGCAGGCTTACCCACGCCCATCTGGGCGGGGGGCCCGGTGCTCAGCCGCAGGCCTCTGGACAAGCACCCTCCAGTGCTGCCATCCCGGGGGATGCTGGGCGAGATGAGGTGGGCCTGGAGGCCAACAGTCAAAATCAAATACAAACCTGAAGGCAAAGACATATCCTTTTAATAAAAACGTGGCTGTGACGAGCACTGACAGACCTTGAAGACACCAACAGAACCTGACTGGAAAGCGTCCTTGCCAGCAGTCAGGTAATTCAGAGGAAACAAACAAAACCAAAAGACAGACCCACCTTCATCGACTTCCCAACAATAACAATTGCTTCCATGTTTTTCTCATACTCAGTTTTGTGCTTTTATCTAAGAAGTTAGAAAGCATAAGAAATCTGCAAGTCTGATACCAAATTGTACAAAATTGTCCAGACCTATGAAGGAGGGGCAAGATGACCACTTTAGAAAACACTGCTGCTGTGACCACCAGCATTCCTTTATATTTTCCTTCCGTGGACTTCCAAGGCCTCCTTGGCAATTTTACCTACGAAAATAACATGCATCAAACAGAAAACTGGCATTTTAAACACATTTTTAAAATGTGACATATTCTTACTGTGTGGTACAGGCAATGAAAGTCACAAAAAAGCTTTTGTTCCTCCTTGTCAAAATGTAGGCTTTAAAATAAGCCACAGGAAGTCTATCTGACCAGCACGCACGATGGAGTCAAAGCCCCCACGACATACACAGCCCCAGGGGTCTGACTCTGGTGGTGCACTCAGGGTGGACAGGCACGTGGACACGCGGGGAAGGCCTGGTGGGGCTGCAGAACATCAGCAGAACCACTGCCCTGGTGTGGCTCAACATCTTTGGATCCTATGACCCACTGGCCACACAACCTGTCTTGAAAGCTGAAAACTGTTAGAAAAATAATTTGACCAAGGACAGTGAACATTCTAAGTGAAAAGTTGAATGCATTTGCTCCCTTAAACCTCATGGTCTGCTACGCTGGTTTTGGCTCTGGCTGTGACCTCATTGGTGCTCCTGGAAACCATGCTGCCACAACCCCCTCACGCCGCGTGGGAGGGTCTCACCACAAGGCTACTTAACCAACTGCAACGAAGCTCTACTGTACTGTAAAGCGGGCTCTGCTCTGTTCTAGAACAGGCTCTCTGCCTGGGGCAGGGGGCAGGCGGCAGGCGCTGGCCCAGCCGTGCCCTCAACATCCCTGAGGCAGCCACTCTCCTGGGCAGCACCTCCCAAGCCCAGGCCCGAGAAGCAGACGTTCCAGACATGGCAGTGGACACCTGTGTACTGTCCCAGGGCTGCTCAATCATCCAGAGGACTCCCAAGCACCTCCTAGTTCAGCAAGTGACACAGGACAAAGGGACAGGCAGTCGAGGTCAACCTATCTGATTCACAGGCGAAGTCACACCCTGATTTTGAAAGTGAACACACACATCAGACCAGTTCTGGAACCCAGGGGCCTCCCTGCTGCTCCAAGCCACAGCCAGGCCCACCAAAGCAGCTGGGGATCCTGTCGAGGAGCCACAGTGGCGAAGAGGACTGGCCAGGGTCGTGGTGAAAAATGGGGGCTACTGCAGCAGGTGGGGAGAGGGGCAGGGGGTCATCTGAGGTCCCCAGGGCAGAGAGCAGGTTGGCGGGCAGCTCACCCACCCACACCCTGCCTTTCATCCAGGACTTAGGAGTGCATAAACCATGGGGAAAGCCGGGCCTCAGAAGGTTCATTTCCAAGAGGCCACTGTCCTCCATCTCTCGGGCTCGTGGTGGATTCCTGAAGATCATGCAGCAACTCAACCGAATGCCTTCCAGTGCTGGATCTGGAACTGCCCTCTTAGGAGACCTTTATGAGGCCTGTAAGCCAGAGCCCTGTCTAAAAGCAGGCAGCAAAGAGCAGGCACATGCTCAGGGCTTCCTGGTGGCCTGCGTCCCGCCTCTGCAGAGGCTTGGGCTCCAGACACTGCCTGTGCCTCCAGGGACGGTCAACCTAAGGTGGCAGCGGGCTCTGGGCGCAGGGTCACACAGGTCCTGGGAAGAGTGGGTCTGCAACCTTCACAGAGGGGCTCAGTGCGGTTGGGGTTCTGGAAGGGAGCTGAGGAGCTGGCCCTCTCTAGAAGACACGTGGGGCTTGCTGTCGAGGTAGGAAGCCAGTGGACCAGGCAGGCTGCCCTGAGGGCAGAGAACTCTACCCGCTGGGTCACACCTCTGCTGATCACAGGAAGAAGAGCCCTGGTGTTGCTGACTTGGTTTGGAGAATCATCCCTATCAGGCTGCCAGATGCCCACAGGACATGGGAATGAAGTCCACATGCTTTTCAAAGGAAACAGCGAGAATGAAAGTAACCAAAAGTAACCTGGCATAGTGGACGGTGACAGGCACCAAGGTTCTGAGAAACGCAGGCTGGCCACGGGCGCCAAGAGTGCTTCCTGTGGGAGAGGGAGGGACACGTGGTTGTGGTTCCTATGTGGAGGCAGCCCCCGAGGGCAGAGCGGATTCTGAGAGCTGGAGAGGCAAGCAGCAAACGCCTAACCAAGGGCCCAGCCTCTGCATGAGCCATGGGCAAGCTGCGGCTCACCCCAGGACCAGGACACATGACAGGACGTATGGGATTTATAAAACGATAAAAAAGTCCATATTTTCAAAGATATAATTTATAGACTATTCTGTACAAAAGCAGTCTTTAGAAGGGACTCTGCTCTCAGAAGAAGTCCATAGCTGTTGGCCTTCTCTTTGGAGCTGTGGCCAGTGGCTTCTTGGTTGCCAGGGGAGTGCTGGCAGGAGAGCTGGTGGGGGTCTTCAGCACTCCATGGAGGGGCTTCTGCTCAGGGTTGAAGGCCACTCGGGAGGGGCCTGTGGGGCTGACCAGGATACTCTTGTCCGTCTTCTTGAACTCTGTCCCAGAGGAAGGTTAGGTCAGGTTAACCAGGTGCCCTAGGCTGCCGGGGGGATCTTCCTGCAGGCCCTGAGGACACACAGGCAGCCAGGCTGCTGCACCTGCAGTGTGGGGGTAACACAGGGGGCACCAGGCAGCCGCCATGGGGAGCTCTTGGGGAGGCGGCTGGAATGCTGGGCAGCAGGCACCTTCCAGCTGCAGACAAGGCTAGGTCTCTCAGCCACTGTCACACAGGCAGGCACACACATTTGTGGCCCCCAGAGGCGGGTCTTTTCATTCTTCCTTTGGGTACTGGGAATTGAACCCAGAGGTGCCTTACCACTGAGCTACATCCCCAGTCTGTTTATTTTTATTTTGGGTCTAAGTTGCCCAGGCTGGCCTTGAACTTGTGATTCTCCTGCCTCAAGCAGCAGGGATGACAGGTGTGTGAACCACTGTGCCCAGCTCACGATCAACCTTTTAAAGCCTGGGTTCTGGGGTAGTGCAGCTCAGCGGAGAGCACTTGCCCAGCATTAGGCCGGGCTCCCGTCTAGCAGTGCAAAAACACTGCACCAAACTTTGCTTTTGAAGCCAGCAAGGTGGAGCTGTCCTTCCTCCTGCTCCCAGTTCGAGCAGGACACCTGTGGCCAGCCTCTCACTTTGCCCTCGCCCTAGCACCTGGCAGCCCTGGAGGTGAGGGGCTCACAGCGGGTGCTGGCAGGGGTGAGGAGGGGCCTCCACCTCAGCCCTCAACCCCAAATTTTCCAGGGCCCATGGAAGCTGCCCTGCCTGCCTCAAAGGGACCCTGAGCTGGCTCCAGCTGCGTGATGCCAGGAGGAACATCTGCAAAAGCCCCGACTTACCTGCAGTGGTGTTTCTGTTCAACCCAAAGGTGACTTTTTTGGTGCTGCTGGGTGTTCTGTTCAGCTGCAGAAGAAAAGCAACAGTGCTGTGGCAGGTGCTGGCTCCTATCTGAGCTCTCTGGGGCTCGCCCAGGAGGGAGGTCCCAGTCTCTGCAGAGGCCAGAGGGCCAGTAGCACAAGCCCATACTCAACGCCTGCTCTGTGTCCATGAGACTCCGCTACCAGACATCCTGGCTGGTACCACTCTCTACCAGCACACAGCCTCCCAGCTGGAGGCCAGGCAGCCCTGCAGATGCCACGGGTAGTCACCAGCTCAGTCCTGGCCACAGGGTAGTGTTCCCAGTGAAGGAAGCTGAACAAGGTCAGGATGTCTGAAGACTACGGGATATGTGCTTATGACCCTGCTCGTTTCGTTCCAGAGTTTGTAAGTTTAATCTGCAGATGATATAAACTCAATTTGAGCAGACCTATAATAGAATCAAACTCCATGGGCAACTTCCACGCAGGAGGAATTCAGTTCATCAAAATTAACTGTATTCGGCAAAACCCATCCTGAGACGCCTGCTAGAGGCTTGAAACTCACTGTCAGGGGCTATTTGGTCTAGGATTGCATAGTGTCTGAATTGGGCACTGCTAATATTGATCTCCCCATAAAGAAAAGGTTTTGGAAACCTATAGGGCCACTATAAGCCTATAGGGGGAAATCTGCAATACCCCAGATCTGCACTGTTAGAGGAAAAGATACATGAACAACATGAAAAAACAAGGGAAGAAAATGATCCAAACAAATCTAGATTCTATATTAATAGAATCCAATGACAGTATGTTAGAAGAAATGTCAGAAAAGGACCTCAGATTATACATGATTAAGATGATTCGCGAAGCAAAGGATGAGATAAGAGAGCAAATGCAGGCAACGAATGATAATACCAATAAGCTGAAAGAGCACCTGCAGGAAGCAAAAGATCATTTCAACAAAGAGATAGAGATTCTCAAACAAAAAAACAAACAAAAAAACAAACGGAAATCCTTGAAATGAAGGAAACAATAAACCAAATAAAAACTCAATGGAAAGCATCACCAAAAGACTAGACCACTTGGAAGACAGAACCTCAGACAATGAAGACAAAATATTTAATCTCGAAAATAAAGTTGCCCAAACAGAGAAGATGGTAAGAAATCATGAACAGAATCTCCAAGAACTACAGGACACCATGAAAAGACCAAATTTAAGAATTACTGGGATTGAGGAAGGCACAGAGATACAAACCAAAGGAATGAACAACCTATTCAATGAAATAATATCAGAAAATTTTCCAAGCCTGAAGAATGAAATTGAAAATCAAATACAAGAAGCTTACAGAACACCAAATGCACAAAATCACAACAGATTCACACCAAGGCACATTATAATGAAAATGTCTAACATTCAAAATAAAGATAGGATTTTGAAGGCCGTGAGAGAAAAACATCAGATTACATATAGGGGGAGACCAATATGGATAGCAGCTGATTTCTCAACCCAGACTCTAAAAGCTAGAAGGGCCTGGAACAACGTATTTCAAGCTCTGAAAGAACATGGTTGCCAACCAAGAATCCTATACCCAGCAAAACTAACCTTCAGATTTGAAGATGAAATAAAATCCTTCCATGATAAACAAAAGTTAAAAGAATTTACAAATAGAAAGCCTGCGCTACAGAATGTTCTCAACAAAATATTCCAAGAGGAGGAAATGAAAAACAACAATGGAGGTCAGCAAAGGGAAGAACTACCTTAGAGAAAAACCACTCAAAGGAGAAACCAAGCCAACTTAAAAACCAAAAATAAGCCAAATGACTGGAAATACAAATCATATCTCAATAATAACCCTGAATGTTAATGGCCTAAACTCATCAATCAAAAGACACAGACTGGCAGAATGGATTAAAAAGAAAGACCCAACGATATGCTGCCTGCAAGAAACTCATCTCATAGAAAAAGACATCCACAGACTAAAGGTGAAAGGATGGGAAAAAACCTACCATGTGCATGGACTCAGTAAAAAAGCGGGGGTTTCCATCCTTGTATCAGATAAAGTGGACTTCAAGCCAAAGTTAGTCAGAAGGGGTAAAGAAGGACATTTCATCCTGCTTAAGGGAACCATAAATCAGGAAGACATAACGATAGTAAATATTTATGCCCCAAACAATGGTGCATCCCTGTACATCAAACAAATCCTTCTCAATTTCAGGAATCACATAGACCACAACACAATAATTCTGGGTGACTTTAACACACCGCTAGATCTATCACCACTAGATAGATCTTCCAAACAAAATCCAACCAAAGAAACCATAGAACTCAATAACACAATTAATAACCTAGACTTAATAGACATATATAGAATATTCCATCCATCAACAAGCGGATTCACTTTCTTCTCAGCAGCACATGGAACCTTCTCGAAAATAGACCATATGTCATGCCACAAAACAGCCCTTAGGAAATGCAAAAAAATAGAGATACTGCCTTGTGTTCCATCAGATCATAATGGACTGAGAATAGAAATCAATGACAAAATAAAAAAGAGAAATTACTGCAACACCTGGAGACTAAATAATACGCTACTGAATGAAACATGGATAACAAAAAACATCAGGGAGGAGATAAAAAAATTCTTAGAGGTCAAGGAGAACGACGATACAACATATCAAAATCTCTGGGACACTATGAAAGTGGTACTAAGAGGAAAATTCAATGCATGGAGTGCATTCCAGAAAAGAATGAAAAGCCAACAACTAAATGACCTACCATTACAGCTCAAAGTCCTAGAAAAAGAAGAACAGAATAACAGCAAAAGACAGGAAATAACTAAAATCAGAGCTGAAATCAATGAAATTGAAACAAAAGAAACAATTCAAAAAATTGACAAAACAAAAAGTTGGTTGAGAAAGTAAACAAAATAGACAAAACCTTAGCCATACTAACAAAGAGAAGGAGAGAGAAGACTCAAATTACTAAAATTCGTGATGAAAAAGGAAATACCACGACAGACACCACTGAGATACAGAACATAATGAGAAGCTACTTTGAAAATCTGTATTCCAACAAAATAGAAACTACCAAAGACACTGACAAATTTTTAGAGACATGCTCCTCCCAAACTGAACCAGGAGGACATACACAATTTAAACAGATCAATATCAAGCAATGAAATAGAAGAAGACATTAAAAGCCTACCATCCAAGAAAAGCCCAGGACCAGACGGATTCTCAGTCGAGTTCTACAAGACCTTCAAAGAAGAACTCATTCCAATACCTCTCAAAGTATTCAAAGAAATGGAAAAGGAGGGTACCCTACCAAACTCATTCTATGAAGCTAATATCACCCTTATACCCAAACCAGGAAAAGACACATCAAGGAAAGAAAATTTTAGACTAATATCCTTGATGAATATAGATGCAAAGATCCTTAACAAAATATTGGCAAACCATATCCAAAGACATATTAAGAAAATTGTGTACCACGATCAAGGGGGTTCATCCCTGGAATGCAAGGGTGGTTTAACATCTGTAAATAATAAACGTAATCCATCATGTCAATAGACTTAAGGATAAGAATCATATGGTTATTTCAATTGACGCAGAAAAAGCGTTCGACAAAATACAACACCCCTTCATGCTTAAAATACTAGAAAAAATAGGGATAGTAGGAATATACCTGAACATTGTAAAGGCTATTTATGCTAAGCCCATGGCCAACATCATTCTTAATGGAGAAAAACTGAAACCATTCCTTTAAAAATGGGAACAAGACAGGGGTGTCCTCTTTCACCACTTCTATTCAACATTGTCCTCGAAACTCTAGCCAGAGCAATTAGGCAGACCAAAGAAATTAAAGGGATACGAATAGGAAAAGAGGAACTTAAGCTGTCACCTATTTGCGGATGACATGATTCTATATTTAGAGGATCCAAAAACCTCCTCCAGCAAACTTCTAGACCTCATCAATGAATTCAGCAAAATAGCAGGCTATAAAATCAACACGCATAAATGTAAAGCATTTTTATACGCAAGGGACGAAACAGCTGAAAGGGAAATGAGGAAAACAACTCCATTTGCAATAGCCTCAAAAAAAAAAAAAAACAAAAAAAACAAAAAACTTGGGAATCAATCTAACCAAAGAGGCAAAAGATCTCTACAATGAAAACTATAAAACACTGAAGAAAGAAATTGAGGAAGACCTTAGAAGATGGAAAGATCTCCCAGGTTCTTGGATAGGCAGAATTAATATTGTCAAAATGGTCACACTACCAAAAGTGCTATACAGATTCAATGCAATTCCAATTAAAATCCCAATGACGTACCTTACAGAAATAGAGCAAGCAATCATGAAATTCATCTCGAAGAATAAGAAACCCAGAATAGCTAAAGCAATCCTTAGCAGGAAGAATGAAACAGGGGGTATTGCAATACCAGATCTTCAACTCTACTACAAAGCAACAGTAACAAAAACAGCATGGTATTGGCACCAAAATAGACAGGTAGATCAATGGTACAGAATAGAGGACACGGACACAAACCCAAATAAATACAATTTTCTCATACTAGACAAAGGTGCCAAAAATATGCAATGGAGAAAAGATAGCCTCTTCAACAAATGGTGCTGGGAAAACTGGAAATCCATATGCAACAGAATGAAACTAAAACCTCTATCTCTCACCCTGCACAAAACTCAACTGACAATGGATCAAGGACCTTGAAATCAGACCAGAGACCCTGCATCTTATAGAAGAAAAAGTAGGTCCAAATCTTCAACTTGTTGGCTTAGGATCAGACTTCCTTAACAGGATCCCATAGCACAAGAAATAAAAGCAAGAATCAACAACTGGGATAGATTCAAACTAAAAAGCTTTCTCTCAGCAAAGGAAACTATCAGCAATGCGAAGAGAGAGCCTACAGAGTGGGAGAATATCTTTGCCCCTCATACTTCAGACAGAGCACTAATTTCCAGACTATATAAAGAACTCAAAAAACTCTACACCAAGAATATGAATAATCCAATCAACAAATGGGCTAAGGATATGAACAGACACTTCACAGAAGAAGATCTACAAGCAATCAACAAACATATGAAAAAATGTTCACCATCTTTAGTAATAAGAGAAATGCAAATCAAAACTACACTAAGATTCCATCTCACCCCAATTAGAATGGCGATTATCAAGAACACAAGCAACAATAGGTGTTGGAGAGGATGTGGGAAAAAAGGTACATCATACATTGCTGATGGGGTTGCAAATTAGTGCAGCCACTCTGGAAAGCCGTGTGGAGATTCCCTAGAAAACTTGGAATGGAGCCACCATTTGACCCAGCTATCCCACTCCTCGGCCTATACCCAAAGGACTTAAAATCAGCGTACTACAGAGATACAGCCACATCAATGTTCATAGCTGCTCAATTCACAATAGCCAGACTGGAACCAACCTAGATGTCCTTCAACTGATGAATGGATAAAGAAACTGTGGTATATATACACAATGGAATATTACTCAGCTATAAAGAATAATAAAATTATGGCATTTGCAGGCAAATGGATGAAATTGGAGAATATCATGCTAAGTGAGATAAGCCAATCTCAAAAATCCAAAGGGCGAATGATCTCACTGATAGGCGGATGATGACACATAATAGGGGGTGGGAGGGGGGCAAGAATGGAGGAAGGAGGGACTGTATAGAGGGAATAGAGGGGTGGGAGGGGTGGGGGGGAGGAAAAAATAACAGAATGAATCAAACATCATTACCCTATGTAAATGTATGATTACGCAAGTGATATTCTGTTACTCCACGTACAAACAGAAACAACGTGTAGCCCATTTGTTTACAATTAAAAAAAAAAAAAAAAAAAGGAAAAAAAAAATTAACTGTATTCTTTCCTATTTGAAAAAGTCCTAGAGGCTGATCTGTTCTGATTGTGAAGCCCTTTCTAGAACCATGGGAATTTCCTGTCTCCGTCTCACTCCACTTGCCTCAGGCTCCACTCACGAGAGGAGTGCTGTGGCCTCGTAGACGTCCCACTGGCACCTGAGCCTTGACCTCCCAGTATGCTCCCAGACCCCCAAACCACCATGACGCCCCCGCTGAGGACGCATGCCTGAGGAGGGCGCACCTGGATGGCTCGCTCTGCAGGGCGGGTGGCAGCACTGCTCTTGGCTCTTCTGAAGAACAGGGGTTTTGGTAAGAAGAGGGTGTCAAACTTCACGAAGTCCTTTTCTGTCCTCAGTGGCTGCTTCTTCAAAGGGGAAATGCTGGTTCCCTAAGAGACCAAGGGCAAGAGGCCAAGGCGGGCAGGTCACAACACAGAGCGACCTGTGAGGCCCCAGCACACAGGATATGACCTAGGTCAGCAAGGTGAGAGTTCCTGGAACAGGAGTCCCAGGCCAGGTGTGCCAAGAGCCCTCCCGCCAGTAGAAGAGACCTCATCCGCAGGCCACTGCTCACCTGGGCACCATGCCACTAGGGGACAGAAATCGCTTCTCAGCAACTAAACCCACTTGTTCATCTGCATATCTAAACCCAAGCCCAGAGCTGAGTGCTTGCCGTTGAGAGTTTACCTGCTAAGTACCAACTCATTCTCTAACCTGGGACCAAAGACGTCAAGTGGGCAGCAGGTCTGGCATGGAGGGTAGGCACAGCAGCACAGGGTTCTCCTGAGTGGCTGTAGCCAGCAACCCACGAGCAGAGGCCTGGTCTGGCCCAGGACCTGGGAAGCCCAGCACTGTGGGTGCCACAGGGCAGTTTGGTGTTGGTGTCCCTGGCTTGCAGTCAGCTGCCTTCCCTCAGCAGACCTGGCAGACCAGGCCCCGGGCACTCCCCACTCTGCCAGCACAGTCGCTGGTGACACGTCAGCCCCGAGGAGAAAACACCTCCTAAAACTGGTTGCTAAGGGTGTGAGCCACCAGGTCTCTGCTGCTCCTGGAGGAGGGCAGCTCAGTCCAGGGAGAAGGGGACGCCACTACTCAGGCAAGTCTGTGTAGGAAGCCACCTCCAGTCTGGCCGAGGCTCTGCTCTGCCTCGCTGAGGCTTCTTACTGACCACAAACTCACTCACCTGGCCACCGAGGAGGCCTCAATGTCACAGCACTGCCATGTAGTGGGTCTAAAGGCTCGTGCTGAACAAAGGTCGGCAGGCTTTTCCTCTGAAGGGCCAGGGAGTAAATTTTCCGCTCTGGACCACTAGGTCTGTCACACCACTCAATTCTGTCACTGTGGAGTGAAAGTGACCACAGACAGTGCAAACATGCATAGCACAGCTGCCCCAACACAACCACGTCTGTCCGCCCTGATGCGGAAGCAGCGTGTACCCAGGGGCAGGGTGAGGCGCAGGCCAGCAGCTGGGCTCCTCCTCTACGCCTGACTCGAAAGATCTAAGCAGAGAGAGACAGTTCCTCTCACCAAACACCTAACCATACCGGAGAATCCTGGGCTTCCTCCTTTGCCAGAGGCCCCAGATGGGCCAGCTGGAGGAAGAAACAAGCGCAGCGCTGGAAGGAGCCTGCATCTGCTGGGGAGTGCTGCAGGGCAGCAGGGCTCGCCTGGGGAACCTCCTGCCCAGCACACCCTTCCCTAACCTTGGGGCGAGTGGCCTGGGGTGGAGGAGGTGGCTGGAAAGCACCTGCACTGGCCCTTGGATGGGCACCTGTTCTTCACTTGGGTGAGGACTGTTTTAAATCACGGTTTAAATCACGGCACCTTCTAAGCATTGCTGGTCCAGGTCGGACCATGCCCAGCAACCCGAACCCCTGCCACAGAGGGAGCAGGGCCTCAGCCTCCCTGCCTCGGGCCCTGCCCACCTTACCAGAGCTTGGATCTGCCTGACTCTGGATCCCAGTATTCCGTTGTGTTCTATCAAGTTAGACATTTCTTTCATCTTCTTCCTCTTCTTCAAAATCGTTGTTTTCTGACTGGACAGATTATAGAGGTCAAGGCTGCTGGGCTCTGCCTTCTTTTTCTGGGGCCTCCTGCACTGGGTCAGAGAGGCCTGGCCGCTGCCGTTGACAGGGAGTGCTCCAAGCTTCCTCTTCCTTTTCAGGACCTGGGCTCCATCTGTTGGGGAACCTCGGGTGGCAGGTCCCTGGGGATGGCCGCTGCCAGGGCCACTTCGAGCCCTGTCCTCCAGAGGCAGCTCTGTGGGGTCCCAGATCTCTCCCTGTGCCCCCAGGCTCTTTCTCTTCAGCCGCTTCCTCCTACTGTGCGTGGGGACAGAGGGGGGACGCTCCGAGCTGCTCTTCTCCCTGGTGCTGGACTCGGCCTCTGCTCTGGGTTCAGCTGCTCGCTCCTGTGGGGTCTGCCTCTGTGCAGGTGCAGGCTCCCCTCCCCCGCTCTGTGCTGGGGGTGTGGCTGCGTCCCTCAGGCCCCAAGTCTCAGACTGGGGGTGGCTCCTCTTCTTTTTTTTCCTTTTTCTTTTCTGAATGCTGCCTTCACTGTCCTCTTCCTCAGCAAGAAAGACTTTGTTTCCTATAAAATCAGAGACCAATAAACAAGCTCCCCAGGATTTGGGACGGCTGTGCCTGACTGGATTGGCACCCAGGGTCTCACACATGCAAGACAAGCTCTGTCACTGACCACACCCTAGGCCACGAGTTCTGTGATGCATCCCCTAGAAGAGTCCTGACCTGGGTGACCTGGTGACTCTGCATGCTGACATGTCCCCTTCCTCCCCCTGCAAGTCTCCTCTGTCTATTTTAGTGGAGGGGGATCAAAGGAGCCAGGTTCCTAATAATGTTAGGTCCGGAATTAAAAGCCGCAATGAAATCCCTACTCCAAGGATGAGACAAGGGTCCAGAGACACCCTGACACACACCTATATTCCCAGCAGCTTAGGAGGCTGAGGTAGGAGGATTGAAAGTTCCGAGCCAGTCTCAGCAATCAGTGACACATGTCTCAAAATAAAAAATAAAAAGGTCTGGGGTTGTGTTTGAGTGGTTAAGTACTCCTGGGTTAAATCTCCGATACCAAAACAAAAATAAAAATACAAACAAAAACACAGAGCAAGGAGACTCTTGCTCTGCCCACGATTCGTGCACTACCTCAAGTCCCTGGCCTCAACAGCACGCGCCCAGCGCTGCCCACAGCCCAGCTGCCTACTTTCGAGCCTCCCTGAGGTTAGGCCCGCAGCTGGCCTCCCTCCTTCCCCAAGTTGGCTTTCTCTAAGAGCTTACGTCTTTTTTTCTTATGTTTTCTTTGACAGAGGGCTTGATCATCTTCCTCAGCAGAAATGTCCTCAGGAAAACTGAGTCGAGGGATCCCACCTGTGAAACACCACAGCGACCTCTCAGCTTCCTGAGGGCCTTGATGCTGGCCCCTGCCCGAGCTAGCCAGGTCAGACTTCAGACCTTGATTTCTGCTTCCTCTCCACTACCCGACCCTGGAGGCTGTTACCACAGTAATTAGACATGTCACAAAGCTTTGTGGGTTTTACTAACTGTGGGTAACCCTTCTACGGCTCAGCCCTTGGGGCTAGGCAAGACCGGGCAGTCTCCAGCTTCACGGCTCAGCGGTACTTTTCCCAATTCCAAGCAACCAGCAGATGAGTGGGGAGTGGGCTCATTGGTCCACTCAGATGTAACCGAGCACATGGCAGCTTTCCCGTGGGGACAAATGACGTAACAGCAAATGAAAGGGACCCAGGGGCAGACTTCCTTCTTCATGAAGGACCATTCTGGAATCTCCCTAGTCCAATAAAAATTTGCCTAGTCAAAACGTAATAAAAACCAAGAAAAAGGGGCTGCTTACTCCTGGCCCTAGTGCTTATGGGGCGCCCAGGGCGCTGTGCTTGCTGCACTCCCCAGCCCTGTCTCAGGCCCTCCCGGAAGAACACAGTCAGGGCTACCATCTCTCAGCTGCTTTCAGTGAGCACCCTGGTCCAACTCCCTTTCTCAACGCCTGACAGAAATGTTCAGGAAGAACACCCTGAATTACTATGCTGACTCTCCTCACCTTCAGAGAGGCCTTGGAACCTGAAAAAGAAAACACAAAAGTTTATAGAGAAACACTTCTCTGTCTTTTGCAGACTCCAGCACAGAACTTGCAACACAGGCAGCGTTAGCTATCCTTAGCTCACTTCCTCCTCCAGCAGGAGGCCAGAGAGGAATTCCAGAGGGTGCATCACAAGGAGGGAGAAACCCAGGACAGAGTCGCCCTCCATCACCATGCACATAAAGACAGTGTCTGACTTGGTATAAATAAAACTAACAAGAAATTGAATTTCTTTTTTGAGGTACTGGGGATGAACACAGGACTGTGCACGTATCAGGCAAATGCTCTACCACTAAGATACATCTCTAGCCCTTTCTGTTTTTTATTTTGAGACTAAGTGCACGTATCAGGCAAATGCTCTACCACTAAGATACATCTCTAGCCCTTTCTGTTTTTTATTTTGAGACTAAGTTGCTCAGGCTGGCCTGGACATGAGATCCTCCCACCTCAGCCTTTCGAGTGGCTGGGATTAAAGATGTGCACTAAGGTGCCCAGATGAAATCCATTTTTTTCTCACTTATTTCTGAAGGCAAAAATATCTGTTTAACTGTCCCATGGAGACATACCATGTGGTGCTCTTATACATTTTTGGTGCATTAGAACAAGCCAGTGAGGGCTGAGGGCTGATGCTGTGGCCTTCAGTCGCCCAGCTATAAAACAGGGCAAGCTATAGAAGCTACTTCTAGGGGTCTTTTTAACATGAAAAAAGAAACACCTGTGCTCACACCCATGCCCAGACTGCAGAGTGTGCCCAGACAGCTGTTGCTCGTCTTGGGTCACAATGTGCACAGGCTCTGTGGTGCACTGCACGCTCATGACTGACCTGCTTCTGGCGCACTGACACCAAACACTGACTCAACACACCACGGTGGCATGACCCTGCTGGGGGTGGGGGCGACCGGTCCCCCACCCATCTTAGCACACCAACATAGGACTCTTCACCTATGACGTTAGACATCAGCAAGCTTCTTTTTACATTGACATTATCACATAACAGCTAAAAGTCAGGTGTGGTGGCACAAGCCTGAAATCCCACCACGTGGGAGGCTGAGGTAGGAGGATCACAAATTCCAGGTCAGCCTCAGCAACTTAGCGAGACCCTGTCTCAAAAAATAAAAAGGGCTGGGATGTAGGTCGTACCACAAAACAAAACAAAACAAAACCAGCAAACAGAGATGAGCATGAGGCTGGTGTTGTGGCTCAGTGGTAGAGCGCTCATCTAGCATGTGTGAGGCCCTGGGTTTGATCCCAGCACTGCATTTAAAAAAAAAAAAAAAAAAAAAAAAAAAGAGATGAGCAAGGCTGCATTTGAAGAATGGAACTTGAGGGGCAAGGGGCAGCAGCTCTCATTAGGCTTTCGGTTTATGTATATTACATTGCTATAAATAAAAATGAAAGGACAAAGGACAAAGGAGACCACCTAACCACTTACTTTTTGATTAGTTTGCAGAGACGCTTCCGGTTGAAGGGAGGGATGTTTTTCTTGTTGGTTATTTCCAAGAGTCGGTCCGCAACAGCCTTATAGTCAAACTACATTGCAAAACAACAGCCTTATAGCAAAGCAACGTGCCTGACTTTGGATGTGCACATTTACCAGTAAGAGAAGACCCCTAGGTGCAGGAGAATAGGCTCAGCACTCTCATGCTGAGGCAGTGACCAGGGTGGGAACCATCTTTGAAAGTCACCTCCTAGCTATCCGTCACCTAGGAGAAGCCAGGCAGTCAGCACATCATACCCCCTCCCTTTAAATTGCGATATAATATACACAATCAAATTTTCCTAGATGTGCTTCTTTTTAAGTTTAATCTAGATTTCCAACCTGTACTTGGTAGCACAATAAACTTTTTTAATTGCTGGAGCTGGCTCTGCAGATCTCAGCAATTAAAACGGGGACTAAGAGCTTTCCAAACTCCACTCTACTAAAACTCGTCTCCAGTAAGCTCACTCTAAGGAAGGTGACCTCAGGGGCAGAGGGATTAAGAGCGTCATGCCCCAGGCTCTACAGCATGATTACCCTAATTCTCTGGCCAGGCCACCCCCAGAAAGCCTGTGTTCTATAAAAAGCAAACACCCACCTGGAGAAGAAGCCCTGTGTCTTCCAAAGTGCCACAGTCCTTTCTTCCTCTTTCATCGCTGGCTCTCTCTCTCCTGGAGTGGCATTTGCTCAATGCTGTCAAAATACACCCCAGAACAAGATTCTTGACATGGCAAGTGTGCAGCAATGTGCTTCCCCAGGAGCAGCGTCTACCCATTTTGAAAACAAAGTGTTTCTTCCCAGAGAAAATCCTGCACTCACACTGGACAACCTCCCCACAGGGCTCTTCTGGTCATTCGGTCCTGGGAGGAGCACATGGCTCCTGCTCCTTGTGGTGATGCCACAGAACAGACAAACCCTCAGACATCACTGATGCCTCACACTTCCCTGCTACAGGCCGTCCTTCCCTTGAGGGAAGGCAAGCTCTGTTCAGGCGTGCAGGCACTCAGGCCGGTGGGACAGGGCTCTGAGCTGCTCCCACCTGTGAGGAAGGGAATGGACTTGCAGTCTGTGGTCAGCACTGGGGGAGTTCACCACCTCACTGGAAATCTTAAACAGCCTCAGCAGCCTTTACTTTACATACGGGATCAGAAGCATTTCAGATTTAGGAGTTTTCTGGATTTTGAAATATTTGCTTAGACTTCATTGCTGAACATCCCTAATCCAAAAATCTGAGATGTTCCAGACCCTGAAACTTCTTGTGTCACAATGATGCGTATTTATTTATTTATTTTGGTAATCGGGATAGAACCCAGGGGCACTTAAACACTGATTTTTTAATTTTTTATTTTGAGATAGGGTCTTGCTAAGTTGCTGAGGTTGGCTTTGAACTTGTGACCCTCCTGTCTCAGCCTCCTGAGTTGCTGGGATTACAGGTGTGCATCACTGTTCCTGGCTTCCTTCCAGATTTTTTAAAGCAAATACTAATATTGGTCTTCCACCAAAAAAAAAAAAGAAGAAAAAAAAAAAAAAAAAAGGAAAAAAAAAAAAAAAGGTGTTTTAAATTTTTAAAATATTATTACCAAGTTTCCTTTGCTGGGGGATGAACACAGGGCCTTGAGCATTCTAGACCGTGTTCTACAACTAGACTGCACCCTCAGTGCTGAAATTCTGCTTTTTAAAAAAAATTTCCTAAATTGGTGCATTGTAGCTGTACATAAGAGTGGGATTTGTGGTTACGTATTTGTATGTGCACACAATGACATAACTTGACCAATATCACTCCCCAGCACTTCTCCCTCTCTCCCTGCCTCTTACTCCTGGAATTTCTGCTTTTTAGTGGCTACACGCATTTCAAAAGGCGGTGAACTCTGACCTAATTGTTCACTTCACTCTGTGCACTGAGATGCCACACACCATTGTGAGGGTTTTGATGGTCTGCAACTGCAGAGGTATACTGTTCATAAAGTTCCAGGGACACAGAACAGTGTAACAGTGTCAGCCCACAGTGGGTAGCTAAACACCAGGAGACGGAAAGAAGAGCCACCAGAAGGCCAGTGAGTTCCTGATCACCTGCAGAGCTCTGCGGAGGAGGCGTTCACAGACACATCTGATGTGTTCAGACACATCAGAGGGAACGAAAACAACCAGAAGACCCCAATACCTGAGCAAGGACAATGGTGGAGCCCTCACAGAATTCAGCTCCTAGGAGACAAAAGGTGTGTGCTTGGGGCTCCCCAAGGCCCCCAGGGGGTGGCAAATGCCTTCATGCACTCCACTCCCTTTCTAGGGAGGGGGCCAGGCACAGCCACATTCCACGAGTCAACTCTGGGCTATATTCAGTGAGAAGATAGCAAGGGTTTTATTTTATTTTTTGGTACTGGGAACTGAACACAGGGGTGCTTGGCTACTGAGCCACATCACCAGACAGGGTCTCATTAAGTTGCTTAGTGTCTTGCTAAGTTGCGGAGGCTGGCTGTGAACTCGTGATCCTCCTGCCTCAGCCCCTGAGCTGCTGGCACTACACGCGTGCACCACTGCACCCAGCCATCAAGTGTGTAAGTAGTGTTTGCTTGATGGGAATTAAAAACGACAACAAAACCCCAAAGACAGAAGAAAGACCAGGAGGTCTCACCTGTCTTCTTTCTGCCGACTGCCTTTTTCCAAGCTGCCTCGTTTTCAAACGCCTCCTCTTCAGAGAGGTCACCATCACCCACTTTGGTTTTCTGCTCCTCCACTGTGTCTTCAGGTATGAGAGGAGACTGATCTACAATGACTTCAAAAACACCCCTAGCTATAGTCTGTACCAGTGTGTGGCTGAGGGTAGAAGCACAGCGGAGAGAACGCGATTAAAACGCCATCTGCACCTTGCACCAAGGAGTGCAGCAGACGAGCAGCAGAGCAGCACCGAGCCGCGGGATGGCAGCCCATGCAGGCACAGTGGGCAGAACTCTGGGTGTGGGCAGACACTCCAGCAACGAGCGGGTCAAACCCTGAAGGAGGACAGTCCCATCACTGCACAGTGCGTCCAAGGCCTCACTGACGGGAACTGAGGATGTGGTGTTCTGTGCTCTGGACACTCATCCTAACTGTCCTGCACTGTGCTCACCACAGGCCCCTGCCCGCTCCTAAGTATCTACTGAAGCAGTACAAACACATGTGGTGAGTCACTTACTCCTTGGTCTTGGCAGCAATTTTGCAGAATGGGTCAATAAACTTGAGGTTCTGATCCGCCAAAAGCTGTAATTTAGACATAAAATAATAAAAAAGAATGAAACAAAACACAAATCCAGGCCCTTCTCCTTCCTGACATCCTGGAAAGGGAACCATGTGTACCTGCACAGGCTGAGTCAGAAGCAGTGATTCCTGTCTTCTAGCCCCAAATGTGCTATGAAAGCTGCAGAGGCCTGGTAGGCTTAAGGTCATGGCCATCTTCCAGCCTTCTGGGTACCTTAGTGCAGTAACCCAAAGGATCACCAACCTGGCCAGCGCTACTCTGTGATACAAAGACTCTCTCCCTACGAGAAGCTCTATGTGGGTACTACCTCAAAATGTGAGATGAAGGTATTCTTGTTCTTTTTCTGTGGGGGCGGACTGAACCCAGGGTGTTTAACCACTGAGCTACATCCCCAGTCCCTTCTGTATTTTGTTTAGAGACAGGGTCTCACTGAATTGCTTAGGGCCCCACTAAGTTGCTGAGGCTGGCTTTGAACTCGTGATCCTCCTGCCTTAGCCTCCTGAGACACTGGGATTACAGGCGTGTGCCACTGAGCCTGGCTATTATCCTTAATATAACATTTACTTTGTTTTGGGTACTAGAGATTGAACCCAGGGGTGCTTTACCACTGAGCAATATCCACAGACCTTTCTACTTTGGCTAAGCTTTCCAGGTCAGATTTGAACTTGTGGCCCTCCTGCCCCATCCTCCTGAGTTGCTGGGATTATAGGTACATACAAGTGCACCTGGCTGTTTTCTTTTAACAAAGAGAGAAAAAAAAAGTTCTCTATAGAACACTTGCGAAAGAAAAAAAGTCAAAATTGTTCATCTTTCCAATTTTAGATAATTATCTATGTAGTAAAAATACACTTCATACCATTTGTATAGCGTTATGATTTGGATGTGAGGTGTCCCCCAAGAGCTAAAGTGTGAGGCAATGCAAGAAGGTTCAGATAAGAAATAGCTGGGTTACAAGAGACTTAATCAAATCAATGAATTAATCACCTGATAGGATATGAGATTAATTAAATGGTAACTGAGGGCAGGTGGGTGTGGCTGGAGGTGGGCATCGATATATTTTATATCTGGAGGGTGAAGTCTCTCTCTGCTTCCTGATCACCATGTGAGCTGCTTCCCTCTGCCATACTCTTCCACCATGTTCAGCCTCACCTCCAGCCCTGAGGAATGGAGCTGGCGTTCTATGGACTAAGACCTCTGAAGCCATGAGCCCCCAGATAAACTTTTCCTCTGCTAACGTTGGTCTGGTCAGGTCCTTCAATCACGGTAGTGAAATGGCTGACTAACACACATAGCTTTGTCTGTTGCCTTCCCCCACTCACTCCTTTGAAAATACTATATCCTGAGGATTTCTCCACATTACTGAATTCTCTGTAGGGTATTTTTCTTGGGGGTGGGTGGGTACCAGGGATTGAACTTAGGGGCACTGAGCCACATCCCCACCCTATTTTGTATTTTATCTAGAGACAGGGTCTCACTGAATTGTTTAGCGCCTCGCTTTTGCTGAGGCTGGCTTTGAACTCCCAAACCTCTTGCCTCAGCCTCCTAAGATGCTGGGATTATAGGTGTATTCACCTTGTCTGGCTCTGTAGGTATTTTTTTTTTTTTTTTTTTTTTGGGTGCTGGGGATCGAACCCAGGGCCTTGTGCTTATAAGGCAAGTACTCTACCAACTGAGCTATCTCCCCAGCCCCTGTAGGTATTTTTAATTGTTTCTTTTCCTTTCTCTCTTTTTTTTGGTACTGGGAATTGAAACCAGGGGTGCTTAACCACTGAGTCATATCCCTAGCCCTTTTTATTTTATTTTTAAAAATTTGAGGCAGGGTCTTGCTAAGTTGCTTAGGACCTCAATAAGTTGCTGAGGTTGACCTTGAACTTGCAACCCTCCTGTCTCAGCCTCCCAAGCTGCTGGGATCACAGGTGTGTGCCACCATGGCCCAGTTCTCTCTCTCTTTTTAAAAAAATTTTAAAAAATTCACACATATTCACACACATATTCACACATTGTACACAAATGGAGCATAACTTCTCATTCCTCTGGCTGTACATGGTGCTGAGTAACACCAGTAGTGTGATCATACATGTATACAAGGTAATGTCTGTCTCATTCCACCATCCTTCCCATCCCCACCACTCCACCCCTCCTCTCACTCCCCTCTGCACAATCCAAAGTTCCTTCATTCTTCCCAATCACCCCCGCCAACCCAGCACCAACCTGGAAGTTCGTAAGCAGGGGTAAGTCATGTTAGGAAAAAAGAGAAAGGGCAGGGAGGAGGGGTGGGCCTGTTATTCTCCTAATTTTCTCATGTTTACAGTGTCTCACATCTCTAAAATGAAACGAAGCTAAGTTTCAGAGACAAAGGTTGGGGGCAGTGTGAGCCAAAGAAGTAACAGGCAGCCAAACCCTGCTGACTGGGAGGTAGGCCCAGAAGATCTGCCTTCCATGGTTGCCGGGCAACACGTGTAAACAGCACAGGATCATAGCCACTAACTACAGTGCCAGTCAGGTGTTCTCTGTCCACTTCTCCCTGCTCTCTCTTTGAAGAGGCAGGGTCTTGCTATGTTGGTCCTGAATTCCAGGGCTCAAATGACCCTCCTGCCTAAGGCTCCAGGTAACTGGGACCACAGGGGTGCAACATTGTGCCTGGCTCCATTGTTTTCCAATGCCATACACATCACGGTGCACAGTCGTTGTCCACATGTCCTACCAGTTGCCTGGTGCACATTCCCATGTTGGGAATGACTTGGCGAAGGTGGAACCCATTCTACTACTGTCACTGGTACTGAGTGCCAATGGGTGGCACTTTGCTGACAACTCTTCCAAGCAACTGTGGTCTTGTCACACTGCTGGCAGAACGCCAAACTGCTTCTTACCTCTTTCCCTCCCACTTTGGATAGTTCGTCCAGATAAATATCGATGAAATGGAATTTCACTCCATCAGGAGACCGGCTCTCAGGACACAAGATCTCCTTCATCAGAACATCTAGAAAAACCTTGATTTGGCTAAGGAAAAAAACATGATTCTTTTAATGACAGCATGCCAACACTTCTCTCTTTCCCAAGAGAAAACAAAGCCCCGCCCGCCACAGAAGCCCAGCTGCTTCGTGCCTTCACTGGGCGCCCTCCCTGGGGAAGGATGCTTTTGGCTCCTCACGGCAGCACCCTATGGGATTACTGCACAGATAGGCAACTCAGGCTTTCTGATTCAGAAAACACCTGATCATCCTGCGAGTGCTTTTTTGGTTACTGGGGATCGGCCAGAGCTTTGTGCATGCCAGGCGACACTACTGCTGAGGAACTCCCAGGCTTTCTTCACTGTCCTTAGGGTCACCAAATGCTAACTCAAATACTTCACCAACCTTTCCTCCCAGCCACTCCGTTTCAGAACTTCAAAAGACTGTCTCAGGACCAGGCGAATCAGCTATAGACAGACAATTTTGTTATAAAAGGCAAAGTAAGAAATGTTAATAGCTTGTCAGAATAAGGAGACCAAATGAAACTGGTGCTGCCTGGATCCCCAAAATGAAACAATATCCCTAATAAATATGATAACATATTTAACTTACAGATCCAAGAATGTTCACCAATGATCCCCAAGTTTACCCTCAACAGCTAGAAGAGCTGCAGAGAACCTTCCCCAAATACCTAATGCTGCCCAACAGCCTCACTTACCTGGCGCTTGCTCTACTTCAGACAAAAATAATTTTTTTTTTTAGTGCTGGTGATCAAACCCAGGGCCTAGCACACAGTGGGCAAGTGCTCTGCCACTGAGCTAAATCCCCAACTCTCCTCCATTGCTTTTATGATGTAGAACTTTCTTTCTGCACAGGAGTTGTTTCTTCTCAGTACTGGTGAATGAACCCAGGGCCCTGTGCGTGACAAGCAAGCACTCTACCACTGAGCTACAACCCCAGACTATTTTATTTTGAGACACTGTCTCACTAAGTTGCTGAGGCTGGCCTTGAACATCTGAACCCCGTGGCTCAGCCTCCCAGCTGGAACCGCAGGTGTGTGCCACCGAGCACGGCTGCACATGAGATCTTAGTCGATGTGGACAAAGGCACGCGGACCTTACCATGTAGTATTTGTCCAGGCGCAGCTTGTCTATTCCCTTCCATTCTCGATTTATGGTTTGCCAGAAGGTCTGAATGAACAGGTGTTCTGCAGGGAATAAGAGATTCTGAATGCTTGGTTCCTGTGTTAGCGTATGACCAATAGCAAGAAGATAGTGAGAGAAACGAGTGCTTATTATCTCAAAAATTCTTGGGTAGCTAAACAATCTGGCCAATCATTGAATACACTTGATAATTTCCAAAAATAGATTACAATACCAGCAAGATTAGTGAGTCCTCCCCACCAGAGCATTCTCTGGAGCAGGTTTCTTTACCTACTGTAAAGCCTGATCCACATCTACGAACCCCTTCCCCCGCACCCACTGAAACACATGTTCATCTGGAGGAACACTCACATGCTCCACGTGGACTAGTTTTCACCTGCTTCAGGTGTCATATAGGGGAGCTTTAGCACAGGCAGTCTGGTCTTATCTTCTGAGCCATGATGCTAGCATGTTTTCACTGAGAACACTTGCTGATTTCTGTCTTGAATTTACTACTTCTCAGAGTAAAATTCTTTCTCAATATATTAAACCTACGCTATGCATCATTCAATGTCCTTCACTGTGAGCTAAACCAGAACCACTGCGGTTACTCAAATCACTGCGATGGTTTTGCTCTGGGGAATGCTACGCAGAACACACTCTGTCATCCTTTCTTCCTTTATAAATAATCCAAGTCTGTCTCAGCAATCTTAATTTTCCCTTCTGTCTTCTTTTTGGTAGAGGAGCTTCTTTGTACTTGGCTACCAGTGGTGTTCTCTATCTAACCTTGGAGAGCATGGACCTGCCAGAGGTACCGAACACTAGGCGTATGAATGGATGGCTGTTGAGAGTGGCCAAGTGACTCAGAACCTGGTTGAGGTTCTAATCTTTGTTGAGTGACTTTGCACAAGGTGTCCCCATACTCTCTTAGAAGTTGCTACCTCTGTCTACAAGCTTTTAAAACAAGAAAGGCTTGTTGCCTGATGACCACACAATACAGCACCAGGCTCATGCTAAACAAGCATCCTGGAAAACAGGGACTCTGAAGGAAGGAAAAGAAACAACACTGACTAGGTTTCCCAGGCAAATTACCAAATGCGATGAACAAGGAAGTTTTGAAAGTCATGAAAACATCAGGACTTACGAGCCTCTGAGCTGTTAACAACATGGATGAGTTGGGAAATAGTGTTCGCTAGCTCCTCCTGTAAAGGTGGGTTGGGGAGAAACATGGGGGTTATTACGTGTAGCACCACCAAGGCAGCACTGTGGCCTGCATCCTCCTCCCACCCTGCTGGCGGGAAAGCCTGCGCTGCCTGCTCTAGTGGGCTGCCACTGAGGGGCGGCTCTGAGCACCTGCTGTCTTCAAGTGTGGAACCTCAACTTCAGTGGGTCACTATGCTGACTTGACGTGTGTCGGGAATGGGCTAAGCTGCGGGTTTAAAAGCACCTAGTAAGCTGTTCAACGACCCACAGGAGGCCTACACTGACGGTCTATCCCTGGTTTTAAAACTGTAATTAAGCTGAGATTGTATCAAAATCCCCAAATGCTATGAAAGACAGAAGACACAGGATTGCTTCCCTAGAGGCTGAACACTGGGGTTCTCACTCCAGAGACCCAATACGTTGGGTCAGAAAGTCCTCTACTTGGCTTGGCCAGAGTAGGTAGGAATACAAAGGTTAGACAGGACGCTCCTAGGCTCTGCCCTGGACAAAATGTCCTCTGAAGACCACACTGGCCAAGGTGCAGTGGGCATGGCCTGTGAAGAAGCCTGCCTGGCAGAGTCAACAAAAGCCTCCATCCGCCAGGTCCCTGGGCATGAAAGGCCCTCAGTGCACTGCTCACATTTCACCTATCCTAATTTTCCTTCCTTTTAATGAACTCCAGACTTGAAAATGTTGTTTATTGGTCCTTTCTTCACTAAAGCTGCTGGTTGTCAGTTCTGAATGAATAAAAAATATTCTGCCCTGCTAACCTGCTCAAAATATGTTCAGTAGTGTGAATGTAAGAAATCCACACAAGCTGCTACCGGCATGGGGGTAGTGGCAAGGCTGCGCGGAGGAGCCCAGCAGGAAACACTGTGCACCAGGACCTGTGCGCCAGTGGCTTGCACGTTTCCAGGAGGCTCGCTCCTCCACTGGCAGAGGTGGGCCTGCTTTCAGAAGGTGGCTGTCTAGGAGATGAGAAGCAGCCTCTAACAGTGCTGGTCGTGGGGCTGAGCGTACTCCGCAGACAGGGACCAAGGCTCACACACGCTGGGTGTGGTATGGTTCCCCTGAGTTTCAGTGGTTAGAAGCTTTAGCCACCAGGGTCTGGCCGCCTGCTCTGTAAAGAACTGTAGTACAGCCACACGGGGCCAGAGGTGGGCGTGGAGCCTGCCTCTCGAAGTTTCTTAAGACTAGTGCTTCCTTTCGCTCCTTTTGTCCACAAGGAGTAAACTTGACAGAGAAGAAACAGAAATTTTAAAACAGACAATGCAAAACCTACCATGGTATCTATGAAATGATGACAGAAGTCTACGACTTAGAATGTCCATTGTATCTGAAAGATGATTGACCTAACAGCTGGCGCAGCGTCCCTTTCTGCTCAGGCGAGAGCTGAGGAAACGGCTCCTGGACGCACTCATTCTCATCTGCTTAGGAATGCTGGGGCACTGACTGTCAACATCAAGTCTCTCACCACCGTGCCAGAGGTCCAGGAACACGACAAAGGGGCTGGGTTACCTGCAGAAGGGGTTCATCCTGCACCCACATGCAGTAGAAGAGTCCTTTCCATATTTTTAGGAGTTCTTCTTGGCTGAAACCTCCTGCAGAGCAAAAGAACACACACACACAAACACACACAAACAAATCTTACTTTAGAGTCTACACATTTCCTTTCTTAAAGCTTAAGAGGGCTATCGAAGTGATGGAAACATTACCACATGCACGTAATTCTCTTCTAACCCCAAGCCTTGTTTCTTAAATTTGAAGGACACGTTTTCTACATTATAATGAACACGTGGACCGCACACATAGCTTCACTGGCCATGGAGAGGGCACTATGAAGACATGTCCTTACCAGCCAAGAAATACAAGGAAACAAGTGTGACTGCAATAGCTTCAGCCCACAGGGTGGAGGGTGCAGCTTAGTGGTGGAGTGCCTGCCTGGGTTTGAGACCCTGAGTTCGATCCCTCCAAACCAAAACCAAACAAACTGACCCACAAGGTGGCCATTATAGAACCAGTACCCCCTCAAGCACTGCCTGCTTAAAACTGCAAATTTCACAAATGATGCAGGACTCTCCAATCACATGAATTCTCTAGCAACTGGCAGACTTACTGAAGAACAGAAAGTCAGGCAGGCTGAGGATGCAGGAGGCTCCCAACAGCAGACCCGAGAGGACGTGAGAGTCAAAGGAAAGGTCCTGTGGAAACTGACACGGCTTTGGGATATTTTTGCAAAAGTGCCCCTTAGTTTTAAGGATCCTACTGAGGTTAACTGCTGCTGTACCCAGTCTCCTTCTGCTCGCTGGGCAATTTTAGCTGATACTGAATGTACCCTGGATTGGTTTTATTCTTACTCTAGCCCCTCTCCTTTGCCTCTATGAATGAACCACCAGCCTGTAACTGACTCAGGAGTCACGAAACATGCTAAGCCATGCAAGGAATAAAAATGAGAGGCAAGTTTCCACTCCTGGAGCTCAAGACCATGGCTAGGGATCAACATCCTCAAGTGTCCATGTGCTACAAATGTCTTCACTGACACCTCACTAGGAGTGATGGGAGAATCTTTGGGAGCAGCAGACTGGGGAACACTAGATGAATGCAAACAAGAAGTATGGACTTTGATTTGTCATGCAAATCAGCAGACTGGGTATTACATGATAGTAAGAATGTTTTTAAGGTAGGACGAGGGTACTGTGGTTATGAGTCCTTATCTTTCAGACATACATGCTGAGGTGTCTGAAAATGGAGTGAGATACCTGGGTTTTGGTTCACAAGAACCTAGAGGGAAGGAGGAAAGGGCAGACTGACAACCTGGCCCGGCACTGGCAAATGCCAAAGCAGAGAAATGAGGACAATTGGGCTGGGGTTGAGGCTTAGTGGTAGTGTGCTTGCCTAGCACTTGTGAAGCACTGGGTTCAATCCTCAGCACCACATAAAAATAAATAAATAAAATAAAGGTGTTGTACCTATCTACAACTAATTTTTTAAAAAATGAGGACACTTTTTATATGTTTGAAATATTCCTCAACATAAAGAAAAAAGGATGCCATAAGTGTTGAAGAATTTTTTTTTTTTTTTTTTTTTTTTGTGGTGCTGGGGATCGAACCCAGGGCCTTGAGCATGCAAGGCAAGCACTCTACCAACTGAGCTACATCCCCAGCCCCAATGTTGAAGAATTTATAAGCAAAGAGGATTAAAGGAGCAGCGTTACTGTGAGGCCAGGGCCTGGCACTCCTGGTTTTTGGGGCTGGTTCTGGAGTAGCTGCACTGCTATTTCCTGCCCAGGTTGCCCAATTTCAGGGCAGAGATGTGGAGGGGAGCAGAGGTCTGGTGGGGCTCATGCTACACAGAGGAAAGGAAGAAGCAGTGGGGGCTTAAGTCAGATCATAGGAATTTTTTGGAGAGCACATGACACTTTCTGCTCAGGCTCTGAAGTCTATTTTCCACTAGACCTGGAGCACACAGCCGTTTTCTGTGCTCAGTCACCCCTCACAGGAAGACAGTGTGCCTGAGAGCAGATTCTACCCAGGGAGCAGAGCCTCAATGGAGAAACACGGGGCTCTGGTACCACTGGCTGGTGGCATGGAGCGTCATTTTACACTTAGAGCTAGTGTGGCTTGGAGGTTCTGTTGATTAGCAACTGAAGAGTTCTACTGAAAACACATTTTTATTGCAAAAAATCCGTGTTCTAACATTCAAAATTCATAGTCAAGTGTGCCTTGTTCATTGCCTCCCAAATTCCAGTCTCTTCCCCAGAGGGGCAACTACTATCTACCTAATGCATTTCTTTCTAGATCTTTCCTATGCATATGCAGAACAGTTACCTGTATTGTGGAAAAGCATAGCTATGTGTTAGAATGTATGTATGACAATCTTCTGTATTCTTGCTTTTCTCACTTAAAGCTGCTTGGTGTATGTTTATCTCCAGACAGTTCTCAAGCCAATGGTAAGCAACAACGTGATACACCCAATAATTTTGGACAGTCCACACCTATCAAAGTCAAAGGAATAATATGATGTGCTAGAGACCTGTATGGAAAAACAGAAGATTCTAATAAAGTTAAAGTAACAGCACAGTCTGGACAGTGGGCAGGGATATGAAAGCACATTCTGTCTCATTTCAGCTGAAGGAAGCCACAAAGTACAGCGGAGACCAATAGGTGGTCAGGCCCCAGATTGCTGTGTACAAGAGTGCAGTACCAGAAAACTGTCTACTGACCTTTGGAACTTAGTCCCCTTACTGTACAAGGTATATAGTCAAGGTCAAAATGAAAGGCACACTCGAGAAGCATGAAAGTGAAGCATGTTCAACAGGGGGATGTGGTTATGATCAGCTCACTTTTTAGCCATAGTCTATCCAAGTGTGCCACCATGCCTGGCTAGATTTAGTTATTTTATTTTTTTGGTACTAGGAATTGAACCCAGAGGTGCTTTATCACTGATATTTCCAATCCTTTTTATTTTGAGACAGGGTTTCACTAAGTTGCTTGGGTCCTGCTCAGTGGCTGGGCCTGGCCTCAAATTTGTGATCCTCTTGCCTCAGCCTCTGGAGTTACTGGGATTACAGGTGTGTGCCATCATGCCTGGCTAGGTTCAGTTATTTTAAAACGAGTAAGGTGAACATGAAAGTGAGACATGCAGACACAGGAAATACCAGTAAGTTTTGAAATGAGAACACTGAACAGCAATAGGTCCCCAGGATGTGAGCACGGAAGTCACTCAGGATAGGGGCAGTGACACACTAACTCAGCCCAGGGTCAGAACAAGCATACTCCTACTTGTCAAGACTCCAGGGTGAGAGAGTTGCCCCATCACCCCAATGACTCTAAGACACCTCGGTCACAGACACTGTTGTTTTATGTCTCCAAAGAAAGCAATGATGTGAATGAAACCATCACAGGTTAATTTAAGATTCATCCCAATTTTAGGGGGGAATTTTTTTTTTTTTTTTGGACATGGGATTGAACCCATGTCTATGACTGAGGTATATCCCCCGCCACTTTTTTTGTTTTTTGAGATGAGGATCTCACCAAGTTGCTTAGGTTGTGTTAACCTTTTGATCCTCCTGACTCAGACTCCTGAGTAGCTGGGATGACAGGCACACACAATCCTGTATGGCAGATGTTAAAATTTTAAAGTTGTAGAATTGATAAGACCTACTGTAGGGATTGCTGGGTGTGGTGGTGCATGCCTATAATCCTGGTGACTCAGGAGGCTAAGACAGAAGGATTCCAAGTGGAGGCTAACCTCAGCAACTTAGGGAGGCCCTGTCTCAAAATAAAAAATAAAAAGGGCTGAGGATATAGCTCAATGGTAAATCTCCCCTGAGTTCACTTTCCAGTATCAAAGAAAAAAAAGATGGGGATTGACTGTTTAGTTCAGTGTCAATATTAGGGTACATAATAATAGCACACACCTGGTGCTTCCTAAATGTTTGCTGAATATATGAATTAATGAACCAGTCAGGACAAATGAGCTGTCATGAACCAAAACCACTATGATTTCATGTGATGGGGACTCATGGCTAAAGCACAAGAGCAATATTACACTGTTTGAAGTTGTACAAAGATTTCTAATTTGTTTCAAGACTACAGAGCTATTTATTTATGTTGCTGGCAGTTAAAACACTTCCTGACAAGATGCAAAAAAATCCTGAGTCTGTCAATGAGAGTCAAATGTCAGGAACTTGTGTTTCTATTTGGATGGAGCATATCTGTGGAAGAGACCTTGGTTTTTCTTGTCTATTATTGCTAAGACATCTACCCTACAGGTATTTTTGAAGGCCAACTATACTCCATGCAATGTGGGGAAGGTGGTGAATACAAGTAACTGGGTGTGGTGGGTGCTAACAAGGCAGGAACCCAGGGCATTGGTGTAAACTGACAGGCCTCAGGCAACTTTAGCCGGGTGCTAAATTTGAAGTACTGGGCCTGCTCACCAAAGGGGTTTGAGCAACAGGTTGTTTGGATGTCTCAGGTCCAGATGTACTGCATCTGACTTTGCTCTTGTCCACAGCCAGGCCCTCCTAAGTTGGATATGCTCCCACATCAAGCTAAGAGAACAGACAGAGCTGACTGTATTTGGAGGAAGAATGGCACATCAACGGATAATTAAGAAGCAATCTGCTACAGTAGAGACAGCACTGTTTGGCGATACTGAACTGAATGCTGGAAATAAGAAGGGGTAGGCTTCTTTGCAAAGTGAGCAGGAGGCAGAGGAGCAGCAGCAAGAGCAAGTTTTGGGGGGAAACCCTGTCTGGGGAACTTTGGGCATGGAGGCTGAGGTACCTGTGGGACATCTGAGTGGAGTGCTGGGCTAGCAGTTTAAATTTAAGAACCACTGCCATACATATATGGGAAACTACAAGAGTAAACTGACTCTTTGACACGGGGATGCCAAACAGAATGTCAAGAAATCTCATCTTCACTCCTCAGACTTCCCACCAAAGTTTAATTTTCTTTTCTTTTTTATTCGGGATATGTGTGTGATCTTTTGTGATTTCAACATAAAACAAAGAATGTCAGTAACGGGGGAAACAATGCTCTTTTAAACGGATTTCAGTTCTGCTACTATTAGCAGTAACTAAGCCAAACTTTTGCCACCTCGTTGCAACGAAAACGCAACATAAAACCTCCATCGCCCATTTCAGTTCATACCTTAAGTGCTCACTCAAGCGATCCCCTTTAGGTCAGGTAAATAAATACTTCCACGCACTCCACTGCCTGCATTTCCAGCTTCACCTCCGGAGCCCTCTGCCCAACTAGCGGTCTCCGCGCCATTCCCGGGGCAGCTCGGCTCCGCCCGCATTTCCTGCGCACGGCGGGCTTCCCCGCGGGCGTCCGACCTCCGCCGAGCGGCCCGCGTCCACTCGAGCGCATTACCTGCCCGCGTCCCAGCCGCGCTCACGCACGCTCCACCTGGCCTGGCCGGCTCGCGAGCCTCCAGGGCAGGGGCCGGTCTTCTCCCCGCGCCCGGCATCTAACGGCGATGTCGAGTCGCCAGCCCGGGCCAGGTCTCGGCTCCGCCGCTGACTGTCGGCAAACCCCGGACCCCCGCCGCTCCCGCCCAGCGCGGCCCTGGCACTGCACGCGGGCGGCTGGCAGCGCGCCTCGGCGATCGCGACGCGGGCCCTGGGCCGCGGCGGACCCCGCGGGCGCCCACCTGTCTCGCTCTGCGTCTTCACGCTGAGGTACTGGCGCAGCTTCCTCACCGCGCGGTCGCGGACGCCCTTCTCGCTGGACGCCAGTCGCTGAGCAAACTGGACCTCGGCAGGCTGCATGGCGGGGGCCATCGCGCCCGCCCGAGCATCGCCAGCCGCGCGCCCGCGGCCCGGCCGCGCCTGCGCAGAGGGGCGGCGCACGCCGATGGCGTCACAGAGGCGTCGCCCGCCGCGCATTCGGGGCGCCCGCGTGGTCCGGGAGCGGCTCCGGCCGTGGGAGGAGCCGCCCAGCCTCACCGCGTGGTGCCGGCGCTGTCATTGGTTTGCCACGGCTCAGGGCGGTCGGCCGCGAGGTTAGCCAGGGTCGGGTCTTGTCCGGAAGGAGACAGGCGGCTGGCCTCAAATGGCCTGGAATGCTAAAGCACGCTTAGCAAAGCCCGGTCAGGCCAGCTCTCCTGCGATGCGCACCCACCGAGGTTCCCAGGATCTGAGCCCGAAGAGCAGGCCCTTCTGGGGCCTGCTTAGCCTGCGAACGGGCAGACCCTCCCGGCCGGCCACCGCGTGGTTCCGGCAGGGCCAGTGCACTCCCCCTGGAGCCCAGTGCCCTGATGAGCGGCTGCGGATGGGGAGTGCGGCGGCACTTGGAACAGGGGCAGGTGTGTGGACTGCGGAGGGAACCGCCGCCTCCACCCCGTATCCTGGGGCAGGTGTAGGGGTGTCCAGTGCCCAGTGACCTGTCCCACCCTTTCCCCCTGCATCTTGTGGGAAGGGTGCGGGATGCCAAAGGAATCACCTGTTCCCTCACTGGGCATCCTGAGCCCAATGACGATTGTGGTGTGGCCAGAACCTCCCCCGCTTCCGACCCCTTTCCCCCAACTTCCTAGGGCAGACTGGGGGAGTGAGTAGACCTACAAGTCCTCTGGCCTTTTAAACATTTGCACTTTAGGGGAGTGGGATCAGTGAAGGCTGCTTGCCGATCCGCAGAGGGGAAATTTTTAACGGTTGTGCTAATTTTGGGATCATCTAAGACAGAACCGAATTTGCTGGATTAAGTGACTCCCCTAAACTTAGGGTGGTTATATTATTTGATGTCACCTGGAAGAAACAACTCTCCTGGGGACACAAAAGTTCATCCCTTGAAATGAAAGCCGCTGGACGAGGGCCAGGATTTCTGCAGGGGCAGCCCCCTGCAGTGCTTCTCACCAAAAGAGAAAGGACTATTTGGGTTTTATTTGACATTTACTTCTGGGTTTCACTTTTCGTATACTTTGCAGTTAACAAGTGTTTAAAACTTGGGCTAAACCAGAAGATCAGAGCGGGACCTCCCTGGGTCCACCCCTCGACCCGGAGGCAGAGGATGCGGCGCAAACTCCAGGAGCTTTGAACCTCGCGGCTCTCCATACGGACCCTTCGGACCCGGCGTGGTCTCGTTCCCGCGCTTTCTGGCGTGCAGGGGTCAGAGGGTGCTGCGCAGGCGCACGGAGCCGAGGCGGCGGTCATGGGCGAGGCGGCAGGTGCTGAGGAGGCCTGCAGGGTCAGTCGCGAGGGCACCTTTACGCCGTTCGCCCCGCGGCGGGCCTCACTCCGAGAGCGAGGAGCGGTCCGCACGACCCCGTGCGCCGGGCAGGGGCCGGCTGGGGACGCGGCTTCTCGATGCCCTCGAAGGCGTGGCCGGGGCGCGGCGGGCGGGTTGCGAAGGCGGCGTCATGGCTGCTTAGCTGTGACCACCGCGGCCCGAGGGCCACGAGTGCTGGGAGCAGGTCCGGTTGCGGCCGCGTCCGCTCCGCGTCCCGCCGGCTGCGGCCTGGCGTTGAGAGGTGGGGTCCGGGCTCCGGCCCCTCTCCCCTGGGTGCCGCCCTGAGCTTCGCCCCAGCCCCTCCGCAGTCCAGATGAGGCCGCTGTTGACTTGAGGCATGAGAGACGCAGCCGGCTCGCGCTGCTGGCTTCAGTCATCTGAAGAGACGTTTAATAATCTTGAAGGTCTTCGTTTTTTAGCACATGGGAACTAAAGAAGAATTCGTTAAAGTCAGGAAGAAGGACCTGGAACGGCTGACAACTGAAGTGATGCAAATACGGGACTTTTTACCCAGAATACTAAACGGGGAGGTCCTGGAAAGCTTCCAGAAATTAAAGATCGTAGAAAAAAGTGAGTCCTGGTTCATTTTTAGCAGTCTCATTAGTCATTGGTGATCTAATAGAGCAGATTTATCTTATGTACATAACTACAAAATAATCGTAAATAAATTTTAAGGTGTTGTGATAGTACTTGTAATTACCTTAGGGAGAATGAGAAGACTTGTGGAGCTCCCCTTAAACAGGAACTTGACAGAAGTATGTTGGGTTGGAGGAAAGGTTGCCAGTTTTCTGTAGTGTCTGTTACTAGCTTCTCTTTCTGTCCTGTTCTCTACCTTGGCAGAAGAATTTTATGCTTTTTGTCTCTGAAAAACTCTACTCTGTAAATTAAAGATCCTGCCATCTTGCAGCCTCACGTGGGATTAATGGAGCTGTAGAGATAGCTGAATCTGTGTGCACTTGTCCCTGGGTGGATGGGAAGGTCAGCTTCTAGCTTTGATTTAAGGCAAGGATTTTGAAAACCTGTCCATTCACACTGTTGAGCTTCAGACTGAGCCATCATGGCAAGTACCAGTATAGGACCCTCTTAAAGTTCTTGAAAGTATTTTGAGATTGATTCAGTACTTGCCTGGTTGAGGCTGCATCACCATCAAGTCAACCTTTGAGGATTAAGACTAATTCCCCATGATCATTTTGGATTCTTCAATGTTTGCCCTAACTTAATCAGTCTGAGATCTCTAGGTGTAGGCCTGTAGTTTGACAAGATCAGGTTTGACTGACTGCAAAGTAGGAGACCACATTCCAGAGGAACTGGCAGGCATCTCACAAAAGATGAGGATAGTATTATTATAGGACTTGGGGACAGAAGATGCAGGCTGCCTCTGTCACAGTGACTGCAGACCAGGATGTGGTGTTCTTTCTTACTGTAAAATCTCAAAAACAGCAGTTTCTAAGAGTTGGATTTTTCAGAGCGAGGCTTCTCAGTGAATAAGTCTGTAATACCTCAAAGGGTTATTGTGACACTTTTCAGTTGCAGTGTCTTTAGTTTCCTGTTAATTTTGCAGCTGACTTTTTCTGCCTGCTCTTGTAGCTTGATTAATGGCAGGACAAATTTTCATTTTCTCAGCAAACTAATTTTTACTTTCTCACATTGACTCATGATAACCATTCCTCTGTCCCCATTTCACACTGGCTTACCTCATTCTTAGAGTACCACTCCCTGCCCCAGTTGGAGACTTTAGAGTCCCTTGTCTGTTCCAGTCCCATTAGTGCATCCTATATATTTTGCTTCAGAGATGCATCCTGACTTCCTTCAGGTTGCCTCCATCTGCACTGCATTATTTCACTTAAATCTTGTGCTTGCCTCCTCCAGGCAGTGTTGACCCCTTGCCAGCCTGAGTAATCTTTGGCATGTCAACCTGATCACATCATTCCTCTGTTCGAGTGTTCAACAGTTGCTCTTTGCTCTTAGGATAAAGACGGGCCAGCCAACAAATCCATTACCACCCAAATACCTAAACCAGGTCAGATCACGGCTTAAAGGACTTCATGTTGCTGGATACAACCTCCGTCTTGTGTCATTGTCTACTCTGGCTGCCCAGATGTGTCTTCCCTCATTGAAGTCATATTCTCTGTGCTGTTCCTTTCAACAGTTTGTGTTTTTCCCATTTTGCTTTGTTAGTTGATGGGTGGGCAGGGCCTCTGTTTTTATTTATTGTTATCTTTACCTGGCTGGATATTTGGTCTTGTAGGATTGTCCTGTCTGCACGCTCCTTTTTCTGAATTGCAGTGTTACGATGCTCACGTGCTTCTAGAAACCTGGTGTTCAGAGAGAGAAGGATCAAACTGACCTGGGTTATTGCAGAGGGTTCACTGTGGACTAAGAACCCGAGCTGATGAGAAGGATTTTTGCTTTTGTGGACTAACTTAAAAGGTGGCCTCCTAAAGCACCTGTCATCTAATTTTTTGCTCTTGAGTTCTTACCATTTAGGAAAGATATGAAGGAAAATGGTATTTCACTCTTTTTTTTTAAGGCCTATATTTGGTAGCCTTGGCCTTCCCATGGACCTGTCTTCCCGGTTTAATTGCTTGTAACATGATTGAGAATGGAACCACAGAGGAAATGCAGAGATCACACTGTGGCACCAAGAAGTGTTTTGGCATGGTGATTCTTCCTTCTTCCCACCAGCCCTGTGGTCCAATAGGTTATTGGCTTTGCTTGGTGTTGGCTTATTTTGCTTTTAGAAGCAGGTGTGGGCATCTAGTAACAGACCATGGGCAACCTGAAGGTGCAAACAAATGTCAGGGAAGGAATAGAGGGAAGCTGTTTACCTGTTTTCAGAAGTTTCCTTTAGAGTGTAGGTGAAGTTCTGTTTGGGTGGCTTCTGTGGATTTAGGCTGTAAATGTAACTTGCAAGCCAGCTTCAGAGCCTGAGTTGATGGAATGAGCATAGGGAGTGACTGATGCTAGCATAGGAGCTACCTTGGGAAGGTGGTCAAGGTAAGTGGTGCTTAGGAATAATGATGATGTGTTGCCTGAGCATTTTCAGGGACTTAGCACTGAGGAGAGAGGGAAAGGGAAGATGTTAAAATCTAGGGTGGTGGCACGTATGGAAGTCTTAAATGGGAGTGAGAGGATGGGTTATGGGTTCATCAGTTGGTTTTTCTTCTGTGCAGAGTAAGAATTGGGGTATAGTAGAACTGAGGACAGTAAAGGTGAGTAGTTTAGAGGACAAATAGTCTTGGATCATTTTTAGTTGAAATGAACCACTTGGAAGTTCCTATGTAGAAATGACTTCCGAGTAGCGATTCAGGTGATATTTTCACAAGGATGGCTTTTGCATCTGAATGTAGGATAGGTTGGAGGGGATTGGGTGGGAGATGGAGGGAAGCAGCGTTAGTGTTCCTCAAGGGAGCTTCTGGGCTCTGTTGAACTCTGATCTGGATGAAGCAGAAGGGAAATGAGAAGAAGCAACTAGTCCTGGTGATGAAGTGTGGAGACAGTTATGCTTGGGTCAGCTGAGGAATTGTGGAGTGAGGGGAGCCATCTCTCTCTTGCTTTCAATCTAGTATTTCAGTGTTTTTGTGTCTATTAAATGGGGACAGTAATGCTTACCAAGTTTAAGATGAGAAAACTCTTCTAAAGTGCTTGACCTAGGGCCTGTCCTTGGGAACTCTCAGTAGATAGTACCTCCCAGCTGTGGGATCCACTTGAGCTCTGGTGTAATGCAGAGTATGCTCCAATTCACAACCCGGCAGCTTTAAACACCATTGCTTAGTAAATTTGGAGAAGGTATTGGAAGTTTTGAATAAGAAACCTGGGTTGATCCCAGTTCTGTTCTTTATTTGCGTAACCCCCAGCTTCAGGTTTTTCTGCCTGTAAAGTGGGGGTGTCCACAGTGTTCACAGTGACTGCTCACTCTGTGTCTTATCCCTTTTCATCCTTTATTCATCCATCAGGGGGCTTCAAAATTTTGTTTTCAACTGGGAGAATTCTCTTTGCTTTTAAAATAAAATTTCACACATAGCTGGTGGTTCCATATGTAAAATATGTAAAGATCGTATATTTTCTGTGTTATTTTTAAAAATTCAACTTTAGAACATTTGCTTATGCGATCGGTGGGTACAGTAAGAGTGTTGTGATTAAAACAAAAATTCAATATTAGGGATTTTGGAAGACAGTTGCATTGTTATCCTCTGCATCCAATTTTCTGTTTTGGTTTTAATAGTAAAGTAGCCAGGAAATTGCAGATGATAATTTTCAGATAGGTCACCAGGCAACAAGAGGGCCCTTTCCAGTTAAACTGGTTTGGGGGTTTTGTTTTAATACAGATAACCAAGATGTCTTCCTTCATTGGTGAGTGATGATCTTGGGAACAGATGATGAAAAAGCTTGTTAAATCTTCATTAGCATATAGAAAATATTTTTCATGTATTATGTTATATTTGAGTTTTTTTTTTTTTTTTTTTATATACTGGGAATTGAATCCAGAAGGGCTCTACCACTGCACAACATCCTCAGCCTTTTTTACTTTTTATTGTGAGATGTGGTTTTGCTAAGTCGTTGAGTCTGGTCTTTAACTTGAGAGCTCCTGCCTTAGCCTTCTTAGTAACTGGGATTACAGATATGTACTGCTGTACCAGGCTGCATTTGAGGTGATAAATGATATAATTGGAAAAAAAAGGTACCTCTTGACAACTTGGTGGTAGTCTATCAGGTATTCAGAGTCTCAGGGGTGTTGGAATTAGTTTAATTTTGTATGTTGACACCAAGCAAAATTTCAGGTTCATTTCTGACATACCTTAGTTTCAACTTTTTAAAATTTATTTTAATAAGTATATTTAAATGTTATTACTGTAAAACAGGCTTGTTGTGGTCATTGAAAATATCAGCAATGCATACAAACTGGTGTAACCCTAATATACAGGCGAGAGATTTGAACAACTAATTTTCTTGAGCAGTGAAAAGTTTTTAAAATTTTAGGTTTGTCTACCAGCATCTAGCCTATGTCAGCTTTGTCAGTAGAACTTTATGTGGTGATGACATGAAATCCTTACTGTCCATATCTTTTTCATATAGTGCCTGCCTATGTGGTCAGCTGACCTAGCACTCTTTTTTGACAGGACAGCTTCCCCCACCCTCCCCATGCCCAGTGTTCTTGACATAAGTCATAAGTGGCCATATAAGTGTGGGTCTGATTTTGGATTTTTTTGTTAGTTTTTATCAGTATCATTATACAGTATTTAATTTTTTTTTTCAAAACTATGAATTGAACCCAGGGGTACTTAACCATGGAGCTAAATCCCCAGTGCTTTTTATTTTATATTTTATTTTTTATTTTATTTTGAGACAGGATCTCACTAAGCTACCCAGAATGGCTTCAAATTTATGATCCTCCTTCCTCAGCCTACTCTGTAATTGGGATTACTGGCATAGACCACCATACCTGGCTATTATTTCTTTATTCTAGTTCTCTGATGAAATTCTCTTGTGGTCTACATTCAAGAACATAGTAATCAGTTATTTTGAAGTCTGTATCTGGTAAATATGATCTCTGAGTCACTTGTGGGTCTGCTTTTGTTGTCTGCTTTTCTTCTTTGTAGGCCTAGTGTTTTTTTTTTTTATTGGTTAACAGGGTTTTTTCTTTTTTTTTTTTTTTTCCCCCGGTACTGGGGATCAAACTCAGGCCTTGTGCTTGCAAGGCAAGCACTCTACCAGCTGAGCTATCTCCCCAGCCCTAACAGGGTTTTTTTTTGTTGTTGTTGTTTTGTTTTGTTTTAAAACATGAAAACTGACTCTGCATGATGGTATTTTTTCCTGCATGATTTTTTGGTGCAGAGGGTTCTGCCAGACATTTAAAAGAAGAGTAAGAGTTGATCACCTTAATCCAGTCAGAGATTAAGCTGGTTCATGACTGGCTCTCTTATCAGTTCCAACTGGCCTCTTTCTAGTTCATTCTCATTTTCATTCAAGGGAGTTCAGTTTACCAAAGTCAGCTCACCTTGGCAGGCCTTGACTGCCAGTTTTTCTCTCTTGTGTGCCATGGGTGTAATTATAACTCTGCTGGGCAACTTGGCCTCTTCATTCATTTCTTGGTTCCACAGCCTCTCTGCTGCTTCTTACAAATTGACTGAGTGCTTTGAGGAGAGAAATGGTGCCCCTGTTAGCTCATTTGTCTATTTCCATTTTCTCCAGGATCATGATCCACTCATTTGTTTTGATAGTCCTGCACTTTAGTCCCCCAGTTTCATGGGACTGTTGGATGCTCCATCTAGTTTTGCTGTTTCTTTGCCTGTGTTGCTTTTGAGTACACAGAGGCCTCAGGAAGAGTTGGGCCCCCGTGCATTGGAATATTTTGCTCATTTCTGGGTCTTGTTATAAATTTGTAATTTTTAAATTAAGTCAGAAGTTTTAAAGGTATTATAAAACGGATATATTAATTGTGTATAGAACTGTAATTTCAAGTCACTCTCAGGTTCTTAGCAGCAGCTCTGAAAACCATAGCACTGTGTGATTTATGGGCTGTTTAGGTAAGTTTCCTGAAAATTTGATATTAATAAGAAGCAGGGGGAACCTCTGTTTTAGCTCTGAGAAGAATTCTTTCTGGTCCATAGAAGTATGAACTGGAGAAAGAATTATGGAGAGTGGAAGAGAAGTAAGAACGAAGAACAGGTCATTAATTTGACCTGGAGTTTATTTCAGAGTGAATCTGTCCATGTCTTGGTGGGGAACAAAAGGAGCAAGAGTACAGTGAAGAGATGACTTGCAAAGTTGTTGCAGGGTTGTGGGAACTAGCATCCAGGAGCTGGCAAGGGTAGAGCATGATCACCTGCCCTAGAGGAGCCAGAGTGAGAGAGTTACCAGCTGGGTGACGTGTGCCTCTGTATGATGGAGTTCTGCAGGGAACATGCAGTGAGAAGTAGCTGTCTTAACCTGTTTTCTCCTGTCCTCTGGTTTCCTTCAGGGCCTGCCCTGTCTACATCCAGCAGGAAGCCACAGGACAAGGAGCCAGTTACTGTGGATGTTGACATCAACCTTTTTGGGACACAAAGCAGGGTGAACTTGAGGGCTGCCTGGAATACAGGAAAGTGTAAAAAAGAAAATAGAAAGGAGCTTATGCACAGAGGAGGCGAAAGGTTAGCTAGATGGAGAAGTTGGAGCCAGGTAGGTTTGAATATCACTCCAGATCCCCAAGTTACGTACGTGTAGACAGGTAAAAAACAAAATCCTCAAGACTCTCTTTGGAAAACACTTCAAAATCCATTTGACTTCAGCAAGATTGGTCTTAGTTTTTGTGATGTATTTTTTTCAGGTCTTTCAGTGAATTTATTTCATCTGTCAGGTGGGCATTTATTATATACCTGATATTTGTCAAGGATTGCTAGGCAGAGAGGGGATATAAAAAGGATAAGATTTGATCCATTCCTTGACAGTTTCAGGTAGGCCGGGGAGTTTGGCATGCAGATAAAAGAAGGGCATATGGCATATACCCTGGCTGTGCCAGGGTGGGAATACATTTTGATTAGTCATATATTTTCCTCATTTTATAAAAGATTAAGGCTTTTATGTGGTTTAAGAAGCAGATTTGTCGTCAGTGCAATTTAAAAAAATGCTAATTCCATGTTATGATTCCAACTTTTCCCTCCCTCCTTCACTCCCTTTGATTTGTTTAAAAATTTTGATAGCTAATTAAAGCATTAGAATGGACACTAGGATTTCAAGTGCATTTGTTTATTAACTGAGGTGTTATTTAGTTTTTAAAAATGAATATTAACTTTTTTTTTTTTTCACCTTTTCAACATTTTTGGAATCTGTAAGGAATATACCAAGGGGGGGGATCATTGAGATTTTACCGCACTGGATGTGGGTAAATCACTAGCACTATTGCTCTGGTACATTTCAATGCTGGGTGGAGGGCTCTTTGTGAAGGAAGGGTCTTGTGTTGTTCTAACGTTGAGATCTTGCAGTCGAGACTGTGAAATGGGGAGGAAGAGCACATGACCATCCAGAAGAGAGTCTGGATTAATAGATGCTGTAACCCTCTGCCCCTATAATGGTTGTAACCTTGCTGTTGTCTGGGTGCAGCAGTGGGGAGCTGCTGAGAATGGCATAACAGCAGAGCTGGCCTCAGGAAACTGCCCTGAGAGGTTGGGCGCTCATGACTTGGGACTGCAGGAACCACTGGAGGACCTCATGCAGCTTGGATCTTCTCATTCCTCTATGATTGTATACTGGTTACTTTAAGGAATTCACAGGTGTACATGAGGTGGTCGTAACCTGTAAGGAATATGAGAACAGGGAAGATCCAAACATATAGGCAATGTAGCATAAATAGTATCTCATAGATGCTGTATGACTGGAAAAGGTAGAAGAAGAAAGGATCCTTCCATTTTAGGTTTTGGAGGAAGAATGGCCCTGCTGATGCCTTGAGTTTGGATTTGTAGCCTCTATACCTGTGAGATAATACATTATTGTTGTTCTAAATCACCCAGTTTGTGGTACTTTGTTACCACACCTCCAGGAAGCTAATAGACTACCCAAATCTCAGTTCAAAATAGAAATGGAACCCAGTGTAATATACTGTAAATTCTTTTCCGATCCTATCAGAGAGTGATAAAAATAAAATTTAGTGGCTCATTAAAAAGCCTTTATTTTTGTTTTATGACTGTTACTTTGATAAAAGCAAATACATTAATGGAAGAGATTGATGATTTGTTGTAAACATGCCATGTGTTATAGGTAGAAGCTGATCCTTCTGGATAGTCTTCATTTCTTTGATGTTTTAGAAGTCCTTTTCATTTATAGCTCTCAGCCTTCCTCACAAATAAATTGAGCATTAAGAGATCGGCATTCTAGGGCTGGGACTGTAGCTCAGTGGTAGAGCCTTGTACGTGTGAGGTACTGGGTTCAATCCTCAGCACCACATTAAAAATAATACACAAAAAGATATTTCATCTATTTATAACTTAAAAAAATCAGCATCCTCACGTTATTAAAACTATTAAGCTGGGTCTGGTGGTGCATGCCTGTAATTCCAGGCACTCAAGAGGTTGAGGCAGGAGGATTGAAAGTTTGAGGGCTGACGGGCAATTTAGTGAGACCCTACCTCAAAATAAAATAGAAGGGATTGTGTTGTAGCCAAAATAGTCCAAGGTAGAGAGCACTTGCCTAGCATGTACAGTGCCCTGGGTTCAGTCATCTGTGCTGCAAAAAACCAAAGAAATACCACCAAAAAAAAAAAACAACCCCAAAAAACAAAAATTAAAACTGAAAAAAGGATTGTAGTTTCAGAAAATACATTGATGTTGAATTGGTCTTTAGTTCCTCTGTGCAATAAGCCTTGCCTTCATTCAGTTTATATAGTTAGATTTGAGAGTTCACCTTCATTTTGTTTATTTTTAAAATAAATTTCGTTTCTGGTTGTAGGTGGACACAATACCTTTATTGTATTCATTATGTGGTGCTGAGGATGGAACCCAGTGCCACATGCATTCATGCTGTGCCACTGAGCCACAACCCCAGCCCCACCTTCATTTTGAATGCTGAGAACTAACAGTTGAAATAGAATTGAGACTGGGTGGCAGGCCCCATTTTAATACCTAGGGTCGGGTAAGGTAATACTTTGTCTTTTTTTTTTTCTTTTGTAGTAGTGGGGATTGAACCTAGGGCCTTGCACATGCTAGGCAGGTGTTCTACTGCTGAGCTACACTCCTGGCCCCCTAATTTTTTTTTTTTTTTTTAATTTTGAGACAAGATTTCACTAAGTTGCTCAGGCTGGCCTTGAAATTACAGTCCTTCCACTTCATCTTTGTGTATAGCTGAGATTATGGGTATGTGCCATCATGCTAAGCTAGAATAATGTCTTGACTAGATATAATGTATCACTGACGACCCTTATTATTTCTTTCCCTGGGTTTTAAACAAATTGCAAAAGCAATATAGTCTTCATTTAGCAGCTACAGGTAATCAAATAACCACGTTTTTCTCTGTTCAAGGGTAAGGAAGGAGGAATATATAAAGAAGTAAAATTCATTCATGTGACAGATATTTAGGTAGTGCCTGCTATATTCCATATACTTTTCCACACCCTTGGAGTTCAGCACAAAACAAAAGAAAATCCCTGCCTGTGGTAGGTGGCAAGCAGTGGGCCAGGTTGAAAAGTACAGTAGTTAGGAGGGGGCAGCAGTGCTCCCATCTGGGCACATGGTGGCGGCCTCACACAGTGGAAAGAGGCTGCCACCTCTGAGTGCGCTTGGCTGTCTTCCTCCTCGCTGACCTGAGTGTTGTGGCATTACCCTGTTGCTTTGTGTGTTCATCGACAGGGTCACAGCCAGCCATAGAGAGCAAGAGATCATGACTTTACCTTAATGAAGAAGTCTTTTGGGGGAGTCAGAATTCTTACAGATTTTTATGCAATAAGGATGGTAGAGATGTAATTTCCTGTTTTCTTTACTGTGTACAAGTAATATGTAGTTTAATGGTAGAAGCAAACTTTAAGGGTTAACTGCAAAGAGGAAATTCTAAACCACTGATAGTTTTGTCCTAGTTCTTTTTTTCATTTTGTTTCTTTTTGTCTGACTGCATGTGGTATGTATATGGTATATGATTCTGTATGTGTGCATATGTATAAATACTATCTTTATTCAACACAAATATGCAACTGCATAGTTTTTAAAGCGTAGTAGTCATTGGTAGTTGATTTCTTAGGTATCCAGGAATAGTGGGACAAAATAAAGAATCCCAGTAAAAGTCATGTCATTGTTCAACATATCTTAAAAGAGCAGAAAAGACAACTCAGATTTAAGGAAGAAGAAATAGCCCAAGTGATGTCACCTTAGTTTCCAAGAAACATTTTAAGAGAAGCTTTGCCAGCTAGTTTCATAATCTCTAGCTGGTCTGAATATTGACCTTTAGGTTCTAATCTTCTTTCTTAGGCAGGGTCTCTAGAAAACTTAGAGACTGCCTTCGTTTCTTCTTCCACAGCTTTTGGGATGTCATGTAGTTCTCAGCAGTCCCTAGGAATTTATTTCGGCTTCTCTGGCCTTCTCAGACCACTGGGTTAAAGCACTGTCCCTTCTCACTTTTTGCATTTTTGTGTTACGGGGCATGGAACCCAGAAGCTCGTGTATGCTAGGCCGGTACTCAACCACTGAGCTGTATCACCAGTCTTTTTTTTTTTTTTTTTTTTTGATACCAGGGATTGAACCCAGGGGTATTTAACCTCTGAACCACATCCCCTGCCATTTTTATTTTTTATTCTGAAACCAGGTCTCACTAAGTTGCTCAGGCTGGCCTTGAACTTGTGATCTTCCTACCTCAGCCTCCATACCCCTGCTCTTTTGCCCATTCTTAATTGAGTACTGGTTTGTTAGTCTTTTCTCCTCGAGGGTAGAGTACTGTTGTTTGCTAGCTGTCACTTTTTTTTTTTTTTTTTTTTTTTTTTTGGTACCAGGGATTGGACCCAGGGGCTTTTAACCAGTGAGCCACATCCCCAGCCCTTTTAAAATATTTTATTAGAGACGGGGTCTCATTGAGTTGCTTAGGGCCTCGCTAAGTTGGTGAGGCTGGCTTTGAACTCAAGATCCTTCTACCTCAGCCTCTGGAGCCACTGGGCAGCTGTCACTCTTAATTTAAGAGACTCTCCCTCATTACAGGGGCCTTTGTTACCTTTTGTATTTGCTGTTTCACAGAGTGATTGGATGAGTGCCTGTGCTGCCTGTGCATTGTGTTGTCCTTTGATTTTGTTAGTTGTGAGGGATGAGGCTGTTGTCCTGAAGCAGTTATTCTCAAAGTGTGGTTTTCAGACATTAAAAATGTGAGAGATTCTCAGGCCCACCCAGGCCCACTGTAAGAAACTCCATGGATGGGGCCTAAATCCTCTGAGTGATTCTGATATATGCTTAAGTTTGAGAATCACTGTCCTAAAGTATTGATGTTGAATCAGAGAAGTTATACCATCAGTTTTTAGCACCGTTCTCTTAAAATCTTGGACTATGTGGGTGTAAAAATGATGATTTTCCTGGGTGTGGAAGTGCACACCTATAATGCCAGTTACCAGGGAGACTGAAGCAGGAAGACTGCACGTTCAAGGCCAGCCTGGGAAACTTGGTATGACTGACTCATAATAAAAAATAAAAAGACTGGGGATATAGCTCAGTAAGCATTAGGCTCTGAGTTCAACCCCTAGTACTGACAAAATACAATTAAAAATTTGTGTTATGTATTTGATTTTTTGAACATAAGTATTTCTAAAACAAAAATATTTCAAGTTGATTTTTGTTGGCCATTTGACTCATCAACTAAGTGAATGTGGTGGAGAGGGAGCATGACGTAGTTCTGCCCCTTACTACAGCATTTTCTCCTCTTGATCTCTGCTGCTTCCCTCCTCCATTGACTGCTTCTGCAGTTGTTCCCATTGAGTCAGTCTGCCAGTTGGCGGGACGTGCTGTGTGAATCAGCCTGTGCTGGCACGGTCAACTCACTGAGCTGCTTTCTGCTTTTTGTGGAGCAGCTATAAGTCTGCCATGAGACAGTTGGGCTTCTGTGCTCTGCCTTCCGTCCTTTAAATAACATTTTCTTAAAGTACATGTCTGGCAGTAAAGTGAGGCCTTAAAAGCACAAAACAAAACAATAAAAGAAGCCTTTCCCCTATGGGCTTAAAAGCTGATAGAACTTTTAAGAATGTAGGACTTTTAAGAATTTTGGTTATTCAGAAATGTGAATATTGTGAGCTAAGAAGACAGTGTAGGCTTTACCAAGGGAGGACTTAGGAGAGATCCTTGATTTGGCATGTCCTCTGAGTATTTTTATGCCTCTTTCTCCTAGACCTGGAAAGGAAAGAGCAAGAATTGGAGCAGCTGAAATTGGACTGCGAGCATTTCAAAGCCCGCCTGGAAACGGTGCAGGCCGACAGTGGGAGGGAGAAGAAGGTAGGGTGCTGGCACTGGCTCCTCTGCAGTCAGGTCCGTGGGCTTGCTGCCTTTTGCTCCTGATGAGCAGTGCGTCTTACAGTTTGTCTTGGTAGGAATTACATTTTTATGTGTGTATTCTGAATGGGTTGGAAGGCAGGTGAGCAGTTGGATTTTATAATCATTTAACATGTAGATTGCTTGCTTGGTGCCTTTTAATTTTATATCTAAAAGTTCACTCCAAAGCATAAAAGGCTCATAATGTAATAAACTGGGGAAAATATTGTATACATCATGACTGAAAATAAGAGACATATTAAATCAGAAGTAGTTATAATTGATATAGGTATTTGATGATATTTTAGAAGTAACCAATTTTATTCTGTTAGGAGATGCTATAATATTTCTTCAAAATATTTAAAAATTTTAGCATCATAAATTATTTCTTCTATAAAACTAGATTGGTTTGGGGGCTTGTATATCTTTTTATTTTAGAATAATGAAACAATAATAGTGCTAATAATAGCAGCTGGTATGTTGGATGTGTATTGTGTGCTGGCAGGTGGTGTTACAGCTATCTGAGTCTTGTGCTTCTCCCAGCACAGGAGTGTCAGCAAGTGCTGCTGCTGGTAGTTACTGCTTATGTGCTAACCTGTGTTTCATATGACATCCTCATGTAAAGGAATTCTGAATGTTTATGGCTTCTACAGAGGTTTCCAAAACTGAGCAAGCAGAAACAGGCTAGGAGTTTTATTCTTAAATTTGAGTTGGGTTGAATAGCTCATACTTAGGTTGAAAGTTTAGTTTTGTCATATTCTGTTTAGATCGTGATAAACTAAATTGTCAGTTTGGTTAGTTGCAGACTAAACATTTCATGGTCTGAAAGGTGACCAACAGGCAAGAAATAATTTGATAAATGTAAAAAATGTAGTCCATTGTTCCTGTCCTTCATTAAATTGCTGAGATACCTTGTTAAGGCTGAAGCTTAAATTGAGCAGAATCTTAGATTTCTTTATTATTATTATTATTATTACTATTATTATTATTATTTTGGTACTGGAGATTGAACCCAGGGACACTTAACCACTGAGCTACATCCCCAGCCCTTTTATTTTGAGACAGGGTCTTGCTAAGTTGCTGAGGCTGGCCTTAAATTTGCAATCCTCTGGCCTTAGCCTCCTGAGTTACTGAGATTAAAGGTGTTCAGTAGTCATGGAAAAAGTAGATGTTTTGCTGGCATTCCAAATGTAATGATTAAAATAAGTGATTCCAGTAAATGCTGGTATCAAAGGATGAAATGACTGTTGTAAAGTAGTTTCAAATCATCAGGGTATTGTTACTGCTCTGGTACTTTGACCTTAGTTAAAATGTGAGAATATTTTAGCTTAAAATATTTTCCATTTGAGTTTCCTGTTTAACACAGATGGAAGCCCCTGCAAGTTTCCTAAAACAAGGCCATTTCTCTTTGGCAGTTGTCTTTTCTTTAGCCTTGTCTGTGGTTCCTGTTCAGGCTTGTACAGATCATGAGCAGGACTCTGGAAGCTTATTTTAGAGTTGAGGAACCAGAAAGGGATCCAGGGACCAGGATCCAATTTAGATTATTGCCAGTAAGTACTTCAGTATGGGTAAAAGTCACTCGGAAAAGCAGAGATGACTGAATCCAGTAAGGAAGGAAGAGTCAGAAACACAGAATGAATCTCAGTTGTGAAGAAGCATGCCGTACGAGCGGCAGCTCCCAACCCCCAGAGGAAGGCTCCCAAGCAGTTCCTGGCAGTGGTAGAGCCATTTCTTTTGCTTCAGTGCAGCCATTGAGTTGGATCAGTGTAGGAGGTGGGTTGGAACTGGACATCTGTTCATGGCATGCAGATGCTGCCCAGGAAAGGGTTCTAGCATGGTGTAGGCACAACTGTGGAAGGAAGGACTGAGCTACCACTTTAAGGTTTGCTGTTGCTCTTCACAAAGTTCCTGCTCCAGGAGTCTTGTCGGCCCTGACCTGGCTTTCCTCCTTATGTGAAAGGATCTCAGATGTGTGGGTTCACCTGTCTTTGAGGAGCGGGGTCTCAGTGCTCACCTGCAGTTCCATCCTCACACACGCTCTTTTCTGATGGCATGTACTTTTCATGGTCAGCAAACCAACTGGGATATAGACTGCCAGTTTGTATTGTTATCTGTATTTTTATTTCTATATTTTCAATTTGTTAGGAAAGAGTTGCTACTTTTACAATAATAAAAGGGAAGTTGTTGCAGACATTAGTACAGTGTTTTACCAGACTTTTTAAAGAAAAATTAACTGATAGTAGAGCTAAAATCAAAAATGAACTGAAAATAAAAATATCTTGAATCTTGAATGTTTTCTGCTTGATATCATCTTATGTATTGAAGTATTCACTTTAGGAAAATATATCAGGGTTTGATTGTTGCCTCTAAAACAGCTTTATTGAGGCAGATTTTGTAAATACCAAATTTTTCGGTTGTGAAAGTATACAGTTTGATAGTTTTTAGTAAATTTGTACGGTTCTAAATTGTTATCCCACTCCAAACTTTGCTTATTTATTTTTTGTTAAAGTTTTTTTGTGAATTGCTGCATCTATTTCCTGCCACTCTGACACTTGACAGTCTGTTGGAATAGAGGACTCAACACTTGACACGGTTCTGTTGATCGTCCTCCCTCTTGGGGGCCATAGGCGTGGCATGTCTCCATGTGTAGTTGCTTTTTAATATTATTAATCAATATATCATTAGAAACTTATTGGAAAAACATTGGGAAGGTTTTATTGTATTGGGACACAAAGTAGTGCACAATGAAAATTTAGCAGTAATACATAAATATATGAAAATAAACAATTGTAGCTGTACTTGAGTTTAAAGGAACCTGTGATTGATTTAGTGTAATAATAGATGGATAAAGAGGCATTCCTCTGAGCTTGGATGTGGTGTTTAGCCTTTGTTGCTTTTAATAGTTGATTCTAGAGATACTTTACATAATAAAAATATTTAGGTTAGTCATAAATATAATTTGTGCTTTTCCTATGTTTAGTATAATTCTTTGAGAATCAGAATCAGATTGTAGTCTGCCATTATATGAATTAGAATAGACTAAATATTAATTATAAGTTGATTTCTTTGCCCTTTAATAACAATAAAAACTTTTCACTGTTAAACACTAGAGTTCATGGAGGGGGTAGTTTCTCAGAAAATCTAGTGATGTGTTTGTTCTGAAGGTTAAAGACTGGCAGATCATGGTGCCCTCAGTTTAGCTGGGAGACAAGTTTGTTTCAGTTTAGCTGGGAGACAAGGTTGTTTTAATCTAGCTGGGAAATAAGGTTGTTTTGGTCCGGGCTGTCATACAGAGAGAATGTGTACTTCAAGAAGAATCATAGATTGTACTTTTGAAGGTTTTTCCTGTTTTAAACTAACCAAAAATGGTACAATCATTACTAAAGAAAAATAACTATAAAAAGACTGGCAGAAAAAAATAAAGACAGATTCAGCCTCAGAACACTTGGTGTCTCTGTGTGCTGTTTTTCCACTGCGCCGATGCCTCCCATCTACCTAGGACCCCTGACCCCTGCTAGGGCTGGACCCCGGCAGTGAATACCTTCAGATTCACAGGTAGTTACAAAAATTGCAGGGGAGGTCCTTCTACCCCTCTCCTAGTTCTTCCAGTGATATTTTGCATGACTATATGTGGGGGTCCTCTTTCCATGTCCTGCATGGAGGAGGAAAGGCTTGACTGCCGGAGGAGGATGTTGGCAGTTTTTCTATTACCCAAAAAACTTACCTACTCAGTAAACACACAACAGCCAATACTCTTTTTATGAGAAGTGGGGTGTGACGGGTCCAGGCCATACCAACTCTGTCCTCTTTACAACCACGAGTCGCCCAACTCTTTTATTTATAGACAGATAAAAGGGGCAAGGACTGGGAGGAGTGTCTTCTTTGATGGACAGAATAGGGTGGAGTTAGGGGAGCCATCCTCTTAGGCAGAACATTCCAGAAGGAGACAGGGTACCTCTCCCACGCAGCGCCACATACTTCCCAGCAGTTCCTAGAAGCCAGGCCTCTGCGTCACATGGCTCAACCTAGTCTGATTCTACTAAATAAGGATGGCTTCCCACAACTATAGAAGGCAGGAAATTGGTATTGAGGTAATCCACACACCTATTCAAGCTCACATGTGTTTCTTGGACTTTCTGTCTCCCCTGTTTTATGTCTCCTTATTTGTGTATGCACATGTGTATATAATCCTGTGCTATTTCAGGACATCTGTAGATTTATGTAACCATCAGAACTGTTCCTTCGCCATAGGCCCAGCTTGAACTACCAACATGGACACACCCACCCCTCCCTACGCCCAGCTCCTGGCAGTCACCTGTGCATTTTCCATCTCTTTGTTTTTTCAAGAATGTCTTAAAAATTGAATGACATACTAAGTGACATTTGAGATTGGTATTTTTGCTCACATCTATTCAAGTTGTTGCATGCATCAATAGTTCTTTTGTATTGGCTACATAGTGTTCCATGGTGTTGATATGTCAAGGTTTGTTTAATTATCCCTCATTGAAGCACATCCAGATTGTTCCTAGCTTCTTGCTGTCACTAATAAGGGTGTTAGGAACATTACTGTATGGGTTTTTGTATGAATGTGTCTTCATTCCTCTAGACGAATGCCTTAGAGTATAATGTTTTGTCATATGGTAAGTGCATGACTAGTTTTGTAAGAAATTGCCAAGTTATTTTCCAGAGTGGCTGCCCCATTACATATTTGTATATTACCACTAGCAATGTATGAGTGAGCCACATTCTCCTAACCTGTATTTGGTGTTATCACTATTTTTAATTTTAGCCATTCCTTTTTTTTTTTTTGATTTTCGAGATGGGGTCTTGCTGTGATGCTTGGGCTGTTCTCAGACTGCTGGGCACAAGGGATCTTCCTGCCTTAGCCTCTCAGGTAACTGGGACTATAGGCACATACTGCCATGCCTGGTTTTTTACTTAAGACCTTCTGATAGGTGTGCTGTGGTTTTAATTTGCATCTCCCAGTCGTGAATGACATGTCTTTTCACGTGCTTTTTTGCTGTTTCTCCTCGGTGAAATGTCTCTTCATGTCTTTTGTCCATGCTCTAATTAGATTTTTTTTTTAATTTGAGTTTGAATTTTTTTTTCTTTCATTCTGTGGTACTCAGAAGTGAAACCAGGACCTTCCATGTTTTCAGCAAGTACTCTATCACTGAGCTACATCCCCAGCCCTTTGAGAAAAATTTTATTTTGAGTCAGGCTCTTGCTAAATTTTCTCACCTGGCCCTTGACCTTGTAATCCTCCTGTCTCAGCCTCCCGAGTTGCTGGGATTATAGGCCTGTAACACCATGCCTAGCTGGATTCTTTGAATTTCTTTTGATATTGTACTATGTGTGTAGCCCTGTGCTGGGTTATATCACCTCAACTGTCAGATGTGACCATGGGGGGGAACAGTTCTGCTTTCTTATTCTTAGCAGTTCTTCTGTGGTCTTATGGAAGAACTGCCATAAGCAGACTAATTGGAATGCAGATTGCTTTAATTGTGAGAAAAGCTAGAAATCCCAAAGGAAATGCTGAGATAGAATTTTTGTGTGTTTCTCCATTACTTGAGTGACACACACCTGAAGTCTGGAATCCAGACTGCTTTAGGATTAAGTTCAGCATGAAAGCCCCAGGATTCATAAATGACATTAAATAGCATTAGCTTTCCTAAAATAAGTGTGTCTATCTGTGTGACTATGTGTGAGTCTCTGTATACAGATTTGTGGTCTCTGGGTGAACAGGAGCAGACTACCTGATAGCAAGTTTTGAGATCAGCAGTGTATAGGACTCATGCCGCAGTTTGGTTCCCTTTTATGTCCTAGGTGAAAAACTCTTCTCCTTTGGTTTTCCTGTGCTCACCTCTCTAAAATGAAACCGAAAACATCCAGTATACTTTAATTTTATGGTTTATTTAATTATGTTTGGCCTAAATGAACTTAACTTGATTTTTATATTTTTCAGTTCTCTCTCATTTTTTTGTGTTGCTGGATTCTGGGCAAGCACACTACCAAGGCTTCATGCATTCTAGGCAAGCACACTGCCATTGAGTCACACTCCCAGACCAGTTTCTCTCTCAAGTTAGAAAATGCTGTCACCTTTTAAGGGAATTCCAGGCACCAGGAAAGTGTGGACCTGGTACTAGTGGTTGGGGAGGGCAGGAAGCCCTGCATCAGCCCAGGCCCACCTTAAGGTAAATCCTTGAGGCATGCTTATGTGATCAGGGTCTGTCAGGAGGGCTGTTCCCTTTGAAAAGAGCCTGGCAGAGACTCAGATGCTGCCAGAGGGAGGCTAAGAAACCTCTCCTGGCCTCTGCTGTCTTGGTACACTGCATGGTGCCAGAGTGTGTGTGGGACACCCACCTTCACTTCCCTCCTGCTCCTGTGCCCTAGCTTCCTGCCTGGTCTTGGCTCTAGTAACTGTTCTTTGTTTGACTTCACAGCTGTGTATTTCATATTCACCAGCACCTTTGACAGTATTCTCATGAGGATTTGAGGATGCGTTTTGCTTGGAAGTAGTCTTTTTGTGGTGCTCGGATTCCTCAAGTTCAGTTGAGTGTCTGAGCACCTTTTACTCTGCCCTGGCAGGTGGTGTTTGGAGCACCCTTGCAGGTGCTCTCAGTGTGGTGATGCTCTGTGTGGACTGTGTGTTAGGTTGCTGCTTTACTCAGGCGTCCCTGTGGTGCTGTTCTCGTTGTGGGCACTTGGGACCTGATTTTCACCTTCTCTTTTCACTTCACTTAAAGCAGTTAATTCAGATCTTTGGGTAATCTATAAACTGTAATGTAGTAGTATGTTCTTTTCTAAGACTGGAGTTTACCTTTAGATGTGGATTACGACTCAGGTCTAGTTTTCATTTGCAGCTGTTTTCTATAATTCTGCATGCATTTCTTTAATCTGTGAAGAGGAATTTTGAAGTTGAATGCTAGTGTCTATTCTGATTTTATTTTGTTGTGAATTTAGGAGAAGCTGGCTCTTCGACAGCAGCTGAATGAAGCAAAGCAGCAGCTTCTACAGCAGGCAGAGTATTGTACAGAAATGGGAGCGGCCACCTGCACCCTCCTGTGGGGTGTCTCCAGCAGCGAGGAAGTTGTCAAAGCCATTCTGGGAGGAGTAAGCATGACCAGTGGCTGTCTGGATATTGTTGAATGTGCTCATGTGACTTAGAGGAGACAACATGTCTGCCAAGACATTTAGAGACTGAATCCATGTCCTGCTGTCCATTTGCTTTTGCTGCTTTCTTAGTCATCAGATACCTACTGTGTGGGGTCCCTTGTAATTTGGTGCTCTGGGGACATATAAAATGATGAAACATGATCTGTTGTCTCCTAGCATCCATGGGTGTACCCCTTCAGTATATGGTCGCTTGATGTATGAAGAACTTAACAAGGTCAAAGTTCTTTTTATGTATTTTATCTCATGGGTAATGTAGTACTTAATTTTTTGAATGTTATATATGTTGTTTAGCATGTGTGCACATGTGTGTATAGATGTTGTATATATTTTTTATACATATTTATTTATTGGGAAATTTCCCAGAAAGGGAATTTGAAATGGACTTTGAATCGAGAGAGGGGGCAGAAAATGGGAAGGGCAGGTCAAGGAAACAGAACCAGTGTAATGAAAGGCATGGGGTCAGAAGTCAGTCTGTTTTAGGACAGTGAGGAGGTCAATTGATACAGTGGAGGATAGTGGGAGACAAGGCTTTCCAGGTAGGTTGAAATGTGATTTTGTGACCTGAGATACCAGGTTGATGATTTTACCCTGTAGGTAGGAGGACTCCGTTCTTTAAGTGTTGTGATTACAAGTGTGATAGGACAAGAGCAGAATTTTAGGAAGATTAATCAGTATTGAGTGAGGAAGGATCAGAAGGTGGGGTGGTGGAGCTTTGGATGGGACAGGAAGATTAGTGTGGCCCCCTCTGGAGGAGATGGAAAGAGTCACCTGTGAGAGCCAAGTGGTTGAGGCAGAGCTGACAGCTGAGGGAAGGAGAGCAGCATGAAGCATGGGGCTAGACCCTGTGAGGATGGAGTGGGCACAGAGGGGACAGAGGGGAGACGGCGACCTCTGGCAGGCAACCAGAGGTGTGTTACTTAGCACTTATAGAAATAATGGCGTTTGACTTTGGGTGGAAAAATGAGAATGTAGTTCAAAAGTGTATTGAGCTTTATTGAGGTATGATTTCCATACTGTAAAACCTACCCATTGTAAGTGTGTGATTCATGGTTTTTAGAAAACTTCTTTAACTGTGAGACCACCACAGAGTAGCCTTAGCATATTCCTTTTAATCACCCAAGAAGTTCCTTTGGGCCATTTGTAAACGTAATCTTTTTCCAGATTTCTTTTCTTTTTTTTTTTTGGCTTTGGGGATTAACTCAGGGGAACTTTACCACTGAGGCACATCCCAATCCCTTTTTTGTACTTTTTAATTTAGAGACAGGGTCTCACTAAGTTGCTTAGGGCCTTGCTAAGTTGCTGAGGCTGGCTTTGAACTCGTGATCCTCCTGCCTCAGCCTCCTGAGTTGCTGGGATTATAGGTATGCGCCATCATGCCTGGCTCAGATTTTTTTTTTAACCATGATGAAATGTGCCTTGGTTTTAGAGTCACTTCCTCAGAACTCTAGAGTGTGTAGGTATCTGGTGTCTGTCTCTATCTGTCTAGTATAAATTGGTGACTTATGTAGATAGGTGGTGATGACACTTGGGTGTATGTGTAAACAATCTCAGTGATGTTTTCAGATATCTCTGTTGGGCCTCAAACTGGAGAATCTTACTGTAACTCTGGGATAGGTACTAGGTATCTCTCTACATAGACATATACATACATATGTCTCTAGGTAGGTGGATACTGTGTGTATGTTTGTTGGGGATGCTGGGGATTAACCCAGAACCTTGCACATGCTGGGCAAGTGTTCTACCATTGAGCTAGATCCCTATCCCTTTTCATTTTTTATTTTGAGACAGGGCTTCTTTTTTTTTTTTTTTTTTTTTTGGTTAGGGTCTTGCTAAGTTGCCCAGGCTGGCCTCAGACTTCTGATCCTGCTGCCTCAGCCTCCTGAATTGCTGAGATGCTAGGCATGTGCCACCTTATCTGGCTTCCATTATGTTTTTGAGTCAGTTGGTCTTAATTCTCCCATCATTGTGTTAATTTGTTTTATTTCATGTTGATCTATAAATACCTTTCTATGAGTCTTCAGGGTTTTTTTTTCTTGTTCTCACTTCTCCCAAACTGTTTTTTTTTTCGGTACTAGGGATTGAATCCAGGGGCACTTTATCACTGAGTTAAATTCCTATCCCTTTTTATTTTTTATTTTGAGAGAGTATCTTGCTAAGCTGCCCAGGTAGACCTTGAACTTGCAATCCTCCTGATTCAGCCTCCTGATTTGCTAGGATTATAGGTTTGTTCCTCCACACCTGACTAGAGGAATAGATTTTAAACTCTTGCTTCTATAATTAAAACTAGTGTTTTCTGTATCCTGAACTTTGAAAATGTTTCTACACTGGTACCTATGAAGAGATGTGACATTTCCATTTCCAAAATTTCAGGATAAAGCTTTGAAGTTTTTCCACATCACTGGCCAAACAATGGAAAGTTTTGTGAAGTCGCTGGATGGGGATGTCAAGGAGCTCGATTCTGATGAAAATCAGTTTGTTTTTGCTTTGGCTGGAATTGTAACAAGTAAGTGATTCTTCTCAAACTTAGTGGCTGTTATGTGCAGGGGCGGTGACAGTTGGGTGTCACCTTTCAGGATGTTTTCAGATATCTGTGGGGCTTCAGCCTGGAGAATCTAAATGTAGATCTGGGATAGGTACCAGATGTGTATATTTTGGAGAGTTACTCACCCAACTGATAAATATCAGTTAGTAAGAATGATCTGAGGAAATAGGTTAATTTGTATGTTCTGCTTAGTCATGTGTATCAACAGAAGTAAAAAAAAAAAACTAAACAAGTCTACATTTGCTACTTATGTTTTGGAACCATCATCACTTGACTAATATCTAGCTACAGTAAGGAGCCTTAAGGTGAACTTCACCTGAGTTCTCATTTTATCACATTCCAAAAACTTGAGTTGTCTCTAGTGAAGTTCTCCTGAGAGTTCTGATAAAATTCCATAGCAGACTGTTATAGGGGATAACTGTGATGAGGGATAACTGTTGTGGATTGTGATGCTGTGAACATTTGTGTGCAAGTTTCTGTGTGGATGTGTTTTCAGCTCTGTGTGTATATACTTGGGTGTGGAATAGAGGGTCCTGTGGTAATTGTGCTTAGCTTTTTGAGCTAGGTTGGAAAAGTGCCAGGTTGTTTCCTACAGAGGCTACACTCTTGCCTCCTCCTGACTTACCTTCTCCATGTCTTAGGAACAGTCAGTCTTTTTTCAGTCTTAACAGGCATCTTCGTTGAGGTCATAGGTTGGTTCTTTGAGCCACATTTAGTTCTCATGCTGCTGAAACTCTAGGGAGACTGTTGGGGACTGTTCGGGGTCCTTAGCACTGTCATTGAATCTCCTAGAAGTGAGGTTAAGTTTGTGTAGAGCTGATTTTCAATTTGAGCATGATGGGCACAGTTTCCTCCTGCTTTGTCTCTGGATCAACTGTTGGATCATCTCTTAGGAGAGGAGCCAAGCAGAAGTATTTAGACTCTAGGCAATGGAGAGGGAACTGGCATAGGATGAGGCACTGTGGGATGGAAGGTGTTCTGTAGTCTTGACTTAGACCATTTCACAGCCAACCTGTTACTGCCCCATGCACTTCCAAGGTGAAACACCCCCCCAACTCCTGCAAGCAGCGTGATATCAGGCTTTGGAGTACACATCCTCCACAAGTCCTCTTCTGGGCATGGACTTAATGGAGCCAGGGAGACCACTGGGGGGAACTATATCACTAGGCAGGTGTGCTGGGTGGGGAGAGGGTGTATACTGATGCACTGTCTGGCAAACGGTGTCGATCATCAGGAACTGTAGCTGATCATCAGTCAGTTAACTAGAAGGAAAGGGTTGTGTATTTCTAGTTGGTCCTCCTAGCAGTGATCCTGGTATGAGGACTGAAGACTGTGTTGAGGTCAGCTGAGTTGCAGGTCCTCTGAGGCCAGTGACTGTGGGCCTGGGCTGCTGGATCAGGGGACTGGCTCTGATAGGTTATGGGTCTTCTAGGCCTGCATGTCTTGGATAGCCTGTCTTCCTTGGGCACTATGATTCTCTGTTGGGGGGCTGTCCTATGCATTGTAGGATTTTTAGCCTTGTCCTTTAAGTCTGCCTGTTGGAGGCCAGTAGCAACACCCAAGGGTAGCAACACAAAATGTCATCCTCCTGCCCACGCCACTTTGAGTACCACTGCCGAGCCATGACCTGATCTCTCATGCACGTAGAGAGAGAACTTCATGGTCACCTGAGTACTGGAGACGATTGTTGTGAGTCCCACTGATCCCTGAAGGCTCTTTGGTTTCTGTGTTCTGTGGGTGTGCTTCTGACATGTTAGATGTCATCTTATCACATGAGTGCTAGTTGAGAAGAATTTGGCATTTGTTATCTATAGTATCTGTTTAGTCACAAAATTCTCTTACTTGTCTTTCATTAATGGATCTGGATAATTGTGAACTTTGCTTAGACAGTGTTCTTCCTTCAGCTGACAGGCTGGGCCTCCATGATGAACTGTCATGGGTGGGATTGGAATTTTCCTTTAGGAACTTGTGTCTGTCTTCAGCTAATTCAGTGAGGAGGTAAACGTGGTCAGCCTTAGGGTTTTCAGGATTAGTGGAGTGGAAGAGATTAGATACTTAGATAGAGATTAGATTAGTCTTGAATCTGAGCATTCCTGTGGGGCTGCATGTGTCCTTTACATAGGCACATCTGGGCTGAAGACTTGAAAGAAGTAGCTTGGAATTTCTGTGAATCCTGGTGGACATAATTTTCTGGGTATTGTTGACTTTTCCATCTTTATAGAACAGGACACCATGCTGTGTGCCATGCTGTTTCTGTAAAACATTTAGCCTCAGGTGGATTGAGGGAAGGGCAGTATTTGGGTTATGACTGCTTTTGAAAGGGGGCATTATGATTTTGGTACTTGTTCATAGATCTTGGAAGATTCACATCTTTGACCGTTAGTGTTTTAAAATAGGTGATGTTAGGTGGTTGCAGGACCTGGTATAGGAATTGCTTGTTTTTAAGCTGGTCACAGTTAGCCTAAGACTTGGATGACTTTAGTGGTAGAGGGTGTCTGAGAAGCTCAGGTGAAGACTGACAGTGATCCATTTGGATGTTTTGGCTCTTGCTTCAGTTCTTTGTCTATGTGTTTATGTCTTTCCTCATAGATAATTCTGGGACCCTGGTTAATTCCTTGATTATTTCTTGAATCATATATAATATTCAGATCAACTATAAGTTGTGTATTTGATAGTTTTCTGAATCTTACCCAAATTATCCTTCTGTTTAATTTTTTGAGACAGGGTTTCCCTGTGGTCTCAAACTCCTAGGCTCAAGCAATCCTCTTGCCTCAGCTTCCTGAGTAGCTGGGATAATAGGCACATGCCACCATACCCTGCTCTGCAGTACCTTTTATCTTCCATTTGAAAAATATATCTCTGTTGAAGAAATTTTGAAGGGAGTGTGTCCCAGAGAAGGAAGAAGTATTTTTCTGATCATGACCCTAGAATACCAGTTACCTGTCAGAAGAAGTGAAAGATGCTGGGAGTATTCTTTTAGTGAGTGCAGTGCAGCATTGTGGGAGGTCTGAACCAATTGAAGAAGCAGGGCCTTTGCTTGCAGATAGCCACAGGGATGCAGGGACTTGTGATTGGAAGTTTTTCTTCATGTGGAGCAACAAGTTATAGAATTTGGCTGGAAGCAAAGCATATCACTGTACACCTTACCATTGATTTTTTTTTTTTTTTTTTCTTTTGAGTGCTGAGGATTGAACTCGGGTGCTTAATCACTGAGCCACATCCTTAGCCTTTTTTTATATTTTATATACAAACAGGGTCTCACTGAGTTGCTAAGTGTCTTGCTAAGTTGCTGAAGCTGGCTTTGAACTCACGATCTTCCTGCCTCAGCCTCCCAAGCTGCTGGAATTACAGGCATGTGCCGCCATGCCCAGTTTACCATTGGTTTTTCTTACTGGGCTTCCTAATAGTGCTCACTCTGCAGTGGAAAGTTAGCTAACTGGGCAGAGGCAGATTTTGCATGCAGAGCATGAGCAGGTTTTAAGAAACATGGGAACATCTGACAGCATCTTCTGGCTCCTGTAAACAGCATCAAACAGGAGACAGTGGGCTCAACTCTTTTGGAGAGCCCTCCAGTCACAGGGGCTTCTTTCTGAGCTGACTTCTCACCAAAGAAGCAAGGTTACCCAAAGTGGGAGGGAAATTGAATTTGAGGACCCATTTCCCAGTAGGACAGACCATTTCCTTTGACTCTAGGGGCTTTCTGTAAACAGTGTACAGAGGCAGAGCTCCCAGGTAGAGACTGTCCACAACCTTTGACTCTTTCCTCTTCCCCCGAAAGCCAAATAATTGAATTGATAAGAAACTTGTCACCACTAGCCCAGGAAAGTGCAAAGAAACAAAAATCAAACAATGAAAACAGGGTCAGAATGTTAATGTTAGAGGAAACATACAGAGTTACTCAAGGCTTTTCCCCGATCCCCCTCAAAAAAATAGAGTGTAGTATTAGTGTTTGAAGGTAAACAGTTTATAGAAGATAGGTCCAAGATGACCAGTAGCAGCTCATTAGTGCATTAAACATGAAAACTATATTTCTATCATTATTGTTAATTTACTTTTAAATAGCTTAATTGAGGTACAATTCATATGCTGCACATGAATTGGATAATTCCTGTTTAAAGTGCATTATTTGAATGGCTTTTAGTATATCATATAGTTGTGCATCTGTTTCTACAGTTTTAAAACATTTTGTTATCTCAGAATAAACCTATTTTACCTTAGTCATCACCCCAGTCCTGGCATCCAGCACTGGGCAACCACAATGGAGTTTCCGTCCCTACAGATTTGCCTATTTTGGATGTCATATAAGTGAAATCATGCACTTTGTGACCCTTCATTTGCTCTTTTTTGTCTAGTTTATTTCACTTGGCATAATATTTTTGAGGTACATTCACATTGTAGTACATATCAGTGCTTTCTTCTCTTTATGGCTGAATAATGTTCCAGTGAATGGATATGCTGTATTTTGTTTGTTCATACATCAATTGATGGACATTTGTGTTCTTTCCACTTCTCAGTTATTCTTAATAAGGATGGTATAGACGTGTGTGCAAATTTTTGTGTGGACATATTTTCATGTGTTTTATATACATAGCTATGAGTGGAATTGTTGGGTCAGTTCTAGTGTTTGTGGAACTGTCAGACCATTTTCCACAGTGGCTATACCATTTTACATTCCCACCAGCAGTGTGTAGGGGCTCCAGTTTTTCCATATCCTTCTCAACACTTAGTATCTGCCTTTTGGTTATAGCCAATCCTAGTGGATGTAAAGTGGTATCTGATTGTGGCTTTGATTTTCATAGCCATGATGACTAATGATGTTGAGAACATCTTCTCATATGCTCATTGGACATTTATATATTTCCTGTGGAGAAATGTCTGTTCAACTCCATAGCCTGTTTTTAAATTGGATTGTCTTTTTTATTATTGATTTGTAAGAGCTCTGTGTATATTCCAGATATTAGTGCCTTATTGAATATATGATTTGCAGATATTTCTCTCATTCTGCAAGTTCTTTTCACTTTCTCAAAAGTATGCTATGAAGCACAAACTTGTTTTTGATTATATCCAGTTTATCTTTTTTCTTCAGGTGCCCATGCTTTTGGTGTCATTAAGAAACCATTGTCACAGATGTGCATCTGTGGACCTCAGTCAGTTCATTGACTCCTGTTTCCAAAAAGCCTTAGTCTGAGTCTCAGTGGGTTGGTTCCCTATCCAGATACCACCTTGCCGTGGATGCAGAGATTCTGATCGTGACTCTTACTGTCTGAGTACTGTGGTACTTGAGGCTTCAAGCCCAGTATCTTCAGTTCAAGGAAGAAACAAGGAGATGAATTCCCCAGATATCTGGACATCTGCAGCAAGGGGACTCCTTACTCACCAGGTTCTTTGGTAGCTGGCAAGTTGGTTCACTCCAGGAAGAGAGGTAATGACTATGGAGAGCAGGTCTCTGTGAAGCTGGTGGCTGCCATCAAAGCCTCCTTGACTCAGGGCCTTGACCCATCCTGGCAGAAAGTAGAGGCTTCACTTCAGGAAGGCCTGAAATGTCTCCAGGACACCTGGTCTTTCCTTGATGTTTGTGTGACCTCCAGGTGGGGCAGGGATTGATGCCCCTGGTGCTTGCCTGTGTGGAATCCACATTTGCATACCCCTGACTCACTCCTCCTGTCCCTGCTTTGCCCCATGTCACCTCTCCCCGGCACCTCAGGAGAGGTCCTGCCTCAAAACTCAGGCTTCCTTCTCAAGAGGAAGCTAGAGAGGTCAGAATGGGTTTAGCTGTTTACAGCAACTTTGGCAGCAATTCACAATTCACAAACCATTGTTTAATTCAAGGTCCTGAAGATTTACTCCTATATAGTTTTAGCTGTTAAATTTAGGTCTTTGATACATTTTGAATTAATTTTTGTATATAGTGTGAGGAAGGGATCCAGCTTAGACCTGTGCGCATGCATTTAGAGTTTTTAGCACCATTTGTTGAAAAGATAATTCTTTTATCCTTTCTCCCCTGAATTGTTGTGGTACACTTGTGGAGAGTTAATTGGCCATAAATTTGAAAGTTTATTTTGGAACCTTCAATTCTGCCATTGATGGGTGTGTCTATCATTATACCAGTACTGTCCTATTAACTTTATTGCTGAAAAGATTATTATAACCTGAAGCAAAAGTATCCAACATAATACATCTTAATCTGTATATCTTTTTCAGTATTTATAACTGACACTAGATTCATTTCTTTCTTTTTTTTCAGATTCATTTCTTGAAATTATATAATTACTATGATAATCTCTAGAAATACCTATAAACAATTTTAATGAAAATGAACCTAGGGAAAAACATGTTAATAGAAAATCAAGCTAGTTCTTTGTTTATGGCGGATGATAATGAAGTCAACTCTGTAGACCTTGAGTTGACTCACAGGCATTCCAGACAGATTAGATGCTGGTAACAAAAGTGCCAGCTACGATGTTAAATAAATGTGAATGAATTCTGACAGGTTGGTGAATACTGGTACTATCTGTAGAAGTTTATTCACATTTATTTTATGTTGCAGTTTGTGCTTAATTATTCATAGGATTTAGTGAAATACAGAATTGCTATTTGCTGTTATAGTACTGAATATGATATGGGACTCATTTGCCAAGAAATTTGGTGTGTTGGGAGTTGTTGCCTGCTATGATAATAGTATATTTTTTTGCTCTGCTATTTATTTTCAGTAATAAAGTAGTAATGTTCCTGTAACCTATTCCTGTGTAACAAACCACTCCAAAATGTAAAGTCTCAACAGCATTTATTTACTCGCAAGTTTATAGTTGATGAGGTCGGGGCAGGAAAATTTGCTGCTACTCTGCAATGTCTAAGACCTCAGTTGGGATGACTCGAGCTGCTGTAGGGTGGGACAACTGTGGGCGGGTGGTTGTCTTTTTCTCCCTCTTACGGCATGTGGTCTCAGGGCCACATCACTGCCCTCTTTCTGGGGTTGTCTCTTCATCATGGCAGCCCCAGGCAGTGCAGGGTTCCTACAGCAAGTGGGCAGGGACCAAGGTGGGGCATGAGGCTCTTCCTACCTAGTGCTGGGCACACAGCATCAATTCTGCTGTGTTCTGTGGCTACAAGTGAGTCACAGCAGAGGGGACACCTCAGTTCTTCAAGTGGGGGAATGACTGACTGAGGAGACATTCTTGTGGACCAGCTGCTGGAGTCACGGCTGACTGATGGTTCTTGGTGGGTTTTGATGGCAGTCTTCTGGGCTTCCCTAAATACTGCTTCTCCCTGTAAAAGTGCCTTAGATTTCCCTTCTGCCATATTAATGATGCCAAATGCTTAATTGCTTTGTTTTACCTTAAAATATTTCTTTAGTAAAGCTGGAATGTATCATTGACTGGAGAAGACAATTGTCAGGTTAAAATCTATTAAACACAGAAGGTAAATTTGTGTCAAGGCATGGTTTTATCCTTGGTAAAGTTAGGGCTATTGTAAAGATATGTACCAAATGACATAGCAATTATGAGGCCAAAATGCTGGAAATACAAGTAGGAATGGGGAAAAATACATTAGATTTGGAGACTTTATATTACCTCACTTTGTCCTTCTCAGCCCAGGTAAACAAAAATGAACAGGAACATGGAAAATCTGATTCTGTACAGTTGAGCTGGTAGCATCGATGAAATTTTATATTTTGCAGTTAGATTACTGTTAATTGAAGGCAAGATAAGTGTAAAATTCTTCCTCCATTTTTTTTTTTTTTGTTGTTGTTATTCTTAGCAAACTAAGAATAGAAGAAAACTTCCTTACACTAGTAAAGGGTATCTCCCAGAAGCAGAGGAGACATCACACTTAACTGTGGATCCCTAAAAGCATCCCATTAGAGCCAGGAAAAAGACAAGCATGCTGCCTGTCTTCCACCTTGGCTTGCTTGTCCCATGTACAGCTCTTAGTCACTTTGAATCTTGCTTTATTATTAGACCTAACTGAAGACAACTATTATGCACAGGTACATCATATACTTGGGTCACTGATGTGTCCCTATAGGTGTTTGGGAATGTTGACAGGGCCAGCATTAGCTGGAGCAGGTCCCTAAACCAAGTGTAACAACTGGGCTGGTCTCCATACTGATTCACAGGGTCTTGGGCATGAAGAAACATTCTTACTGATCACTATAGAATATACCATTTAGGAAAAATATGTTCAGAATCGGTTTTCATATGATTTTCGTTTTGAGCCATAGTTAAAATGCTCACAGGAGAAAAAGTGAATTTTAGCATGTTCAGTCTCAGGAGTGTCATGAGCTCCCACCTTGTATTTGGATCTGATGGCTGGTGATCTGCGTTGTGGGGCAGGCTGCTCAGCAGTGGAGGTGTTGCTGCTCCACTGACATTGCTTCCTGTTTGGTTGTCCATCTCTGGTGCTGGGATGACCACTCAGTGAACAACACTGGTTTTAATGCCTCTTCAGCTGGTTTTCCTAGGTCTGTTAGGAGAAAAACAGCAACAGATCTTCTGATCTGGACAGAATTTTCCAGATTCTGAAGCACTGTGATCTTGACACTTTGTTTGATCTCTGTTGCAGATGTTGCTGCGATAGCATGTGGTCGTGAATTCTTGGTTAATTCCAGTCGGGTGCTCTTGGACACCATGTTGCAGCTGCTGGGGGACTTGAAGCCTGGACAGTGCACCAGACTCAAAGTGTATGTGGATAATAGCTAACAGTTCCTATCAATTTACATGTCACGTAGACTGTGCTAATTTGGCCTCTGTTCAAGTAAACTGTTGATTTGGCAATCATTCTAAAAAGAAGACATAAGTTGCCTGGAGAATTTAAGGGGGGTGCATTGTACTTAAGTAGTATTTTAGAAAAATAAATTAAGAAAAGGGATGTCCTCTTAGAGCAACCAATGAGTCCTCAGTACTATCAGGTGACCCTTTAGAGTTATATTAATGATCTCAAAATGAACTTCAGAAGTTATGGCAGTGTCCCATTTCCAGGTACCAAAATCTGTATTTATTTTCTGTTGTCTTAACAAATGATGACAAACTCAGTGGCTAAAACAAACCTGTTTATTGTCTCATAGTTCTGTAGGTCAGAAGTCTGAGTGGGCTTGACTGCATTCTCTGCTTAGGGGTCCAGTGAGGCAGAAAACAAGGTGGGGAAGAATCTGCTTTGCACTTCTGCAGGCTGCTGGCTGAATCCACCCAGGCTGACTGCGTTCCTTCTCTGTGGCCTCCAGCTTTGAGCCATGTAACTCACTATTACCTGTACTCTTAGCCACTCAATTCTTCATTTATCCCAGCCAGATGACACTCTGCCTTTGACTGACATGTGTTTAGATTAGGCATACCTGGATAAACCACTTTTAATTAACACAGTCTGCTGATTAGCAACCTTAATTATACCTGCACAGCCCCCTTTGCTAGATAGTTTAACTTAATCTCAGGGTATGGTATATTTATAGTCCCAGGGAGGAAGTGGCCATTTTAGGGTTCTGCTGGCCACACGGTTCATTCCAAGCACGGGTTGTTACTTATTGGAGCTTGTGTGTGTGTGTGTGTGTTTGAGCGCGTGCATTAGAGGTTGAACCCAGAGACATTTTACCACTAAGCTATGTCCTCAGTTATTTTTAATTTTTTGTTTTGAAACAGGGTTTCATCAGATTAGTAAGGCTGACCTTGAATTTGTGTTCCTCCTGTTGTAGCCTCTGAAATTGCTGGGATTACAGGGTTTTTTGGTTGGTTTGTTTGTTTTTAAGTGATAACTTCTTTATGATCAGTTTCAGATACTTCTAACCTCTCTGTCTTCCTGGTTTTGGTGTCTCTTGACCCCTGCAAGCTTAGATTTCCCTGTTTCTGTATGCTGAGTTATTTTGGGTTTATCCTGAGCATTTGGGACATTGTGGTATGAGACTCTGGGCCTTAACTTAAACCCTTTAGAAAATGCAGTCAACCCAGGTAGGTTCGTTCTGCTGCATTTCATTGACTCCTGTTTCCAAAAATTCTTTATCTGAGTCTTAGCACCAAAATAAAATGAAGTAACCTTTTCAGCACCCTGTGTATGCTGGATCTGCCCTTGTGTGTATGCTGGGGCCCTGTGTGGGACCTGAAGGATGGTCCCTCTTCTCTAGTTTTGAGTCCTTTAGGGGCTGTTTTTTGGGGGCAGGGCTGTTTTTGATGAGATCCACACAAGCACATATCTTGGGGAGAGACAGGAGTTTACACCTTTGTGGGGTCACTTTCCTGAGCCCCTACCTCTCTACAATATCCCTAAAACTGTGTGGTTCCCTAGGGCTCCCTCTTTCAGCCTCTGCCCGGCAATGCTGGGGCTTGGTGTGCCCTGTTGTGTGTTCCTGCTGCTGCCGCCCTGCCACTCTTCTCATAGCTGCTCAGTAGGGAACTCAGGCTCGCAGATCCTCAGGGATGGGAAGAGTCCCCTTCTGCTGCGTGAGTTGGTCTGCTGGTGGCTCCCGCTGCCATCACAGGGCTGATAGCAGCAGACCTTTCCCATTCCTCTGGCCTGAACCAGGGACCTTCTCTTATCACACTGTGTGGACAGTGCTACTGCTGGGTTTGGGACCAGAGTCCAGGCCAGGAGAGCTGTTTTTTTTTTTTTTTTTTTTTTTTTTTTTTTTTAATTTTTAGTTGTAGATGGATACAATACCTTCCATTTTATTTATGTGGTGCTGGAGATCGAACCCAGAGCCTCACACATGTGAGGCCAACCCCAGCCCAGCTGCTGTCTTTTTGATCCTTCCAATTTTTCCCCCAATATTCCTGCTACTGTTTACTTTTCAGAAATATCAAGTAGCCACTCCATGTGTTCTGTTCAGAATCTATAGCTACAATCAGTTGAAACAAGTGAGCTTATGCCATGCTGTTTGGACCAGACCCAGTCTGTTTTAGTGTTTTGTGTAACACATCTGTGCACATACTGCAATATACCACATGTGTATGTTTAGTTTTGTTTTAGGTAAAGTTTTACAAATTGCCTAAGGATCTGGTTTATCTCTTTTAGGTATCTCACACCAAAGCAGAGGTAATATTTGGGTCATTCTTTCCCTGACCAAAGGGCATCTGGTGTTCTCAAGTTTTACTCTGCAGCTGGAATGCTGCACCCTTGGCATGTATCTCCTGGCTGACCTGTGTGAATCCCCCGGGGGTTTCCTTACAAATGTAGTATTTGAGAAGTGGAACACTCCCATCTTCAGTATGGGGCGATGCTACCCATGCACATACTTGGCACCTGCAGTGTGTGTTCCCTGTGTCCTTGTCAGTTATCCATTAAGTTATCCTGCCACCTGCCTCCTCCCTCTCAGTGAGACTCCTCAGTGTCCTCACTGTTTAGGCTTTCCCTGAGTCAGCTGCCCATGCCCTCTGTCCATTTCCTGTTGTGTCTCATGTTCTCAATAATGTGCTGCAGCTGATCCCTTGCCTTCTTTGTTTCAGTGGTCTCTACCAGGTCCAGCTTGGGGCCCTCCTGCAGCTTCAAGGCTAGGCTTTGTGTGAGGGTTGGGTCCCTGCCAGCCTCTGGGGTTCTAGTCCTTGGAACTCTGTCTTTGGGTCCTAGTGAGCTCCGGTCGATTTCAGTGGGCTTGGGAGGATTTGCCTGCCAAGCCATTTGCTTTCTTTCTCAGTAGCCTTCCAGTGTTGCATACAGACTATTAGCTTCTAGTAGCTTGGGGTCTCGGCAGCACCATCCTGTGGCATCCTCCTGCTAGTAGTTGGCTGCCTCTCTCTCTTCCAGGGTGTCTCCTCTCCTGGCCTTGACCTTCATTGCTGACCCCCAGCCTCGAGCCTTCTGGACCTTTGCTGTAATATAAATAAGCTGCTCTTATGGGCCTCTCCTGCCTTGCCTAAGTTGAAGCTTACCCTGCTCTGCTCCTTTCTAGCAGGTGGTACCTCAGACTGAGATGGTGTTAGCTGCTGGCTTTTTAAAGGCCATTTCTCTTCTACTCATGAAAAAATTCTCCTACTAAATTCAAGCAGCCAGTTATCTCCATTTTCACCCTTTTTTCAAAATTTATTTTTAATTAGATGAATTTCATTTCCCAGTACCTTCCCATATCCACCCTTTCTCATCACTCTCCTTTTCTAACCATCAAGGCACTTCCCTTCTTTTGTAAAGGATTGACTTGTTGGTTTCCTCCTCCTGGATTCCATCTCCAGTAACTGGAACATCTTGGGGGATGATTCTTTAGTAGTCTGATTCCAGGTCCCTTGCCTTCCTTGGTTCTCAGGATTTACTGTGGTCTCTACTGTGGTTGGTGTTCTTATGGCCTAGCCACCCTGAGATAGTCAACACTGCTGTGTGTTCAGCCTGCCTCTCAGTCCCTCTGCCTCCTTATCACACCATCCACCTCTGTGGATGCATCCCGTCTCTCCATGTGTCCAACCTTGAGCCAGATCAGCCATCTACTTTTCCCTCTCTATTGCCAGGACTGCTGTGTGATACTCGAGAAGGTCCCCAAATGTGTGGATTTGTGTCATTTCACCCTATCCTGGTGTTCAGCACTCTTTGGATCCTGTTTTGTTCTGACTATTGTTTCTTTGAGGTTAAGGGCAGACTTGGGGCACTCTGGGTGAACCCCAGTTTATCTCTGCTATGCCTACTCCATAGGTGGATGTCAAATGCATGCCGAGAATGGAGGGTGTGAATGTGGGCTCACTCGGCCTGGTGGCTTCCTTTGCTTGTGCCCACCTACTCTCTCTTCTCTCTTGTGTCAGGCATGTGTGTGTGTGTGTGTGGGGGGGTGTTTGTGTCTGTGTCTATGAACAGCCCTCCCTCCCTGTTTTTGATTGACTGTCCTCTGGGGTTTTTAGTCCTATAGCATGTTCAGGTCTCTTTCCACTGGCTTCTCTACAGCCTTTTTCCTCCCTGGGGTCCACAAAAACTGTCTGCAGAGAAGGGTCCAAAGAGTTCCCAGGGAGAAGGGGACTGTATTATTTGAAAATGCTTCTAGGAATGTTTCCTCAGAGTGCCTAAGACAGTGGCAGTGTTGGAGAAGCATTCGTGGAGAGGCATTCGTGGAGAGGCAGGTATACAGCGAAGCCTGTCCATGCCCAGAGCACTTTGCTTCTGCCCATGCCTTGCCATTCTGGGCAGTACAACTGTGTCTTCACATAGTTCTCTGTCCTCAGACTTGCTACCCAGGAAGGGCTTAGGAGTGCAATGCATTGAGTAAGGTCAGCTGCTCATCCTGGGTTATGGTGTTTGCTGTCAAAAAGCTGTGCAAAAGTGTCTCTGTGCCTTTTGGTGGTCTCACCCCTTCTTTATATAAGGACTGATTTAATGCCATTTGAAAGGAATCTTTAGGGCTGGAGTTGTTGCTCAGTGGTAGCGTGCTTCCTAGCATGTGTGAGGCCCTGGGTTCGAGTCTCAGCACCACATAAATAAATAAAGGCATTGGTGTCCATGTACAACTAAAAATATTTAAAAAAAGAAAAGAATCTTCAAACATTATTGTGTTCCAAAAAATTTCAGTAAACACATCAGTAATCCTAGTAAGAAAAATGTCTGCTTTTAATATCTCAATACTAGAAGGGTGATTTGGATGGCAGTCTCTTTTGACAGGTAGAAACTTGATGCATTATTTACAGACATCTCGGGTTGCAATTAAAGTGTCATATAGAGAAAGCATGTGCATAAGAAACACATTCTGGGTATTTGTGACCAAGAGGTCAGTGGTCTTCTGTGAGGTATAAACTGGTGACGTGGGGTCTCAGATGACACTGTGTTCGCCCCAGTTACATTTGTTCCATTTTACCTTCTTAAGGATAATGGGTTTTGATTAAATATGCAATTTTAAAGACATTTGTCATTTTGTGAGTTGTTTTTGGCACCTTAAAGCTAATGACAGTGGAGAGTTCCAGCTGAACTTATTTTCTGAGGTTTGCCTCATGTTAGTTATCACCAGATAGTAACTTTGCCTTTTGACATCTAGAGAAGATTGATTTGTCTCTTTTCATATTGTAAATCAGAAGTGGGCAAATTTTTTTCTGTAAAGGGTTAGATAAAAAACATTTTGAGCTTTGTGGGCCACATGGTCTCTGTTGCAGTGTCTGAGTCCTGCTACTGAGCTTGTGTGAAAGAAGCCATGAACCATACTTTGTCTTTGAGGACCTCCAGCTGTGTTTATGATCTGAAGTAGGGGCCTTTCCCTGCTTGGAGTACTGATTAGAGACCTCAGAAAATTAGTCACAGTGCCAGATTCTCCTCATGAGTACTTTATTTGAGCAGCCCTTAATACTGCCTCAAGTTAGCTAGTGATTTAGTTACTAGTGAGTAACTTTGGGTTACCAATTAAAATCATCAATGAGATCTGAAGGAACTTGCAGTTTGGCTCATTTTGTAACCTGTTAGAGGGCTGAGGGTCACATTTTGAGGACTGAGAATCCTGCCCTCAAGGCTGCTGGGGTGGCTTTGTCTTCTGTGGCGTGGCATTGCTCTTGACTTTGAAAATGGAAGACTGGGGGAGAAGGATGCCTTGTCTGTTCATTGTGCCTGCTGAGCCTCTCGTTAGTGGTGCTGATTTACTGTCTTATACTGAACTGGGTATTTACATGTCCAGTCTTAGGGTACTCGTCTGTGAGATGGTAAAAATAAGCTAATGAGCTTGCTTCTGAAAAATTGAGTTTAGTGGGGAAACTAGATACCTTAGGAAAAAAACTCAAGTTTTCTGTGGCATGTGTATGCTGTAGTTTACTTACTTAGTCTCTTATTAGTGAACTGAATCGTTATTACTGATTTCTTGGCATGGTCTATTATCTAATACATCTTTATTTAAAAATTTGCTGTTGTGTTTGTTATGGAATTTTTGCATTAATTTTGATTTTTTTTGTGGGACTGTACTGGAAATTGAACTCAGGGGTACTTCACACTGAGTCATATCCCTAGTCCCCTTGATTTTTTTTTTTGAGGCAGGTTCTCACTAAGTTGCTCAGGCTGGTCTCAAACTTGTGATCCTTCTCCCTCAACCCTTCTGAGTCACTGGGATTGCAGACATGTATTACCACATTTGGCACATTAATTTTGGTTTAAAAAATTAATATTAATTATAATATCTTAAAGCATGACCACCGAGTATGTTGTCAAACTCTTAAGTTTGTGCCCAAAGCAAGTGCTTCCTTTCCATATCCTAGTTGTCTCTGCCAGTTACATTTTTGATGGTCTGTATGCTAGATGTTGCAGAAGATATGTTGTGGGACTCTGGGCTCTGCTGTCTTTTCCGAGTTGAAGAGAATTGATGCTTGTCCCAGTGGGCTGTTAGTTTTGCCTTATTAGTACAGTCTCTGGCTCCCCAGAGATCTGTAGCCTCACTCTCCCTTGGCTTCTGAGAGTCTACAGTACATGCTTAGATTTAGTGTCTCAGCTAGTCTTAGCAGTTACTCATCTGTGCCTTTTACTAGGAATATTCCATTAACATTTGCAGCTAGTGAAATACTTGGGTTTGTTTATTTTGTCCCTCATGTTTTGTTTATTATGATTTTTTTTGTGAGTTCTTTTTCTAATCTCTCCCACCCCTTATTCCTTTCCTCCCACCTTTCCTTCCTTCCTTCCTCCTCCTGCAAATTCACTGAGATCTTTTCTGAGGTCCATTATCTTTCCAAGGATCCTGAAAGTTACCTCAATTTCTTTTAGTGATAAGCCCGAGTGAATTGTGCTTTGATGCATTTGTTACACATCTGAAAGTATTAATGCCTTTCTCCTGCCCTGGTCAACGGAAGGACCTTGGCATGCTTTAGTACCCATGTCCTGAACGGCACATGTCTGTGCCTGTGTCCTGGCTCTGCTGGAGGAGCTTCAGAGTCTCCCACTCCAGACGCTGTTACTACTGCTTTTGACTTCATTGGTGACTTCCTGGACCCATACCTCCCTTCACTTGTTGCTTTTCCTTCTAACTCACAGAGGTCTTCTGAGACCATTTTCTTTGTTTCTGAAGTCTGTCCTTTAAATTCTTTTAGTTCAGGTTCATTTGTGGTAAAATCTTGTGAGGTTTTCTTTGATAATATTTTTACTTTACCTCATTTGCTGAAACTGCTCTTGGTAGGTTTACAATTCTAGTACTTCCAAGTACTTTCTCAGTACTTGGAAGCTGTGCTCTTCCTGTCTTTTGGCTCTCATTTTTGTGGTCAAGAACCCAGCATAGGTATTCTCTGACTGTGTATAAAATCTTTGGTGATCTGTGGTTGAATTGTGATGTGTTAGGTTTGTATTTGTTTGTCTTTGAGATTTTTTTGCGCCTTCTGAGTCTAAGGGTTTATATTTGCATGTTTCTGGATAAGTCTCTGCCCTTATCTTTCTGAACAATTTTTTTCCTCCCCCATTCTTTCTGTTCTTTCTTTTCAGAGTCCTAATTAGAAGAACGTTGAGCCTTTTCACTGTCCTCTCATTCACCTTTTTTTTTCCTGCTATGTTTTCTGTTTAATATTTTCCAGGTGTCCAGTTACCTGTGGGTTTTGCAGTTTTATGATCCATTTTTGTGTTCTGTTATTTTTGGATTTCCCAGTCATTCATAATAGTTACCCTAGCTTCTTGTTCATGGTTTAATTTTTTTTTTTTTTCGTACCAGGGATTGAACCACTAAGCCACATCTCCAGCCCTATTTTGTATTTTATTTAGAGACAGGGTCTCACTGAGTTGTTTAGCCCCTTGAGGTTGCTGAGGCTGACTTCGAACCCAAGATCCTCCTGCCTTAGCCTCCTGAGCCACTGGGATTACAGGTGTGTGCCACCGTGCCTGGCGATGTTTCAGTTTCTTTTAAAATTGTTTTCGCCTATTAAACATCTGTTTTCTGTTCTGCAGTTCATACTTGTAGTAGCCGAAAACTTTTTGGTTCTGGTTGTCACTGGGTCCTTGTGCTGGCTATTACTTAGTGTCTTGCTTTTTTCACAAGTTTTGTTGTGGTTTGTGTTATGGGGATTCTGTGAAGACCAGGAGGAAGGCTCTTTCTCTTATTTTCCAATTAGCCTGGGGGAGCTCCTTCCTAGGTCTACTTCATAGTAAAGTTACTGGTTTGTGGATTTTCAGGACTGCCAACGGTGTGAATTCATGCCAAGCTTGAAAGTTACTCTTTTCTATTTTTGTGCGGTGCCTGTGATCTGAGTGCCTGTCTGTGCCTGTCCAAGGTTTTTCTTTATGTCCCTTCACCTGAAGCCACTGTAATTGAAGCTCTAGACTTCTGGAACCTGTCATTTCTGTACTGACCTCCCACTTTGTTCCTGATCAGAGGTGTTTCCCTTCATTTCTTGCAATCACTTTTTCTATTTTAAGGGTTTGCAAAGTATTTGTCTAGCTTTTTTCACTGTTTTGTAATAGGAGAGGCCTAGGATCTCTGTATCTGTAGCATTTTCAGAAACCCCCTGCTGTTGCAGATTGCATTGCCAGATGTGGGTCAGTTCCTGAGACAGTATGTAAAGTCTTGTGTTGCCAAGGAGACTGCTTTGTTGGTTGTTGGGGTGGGGAGGGTTTGATAGTCTACATTCCTTTTGCTGTGGGTTGAGCAGTCCTGTGTGGCCTGAACTGGCTGCCTGATATCATGCTTCACATTCACTGAATGGGAAGATGCTGTTAGATTTTAGATGGCTGTGTTGAACTTGAAGGTGTAGCACACTGTGACTTGATGGTTGCCTCTATATAAATGCAGGTTTGGTACTAAGAGAGATGGGCAGTCAACAAATATGGCATGTGAAGTTTCTTGTGGGATCCTCTCTGCTGTGTCTCTTGGGAATGTGAGCCTATAGGAGGTGGTGGTGTGATGTCATTGCTGAAGTTGCCCATCTTCATGTGACTTCACATAGACAAGTAGTGCTTCCCATATATATTACAATATATGCCATATCCAGGTGGTAGAGTTGGCATCTGAGATGGGAGAAAGCCTCTGGGTATGTTCAGGGCCTCTGGAATAGAAGATAGAGTTAGGATGAGATACAGTGTGGGTGTACCTGCATGTCAACACCATTTTCTTTTGCATTTCAGGTTAATGCTGATGTCCCTGTACAATGTGAGCATCAACTTGAAAGGCTTGAAATACATCAGTGAGAGCCCTGGATTCATCCCTTTGCTCTGGTGGCTTTTGAGTGGTAAGGGGTGGTCAACTCCTTGCACAGTCCTGTGTTCTGCCTCTGCAGGGGAGGAAGTGTCAATGTATTAGAAACCAGGAGTGATCATCTTAGGGCATTAATTCTTTAACAAATGACAGCAAACTTAAGAAATTTCATTGGTGTGCTGAGTGGTTTCTAGTGCTGATTCTCAAGTGTTACTTTTGATTTAATTGTGATTTGCTGGTGAACTACGACACAGATTATTATATAAAACAGCATCAACCTACCATTTCTGTGAGCAAAACAGTATTGCATGTGGCATATGCAGCAGCAGAAGTCCCATCATTAAAATAATTTGGGAAAAGAGAAATTGGAGAGAGATTGCAACTTTGAAGTTTTATCTATCTATATGTGTGTGTCTGTTAAAGTTTTCTTTAGGGATAGGGGTGTGATTTAGTGGCAGGGCTTTTGCCTAGCATAAGTGAGGCCCTGGGTTTGATCCCTAGCTCTGAAAAAAAAAAAATTATTGAAGATAAAAAGCTATCTTTACTGCTTCCTTTCCTCTGTACCTAGAGTTTTGTCCCAATTTCACCATAGTTTCTGATAGTATGAATTTATTGGCTACACATTTCACTTAAGTATGCAAAAAAGAAATTGACTTTCCTTGTTTTTTTGTAATTCAAATCTATTTTTGAGCTTTAATTCTACTTGTTGGTGAATACTTACTTTTTCTAATAGCTTTATAAAGGCATGATTAACTTGCAGAAAATTCCATATATTAAAAGTTGAACAATTGATACTTTTTGATACAAATAACTACTGTAAAATCATGACCATAGTCAAGGCAGTGATCAGACCCATCACCCCAGAAAGGCATTTTGTGCCCTCTGTGGCCCCTCCCTCCAGAGAGCCACTCACTTTCTGCACTGTAGTTTTGTTTTTATTTTCCATACTTTTAAACAGAATCATAGTTTGTATTCTTTTCTACCTAGCTTCTTTCACTCAACATAATTATTTTGAGATCCATTCATGTTGTTATGTGCTTTAATAGGTCTTTACTTATTACTAAGTATTATCTTATGCAGATGTATCATGGTATATTTATTAAGCTGCTGTTTATTGGATATTTGGGTTGTCTCCATCTTTGGGCTATTGCAGGTACAGCTACTATGAGCGTTCTTGCATGCCTTTTTGAATAGCCATGTACTTTTATTTCCCTTGGGTAAATATCTAGGAGTAAAGTGGCTGGGTTGAATGGTAGTTGTATGTTAGTTTTCTCTTTTTGTTTTTTATTTTTGTGTCCCAGCAACATCTGAATAAATAAGAATATATACTTGGGTTCACAGACTGGAAAGCTCCATGGAGCTAAAACGTCAATTCTTCCCTAATTGAACTATCAGTCCAACACCATCACAATAAAAACTCTAGGAATATTTTTGGTAGAATGTGACAAACGGATTCTCAAATTCATATGGAAAGGTTAAGGGCTTATAAATAGCCAAAACAACTTTGAAGAGTAACAGATCTGGAGGAGTTATACAACCTGACTTAACATATATCACAAAGCTATTAAGACGATTACACAGTGTGGCATTGGCTTAATGATATGGAACTGGATCAGTGGTGGAACAGAACTGAGTCTAACACTAGCCCCTTCTATGTATTAATAGTTGTTCTCAACATAGAGATAAAGGCAGCTTACTGGAGATAGTAGTCTCAGACCAAAGCTGCTCAGGCAGCTAAGAAATCCTTACACATAAGACACCAAAAGACACCTCTTGCCACACACAAATATCAACTCAAAACAGGTCCTATACAAAACCAGAAAACTATTAGAAGATAACCCATTAGAAAACCCTTGCAGACTTGATTTGGGCAATCTCTCCAAAAGCATGATTCATAGAAGAGAAAGAAGGATACATTAAACTTTACCAAAGTCAAAATCTTGTTCTCTTCAGAAGATGCTCATTATGAGAAAAAAAGGCATGCCACAAACTGAGAAAATGTGTTTTCCTATATACCTGACAAAGGACTCATATATAAAACGTGCCAAGGATTGTCAATAACAAGAAACAGCCCAATACTTTATAAGAGCAAAAGGTATGAGCACACACTTCATCAAAGAAGATACATGGGGCTAGGGATGTAGCTCAGCAGTAGAGCACTTGCCAGTATTTGTTAGGTCCTGGGTTCTGTACCCAGCACCGTCAAAATAACAAAAAGAAAACGAAAAAAGTAGCAGCACCAACAGCTACACAAATGACAAAGAATCACAAGAAAAGATGCTCAACACCATAGTGATAACAACAATGCATGCTGAGCCCCAGTGGGATATGTGCTTGTAGTATCCTACTTCCCTACTTGACTGTCCACAGCTGAACAGGACTGGACCAAGCAGTAGTGAGGATATGCTGAACTGGAATGGTTTAGCCACACTAGAAGACAGTTTGCTAGTTTCATAAAAACTGCCATACAGGGTTGGGGGTGCAGTTCAGTGGTAGAGCACTTGCCTAGCTTGCCCAGGGGTGTCTCCATGCCTTAGGAGCAGAGGAACAGATCTCCTTAGTTTTGTCTTTCCAGGGATGTTTGTAAAGTGAGTATCCTGAGAGGGGAGAGGTACTGTCTCTATCCAGAGCATAGGAAAGATAATGGCTCCTTCAGGTCAGACTCACTCCCCATTATAAGAGATTTGGCTTCCCTGACCTGGGGGTAGCTCTGCTGTACTGCAGCCATAACATATGTGTGGCTCTGAGGCATTTGGTCTCAAACTGGCACAAATGCTGCTACTCTGGCCATGGTTGTCTCAGACTCAAGAGTCTATCTTTTGCCAGCATCCATCAAACTATAGCATGGAACTGGTTGGCTCACAAGTAGGACAAAACCCAGATTTCCTCTGCTTATGGGCTGGTGAGGGGCTTTGCTTATACTCTATCATACTCTCCAAGCAGGTTTGGGTACTTGACCACACAACTTTTTTCTCTTGAGAACCATGGGTTTGGAGGTGGCTTCTGGTCCTGACCCAGAAGGTAACCATGCAGCTGGTGTCACTTGGTGGGGGTGGGGGTGACAAGACTCCACTAGGAAGACCCATAGAACACTAGTCACTGCTGCAAGTGCATCAGTATGCTATGTCATTTCTTTTTTTTTTTTCTCTTTTTAGACATTTGTTCTTTTTAGTTATACATGACAGTAGAATATATTTTGACATATTACACATACATGGAATATAACTTCCCATCCTTGTGGTTGTACATGATGTGGAGTTATACTATGCTGAGTCATTTCTTTCTTTTTAAATATTTTTAGTTGTACATGGACACAGTACTTTTATTTATTTATATGTGGTGCTGAGGATCAAACCCAGTACCTCGCACATGCTGGCTGGGCAAGCATTCTACTACTGAGCCACAACCCCATCCCCCAAGTCATTTCTTTGAGAACTCTTAGATTAGTTAAGGCATTGCTGTTTTTGTTGTGTCGATGAGGAGGTCAAGTCATACACAGCTGAAGTGGTTAGCCTGAGGTCAACACCTCTGTGGTCTTGGTGCGGGGGTTTGAGCCCTGATTGCCTGTCTCAGCCCCTTCTCCCGAACATACCCCTGGACTGCATCCTGCAGGTAGCACCCTAGGGATGGAAGTCTTTGTCCTGGGGGACAGCCCACCTTAGTTGCTGTTAGGTGTGCCTTCCTGACTTTGCAGACAGTTGCCCTGAAACATTATGCTCAACTCTGTCAGGCTAGTTTCAGCAGCCTTCTGTTAGTTATTTCTCTTAAAAAGAGCTTAGGCTAAATGTCCTTAGTGACCCTTTCTAGCTGTGCTACTCCAGAACTGTTCCTGGGTTGAGTGAAAATCATAAAAAGTTTCACTTTAACTAATGCAACTCTGTCAGCAGCAAGCTCCCCATGAATATTGGTTCCTGACCCCTGATCTTCTAGATAGTGCTCTTTAATGTAGGTGGGTTTTTCCTGGTTGAACTTTGGGTCACAGACAATATGGGGTGGTAATTAAATTGTCTTAATGCAACATTATCTTCTGGGGTATTCTGGGCTTTCTAATCTATCAAGACAATAGCCCATACCCTGCAAATCCATTGCAGGTTCAGCTTAGGGGATAGCTTTAGAATGATTTGTTCTGAAGACAGTCAAAACAAGGTCTGCAAGCCCAAGATTGATCTACTGAAATAATGTATGGAATTGTTTTTAACTTTAAATTTTTTTTTTTTTTTTGGGTGCTGGGGATCGGACCCAGGGCCTTGTGCTTGCTACTTTAAATTTTAATTTGTTACAGAATTTGTTTTATGTTTTAGAAAGGTGAATATGTATTTTATTTTAGTATAGGAAAATAGGAGCAAAGGTAATTCCCTAGAAAGTACTCTGTGCTGCTTGGTGGTGGATGTTGCTGTTTTCAGAGTTTAGGCTATCCTAACTGCTTAGGACTAAATGAGAATTTGAAAACTGGTGGCTTCTGCTCTTTTGTTTTTAGGTAGGTCTAGTTAAATGAAAATACACCATACTGATAAGAATCTAATTTTTAAAAGATCTTGAAAAACAAAGATCTCTTTCACCCTCTCAGTAACCAATTCCTACTTTATCAATTTCTCCGATCAGGAAATTTGATAATATTTCAAGAACACAGGCTTTAGACTCAGTAAACCCATATTTGAATCACAGTTTTTTATTTGTGAAATGACCTAACCTTTTAAAATTCTGCTTTTTGATCTGTAAAGTAGGAATTTCTACCTCCAAAGTCTTAATGCTTAAGTAGGTGTTAAATAGGCGTTGGTTTTCCCTCTTATTTCTAGTCCAAGTGTCTTATGCTGCGTAAAAACTCATTTTCTCTTAATTTGCTTGACCTTGGCAAGTTATTTTCAAGCATCCAGACCTCTATCCAGAGAGCAGCTGTTCATTCCTGGCTAGATCATCTCATCCTCACTAACCTTTGCTACGTTTTATTTTCCTTCCCTTTCTTCATTCAGTGGCTGGCTTTTTCCAGGCTTGGTTTAGCTTCTTCACATTCCTCTTAAGCCATGGAACTGGCACAGAACCCTAGCAGATAGCTGACGAGGACAGAGTGTATTGGGCTGTGACCACATCATGTACCTGCTAATACGGACTCGTGATCTCATCACACTTGTGACCATGGTGCTGCATCATGCTGAGCCGCTCACAGGCATTCATTCTTTTGTTGGCTTCTCTGAATAATACGAAGCATTGACCAGATCTTAGCAGACTGTGTCTTCAGCCTAGCCCTCCCTCCCAAACTCCAGACTTGCAGACCCCAGCTATCTCCCTGACATCTTTATGTGGATATTTGGGGTGTTGAGACTGATCTAGTCTTCCCCCCAACACCAGCTCTACCCACAACCTTCTCAGTCTCAGTTGATTACAGCAGTTTTTCCAGTTTCTTAGGCTGGTGACCCCTGACTCCTTTTCATCTCTCACACCCACACCCAGTCTATGAGGGAATCCTGGTGGCTCTACTCTTAAAATTTCAGGATTGGGTCAGAACCACTGTGCCCTACCTGCTCTGAGCCACCGTCTTTGTGCATAGAGAGATTACTGCAGATCTCCCTGTGACCATCCTTCCAAGCCATGAATGGGAACCAGCTATGTGATGGAATAAAGCCTTTACCAGCTTTTCTTACTCAACAAAGTACGAGGCAAGACAGAAAAACATTTTAAAAAATGCTCCCTTGAGATGGAAAGAAGATAATTATACCCAGAATGTAAAAGCCAAGGGGAAACAGGAGGGCAGAGGTTAACAGAGAACTGAGTTTCTTCCTCAAATTTGACCTATTTTTATGGTTCACAGGGCTTAGGGGACTGAAGACAAAGCCCAGGTCCCACTCCTTTATAGCCCAATAGGGAACTCTGAGAAGTCCTCCCAGCAGTGTAAGGGTAAACCAGTCCTGGGTCCTCAGGAAAGCACCCTGCTTTGACCCTTGTTATTGAGCCCAACAGGGAAAAAAATCTCTTCTGAGAAGTAGTAACCATAGGCTGATCATCATGTAGGTTTGAAGCTTTAATTCATATCACCTGCGTGGTCCCTGTGACGCTTAATTTTATGTAGAATTAAGCTTGGTTTGTCCATGAGGTGTCCGGACAGTTGATCAAACATTATTCTTGTGTGTCTGCAAGGGTGTTTCAGGATAGACTGACTTTGGAACCAGTATATTGAGTAAAGCAGATCACCCTCTGTGGTGTGGATGGGTTTCTTCTAGTCAGTTGAAAGCGTGATTGGAACAGAGAGACTGAACAAGAGGGACTGCCTGGCTGCTTGAGCTGGGAGATGGTCTTCTGTTTCTAGGTCCAAATGAAACGTGAGCTCTTCTTGAGTCCATGCGTGCTGGGTTTCTGACTAGATCTATGCATGGGTTCTCTTGGGCCTCCAGTTCACTGACTGGATCTTGGGACTTCTCAGCCTCCATGATTGTGTGAACCAGTCCTTACAATAAATCTCTTCGTGTCTCTGCTGCTCCATCCTTCATCCATTCTCACATCCTATTGGTTTTCTTTCTCTGGAGAAGACTGACTAGCACAGTCTCCATTTAGGGAAAAATGAAAATCTTGTTTGAAGAACTCTTTAACTTCTGCTAAGTCTTAAGATAATTCTTATAAAGCATTCTGAGATGTGAGGTCCCATCTTAAAATCACAAAAAGCATGGGGAGACATTCTCATCTGAAGGCATCATCAGACCTGCGGAGGATTCTGTGATGAGGATTAGGAGACCAGTATAAGATAGATTAAAATAGTTCCTGTAATGTATTTTACATGGGCTGGGGTATAGCTCAGTGTAACATGCTCACCCGGCATGTGCAAGGCCCTGGGTTTCCCTTTCCAGCACTGAGTGACAGAGTAAAGAGTAAGAGAAGCTGGTCGTGGTAGCATATGTCTGTAATCCCAGTGATTTGGGAGGCTGAGGCAGGAGGATTGCGAGTTCAAAGCCAGTCTCAGCAACAGCGAGGGGCTAAGCAACTCAGTGAGACCCTGTCTCTAAATAAAATACAAAATAGGGCTGAGGATGTGGCTCAGTGGTTGAGTACCCCTGAGTTTAATCCCTGGTATCCCCTCTGCCCAAATAGAGTAAGAGCATAAAAATGATCAGGCAGATCTGAAAAAGGATAAAATGAACATTATGATTAATTAAAATTATAAATTTATTAGACCAATTTAACAGCATATTGTACATAGTTGAAAATTAAATTGATCTGCAGAAATTGTCCAGAATGAAGCAAAGAGACAGAGACAGAAAATATAAGTACATAAGAGACACTTTAAGAGAGACTAAAGAGATGACCGATCAGTGTTCTGGAAGCAAAGGAGAGAGTGGCCAGATAAAAAGCTGAGACATTTCCCACACTGAAAGAAGCAGCACTTTTGAGAAGTCTAAATGAAAAGAAAGCCATACTTGGGCACATCACAATGGGAAGTATGGGAAGCTGGATCAGAGGAGATCCTCCCAGCACCACAGGAGATCTGAGCCTTTAAAGGAACCACACTTGACTAACTGGTTTCCCCTTTAATGGCAATGTGTGTCTTAATGTGAGAGAAAATAACTGCTAGCCCGAGTTTTATCCTCCCTTCCCCCACATCTTTCAAGGGTAAGGGCGAAATGAAGGTGTTTCAGATACTCAGAACCAAGAGTATTGTCACCCATAAGCCCTCCCAGTGGCAGTTCTAAAGGACTTTCTTCTGGAGGAATGTCGTCCTGGCAGGGAGGGACAGGATGCACATACGTGACAGTCAGAGAGCAGCTTCTAAAAGAGCTGCACAAGCACAGTAGGAGGCAAAGGTGGCAGAGTGGGGACACCCACAGAGGAGCACACTGCGGACAAGACACCCCTGGTTAATGGAGATGATATAGAAAGGAGCACATTCCTGTGCCATCTGGGTAGGGCAAAATGTGTGTGAAAAGCAAGAATGGCAAGCAGAGCGCTGCACATGGGGTGACAACCTCAGCTTTTTATTTTTTATTTTATTTATTTATTTGGTACCAGGGTTTGAACTCAGGGGCACTTAACCACTGAGCCACATCCCCAGTCCTTTTTATTTTTTATTTTAAACAGTCCTTTTTATTTTTTATTTTATTCAGGGTCTCTCTAAGTTACTTAGGGCTTTGCTAACTTGCTGAGGCTGGTCTTGAATTTTAATCCTCCTGCTTTAGCCTCCTGAATTGCTGGGATTACAGGTGTGTACCACTATGCCCGAACCTCAACTTTTTTTTTTTTGGTACCAGAGATTGAACAAAGGGCACTTGGTACCAAAGAAACAAAGGGAGCCACATCCCCAACCCTATTATTATTATTTTTTGGGTACCAGAGATTGAACTCAGGAGCTCTCAACCACTAGCCACATCTGTAGCCTATTTTGTATTTTATTTAGAGACAGGGTCTCACTGAGTTGCTTGCCCCTCACTTTTGCAATTTGCAATCCTCCTGCCTCAGCTTTCCCAGCCACTGGGATTATAGGTGTGAACCTCAGCTTTTTAATTGGAATGTCTAGATAAGTTATATTTAATGTGATTAGCAACACAGTTGGGTTTAACTATCTTGCTATTTGCTTTCTTGCTGTCCTGTCTGTTCTTTCTTCACTTTTCCCCTTTGATTTCAGCTTTTTCATGCATTAATGTGTTATTTTGTGATTTCAGCTGATTAGCTTTGTCTTCTCTTCTTAAGTGATATGGGCTGGACAGTACATGCTAACACATGCAGCTGCTTTCTGTGAAGATGCGGCTTTTGCTGTTGGCCATTGTGCTTCCTTCTCCTTCCGTTGTCACACGTGTATTGTTTTTTTCCCCCACATCATACATAAATGGAGTATAACTTCCCATTCTTCTATTTGTACATGATGTAGAGTTACACAGGGCGTGTAATCATGTGTGCACATGGGGTAATAATGTCCAATTCATTTCCCCTGTGCCCCCTCCCATCCCTTCACTTCCCTCTATCTAATCCAAAGTACCTCTATTCTTCCCTGGCCGCCTCCACCCACCCCCGCAAATCCCCCCCATTGTGAGTCAGTATCCACTTATGAGAAAACATTCGGTCTTTGGTTCTTTGGGATTGGCTTACTTCACTTAGCAGTGATAGTTTCCATTTCCATCCATTTACCAGCAAATGCCATAATTTCATTTTTCTTTAAGGCTGAGTAATATTCCATTGTGTATATGTACCACATTTTCTTTATTCATCATCTATTAAAGGGCATCTAGGTTGGTTCCATAGTTTAGCTATTGTGAATTGAGCTGCTATAAACGTTGATGTGGCTGTGTCACTGCAGTGTGCTGATTTTAAGTACTTTGGGTATAAACCGAGGAGTGGGATAACTGGGATACCTGGGCCAAATGGTGCGTCCATTCCAAGTTTTCTGAGGAATCTCCATTACTGCTTTCCAGAGTGGTTGCACCAATTTGCAGTTCCACCAACAATGTATGAGTGTACCTTTCCCCATATCCTCACCAACATTTATTGTTGCTTATATTCTTGATAATTGCCATTCTGAATTGAGTGAGATGAAATCTCAGTATAGTTCTGATTTGCATTTCTCTAATTGCTAGAGATGTTGAACTTTTTTTTTTTTTTGCGGTACTGGGGATTGAACTCAGGGCCTTGTGCTTGTGAGGCAAGCACTGTACCAGCTGAACTATCTCCCCAGCCCCCTGAACATTTTTTTTATGTGTATGTTGATTGATTGTATTTCTTATTCTGTGAAGTGCCTTTTCAGTTCCTTTGCCCATTTATTGATTGGGTTATTTATTTTTTTGGTGTCTTTTGAGTTCTTTAGATGTCTTAGAGATTAGTGCTGTCTGAGTTGTGAGTGGTAAAGATTTTCTTCCATTCTGTAGGCTTTCTCTTCATATTATTGATTGTTTCTTGTGTTGAAAAGTCGAGAAGCAAAGAGGCTGCCTTCCATTATGAGCAGCTTTTAGTTCTTCCATGAAGGTGGAATGGATGGTCTTCTTTGGATTTTGGAATGAAAAAAAAAAAGCCTAGAACTATAAGATAGTCTCCTATATGTTAAGCTTTACTAGTCCATTTCCTAATCATATCAATGGTGAGATACATTATGTTACGAGACTTTCAAAATCCAACTTGAAACCACTCACTAGGGAGCCTTCCCAGATGTCTCATCCTCAGGTCTGATCACCTCTCCTCCTGTGTTCCATGGCAAAATGGTACCAAGGATTCCTGCTGTACTGCTCATGTGTTGTTGACAGCCCTGCAGTGCTGTATTGGAAGTCCTAACTAGGTGAGAGAGCTGATGCCTGAAGGGTGTTTCTCTTGCCTGCCACAGAACACACTGATGGAACTCCACGCCCCCTCTGCATACTGCTGCTGAGCCAGGTGCTACACCCCTCCGGTGGGTGACTGTGGAAGGTCCTCAGCAATCAGAACATAGAAGGGAATATCCCTATTGAGGACAGTGTTTACTGAGCACCTAGCACTGTCTAAGAGACGGCACTGAGGCTTTGACTCTCAACTGGAGAAATAAGAGGGAGTCTCAGGAGAGGTGGCCAGAGGGACTGCTAGAGCCAGACCACCTGTGAAGACATGGATGGTGTTCCATGGCCAGAGCTCATTCTGGCTGCTGTGGGGAGCCCAGGGGAGACTGTGGCAGGGGGCAGTTGCACATTGTACCTGAGAGGGCCAGGGCATCCTGAGCCAGGGTGGTGGCAGTGGAGATGATTTGTGTGGCTGGATTCAGGGCACTTTTAAAAGGAAAGAGGGGGCTCTGTGCTGATAACCTAAAGATTTGCAGGGAAGGCCAGACTGAAGTTAACTGGATTCAGAAAGGACAGAGTATGTGGGGAGAGAACACAGTGGTACCGCAGTTCTTGAGGCTTGCTCTGGGCTGCCCTACTGTGTGCATTTCCATGCATCTGCTTCCTGGTCCAGCCCGCAGTACTGAATCACCCAGGGGCAAGTTGTGGGAGGAGGGAGAGCAGGGCCTGGATGACCAGCAGGAGTCAGTTGACTAGGAAGTGTGGGCCGGCTTCTCTGGAAGAGCTTTGGCAGTGCCTTCTTCTTATTTTTTTTTCTTTTTCTTTCTCTCCCTCTTTGTTCATCCTCTGTTCTCAGATTTTCTTTTCTTTTTTTTTTTAATGAAAAGGATGACATACTGAGTGAAAAGCACAAAAACATAAAAGTGAAGCTCAGAAAATGATCACAAAGGAACATTGGTCATCATCCACCCAGCTTGAGAATGGAAGTTGCTGCATGCAGGAAACTCGTGCTTCTCCCTCCGCTTCCCACTGTGTCTGTTTTGAGCATTATATAAATGGAATTGTCAGGCTGTGTGATCTGGCATGTTTGGGAGACTCCTTGTGCCGTTGCTGTGGTTCACGTTTGTTGCCTTGTTGTGGGGTTTCTCAGCATGTTGTCATTTGGGGTCTGGTAGTTCTTTGTTGTAGGACTGTCCTGTGCTCTATAGGATGTTTAGCAGCATCCTTGTCATCTTCCCACTCAAAATGTTTCCATGTGTTCAAAATGTCCCACTCCCCAGGAGAGTCACTGGTGTACTGGGTTCCATGGTATGAATCAATCACAGTTCACTTCCATTTACTGCAGGTTCATTTTTGGATTGTTTCTAGTTTTTGGCTTTTACAAATAACGCTGCTCCACAGGCTCCTGTAAGCGAGCATTCTGGCCCACAGAGCTTATCTTTAGGAAGCACCTTCTGCGTCTTCGTGAGTGCATGTCTCCTACCATAGCAGTCTGTGTTGAACTGTTTTCCAAGTGTAAACTTTTATCAGTAGCAGAGGAGCAACAGTTGCTTTTAATTTTCACAAAACACCTTGTATTGTTAGCTTGCTTCACAACTTAGTTACTCTGACCTGAAACCGCAATATCTAACTGTGGTTTTAATTTATATTTATTTGATGAGTTCTGACATTGACTTACTATCCAGGTGGATACCCTCTTTTGTCAAATAATGTTCCAACCTCTTGCTTGTTTTGTTTGTCTGAATTTTATATTCTGGATACAGAATTTTTTTTTTTTAAGTCGTTAAGTATATTTTACCACTCTAAGACTTGTTGTGTCTCTCTTAATGGTATCTTTGGAATGTAGTAATGTAGTGCTTTGTGTTTCCTGTTGAAGAAGTATGTGCCTGTCCCAAGGTCACGAGGGTACTCACTGTGTTATTCCTAGAAGGTTCCTCAGTTTGCCCTTTGGTTTAGGAGTAGTCTTCCTGATTTGCTTGGTGCCGTAGTAGCACAGGCTTCTCACACGCATCTTTGCCCAGTACTGCTCTTGAGAATCCGTCCTCTCGCACTGCTCTCGTGAGCAGCCTTGCTTTTCCAGCAGCTGCCCACACAGAGTGAAGTGCTTCTGGCTGCCCTTTCACTCCTCTGGACTCTGTCATTCTGCAGAGCAGAATGTCATTGGACAAGTTTTGGCATCTAGAGTAGACCTCAGTTTTCTTCAGCATGGTCTTCATTGTTACTGTCTCTTTTCCATAGTCATTTAAAGAGTCTGCCTGTCACATTCCACAAAAGGAGGCTTTCCTGGTTTTGATTGAAATGTCCTTGAATCGAAAAATTGGCATCTTTGTACAATGTTGAGACCTTTATTACATGACAAGGCACTTCTCTTCATTCTCCCAACAGGGTATTGTTTCCTGCATAGGCCTTAAATGTCTTGGATCAGATTTGCTCCCAGTAGCAATCCTCCTTATTTTCTAATGGCATGGTTAGGTATAGACCTTGGACTACACACTGTCAGTTCACCCAGCATATCTGTGAGTGCCTGTACCTCCTCTGGCCAGGGCTGTTGTCAGCACTGGGAAGACAGCAGCAACTGAGCACACCCACGCCCCTACCTTTGTGGAGCTAGTGGGTAGAGAAATGACAGACTATAAACCAGTGAAACATACCCTGTTGTTTGGTACTTCATGGGATTGAGAAAAATAGGCAAGGAGGGGAACAGGAGGGCAGCTTTCAAGTTTGAATTTTAAAGTGATAATAGGAGGCCACCATGCAGTGGATTTCTGCATAGAGACATGAAGGAGAAGGGAGGGAGCTTTTGGATGTCCCAGGAGGTGCATTCCAGCCGGAAGACTGGGCAAAGGGAGTGTCTGAGGCAGGCTCTTGTGGAGCAGGCACGAGGTAGTGGGAGGAGTGGCGGTAGGGCTTGTTCTGTGTAGTTGGGCAGTGACTGATCCTGGAGCACCACCTGTGTATCAGGCGTTGTGATAGATACTTCCGTGTGTCCCTCCACTTGGGCTTTGCAATACTGATGCAGATAATTCAAACCTTCAGTTTATGGATGAAAAGCAGAGGCCCACTTGGGATGAATAACTTTGCTAAGGTGTACTGGCGAGTGTAGTTGTAGATGGACAGCATGCCTGTGTTTTGTTTGTTTTATGTTTATGTGGTGCTGAGGATCAAACCCAGTGCCTCACACGTGCAAGGCGAGTGCTCTGCCACTGAGCTACAGCCCCAGCCCCCAGATTCCTTGTTCTCACCTCTGCAGATGGTGCCATACTTTTGTCACATGCTGGATTCCCACTGTACTTCCTGTTTTAGTTCATGTATTTAATGTGTGACTTTTGAAAAATGGGTAATTATCAGAAAAAGAAAGATTTGTCCTCATTTTAAGGTATGGTTGAGAATAGAGGGGTCCTCTGAGCACGTATTAAAGAACTAGTGCAACTAGTTTGGTAAGTTTCCTTGTGTCAGTCACCAGACCATGTGTGTGGGGGACTTCAGTGCCATTTCTTGCTCTCTGGTCCTCAATTCCCAGAGTGCTGTTTTGTCCTTCCCTCCTTTCTCCTGCCCACTTGCATATGAATCTAGAAGAACTAGTGTCCTGAGGGACCCAGTTTGGGAACCACTTCATCAGCTCAGTGGTGACCTTGAGTATGTCCTTGGGGAACAGGAAGGGGAAGTAAAGAGGAGGGTGGGCCTGGAGGGAGTTGGTAGGCCTTCTCTCTGTCAGAGGCTTGTCTCACCTCAGGGTGGACATTCGGCATAACTGTGTAAAGAAAAGCAGCATCACAGTTCCTAATCCCTTCACTTTGAAGCATGACCACATGTTAGCCTTCCTTCTGGATTTCCCCTGCAAGCAGGGAAGAGTGTTGTTGCCAGCCAGTAGCAAATCCTCTATCTGGTGCTGGCCCGGAGTGGCACAGCTTGCAGAATTTTACTTCCAAGCTGTCCCCATGGATGTGATGCAGTTATTGAAGCTGAGTCACAGCACAGTTCTCCAGATGCTGCTACTGGTGATGCTGGGAGTGAGCAGCTGTGTGCTCGCTAGTGGTGTTTGCCATGGATACACACCTCAGAGCCGTGTGCTCACACTGACTTGTGGCCTTGGAGCTTGGGGAACGTTGGCCGGGGTGTGTTCCATGCTGAGTTCTCATCTGTGGCACACAGCCGTGGAGATACACTCCTCTCACTGGCTGCACTGTCCTAGCTCCCCACTCTCCCACTGCTGGGTGTGTTAGACGGCGGGAACATGAACGAGGAAGCCTGTCTCCTCGTGGAGGGAAGCCCTGGAGCATTGAAGGAGTTGGTGAGAATACCCCCAAGAACGTCAGAAGGAAACAAGATTGAGAATGTTATTCATTTATTCTGATTTGTTTGAATTTTAGTAATGAAATAGCTTATTTTTTGTTTTGTTTCTGTGTGGTTCCATTTATACGATTTTTAAGAACAGGCAGAACTAATCTGTGACAGAAGAAATGAGAATGTGGGCTGCTGCCGTTTGACTCAGTGGAAGGGAAGAGATGTGAAGGGACCCTGAGGTGAAGGAGTGTTCTGTACCTTCATTTGCTGTGCCTGTCTGTCTAAGCTTAGCCAGTCATGCAGCACACGATTTGTACTGTTTGCTCTATGTAAGTATTAAACAGCCAAGAAAAACATTTTTAGTCATGAAATTTTACACTGTGTGTACATAACTAAGTGCTGTTGGTGGGGACAAGCACCTGCCAGCTCCTTGAAGTGTGAGGACTGCTTCCCTTCCCCTTCCCTTGTTGCCCTGAGTTCACACTCCTCCTTACTTGAGCTTCCTTGCTGATGCTCTAAGAGTCCTTTTACCTTTTCCTTTCTGTTTCTTCTTTCAGAGTTACAGAAGAGTTGTAAAAATAATGGAGAGAATAAACCCTCACTCCCTCTGCTGTCCCCTAGTATAACATGGTACACTTCCATGGAATGGTTACTACATTGGTACAACATTATTATCCAATCCTTAGCCCAAATTAGAATTTTGGCATTTCCCCATAGATTTTCTTTCACTTAGCATGTTTCCAAGGGTCATCCACGTTGTAGCATGCATCTGTATTTCACTCTTTTTTGTGGCTGAATAATATTCCATTGTATTTGTTCATTCATCCTTTGATAGACATTTGGGTTATTTCCACCTTGGGGCTGTTACAAAAATCCTGTTACTTTCAAGTTTCTGCATGCTCTAATTATTCTTTTAGAATAGGTCAAGCACCAATAAATTCTTTTAATTTCCCCTCATCTGAGAGTGACTTGGATTCTTCTTCATTTTTAAAGGATATTTCCCCTGCATATAGGTTTCTACAATTGATCGTTATTTTCTTTAAACAGATGAAAAAGGTGTGTCACTCCCTTCTGGCTTCCATGGTTTCTGATGAGAAACCCAGTCTCTGAATCATTTTCCTTGGTGAGGGGCCACTTCTTTCTTGCTACTGTTGAGATTAGTTTTCAGAGTGTTGGCTCCATTGTGTCTTGGTATAGATTTTCTTTAGGTTTATCTGTAGGCCTCTGTCTTTTGTCAGCTCAGGCAAAAGACACTGGCAGGTGTGTGGGGTTTGAAGCCACTCAGTAGATGAGGGTCACCTAAGGGGAGAAGGGGAGAAGAATTCCTGGACTGTAGAGCAGGTACATGGAAGAAGAGCCACAAGGAAGGAGTGCTGTGGAAATCATGGAAAAGTGTGTTTCCAGGAACTGGGGCTGCTCAGCTGTGGCCAGAGTGGTCAGGGAGGTGAGAATGAGCAGTGACAACTTGGAGATACCTTGGTAGTCCTGAGAGGAGCTGTCTCAGTGAGGGAATGGCAGTGTTACTGGTGAGTGAAGGAGCAATGTGAGGTGAAGCAGGGGTGGCAGCCCCGTAGACAGCTCCTTCTAGAATGTTCTGGGAAGAGAAGCAAAAGCTGGAGTGACTGGAGGTCAATTCAGGATCAAAGAGAATGGTTTCTTTGCTTTTTTGCCTTGTTCTTTGAAGTTTGGCAGCATAGGGCTCATGCAACTGCTGATCCAGTTCATGTTCCTTGGTGCCCATGCACAGTCTCCAGTGTGGTCCTATGTGGTCCAGGCTGGTCTGCAATCCACGGGTACCTTGGAAGTGACCGATGAACCCAGAGGACGGGACAGCACTGCATGTGCCCCAGAATTCTGCCACACTTTGGAAACCCTAATAGGCACAAGTTCGATTACACTTGGAACACACTGGGCATGTCCCAGGAAGTTTCAACCGATGAGGGGAAGATCTGTTAGATTCTTTTTAATTTTCTTTTAGTTGTCGATGTACCTTCATTTTATTCATTTATTTATATACAGTGCTGAGAATCAAACCCAGTGTCTCACACTTGCAAGGCTCTACCACTGAGCCACAACTTCAGACTCTGTTAGATTCTTTAAGTATAATTTCAACCATTATACATTTTAGATGATTGAAAAGAAGAATTTTAATTATTACCAACATGTGTAAACAGAGTTCATATTAAAGTGGTTGCCAAGAATTTTTATTACAATTTATTACATCTCCTCAAGTAGGGATTGTATGGAGTCAGTTGGAACATAAAATCTAATATATGTGCTCACAGAAGTGAATTTCTCATAAATTTGATAGTATTTTATTTCAAAACTGTACGAATTTATTATTAATACTTTGATTTCATTTTTTGAAATGGGGATTAAACCCAGGGGTGCTTTACCATTCGCTTATGCCCCTAGCCCTTTTAATTTTATCTTGAGACTGGGTCTCTGTGTAACAGTGAGACTTTTATTGAGGGAATTACATGTGCTTTTTAATGATTACCCATGGATTCTACTAACTCCCAATCTCTGTGAGGTGTGTACTAACAGTTCTCTCTCTTTTTCTCTAATGAGAAAATAAACAAAGGAAATTAACTGACTTGCTTACAATTAAAAAACAAATTTATGTCAGAGTCAAGAACAGAAAAAGAACCATCACCATTTTCAGCCAGCATTTTACAGTCTGGGTGTATTTCTCCTTGTTTTATAAGTACGAACTCCTTTGTTGCTCAGTGTATCTGAATAACTGAAAGGTGAACAGCGTACCAATCTTTACGTCTGCTTTCTCCACACGCAGCGTTAAAGTGTGTGAGCAGTCGTGCACTGCAGCAGGTGCTGAGACTGGGACGGAGTCGTCAGTTGACCCCCTAGAAGCAGGACACTTTGAGGAAACAAGGAAGCAGTGAGTAGCATGGCGCCTGGACAAAAGGCACAGCTGTGTCATTTGCTGCCTACAGCAAGTCCTCTGAGAGAAGAGAGAGGTGTTACGCAAAATAAGGCTGGCTTTGGAAGCTGCATGGACCCTGTTGTAGCATTCTGTTTTATAACAAAAGACTTTATAAAACCCCTCTGGGGAAAAGTGCAACTTGGAATCTTTATAGGAAAGGAGAGCAAAAGTGGCCAAAAAGGCCATAGGAATTCACAGTGCAAATACAGTATTTCAAACTCAGTAAAAGAAGTTTTGGATCAGAGTGTGAACTTAGTTGAAGACAAATTTCTCGACAACTGTTCACCCAAAGCTTAAAAGAGCTGAGCAAAAGTCTGTCACTAAATGGATGAAATTCCTAAATTTTCACTAGATCATAATAATTCCCTTCAGGAAGGAAGTGCTTTCTCTTTAAAGTAATTGTTTCATTAAAAAAAATATATAGTTTGTACTTGTAAACTGCAGCTATTTTCTAGCTTGCTGTTATGAAGAAATATCTTATTTTTTTAAAAAAATATGTATTTTAGTTGTCAACAGACCTTTATTTTTCATTTATATGTGGTGCTGAGAATTAAACCCAGTATGTCATGCATGCTAGGCAAGCACTCGGCTACTGATCTACAACCTCAGCCCCAGAAATACCTTTTTAAATGGCTCAATTCCAGTGTATATGGAACTGTATTTCTTTTTTTTTTTTTTTTTACACATCTTCAGAAATTAGAGACACTGAGACAGAGTATTTACCTCTAAGCATGATGACACAACCCTGGCTCAGGGAACAGATTAAGGAGCTTAACGTCTCGGGAATGAAAAACTGATTGATACTCATCATCCTGTCTATACAGTCTTATATTATGTGCACATTAACAATCTAGTCAGTGAAAAAAAAAGGGATACATTTCACAAGACTATTTCCAGGCTAAGGCATAAAAATGTAAAGAAATTAAAGATTTAGTGTACAGTCTATTCCATTTGGCAATGTGCAAATTACATCAAGAGATAAAAACCCACCTACAAATGGAATAAATATAACAGAAGGAAAATGTGATTTAAGAAGTGATCTCAGGTCCAGAACTCTTCAGTTCTTCCAAATTTGTAGAACGGAGTGCTAAAAAAAATGAGCATTTTGAAAAAAATGCAGCTAGTCCTGGATAAACATCAGTATCCAGGGTAACATATGCACCAAAAAGAATCCACTGGAAGCAGTAAGTGACCCAGATGTCAACCTGAAACCACTGAAGAGCCAAACTCAAGCCCCTGTCCTTCCTAAACAGCTGCGTTCATAGCTGTCACTGCTCACCTGGTGTTCAATGTGGCACTTACCCTTCATGCCCCAGTGAGGAAAGCTAATGTGGAAAATGCACCACATGTGTGGGAAGCGTGGTTGGACGGCTCTGGTAGGACTCACCGAGGCCGCATCCATCGTGACCCACCAACCTGTGAAGAACAGAGAAGAGTACTTCCTCTCTCACTCCAGTCCATACATTCACATCTGGCCTTCGGAAATGATCTAGGAAGCCTGCCAGTTTCACTCCTTCAGCATGGATTTTTATTAAATACTGTATTCCATTATCCTGCTCCACCCTGGCAGTCTGGAGCTTCGAGATACAGGGTTCATAAGTACTGAGGCTGACCTCAAACTTGCCATCCTTCTGCTTAGCTTCCCGAGTTGCTGGGGTTGTAGGCATATACCACTGCATCTGATAATATTAGAATTTTGTGCTTTATTTTAATTATATACAATCAGGTTCCATGTAGCAATTCCCAGATCCCTCCTTGTTTCTGTTCATGTGCCTTAGAAATACTGCCATTTTTTATCAAGCAACAGGAAAAGGTTTAAGAAGCATTTCCCCAAATGATAGGCTTTGTGGGGCCTTTAGTTTTCAGCCTTGCCTGCTGCTTGTCAGGAGGATCATCTCCCCTTGGTCTCCTTCAGTCTGCTCCCTGTCCTCCAGTATAGTCACATTTTGGGTTAGGTTAGTATCTGGTGTTTCTGTTACTATGATTGCTCTTACTCAGAGCTGAGCCACAAACCTCTTTACTTTCCTTCCAATTTCTTGTTCCTCTCAGTTAATGTTTTCTCATTTTTGTCTAGTTTTCTCTGTGTTTATTATCCATTTAACCCCAAACTCTCCACCCATGGTTGGGATCTCCTCTCAAGGTGTTCATTCACTCCAGGTGTACTGGTGATCTTGCTCCTGAGGAGGAAGTTTCTGCTTCTGTTAGAAGGCCACCTTGAACACCTGTGATCAGAGCGTCCTTCTCCACTCTCTGACCCACGTTTCCTCCTCTTTGCTTTAGGTGGAGCAGGCCCTCTAGTACACCCTGGAAATTGAGTATGTGGGACATAAGCTTTTGAGATATTCTATCTTTATTTTACCCTCCCACCTATTATTGGCATAGTTAAATAGTATTCTAGATTGGAATTTGTTTTTATTTCTGAATTTTGAAGAAATCATTCCATTTTTTTCTAACATTCAATGCTATTGATTTTTTGTTTTGATGGACCTTTACTTTATGAACCCAGTGCCTCACACATGGTAGGCAAGCGCTTCATCACTGAGCCACAACCCCAGCCCAATGCTGTTGAATTTTGATTCAAGATTCTTTATGTGATCCTTTTTAAGCTTGTAGAATCTTCTCCATTTCATTTTCTGAACTGAAATTTCACATTGTTGTGCCTTGGTGTGTTAAATTTATCTGTTATGAATTTGACTGAAGCTGAAAGGGTCCTTTCAGTTTGGAAACTGATGCCTTTCAGTTCTGTAAGTCATTTTTTGATCGTGTAATTGAATCACTAAGGAGTGATTTAGAACTTCTTGATCTATTCTTCTCTTTTTCCTCTTTTCTGTCTCTCTTGTAGCACTACATTTTTTAAAAAATATTTTTTTAATGGTCCATGAACCTTTATTTTTTATTTTTTAATGTGATGCTGAGGTTCGAAGCCAGGGCCTTACACATGGCTAGGCAAACACTCTGCCACTGAGCTACAACCCCAGTCCTCTTGTGGCATTGCTTTTAAGACAGTCCTCCTCTGGGTTTTCCATACTTCCTACTGAAGTCTTCATTTCTGTCATGCTTTTAATTTCTAAGACTGTTGTTTTTTTTGGGGGGAATAAATAGCATTCCATTCTTGCAGTGCATTATAAAACTTCTTTTATGTCCTCAAGGATGTTAGTAATAGCTTTAAAATTTTTCTATATACTGCACAGTCTCTCTTCTTTGCCCCTCTTTTGTTTCTGTTTATTGTGACAGCCCCTTGTCTCTTCTCAGGTTCTGGTAATGTGGGGTTGTCTGCTCATGTTGAAAGGGGGTTTTCTAATGCCAGCTGGAAGTGCTGAGCTTGTGTGAGAGCTCGTGAACTTGCCTGCAAATGCTGGTGCAGAATGCGTTGGGAACCCACAGGGCAGTCAGTGTCTTTGAGTGTGTCCCTTTGGGTTGGTAGGACGGTCCAGAGAGGACTTCTCCAGTCTGTATCAAGAGTTTGAAGGCCTAAACTGAAAACAGCATGGAAAGGGATAATGTCAGATAAGTTACATACAGGTTTGTGCTTACTTAATCCCTGTGTTATCTGGACAGAACCTTTATTCTCAATTGTACCTGCTCCAGATGTTCTTTCAAAAATAAGTTTTCAGTCCTCTAGGGAAGGGGCAGTTGTCCAGGGGCAGGGAATAAGGAATGGCAGAGAGGACCCAGGATCTAATTGTTGCTTCTGTTGTTTTTTAAAATAAAGTTCAGTTTATTAAGTTATAATTTATGCAAAGTAAAATCATCTGTTCATGAGTTGACAGGTACACGTACCATGTAGTCACCACCATAATTAAGACATAGAACAGTTCTGTCACCCACAATAACTCCTTCGTACCCCTTTGAAGTCAGCACATCCTCTAACCCCCCATCCCTGACAACCACAGATCCTGTTTTCTGTTTATGTAGTTTTGCCATTTCTAGAGTAGCATATAAACAGAATCACGTTGTGTATAGATTTTGGGTCTGGCTTTTCCTCCCAAGCCTGATTTATTTGAGATTTGTCATGTTACTGCTTGTATCATTTGTTTGTTTCCTTTCATTGCTGAACACGTTTCCATTATAATAGTGGTTTACCCACTCATCAGTTGAAGGATGTTTAGACTATTTCCAGTTTTTGGTGGTTTTGAGTAAATGTTTGTGTATAGTTTTTTTTTTTTTTTTTTTTTTTGGTAAATGTAAGATCTTTGTTAAATATGAGTTGGATTACTGAATTGTACAAGTGTATGCTTAAATTTTAAGAAACTGTCAAATTGTTTTCTCAAAGCATGGAACAATTTTAAATTTCCACCAGTAATGTATGAGCGTTCCCATTGCTCTTCATTTTTGCCAATACTTGATTTTGTCAGATAACTTTAATTTTAAAAATTTTATCCATTTTGGTGGGTGTGTAGTCGTATCTTATTGTGGATTTAATTTGCATTATCCTAATAACCAATGATGCTGAGATCTTTTAGTGTGCTTACTACTTGTATCTTCTTTGGTGAAGTATCTTTTCAAATATTTTGCCCACTTTCATTGAATGTTAGTTTATTATTGAGTTTTCAGAGATGTGTGTGTATTCTGTATTCTATACTTAGATCATTTATAAGGTACAGTATGGCTTGTCTTTTCATTGCCTTAACTGTATCTTGTATCTGTATTCACTTTTTTTGTATTTGTATCTTAACTTGTCTAATGACTTGTCTTTTCACTGCCTTAACTGTATTTTTTTTTTCCCCCCAGTATTGAGGTTTGAACCCAGGGCCTTCTGTATTCTAGGCAAGTATTCTACCACTGATTTACATCCCAGCCCTTTATAAATTTCATCATAGGTGTGTCCACCACCTAATGTAAGTGTATCTTTTGAAGAGAACCCATTTAGAATTTTGATGTGGCTTGTAAGTTTTTTTTTCTGGTGCTGATGGTGCTTTGGTTTTATATCTTAAGAAATCTTTATCTCAAGGTCATAAATGATTTTCTTCCAGAATTTTTATAATTTAGGGGTTGGTCTCTTTTTTCTGTATATAAGACAAGGTATGGATTAAAGTTCTTTGGTTTTGCATATTGACTATTCAGTTTTTAGAACCTAGAACTGTGGGTTCTCACTCATTTTTCTAAATTGTTTTGGCTGTGCCAATTTCTTTTCTTACCCAAATTAACTTGAGAATCAGCTTGTCCATTTCCACAAAAGTTTCTACTAGTATTTTGGTTAGGATTACATTGAATGTATAGATGAATTTGGGAAGATTTGAGGTCTTAACGTTATTGATTGAATTTTTTTGTTCATAAACATGGTATATCTCTTCATTTATTTATATTGTCTTAGGATCCTTACATAAGCATTTTGTTTTTCAGCATTTGAATCTTACAAGATTTTTACTTAAATGGTTCATGGTTTTGGTGCTGTCATAAATGGTATTTCTTAAAAATATGGTTTCAGTTTTTAATTTCTATTATGTAAATACAGTTGATCTTTGTATGTTGACCTTGTATCCCAAAACCTTGAAAAATTCAATTAGTTCTAGTGGCTTTCTTTTTATATTCTTTGGAACTTTCTGTGTAGGGAATCTTGTTGTCTTCAGATGAAGATATTTTATTTCTTCCTCTCTGATATATAAACCTTCTGCTTTTTTTTTTTTATCTTACTGTACAAGCTAGCATCATTAGTATGATTTTTAATAGGAGTGGTAAGGTTGGACATCTTTTAATCTTAAGAAAGATGAGGGACTGGGGATATAACTCAGTAGAGTGCTTACCTCGCAAGCACAAGGCCCTGGGTTCAGTTCCCAGCACCACAAAAGAAAGATGTGATATTAGCTGTATACTTTTTTTAAAAAGATTGCTTTAATCTGGTTCAGGATGTTCCTTTCTACTCTTAATTTGCTGAGATTTCTTATCATGATTAGGTGTTAAATTTTGTGGAAGAACTTTTCTGCATCTATGGGAAAGGTAATTTATTTTTTCTTCTTCACATTGCTGTGGTACATTGATTTATTTACAAATAAATGTTGGCCCAAATTTTCATTCCTAGAGTAAGTGCATATGAAGTATTTTGTGTATAATAATGGTAGATCTGATTTGCTAATATTTTGTTTAGAATTTTATGTCTGTGTTCCTGAGGGTTACAACTCTTTTTTCTAATATCCTTGTCTAGTTTTGGTGTCAGGGTAATTCTGGCCTCAAAATAGCTGATTCATTCCCTTCTTTTCTATTTTCTGGAAGATATGTATAGAATTATTATTACTAATTTTTAAAATGTTTGGTGGAATTTGTAAATGAAGAGCCTTTTTTTTTTTTTCATTGTTTTAATTTACAAGTTTTTTCATAGTCCTACAATTCATTTGGAAGAATTAAGGACCCGGAATAGCCAAACCAATTCTAAGCCAAAAAAGCAATGCTGGAGTATCAGAATACTTGACTTCAAATTGTACTGCAGGGCTACAGTAACAGAAATGGTGTGGTAATAGCATAAACACAGACACACAGACCAGTGGTACAGAATAGAGGACCCTGAAACAAACCCACACATCTGTAGTCATTTGATATTTGACATAGGCACCAAAAACATATGTTAGAGAAAAGAAAACCTTTTTAACAAATGGTGCTGGGGAAATCAGTTATCCATATGTAGAAGAATGAGAGTAGATCCTTATTTCTCAACCTGCACAAAAATCAACTCAAAATGGATCAAAGACCTCAGAATTAGACCAAAAACTATGCAGCTTCTAGAAGAAAATAGGGTCCACATTCTAGCATATAGGCACAGAGAGTGACTTTCTCAATAGGATCCCTAAAGCTCAGGAGTTAATAAATGGGATGGCATCAAATTAAAAAGCTTCTGCACAGCCAAGGAAGAGAGGACCTACAGAATTGGAGACAATCTTTACTAGCTACTCCTGTGACAAAAGATTAATATTCAGAATATATAAAGAACTCAAAACACTTTACAACAAAAACCCAAATAACCTAATTAGTAAATGGGTAATTGAATTAAATAGACACTTCTCAGAAGAAGAAATACAAATGACCAACAAATACATTAAAAAAAAGTTCAGCAACATTAGCAATTATGGAAATGAACATCAAAACTACATTGAAATTTCATTTCATAGCAATCAAAATGGCAGTCATCAAAAATACAATAATAAGTGCTGGGGAGGATGTGGAGAAAACAAAACAATTTAACACTGTTAGTGGGACTGTAAATTAGTACAACTACCTGGAAATCAGTAAGAAGTGCCTCAAAAATTAGGAATGGAAATACTATACGACACAGCTATACCACTCCTAAGGAATTTTTTATCCTAAAGAATTAGTCATCTTACTATAGTCATGTGTGCACATCCATGTTTGTAGCAGTATAATTCACCATAGCCAAACTATGGAATCAGCTTAGGTGTCCATTTGTGGATAAAGATAAAAGAAAACATGGTACAGCCAGGCATGGTGGTATATGCCTCAATCCCAGCAACTCAGGAGTCTGAGGCAGGAGGATCATGAACACAAAGCCAGCCTAAGCAACTTAGTGAGACCCTGTCTCAAAATAAAATATAAAAAGGACTGGGGATATGACTTAGTGGTTAAGCACCCCTGGGTTCAATCCCCAATACCACCTAAAAAGAAAAGAAAACATAGGATATATGCACAGTGGAGTTTTATTCATCCACAAAGAAAAATGAAATTATGTTATTTTCAGGAAAATGGGTTGAACTTCAGAGCATTATGTTAAGCTAATTAAACCATACTCAAAAAGTCAAGGGTCTTATGTTTTCTTTCACGTGGAAGATAGAGAGGAAAAAGGAGAAGAAAGTTAGGGGGAATCTCCTGAAAATGGAAGGGAGATCAGTAGAGTAAAGGAAAGGGCCTGGGGGCAGGAGGAGGGGAAAGAAAGGGGAAATACTGGGGAATGACATTGGCCAAATTATATTGTTATATTGTGCACTTATACAAATACATAACAATAAATCCCACCATTATGTATAACTATAATGTGCCAGTAAAAATATGGGAAAAAGTATTTTACCAAAAACTAAAAATGTTTTTTTCTGTGTACAGCCAGCAACTTTTCTCAGCAGAGGATCCCTGTTACTGGAATCTCTCAATCCTGGAGTCTCCACTGCAGCTTTGACTTCCTTCTCATAGCTTCATACATTGATTTCTCAGGGGCTGCCTGCAGGGATTCCGACATTGCTACACTTTGCTTGGGCTCCCAGGCGTTCCTTTGAAATCTCAGTGGAAGCCTCCCTGAATCCCTAACTCCAGCATCCCGTGTTCCTGCAGGACTAGCATCACATGAACAGTGCCAAGATCTGCTGCCAAACTCAGCAGTAGTCAAGCCCCCTTGGACCATGGCCTTCTCCAGCCTGCACCTCCAACCTTTTCTAAACTCCTCCTGCAGACTAGTTTCAGAGGCTTCTAAAACATATGGTCAGTTTAATCACAGTAGCTGCTCCACTCCTGCCACCAATTTTTGTCCACTTTTCATCACTGTGACCAAAATACATGACAAGAAAAACTTAGAGGAGGACAAGTTTATTTTGGGCTCATGGTTTCAGGGGCTTAGTGCATGGTAAGCTGACTGCATTGTTCTGGGACTGAGGTGAGGTGGAGCATCATGGTAAGAAAGGTATGGCAGAGGAAAGCTGTTGACTTTATGATATTCAGGTACCAGACCTGTTTAAACACTTTTAACTGCAAACCCAGTTTCTTTAATAGACATGGGCTAATTATTTTTAAGTTTTTGAGTAGACTTTGGCAGTTGATGTCTTCCAAGGAATCTGTCTATTTTAATTTATGGGCACCAGGATGTTTATAATGTTCCCTTCACTGTCTGTAGTATTTTGTAATGATGGCCCCTCTTTTATTCCCGATATACATAATTTCTCCTTGACTCCCTCTGTCTTGCTCTCCTGAATTGCTCTGGCTAGAGTTTATTAGTTTTGTAGATTTTTTTAAATAAACAAAAAAAGCTTTTGATTTTTTGATTTTTAGATTTTTTTTCCTCATTTGTATTGACCTCTGCTCTTTATATTTATTATTATTATTATTATTTTTTCATTTCTTGGGTTTGACTTGCTGTTTTCCAATTTTTTTGCAGGGGGTATTCTGGGGCTTTGAACCAGGGTGCTTTACCTCTGAACTACACCCCAGCTCTGTTTTTCATTTGTTATTTTGGGACAGGGTTTCACTAAGTTGCTGAGGCTGGCCTCAAACCTCAAACTTGTGATCCAGCCTCCCAGGTTGCCAGGATTACAGGCGTGTACCACTGTGCTTGGCTGTTTGCCAAGCATTTTAAAGGCGAAAGCAAAGATAATTTGAGGTCTTTGGTACAGGGAATTGAACCCAGGGGTGCTTTACCACTGAGCTACATCCTCAGTTCTTTTTATCTTTTGAGACAAGGTTTCACTAAGTTGCTCAGACTGGCTGATCAACTTGGATCCTCCTGTGTACCACTGTGCCCAACTTCAACATAAACATCTAATGTTATGAATTTCCCCACAAACACTGATTGAACTACAAACACAGGTTTTTATAGTGTTTTCATTCATAATATTTCTTAGTTTCCCTCTTGGATCCATATATTATTTAGAAGTATATTATTTGATTTACAGGTATTTGGGGGATTTTTTAAGATGTCTTGCTATTATTTATTAATGTATTTTTATTGTTTCTGATTTGCTCTCTTGTGATTACAGATAATACTTGAATTCTTTTAGATATTTGAAGATGTGTTTTATGGTGCTGCCTGGGTCTGTCTTGGGTGATGTCTGTGGGCACTGGGGAGGAGTCTCATTGGCAAGATGTTGGACACAGTGCTCTCTCTCTGAATGCCAGGGCAGATGGGATGGTAGCATTGCACAGTATTTATCTGCTTACTGATTTTTTTCTTCCTTTAAAAAACTCAATAAAAGAAATAAGAATAAAAGTTTTCAACTCTCATTGTGATTGCTTATATGCCCTTGGGAGTTTTATCATAGGTTGCCTTGTGACTTTTGAAGCTCCTTTGTTAAGTAAGTGTATAATTAAGATGTCTTTGAGTGCATTGACCTCTATATAATTATTTAATGTCCTCATATCCCTGGTATTACTACCCGTTATGAAATCTATTTTGATAATAATACAGGCTGTGCAGCCCTCTTTTATTTTTTTCCATTTTTATTTTATTTTTTGGTACCAGGGATTGAACTCAACCACTGAGCCACATCTCTAGCCCTATTATATTTTATTTAGAGACAGGGTCTCACTAAGTTGCTTAGTGCCTTGCTGTTGCTGAGTCTGGCTTTGAACTTGTGATCCTCCTGCCTCAGCCTCCTGAGCTGCTGGTATTGCAGGTGTTTGCCACTGTACCCAGCTCCAGTTGTTTTTATTGGCATATTGTAGTTGTTCATAATGATAGGATTTGTTTTTACATATTCGTACATGCAATAAAGTAACAGTATAATTTGGCCAATATCACTCCCCATGCTTCGCCCCCCTTCCTCTTTTGGTCCATTTTCTCTACTGATCTCCCTTTGATTTTCATGAACTCTGTCCCTGCCTTTGTTTTCCTTTTTTTTTCTCTAGCTTCCACGTACGAGAGAAGCATAGAACCATTGACCGATTGAGTTTGACTTATTTCATTTAACATGATGGTCTCTGCTTCTATCTATTTTCCTGCAAATGACATAATTTCATTTTTCTTCATGGATGACTAAAACTCCATCTGTTGATGGATGCCTAGACTGGTTGCACAGTTTGGTTACTGTGAATTATGCTGCTGTAACATGGGTATACACGTATCAGGTAGTATGGTGACTTTAATTTTTCATGTATCACATAGTATGGTGACTTTAAATCTTTAGGATAAATACTGAAGAGTGGGCCATATGGTAGTTCCATGCCTAGTATTTGGAGGAACCTCCATACTGGTTTCCATAGTGGTTGTACTAATTTATAGTCCCCGTTTTATGGCACAGCCTTCACTTGCCAAAGTGCCGTAGAGTAATCTAGCTGGGGATCCTCTTGTATGTGTGGTGTCCGCAGCCTTTGTGTTCCCTCTCTCTTTGCTGTAGCAGTGAATGTTCATAGGCGGGACCTTGGGGCCCACCTCTAGCCATTTCTTCTTGGGGCCTGGTCATTAGTTTGGGTTTTTGTCTCTTCTGTTCTTTGTATTAAAGTACAGCTTCATTGTCATTAATTTGTGTGTGAACAGTGCACTCTGTCTTTTGGTGGAGTTTAGTTCAGCAGCAGAATCTCTTTTCTGTGACCTTGTAGTGGCTGTGTAGGTTCCCAGCACCTCACAGAACAGGGGGAAACAACTACAACCAGTGCAAACAATCTGCAACATTAAAATAAGTATCTGGATCCTACTGTGACATCGCCAGTGTTAATTGCCATGAAAAACAGAAATGGTCGGGTCAGTAGTTGCCAACAGCAAAAATAATAAGAAAACATGAACTAGATATGGCATTAAAGCAAACAGCAGGTGTCAAGTACGGCGTCCTCAGCAGTAATAATTACAACAGCGTTAACAGAGAGGGCAGAAGTTATATAAACCAATTAGTGCTGAAAGATGGTAAGAATACAGTTAATTAAGAGAAAAGAAAATGTGATAGGAAGGTAGAAAAGAATCTACAATTTAAAGTAAAAAATTCAGAAGAGATGTAACAGGTGATGGTTATAAGGAAGGAGGAAAAAAAGAAGAAACAAAGTAAAAGGAGAGAGAACAGCAGAATCTGGCTGTTAGCCGGAGAAGAGAGAAAGAGGAATAGGAGAAACAAACAAATGAAAACAATACAAAACAAACCCAAATATACAAACAAACACCCCAACCCCCGAAGACAAGGCAAGGAAAAAGAAAACAATGAAAAGTGCTAAAAATGAGAAAAATAAATACGTATCTGCATATATGTATGTTGGATGGTTGCTGTCTGTGCCCGGCTGTCCTCTCCATTTTCTCCTGGGCTGTGTACTGAGGGAGAGCCAGGGCTGGGCTCGCTGCCTTTCTCTCTGTGTTCACTAAGCTGCCAGCTGGAGTGGCCTAGCACTGGAGCTGGTTGAAGTGGCTCTCAGCCTCCTTCTGACCAGGACAGGATAGAAAGGAGAGGGAAGTGCTGTGGGGTGGAGTTTTATCTGCAGACCAGCTCAGTGCACTCCCAGGGTGGGTCTGCTATAGAGTTCTGAGTGAGGTTCTGGGGTGGGGTCTAATCAGCCTCAGGGACTTTGTTGGGTGGTGACTGCTCTGAAGAGATTAGGACCTGGCACACACCGCTAGGGCCTGGCAGCTGCCGAATTCTTTTTTTTTTTGGGGGGGGGGGGGTTCTGGGGATAAAACCCAGGGCCTTATGCTTATAAGGCAAGGACTCTACCGACTGAGCTATCTCCCCAGCCCCGCAGCTGCCGAATTCTTAAGAATTCTACTCTTGGGCAGGGGAGCCAATCCCCCATACACTCTGCTGCCCATGAGCACAGCCTTCCCAGGCTTAATCCCTGAGTGTGTCCACACCCACCTGTTTGCATTCCTGACCTGCTTCTGCTGGTCACGTGAATTGCTAGATTCAAAGGAGAAGCGAGTTGGACTCCCCTTTGATCTTCTGACTGGGATTTCCCTGTGTACAATCTTCTCTGTGGCTGTTTCACTGTGTTCTGCTAGGTATGTCCTAGGCTGCATGGTAGGTGCTTGCTGGACAGTATGACGGTGTTTGCTTGACCTCCTGGCTCCTCAGCATGGCCACCTCAAGATGGCTCCACCAGCCAGTTGTTAAGCTGAGCACTTTTCAAGCACCAGCACACAGTGCAGACCACCTCGAGAGCAGGCAACAACCTCAGCCAGCCTCTTACATATGGGGACAGATAGTAAATATTTTGAGTTCATTGGCCACAGATGATCCCTGTTATGTATTATTATTTTTTTCTTTTAAAAAATCCTTTAAAAGTTTAGACGTCATTCTAGCCCAGGGCCTATACAGAAAAAGATCCTGTGCTGCACTTGGCCTCTAGATCATCCCAAACCACCCTGTAGAGGAGAATGGTGTAGGTAGGTGGTGTTTATACCTGGGAGCTGCCACACCTCTGTTCTCCTAGGCTGTCATATCTGTGGAACTGACTTTGGGTTTGAGTGTAGTCATGGTTACCATCTGTTCAGCTGGAATCAGATTCCTCTAGCCTTTCCTTGAGCTCAGGAGGAGGGCTGAGTTGTGTCTTCACCCTGAGCTTGCAGCCCTCCCTGTGTCTGTGTCTCAGAGGAGCCTCTTTCCATCCTTTGCTTCTGTCCCAGGTATAGTTATGAGGTGTTTGCTGGGCTTCTGGGGAAGAACGTGTCGCTCTGACCCCTCATGTCCATCTGTGCCTGTGTGGTGGGTGTTTCCCATAATCCTATCATGGTTTTGTGGTAGCCATCCTGCCCTGTACCTTGGCAGGTAGAGATGTTTCTAATCCCTCTCCCAGAGTAAGAGGACTCCAACGGTCAGGACTCAGAATGGTTTCCTGCCCCTTGCCCAGGAAGGAGCAGGGTTTCCTTCATCTTCCCCAGCCACAGTCTCCCCTCTTGTTCTGCAGGGGTGTGGTGTTGTGGCAGCTCCCACTGAGGGATTGTCCATTTCACTGGCTTCTTGTAACGTGCTAAGAAGGAGGTTCTAGTTTTGAGCCTGACTCCAGTTACTGTACCGTCGGGGAGTGAATTTATGGCGTGTCAGAGGTCCCCAGTAGAGAAATGGCCGACAGTTGGCTCCATCCCAGTGGAGATGAGATAGAGTGTTGAATTGCACTGTTGTCTTGATCTAGCTTTCTTTAGTGACTCTGGGAGCATTCACATGGAAAATAACGGAATTCAGTGTGAATATTGCAGCCCCTGACATTGTGTGACTCAGTGACCCTGCACAGAAGCTCTCTCTGTATGTTGTCTCTGGGGGTTTACTGCAGTTCAAGTGAAAATGAAATTCCTTTGAAAACAATTGTACAAATAGGCAGAATTATAGCAAACAACATGGAAAGCTGCTGTGTTCATCAGCTGTACATTGCTGTGCAAAATACCTGAGCTTATCAGCTTCAAAGGAAGAAAAATTCATTTCAGCTCAAGATTTCAGAAATTTCTGTCCATGGTCACTTGGCCCTGTTGCTTTGGGCCTGTGATGAGGCAGTAAATCATGGTGGGAATATGAGGCGGAAGAGGGCTCTTCACCTCATGGCAGCTGGAAAGCAAAGACAGAGGAAGAACCTGGGGTTCCTCTGTTCCCTTTAGGGGCACATCTAAACTCCTTTCACTGGGCCTGCCTCCTAAATGTTCTCCCACCTCCTGCTAGTGCTACGGGGACCAAGCCTTCAAAATGGGCCTGTGGGTGACACTTCTAAACCCCCACATCAGCCCTCATATTTCTAGTTTTAAAATTATATGGTTATCATGTTTGAAGATAGCCAGTTACTAAGTAGACATGATTGTGTTTTAACATGCTGCTTCTACATCAAGAAGTGGCTTTCTGGATTAGTCTGGAGTTTCCTCAACTGTGAAACCTGTCATTTGGAAAGAACTCTTGTGAGAAGTTTTTGTTAACCAGAAGTGTCACCTTTCTCCTTAGATCCAGATGCAGAGGTGTGTCTTCATGTACTGAGGCTAGTCCAGTCTGTGGTTCTGGAACCAGAAGTCTTCTCCAAGTCAGCCTCTGAGTTCCGGAGCTCCCTGCCCCTGCAGCGCATCTTGGCCATGTCTGAGAGCCGCAACGCCCACCTGCAGACCGTGGCCCAGGAGCTCCTGGAAGACCTCCGTGCCTTGGAGCAGGGTGTGTAGGTGCATTGGGCCACCATGGGCTTGGTGAGAATGCCATGTCCCTCCCCTCCCCAGGTCCCTCACTTTGTAGTCAGAGCCATCACCGTGAGCTGTGTGTTAGAGGCAGCTCTCTGCAATAGACTAGAGATGGATGTGAGTGGATCCGCGACCCACGTCAGTGTGACCTAGAAGAGCCTTTCTGAGAGCCTCGGCTTGCTGCCTGTAGACTGCCATGACTGAAGATAATCCCCTACCTCGTGGCCAGCATTTCTTTGAAAAGCACTTCATTCTTTCTAGTAATTATAAAATCCCTAAAATGCAGGTTTACCTTTGTGACCTTTTGGTGACCATGCTATTACAGATGACATTGGACATTTTAGCTCTTTATTTTTTGTGCCTCTTTCATTTTTGAATAAAGAAAGTCAGATGAGTCAATGCGTGACCACTGTTATGTTCTGAAATGTACACTCGGCATTAGGAAGTGGGTCTCTTTGTGTATTAGGGTGCAGATGCTTTCTTGGTAGAACAGACTCCTTACTTGTTTTGTCCTTTGGCTATTAACTGAGAAGTCCAGTTTTTCTTATTCCAAATGAGGGAAATGGCCTCATAGGCTGGAGCACATGCAGTTAGTTGAGAGTCTTTAAATGGCAGCTCCATCCCCCCTTGTGTGGGTGTGCATGTGTACCAGGCTCCTGCTGTGTATGTGTACCTCAAGTGACTGCTGGCCAAGGACAAAGGAGGAGATGCAGCACCTCTCAGACCCCATGATGCCTGTGAGAGAGAGTTGCCATTTAAGTCACCCACAGCCACAGGAACACACTCTCCTTTTTTTGTAGCTGCTTCCTTCAGTGCGTTATTGCAAGGTGCTGGCTCTGGGCTTCCTGTGAGAGCTAAAACAAATGTGGGTGTCCCCTTGCAGTGGCAGTCTGAACATGCGCACAAGCTGTGCCTGCTGTGTGTGGCGGCGTAGAGTACCTTCATTTTCTTTTAGGTGGAGTTTTAGAGGCAGCTTGCCATTTGTGGCTGAGGCTGAGTGCAAAGCATAGAGGAAGGCACAGTGGCTTAGATGTCATGAGCCAGCAAGTTGTGGAGCTCTAGCTGTCAGAACCAGGAGATGTAAAGGGCCGTTTAAGATGCTTGGTGACACACGGGGTCTGTCTGTGCCGGGTGGTTCTGTAGGTCCTGGTTACTGGCAAAAAAACTTGAGGATGCTGCATCTTTGTACTTACTCCAGCAGTGAGTGTCATCTCTTAGGTTGCTGCTCATTTGATAGAGTAGCCAGGGGATAGAGTAGTGCAGTTAGTTTGTGCTGCCTCTAGAACTGCAGGGTTTTCCTGCCAGTGGTGGGGTCAGCAGTGTGTAGAGAGGGGCAAACAGCTGGGCCTGTGAATGTGGCATAGTCGGTAGTTAGTAGATGCACTCTAGGAAGGACCATTCTTTCCTCTGATTCTTCAGTGCCATGGATAACAACAGTTATACAGATGCTCTTAGGAGGAGACATGGGGCAAAGGCTGGCTCTCAACCAGTGCCATAGGGACTGTGCTGGAGGTCAGTCTCAAGGAGCATTTTCATCTAGTGTCCCTGCTGTTCACAGCAAGGTCAACGAGAAAACACACCTTCCTTAAGTTTTCTGCATCTGGCAACCTAAAGACAACCCACTTGGTTAAAAAAAAAAAAAAATCCTTAGAAGCATGTGCTTTGCAGTCTTTAAACTCTTGTGAATTTTACAGTCAGAGACCAAAGCAATATGTTAGTGTATATATTTTAAAATTTGACTTTCAAAGAGTTCCTCTTTGACTGGGGTTGTGACTCAGTGGCAGAATGCCTAGCATGTATGAGGCCCTGGGTTTGATTCTCAGCACCACATATAAATAAATGAATAAAGTAAAGGAGCATCAACAACTTATATATATATATATATATATATATATATATATATATATATATGTATAAAATTAAAAAAAATTCCTCTTGTTTTTATTAAGTTAATGAGCACTCTCTTATTGGCACTGTCAACTGGCAGATGAAGTGCTGAACCAGACTGGCCCTGCCTCCCTGTACCTTACCATCCATCTTGCTTTCTGTCAAGTCTGAAAGCTGAAGTCCTCCTGAAGGTGTGGAGTGCTCCAAGGCTCTGTTGCCTGGAAACCTGGCATGATCGGGAATATGCCTGAAGTTGTTGAGTTCTACTAGCTCCATGCTGTGTCCTTCATTGATTCCAGAGGGTTTCTTTCTTTTTTTTTCTTGGTACTGGGGATGGAACCCGGGGGCATGCTACCACTGAGCTCCATCCCTAGTCCTTTTTATTTTATTTTAAAATTGTATTTCATTTTATTTTATAATTCAGTGGCATTAAGTGTGTTCCAGGTGTGAATATGTGAACCCTGGCAGGCCAGCAGGTTGGCTCAACCCACCCAGGAACCATCACACTATTTGTAGAACTTTTTCTTCTTCCCAAGCAGAAACTCCGTACCCATTAAGTGACTTCCCATTCTCCAAACCTTTCTCCTCCATCCCCAATACTCCTCCTGTTTCTGTCTGTGAATTTGAGTATTCTCGGCAGCTCATGTATGTGTAATCATGAAGCATTTGTCCTCCTGGGTCTGGCTGAGTGCCCTGAGCCTAGATTTCTCAAGCTTCACCCATGTTGTATGTAGCATGTGTCAGCCTCATTTTCATGGCCACATACCCATTGTGTGTATGTGCCATGTTATGTTTGTCTGTTCCTCTGTTGATGGACACTTGGGTTCTTTCCACTTGGCTGCCAAGCACCTGTGTGCACAAATATCTGTTGGAGCCGCTGCTTTGAACTCTGTAGGATATACATCCAGTAGTGAAATTACTGTCATACAGTATCTTGTGTTTAACTTTTTGAGGAACTGCCAAACTGTTTTCCACAGCAGCTGCACGATTTTACAGTCCAACCAGCAGCAATACCCAGGGGTTCTTCTCCAGTTCTTCACCAGCACTGTTTATCTTTCGGTTTTGTTGATGAAAGTCATTGATAATGGGATGAGGTGGTGACTCACTGTGGGTTTGGTTGCATTTCCCTAGTGATAACCATGCTGAGCGTTGTTCTTAGTGGCCATTTATCTTCTTTGGAGAAAGGTCAAGTCCTTTGCTCATTTTTTAAGAGAGTTGTTGCTTTTCATTTCTGAGTTGCAGGAATTCTTTACATATTCTCTATTTACCCCTTATCAGATAAAAGATTTGAAAAAACCACCTTCTGTGGGTGGTATTTTCACTCTATTGATGGTGTCTTTTGTTTCTCAAGAGTTGTAAATTTCGAAGTGGTCTAATTTATCTATTTTTTCTTGTCTACGCTTTTGGTGTCTGTGTTTTTATTACCAAATTCATGGTCATGAAGATTTTTCCCTTTTTTTCCCCCTGCATTTCATACGTTTTATCTCTTCAGTTTAGATCTGTGATTGCTTTTGAATTAATTTTTGTATTTTTGTTGTGAGAATGGATCTCACTGTGTTGCCCAGACTGGTCTTAGCATCTCAGCCCCCTGAGTAGCTGAGTCTGTGGTGCCACCTTACGTTAGTTTTTATTTACATTAACAAAGCCAGCGTCTAATGTCATTCTTTTGCAGATGCATATCCAGTTTTCCCTTTATCATTTGTTGAGTTTTGTAATAGTCATTATAAAATGTTTTCACAAGTGTGATATTCAGAACTAAAAAAATTTTGTATAATGTATTCACTGTATTTTAAAAGTATTTGTTTTGCAGATAACTTGTATCATAAGGAGTTTCATTTGTTCCAGAGGAGCTCCCTATGGTGCTGCTTCTCCTTCCGTAAAGGTGCTCTTCCTGTTCTCAGAACACAGAGTGACTGTCAGTTAGAAAAACGACATTCACTCATTTACTTTATTATGGTTTTTAATTGAAGGCATATTTGCAGCTTCAGTTTTAAGACTAAACAATTTTATGCAGAGTATTTCTGTGAATACCATGAAGCTTCCCAGGCCACAGGAAGAGGAGCAGAGGCCTTGAGAGTCCTTGTCTGCGGTATATCCAGGGTTGCAGGGAGGGAGCACACTGGTGTGGACTGGGCGGCTTCCTGGTGCCTCTCAAGTGGTAGGTAGCAGGGTGTTGGAAGATGGGGCCAGGGGTGTAAGGGAATTTCCACGAAACCACGCCAGACACGGGAAATCACATAAGGGAATTTATTAAGCAAACAGTGTCTCCCTGCAGAGTAAGAGAGAAAATGAGAGGAAAAGAGAAAGGAAAAGAAAGGGCGCGCGCTAGAGAGAGTGGAAAGCCAGGAGGATAGAGAAAAGTGTGTAGGACAGAAGAAGAATGGAAAAAGATGGCGGGGAAGCTACAGTAAAACAGTTGAATTCTGCTGGACTAACAGGGGACCAAAATGGGAGAAGGATACTTGCAAGCTGACTGATGAACCAATAGCTAGCTAGGATGTTCAGATTGGCAAGTGGTTGGGAGGCAGGGAAAATTACTGCACCTGATGGGGGGGGGCATCTTTATACATTACAAGGGGAACATGGATTTACATTTTTATTTATTTATTTAAAAAAATACTTTGTTTTAGGTATAGGTGGACAAAATACCTTTATTTTGCTTCATTTTATGTTATATTTTATTTATTTATTTTTATTTTTATTTTACGTAGTGCTGAAAATTGAACCCAGGGCTTCACGCATGCTAGGCAAGTGCTATACCACTGAGCCACAACCCCAGCCCTGGATTTACATTTTTAAATGTAAAAGAAGTTAATTCCATTCTTAAGATCATTAGAAGGCACACTGCCTCTCTCCATGTTGCCCTCCCCAACCTTCCCTCTTAAGTCATAGGAGTCCACTTCACTAACACCAGCAGATCAGTCAGTCTCCAAATGTACCTCCCCAGGGTAAAGCCTTTGCTCTCTCAATAGATTTGGGCTACACTCAACCCGAGACCCAGTGTGTGGGTTCCCACTGGATGGTCTCTGCTTAGCTGCTCTGCATATAGGTATATTACACAGTGGCCAGCCCAGAGGTGACAGGTCCCTGCCAGAGCAGGAAAATGTTGCTCACCCACCTGCTTGCCCTGCAGGAAAGTGTCTCCTTGGGGCTGCCCTTTCCGTTGCTTGCATGCACCAGCAGACATGTCTTTCAGTTGTGCCTCATATATACTCTTTCCTTGAATTATAAATTCTTAAAACAGTGTTTCTTTGCTCTTGTGGAGTGATATGCCACTTTGAGAATCCGATCAATCTCCTACACAGAAATGCTCATAAACATGTATCTACCATCTCACATACAATTTCTAGAAACTATAGGATCCTGGGATTGCTAACTTGCTGGTAAGCAACCCTCTGCTCTGTACTTGTTGAATTTGGCCTGGTGCGGTGCTAGTCACATCATTTAATAATGTCATGACTTCTCTGGAATGTCAGGTTCCCTCATGATGTGCAGCCCAGTAGCTGGACACAGAGTACTGGTTTCCTGCTGGTAGTGGAGGGCCTGTCCTTGATTTGCTGCAACTCACTCAGTACTCATGTCCACCTTGTGAGGTCAGCACTCCTAGTTACACACTGTCGGAGGGGACATTGGAGCTTGTGTGACAGAGCTTCTCTTTGCACCTGTACTTTTCTGTGGAGACCATTGTTCACAGCTGATGTCACAAACCCCTTCCTTGACCTGTGTCCTCATCTAGGTCACTGACTTCCAGGCTCATGCTTCTGGTGTTCATAGTTCTGCTGATGAGCAGTTTAGACTCCCTGACAGAGGGTCTACAGCCTCACTGGCCAGTGTACAAACTCTGTTGCTACCAGCAGACCATTGACTCCAGAGCGAGGGAAGAAAGTAGGGGCAGAGGGTGAGCCCTATAGGCAGTAGCCTTCTGCTCCCTACTCAGGACGTGTTGATCCATGATAGTCTCCCATGGCTGCCTGGTCACATGATAGCCTTTAGAAAGAATGGGAGACATGTAGATCAATCACCCATATTAAAAAAACAGGTTTTTAAAACGTTCTGTTTAGTATCTGCAGGTCAGCTTATAAAATTAGCAGTTATTCCTATCTCAGTGAACTGTTTGCTCATGGATTGCTGCAAACCAACATACATTACCTTTGCCTAGAAATATTGAGTTTTGAGTTTGCCTGACTTTCAGTTTTTTTTTGGTTTTTTTTTTTTTTTTTGAGATTCTACAGAGCTGAGACAAATGAGGCCAGGTGCAGGTCAGACTCCAGACTCCCCTCCCTATAGTGGAAAGACAGGGAGCTGCCCCCCAGGTGAGGTGCCCAGACCCCAGGGGCAGAAGTGAGATGCCCCCGCAATGGCTCTGCTTCTACTTTCTCTTGTTTTGTAACCAAGTGCTGTTGAAGGAGAAGTGGAGGGAAGCAGATGCTCAGAAGAGATCACTTAGGGTGGATGGGACATGAAATTCATCAGATGAGCATTTTTCTGAGAGCAGAAGCTCACCCCTAAGCCTCAAAGCTGTTTTTGAGCAGGACTGTTTTTGTGAATGCCTTATAAAATGCATTGCATACCTGAGCCTTTACGCACTCGCCTGGCATCTCTTGCCTTGATGAGTCGGTGTCCTGCTCCACCAGCTGAGCCAGGGAGGTGAACTTCCCACATTCTGGCACCCAAACCCACTTCGTGCTTGTGAGAGTAGCAGTTGTGCCTCATTCTTGGATGAGGTGTCCCTACCTCTGCGTACCCAAAGCTCTGTGTGGTGGTAGTAAAGGGGCAGGGGTGTGTGTTGTCTATATCCCTGGGGGTAGTCACAGTTTGGCACTGAGCAGAGGACAGGGAAGGGAAGTCCCTGAATGTCCAGATTGAGCTGTGGTCCTACCTAGAGTGTGGCCTCTGGTGGCAGGGGGTGTGCTGTGTGCTATGTTTAGGTGTGCTGTTAGGGATGTGGCTATGCAGGGGACCAACGCCTGCTGGTTTACAGCAGGTCTTTCCGGTCCGTGAAAGGTGCCCTTGAGAGCTGTTCAAGAGCAGTTGGGCCCTCGCTTGTGCCACCCACTCTACAGGGAGCCCTGCCCCGTGACCCATGGCTGTATACCTTGGAAGGGAGAACCACCAATACTCGGCTGGCTCATGCTCTGCCACCCTGCTAGCATCCCCCTGGACCTGCCTTCCATCAGCCTTCTTGACCCACCAGAGCCTGAGAGTCAAGGAGAAGAGTTCCTCCCCAGTCTGAATCCTGCCCTCGAGACCTCTGAGCTGTGGTGCCGCTCCTGGGCCCTACAGCTATGCATACTGTGGGGCCTCCTCACAGCCCTCACCCTCTCTGACACTGTTGACTTGAGTCAGGAAGGACACAGTTCAGGCCTTTTTAATGATGTCTTTGGCAAATCAGTGCAAGTAGCCCCAGGTCTGCTCCGTGTTGGTGCCTTGGGATGTGTGTCTTTAGTCAGTGCACCCTCTTACACCTGTTCTTCAATCCCACGAGATACTATCAGGAATTTGCCACACGTAAGAAGGCCTGAGCTCCACACGTGGACTCCTTTCCAGAGAGGAGGGAAACATGCACAGAACTTGAGAAGAATCAGCATGGGGCAGGTGGCCTCTGAGAGGCAGTGGCCTCCTGGGGAATGTTTTGCTTGAGGATATGGCATGTTTTCATGTCAGGTGAGAGTTGGGCAGCTGAGCTCATTGCCATGGTGTGGTCCAGAGCTACCCTCGATCCTGCGTCTTGAGTAAGTGACCCATGACAGCTGGAGTGTTTCCAGAGTTCACTGTGGCATGTGGGAGCCCCAGCTAAGGCTTTCTGGAGTGCTGGCTTCAGGTTGTGTGGCTAGAGTTAGGGTGCAGGAGAGCATCTTCCCTCATCTGTGCCCCTACATCTGATGAGGTCAGAGGCCGCTATGATTGCTGGAATCCATGGGCCCCTGAGATACACCTTGCCCTGTGAACCCTGAAGACAAGGCCAGGTTTCTTATGTGTTTTTGGCTGTAGACCAAATGTACCTGCTCAGGCATTTGGTCAGGTCTGCAGGAGCCTGTGACCCCTCTCAGAGCCGTGTAGGATAAATCTGAAACCCTTACTCAGGGGAGTCCAGCTGAGTATTAGTTGAATTTGCATTTCTCTCTTAAAAACAAACCCACAATCCACTGACCAGAGACCAGAGCAGAAGACCACTGCACCCTGTGGCCACCTCTGCTCCTCCTTGTTTTGGGACCAAAAACCCCTTTCTTCATTCTGTTTTATCTGCTGGAAAGAATCCCATTCCTGGAAACTGCCAGAATAAAAGGTCTGTGTTCAGGTTACAGGAGCTATAGATTCACAGGGGAAAGCAGCCCTGTCCTGGGCAAGGTGTCCAGACTTTGGGGTGAAAAGTCTGTCTGAGGCTCACATATCCTGCCAGCCAGCTCCTCTCTCCTCCCTGTCCCTTCCAGCTCCAGGAGCACTGTCTGTGCCCAACTGATGTGACCTGGGAGGCTCTAAGCAGGGAACAAAACTGCTTGTCCTCTCCCTAGCTCCTGATGCTACCGTCGTGTCTCATAGGAAACCCTGACCCATGTCTGGGCAGGTGAAAAACCTTCCTGTTTGTCTTCTCAATTAGTCACACTCAATTCTGGGCCATGCTGTCTGTTCTTGGCGCTGATCCCTGGCCCTGGAGGGCACGCTGCAGCCAGTGGGGCTTGCACAACTCCAGGCCGTGATATGGTATTTCTTCCCTGTAATTTGCAACCTCTGCCGTTATTTGGCATGCATTTCCTCATTTCTGAGTTCTTCCAGAACATTCTGAACTGGGCTATACTTTGTGATGTTCTGGAGAGGTGGCCTTTGCCTCGGAGGAGGCTCAAAAGCTGCTGTGCTAGGGAGGGCTTGGCCCCCTTCCCAGGGGCTGCAGTTCCAGCCTGGGGCCCCATCTGTCCCTGTGCCTATGGGTGGAGTAGAAGTCTGGCCTTTCCTTGTCCAGAAGAGATGGCACTGGGCAATAGGAGCCTGGGTCCCTCTGCCATGGAGAGTGCTCACACCACCAGTGAGAACAGAAAGGTGGGCAGTGTGATGCTTCAGGGTTCTGTGGGATCAGGGAATGTGTGCACAGGCCAGAGTTCATGTTACTTCTGTTCCTTCAGCAATCTGTTGCAGCAGGCTCTGAACAACACACTGCATGAAATAGAGCATCTCTCAAGACTCCCAGACCTGCCGCAAGACCCTGGGCACCACAGGTGTCCCCAGCAGCTCAAGCTTGGAACTTAGCCTTTGCAGAGGAGGCTCAGTAGGTGCTTTCCATGCTGGTGCATGTATGGAAGTCCCATCTAGAGCCAGGCCATGGAAAGTGGGGAGTGAGGTGGTAGGTTTGGGCCCCCTTGAAGAGGAGAATCTGTTCCCACAGTGACTCAAATCACCACAGTCCCTTCTTCCCTCCAGGTTTGACAGGTTTTCATCCTGAGAAAGTTGACTTTCAGAGTGAGATGGAAAGGGCAGGACTACCTCCAAGAGCCAAGTGGAGTCACAACCCAAGCGGCTTTCACTTCTGACCTTAGAACTTGTCATGTGGTTTTTACCTGAATTTTCATTCTTTTCCCTGACTGCCCTTAGTTTGAGCTCCTGTTTGAATGCATGTACATGTCCTTGGCACCCTAAGCACAAAAGAGTGGGGAAGACTCCAGCCAAGGACCTGGATGTGCTTGCAGACGCACAGAGGGACACATGGCCTCCACCCCAGCACCCCTCCTCTCTGTCTGCCTGCAGAGGATCTGAAATTCACCTGGCTCTCTTAGTTGCACTTGTCCTAGCCTTTTCCACTCGTGCCTCTGCCTTCTATCCTCAGTTTTCCAGAGAATGCTGATTGGATGATGGCCGGCATTGGGCATCAGAGCCTTTCTTTGTAGACTCCAGAGAGCCCTGTTTCTTCTGGGGTACTGATATGAGCCCTAGACACCACTTTGTCTGCTCACATCTTTTGGGTCCATCTTTACTGCAGCTGCTGCCGTACGCAGGTGTGGCCTAAAGCCCCTGGGCTTCTCAGATGAGGCAGAGTGGGCTGCTGGACCCCACCCAGCCAGCTCTCCCACAGCAGGCACATGTCTCTACACAGCTGGAGAATGGAACAACTGGTTCTCAGCTATCCACAGAGGTGGCCAACCCTTTTCTCTGCCCCCCATCCTTCCCTGGGGTTGGGTGAACAACAGGGCTTCCTGCATAGGGGTCTTGCCTCAGGCTCCAGTCAGGGTCCAGGTGGCCTAGGAGTAAGTCCTCCTGTGTCCCTGACCATGGTAAAGCATGAATGAGTAAGTGAAGGACATGCACAAATGCAGGCTGCCGTCTGGCCCCCAGCCCCTCCTCCCTTTCCACAGGTCTCTCCAGAATGCTGGGCATTGTCAAGCACTAGAAGCTCTGTGCTCTGGCCCTGGGCCAGACCCTGAGGATTCAGGAATTTGGAAATTGGGCAGTTGGGCTCAAGTCAGTCATCAGAATACTCAAGCAACTGTCCCTTTGTCTTGTACTTGCCACCTGTCTTGATGTGCCACCTGGATGGTCTTGTTATCTCCCCCAACCTCTGGGCAAATGCTTACCAATTGTTACTCTCATGGGTGAGGAAACGGGAGCTTTGAGGTTGAATTTTAGAGTAGGTTGGGATTGCATTGGCAGTTGGATGGTAAATCCTTGTCATAATAGAAGGATTTGGGGGGCCTTGGAAGGGGTACAGATAAGGGAAGGATGGCCTCTTGCAGAAAGGGGGTCTGGTGGCCAGGAGTCAGAATGGGGTTGGTGGGGAGTAGGGAGTCCTGCGGGGGAAGGATAGGGTGTGCATCTTGGGTGTTGCTGGGAGAGCCCTGCATGACTTTGTGGTTTCTGTATCTTGCACTCTTGCTAGACTGTATGCCCAGTGTCCGGACCTATTAATAAGTGTCATGTCCATTCAGTGCTGCTGAACTCAAGTGAAAGCCACTTCCCAGGAGGACAGAGTGCTGGATCAGGGGCTGCCTCATGCTGCCCAGCATCGGGACTGGTCTTGTTCCTTGTTGTTCCTACCTCTTAGAAGTTCTGAGGCACACTGGATGCCCAAGTCATGGCACAGATGCACAGCTTGGATGAGATGGGTTTGGCCTCTGTGGTCACCCAGTGTGGACACTTCACCAGAGTGGAAGAGCGATCATGTGTTCCTGAGTTGTTGGGCCAGAAAGGGGAGGGGTGAGGTGGTAGAGCTGTCTTCAGGTCAGGGATGTCTGGACTAGCTTCCCAACTGCTGCTTCTCATATTGCCACCTGGGAAGCCATGGCTGTCACACGCAGCAGGCTGGTATGCCAGGGAGGACACAAACAGGCCCACAGTTGCCTCCTTTTGTGGCAAAAATTTCTTTGACCTAAAAGCTTTTCTGTTGACAGGACTGAGTGAGAAGGGCCTATGACCCTGGCCATGTGTATGGGAGACAGGTTGGCCTCTGGTGGAGAGGGGTCTTTCAGGAGAGATGGGCAAGAGCTGCCCAGCCTGTTCTGGCAGCAGCCTATAGGGAGGGGACACCATCTGCTGTAGAGGGTGGAATATTCTAGCATCACGCTTCAGGCCTCCTGCTGTGCTTCAGTAGGCCCCTTCCTAGAGTTTGGTGCTTCACTCCATTTCTCAAGACCTACCCTCACTGAGGACTCCTCTTACATAACCTTCTGGCGGAAGCAGGAAGGCTGGACGTGCCTGTGCCCAGCAGCTCGCTACTCAGATCTCTCGCCCCCAGGGCTGCCTGCAGGCCCATTTGGGTTGGTGACATTTTGGGGCATGGCATTCTCAGCTCCTTGCACTGACCTGACTCCCCTTCCTCGTGCTGGCTTAGACCTGCCCTGGCCCTGGGGGACTGGGGAGGGGCCTGTGAACTGGAGGAAGCAGGGGTGGCTTCCCCAGGAGTCTCAGTGTGGTGCACATGCGAGTGTGTGCTTGTGTGTTGTGTATCATGCACATGTCTTTGTACATGTAAGGGTGTCCATGTGGTCATGTGCAGGCATGTGCATCCATGAGCCAAGTGAGTGTGTACGCGTGTGTACTGGAGTTCCACAGGGCTTAAAAAGTCCCATCCCTCAGGAGTCTTCTCTTCGAATGTCTGCTGCTTACTTTCTGAAATGGGACTGTGCTCATCATGCACTTGAGGTAGGAGCTGCTACAGGTCACTCATCCTGTGTCACCTGAGGAGTGACAGCTCAGGAAGAAAGATCACTACCCCTCCCAACACCAATATGGAGGGCTTCAGCTACTCAGTGCTCTCTGTAGAGCTTGCACTGGTCCTGGTGGCCCATCCAGCTCACCCAGCCTCTTGGCCTGTAGTGTCTCTCAAAGACCTCCTCAGGTGTCCTTTGCCTGTACTTTCCTATCATCCTGTTCACAGGCTCTAGGCCCCCCCAGCACACTGGCAAGGCCCAGCAGCAGCCCTGCTCCTGGGCCTGCCTTGTCCTTCCCTCAGAGGTTAGAGTCACTCCCTTAGAGGAGTGCCTCACTTTCGTGCTGTTACCCATTGTCAGACTTGCCTCGCAACCCCCAGCCCTGGTACCACTCAGCCCAGCCCCTCCAGAGCAGCCGCTGGTAGCCTTTCCAACCCAGGGAACAGCAGGCAGCCCCAGCACATGTCCCCCATCACTCCCATTCCTGCTTTCCAGATAACAGCACCCCTCCTGCGCCCTGGGCCCCCATGTGTGCACTGAAGTCCTCCACTTACTGCAGCCTTTCACCCGGCTGCACTCTCAGCACCCCACCCCTGCCCTGTGCCTCCTCCTGCTTTGGAATTTCTTCCTTGGATGTTCCAAGCCCCGTGCCCAGCCCCATGTGAAAGGCCACCTAGAGCTGGTCAGTGTGTGTCTTTGTCTTGAGCGCACACTTGATGCTAGTGAGGTAGTTCATGCTTAATGTGGCCACATCATATACAGTAAGGGACTGTCATCCTCCAGCATGTGGCTGGTTAGTCCAGCTGAGAGCTGCCAGGGGCAGGCTGGCAACTTAGCCAGAACAGGGGCCAGGGCTGCAGGTGGACTTTCTCGTTCCTCAGGAAGGTCTTCCTGTTTGGACAAGGCCCCCCCTTACTGGAGGATGGTCTCCTTGACTGATCCTGGTGTTAGCTGCACCCACCAGGTGCCCTCCTAGAGGTGTGAGTAACAGGCATCTGTGGCCTGGACACAGGGACTTGTAAATGTGACCTCCACTGTGCCCACCCCCCCATCTCAGCAGACCTCACTCTTCCTGTCCATTCTCTGTCCAGCAGTCAGCTGGGTCTTTGTGAAACGTGAATCACACCTTATCACAGTTCCTTGCTTTAAATTCCTCAGTGACTTCCCATGGCACCTGGAGCCGGGCTGCATCACCTGCTGCTCTCATCCTGGTCTACTCCCCTGGTCTCAGCCAACACCATTCTTGCCCATCTCTGTCTTAGCCCCAGCATGGTTCCTGGCACAGGTTAGATGCTGAAGAATGGACAATGAGTGGCACGCTTCTGGGTGGGCAGATATGTAAATGGACAACCAGTGATACGCCCTGGTTGGAGCAGTCGCTCAGTTGTTGACTGCCTGTCACCCCTCTAGCTCACCCACCTGGACCTAGTTAGGGACTGTAGTGGAGACAGGTCTGTGTTATTGACAGACCAGAGTCACTGAACCAAACCTGCCCTATCTCTTCTCTGACTGTTGGGATCCTCACCTGGGCTCCTCATATTTGTACCCACCCTGTGCACCTTGAAGAAAAGAGCATCCCCTGAGGACAGACCCATGGCAGACCCCCGCTTTTCCTATCCTGGTGATCTGGCTGGTGTCCAGAGAGGAGTCCAGGGGATGCTGAAGGACTTCTGCTGACTTGGCATTAAGGTGTTAACTGATTCCGCAGCTCAGTTGACTCCAGGGCCAGATGAGCCTAGAAGCCCCGTGGCTCTCAGATTCACAGCAGGTTCTTGCTGTGCTTTGCCTAGTGTGCCCCACCTGGCTGCCCCTAGCCTGGGCTGGCCCAGTCAGCTCCTCCTCCATGAAGAGCATTACCTGGAAGTCACCAATCAGGTGGGATGATGTGCTGCAGAGGATGGGCAGCAGTGGGCATCGCAGCAGCCTGTGGAAGAGGCAAGACAGGTGGCCAACTCTTGTGCCCGGGGGAAAGTCAGGGCTGGAAAGGAACATTGTGACATGGCGCCACTGGCCTAAGACTCACCAGGCCGAGGAGCCTCAGCCCATCTTATCTCATGTTCTTGGAGATTTCTCACTGTTCTCGGGTTCTTAGTACAGTCCTCTAATGGTGACCATTGGTCCTGGCTGGGTCTCCTGGAGCCATGGAGCCTCCCACTCACCCTCGGCAGGTCTGCCAGTGTTTGAAGAAGCTGCAGTCTCTCCCTCACCTCCTACCACCAGCAGCAGTGCTTCTCAGAGACACCAGGGGGAAGGCCTGGAAGTGACTCTAGAAGTCATTGCTCCCTGCGGCATGTGATCCCTGGGCCCCCGGGGCTGTGGCTCTGACTGCAGGAGGATCTGGTCGATAGAGAGGAAATGTCTGTGGATGCTCTGACTCTGGCCCTGGCCTTGGTCCACAAGCCCTGTCCTCCCAGACCAGCACTTTTTCAGACAGCTGTGCTGAACCACGTGTGGGGCTTGCAGGGGGAGGGGCTTGACAGGGAGGGTATTCTTGCCATGTGTGTCCGGGAGGAACAAGGGACATCCATCTCCTCCTTTGGAGTCCCCTGGAACACACCTGTGGTGGTGTGGGGTGGCCAGGGTGGTGTTCCTGTCTAAGGAAGTGAACTGGAGCACCAGGCCTGTATGTCAGTGCCGGAGTGAGAAGAGGCCACAGTGGTGGAGCAGCACAGTGGACATGGCACTACTGGTCACTAGGGCCTGACCCACTGGACACCCAGCACATAGGGACTTGGCCTGGGAGCTTGAGAGCCTCATGAGTCTAATTCTGCATCTGGTGGGAGGGCTGGAGGGAGGGTCCTCCCAGGGCATTGCTCACTCAAGTGGGAAGGATCTGGAAGGGACTGTGAAGAGGCCTCCCTGTCTCAGGGTTCCCACTAACTACCCACGCTGCACCATGGCCAAGATGTCCCTGGAGATGGGGAAGCCGATTTGAACATTTCAAGTGCTTCAGTCCTGTGGAGTGGGCCAGAACGTTAATCACTGAGCCGTCACCCTCTCTGCAAGGCTGGGGAGGAGGAAGTGAGTCAGTAAGAACTGTCGCCACAGCAATAACTCAGCACAGGATCCAAAGAAAATCCTCCTGCTTCCTGCATCTCTGCTGGCGTCAGCTTCCCAACTGGCAGGAGGGAATGCTGTCACAGAGAGAGCACTTGGCACAGATTCCAAGTGCTGGTCAGGAACAGGAGCTGCATTCTGAAGGCTCCTCTGGCTCTCAGGGACCACCTGCAGTGGGGTGGGACACAGGGTGGGGGGTCTCACATTGCTCCAGGTATTTGATTCCATCTGTGGTCCACGGCAAGACCCTCTGGAAGACTTTGGTGTCCTGGACATGTCCTGGGCATGACCTAGAATTTTGTTTTGGGCCATTCAGCCACAAAAGGGTAATTTCTGCTCTTGGTTGAAGGCTCCCACACTGACCCGAGCCTGGAGGGCTGGGGGTGCCTTGTTGTGAACAAGGAGCCAGCCCACATGCCAACCCAGGGGAGGGTGTGAAAGACAGGGGGCAGGTGCCATGTCGCAGGAGTGTTAGTGAGAATGCCAGGCCATGTCTGCCATGCCAGTCTGTGGTTGCCAGATGCTGCTTCCCTGTCTGTGGGGTCCTGGCCACCCTTGTGAGGGGATATTCTTCTTCCCTGCAGCAACTGGAGCATGTTGGTTTGGGGTCTGTCGCAGCCTGGGAAGGGTCATGTGGACCTTGGTGAGAGCAGTAGAGCACCTCCCATGGCTCCCACAGGCCAGGGCCACATCCCAGCCTGTGGCAGTCCTCCCCAGTCACTGTCACTTGGGTTCCATATCTCTGCTTTGAACATGGCTGGTGACCCTGTGTCTAGCATGAACGCATGCGCAGTGAGTATGTGTAGAGCTATACCTGCAGGATGCCACAGACCTGCCCAGGATGGGTCTCAGGTGGCCCGCTTTCAAGAGCCAGAGACCCCTTGGCTTTGGAGAACAGTCATCGGGCCCAGGCTCCCTCGTGGTGGCCGTGCCCAGCCCTTGCCTCCCATCAGACCCATGCAGCTTTCCTCCTCAGGGTGCCTCCCTGCTGACCACATTCCAGGGGATGAAGAAGCCTGAGGACATCTCTGCTGGGTTGCTCAGCCATGTGAATGTCCCCACAAAGACCCATTAGGATCCTCACTAAAGGAAGTACCCCCACTTTAGCTAGCCTCCCTCCTTGTCCCTTTGACAGTGAAACCGAGGCTGCTGAAGGGACCCTTGAGCAGAGCCAGTTCACCCAGACCCCACTCCATTTGGAAGCCACCATCTTTGGATCACTGCAAGACGGTGGAGAGACCTTGAGCTAATCACTCTTACAGGTTTTATTTCTTAAATACTATCACTTTGAGGAGTGGGTTTCAACAGGTGAATCTGGAAGAATGTCTCCAGGCATGAGTCCTGCCTGTCCCCGGCCAGCTGTGGAGGGAGGCCACTGGGAGCTAAAGGGCCATTGGTGTGTGTGGGGTTGTGGAAGCTTCTCACCAGCTCACACATCAGCAGAGTCACAGAGAGGACCTGCAGGCAAGGTGTGTGGCCTGGTTGGAGTGCAGTGGATGACCAGGAGACCCCTAGGACAGCTGTCGGCAAGTACCTGGGAGAGAGGACACAGCCTCCAAGGAAGTTCCACCCTCTGAGTGTTGGGACCCAGGCACCCATGGAGGCGCCGCTCTGGGGCCAACGAGCAGGGCAAGTCCTCCTGGCTCAGTGTGTGGAGCCCCCAGGGGGAGGTGCCCACAGACAAAGAGGCCCCGTTGCAGGGTGTGCCTGTAAGCACTGTGTGGCCCAGGGGCGGTGACGGGTGCCCTGTAACCTGTGTGTGTCCTGGGGCTGCTGTGAGGAGGTGCGCAGCCTGTCATATTGTGGAGACTGGAGTTCTAGGGATTGTCTCTGCTGAGCCCCCTCCTTGGCTCACAGGGTTGTCCTGTGTGTGTATCCTGATGTGCTTCTCTTATAAGGATGTGGTCACGTTGGATCAGGGCCACCCCATGACCTGCATGTACCTCAATTACCTCTGGAAATACAGACCTTATCTCCAAATGAGTTCCCATTCTCAGGAGTCGGGGGCTGGACCTCAACGTAGGAGTGGTCCACGGCACCGTCTCCTGGAAACCGCACGGTGTGTGTTTTATTTATCTTTCTTACGTCCCTGGGGGGGTGCTATTTCTAGCTGCCTGGGCTCATAGAGGTAAACACTGTGATGTGAAGAAGTGTGTCCAGAAACTAGGGACCATCCCTAGAGGGCAGTGTGGACACACATCACAGTGCCACATGAATACTCCAAGTGTGGCCCTGAGTGCAGGGGTGGTGGTGCTCCCAGAGGGGCTGAAGCCCAGCCCTAGCCACACAAGCACACTGGCCCTCCCCAGATGTGTGCTGTGCACCAGCGGGACCCATGTCCTTCCCCTGGCAGGTAGCGGCCGTGCCTCCCAGGTGCAGGGGAGGTAGAGCTCTGCAGTGCCATGGCTCTGGTGGGCTGTCACTGAGCTCGGGCCACACTGCCCACGCTGGGCAGGAGGGAGCTAGGGAGGCAGCGGCAGCTGCTCGGCTCCTGGGCTACACCATGCGTGACACCCTCTGGGCCTCTGTGGGGGTTCACTCTGCATCTTACTTGGTTCCCCCGCCTGTGTTCCTGCTGGCCACATGCCTGAGGACGGGCTGTTTCCTACCTCCCCCTCTGACCTTTGAAGGTCAGCCCAGGGCCACTGTCCTCATAGCCATGTGTGTCTTGTTGACTTTCCAGTCTGGCTTTGCAGTCACCATCACCTGGTGAGCTCTCCCCTGCCTCTGGTGCACACTGGCCCCCTGAGCCCCAGGTACTTCTGTCCATCTGAGTTCAGCTCATGTACATTACTTTGTCCTGGGAGTCCCTTGAGGCCTCGCCTCCCTTGTGAGGGTCAGTGTCCTTTTGGGGTCTTGTGAGGTGAGGGGTCCCTCAGAGCTTGTGGTCTGCCCTAAAACCATGAGAGGGAGTCAGGGACACTCTCCAGGAGACCCTTGGCTATAAATAGTGTCATCCTTTGAAAGAAGAGTCTGTCTGCAGAGGGCTGGGTAGAGGGGTGGGTGGCCCACCCATAGCAAGGGTTGTCAAAGAGAATACTAGGTGACTCTCAAGACCTGGAGGAGAAGTCACGGAGGAAAGGATTGATAAAATCCACAACTTTGCCAAAGAACGGGCTTGTCAGAACCACCTCAAAGAAGCGTGAGACAAAGCTGCAAATGAGCATGGCACTTCTGAATCTTAAAACTGATGGGAGTTACATAAAAGGTAAGGAGTTGCCACAAACCGGCAAGAAAGAACACCAGCCCAAGTGAGAGGTGGAACCATGTCACCAGCAGGCACCAGGGGACTTGGCTGCCAAGCATGGGAAGAGATGGCCAGTCTCACTTGTGTTTGGGGCCACACAGACCCAGGCCTAATGGGAGACCATCACATCCACCAAACAGCAGGAGCTGAATTCATTGTCCTGAACTGAGGGTGCCGTGGCCATCCCCTGCTTCTGGAGAGCAGTGGATCTGACAGAAAGCTGCCTGGCGCTGTTGCTGGAGTTGACACCCACCCTCTGCGCAGGTGTCCTGGGACCCCAGGACAAGTGAGGGTGTGTGCTCAGGTGCCCCACTCACTCTCTTGGGGACAGCCCAAACCAGACGAGCCTGTGCCCGCCACAGAAGGGAAGAGGGAGTGGAGGGGCTGTTGCTTGATGAGGCCCACCTGTGGTGACTGCAGCCACATGTGGCAGTGCCGATGCCATTTGTAACGTAAGATCAAGGGGCAGGATCTTCCCTAGAGATGTGCAATGTGGCCCTGTCCCCTGCGACTTGGAAATAGGCAATGCTGTCCACGCGTGGACATGTGATAAAAGGAATGTAAGGCTCAGGGCAAAGGCCGCTGGGTGGCAGGCGGGGAGGGGAGGCGCTCCCTGCCACACCCCGTCACCGCTCTGGTCCTGGGTGGACAGGCTCTCAGGCCATCGTCATGTGGACGTGAGCAAGTGGTGTAAAATACAAGGCTCCTATGTGGACTAACAGGGACTGAGGATTGTTCTGCCACTCATGTGCCCCTGATCCTCCCAGAAGGGGAAAGGAGGGAGAGGCAGGCACAGGGAGAGGCCCTGAAGAAACAGTAGCTCCTGTGGTCTCCCTTCCAGCTGAGCTGCAGCCTGCTGCATGCCATGCCACAGCCCCCCGGTCCCCTGCGTGCCACATCTGAGAGGGCACTTGGGACACTGGGGACTCCAGGGTCTGACCTCTGCGCTTTGGGGACACTGAGCTCTGGCTGGAGCCTGCCTGTCAGGATTGAGACTTCAACACTGGCCACCCCCTGTGGCCCAGCGACTGCTGAGTGGTGCCTGGGAGGCTTGGCTGATGGCCCTCTCCTCAGAGCACTTGGCGAGGATACTGTCCCACAAGCAGCTCAGTGAGACCCTGTCTCAAAGAATAAAGCCCTGCAAGCTGGGATAAGGAGCAGACTTCTGCACCCAGTTGGTCACCTGTGAGGTGGGGCGGGGGTGACCATGATGGAGACCTGGGGGACATGGTGTACTGCCTGCTTCCTGAGCTGGCTGCCACACGCAGCCAGGCTCACCAGCCCCTGGTCTGTACGCACCCAGGTGTGGGACCTGAGTCAAGGGGGTGCCTGATGCTTTGGCCCGACTGCACCTACACAGGTGGGATCTGGAACAGGAGGGGTTGCCCCTTAAGGGGTGGTGGGTGGGCCCAGTGCCCTCGCCTGTGGGGCACGCAAGAAACTTCTGAAAAATATTCCCAATGATTGTGCCAGGCCCACCCTCAAAGCCCAAAATCAGTCCCTTCAAAAGCCTACGTGAGGCTCCTGAATGAGAACTGGGACTGACAGGTTCTGCAAGCTCTTGGCCTATTCTCTCTGGAAGTTTCCAGGCCTGAGGATGGGACATGGGGAGCTAGTTCTCGGGGGCTTGGCTAGGGCAGGGTCTGGGTAGGGGAGACTGGCACTGGTCTGATTGGGGGAACTGAGTGTGGGGTGCTGGGGGCCCAGGCCACGTGGCAGGGCCCATAAGTCATCTCTGAGTTCCTGGGGATCTGGGGACATAGGAAAAGAGAAGCTCCCTAGGGAGGGCTCTGCAGAAACTTTGCTGGCCTGGTGAATGCAGACCCATTTTAAAAGCAAACCTGGCAGCTTGGCCTAGTCTCCTGGGCTGTGACCTTGTGGAGCAGGGACAGGTGGCCCAAGGATCAGAGTGGCCAGTGGAGTACTGTACCTCCCTCTGTCTCCAGGGAGCTGCTGCCCGGTAGCAGCTTCCGTCAATACTCAGGCCAGTGACCAGGCTTCCTGGAACTGGCCCAGGGAGGGGCTCTGGCCAGGACTTGGGGCCAGGCCAAGACTGTGGGCGGCTGGCCTTGTCCATCCCCAAGGAGAGATGCCTTCCAGACACTCTCAGTCACTACGGTTTGCTGATCCACTATTTCAAAAGGAAGGATAGAATTTAGGCTCCAGCTGGCTGGAGAAAGAACTGGCTCCTACATGGGCTTGCTGGCCAACCTCAGGTCAGTGATCATTGCCTCTCAGGAAGGGCTAGTGTGGCCAGGGGGCTTCAGAAACAGGACTCCCCACCCACCTCTGCCTGGCCAGGCCTTCCAGGCCTTAGTCTCACTCTGAGATGAGGCAGAGTCTCTCAGGTCTCTTCACAAGGTGGCCACAATGCAGAGGGACCAAGAGGGTGGGTCCCACACCCCATGGCCACCTATCTAGGAGGGTGCCCTGTCTGGGTCCTGGTGGCCACCTCGACTGTGCCCAGCAGGGGCAGCTTCTGGGTGACCCTAGAGCTTTGCCCTCCAGGTGCTGCTGGGTGCTTTTGCTGCCTCGTGGACATTGTTCTATGATCCCCGTTGGGGCTGTGTGGGGGAAGGTGGGGACTGGCCAGAGGCTCCAGCAGCTTCAGGTTTCCATGAGCCCGAGGGCGAGACAGAACAAAGAACCTTACAGAAGGAAGGTTTTGGGGACACTTGGGGCACAACAAAGGTCAGCCAGGAAGGAGAGGCCAGCTTCAGGGCTGGAGGCAAGCTGGGCCAAGGGGAGATCCAGAAATGCAGGGCCTGCCCCTTTTGGGCCTGTGGGCAGCAGTGGTGGCCTCTCAGCAAGGACAGCCATGTGAGGCACCCAGGATCCCCTGTCCTCCAGGGCAACCTCCCCTCCTGCTTCTCGTCTTGTCCTTTCATTGTACCAGACTTGGTGGGTGTCGTGGGGGGCGGGGACAGGGCTGGGATCTGGAGTGGGATTGGCAGAATCCAGATGGGGCAGAGATAAGAAGTCACTCAGCAATGCACTCCTGCCAGGTGAACTCTGCACAGGAGAGGGGAGCCCAGGGCTGGGCTAGGCATGGCATCTGCTAAGGCCCCGAGGCATGCGAGAGCCAGGTGCACCGGGGAAAATGTTCCAGAGAGGCAGGAGGGGCTGGAGTGCCCGAGTTGCATTATGGAATTTGGATGCCTCTGGGCTGAAGCTGGAACTGACCATGGCTCTCGTTGTTTAGATGGCAGGTGGTCAGAGCAGGTGGGTTGATGACCTCCCCTCAGCCCAGATCGGGACTGTCTCAATGGCTCCCAAGGCCCGTGATTGGCAGGTGATGACTGAAGGCTCAAGTGAGTGTGACCACTGGCATGCTTACGGCCTCTTCCCATACTGCTCAGTGAGAAGCTTCCAGGCACAGAGAGACCCTCCTTTGCTCCCTGCAGCCTGGGCATGGGAAGGGGTGGGGCAGGGCTATCTGCTATCCAGGGTCTTAGAGATCCTGGGGCTGGGAGTTATAAATGGACAAGAGCAGCTGTCGCCACCGTGTCCAGAGTGACGGCGCCAAGAAGCCCCCACGGCCCCCGCCCTCCCTCCTGGGAGCTGGGAGACTGGACTGACTGCGGCCTTTTAAGGGCATCTCTGGCCAGCACCTCCATTACCGGTCGTACTGGCTGAAATGTGAGCTTGGCGGGATCCCGAGGCGCTCGTATGGAAGGAGGTTCTTCCTGGACGGGCAGACGGCCGGCACTGCCGGTCCCACCACAGGACCCTCCTGTGGGAAGTGGGGAGACAGGCTGCTCAGAGGACACTCCCCAGAACTGCTGCATGAGCGTCTGGGCCACAGTGGCAGACACTCAGAGAAGCTGGGGTCTCTGGGGCCCCAGCGGGTCAGGGTCAGGAAGACTCTGTGACCCTCTGTGCACTTCTTGCTAGATTTAGGATGTGCTGGTCCCTCCACTTGCCTGGACTTGGGTTCTTTCCAGGGCCAGGAGTTCTTACCCTTGCAAGAGACCCTGAGACCAAGGGAGTTCTGCTGGGGTCTGGTGGGAAGCTGCTGGGAGGTCACCCCAGCCTCCCAGCCTCATGTCCCTGCAGTCAGGGACACAGCAGTGGGGTAGGGCTGGGTGGGGAGTGAGGAGGTCTGTTCCAAGTCCTGCTGGGTGCCCTTCAGACCAAGTGGATCTCAGTTCTCTACCCAGCCTGCAGATGGCCCTTGGCAAGTATGCACCACAGGGAGAGCTGCCTGTGCACAGGCGTCTGCCTCCCTGCCTACTAGGGTGGTGTTGCAGGCTGCCCAGGACCCTCTCCCTGTGTTTCATAGTTGAGGAAACACAGACATAGCTGCCCAGGGGCAAGAAGCTCACTTGAGGGCAGAGGCTCCTCCAGTGTCCCTGCGCCCAGCCTTGGTGGGCAAGTGCCTGCAATGCAGCAGCAGAGGTCTGACTGGGGTCTCATGGACCAGAGCTGCCAATTGGCCCAGCAGCCTGGACTCTGGTGGACACCACAGCATCACCAGGGGCAACAGGAGGAACCACGGCTGATGTCAGGGCAGGGAGAAGGGTGGGTTCTCTTCCTCTGCTGCTTTGCTAGGGGCAGTCTGCTGCAGGTCTCGCGGTCCCTGCTGTTGCTGCTGGCCACCGCTGATCACTGGCCTTCCTTGCTTTGCAGAGGCCCAGCCTGACCGCTGCCCCCATCGTCTTGCTTCTGCATCCGTCTCCTTTTCACAGTGGTGCCAGTTGTGCTGTGCTGGACTGGGGCCTCCAGACTCCACCATGGCCTTCCCTGTGTCTCCAGATAGGGTCCCACTCACAGGCCCGAGGCTGTGACTGCAGCTGACCTGGTGGGGCCACAGTTCCACCACGCTGTACCCCAATCAGAAGCAGGACAAGGACGTCTGTTCCCTCTTTGACTCAGATTCATTCTGGATCCTTCCTTGTGTTGTAAGAAAGGGAAAGAAGAGCCGTTGGGGCCGGGAAGGGAAGAGACCAGCTCTCTCGATGCTCAGAGGACATTACTGATCACTGGGAAACCTTATGAACAGTAGATCTCCTAGACCTGGCAGGCTCAACAAGACTGGCACAAGGTTGACATACAGGAAATAAACGTGTTCTGTTTACTAGCAGCAACTGAGTCAAATCTGAGGTTAAAAATGACACCAACAAATATGGAACATTTAATCATAAATCTTACCCCAAAATGTGCAAGTTCGGAACTCAAAATCACAGGCTTTTGGAGACGATGTGAAGATTGAGTAAATAAATGAGGGAGAGAGCATGTTCGTGGACCAGAAGACACAGTACAGTTAAAATGTCAGGCCTCTCCAGGTTAATCTGCCCGTTCAAAGCAACCTAATCAAAATCCTGTCAGGGTCTTTTGTAGGTGATAACAAGATGATCTCTGATTTGCACAGAAATAGAAAGGGCCAATACAATCTGATGAAGTGCAAATTTGGAGGACACATATTCAGACTTATAGTCAGGCTGCCACCATCAAACAGTGCCCTGTTAGCCTTCGGGTGGGCACTATGACCAGACCAGAACAGACCCTGTGACAAAGGGTGCAGGGACAGCTAGGGGCCAGAAGTGGAGCTCAGATCCATACCTGGCACTGCAGGCAAGGTGTGGACCCAGAACAGATCACAGACCTGAATGCATGACCTAACCTAGAATTTCCAGCACAGGAAAAAAAACCTCTCTGTGCCTCCAATTGGGAAAGGATTTCTCAAATTCAGCACCAAAAGCACAAATCATAAAAGAATGGATAGATTGGACTTCCTTAAATTGAGAACTTTCACTTCTCAAAAGATACTATCAAGAAGTGAAAATAGCCAGGTGCGGTGGCACACACCTATAATCCCAGTGGCTCCGAAGGCTGAGGCAGGAGGATCTTGAGTTCAAAGCCAGCCTCAGGAATTTAGCAAGGCCCTAAGCAACTCAGCAACACCCTCTCTCTAAATAAAATATAAAAAAAGGGCTGGGGGTGTGGCTCAGAGGTTAAGAGCCCCTGGGTTCAACCCCCTGTATAAAAAAAAAAATACACACACACACACACACACACACACACACACACACACACACGCAACAGACCAGGAGAAAATTTCTGCAAAGCCCATGTGCAATAAAGGATTAATATCTAGAATACTACAGAAAGAACTCCCCTAGCCCCACAGCAGGAAAACAATCTAAGAATGGGCAAAAAATTGAGCAGGAATTTTACCAAAGATGACATGTGGGTGGCACCTGAGCAGGTAACTTCAGCATCATAAGTCACAGGTAAAATGCAGAGAAAGCCACACTGCATACCACCACGTGCTGAATGGAGCCAGGCAGCATGCCAGGCATTGATGAGGCTGTGGGGGCTCTCATGGCCTGTGGGTGGGAAGGTAAGCTGGTGGAATCACTTTAGAAAACAGTCTGGAACTTTCCTTAAAAGTTAGAGGGCTGGGGTTGTAACTCAATGGTAGAGCACTTGCCTAGCACGTGTGAGGCACTCCGTTCAATGCTCAGCACCACATTAAATAAATAAATAAATGTCCATCAACAACTAAAAAAAATTAAAATTAAACAAAAGGACACACACCTGTGGTCCCAGGTGCCTGGGAGGCTGAGGCAGGAGGATCACTTGGAGCCCAGAGTTCAGGGCCAGGCTGGGCAGCACAGCAAGACACACCTCCCGTGCAACAGCCATTCCAGTCCTAGAGAAACAAGCGTTTGCTGCATGAAGACCCGGCTCGCCAGTGTCCCAGCAGCCTTGTTGTCATAGCTGAAACCTGAGATGGGATGCGTGTCTGCCAGGAGGCGGGTGGGTGACTGAAGCCAGAGAAGGGCATGGACTCCTGCCTCAGGTCTGCCAAGTGAAAGCCAGCAGAGTGCAGGGCAAGGTTCCAGGCAGACACCCCAGGACAGGCAGGCCTGTGGCTGGAGGCTGGAGCGAAGCTGGAGGTGGAGTGGGAGAGACCAGAGGGGACCCCAGAGGGCCTGGGGAGCCTCTGGTTGGTGGCATGCTCACTTTCCTGGTGCTGGTGACAGTTTGACCATATGCATTTATGTCAAAATGTACTGAACTGTACACTTCAAATATGTGCAGGTTGTTATGTGTCATTTATACCTCAGTGAAGCTCTTTAAATATGAACAAAACCCTCAGCAAGGACACCGAGTTTTCTTGGGATACCTGTGTGTGTTTGTGTGAAGGTGTATGCATTGTATGTCTCTTGGTTTCCCTGAAGCTTCCAAATGATTTGGTACATTGCTCTGCAAAGAGGCACATATTTCAAAGAAAAGAAAGCTTGCAGAGCTTTCTGTGCAGAGGGACTGCGGAGGCTGTGGGTGTGGGCCACCTGGCTCGCTATTTCTCAGGTGACTTTGCTTTCTTTCTACCTGTGCCTGACTTCACACCTTCTGCAGAGACTGCAAGGAGCAAGTGCTGGCTGCGGGGTGCGTGACCAGAAATGGATTCCAATCCTCATCTTGTTTAAGCAGGGCAACACACACATGTACCGCTTGGCTCAGAGGCCACAGCGTGACCCAGAGCAGGACAGAGGCTGTGTTATTGCACACTGCTCACCTGGCAGCTCTGAGCCAGGTTTTCTTCAGCTGGGAGGAGGTGGAGGGAGGCTTCCTTGTCCAGCAGCCTGTACTCTGGAGCTCACCTCCAACGGGGCTTGCACATTTGTTCTGCAAAGAGGAGGTGACCGCATTTCCCAGAACCGGTGGCGGGGTGGGGAGGTGGGAAGGCTACACCAGCAGCTGCTGGAAATGGCCGTTCATCAGCTGGGGTTATGGAAGGGCACTGCAGCCCAGATGGAAAACCCAAGCTCCCACTGTCCCTGGGAAGACAGGCCAGGAGGGTCTTAGCAGCTGGGTGTCTGCTCAGATACCTCCCTTTTCAGCAGTGTCCTAGTGCCCTGGCCAGCAGGGAACTGAGTGTTCCCCTGCCCTGCAGGCTTTGCTGGGTGCAGCTCCAATGGTGAGACCTGTGACCGGGGCTTCTGGGTGGAGGAGGTCCGTACTCCTGCCTTCTCACTGCCTGATGCCCCCCCACGCTTCCCGGCAAGGCAGCACGGACTTGGAGTCTGGCAGGGGTTTGCGAGAGATTTAGGCAGGAGGCATTGGGACCAAGGACAAAGATGAGTCTTGTTGTGTGTCGTTCTGTTTGTCTCAGTGATGCAGTGTGGCCACCCAGGTCACGCCACATGGCTCCCCCAAGCTGAGCTGTGAGTACACCACCCTCTGCCTGACTTCCTGTCTTGGCTCTCGGAGACAGCGAGTGAGGTTGAGGGGTGGCCTGCAGGAGGGGCGCACTGTGAGGCCCCTGTCCTCACCATCCAGCCTGCCAGGGGCTCCCCAGGCAGCCTCCAGGGCCCTGCATGGCAGCAAGGAGCGCAGCACTGAGTCCCACAAAAGTGAGAGGAAGTCCCAGGAGCCACGCTGGGCGGGAGGCCTTCTAAAGCAAGGCCTTGTGAATGTCTTGAAACAACTAGGTGCCTTGGTGAAGGCCCTGTTTTCTCCAAAGTGCTTTTCACCATCTAAAGTCCCATATTCACTTGGGAATTTACTTGTTATGGGTTCACAGATATCCCCCAAGGTGCTGAAGTCCTGACCCCCAAGGCCTCCAAGGGGCCCTGTCTGGAAGGAGGGTCTTCACAGATGCTCTTAGGGTAGGATGAGGCTGTGAGCCCCCGTGACTCATGTCCTCATGTAGGGGAGATCTGGACAGATGTGCAGGCATGCATGGAGAAGACGGCATGTAGGACCGGGGCGGAGGTCAAGCCTCCTTCTGCAGGTCAAGGCCGTGAGGGTTGCCAGCAAATCCCCAGAAGCCTGCAGAGGCTGAAGCAGATACTCCCTCATGCCTCAGCAGCAGCCAGCGTGCGGTCCTTGACTGGTGCTTTGTCCAGCAGCCGCACTGACACCAGCACTTCCCAGCACCTGCTTCTCCTTTGACTGCAGGCTCCACACAGGCAGTGGCCACATCCATCCTAAGAGCCCTGAGCCTGACCTGGCCCCAGGAAGCGTGAGTAGAGTTTGCAGACTATGTGTGCGAAGGACCCTTGGTCCAGCGCTCAGACCCAAGGGCCTCTCAGCCAGGGCTTCCCTCCAGGGACTCCAGGAGGAAGGGGCTGCTCCTGCTGTGGGGTGGGCTGCAGGCTTGGGGGGCAACCACCTAAGCCTGGGGTTTCGATTGCTGCCCGCCGTTGAGATTGCCCTGAGTGGCTGTTGGTCTCCAGCTTCCCAGATCTGAATGGAGGATGTGCAAGCAGGCTGCTGTCCACCACTGGCTGCAGCCACCACCACAGGGCAGGGACTCCAGCACCACTCCTGCCCTTCAGTTCAGGGACCTGAGCCTGCCTGCGTGCTATCCTCCAGGCCCTGTGAGGCCCTGGTCTCCTGTGCACTTGCTGGGTGCAGGGATGGTGGTGGTTTCCTGGGCTGGGTTCCCTCCTGGAAGCTCCTCGTTGGGCCTTCTGGGCCACCAGGCCTGGGAGACCCGCACTAGGGGCATAGGGCAACATGGTAGCAGGAAGGCACGAAGATCAGTGAGTGTCCACAGGAAAGAGGCGGCCCACCAGTCCTCCCGGCCCACACCCCCACTACTGCCACAGCAGCTGCTTCCAAAGACCAGGTTCCCTGTGTCTGGGGCACATCCCTCGGGAAATGTGCCATTGGCTGAGAATCAATCCCATGGAAACATGGTCCCACATGTCCTAATGACAGGGCTGCCATGACTCCAGGCCCCCTCAGGCCAAGGATTCCGACTTCCCCACCCTGGTGGGAGGCGACCACGATGGGGCTTTGGCCCTTTCCTGCCCAGCAGTGGGGCTGGGAGCAGGCTGGACGTTTGGTAGGTGGCAAGTGGTCCTTCCATGAGCCTCACTGTCCTGAGGTCAGCCACGCTTTGTCCAGCTGCTATGCAGAGGGAGGAGGCTGGCAGCAGAACATGTTTTACTTTTGTATGTGAAGATGCTGATTCATGGTTGCTTACAGGCACAGGAAAGTCTGAAAGCTTTTCCTGGTGGAGGAATTTAAGCCAGATCATCTGCCATCTGCTGAGGGCAGGTGTGAGGAACTGGAGGCCTAGTGTGGAGGTCCAGTCAGCTGATGCCCATTCTGGAGGCCGCAGGTGGACAGACCCAGGGCTGGATCAGCATCTAGCATATCTAACTCCTCTGATATGCCCATAAGTACTTGGCATCCTGCATAGGCCTTGGAGTTGGGAGTGGCTACCTGGCTGTGTCCACCCTTGAGCAGAGAGCCAGTTCTTCCCCAGGCGGTGAGAGCAGAGCTGAACAGGTGGACGGCCCACACTGACACCTCTCTTGAAAGTCCAAACACATCCCCACCTCAGATCTGTCCACCAGGGCTTCAGAAACAAGAGTGTCCCACCCTTGGGCCAAGGCCTTCCTGCCCTGTGAATGGACCTTGATTCCAAGTTCCACCTGTGGAAATTTCCGGACACTCAAGGGAGGGTGGAGAATGCAAGCGGGCAGGAGTGGTGATTCTGTTTGTCCTGAGGCTCTGACCTAGCCCCAGGGGATGGCCACACTGGCCACACACCATGTTCCACAGTGGAGAGGAATGGTGACCTGTGTCCGGGCTTCCCCAGAGCTGGGCTTGGGCCCAGAGGGAAAAGCGGGCTAGATGCCCATGGAAAGGAGCTCAGACTCCCATTCCTGTGGCCAGGGCAATGTGGACATGGGTCCCTGTGCTGGGCACTTGGTGCCGTGCCTGTGTGCTCAGGTGGTCCCAGCCCCCAGCTTCCCACAGGAAGGTGACCTGCTGCCAGCCCTGCTGAACCTGCGGGGTCTCACTTTCTCATTTGCATGGGGAGGTGCTGGGCGTGCCCCCCACAGCTCCCCAGGCCGAGCCCCTCCCGCCTGGGCCTGGGCCTAAAGGGTCCCAGCTGCTTCCTCCCCACTGCCACTCCCAACGCACTTCTTTTCCTTATTTTTGCTTCTGTTGAGAAGTTTGGGAAGTCAGCAGGTACAGTGAGTATGAGGTACCTGGACGCTTCTGCTGCCCAGAGTTGATGGCTACCCGTGTCCTGTGCTGGTGGTCCTCCGGGCTCACCGTTCCTTCGAAGGCCAGAGCCCAGGATCAAGGCTGCCCGGCTGCCTCCCGGCCCTCCGTCTTCTTGCCCCTGGGCTCTGTGCCTACCTTGGTCCACCTGGGACTCTCCTGATGGCCCACTCCTGCGGGGGGGGGCGTCCTTTACTCTCACGTCCCCACTACAGTGTGTTGGTGACATGTTCCTGTGCACCCGCCAGGGCTCGAACCCAGGGCCTTGCACATCCTCGGCTCTTCCCTTGGGCTCTTCCCTTGGGCTGCAGCCCTGGTCCTGGGCCATTCTTCTGTTGGCCCGGATGCCTGACACACACACACCCACTGAAAACTGAAGGCATTCTAGCCAGAAGCCCAGAGAATCCACCCAGCCCGCACTCCAGCTCAGCACCCCGCTCACTGTTCCGGGTTTCCCTTTGTGATCGCAGGCCAACTGGGAGTCATGGCCGCGCCACCGAGTCTCGTGACAGAAGATTGCACTGCCTATCACACCCGAGGAAAGATCGAAACTCAAAGTTCAAAGTGCAGTTTCTCCTGGATGCATGTCTCTGAGCCACCATGTCAGGCTGCCATAAATCAAGCCATCATGCATCAGGACCACCTGCACGTGGGCACCAGGAGTTGTTTGATTCGCTGTCCTCTGGGTGGACACTTGAGCTGCACTCAGGCTGCCTTAAGGGTCCCTTGTCTCCTGGAGCTGCCCCTGGGGATACACCTGGACGTAGAACTGCTGGTTGCTGGCATGTGTGTTTTGGCTGCTGGACTCTGTCCTGCTGTGCCCGCAGCGGAGGAGTGGAGGACCGTCCTTGCCTTCTTGGCTGGGGCAGGGCTGTCCTGGCTCCCTCAGTGCCCCGGCTGGCTGCTTTGCCTGGGGTATCCCTCGGTTTTCTCCGCCATTGATGTGGGGTGCTGGGTTCAGGGACGAGCACAAGGACTCTGTAGGAGGGAAGGCAGTGGTCCAGGGGCTGAGAGGAGTCTGTGGCAGGGACTGTGGGGGGTCCTGTGACCCCCTCTAGGCACTGGGCCCACATTGCTCCTCCCCACCCAAGGCCAGACCCCACCCACTGACTTGGCCCCTTTCACAGATGTTGTGAGACCCCAGGAAGCATCTGCCTCCTTGCTGGGCCTCGCCCATTGCAGGAAGACCTGGGGGGACCCTGGGTGTGAGCTTTTGTGAAGGCGGCTTTGTCCTGTGTCAGCAGGAGTGACTTAGTAGGGAAGAGCGCTCGTCCCCATTGCTGCGTCCAGTTCAGGGGCAGCCACTGGGCCTGGCAGGCACCAGGTGCCTGGCAGGTGGGCACCCACAGCGTGAAGCAGGAGGTGCCGGTCACAGGCTGAGCATGCACGTGCGAGGCCGTGTGCCATGTGGGCTGAGTGTGCACGTGTGAGCTGAGTGTGCACGTGTGAGCTGAGTGTGCACGTGTGAGGCCGTGTACTGTGTGGCCCGAATGTGCTGTGTGGGCCGAGTGTGCTGTGTGGGCCGAGTGTGCTGTGTGGCCTAGTGTGCACATGTGAGACCGTTTGCTGTGTGTGTGCTGAGTGTGCTGTGTGGCCTAGTGTGCACACGTGAGACCGTTTGCTGTGTGTGTGCTGAGTGTGCTGTGTGGCCTAGTGTGCACATGTGAGACCGTTTGCTGTGTGTGTGCTGAGTGTGCTGTGTGGCCTAGTGTGCACATGTGAGACCGTTTGCTGTGTGTGTGCTGAGTGTGCTGTGTGGCCTAGTGTGCACATGTGAGACCATGTGCTGTGTGTGTGCTGAGTGTGCTGTGTGGGCTGAGTGCGCATGTGTGAGGCCGTGTGCTGTGTGGACCGAGTGTGCCCTATGTCCTTGTGTGTGTATGGAAGGTGGTGTTTGTGTTGTATGTGTTGTGTGTGGGTCAGTGGGGTGTGTGCTGCTGTTGTGTGTCTTTTCTGTGTGGCGTCTGGGCCGAGCAGGGGACAGCCACTGTGGTGAGCCCTGACAGTCAGGGGAGCTGACACCGTCTGATATCTGACCCTCCCAGACTCCCTCATGCCCAGCCTCCAGCCCAAGGGCTTCCTGGGGACGGCCATTGACTGGGGTGAGACTGCAGGACTCTTGTCTGATCCTAAAGTCCTCCAAAATAGAAGTGCATGGAGGGCAGGCCAGGGCGCGGCAGCCCAGACAGAAGCCACAGGCAGGCGGACGTCCCCTGCCCCTGTGGCCTGGCCCCTCTGTGCTCAGTGGTGGGGGCGGTCTGGCCACCTGTCGGTGGGCCTACCTGAGTCAGCCTGGCCTGGCATTCTGTCACCTGCTCCTCTAGTACCCGCTCGCTCCCGTCCCCACCCTGGCCATGTCCGGAGGTGCCCTCCAGCTCTGGGCAGCGGGAGCTGTGGCCACCAAGAATAGCAGCTTGGGTGTAGACAGTAGCCTCTTTTGGACTTGTGGCCACCTTCCAGGCCCTCTGGTGTGGATGGACCTTTGTCCCCACTTCTTTTTTGGGAACAGGCCCTCTGTCCTACCCACCCCTTCAGCTAGGACGGTATGGCAGACGCCCGCCCTGTGACTCACAGGCTTGCCTTCCAACCCGGGAGCCTCAAAATTCTTTTGATCATGTATCTGCCAGTAAAAAATGTTTGCACACTGCAGTTTACATTAAATAAAAATTTCAGGAGGCTGTTGGTTTGGACTAAGCTCCTGCTCTGGTCCAATAGACCAGGCTAAAAATAAAAATGGAGTCACCCATGCTGAAGCACCACATCATTTGGCTGAAACTAAGCTTTCTGCGCTCTTAAGGGAGTCAGGAGGGGACAACTGCACTTCCCAGACAGGCCAGTTTCAATCATAGGATAATGAAACTCTTTGCTTCAGTACTGCCTGGGAAAAGGGACGTGATGTGGCCGTCCCTGTCCCACCTCGTAAGGAATGCATCTGGACCCTGGTCTGCTCTGCTCTCCTCCTTTCAGCCCTTGGCCAGCTTCCTTTGTTGGCTCTTTGGAACACCCTTTCTGTTTTATGGAGGGAGGTGTTTCTTAATCCTAGAATCAAAAATAAAGCCAAGCGAGATCTTCGATTTGTTGTAATTGTGCCCGCTGACACGTGTGCACATATGTATGCATTGTGTGAATGGCAGTCTCCTTAACCAGGACCTCGAGGCACAGTGCATGCTTGGGGTGGAGTCTGTCCTGGCAGCAGCTGCTCGTCCACACCACCAAAGCCCCGAGCCGGCAGATTCCAGCTTGCTTGTGTGGGGATGCTGGGGATGTTGGCGGCTCCTGGCAGGTCCGTGCATGCCCCCAGGAGCAGGGAGGTTGGAACCAGACCCTTGCCCTGGTGCCGGGGCCAGGGGTATCTGGAGCAGGGCCCCGGCTGCTTGCTCATGGGAGCCCAGCCTGACGCAGTGGCTGTCCCTGGAACCCGTGTGGCCTGTCTGCCCCATGTTCCCCAGTGCCCTTGTTTTGGGTGCCTCTTCACACTTCTAGTGTTCCATGGGGCTAATGGGGCTGCAGAGGGCTCCTAGCACTGACAGGGGACTCTGGAACTTGGGGGGCATCTCCATGGCCCCAGAAGGCCTGTTGAGGTTGCCGAGGCTGCAGATCAACACTACCTGGGGGTGGATGTAGGGCCGAGGGAGCGGGAGGGCTGCACTGCTGCAGATGGAACTGTGTCCCAGCTGGTCGGACGAGGCCTGCGTGAGCTGTGACTGGCCCCTTGGGTCTGCACTCAGGTGGCCCTGCCCCCGAGGCTGGCTGGGCCTGCTTCCTCCAGTCTTTTTATTGTGGTGAAATAATGCATAACGTAATTTTTACCTTCTAAATCTATATTCTTTTTGTACTGGGTTTTGAACAAGGAGCGCTTACCACTGAGCCACATCCAGCCCTTTTTATTTTTGAGACGGGGTCTTGCTGAGTTGCCCAGGCTGGTCTCCTGCCCCAGCCTCCCTAGGGGCGGGGACCACAGCACCTGCCATCTAAGCTACTTCGAGGTACATGGGTCAGGATGTTAAGCACACTCACAATGCTGTGCCCCGCCACCACCATCCGTCTCCAGAACTTTCTCAGCTTCCTAAACTGAAGCTCCCAAACTATTCCCATTACACAAGGACTCCCCTCCTGTCCCCACCCCCTGGCACCTGCCATCCTACTTCCTGTCTCCATGGATTCGACTCCTCTACCCACCTCATATAAGTGGATTTGCACCATCTGGTCCTTTGGTGACTGCTTGGGTCACTTAGCACACCATCCTCGAGATCCAGCCAGGTTGAAGTGGCTGTCAGCATCCCACTGCTTCTTAAGTCTGCAGAATGTCCCCTGGAAAGGTGGACTGCGCATGCTCAGGCATCATCTGCTGGGGACACTGGGCTGCTTCCAGCTCTCAGTTACTATCACTAATGCTGCTAGAAAGGTGGGCGTGCAGATGTCTCTTTCAGTTCTCTTGGATGTAGACCAACAGTGGGACTGCCAGGTCATATGGTAGGTAGCTCTGTGTCCAGCATTTTGAGGGCCTGCTATACTCTGACCACAGTGGCTGTGCTGTTTCGCGTTCCCCCACAGGCCTGTGGGCTCCGTGTCCTCCGTGTCTTTGCCAACACCTGTGAGTTTTTCACTGTAGCCACCCTAATGGGGTGAGGTGGACCCTCTCGGTGGTTTTGATTTGCATTTCCCTAGTTAGTGATGTTGAGCATATGTTTGTGTGCTTATTGCTGTTCCTATGTCTTCTTTGGAGAAATGTCTATTTAAGTTCTTTGCCTGATTTTGAATTATTTTATTGTTGCATTTTAGGACCTCTCGTATTCTGGCTGTCACTCTCATCAACAATGTGATTGACAGGCACTCTGCCCGTTCTGAGGGTGGCCTTTTCTCTCTGTTGGTCGTGCCCTTCCATTCGATGCACAGAGGTTCTAAGTTTCAATGCCTCTCAATTCACCTGTTCTTCCTGTTGTCCCTGATACCTTTGGTGTCATATCAAGTGATGAGCTTTTGCCCTGTTTTCTTCTACAAGTTTTGCAGTTTGGGTCTTATTTTGGTCTTCAATCCATTTTGAGTCCATTTTAAAATATGGCGTAAGGTCAGGGTCCAGCTTCCTTCTTCTGTATGTGGCCTCCAGTTTTCCCAGCAGTCTTTGTTGAAGATGCCACCTACCCGCCGAAAATTCTTAGCACCCTCGTCAGAAATCAACTGACCACATATGGGCGTGTTTATTTTGGGTTCTCTGTTCTGTTCCATTGGTCCACCGGATAGGAGAGCCACGTTGGCTCCTGTAGTCTTGTAGAAAGCTTTGAAATCAGGAAGTACAAGTTCTTTGGCTTGGTTCTTCTTTCAACTTGTCTTGGCTATTCAAAGTCCCTGAGACTCCATATGAATCTTAGGGTGGATTTTTCTCTTTCTTCAAAAACTGCTGTTTTTGTGTCCTGCACATCAGGCCTAACAGGTTGGTTCTGGTTTTTGTTTTGGTCTGGAATCTTTAGAGTATTCTGTATATAAACAGAGGATTTTACTCTTTCCTTTCCAATGTGATGTGAGCACACCCGAGCCACACCGTGTGTGGTGTGTGCGTGTGGTGGGTGGGCATCCACACAGGTGTGCGTGAGAGCCTGGCCTGCGGCCCTCCTGGGGTGACCTGGGTCCTGCCATCCGCTGAGGGGCACAACCCCTGGGAGCACCTGCCCCACAGGTCGAGGGGTCGAGGTGGAGTCTGAGCATCAGATTCTTGTCAATGTTGCTTTCATTCACGTTTCTGGATTTTAGTAGCCAGATCTCAACCAGCGATGGGAGTCTTGTCTTAACGGTCGTAAAACAGTTTGCTGCTCCTGAAAGATGCTCAGCTTGTGGTTTCCACACATCCTGGCAGAAAACCACCTTCTCAGACCAAATCTCAGGGGAGGTGCCGCCCTGCTCTGGAATCTGGGCCGCTCTGCCTGGGATGGGCCCCTCTCTTGAGCAAGCAGCTGCCCCGCCCGGCTCAGTTAGAACCTGTGGCTCATCCAGGCCAGGCTGCACCTCGGGGAAGTCCTGACTCAGCCGAGGACCTTGGCCTTCTTCCCACAGAGTTGCCAGGAGCACACGTTCCTGACCTTCTCCGTCGTGCATTCCCTTCGGGAAAGATCTGCGGGTGCTCCCACACACCACAAAGGGAGTCCAGGAGGTTTGCAAACCAGCGGGGGCCAGCGGGAACATGCCAGCACATGGGCTGTGTCCCCACCCCACCAGTCACCTGCAAGGGCAGCTGCTGAACCTTCTGGGCATGACTGTGGTCGTCTGCTGCATAGAGCGGTTGCAGAGTCAAGTGCGAGTCTGGCGCCCGAGGGCTTGTTGTGGGGTCGTTCCTTGGCAGTGAGTCCCCAGGCCGCTGCTCTGAAGGAGCGCAGAGCCCACATTAGGGCCAAGGCCCAGCAGCAGGTGGAGCCCCAGGGCTGCCAGCACACCTCTCCATTCCCCACACACCAGCAGATGGGCGTCCCAGCCTCCCTGCCCCGCTCAGAGCCCAGCCTCAGAGCCCTCGCGGGCCCGTGCCCTTTACCCCCGTCCTCTTTCTAAGAAGCCCCCAGAAGCACTCCACGTCCACACGTCCCCACCAAGCACCTGTCGGGGCCACTCAGGGATCAGTGTGGACAGCTGGGCAGTGCTGCCCACGCCGGACATCCCTCAAATAGCCAAGCAGCCACGCCTCCTGCGTCAGCCTTGCCCTGGAGATTAGCAGACTCCACCAGGCACCGGCAGCCACAGGGGTGAGTCACTGTGACAAACACTCGCCTGTCCTCTGAATGCTCAGAGGACAGGGAAGCACAGTCCTTTTCCCACAGTGGTGCACTGCGTATGAGAGACAGAGACCGAGAGACAGAGAGACAGAGACTGAAAGAGATGGAGAAAGGGCCAGGCTAGGTGGGAGGAGGAGAAGGCTGGGGGCGGGAGGCTGAGGAATGATCAGAATGTGCTTTCTGGGTGAGAAGATGCATCTTCCCAGCCGGCCTTGTGCAAGGGCAGTGGGTGGGCCGTCCCCTTGGGCCCCGTCCCTCCTCTGAGGGGAGAGAAATGCCCTGCGTTTCTGGAAAGCCTGAGCCGTCTCCCTGGCCCTGGTGGCTGGCTCTGGGTCCTGCGTCCTGGGCCTGCCCTGGAGGAAGGGCCTGGCAGACACGGCCCCCCCCACCCGCCTCGGCCCCAGGAGCGGCGCCAGGCCTCTGCATCACGCGAAGCTTGAGGGGTCCTTCTGAAATGTCTCTGTGGGCTGCACAGGTTCAGCCACACTGGGGCAGTTGGCGTGGGTCTGGTGAGTCCATAAAGACACGGTGCCATGCTGGTGCACACTCCACAGCTGGCACTGCAGAGGGGCGTGGCTCACACTGGGAGGTGAGCCGGTGAGGCCACCTGCCTGCGGTGACTTCCAGCGTCTGGTTCGACCCAGACCTGAAGAACTGCTGCAGACACTCATGGCTCACAAGGATGTCTTGTTCCAGAGTCCCCCAGGCTCCTGTGTGGCAAATGGAGGGCAGCTTCCAGAGACAGCCACCCACACCAAGGTCCTCAGGGCAGGTCCTCTTCACCTACCCCTGGGCCCTGAGTGGGGAGGGTTCTGCCCCCTTACTTTACTCTGCTGGACAGGATGACGCTGGTGATAGCCAGCCCTGGCTGTGCTCCTCCTGCAGGGAAACCCCAGAAACAAACAGATCTGTTCTCTGCCATGACATCCAGAGGGGCGTCTCTGGTGTCCATCCCGGGCTGCAGGGTGGAAGCCCAGCTGCCCTTTGGGAAGGAGCCGCCCTGTTCCCTAATGCCTGAGCCTGGCCTCTCCTGATGGCTGTTGCTCCACCCAGCCTGGTGGCCCTGTCTGAGCCAGGCCTGTGCTGGAGGAGGGACTCGGGCAGACCTGGCCCCCACTGTACCCCACAGGGTTTTCTCCCTCGTGCAGTGGAGAGAACACTGAGAGGCTGTGCTTCAAGCAAGGGGCGAAGCGCATGGCGGCAGCGGTTAGTGTGGCCGTCGCTCAGCTCAGGGAACGTTCTCCAGGAAGTTCCAGGAAACACGCGAGTGTCATTCAAATGTCGTTCTTAAATCCTGGCCTGTCGCGGGCTGGGGGCCCGCAGCCTGGGTGGGCACCAGGGAGGCAGGGCTGCTGCCCTGCGGACCGCTCGGCCACCTAGGGCCCCAGAAGCCACTGCCTGCAGTCTCCACGCCATCCAGCAGACTCCCCAGCCGTCCTGTCCTTCCTGGGTGGCCCTGGGGCGCCCGCAGGGTCCCTCACCCTGCTCAGCTTCCTGACCTCCTGCCCCACGCTGCTGCTGCTTGGGCCTCACCCCCACACACCAAGGGTCGCCCAGCCTCATAAGATGGCCGCTCCTGACACCCAGCCCCTCCTGGTGCCTCCCCCGGCCCTCAGCCCCTGGCTGCACTGGGCAGTAGTCCTGCTGGAGCAGGTGAGGGCCCCGTGCAGCCTCTCAGGCCCCTCCGGCTACCTGTGGGCTCCAGCCCCTCCTGTGGTCAGCTGGCCTGTCCCACGTGTTGCTCTCTGGGTCCCACCCCCTCTTCCCAGGGATGTCCACCCTCCCGTCTCTGCCCTGGCCCCGCTCTCCTTGCCCAGCAGAGCTGCCCACTCCAGGCTTTGGCAGGGCCCGTGTCTGTCACGGTGGGCCAGTCCTGAGGAGTGCTGGGCATGGGGCCTCCCTTTCCTCTCGGAGACGCCCACTCCACCCTCAGTGGCTGCCTTCCTCAGGTCAGGCGGGAGCTCCCTCACCCCCGGTGTGGACACCCAGGCTGCTCCAGGGCCTCCCTCTGTCTACACTCGCCGGGCACCACTGCCAAGTGCACAACTTCAAATTCTGCCTTCTGTCCACCAGAGTCTGAGGGGTCCCACAGCCCAGCCGGCCTCACTCACCAGTGCTCCTGCTTCCTCTCTGACTGCTCCCAGGCGTCCCTCGCCCCTGCGGCCCTCACGGTCCTCCCGCCCCCAGCCCAGGAGGCCCCCAGCTGAGGGCTCCGCTCACGGCTGCCTCCGCCGCCTCCAGGCAGCTCACTGGCAAAAGCCGCCAGAGCTGGACTTCCTTTTCGTTTTGTCTCTGGTGCTGGGTGGATCCCAGGGCCTTGCGCCTGCTGAGCCCATGAGCCGCACCCGCCTACCTTTGTTTTTTGATACACTTAAAAGTTAAGACAGTTCTGGATTCAGCGTGATGGATGGCAGACCCAGGTCTGGCTGTAAATAGCCTCAAGAACACTGTCGTGAAGGCTGCTGTCTGCAGAAGGGAGAGGTGTCCCGTCCGCCCTTCTCCAGGAAACCCAGTAACACCGCAGGTCCTGCCTTTGGATTGCCAATCACTCCCTCCAGGATCTGACGACTCCCCTTGGAAGCATGAACGCCCCTGCTGCGGCTGGGGCCCAAGGGTGGAGATGGAAGGCCTGTGAGGGGCCAGTTCCGCCCCTTATCCCACGCCGCTTCTGTAAACATGCTTCTGCTGGAAACCCCTTCAGCGCGTGGACTAGAAACCTCATGGCACCAGATCGCCTAAGGCGCTGGGGGAAACTGGGTTTGGAGTCTGATCTCCCACTCCGAGTGCCATTTGCAGCTTCTTGGCCAACTGATTCCCGCGACAGCCGGACCCTTGTGAAGACAGCCCTGAGCAGCCCAGCTGGCCTGCAGGCCCCTGCTGCCACGTCTGGCCCTGGCAGGGGCTCCGCAGCCTGCTCCTCGGCCCTCCCAGCTGGCGGGGCAGACCCCACGCGTGTGTGGCTCGTGCGTGTGCACGCACGGATGTTTCACACGTGACCATGTGTGTCTTTCTGAGACGAAAGCGAGTTTGCACCTTACTGGGTCGTTCTGGCTCCTTCTCTGGCTGATCTGTTGGCCGAGTTACCGGTCAGCCATGAGCCTCAGACCCGCCCGTCCCCGCCCGTCCCCGCCTGGCTGGGGGCCTGGGTGCCACCCGTGGCAGGGTCCCAGGATGCGTTCCAGTCTGAGTTCGCCAGGGTGCGCTGGCTCTGCGGTGCTGCGGGCCGGCCGCCCCAGCCTCGTGCCAGTGCCCCCGCCTGCCTGCGGCACACTCCCTCCAGCGCTGGCCGGGGCGCCTGGGGGCTCCCGGCAGCCCGGGACCCCCTCCTCCCTTCACTGGCGCTCGACTCACTGGCGTCAGAGGTTCCCGCCTCGGCCCTGAAGCGCAGCGCCACGGCCCTCGCTCTGCCCACTTCCCGGCTTTGCAGGCCTCCCCTCCTGGTCACCGGGTTCATTTTTTAAAATTATTTAATAAACTGTTCCCCTTCAGAGGATGCCAGCAGCCAGCCCGTTGTTCTGAAAGTGAATGCGACGGGGCCAGGCGCAGGCTTTTGTCCTGGCGGAGCTGAGGGAAGGTCCTCTGTGAAAGGTCAGAGGGCAGCGCAGAGTGGCCAAGGCGTTGCAGTATCGCGCCTTGCGACCCACAGTGAAGGGGTCCGTGGCAACAGCCTCCAGGCTGCTGGAACGGGGAGCGACGGAGCTCCTGGGGACCTTCGGCATGTCTGGGGCCCGGTCAACCCAGTGGCCAGCGGAGGGGCAACTGGACCCTGCTCCTGGGCTGGGACAAAGTGGAAGGCCCGGCCCTGCTCGGATCAGCCAGAGACCAGGGCTGCGGGTCCAGCCCCTGGTGTGCAGGGCAGAGGCAGGAATGCAGAGGCCGCGGGAGCCAGGCGAGCAGCCCGCTGTCCTCTACAGCCATGGGAAGAAGTCAGGAGACTGTGGAGCAGGCGTGGGCGGCAGGCGGCCCCAGGCAGCACTGCAGCCTCGTCTGGACCCTGATTTCAACCAACCCGGGACATGAACAAAGGCCACCAAAGGCACTTAGGAGGCAGAGGGGACTGTGAGCTCGGAGGAGATGCAGGCACTTGACTTTTGGGTGTGGTAATGATACCGGGGTAAGTTTTTCAAAAGTTGTGAGCCTGAGATGCTACGATGCTGCTGAAGGTGGAAGTGAGGAATTTACTTCGACACAGACCAGTGGGGGCTGGGTTGTGGCCCGTGGTAGAGCACTAGCCCAGCACGTGTGAGCCCCACATATAAATGAATGAATACAATAAAGATCTATCAACATCGGAAAAATAAAACAAAAACAAACAAACAAGGTTGGGGCACAGGGCGAGGGTGGGGAGAGCAGAGGCCGGCGACCTCGGCATGCCGACGGCGGCTCAGAAGGGTGCAGTGCGTTTGTTAGCAGCTGCTCTCCACCTCAGGGTGTTTGGCAATTTTCTAATAAAGTTAAAAATCAGCAAATCAGCTGTTTTGTTGTTTTTGAGACGGGGTCTCTCTGTGCTGGCTCAGCTGGCCTTGAACTCCTGGGCTCAAGTGATCCTCGTGCCTCAGCCTCTGGAGTAGCTGTGACCACAAGTGCACATCACTGAGCCCAGCTTACATCAACCACTCAGAGACAAAGTCACAACAGGTCCAGTTACGCAGGTGGTAATGGCTCTTCCAGAGATTCTGGAACCAGGCAGCCCTCGGAACCAGGAGGGTTCAGAGTTCTGGCCAGCAGCACACTCCTGGACCCACGAGGGAGGGGAGGGGAGGCACTCGCCTCTTCTGAGCCTGGCTGGAAGCGGGGACTGCCTGCCCCTGGCTTGAGCTGGCTGCTGGACTGTGCCTCCAGCAGAGCCCGCCCTGCCTGGCTGCCCTGGGTCTGTTGAGCCCGGCCACAGTACGGAGGCCTTCTCCAGTCCAACTTAGCCTGGCTTGGCACAAGCGAGAGCTGGATCACTCGCACACCATCACCAGTGTTCTGGGAAGTGATACTGTTCTTTGGGGTCACAAAGGACTTCCATAACCCCAGAAAAGAATCGACGTATTCTGACTCAAACCTCAGAAGGACTTCAAAGCAAGCTGCTCTCTGAACTGGGAAGGCTTAAAAACATGAATGAAAGACCTTCCTTCATTTCCACAGATGTTGGGAAAGTGTCAGGGAGAACATTCTGGAAAAAGTGGCAGAATCTCCCACCCTCAACAAGATCCTGGCTGCAAGGTTTGAGGCTTGGGGCCTTTTGATCAAGGCCTAGGTAGCCAGGAACGCAGCATCTCTGGGCTCCCTGATGCCTATGCTGAGCTTCATAAATAAAGCACTGAGAGGACAGAAGTGCCGGTCAGCAGTCTGATCATCTGTCTGCTCGGGCGGTCTCACCACTGGGCTGTGTGCTCAGGTGGGGACTTAGTGTTGCTCCCTGCTGGAGGGCGGGATGGACGTGGGAGTGGCCTGGGAGGGGCAGCAGAGACCAAGATGGAGAGTCCTCAGCACACTTGTGGATAGTTGGCGAGGACTCTAGCTGTGTCCTTGCCACCCCCAGGGAGCAGGGCATCTTTGTGAATGCGGCGGCTCAGCCTGGTCTGGCCTGGCCCTGGCCTTTGCCCTGCAGGGCAGTGCTCATCCGTGTTCCTGGGGTCACAGCCCACAGAGGGCGGGCTGGGCCGTGGCACTAGGGCCTGCGGGGCAGAGATGCCAGCACGGAGACCTGCGGGACTCCAGGACGGAATGTTCCTGCCGCAGCGGGGACCCTGGGCGAGGCTGCTCGGCTGCCCTCTTGTTTATTTATTGTATAAGCTCTTCTTGTTTGAGCTGCAGAGTGGCACTGGGAAGAGTCCTCGTGGCTGCCGGCCACTTCCTGGGTAGTGCTGAGGGGCACTGCGCCTCATCTGGGCTGTCAGCCGGGCCATGCCCGCTGGCTACCCCCGCCAGCCACCCCCACCACATACCTCTTGGTGCATCGTTCACCTTTTCTGGTTTTGTTTCGTTTTTACCTGACTTTATTTATTTATTTTTTGCGGTGCTGGGATTGAACCCAGGGCCTTGTGCTTGGAGGGCGAGCACTCTACCAACTGAGCCATATCCCCACCCCTTTACCTGACTTATTGAGGTAGAATGTATATGCCATAAACTCACCTGTTTCTGGCACTTGATTCAGTGATTTTTGTAGATGGCCTGAGTCACACAGCCACCACATAATCCATTGGAACCCTGGCATCTCTCCAAGAAGATCCCCACGTCCGCTGCTGTCAATCCCGGCTCCTGCCCGAGCCCCTGGCAACCACTGATCCGCCTTCTGTCTCTGTCGATTGTCCCATTCTGAACCTCTCCAGGAGTGGAGCTGCACGGGGGCTTGAGTCTCTGGCTTCTTTCCCGGGCAGTGTGGGTTTTGCCCAGGCCGCTGCAGGTGTCGGGGCTTCTGTGGCTGGACCCTCTGTCTGCACAGGGGTCATTCAAGTGTATCAGAGTGGTGTTTGTGGACGCTGGCACTGTTCCTACTTACTGGCTGTTGTTCCAGCTGTGGAACATTCTGGAAGTACTGTGTGTAAGACCGTAAGTGGGTAGAGCCCCTGGCTGGGCTCCTGGGATTTGGTGACTGACTACAGCATGCTTTTGAGATCAGGGGTGCTCAGCGTGTAAGACTCAATAGGGTCAGAAACAGCCAGAGCAAGAGTGGGACGAGAACTCTGCTGGGCGTCTTCCCGGAGCTGTCAATGGCACAGGTTCTTGACTTCCTCCCGAGGGGCTTCCCACTTCCATCAGTGATGGACACACTGGCTTCTACGTGAGACACACTTAGCGTGGCTTCTCTTGAAGCAGGGCTGATCCAGGACTTGGGGGCAGGTGGATTGTTTGGCAGTGGCCCAGGAAGACGAGTGGGGAGTGGAGGCAGGAGAGGAGGGTCTGTGCAGAGCAGGTCCCAGGGGTGGGCCCCCGGAGGATCAGCCCTCCAGGGATGGGAGGTTGGTCATTTAGCTGAGGGCTCCAGACTGAGGGCTGGCCCAGGGAGCACTTCCCACTTCCTGCTTTGTAGGCTGGACAGAATGGACACAGGTACAGTCACACGTCACTTAGTGATGGGATACGTTCTGAGAAACTGTGCCAACACCGTAGCTTGTATTGCAGGAAGCAAGGAGGCTGCCGTGTCACTGGGGGCATGACCTCAAGGAACACTGGGGCAGGTGCTGACTGGAGTGTCGCTGTTTGGTGCAGGGCTGAGCTTACGGAGGGGGCCTCCGTCCCTCCGTGGGTCTGGGCTTCCACGTCCTCTCGAGTGTTCCTCTTGGGCGTGCCCCTCACAAGGTGGTGCTGGCCTTGGCTCCCGTGTCTCCCTGCTGGTGGACACTCGGATGGTCTTGCTCTTTTCCACGGAACACTGCAGTCATCTACTCTGCAGTGTCTCAAAGGTCAGGATGATGATGGGGGATGGACGTGTGATTGACAAGCAGGACGAAGGACCTGGGGGGCCGGGTGGGCATGGGTCTTTATAGCTCAGCTGTTTGAACCGTGCCGCGTGTTCGGAGAACTGAGGGCGGAGGCGGGGAGAGCACTGCCGTGAGCAGCTGCGCCAGTGTGTCCCCCTCTCTGGTGGTTCCGAGAGATGCTGGGAGATGCCCTGGTCATACGCCACCAGCAGATAGGAGCACACACTGTGGTCCCAAGTGGGCGTGACCCTCTGCACAGCTCCTTCCTGGACAGCGGAGGTGCCGAGTGCCCCTGAGAGTCCCGCTGGAAGGGCCCTGGGTTGTGAAAAGTGCCCATGGAGGAGGGGGCCCGCTCGTGGGACCAGCTTTGCTGGCAGCAACCCAGAGAAGTGGGCAGATGCTCCTAAGGAGGGAAAGACGCTTGGCCAGCTGGCATCCTGGGGTCCCCGAGCCCACATGCCACTTGTGGTTCTGGCGTCTGAGCCCAGGATCCGTAGAAGCTCTAGCCTCCTTGCTCTGCCCTCCTGTCCTCCTGTTGGATTGGAGCTCCTGAAATGCAGGGCCTGTCTGTCCACAGAGGGAGCACACCGGGCCCTTGCGCACACCAGGTCTGTGCACTGTGCACAGGAGCTCACTTCTGAGGCAGCGAGGAGCCCAGGGACCTGTCAACAGGGGGGGTTTGAAGCCACGGGACGCTGGTAAGACGTGTCAGGAGCCGGTCCTCCCTCATGTCTGCTGGGTGACTCACTTGGGTGCGGAGGACTTTGGCGTTGGTGGCAGAGGGGTAGGTGGAAGGGGCTCTCCTGGTGGAGGCTGCAGGGACCAGGGCCAGCCTGGAGTGCATGTCCAGGCTTCTGATAACCCAGACCAAGAAACACGCTGCCCAGGTCTGTCCCACCTCTGGAGCTGGCTCCATGGAGGAGAGGCGATGGCTGCACCTGAGGACAGAGACAGAGGGGCATGGCAGAGGCAGGAGCCCCTGTGTGTGCTGGGCGGGGGATGGAGACAGGCGGCCATGCGGGCACTGCATGTTGGACAACCTTCTGGGGGTCGTGGTTTCCCTGTGTGTGTGTGTCACCCTTCAACTCTGGTTCCCTTGACGGATGACACCAGCCCCGGTCAGCACATGGGACTCAGGGCTGAGCTGACCTGTGGACTGAGCTCCTGGTGGGATCGTGGATGAGCTTTCCTGAAGGACTGACTCTTCCTGCCCTGCGAGCGGAGGGGCCCCATGCACATGGTGGCTGCATGCAGCCGGAGGGCAGCAGCGGCTCTGGTTGGGACGTCTGCATCCCCAGACCCACATGTTGAAATCCTCCCTCCTGAGTGAGGTGTTGGGAGGCAGTTAGGTCGGGAGGGTGGAGCCTTTGAATGGGCTTAGTGCCCTGGTAAGGCCCCGAGGGCCACCTGGCCTCCCCCGTGGGGACGGTGAGGATGTGCTGTGGGCAGCCCAGGAGCAGGCCCACCCCAGAGCGGGACCTGCTGGCACCCTGACCTCGACTCACCCTCCAGAACTGTGAGAAAATGGATCCTGTTGCTTGGAAGCCCTCAGGGTGTCCTTCTGTTACAGCAGACGTGAGGGAGGACCGGCTCCTGACACGTCTTACCAGCGTCCCGTGGCTTCAGACCCACCTGTTGACGGGTCCCTGGGCTCCTCGCTGCCTCAGAAGTGAGCTCCCATGCACAGGAGTAGGGAGTGAGGTGCCCACCGGGTGCAGCGCCAGACGCTGGATGCAACGGGCGGAGGTCCCACACAGCCAAGGGTGACAACAGGCGGGCACCTCGACACCTCGCCATGCCAGCGGGAGCTCTCGGCAGTCCTGCACCCTGAGCATGGTGACCGTCCTCCCCGTGCAGAGCATGCTGCGGGCCCGGTACAGCAGGGGCTCCCGAGGCCAGTGCCGTGCAGCCGCGGCTGCGGAGTGGGACCCTCTAGAGCAGATGGGTCCCTGTGCTGTGTCCCCTGCCTGAGTCTCCAGAGATGGTGGTGACGGGAATTCTGCAGCAGAAGTGGGCATGGCGCAGACCTCGGCCTGGGAGGCCCCTGGGCAGTGCTGGCCAGGACTGGAGGTGGAGAGGAAGGGCCCACCCTCTTCCGTTGGCATGGCCGCAGGTTGTCAGTGCCCACCTGGATCCCGGTGGACGGAGTGCCACGAAGGTGCAGAGGAGCTTCCCTGGTCCATGCGGTTGACTTCAGGGAGGCCTGGTGACGGGGTGGCAAAGGGACAGGCGTGGAGAAAGGGAAGGAACGGGGACCAGGCAACGGGGAGGGAGAGTGGCTGGGGGGGCACAGGCTGCTGGCATGTCCCTGTGGGGTCCCAAGCAGGGGGAGAAGGAAGGAAGGAAAGTGCTCGCGGGAGCTTTCAGGGGACAACTTGCCCCTTTCCAGGTCCCAGAGCAGAGGGGTCCTGAGGGTCTGATGGCACGGCACCTGCCGTGACCTGTCGAGCTCTCTCAGCTAGGGCATTTCTGACCTCTGCCAATATTCCCAGGCTGACTGAGATGAGAAAACAGGAACAGAGAGGCTTAGTAACCTGCCTGAGCTCACGCAGCCAGCAGAGGTAGACGGCGGGCTGCACCTTGCCCTGGACTCACACTCTGCATTTCAGGATTACATCAATTTATAAAACCCCGTTACTCAGAGCGGATGGACCCAGGCGACTCACCGAGGGACGGAGCTGGTGAAGAGCCAAGGATGTCCTTACAGCCTTCCCTTCTTACAGACCCATGTTCTTTGTCCACTCAGCCGTGGACGGCCACCTAGGCGGTTCCGCAGTCTGGCTATCGTGAATCGTGCTGCTGTGACCGAGGGTGAGCCTGTGTCACTGGAGTGTGGCTCTAACTCTTCAGGGTGAATTCCGGGGAGTGGCGGAGCCGTCACAGGGGGTTCCGTGCTGGCGCCGAGGAGCCTCCGTCCTGGTTCCCCTGGCTCTGCTGACGACCAGTGCCCCCTGCAGTGTGGAGTGTCCCTTTCCCTCCGCTTCCTCTCCGGCACTTACTGTTGGTGGTGCTCCTACGACTGCCATTCTGATGCTGCACAGTGACCTCTCAGTGTGGCTTTGATTGGCCTTTCCGCGATTGCTAGAGATGTTGGGCCTGTTTTCATGTATTTGTTGGCCATGTGTATTTCTTCTTTTGAGGAGTGTCTGTTTGGTTCATTTGACAGTTTATTAATTGGGGTTACTTGGTTTTTATGAGTTCTTTACATGTTCTAGATATTAATCCTCGTCAGAAGAGCAGCTAGTGGGGATTTTATCCTACTCTGCGGGTTCTCTCTTCATGTTCCTAATTGTTTCCTTCGCTGTACAGAAGCTTTTTAACTTGATGCCACCCATGGATTAACGCTTGGCTTCATTTCCCGAGCTTTGGAGGTCCAGCCTTCCCTTTCTTGCTGCTTCGTGCTCACCTTTGCCTGTGCGTGTGGCCCACCTTGACCCAGTGGCTTGTCATCCAGATGTTCCCTCAACCCTTCAAATGGCCACAGCCAACTGCTCACACCAGCTTAAAATATTTGTCTGAAATTTGGGAAAATGGATCATTTAGAGAATCAATTTCCCTCTGGGGAAGGCGGGCTCCAGGCTGGCCTGGGCTTGGCTGCTGCACACACGCTACCCTGGAGGTCCCTCGGCCTCCAGTGGTCCAGGAGGGACAGTGAACCAGGCCTGTCCCCTGGAGGTGCCAACCCGCCCCCCTCCAACCCCAACACGTGGATGTCAACGGCCACCAATTTCTGACCTTCCCTTCCCAGCTCAGGGCCCTGGAGTGGTGGGTGGCCAGAGCTCTCTGAGGGCCAGGGCCTGGCCAGGGCCTAGAGCCAGCTCCCTGTCTGCTGGGCCCGAGGGCAGGAAGGAACGTTGGTGGAGGCTTAGGCAGATCGGTGCTCCACTTGGGGAAGTGCGTGCCCAGCCTGGGCTGCCTGCAAGGCCAGGCGCGTGGCCAGTGTTGGGGCTTCCTCTGTCCTTGCAGCTCTCTGGTTGCAGGGCCTCCCTTGCCTCCTGCCCTGTCTGCAGACCCGGCTCCTGCAGCTCCCTCTGCGTCTCACCCCGGGGCATGGACGTCCTGCCCCTCCCGGTACTGGTGGTTTGGAAGGCCCTCCTCACCCTCCTGGTCACACGGCTGGCCCCATGCCGTCCATCTGCCCCTTCCCTTCTCTGCATTCTGACTCCACCCAGCTGGGTCTTTGCACGTCGGCGCCTGGAAGCCTCACGTCAGTGTCTGACATCCAGCCTTGTCCTTTCAGTGCTGAGCGGAGGCGGAGGGTCCACTCCAACTGGCCGTTATGAGTCACTGGGCCCCCTGACAGTGCAGAATGGGGTCTTAGACCGTGAAGCCCACTGTTCGTGTTCTGGAGGCTGAAGTCCAAAACCACGGCGCCCAGGGCCTCTTCCTCCTGGCCTCTCTCCTTGGCCTACGGATGGCCTCTTCCTGTGGCCTCCCAGGGCCGTTCTCGTGTGTCTGTGTCCTGATGTCCTCGTCTAAGGACACAGTCGTGCTGGACCAGGGACCACCCCAGTGACCTCGTCTTACCCTCATCACCTCCTTAGAGGCCTGTCTCCAAACAGTCGCACGCCGAGGCCCTGGGGCCTAGAACCTCAGCTTGCGAGTCTTGGGGACACACTGCCTCCTTGGCCCTGGAGGTGCTGGGTTCTGCCTGGATCCCTCGGGTCAGCCTCAGCCCCGGCGCTCGAGGGGCGCCCTGGTGTCTCCCACTCTGGGTGCCCTGGGTTCGCCCGGGGGCTCGGCGGGGGCCGGTTCCCAGCTCTCGTGGAGAATGCCTTTCTGCCCCTCAGCAGTGCCTGCTTCTCACTGCCTGGCCACTCGCAGGAGCCCTGGGTCCAGGAGGCTCTCCAGGGGTCGGGGAGGTGGCTTCTGTCTCCTTCCTCTTGATGCTGCCCCAGGGGAAGGGCTGGCATCACAGGAAGCCTTGGGACGACTTCACCTTGCCGCTGGACGCTTGGAGGCCCAGGCAGTTTGTGGAGAGCTCTGGGGAGGAGTCTCAGGGTGCACCTTGCCCTCTGCAGGGGCAGCTGGTGTCCCTGCTATGGTGACAGTCCCCATCTGATGCCCTAGCCTGTAACGTAATGGTCATCGCTAACTCCTGCCAGGTCCCCTTGTGTGCCGAGGGCAGCCGGGATTGTTTCCTATCCCCAGCGATGGGGCCAGGTGTGCCTGCCTCCCGGAGTTGTGGGCCTGAGTTGTGAGTGGGTTGCCTGTGGCCCGGGAGGGCTCTGGAGGACCTTCGGAGCCACAGGCCACTGTGCCTGCCCTGTCCTGGTACTCCCCCCCATTCACTGACGCTTAACTGTGCAGACCTGGGGAGGGGAGCGGAGTCTTGGGACCTCCCTCCAGGTCTCTGCCTGCCATCTCCCTCGTGGGTACGGCACGGCCTGTCCTGCCATGCGGCCCATCCACGCCCCTTGGTAGGTCCCTGTGCCACCTGCCCACCCTGCGCCTCATGAGCCGCAGCCCACACTCTGCCTGGTGAGACCGTGACTCCAGAAGCAAAGGCTGGGACATTCCGGCAGCGTCCACGCTGGACCACGGACCTGCCTGGGCTGTGGCTACTGCACAGGTGGCCTGCCCTCTGGCCGGGCAGGGGACTCGTGAGCAGGTGCTTACGTGGGGAGGGCAGTGGGGCTGGTGCCGAGTGGGTCCCTTGGGTCCAGGCAGGGCCCAGGAACTGCGTCTGCTGGGCCGCGGAGGACACGGCTCGCCAAGCTTTCGGGGCTTCGTTCACTTAGGGATCATCGTGAACCCCTCTGCAGACGACCTCCCCTGCAGCCCACCCTGGGCGAGCTGCCAGCCGGGGCCACGTGCCTCCCCCCAGGCCCAGTCCTCCCTCCTGTCCTTTTATGCCACTGTCCCCCAGGAGGGGCCGGCTCCCAGGCACTGTGGGCCCCGCCAAACCTTCTCCCGAGGTCTCGCTGGCTGCCAGCAAAGCCCTTTGCCCAACTCAGCCGCTGTCACCCTCACCTGGCTGCCACCCCCAGTGCAGGGCCTCCTTGAAAGGCGCACCGGTTGAGGCTGGGTGCGGGCCCGCGGGGAGCCCACCGCTAGAGCCGCCCATTGGCTTGGACAGCCTTTGCTTCCACGAATCCTTCCAGAAACAAGGGCAGGCTGAGGACTGTCCCCACACCTGCACACTCTGAGCGGAGACAGCAGGGTGCCCAGAGACCTCCGCCCAGCCCTTGCTGCTTTCGCAAGAGCCCACCCTGCCCCGTGGTGCCTGCCCTGAGCCCAAGCCCCTGCCTCCATTCTGAGGGCTGGGCGAGGTTGTGAGAGGTGCCTGTGGCAGGTCCCTCCTAGGGATCCTGGGTGGCTGTAATCTGCAGACCCCAGCTTAGGTCGTGGGATCCCAGGAAGTAGGGGTTGTGGAAGTAACAGTGGCAAAGACGCATCTGTGGCCCTGTGTGGACAGCCTGCCCAGCACACCAGACCCCGCAGGGACGCTGCAGGCCATTCCCACGTAGGATAGCAGCCCACACTCTGGGGGAGACGGATGGTGGGTGTGGGCCAGGGTGCTTCGTCTCGCCCTCCTCTGGAGCGTCCAGCTCCTGTGACCCTCCAGATGTCCGTGCTGAGTGCAGCCTGCCCGGGACCTGACCACAGCGCGACATGGTCCTTTCAGCCGACCTCCTCAGCTGGACGGCAGGCTTCCGCCAAGACCGTCTACTTTCATTCGTGTTTCACCTACTTATTGTTTTGAGGTGGGGGCTCACTCTGCTGCTGAGGCTGGCCTTGAACTCCTGGGCTCACAGGCTCCTCCTGCCTCGGCCTCCTGAGGGCTGAGACCACAGGCTCGGTCACTCGTCCGACTGTCACCAGGAGATGGCAATGGACAGTTAAAGCTCAGTCCTTTCCTTTTAGAACGGCTCCCCATGCTGGAGGTCCTCGGTCCAGCCTGGTGGAAGATGGGCTGCTTCTGAGGGTAGAGGGTGGGCCGCTCTGCGCGGCTCTGCTGCCGGCGAGGACTCCCTCTGCACACTGCCCTGCATCCTCAAGAGTCCTCAGGTGTCCCCTGGGGTCACTGGGCACGTCACTGCTGCCCCAGGATCTGTCCCAAGGTGCCCCCACAGCCTTCAGCCTGGGCCTTTCCTGCCCTTTTCTGCCGTTCGGCCTCAGCAGACCTTCCTCCTGGCTCTCAGTGGTCACTTCATTGTCAGTGTGCCCACGTCCACCAGCCCCTCTGCTTTTACTGTTGCTGAAAAACCCGAGAACTGGCCCCGGGATTGGGTGTGACCAGGGGTGCAGAGAGCTGGAGCCGGGGCCTCAGGGTTGGCCAGCACGCGGCCAGGGGAGTATCAGACACTCGCTCTCACGTCCAGGGCCCTGCCCCTCCTAGATTCGCTGCGTGCTCAGGAGCCCTGGGGAAGCCAGGGACAGGGCCACCAGGCCAGGCCGGAAGCGGAGCTGGCCTGAGCCAGGGCCCCCGACGGGGACGGCGCTGGCTTCCTGCTGGCTGTCCTCCCGGGCCGGGCCTCCTCCTGGTCTTATTGGCTTCTCGTGCTCTTAGGTAAGGACACTTCCTGCACGTTCATCGCAGCAGCCGAGGAGCCGGCTCTCCACGCATCTGGCAAGAGGATTTCAGAAGACTTCCTCTTTGGGGAGTGAAAAGGAACGCGGCCTCCTGAGCGAGCGAGCGTTCAGGAAGGGGAAAGCCCTGGCTTCCTGGTGCGAGGGAACAAACAGGGGCCGTGGCTCCAAGGCAGCTGGACACGTCAGAGCCTGGCCGCCTGGGACTCAGACAATCACCCACCCGCCCCCGGAGGACGCGCCCCTGGGGATGGCCGGACCCCCTGCTCTTCGCCCCGACCTGTCCGGGCTGCTGGGCCCTCAGAGCTGGCTGGAGGCCCAGGTCTTCTCTCCTGGGCCCGTGCCAAGGCCCACGTGGTGCCTCGCTCCTCAGAGGCGCAGGCTAGCGTTGGGCCTGCGAGCCACAGACGCCTCCCGGTTTCTTCTGGAGTGTAGTCCTGGGGGCCACAGCCTTCCACTGGGCTTGACCAGGGGCTCATGCGGGGACCCTGGGGGACGCCAGGGATTTCTCTCCTCTCCTGCCTCCCACAGGGGCCCCAGCTCCTGCAGCGGGACCGGCCTGGTCTGGAAGTCGCTGAGTTGGGCTCTGATGGCTCCTGTGGCGGCCACTGTTCTGGACAGGCTAGTGGTTTCGTTCTGCCTGAGGGCTCCCTCCAGCCAGGTCAGACGTGCTGGTGGTTAAAGTCCCCAAGAGCCCCTGACAGTGACAGGTGGCAATAAGAGGGTGGGTGGCCCGGGTTCTCCCTGTCAGGTGGGGCGACCCTGAGATGTGTCTATACTTGGTCCCCGAGGCCCCACAGGGTGACCTCCTCCTTGTGTGAGCCCCTGCCCTTCCCTGCCCCTCCTGGTGTCGGGGTCACCTCCACGTGGCCTTGAACCTGCCTTTGGCCCCTGCCTCCCTGGGGACCACCCCAGCAAGCTGGTCAAGCTCTGCCATGTCTCAGCCACCCCACTGCCCACCTTTCTTTCCGGGTTCTTTGGGCATTGCTGTCCAGGGTGGAGCAGGAGGGTCGTCCTCCTGGCTGGGCCACTCTTGTGCTCTGCTCCCAGGGCTGTAGGCAGGGCAGGAAGGTGGACCCTGCCAAGCACTGGGGACACAACCTGCACCCGGCCTGTATGTGGTTTCCCCTGACTGACCTCCCTGCTCAACGGGTCCTGCTGGTTACATAAGGTTTCTCACATAGCCAGGCTGAGGACAAGGCACAAAACCCCCGAGCACGTCAACAACCCTAGCGGGCAGGGAACCTGGGAGGATGAAGGCGGGCGGGTGAGCCCCGTCAGGGAAGCCTGGCAGGAAAGGTGGGCGGCGCCCACGGGAGAAAGTGGCTGGACAGACAGTGGACAGAGCTGGCAGCGGGGACAGCGGGGCAGAGCGTGCCCCCGGCCTGTGTGTCGAAGCCTCGGGCCCACTGATGCCCCCTCCGTGCCTCCCTCGCCCCTGCAGCGGGTTCCGTGCTGCCCTTGTTCACAGGGTTCAAGTGTCAGGGAGAGGCCTCCGGTCCTGCCAGGCGGGGAACGCTGCCTCCCCCTGGCCGGCCCCTCCCTGCAGGCTTGGGCCACCCAGAGGGAGGCCGCAGGGGGCCCCGCACGGGTTGTTTTCCTGGTACTATTGTTACACGGTGCCACACGCTGGGGCCAGGCTGGCACAGCTGACTGACCCTCAAAGCTCCAGGTCAGAAGTTCAAGGCCTGGGTGTCGCTGGACCCTGGTCCCTCTGGAGGATCCAGGGAAACGCCTTCCTCAGCTCCAGACTCTGGCCAGTCCTCCAGTGTTGGCCAATTGGCCCTGCCCGGTCTCTGCGACTCTCTGGTCCCTTTTGCCCGCCCTTGGTGACCTGTGATTTTGCTCCTCTTACTCTTGTCTTGCTGCTCTCGGGCACGATTGCTGATCCTGCATTTGTGCCGCCGCTGGCGTTGAAGTGGTGTGCCTGTTTCGTAGTGGTGCAGTCACGGTGCAGCTGGAGCCGGGTCTGAGGCGGACCATTTTCTCTGGCGTTCCTCCGCTCCGGTATCCTGCTTCCTTATTTAATATGTTGTCATTTTCCGCTTGATCTGCTGGCTTTCTGCCCGAGTCTCTCTTGACTTTGTAGCCAGTGTTGGGAGATCGCGACGCAGGAGCGTGACCTCTTGTGGGTCATGCCACGGCCTCAAGGACAGTGAGGGTCTTAGGCGGAGCCCCAACTGGAGCTGTCGTGCAGCCTTGCTACAGAACTCAGGGCCTCACCATGCAGGGTGATGACTGCTTTGCTTTCAACAGTCACGCACATTTTAAAGACTTAAAAATAATTAAAAATGAAAAATAATGTAAGCACCGTGCCCAGAGCCTTGGTCTCGGCCTCTGTCCCCCACACCCGCAGTTCCGAGCTTCCCTCGGGCGTCACTTCCCTTCCGCCTGACACGTCCTTCAGAGCTCCTTTCAGAGCAGGTCTGCGGGTGGCTCGTCCAGGGACCTTTGACCCGGGGTCCTCAGCTGACTGTCTTTCTGTGTCCTGGGCGCAGAAGCCTTCAGTCACACCTTCCCTTCACGCCGCGAAGGTGCTGCTCCACTCGCTTACGGCCTCTGTGTTTGGTTTTCAGTTTTTTTTGTTTTGGGGATTTCTGTGCATGCTTATTTTGTGTCTGATTTCTTTATAAATTAATAGACTGACAGAGCAGATTGAGGTCTGCAGAAAAAGTGAGAAGCAAGCACAAAAGCTTCCCACGCTCTCCCCTCTGCACCGCCCAGCTTCCGGAGCGAGCCCCGTGCTGTGGTGCGGAACCCCAGTTACGGAGGCCCAGGTCCGCATGCGGCTGTTAACGGAGCCCACGGCTTGCGCGTGTTGTTGTACATGTGATGGTTTTGGACAGTGCGTGACGACGGGCATCGCCATCACAGCAGCACGCCTGGTTTCAGGCCCTGAACACCCCCTGTGCTCCGCTCTTCACCCCGCGCCCCTGACAGCGGAGGCTCTCTGGCGGCCCCCATGGTTGTCCTGTACCAGGTGCTGTGGAGTTAGGAGCGTATGGTATGCTATCTTTCCAGGCGAGCAACTGTCACAGAGTAACATGCATCAAAATTTCTTCCATGTTTTTTGATGAAAAACAGAATCTGATGCAAGATAGGGACCCCTTCCCCCGTAAATGCACTAGCCCTAGTCTCTTGTGGTTAGCACAATAGTCAGAACCATGGGTTCTTCGACATTTTCCCACCAGGCCTATGCCAACATCCCCTAACTCTCCCAGCATCCTCCAATTACACTGCTGGGTGTGCCTGCCTGTCTCCTGCCCAGCAGTGGCATTTCAGGTGGCTGCTGGGTGCAGCAGTGGTTCTCAGCAAAGCATCAGTAGGGGTTTACTGAGGCAGGCCCCAGGGCCTGGGCCCAGGACCCTCAGCAGCTGGCTGATGTCTCAGGCTTGTGAAGGATGTCCTTGTCATTGTGAGACTAAACAGACACTGGCGGGTGGTGATGGGATTCAGAAGCCAAGCACCCAACAGCAGTTGGAAGCAAGCACTGTGGTTTAATTCAGAGACGCGTAAACACACAGAGCTGTCTAAAAGCCATCATTTAGAGGAGGGAACCTACAGAGAACAACCTGCTGAGAGAGATGCAGCAAGCTCCCAACAGCAAATCGGAAGCGTGTTTGCAAGGAGGAGGGGTGAATGCAGGTGTGGCTGGTGGTCTTGGGGGAGGCCCAGGTGAGGTTGCAGAGGAGTGTGGGGTTTGCTGTGGCCCAAGGATGTTGTCAGAGACTGTCTTAGCCACTGGAGACGGGTGGTGGGCTTGGACTGAGCCCTGCCAGGTTCTCCTGATCAGCAGGTGAATTTGGGAGATGGCTACTGTTACGGTTTAGATGTGAGGTGCCCCCAAAAGCTCATGTGTGAGACAATGCAAGAAGGTTAAGAGGAGAAAAGACTGGATATGAGAGCCTTAACCCAGTCAGTGAATTAGTCCCCTAGTGGGATTGGTCCCCTGAAGGCAGGCGGGTGTGGCTGGAGGAGGTGGGCGTGGGGGCGTGGCTGTGGGGTATATATTTGTATCTGGCAAGTGGAGTCTCTCTCTGCTTCCTGATCATCACATGAGCTGATTCCCTCCACCATGACATTCCACCTCACCTGCTGTCTATGGACTGAGACCTCTGAAACTATGAGCCCCCAGATAGGCTTTCCCTTCTCTGCAATTGTTCTGGCAGGTTCTTTAGTCACAGCAGCAAAAAAGCTGACTAGAGTAATGATGAAGCCACAGTCACAAGGGCCTCGAGCAGAGCGGCTGCTAGTTTCCCTGTGGGCAGAACGAGAGTGGAAGGAACCCGCCACCTGCCAGCCCAGCGGGAGGAGAGCCTGCTCCCTTATTCATGGAGGGGAAACGCTGTGGGCCAACACAGCAAGGGCGCTCTTGATTTTGTCTCCTGGAAACGGAAGTAGCCAGTGTCACTGAGCAAGTGTGGCACCATACCCCAGCCGGATCTCAAGGCCCTACGCCCCCACGGGCCTGTGTGACCCAGAGCGCACTGCCCACCCACTTGGCCTTGGCTTCTTTGTCTAGGTCGAGGGGCCGATGGGTGGCGGTGGTGGCCTTGCTAGTCCTGAAGGTGCTAGAAGGAATATGCCAGACTCCTCTGAATCACTCTCCCACGTCTGTTTATTCACAGGGCTGTTCAGACCCAGGGCCTCCCCAGTGTTGGGCAGGGACTCTACCCCTGAGCTCCACCTCAGCCTGAATTGGCTACACTTAAAAAGAGGAACAGTCCTAAAATAACGAAGCTGTTCTGAGAATCATGTGCTGCAGGCTCACATTCCCACACAGTGACAACGAACTGAGTCATGGCTGTTTAGATGGGACGTCTGTTCTCCAGTTTGCTGCTGTCCCACCTCTGTGTCCCCCTCCCTCATTTGCATCCCTTCCTGGTCCCCAGGTGTGCCAGCGTTCTCTCCTAGTCTAGGAGTCTCCAGAGGCCTGAGAACCTCCACCATTCCACACTGACCCCACAACCACAAATGGAGTTCTGAGCCCTTCTTGAGCTAAGACAGTCTGAAAACCAGTCATGTTGTCCTCTCTGAGCACCGCTGGACACGTGGTCAGGGCCTTGTGTACACACGGCTTTCCCTGACATGGGCTCAGGGACCCAAAGGGCAGCGCTGGTGTCTACCCAAAGTGTTCCCCAGAGCGAGTGGTGGTGGGCTGCCTTGGAGGCCAGCTGACTTCGGGTGTCACCCAGCCATGTCTCCCATTGTCTCCCTGATTCAGCAGGCTGGGGCATTCCAGATACCTGAATCTTCACAGCCCCTGGGCCATGCTGATCTCAGCCCTGTTTGGGAGCCACAGGGCATTCTGCGGTTCCTGTTGCTTGGTGCCATGACGTTCTGGCCTCATACCCCAAGACAGCAAGGAGATCTGCCCTGCCAATGCCATTGCCTGTCTGGGCTCCAGGCGTGCTTCCCTGAATGCTTGGCACCAAGGCCACCTCCTGCTGGAAGAAAGGACCCAAGAGCTCATCCCACGGCTGAGTGCACCTGTGTGTACATGCGGTCCCAATCTTGATCTGGCCCTGTCCCTTGGAGCATGTTCACATGGCGGGTTTTACCCAGGTTGGAGAAAACTTGACACTTGGCTATAGATGAGGTTCGTTGTGACCTCAAACACACCCATGAACCTGCATGCACAGGTCACACGTATGCACGTGAGCTTACACAAACACACATACACACACACTCTACTCCACATGACAAACAAAACAGCCACACCAGGCCCCAGGTGGCTTTCCCATGCATGTCCAGAGCTGCTCTGCTGCGTCCAGGCCTCTGTGGGTCTCGGCTGCCAACAGCAGGCTTTGCTATGCTCAGGACTGAGCATCAACTACAACAAATGCACGTACACATGAAGCCTTGCTCCAGCACTCAGTTTTGTTGGGATGAGGTGCTTAGGAAGTCCTCTCTGCAGGGACCACATGGGTCCTCATTCAGAACAAAAGGATTCTGGATGCGTGGATGCACTTGGAGCATACCCTCTGCAGACTGTGACTTGGAAAGCAGCTAGGTTCCAGCCACCTGGAGTGCTGGACGCTTCTCCGCTGGAGCAGTGTGGAGGGGCTTGGTTCAGTTGAGGCTTCCAGGCCAGCAGGGCTGTGCCAGGTGCAGAGGGAACAAGGCAGGTGGGCCGTGGCGTGGCCAGGCCACATGCGCACACAGGGTGGAAGCAGGTTGACCGCTCACACAGTGAGGCTGCCGTGGAGAGCAGGGCCTCTGCCCAGGCTGCAGGGGGCAGGTGGGGTCCCCAGGTGGGGAAGGAGCGGCTGGAGCTCTGCTGAGCCTGGAGGTCCCTGCACGCAGGCAGGGCTCCCTCCTGCCAACGCCAGAGTGGGGAGCTCTGGACCTTCCTGCCCGGAGTGGGGCAGATGGGACGTGGGAGGGTGGGCACGAGGGCCAGCTGACACCAGAAAGGGAACCTTGCAGAAGTGAAGTCAGAAGTGAATGGGAAGAGGTCAGGGACACAGGTGGCTGGAGATATGGGGCAGCTGACCCTTGCTTTGTGGCAGGTTGAAAATTGTCCTGGCAGAGGCCAGAGATGTGCAGAGGCCGTGGGTCCAACAGGGAGAGGTGGCTCCATGTCCCCAGGCATCCTGAGCTCCTGGCCCCTCATGTACCTTCTGGCAGCTCCTCCTGGGACACACGGGATGGCCAGCTGCTGCCCAGGAGCACCTCCTTCCTCAAGCCCTCCCTGGCTCCCTACTGCCTTGGGGACGGCCAGCTCCACCTCCCCTCTGGAACGACAGGCCCCTGCTCCTGGCGAGCAGCTCCTCCCCCCTCCAGCAGAATGGGTGGCTCTCTTGTTAAGGAACTTTTCATTGTTGGGTGGTAAACACAGAACAGGTGGACCCAGCAGCTCAACTCCAGTGCAGGTGACCGGAGGCTGCCACCAGGGCCGAGGCAGACGCAGGCCAGAGTGGGGCGTCCCGCCCTCCCAGAGAGTGAGTCCTGGGAGGGAGCTGGCGTTTCCCTGCTGCAGGACCAGGGCATGGGGCACAGGACGGAACACGGGGTGAGGGACACAGAGGGAGAGCGCGTGCGTGGCCCAAGTTGCCTGTACCCTGTGGGCCCTGGATGGCCTGCCCAGCCCACAGGACCCCAGTGAGCCGGGTGTGGGCTGGTCACCCACCTCTGGGCGGGGCACAGTCCCTGGTCTGGTCCTCAGCTCACCCCTTGGGGTTTCTGGGGCAGCGGGTCCTGTGATGGCCTTGCCTCTCCTAGGCAGAGCAGGCCGGTCGGGGCTGGTTTAGGCTGGGCTGTGCTGCCACCGCCGTGTGCCTGTGGGGAGTGGTCAGTGTCCCATGGGGACAGCCTCTCCTCAATTTTTCATGGTCCACTGGCAAGCGCCCTGCTCCTGGCCATTTCCCATTGTTTAGAATATTAGGCCCCCAGGGGCCAGTGACCCAGATCACGTTCTCCTCAGGCACCTGTGGTCCAGCAAGGCCAGCTGGCCAGGCAGGCCGAGGATTGCCAGGACACACTGAGTGTGAGTGCAGGAGAAGGTCCCCACACCCACGCTCAGACGCCTCCCAGCCTCAGCACGCACAGCACAGCACACACGAGCACACCACCCCCTGACACCGCCAGACACGTGGCTGCCCTTCCTCGCCCTATCCTCAGGACCCTTCTGAAGGCTGTGCTGTCCACAGGGCCCCTGGGAAGGGCGGCGGGCAGGCGGAGGGAGAGATGGGTCCTGTGGTGGGGCTGCCAGGCGGGTCCAGTGAGCTGACGAATGGGCCTGAGGAGGGTTGGTGCATGGCCAGGAGTCAGGGGAGGAAGCCACCTCCTGTCCCTGTCCCCGGGAGAGGGAGGCACTGCGTGACTGCTGGGGGCAGGTGCTGGGTGGGCAGCAGGAAGGCCTGCTAAGGACCAGGGGACATGGTCCTCCTGACCATTTGTCTCAGGGTGTGGGGGGCCTGGACTGGGAGGGTAGGAAGTGGGGGTGACATTACGGGTGAAAAGAGTCACGTGGGGACAAAGGGCTGGTGGCCTCGAACTTGGTGGTTTCTCACAAGGACTCAGGGAAATAGGAATGTGGGCACACAGGGACAGGTCAGCAGCAAATGTGTGAGCTGTCCCTGGTGTGTGCTGTGTGTGTGGAGTGTGCTGTGGTGTGTGTGTGTGTGTGTGCGTGTGGTGTGGGCTCCGCAGGACCAGCTCATCTCTGGTCTCTCCTGATGGAGGTGTAGACACCTGTACCCCAGGGACCTCCCACGCACGCCCCATCCCCAGGTCAGGCAAGGGAATTTCCATGGCGTGGCCTGGAGTGTGTTTTGGAATTAAGAGGGAGTTCACTTGAACTCTCAAAGCCTTTTTAGTGTGAGGGATTTGGCTAATAAATATTGCTAAGTGCTTTCGAGTGGCCATCCTAGGTCAGGACAGGCCAGTGTATATTTCTGGCCCAGACCTGCTAGCGGCCAGAGTGCAGGACCTTCTCGGCTGCTGAGGAATCCACTTGCGCTTTTCTTCCTGAGCCAGGATACAGGCTCGGCAGATTTGTTTCCCAGCTCTGCTAGGCCTGAAGTTCTCAGGGAGTCACCACCCAGCATGGAGGGTCCCCTGCCCTGGGGTGGACATGGCTTCTTCACAGCCCACCTTCCCTGTAGGCAGGAGAACCCAGCAGTCTTGTTTGGAGGTCAGCCTCCAACAGGAGCCAAGAGCTGGTTTTCCGGGTCTTTCAACTTGTTCTCTTGTGTTCTTGCCTGGGGTGAGTTGAATTAAACCAAATCCAAACCCCAGAACCCAGTGGCCACTGGACATGCCAGCCCGGAGTGAGCAGGGCATCGCCCGCCACGCACGTTTAAAGAAAGCTGGCTGCATCGTCTGCTCGCCCGCTTCACTGGGTGTCAAGGCCACCAAGGCACATGGCTGTGGAAGAGGTGACACCCTCCTGTGGAACAAGGCAGGTAGCTCTAGCCATGGTCTCTGGACTCTTCAGATTGACCACGTACAGCCTTTGTGATCTGAAACCTGAAAATCACATCAAAACAGGTGCGTCCTCCGGGGGAGAAGTTGAGATTCCTGCATCTCGTGGACTTTCCGTGCTGGGGAAGCGCCCCGGGGCTCCCTGTGCGCCTGCAGTGGTGGGCATGCCGTTTGGAGAAGTTGCATTTCATGCACTTTCCAGTGGGGTCAGAGAGGCCCGGCCCTGTTGTGGGTGGAGGCAACAGGGAGTGTTGGGGACACGCCAGTCCCTCACTCTTGCTTGGATGGTGTCAGGGAGCTCTGGATCTGAACTTTCTGTTGGCACGTTTTCAAGGACGACTTGAGATGCAGCCCTGGCATTTCTGTCCCATTGGAAAGGCAGCACCCAGACCCCGGGAAGCTTCCAGGAAAACCATGACTTTTGGAAGACCAATGGGGTGATGGCAGAGTGGACGGTCAGAGTTAGCCACTGGAGCCCAGAGTGCTCTAGCACGAGGACTTTGGGGCAAGCGCCCAGCACCCGTCCCTGCAGCCTGTCAGAGGGAGCCCTGGGCTTCAGGTATGCATGCACGTGCATTTGTTTCTAAGGCATACCACGGGGACAGGGTGCTGAATACCATGTGGATTCTAAAACAGAGGCCCGTCTTAAATGTTCTGCAGAGAGGAGATGAGAAACAGCACATGCAATTAATGCCTGCTGGGCCCTGGGCTAGACTCAGGAGGCCCTGTGTCCAGTCTCACAATAGAGGCTTGCTTCCTGTTGGTCACTTCTGGCCATGTACTCAAAACTTTTTATCACGTGTTAATTTCAAATATCAAGGACATTGGAGCAGTATCCCAGCCAGCGACCCTCCCATCTCCACTCCTGCCTCTCCCTGCATTCTTTTGAAGCAACCTCTGACTTTACTTCATGACAAAAATTCTTCAGTAGTCACTGAACAGAATAAGGATTCTTTAAAAAAAGGTAGCCATGTGTCTTATCACACCCAAAACACTGACAGTTCTGTACTCCGATCTGATCTGTAGTCACTGCTGGAAGTTCCCTGATTGTCTGGGTCTTTTTAGAGTGGTTGTTTGAGCCAAAGCCCATAGCTCAAGGTCACTCTGAAACCTCCTCTGAACTTGGAGAGTGCCACCCCTCCTGCTCCCTTCCCCTGTTTCTTCCTCCTCCTTCCTCATCCTCCTTTGCTTGTCATTCCTTGGTGGAAGAAACCTGTCTTTGGTCCTATAGAATTTCCTACACTCTGACTTCTGCTGATCGCACCCTGCAGTGTGGTTTAATGTGCTCCTCTATCCCCAGTGTCCTTTAAATCAGATTAATCCAGAGGCTTAATTAGACTTCAGTATGGCTATGATGTTTGGGATAATGGTGATGATGATGGTGGTGGTGATGTTGATGGTGGTGGTGATGATGACAATGACAATAGTGATATGTCCTGACAGGTGGTATGGCCTTCTATCATCTGACCATCTTGGCTGACCTTGGAGATCGTTGCCTGGTTCCATATCTTATTAGATTTTTTTAATGGGCTAACATGAAGGGCCAGTCCTAGGTACTGCAAGGGGTGTCCCTGCTGTTGGGGTACAGGACTCAGGAGAGAAGGTGGCATAAGTTGGGTCACCAGGGTCATCAGCTGGTCTCTTGAAGGCAGGGGTGGCTGCTAGGGTGTCATGTAGCCACGTGGTCTTGGGCGTTCCTGTGTGGCTGATCGGGAGAGCATCACAGCATGAACTGAGGGCAAGGTCTTCCACTGTCCTTGCCATCAGCAGTAGGACGTGGGCAGGTCCTTCCCTTGTGCAGCCTCAGGCCCCATCCAGTAGGGGAAGCCAGCTGGCTCTTTTCAGTGACCCCAAGAGAAACCATGATCAGAAGGGTAGAGGAAGGACCCTCCCCATGGGGGATCCCGGAGGGAGTGGAGCTGAGGTTCAGAGACTACCTGAGTTTCCTTCCTTCTCCTGTCCCTAGCAAGGTGCTGGCTCCTCACCAGCTTAGTGAATTGAGGACACAGCCACTTAGGTAATTTCCATAAGACTCATTCTCTTCTGCAATCCTAACTGAGAAAGATGGCAGAAGGGTGTTTGGGGAGATAGATTAAGAATTGTGTGAGTGCTTGAGTGTGTATATACACACGTGTGCACACATACATCTGCTTAGAAAAAATGAGTTTGCTCAGAAATACCCATTGCTATTGTCAAGAGGAGAGTTTCAACATTATTATGTGCTCCGCAAGCAGCACGGGCCTAACCAAGGTGGTCTGGGCATGGTGTGGCCACCATCAACAGGTCGTGGTCCTTACTGCCCAGGACTGGCCTCTGGGCAGGAGCTCCAGTGGGCGGGCGAGTGGACACAGACCCTTGGCCGTCTCACTCATAGTCTTAGTCAGCCAGCAATGCCCTGTGGCAACACCCACCAAGAATGCCAAGCCTTGGTGTGGCAGGAGACAGCTAAGGGAGCTGAGTCATTGGTGTGCCCCTGAATTGGTCCCTGGCACCTCCAGGCTGAGCAGCGACTTGTCAAAGCAGACAAGCAAGCAGGACACAGCCTGGCCTGCTGCCCCGGCCAGCCCACAATCGGGGAGCCGCAGAGGCCCAGCTGCCCGCTCCTGAGGTCAGGCAGCTGGTCAGGTCGTGGGGTTGCAGAGCGAGAGCTGGGGGCACAAGCTGGGGGAGGCACAGGGGCCCCGAGTCTGCGGGGCGCAGGAAGGAACCCCAGCCTCACAGCTGATGCCCCAGAGTTGCATCTGTCCAGAAAGCAGCCACGCCCAGGCCTGGTTACTCCCCCTCCTCTTTACTTCTAAATCAAGAGGCTTTATTTTTATAGCTTGCATTTCACAGAGTAACTGGACAGAAAGCACGGCGACCCCGCAGGGCCCCGCCCGCCCCACATAGTTTCCGTGCAGCCCTCACCCTGCTCTGCGTGGACGTCAGTCACAACTGCTGAGCTGGCGCCGATACTGTAGCATGGGCCGGTCTGTGGTTGCCTCAGGGCTCTTTCTTGGGGCTGGGCGTCCTCTGGGTTTGGACAATTGTGCGTGTGTCCCCACTGCAGCACTGTGCACGGTGATGTCCCCCCGAAGTCTTCTTTGCCCCGCCAAACTCATGCCTCAGCTCCAGGCGACCTTGGCTGTCAGAGCCAGGGCTCACCTCTTCCAGAGGCCATGAGGTCAAGGTGGACGGTGCACGGCCATCCTGGCTCTCCCGGAACGAGCAGCGTGAAACCCAGAGCAGGACGAACTCGGGGCGTCCTCCAGCTCCTCCGCAGCGTCCTTCTCCTGCACTCGAATCTGTACCAGCCTGTCCCATCTTCTGCCCCGGCTTCCCGACCCCACCGAGACCCAGGGCCTCAGCTCCTCCCTCAGGGTTACAGAGTGGAGAGGAGCACCCACCCAGGGCCTGGGGGCAGGACACTCCTGCTGCTGCTGACCGGCCCCAGGCCCAGGAAAGGGAGGCAGCTGCCGGGCCACTGCAGCAGGCTTTGAGGAAGGGCAGTTTCTGGGAGTCCCGGGGGTCTGGGCTGGGGTTAGGGGGCGGAGCCGTCGTTGGGCAGCTCAGGACACTGGGAGGTCGCTCTCGGCTAGTGCTCGGAGTGGAGGAGGATGAAGGCCTGTGGGCTCACCACGGGACAGAGAAGGCCAGGCGGGCGGAGCCGGCCAGGCCCCAGTCCCTCCTGGCTGGAGGCTGGGACTTGTTTCTTGTCCCTTTTCTTGGCTGGGCTGTGGCAGGACCTGCGGCTCACTGTGCACCTCTGCCTCCTCCCAGCTTGCGCCCGGGTGGTGCCCAGGCAGGGGACGCAGGGCTCCCTGCCCATCACCCAGTACTGACACCAAGTCCCTCCTAGACGTCCTGCCCAGGGCAGCATCTGAGATAGAAGGTACTGGGCAAGCCTTGCAGCCAGCCTGCTCCTAGGAGTCTCTTCAAACAGAAGCGCCTGTGCAGGGACTTCTTATTTCTGCAGAAAGCGTGGGTCTCAAGGAGAGGGTCCCTGGAACCAGCAAAAGGCGCCTTGTCCCTCCCTATCCAGAGGGGGGTGCACAGTGGGGACAGGCATCACTTGCCCCCAGGGCCTAGGCAGCATGGGCTCTGGCAGGCAGGATCTGAGGCCTCAGCCTCCTGCACAGTCCGTCTGCCCTTCAGGACACCAAGGCCCAGAGAGTCAGTCAATGCCTTCAGGGACAGACCAGTGATACTGTGCCTGGCCTCACCCCTGCCCACTCCTCCACCACAGGGTCCTGCTGCGCATGCCAGAAAGAAGATCCCCCGAGCCAGGGAGGAGGAGGCCGCAGCCCGTGGAGCTCAGGAACCTCAATAATTCCGTGTTTCAAAACTTTACACTTCCCCTCTGTTGCCATAGGGTCTCCATGAAGTCCATGCACTCCTTGGATGACTTAGTATCTGAAGAGTTGCCTTTACTTTGAAGGTCAGTGCAAGTGTGGGGTGTGAGGTGGGTCAGGGGGAGGGACGTGAGACAGTCAGGGCCCCAGATCAGGACAGGATGTGGGGGGACTTGGTGGGAGTCCAGAGGGGCTGGGAAGAGGCTCATTTTCCAGGGGGCTCTCCAGGGGCAGTTCCCCCAAATTCAATTTGGCTGCTTCTAGAAGCAGCAGCAGAAATTCTCAGCTCAAAAGCTCTGCATTTGCCTGTGAGCATCCTTGTCTCTTGCCCCTGCCTCCACAACCCAGGCAACTGCCATTATGCTCCCCAGTGCTTTTTCTTGGTCCCGTCTAGATTTTTGAGCAACACCAAATGATGCTCAGGGCTCTGAACTGTGGCTCTGAAAGAGCACGTCCTTGTCCTGAGGACAGCCCAGGTGAGACCCCACCGACCCTGTCCTGAGGGCTGCCCAGGTGAGACCCCACCGTCCCTGTCCTGAGGGTTGCCCAGAGGAGTCCCCACACTTTCTCTTTCCATGCTCCGCCCATCTGTCACGGTGATCTCCTGCCCCTGCTCTGGCTTAGAGGGGCCCAATAAAGCAGCCCAATCCATGCCTGTGGGCAGCATGTCCAGGCTTCCGCACTGCAGGGAGACCAGGGTCCATGGGAATAGAGGTGGAGCCCTTCGGTGCTCAGGCTGTGTGGAGGGGTCCTGCCCGGCCGGGCAGATTGCACAAGCACACCAGATATCTCTCCTCTTAGAGCTGAGGGGGATCCCTGCAGCCTTGGGATGCCCTGACGGCCAGCAAGCCCCCAGAAGCTGGGAGAAGCCTGGAGCAGAAGGACAGCCTGCTGGATCTGGAACCTCTGGCCTGGGAACTGAGTCCAGAGTCGCTCAATCCACTCAGTGTGTGGCACTCATTACGGCAGCTGCAGGAAGCAAATCCAGGGCCTTCCTCTAGGCTCCGTGGTGGAGGAATTCTTTCCAGTGCCCCAGCCTGGTCGACTGTCCCCTGAGTCCCTGGGCTCAGACTGTCCTTGCAGGAAACGCACAGGCATCAGCATCAGGAGAGCAGGCTCTGGCTGCTCCCCACCAAGGAAAGTCTTCGGGGAGGAGGGAGCAAACAGCTGGACCCAGGAATGGTGAGCGGCTTTCAGGAGGCCCGTGTCTCCAGCTGCAAAGACTGTGGGCGGCCTGCAATGGAGGAGCTGCTGGGGAGAGCCGGATGGCGGACCCTGCGAACACCGTCTGGCGGCCGCGGGCTCAGCCTTGGACCGATAGATTTTGGCTCTGTTTTGGAAGGTCTAGTTTTTCTTCCCGGGAGCTCAGACATGTCACAGACAGGGAAATCAAGCCAGCAGGAAGGCCACCAGGGACGCCTAAGCGCCTCTGTGCTGAGTGCCCCACGCTCCATCTGGCCACTGCAGGGTAGCCACCTGGCTGCCCCTGAGAGGCGGGTGGCAGGCCTCCTGGCTCTTGGGAGCCCCTGCAGCTCCTGGGATGGTCCTGCTGGTGCAAGAGCCTGCCTGGCTTCCCAGAGAGAGGGTGCTGTCCCCGGGGATCCTCAGAGCCACTGCCCGACGGGGTGGCCAGACAGCCCCATGGCCTGGGCAGGGATGTGTCAGGGCTGCTGCTGCCCTGCCGCCCCCTCCAGGAGGGGCAGAGGCACGGGTCCCCCCTCTCAGCAGGTGACTTGTCCTTTGGGCCACGTTGTTCTCCCTGGGAAGAGGCCCGCACCAGGGACCCGTCCATGGAGGGGTGGTGGGATGGAGGAAGCCATCTCTGCAGGGTAGAGATGAGCTGAAAGCCAGGCCTCTGAGGACGTGGCATGGGGGCAGGGCCTGGGTACCACAGCCTCTAGCTGCACCCATGGAGACGGCGGTCAGCGAGTGCGTGGACACAGGACTCGGTTGGCAGCTCTGAGGTGAGCACACGGGCTTGTGGTCTCCGACCGTGGTAGCCCATCAGAACGGAGTCCCTTGAGGGGTAGGTGCCAGGTTAGCACCAGCCCTGGGAAGTCTCAGAGCGCAGGATCAGTGCAGGGGCACATGGCCAGCTGGGGTCAAAGTGACACATGTCCACAGGCAGGCACAACTCCCTTTGTTGGTCCTCAGAGAAGCCCCAGGCTCCTGTGGGGCTGGGACAGGCTGGGCGGGCCTGAGGTGGAAACTGGGGCAGGGCAAGCCTGTCCTCCCTCTTGCTGTGAGTGGGGGTGGGGTGGCCCTGTCCCCACAGCTCTGGCCCCATGGACATGGCCTGCCCTGGGATTGGGCTAGGTTTGGCAATGGGGAGCCCTGCTGGTGGGAAATGGAGGGAGAGGGGGTGAAGTTGAGGATGATGGCAGGCTGAGTCCCCACAGCCCACACAAGGGTCCCACACACCTTGTGACTGTCCCCATCCCTGCCTACACTGCTGGACATAGCTGCCCTGTCCTGTCAGGACCCTGAGTGAACCAACAGACGTAACATTTATGAATTAAAAATGATTTAAGTGGTTTAAAGTCACAGGAAGGCAGGGAGAGAAGGGTGTTCCCCCAGGCCCTGCCCACCCTGCATGGCTGGCCCGTGCCAGAACCCCAGTGAGCTCCTGCCCACACTCACTCTGCTGTCAGGCTTGGTCCTGGGTGTTTGCATGTGACTTGGAAAGCAAGCCAGTGTGTATGCTGGATGGAGACCCCTGACTGCTCTGAATGGGGCTGGTCCCGAGTCTTCTCTTTTCCCCAGGAGGACTCCTTGGGGACAGGTCCTGCCACCTCCAAGCCACAGAGGGCCGCCTGCTCTGGGTGGCAATGCTAGAGTTTGTGACGCCTTGAGACAGATGGGGCAAGTCCTAGAAACCGAGAGTCCTGGTGAATCGGGCAGGGCCTTCTGGCAGTGTCCCCCAAAACCCCTGTTCCCTGTCGGGGCCTGGCCACTCAGGGGCCACTCAGGGTGCCTGGCCCAACTTGCAAACCTGTGGCCACTCTGGAAACTTGAGGTTGCTCACCTGCCTTTTTACATTGGAATCTTCCTGGGTGTTTGACATTCCTCTTTACAAGGGAGCAGGGCTGATTTTTTAAGTGGAAAGGGAGCTCATTTGGAAACTGCTAGGGTGTGAGCCGTCAGCTGCGGGTGTGAGGGTGGATAAAGGGGCCAGGCTGCTACAAGGTGCAGCCGAGTGCTGCGGGAAAGGCCTCGGAGGTTCCCAGCGAGGGCTCCCACCTGCCAGGCCCGACAGCTGATAAGGAGGCGGCACCAACAGGCCACGTTTGCCCATTTATGGATCCAGGCTGGGAGCCCTGATTAGAAAGGCATGCAGACCCGGAGTGGCTGATAAGCTGCCGCCCCTGGGCTGCCCTCGGGGCCTGGGTCCGGCTCTGAGGGCTCTGTGCTCTCAGGGGCTGGGGACTGGCAGCACTGCCTGGTAGGGAAGGCACAGGGGGCCCACAGGGTTGTCTGAGACCGGCTGCAGGGGTGAGCCAGCGTCGTGCCCTGTGTTGCCACGTCCTCGAGGCTCCTCTGCGGAAGGGCGCACGCTGCTGGTCCTGGCGCGCGCAGGGACGCGAGGCTGCTCGCTCCAGTGCGATTGTCACTGGGACTCCAAGGCAGATACCATCAGTTGTCCAAGTTCACTGACGGGGACACTGAGTCTCAGGGAGGAGGGGACGTCTGTGGGGTGGGGGAATGGCTGTGGGGAGTTACGTCCACAGGGGTGGAGGGCATGTCTATGGCGGGGGATGTCCACAGGGCCATGTCCACGGGGCCGGGCTCTTCACACCTGGCCCTGTCTCTTCCCCATAATCCCTCGAGTGCCCCTGACATCCCATGTCCCCTGCTCAGCAGTGTCCCCTCCCGACCCCTGCACTCTCTGCCTGGGGAACTCCCGCTGTCCCTGTCACCTCCATTCTTTTTACTGCCCCAGGAAGAAGGGGTTCTTGGGCTCCTCAGGGTGCTCTCTGTGCCCCACCCCCAGAGCCCACCTCCTTGGCTGATGGGGCCGTGAGGTCACTGTCCTCTGAGCCAGGTGCCATTGAGGCCTTGACACACACAGCCACACCCTGACCACAGACCTGGGAGGGGAGGCTGGGCGTGAGGCTGCCCCGGTGCCTGGGCGGCTTTGCTCCCATGACCCCCTGTGGGAGGCCCGCAGGGTGGACTGGCCTCCTGAGCAGCTCTGCCTGTCAGTTGCAGGTCCAAGGGGAGGTTTTGCCCTCTCAGAGGCTCATTCCCCTGGGTGACCTTTGGCCTCCACTGTGCCGTCCGGATCTGACCTCTCCCCGAGTGCACGACTGGGCGTCGGGCTGCCTTGGCTCGGCTATCATGGGCAACACTGGACTTGCCTGTCTTCTTCCAGGTGTCACCTGGCTTCTGTTGGCTCTGGACTTGGCAGCGGGAGTGCTGAGGCAGGGGGCATGCCCAGCAGTTCCGATCATTCCAGACAGTTCCCCAAGGTGGTGGGATCAGCTCGCCACCACCCACAGGGTGTGAAAATACCAGGGACTCCACTTGGTATTGTCAGCCTTGTTAATTTTAGCCAGGTTGTGGGTGTAGACACCATTTTGTTGGAAAGTAACAGACAACGCGTCAGTTCCATTGGCATAAGAGGAGTTAGGTTGGTGTTTCCGGAGCTTTCCACTGGCGTTGGGCAGCTAGCCTGGGAGCAGTGTTACTACAGTGCTGGAGCAACGAGGAACCCCTTAGTGGAGTCCTCTGTTCCTTGCCACCCCACCTGTGGGCAGGCGGGTGAGTGCCTTATTGGTCAGCACTGGGACAGGCAGGACCTGTGAGGACAGAGGGCAGGTTCCCCCAGGATGGTGACTCACAACCAGCTCATGAGAGGTGGCCTTTGTGGGAAGAGGGATTCAGACGTCCATGGGAGACACAGAACCCACATCTGGGGAATTTCCTGACACTTAAGGGTTGTTGAGACATCACCCCCTGGGGGCCTTCAAGTGACAGAAATGTGTCCTCTCATGACCCCTCTCATGTAGGCAGAGGCTGGAGGTCTGCCATCACAGTGTCCGCGGGCCATGTCCCTCTGAAGCTCCATGGAGGCTCTTCCCTGTCTCCCCAGCTCTGGAGGCTCCAGGGGCTCCCTGGCTTGTGGCTGCGTCATCCACCTTATGCCTCCATTGACACATGGTCGCCTTCGTGTCTGGGACTCTGCATCTGAATTTCCCTCATAAGGACAGCCCTTGGACTAGGGCCACCCTAGTGAGACCTCATCTTTACCAACCACATCCGCAAAGACCTCTTTCCCAAAGAGACCACACACTCAGGTTCTGCCTCTACCTGAGTTTCTAGGGGCCACTGCCCAGCGTGCCCAAGATTGACATGCCAGAACAACACAAGTCTACAGTCAGGATCCAGCCCTGGATGCCACTGCCCAATGTCTGTCCAGGGCTCAGGCCCTCCCCAGCCGTCCTGCCCTTTCCAATGCTCAGGACACCCAAGGAAACTCCCAAACCTGAGCTGGGCACTGGTCTTATTTCTCCCTCATAGGTGAAATAGGACCATGACAGCCAATGTCCACAGCAGTATCCTGGGCAGCAAAGCTAGACTTGTGGCCAAGGACTGGCCACCAACGGTGGCTCGCCACTGTGGCACAGCAAGACCAACTCTTCGAATGTCCAGACCCTGACAGCCTCAGATGGAGAGGGTTAATGCCTCAGAGTGGAACCTCAAGGCTGGCTTTGCCTTCTCTGCAGCCTTGTTTTTTATTCTGTTTTCAGAAGCGTCTGTCTGTAATGGGACCCAGGCAAAAGCAGGCCCTCCCTCCTCGTGGCAGAGAAGCCGAAGCTCCAGGCTTTCCCTGGCCTTTCCCACCCCAACCTTACAGATTCTGGGGCAGCACCTCACCGTGAGGCCTCACTGCCCATGCCCCTGACCCCACGTGGGAAGGACCGAGGACACAGGTGTGTTGTGTCATTTACAGGCTGCACTTCGACAACCAAGAGCCCTGGAAGTGACCACGAGGAGCAGCCGAGAATGCAGCACGCTCGCCGACAGGGCCACCTGCTGTCACCCAGGACCTGTTCCTCCACCCTCGTGCTGGAGAATGGAGGCGGGGAGCCCCGGCTCGAGTGCCAACCTGAGACCAGGATGCGCGTGAGAACTTCCTCGCGGCTGCGCTGGACTCCAGGGCTCTGCGTGGGCGGGAGGCGTGTGAAAACCGTCGCGCTCTGTGCCGTGCTGTGCTCATCTCCCACACCGCGCCGAAGGGGCTAACTGCAGGGCACCCTGCCACGCGCTCTGATTGGTATAAAGTTCTGAAACGGGAGAAACTACGCTCTGTGTTTTTCCGGGCCTCATACACACAAGATAGAGACACACTGGAAGCTAAGACTCTGAGACCCTCAGCTCCTGTGGGCAGGCTGCGGGGAGGGTGGGGGCAGGTGGCTGCACCCTGCCCGCCACACCTGAGGGGGGGTTGTGCTCCCATCCCGACAACACGGGGCGCACAGTGCTGGTCCCCTCAGGCCTGAGTCAACGCCCAAGCTGAGCCAGCTGACTTCCCACAGGCATCAGCCCAGTGCCCCTCAGCTCCAGCCCCTGTTGGGGTGCCAGATGAAGGGGTGCCCTTCCCAGAGAGCACAGCGATGCTCCCACCTTTTAGGGCCACCCAGAGGGAGCACCTGTCAGGTGTTGGCCTGTGGCTTCTGCCTTCAGGCCCCACCAGAGTGTCCAGCGGCCCAGGTCCTTGTCCCCATCACTCAGAGCTGACCTTGCATCGCAGTGGTCCCGGCTGGGAGTGCTACCGAAATGCATGGGAGCTGGAGAGGCCCCGGGGCTGGCAGAGCCCAGTGCCGCTCCTCCCCTCCCCGCTCTGCCGCCCACAGGCCTCCCCGTCCTCTGAAGGCACCCTCCTCACCCGGCTGACCATCCCTTCCGAGACTCTGCTCCCCTGCAGGGACCGTCCTTGCCTTCCAGTGCTTCAGAGAACCCTGAGGGGCTAGCCCACCAACGCCAGCCTCACTCCATCTGCTGAGAAAGCCCCTCCCATCCTGCTCTGCACAACCTGGGCCTGTGGGGCTGCCCGTTGCCCCAGGAGCAGCCTCAGGGGTTTGGGGGCTCAAGTCCCCTGCTTCCTTTGCTGCTGCTGTCTGTCCCCACATATGCTGGGAGGTGGGCCTGAGCCTTGGCCGGACAGAGTGGGGAACCCAGCAAGCCAGTCCTTCTGGAAAGGGCATGGTGGTGGACATGGGACCAGGGACTACTGGAGGGAGCAGTTTGCTCCTGGCCAGGGCTTTAGGCCCAGGCGGTCAGTGGACAGGGGGCAACCACAGCTGAGAGCAGCTTAGATGACGAGGAATGGAGGAGGCAGGGCTGGATTCCAAAGCTCCTGGGGGAGGATGGAGCTGTGGGGTTGGTGGAGCTGAGTCACCACGGCTGGGGTGGCGGGGGCAGGACAGATGACAGGTGAGGGAGCGTTAGGTCAGGCAGGCTGAGCAGAGGGAACGGGGAGGGACTCGTGGCCGAGTGACTCCGGCAGCTGTCCACTGGAATGTGCTGGAATACAGGTGGAGGCACGCTGTGGACGTGAGGTTGAGGGGGGGCTGGGAAGCACATGCTTGGTCCTGGGCTGAGTGAGGCTCAAGGCCAGGCTGGCTCAGGCCATTGCTCAAGTCCCACCCAGGTTCAGGGCCAGTCCTGGGCCCCCTCCCTTGCTGGTTTTGAGGGGTGCTTAGGTGGCACAGGACATATCCCAAAGGATATTTAGGAAACAGCCCCACCATGGCCCAGAGCCCCTCCTGGACACCCCCACGAGGAGCCCTGGGGACTGCGTTGGCCTTGGCTGCCTGGTGTGGCCACTGCTCCCCTGTGATTGAAGGAGCCAGTGACCTGTAGAGTCCCACGTGCCTCGGGTGTCTGTCTGGGCCAGGGGACCCGTGTTCACCTCAGTGGGAAGGGAGGGCCCTGGGTAGGACTGCCAGCCTCAGCCCCCCACATGTGCTGGCAAACAGTTTGCCATCCTGGGGGCGTGGCAAGGCCAACGGACCAGAGGTGATCACTCCTTTCTTCACAGGTCTCAAGAGGACACAGGAAGCCACATGGGGAAGCCCAGGCAGGCAGCAGGCTGGACGCCAGGGGAGGGGGCAGGAGCCTCCTGCGGTCTCTTGCAGACAGGAACAGGCGAGGCAGCAAGCGGAGGAAGGGCCGGAGGAGTCAGCTCACAGGCAGGCTGGGGGTAGCAGGGACAGTGCCTGGAGGGTGTGGATTGGTGTGTTGCATTTGAAAGACACATTGTAGGTGGACCCTTGCTATTTCTAGACACTGGCTCAGCCTGGGAGAGGCGTCCCTCCAGGGCAGCAGGGCCCCACATGTCTGAGCATCAGATCCAGAAACCAGAAACTGGTTATTACAGGGAGGCAGGAGGCACTGAGCAATTGGAGGGGAGGTGACCAGCAATTGGTATGGCCAGGGTGGCCAGGGTGACATGGCCAACACTGCAGAGCCTCCCACTGCACTGCCCGATCCTCTCAGGGCTCGACAGAGTCCCATCTCCAAACGGGCACCCCTGAGCCCAACTGCCGGCATCTGGTCTGGTCCCCCACGGGGCTTTTGGGGCCCATCCACCTGCTCCCCGACTCCCCCAAGGAACCCTCGGTGCATCTTGGATGAGGAGGCTCTTGAATGGGGAGTCAGGGGGCTGGGGCCATATGAACCCCCTGGGATACTGTGGTACAGAGTAGACTCCTCTGGAGAGTCTCAGGTCTCAACAAAGGGGAAGCTCAGGGTGGCGCCTGGTGCCTACTGAACCACCCCAGAAGTGGTGTCCTGCTTGCTTTAGGGCTGTGAAACACTGAGGGGTCTCCTTGGTCTTCCTGGCCTCCTCCCTGAAGATGGCCTCTCTGTCTCAGCCTCCACAATACCTGGCTCAATGGGCCTAGAACTGGACTGGGCCAGGGTTGGAGGGGGCTGGGGACCTCCCCAAGGGTGAGGGACTTGAGTCTGAGCAGAGGGTATGGGGACAAGTGTCTGGAATCACACGAGTAGTCGGGTCCTAGCCGAGCCTGGAGCTGGTGGCCTAGCCCGAGGGACATACTGGAGGAAAGTCTCGAGCCTGCTTGTCGGGAGGTGCACGGCAAGGTTTTTAATTGCTAGCAGATCTGAGTGTGAACAGCTCCGAGTCATCTGCTGGATCCCTCTGCCAGATGGTTCCTTAAAGACAGATGCCTCATGCGGAAGCCGTTGGCGCATTTGGGTTGCCATGAGGGAACGTGGGTGCAGATCCTGGCTTTGCCTCCTTCAGCTACAGTGAATTCTTGGTCCTCTCTGAACCTTCATTTCCTCCTCTATGAAATAGAAACGACAGCAGGAGCTCGTCGGGGGCTGTGAGGGGGAGAGCAGAGAAGTAGGTGTGAGTAAACACCAGCTGCACAGTGGGCCTCCCGGAGGCCTGGCGGGAGGCAGGGAGGACTGGAAGAGCCTCCTGGCCCAGGCTGGAGCGGGGCTGGCCTCTCAAAGGGCCCTGAACACCACCCTGGGCCTGGCTTTACCTCCGGCACATTCCAGAGTCGAGAGCAGCGCAGAGCACAGGGAGGGGAGGACCTGCCCCCCTCGCCACCCAGCAGGCCTTGCTGGCTTCGCGTCCACCGATAGGTCTGAGTCGGAGCTCACCCAGTTTCACATCTCACACCACGCCTGGGAAGAACCTTCTGGAAATGTGTGCATCCTCCCACTCTGCCCACACCCTGTAAAGAGGGGCTGGTGGGCAGGTCCTTGGCTCTGGGTGGAAGGACCAGGCAGAAGGTCAGAGGGAGTTGAGGCCCAGGGAGCCTCTGCCTGCAGCCCTGGTTGAGGTCGGGCTCACAGGCTTCTTTGATTGAGGCTGGACTTGCAGGCTTTGTCCACCCAGGTGCCCTTTTGCCCACATGGCTCCAACCATGGCTGGTCACCACTGCCCCAAGGTGACCAGGCCCTGCACTGTCCCCTGCTGACATGCTGGCTCATTCGAGTTGATTGTTTTCAGAGTCGTTGTGCAAGGAATAGTTTTCAAAATAGGGTTCAGCCAAACGGCTTCTGTGGAGGAGTCCAGGAGCCGTGGGGACTGGTCCCAGCACCTCTTCCCTCAGCACAGCTGGTCTGGGGCCTCACAAGCCCACCTCTGCCTGACGACCTTCGCAGTCTTTGCGGGGCCACCCAGGACTGGCCTTAATAGAGCTTTCCTCTTTTCAGAGGGCTGTCTGGGCAGGAGGGCATGCAGGACACCAGCACCTGCTTGTTGGTAGGAGCCCACAAGTGGTTTTTGCTTTTAGTTGCACACGGAGGGAAGTGCACACACTTGGCTCTGCTCTGGTCACAAATAGGCCAGGGCAGTGTTTGTCAGCATCCTGTGGGTGCCTCAAGGTGGTGGTCAGAGCAAGTGAGCTGGAGAGAAGAGGGGCACTGGCCCTTCTTCCAGGGTCCAGCCTCGGTCCCTTGGCTGGAGGCTCCTACCCCTGCCAGGGCCTCAGGCCAAGTCTGTACCCACTGCAGGAAACAACCATGCTCTCGGAGGCCAGGCCAGGGTCCCTGCTGCCCACCGTGGGGTCAGGGCTGAAGGACACAGAGAAGGTCTGAGGAGTGTGGGAGCGGAGTCATTGCCTTGTTCAGTGAGCCAAGATCCGGGGTCCGACTCAGGCAGGACGGTTGTCATGATAATAGCCAGCAGAAGAGGAAATGTCCAGCGGTCGTCCTGAGTCCACCTACCCTGGGTATTGCTGATGTGGGTCACTCACCCGCTTCGAGTCCCCTTGAAGTCTCCCAGGACCTCAGAGCACAATCTTAGTAAGACACAGGGTCTTCACAGAGGAGACTAAGCTGAAAGAAAGTTGCCGGGTGTCCCCGACCCAACACGGCAGTTCTCTTAAGAAGAGGTCAGGACACAGACACATGTGGAGGATGGCGGAGGACCGGGCTCGGGACGGGCACGCCCTGGGACACCGGGACTCGTGGCCTCCAGAGCGAGGCCGCAGCCTGTGCTGGTGGAGCCGCCTGGTCTGTGGAGTCTGTCCTGCAGCCCTGGGCTCACGACAGAGTCGACACATCACAGTTTACAAAGAGACTTCCCACTGGGAGTGTGATCCCCAGCATGGTGACGTGGGGTGAGGAGGAAAGTCCCCTTCAGATGGGGACACGTCTGGCAGGATGGGCTCTGTCCCACACCAGCAGCCAAGTCCCAGGGCAAGGGCAAGTCCACAGCTGGCCCTCCGAGGTGTGCTGGCCGGTGCCCATCATCCCGCCTCTTGGGGCCTCTGCTCTGCTCACGGCCCTGGTGTGGTTCCCCTGCCCAGGAGGACAGCAGTCCCTCTGCGCATCCCAGGAGATGCCGGTGAAGTCGCTGCTGAGGAGACAGAGCTCTGAAGCCATGCGTCCCTTCAGGGTTGGGGAGGAGTGCCTGTGGCCGGTGGGCCTCACAGGGTGGCGCCCCTCCTGCACACCTGTGAGGGGCCAGCGCCTTGTCGTGTGTGCACGTGGGACCCTGCCCCACGTGACATTGCTTCCCCGCCTGGGCCCAGCAGGTTCTCACAGTCAGCACGCAGTCCGAAGCCCCCCGTGGGCCCCTGCACTGGGAGGGCCCTGTGGCCATCTTCTGCTGGAGAGGAGGGGCGGGCGCAGCCTTCCCCACACTGAGGAGGCTAGGATCCCGCTGAAACCTCTCCCGCGGAAGCACGAAGGCAGCAGAGTGTGTTGATGGCAGACCTGCGAGTGTTCGGAGGGTCTTCGCCTCCGTGACTCTCACTGTGCTGCCCTAGAGCCCTGCGGCTGGTCACCAATCTGCATGGCACCTCTGAGTTGTGTTGACCATCCCATGGACATGGACCCTGAGGGGCCACGTGGTTGAGGGAGTGGTGTGTGGGGTGGTGTCCCCCCAAAAGCTGCGTCCATTCCCAGAACCTGGAGATGCCCTTATCCGAAGGGTCCTTGCTGGTGTGATCCAGTAAGGCTCTAGAGACGTGGTCGCTCCGGATCATCTGGGTAGGCCCAGATTCCAGCGACAGGAGAAAACACAGGGAGAGCAGAGGAGACCACAGGAAGGCTGGCAGAGGGCAGAGGGGCAGAGCCACAAGCCAGGGAGCCCACCGGGAGCTGCAGGACGAGGGAGGGGTCCCCCGAGAGCTTGTGAGGGAGTGTGGCACTGCCACCCTTGATTTGGGGCTTCTGACCCTTAGAACTTCAAGAAGAGCCCGTGAGTCACTGGTTTATGGGTGTCCCATGCAGCCCCAGGACACTGGTCCACTTTGCCATGTTGCGCTGCCAGGCTGTGGCGAGTGCCCAGGGCCCCACTCCTGACCACCAGGGTGAAGTATTGGAAGAGCACACGCCACCCTCGCCCTTTTGCTGGATCCCAAGTGCAACAGGGGCTGCCAGGGCCCCTCGAGCCTCAGGATTCCCCTCACAGCAAGGTTCAGGGCTGATGCCCAGCCTCTGTCGTTGGCATGCTGACCCCTTGCTGGGTCCCTGGGCACCACATGAGCATGTGTCTGCATGTCTGCTCACTAAGTTTCTGCCAAGTGCCTGGAGGGCAGGAACACTTCAGCTCCCTGCTGGCACGCTGCCAGACCCCAAACCAAAGTGTCCCTTGGCATGTAAGAGCATCTGCCAGTCAGGTCATTCCAGATTTCCCAGAATCTCCTTGGGAACCACTGAGTAAAGCAAGGCGTTCCTTGGTGACTGAACTGTGCTCGGTTTAGATTTCAGCACGTCAGACTGCCTTGAGGTGGCTCCCCCAGGAGACCCGGGAGCTCAGGCTGGGGTGCGTGCTGGTGCCAGGGGATTTTCTCGGCAGGCTCTTCTTGGCCAGGCACAGGTCAGAGGGGAGCACTGCCACGCAGGCTGGAAGGGACACCTGCATTCAGGGGCAGAGGACACTTGCTTTCACCTGCGGGCAGCTGGCTTCCTGGCAAGGCTGAATTCTAGAAACTTGATTAAATCAGCCACAAGTTGCAGCTGACGCTGTTTCCAACCCAGTTTAAATAAGGCAGGTCATGGCATCAGCTCTGAGGAGAGAACAGGCACAATCAGGTTCAGGCTGACCACGCTGCTGCTGCTGTGCCCGGGGCGGGGGTCCTCCTCGCCTACCCACGTCTGTCTTCTTGCACTGCCTGCCTGGGTGGGGTCTGTCCTGCTCTCTGGATGACACAAGGAGGGGGCAGTCCTTGCTCAGCCCGTGCCCTGCCCACCCTTGCCTGACCCTCAGACTCAGATGTGCAGGGGCGGCGGGGCGACTGGCTGCCTTGCTCTGAGCCTCCCCTCGGTGCAAACAACCTGGGTGAGCTGGGGCTCCGCAGAAGACAGGCCCTGGAGAGGAGGGGCCGCGCAGTTCCTGGCATCTGGAGTGGTCAGCTGGGGTGCTGGTGGCGGCGAGAGGAGGGGCGTCTGGCTAGTTGCCTGGTGCGTCTGCTGGTGGGTATCCTGGGGATGGAAGTCTCCACCACACTCCCTTTCTGGGATCCTACTTTGATACAAAGTTCGAGTACACAGTGCTAATGGTCATCTGTCCCGTCCAACACGAGGGATCCACCCTTTCCCAGATGTTTCCAACTTGACCAACCCACCTCGTCTCTCCAGAGTCCAGTTGTCCAGGTACAGAGTGGCTCTGGCCAGGAATGAGGGTCAAGAAGGAGAGCACACATGTGCACTGAACTCAAACCCACACAAACACACTTGCACACACATGTTTATGTGTGCACCTGCAGAGCAAGCACACATGCGCATATAGGCAAACTTAAGTGCACAAGCACTCCTCACACAAAGCAAGCACACACACTCATATATATGCGCACAAGTACACACAGACACACAGAGACACGCAAACACACACAAACACACAGACACGCAAGCACAGACAGAGGGGTGGCTCATTTTGCTCCATGAGTTGCTTGTTGACTGACCGTCCTGTGAGGCTCCCCGGCCAGGCTGTGTCCTGGGTGCCCGGGCTCCTGCTGCACGTCCTAGGAGACCCAAGGCACGGGTCCTTCCTGTGGGCCAGGCTCTCTGGGGCCCCGGGAAGGAGCTGCTCAGAGCTGGCGACGCTGCCACATCCTCTCAGCTGACTTCCCTTGGGCCCCAAGGGACAGAGCGACAGATGGGCTGTGAGTGGACAGTGTCCCCATGGGTCTGCTGGGCTGCCCCGCCAATCGACCTCCTCTGCACTCCAAGTCCGGCTCTGCCGCCTTCTTCCCATTTCTCCTTTCACGCACGGGGGGTTTGTGGTGTGACCTGGCCCTGCAGGGCCACCCGCTGCGGCTCCTGATGGCATGCGTTTTCCTCAGCCTCGCCCAGGCAGGGAGCCGTGGCTGGAGAGGCTGAGAGACACAGGGTCAAAGAGGAGGAAACACTGAGGCTGCACGTCAGCCACAGGCCCGGGGCGGGCGAATGACAACCCCCCCCCAGGGCTGCGCTTTGCTTCACCAGCCTGGGACCTGGCGGCTCCGGGGCTGGAAGTGGGTAGCCGGTGCCCAGCAGGGCAGGACCCCCACCCTCCAGTGGCCCGCGCCCCTCCAGGGGACCCTGGGACCTGTGCCCTGGGTGGGGGCAGCACCAGGGCCAGGATGGGGATGCAGTGCGGCTTCTGCGGGGCTCCTGCAGCCGCCCAGTGAAGGAGGAGGCAGGAGCCGCCTGCTGCTACCTCGTGTGCCCGCGGAGACGCTGGAACAGGGGCCACACCTGCCCGGCCACACGGCGAGGTTCCTGCAGTTGGCCCCTGAGGGGGCGCTAGGTTTGTCCCTTTCTTTCGTTCCCTGCTTTGGGTGGGGATTGGGCCCAGGGCCGCCTGCGTGCCATGCCGGTGGCCCCTTCCTCCTCAGCCCCTCCCAGCCCTGCCCCACCTAACCCTCCAAGTCACCTCCAGGTGCTGCTGTTCCTCTGACACCTTCCCCAGCAGGAGACTGTGGGGGGTGGGGGCTCAACCTGAACCCAGAGCCGGGGGCACCTGGGGAGGGGCACAGTCAGATCCAGGACCCTCCCTGTGGCTCCCCTAGGCTGGAGCAGCCTCTCCCTGGGACCACTGTGTGCAGTCCTGCATTCAGGAGCCCCTCCCTCCTGCCAGTCATTGCCCCTGAATTTAAAGGTGAGGATGTGACTTGCCATCCCGGAGGTGAGGCGTTTCAGAGGGAGAGGGTGGGCCTGTGCCAGGAGTTCCTCCCAGTGGCTGGCCCTCGCCTCTTCCAGTGCCCTCCGCCAGCCCCTCCCCTGCAGGTGCTGCCAGCCCCTGGGAGGGGAGCAGGCCACCCGTCTATTTGCCTTTAGCTCGTAGCCCGATCACAAGGTTAGCGAGTTCAGAGTCACATTCCTTATCACGATTTCAAGATTGAGCGAGGACTTGAAACACACGGGACCAGTGGCCCTTGGCGTCTGTTCTTATCACTGCACAAACACAGCCACTTTTATGAGCCCCACTGTTCTTTTATTAGGGGCCACGATGGCTCCTTTGCTTTAGCATTCACCTGTGACGTCCGTACAAGTGACGATAAGCTCTTAAATGCCAGTTCGTTTACTGAAACACTCAGCATGTTTTCTCTCTCTTCCCTGCGATGGCATTGTTCATGCTCAGAGAATGTGGCCTGGTGAAGCACTCTGATCACGCAATGGTGCTGCACGCCAAGGGTGCTGCAGTCAGACCAGCGCAGAAGGCAGCGCTCGGCCTCTGGACAGAAACCCACAAAGGCCAACTTACCAATATGGGTAAAAAAAATGTCGAGGATAGCATCCTTTATATAGAAAGAGTTGCCAGAAAAAAAATGAGAAAATAATTTATGTTCTGGGGTCATCTTTTGATTTTGCCCACCCAGAGGAGTCTGTGGCTCCTTTGTTTGGTCACAGCTCCTGGGAGACACCCCCTCCCACCTGGTTTTCAGGGCATCAGGGTGACTGACCTGTACTTCACCTCCAGTGGCTAAAGGTGACACGCTTGGTGGAAAGAGGGTTTCCCTATATGTTGACTGGAATGAGGGGAAGGCCTCTCTCTGCAGGCTGGGAGCTGGGCAGACGTTGGCCAGCTGACTTTGTCCACATGCACTGCTGTAACAGAAGGCCAGAGACTGGGCAATCTATGACCAAAGTAAGCTTACTGTCTTGGAAATCCAGGGTGGAAGGGCCAGCACCTGGCGAGGGCTTCTTGGAATCATCCTACGGCGGAAGGGTTAGGGTAAGAGAGGGACAGAAGGGAGAGGGGTCAAACGTCCTCTTACAGGGAAGCTCCTGGGGTAAGGGCCCCGGCTCACTCCTGCCCAGACACCGCCATCTGGCCACCTCCCTAGCCCCAGCCCTGGATCCAGCCCACCTACAAACAAAGGGTGAGATACAGCACCATCTTGCCAGGTGGGGAAGTGGGGCTGAGAGGCCCCGGCCAGAGGCGGAGGAGAGTGGAGAACCCAGACGTGGGTCCCAGCTCCCTTTGGGCCCGCGGACTTTCCTTTTAACTTGAACCGGTTTGAGCTGCATTTCTGTCACTCACAAACAAAGGTCAAAGACCCACTAGAAGAAAGCAGGAGCTGGCTCTCGGAGGCCAGCGCGCAACATGCATGGAAATGGAAGTCGCCTCGGTAGGGAAGCTCAGGACCTGCACGTCCAAATGAACATGCGCGGCCACGGCTCGTTCAGATCTCCCCGAAGAGGCCCAGTCCCAGCCCAGAGCCTGAGAGTGACCTGGGGGTTTCATCTGTTAGGGTGAAGTCACTCTGGGGGGTGACGGCTGAAGCCCTGAAGGACTCGGGTCCTGAAAGGAGACTTACCCAGGGCAGGACCACCTGTGTGGCGGAGGCAGAGACGGGGAGAGGCGCCCCTGAGCTCCAGACGCTGGAGGAGGCGGGAAGGCCTCCCCGACCTCCGGAGGGGCCGCGCACAGCCCTCCAGCACGCTTCAAGCCACCCAGTTCCTGGTTCTTTGTTATGGCAACCTAGGAAACAAATACAGATACTACTTTTCACTTCTGGACTTAGCAAAAGTTCCTTTAAATAAAAATTCTTCAATGTCAGCACAGTCTAAGGTCAGGAGGACCCCACCACAGGGCAGCAAGTATCAAGAGCTTGGAGAGAGGCGTCTCCTTCAACTTGATGACTGCATTTTAAATGCTTCATCCAAGGAGAAGGTTCATGTTGGAATTAAGAATTTTGGAAAAGATACAATAACACTGTTTACAATAGTGTATGGAAACAGCAAATATCTAAAAATGGAAATGTTGCATATTGGACACAATGAAACTTTAGACACTAAAAGCAATTTCTTTGAGTGACACACAACACTCAAGGAATTCTTTTTACATAAATAGAACAACAGCATATGAACCTGCTCACAGAGGCTACAATCCAAATGTATTTTTAAAGGCTGTGATACACATTTATATAACTAAAAATGCAATAAAATATTAATAGTTTTGATTATCTGAGTGATAAAATTATAAACTATATTAATTTTGCTGAAGATTATTTCTTATATATTAGATATGTGTTTTGTATTATAATCTTATGTTCAATTTGGGGTGTTTTGAGATGGGGACTCGCTGTGCTGCTGGCCTGACCTCAGGCTTCGGGGCTGGGCCGATCCTCCCACCCTGGGCGTGGCCAGCACACCCGTCCACAGGTTCAGTTTTACCATGGGGGGAAAGGTTTAAACTCCAGATCTCTTGATGTGCACTAGGCTTTGTATGAAACTGACGTTGAAGAAACAACCTTTGAGAAATTAAGGTGCAGTAATAGTGCTCGACCAAGACCAAGAAGCTTCGTGCGTGTTCGAAGTAATAAAGCAATTTAAATTTGGTAGCAAAGGTCTAATTATGGGGCACGGTGTTTCTAAGTGACGGCCCGACAGCAAAACAAACAGGGGCTTCCAGACCTCTGGGACGGGCGTGGCGAGGCCAGAGCTGCCCCATCCCCTTGCAGGAACTCGGGTGCCTTTGGTCTGTGGCCCCCCTTGTCCTTCCTCTTTCTCCCCAGTATCTGAGGATGCTTCGGTCGGGGAGGACAGTCACTCAGGACGCGGAGGTCCAGCGGGGCAGAGCAGCTTCCCCAGGACACCAGGGTCAAGGGTGAGGTCAGGAGCTGGGACTTGCCAGCCTCCCTGCTCAGTCCTGGGAATGACATGTGAGGAGTCCTCCCTCCCTGGAGGTGCAGTCCCTGCCCCACTGTCCAGGGACACAAGTGTCACCAGCTGTCTGACATCACCTCCAGAGTCGCACGACCGGCTCACCAGGACCTCCCTGCCTCCTTCCAGCTCACTGTGGAAAACCCGTCCAGATCTGTGAGGCCACACACGTTCCAGGCCAGGTCACCTGCTCTGGGGTGGGGCTGGGTTTGTGGTTCACTCCCCACCCGCCCTCAGGTTGCTTGCAACTCTGCAGTCTGGGCACCCGGTGGAGCTGGGGGTGCCTATCTGGAAGGAAGGGGCTGGCTTCTGGGAAGGGCACCTTTGCCCATGAATAGCCTTGTGGATGCCTCCGCAGCCCAGGGACCCCTTCCCCTGTGGCAATGGATAACATCCCTGCCTGCAGGACATGCCTAGAGAAGTCTGGGTTCTCAGCCCGCACTGGCGCTGCATTGCACTGGACTGCCCTGTCTGCCCTGCCACAGGGACCCCAGGAAGCCCCGCTTTCCCCCACAGGGGGCTTGGAGAAGTGACCCTGGTCACCTGCTACGTGGCCTTGCTGGATGCTCTGGGGCAAGTGGGCTTTGAACAGCTGCCATGGATCAGGCCCAGCCACATGACCTCACTGTGGCCCCAGGGCTCTTGCTTACTCCCACCAGCCCACATGGCCACATTCCAGACCCACAGGGAACTGCCCAACGGGGCTCTGGCTTCTCTGGATCCTATGTAGCCCACCAGGGGCCTCCGAGGGCCAGAGCCCGGCTGCCCAGCTGGGCACAGGGAGCCCTGCTTCTCCAGGCCTGGCCGGCAGCCCCCACAATTCATGTAAAGGAGGAGCACTTCAGCCAGGTCCCCCAGCCTGCAGCTGTGTCCGCAGCTGGGAGCCCTGACGGGGTGCTCCAAGTGACCGTCGCCCCAAGGACATTTCCGTTTGCCAGTCAGGGTTTTATCAGCTCCTGGGGGTTCCATCCCCAGAGAGGCCCCAAAGCAAACTGGGCCTTGAGCAACCTGGACCAGAGGGCTGGACCCCGACACGGACATACTCTCTTCTGTCTGCTCAGTGAGCGTCCAGGCACAGACCTGGGAGAGCTGTCCCCAGGGCTGAAGTAGTTTGGGGCCTACCTGGACGGCTGAGTTTTGCACAGAAATGTGACCTTGTGTTTCCGGTGTGATTAAACACAGGAGTAAGTGACAGAGGGTTTGTTCATGCCCGGGTTCCTGCCAGGCCCTCCCTGGTGGGTGGTGTGCAGAGAGCTGCGCGGGGCCCAGGCCTGGAGGAGCAGCCTCACCCTGATCCAGGGTACCTGCTTCCTCATCCAACCTCTCTGGCTGCTGCCCACTGTGCCCAGGACCTTGATCAGAGCGGAGGTTCCACTCCATGGCGTGTGGGATGCAGGGTGGCCCTGCTTGGGTGGAGGAGAGGGTGCTGTGGACAGGAGAGCCGAGCTGTCCTCCCGCTGTCCTGGGGCGGTGTGGGTGGGCTCGGGTGCTGAGGCAGGGCACGAGACCCACCACCCTGGGGCCAGCACAGCCAAGAGCCGCCTCCTGCTGGGCTGGCCCCTGGGCCCGGGCCATCTCTGGTCTTTGAGTAGAGGCGGGGCCTACCAGGGTCATTCGGCACTTGTTTCTGGCTGGGCCCTTGGGCTGACTTGGACACTTTTCAGTATGGTAAAGCACAGGGGACAAGGCTACCCCCAGCCGTCCTGAGTGTGCCGTTCGGTGACACCAGGCACGTTCACGCTGGAGCGCCATTACCACCACCACCCTCCTCCAGGACACGCCATCTTCCCAAACTCCACCCCACCGAACACGGAGCCCCCGTGGCGCCTGCCCAGCCCCGACACCCATCTCTCTGCTCTCTGTCTCTAGGCACGTGACTGCCGAACGCTTTAGGTCTTAACCGTCCGCCAGAAGTGTACCTGGGGAGGGCTGGTCCCCAATGCCGCGGGTTCAGGGGTGGGCTTTGGAGGGCGTTGGGAGGAGGGCTCTGACCTCACCAGTGAAGCACCCCACTTATGGATGCTTAACTTAGTGGGGTGTCGGAGGCAGCAGAAACTTGAGGCCCAGTTGAAGGATGTAGGCCACTGGGGGTAAGCCCTTGATGGAGACATCTAGTTCCTGCCTCTTCCTCTTCCTCGCTCTCTGCTTCCCGGCCTCCACAGGTGAGCTTCCCTGTGCACCCCCTGCCTGGCGCTCCACCTCACCTCAGGCCCAGAAGCAATGGAGCCAAGTAACCAGGAACTGAAACCTCTGAAACCGTGGGCCAACATAAATTTTTCCTCCTTTGAGTTGATTTTCTCAGGTATTTTGTCACAGTGACAGAATGCTGGCTGACAGTCTCCCATGCAAATCAATGGCGTGGTGTTTGCTCTTTTGTGAATGTCTAACTTCACTCAGCTTGATGTCCTCAGGTCCACCACATTGGAAGTGTCAGGATTTCCCTCCTTTTCAAGGGGGAATCATATGCTGTTGAGTGGAATATGCTGTCTGTTTGTCCCATGACAGGCACTGACAGTAATGCTGTGCGTGGTTCTGGAGAGACCCTGGACCACTTTCCAGAGCCACCGCACCTCTTTACCTGCACCTGCCGGGCGAGAGCCTTCTGCTTTACCTTAGCCCACCTGTGTCCTCTGTTTTGTTTTTCTTCAATGCCAGCCATCTTCTGGGTGTGAAGCGGCATCTCGCTGAGGTTTTGTGGACCTGGCGTTTTAGGGGGGCAGGGATGACACCATTCGTGGGGCTCCCCTGAGCAGAGGGTGGAGGGCCCTAGGAGGTCTGACTCCCCTCCCTCACTTCCTGTCTGTCCGGTGGGCTTCCCTCCCCCAACTGCTCCTCCTGAGTGTGGGGGATGTGGCCACAGTGGGGAGCCCAGGGTGCAGGGCACTGCCCACCACCCACCCTCCCCTGGCTCTTCCGAGAGCTGCACCCCCCCATGCAAGTGAGGGGCTTCTCTTCCTACCAGCCCTCCTTCCCTCCACCCTCTGGTCAGTGTGCTGAGTGACCAAGCGAAGCAGACCAGGGGCCACGGCCCAGCCCCCAGGGAGCCCCAGAGCAGGCACCTCCCACAGAGCCACACCCTGCACGTGGGGACTCTGCAGGTTGGGGCCAGACTCAGGGGGCCGGTCACTCCTGGACACACCTTCCCCCTTTCCCATCTGATTGTGGGGGTGGGGGTAGGGGAACATCTGGTCCAGAAAGGACTCAGTGACCCTCAGGCCTAGGGGGCTTGGGGCAGTCAGGCCCAGGAGGACAGGGTCTCAGCACAGCTCGGAGAGGCCTGGACCCCGTGGGAGTCCCAGGGAGGAGGGATGGGGCGGGACGTTCTGGGGGGAGGAGGAGTGGGTGGCAGCTGGTCCGAGACCCCTTCCTCAGGGGACACCGTTTGCCACGCAAGTACTGACTCGGACGTTCTCTGTCGTGAAGAGCCTGGAGCAGGGACCCTGGAGGAGGGACCCTGGAGGGGGACCCTGGAGGAGGGACCCTGGAGCGGGGACCCTGGAGGAGGGACCCTGGAGCGGGGACCCTGGAGGAGGGACCCTGGAGGAGGGACCCTGGAGGAGGGAGGGACCCTGGAGGAGGGACCCTGGAGTGGGGACCCTGGAGGAGGGACCCTGGAGGAGGGACCCTGGAGGAGGGACCCTGGATTGGGGACCCTGGAGGAGGGACCCTGGAGTGGGGACCCTGGAGGAGGGACCCTGGAGGAGGGACCCTGGAGGAGGGAGGGACCCTGGAGGAGGGACCCTGGAGTGGGGACCCTGGAGGAGGGACCCTGGAGTGGGGACCCTGGAGGAGGGACCCTGGAGTGGGGACCCTGGAGGAGGGACCCTGGAGGGGGGACCCTGGAGTGGGGATCCTGGAGGAGGGACCCTGGAGGGGGGACCCTGGAGTGGGGACCCTGGAGGAGGGACCCTGGGGGAGGGACCCTGGAGGAGGGACCCTGGAGTGGGGACCCTGGAGTGGGGACCCTGGAGGAGGGACCCTGGAGTGGGGACCCTGGAGAAGGGACCCTGGGGTGGGGATCCTGGAGGAGGGACCCTGGAGGAGGGGCCCTGGAGGGGGGACCCTGGAGGAGGGACCCTGGAGGGGGGACCCTGGAGGAGGGACCCTGGAGGAGGGAGGGACCCTGGAGGAGGGACCCTGGAGGAGGGACCCTGGAGGAGGAAGGGACCCTGGAGTGGGGACCCTGGAGGAGGAACCCTGGAGGAGGAAGGGACCCTGGAGGAGGGACCCTGGAGGAGGGAGGGACCCTGGAGTGGGGACCCTGGAGGAGGAACTCTGGAGGAGGAAGGGACCCTGGAGGAGGGACCCTGGAGGAGGGACCCTGGAGGAGGGACCCTGGAGGAGGAAGGGACCCTGGAGGAGGGACCCTGGAGGAGGGAGGGACCCTGGAGGAGGGACCCTGGAGGAGGGAGGGACCCTGGAGGAGGGACCCTGGAGGAGGGACCCTGGAGGAGGGAGGGACCCTGGAGGAGGGACCCTGGAGGAGGGACCCTGGAGGAGGGAGGGACCCTGGAGGAGGGACCCTGGAGGAGGGACCCTGGAGGAGGGAGGGACCCTGGAGGGGGGACCCTGGAGTGGGGACCCTGGAGGAGGGACCCTGGAGTGGGGACCCTGGAGGAGGGACCCTGGAGGGGGGACCCTGGAGTGGGGACCCTGGAGGAGGGACCCTGGGGGAGGGACCCTGGAGGAGGGACCCTGGAGTGGGGACCCTGGAGTGGGGACCCTGGAGGAGGGACCCTGGAGTGGGGACCCTGGAGAAGGGACCCTGGGGTGGGGATCCTGGAGGAGGGACCCTGGAGGAGGGGCCCTGGAGGGGGGACCCTGGAGGAGGGACCCTGGAGGGGGGACCCTGGAGGAGGGACCCTGGAGGAGGGAGGGACCCTGGAGGAGGGACCCTGGAGGAGGGACCCTGGAGGGGGGAGGGACCCTGGAGTGGGGACCCTGGAGGAGGAACCCTGGAGGAGGAAGGGACCCTGGAGGAGGGACCCTGGAGGAGGGAGGGACCCTGGAGTGGGGACCCTGGAGGAGGAACTCTGGAGGAGGAAGGGACCCTGGAGGAGGGACCCTGGAGGAGGGACCCTGGAGGAGGGACCCTGGAGGAGGGACCCTGGAGGAGGAAGGGACCCTGGAGGAGGGACCCTGGAGGAGGGAGGACCCTGGAGGAGGGACCCTGGAGGAGGGACCCTGGAGGAGGGAGGGACCCTGGAGGAGGGACCCTGGAGGAGGGACCCTGGAGGAGGGAGGGACCCTGGAGGAGGGCGGGACCCCGGAGCAGGGCAGAGTGGGAGTGGGTACTGCAGGGGGAGCAGGAGGCAGTTCAGTTCCCACACCCCTCTTCCCATCACACCCGCCCCAGCTGTGTCCTGAGGGCCTGGCCTCCGCCTGCTCTGCTGCGCCTTCCCCTGGAATACTGAGCCTCACGTCCCTTCCTGGGAAGGGCCTTCTTCCCACCCATCCCACAGCCCCACAGGTGGATGTCCCTGAACACCACCCTCTCCGGGAGCCTCCCAGCCTGAACCCTCCATGTTCTGAGATGGCTTGTCCCGGGCCTTGACCGAGGTGTGCCTGCCCTGCCAGGTGCTGGTGTTCAGTTGAGTGGCATCTCCCTAAAGCTCACATCCACTGGAAAGTCGGAATGTGACCTCATTTGGAAATAGGGTCTTTGAAGATGTAATTGTTAAATTAAATTGAGGTCAGACTGGATTCAGGCAGACTAACTCCAGTGACTGCTGTCCTCTTGAAAGGCCATGTGAAGCCAGAGAGGCAGGAGAGACAGTGTCCTGCGAAGGCAGAAGCCGGTGGGATCACAGTGACAACCAGCTAGGAAAACCAAGGAGCTCCGGAGCCACCTGACGTGAGGAAGGCATGCCCAGAGACCCTTCAGAGGAGCTGGGCTCTGCGCCGCCTGGAGATGGGATTCCCGGCTTTGGGAACCGAGGCGAGCCCGTCTGCAGGGCGACAGCCCGGTCTGTGTTATGCTGCCCTGGTTGTGGCTGGGGCGGGGCCTTCCAGGTTGCTGGGATTCCTCTGGAGAAGGAACAGGGAGGCCCCGCACCTGGAGGCTTCCCCTTTCTTTCAGTGCTTGAACCTCTTTGGATTCTACGAGATGGATCCCATCACCTCCTGTCTCTCTAGGGCATGTCATCTCTGCTGTCTGGCTTCAACCAAGCCGAGGCGCAGGTGGGCCGTCACTCCTGCCCTGCACTGTGGCCTGGTTCTGAAACACAGGAAGCGGAAGCAAACCCAGCTCGGTCGGGTGGTTGCAATCCTGCTGACCCACATCTTGGATCTTGCTGATTTTGGGTCTGTGGCTTATTTGTGAGAAGAAGGGAAACTTCCAGGTCTCAAGGTGACCCAGGAATTCCTAGCCATGAGGAAGGGCTGACTGGAACTTCCTGCTGGTCCAGCTGGTCCTGAGAAGCTCAGTCCAATTTCTCTCTTGACTTAAGCAGTGTGGGGACGAGCCGCGTTTTACAGAGAAGTGTGTCTCCCCCCTGCCCGACCCCAGGAGCCACAGAGGCATTGTCAGCTTTCCTCTGCTCAACAGTGTCCCACGTCCCCCCACTGTGCTGGCTCACGGGCTGCCATACATGTGGAGGGTCTTTGGATCATTTGCACTGGCTGATCTGGAAGGTGCTCCCTCCTCTTCAGGACATGAGCCCCTGAGTTTTTAAACAATGCCTAACCGCCCAGGAACCAGGTTGGAGAAAGGGGAAACTTCTGCTGGCCGTGAGCAGGCCTACAGCTGAGGGCCAGCCTCCAGGTGGGCCTCCACGCTGCCTGGGCAGCCCAGGGACAGCCCCAAGCCCTCCATGACTGCTCTTGCCCCATGGACCCAAGAGACGTACGAGGGCCTCTATCTCCAGATCCCTGTCCCCGGCTCTGCCCCTGGCCTCTAGCACTACCCTCCTCCCTGAGTCTGGGTCACCCTGAGGGTGCTGGGCCAGGAGTCCAGGCTCAACCTGGTGTCTCTGAGGTGGTCACATTGTCTCAGAAGAGACTCCTAGGAAACGGGGAGAAAATGTTGGTCAGAGTGGACAACTGCCAGGCAGGAGCAGAGCAATGTGGGCTGGAACTGGGTCATCCTGTCTCCCCAAGCCACAGGTCTCTGCTGTGACATCCTCTACAAAAGACCCTGATCCCAGGGCAAAAAGACCATGGGGCCACCCCAACATTTCCATGGGGACCTGCTCACCCATTCCCACAGGGAATTCTAGCATGAGCCTGGGACCCTTGGTGGAGTGTGGCAAGACACTTCTCACACTGGCTGGTAGAAAAGGCGGAGTACAAATCCCACACCCAAAGTCGCAGTGCTGGTTTCATAGAAAGATTAGATGGGAAACACCAAACAGTCAGTAGCCTTACTAGTGCTTTCTGTTTTCATGTTTGTGTGTCTCTATTTTCTAAATTTTCTGCTGAATATTTTCTATTAGTCATTCCCTCATCCTTAGTTTTGCTTTCCCTGGTTTCAGTTACTTGTGATCAATGTCTGTCTGAAAATATTAAATGGAAAATTCCAGAAATAATTGCTTGACATCTGAGTAGTGTGACAAAATCTCAATCCATCCTGCTCCATCCTGCCAAGACACAAAGCATCCCCTCGTCCAGTGTTTCCATGCTGTATACGCTACCTGCCGGTTAGCCACTTGGCAGCAGTCCCTGGTTATCAAGCTGTCACAGAACCATAGTACTTGTGAACCAGGACTGTGACATGGAATGCTGTGTCACTATGCCTACGCCACTCACTTAATTCATGTCATCCCCAGCCATCCTGTCATCTCTCAGTGTCATCATAAGAAGGCTGAGCACAGTGCAATCAGCATTTTGAGAGAGAGAGAGAGAAGGAGGGAGAGCACATCCATCGGCTTTATTGAGATATATCATCGTATCACTGTTTTAGTGTTAGTTGTTGATGTCAGTCTCTTTTAATTTATGACTCACACTGTGCCTGAGGATGTATGCACAGGAGTGTCGTGTTTGTGGGATCTGGTGCCTCCTCAGTCTGGCCTCCACAGAGGGTCTGGAAACTCATTCCCTGTGGATAAGGGGTACCTCAGTGGTTTTTCTACTCAGACAAAACCGGTGTTTTATAGGATAAGCCCAACCTGCAAGGGGACGCTCCAACTTGTTCCCGCCTGGGGCAGCTGAATTAACTCGGATCCCTCCAGAAGCTGTGGAAGGAGGCAGAGTCCCAGCCTTGTGGTCACTGCCTGTCCCTCCTTGCCTGCTTTGGGACCTGCTCCTGGCGGGAGATCCCGCCTGGCCTCCCAGGGCTGTGAAGCCTCGTGGCTTTGGCTTCCACCTCCTGAGCCGTGGGGCCTGTGCTCCCCACCTCTGCTCCTCCCTTGGCTTGCAGGCTGTGCTCTAGGCCTGGACCACCGCCCAGCTCCTTGGCTTCTCTGCCCGCTTCATGCTTGTGGGCAATGCTCCAGCCCCAGAGGAGCCCAGCTGTGTCACATCTGCCCTCTGGGCACCTCCAGAGAAAGTCACTCGAGCGTACGGGCAGCGGTCTGAACGTGCCTCTGCAGTCGCCACCAGGCTCGAGCTCGACGCCACCTCCTCTCTCAGCTCTTCCCCAGCCAAGGTCCGCTCAGAGACCAGAGAGGGAAGAGGCCACTGGCGAGCCCCGTGTCCACACCTGTGCCTCGGAGCAGTGTCCAGCCAAGGCACTCTCCCTGCCAAGCCCGCTGCCCCACAGCCCTGCTTTGCTTCCTTCCTACATCGCTGCCCTCTGGGGTGCGTCCTCGTTCTTCTCTGTCTCCACCGCCTGTCTCCTTTCCCAGGACAGGTGGCCCGGAGAGGAGGCACCTGGCTGCTCGCTTTCCCTCGCCAGGCTCTGGGGACTCTCAGGTGCAGGACCTCCCCGAACTCAGGCATGGGTAGCACCTCACCTCCCTTCCTGTTGTGACTCTAGCCGCGTGTCACCGTGCGCCTGCACCACGCTCACTCCTGCTCAGGTTTGCTGTGCCTACAAGCAGTTCTTTAAATGGCAGACAGGCGCAGACCTCGTGAATGGGTGATTGAAAGTCTTCAGGATAAAAAACTGATTGTCCACCACGCCTGATGCTGGGGGTTGCTGCAGACGCCACTTAGCATTTCCCGGAGGACTAGCTGTGCTCTGTGCAGCCCTTGCAGGAAGCCCGGAATAAAGGACGTGGCCGGCACTTCATAGCCCACCCGACTCCAGGCTGGTCTCCTCCCATCTCCGGACCAGAGCCCCCGGTGGCTGCTCTGCAGTGTGGGGGGAGTTGGGTTTAAATGCATCCAGCAAAGTTCATATGCTCATGGCACGTGGAGGGGCCTGAGGGAGGTGACCAGGGTTGGGTGAGGTCATGAGGGTGGCATCAGTGGCTCTATGAGAAGAGGAAGAGACCCAAGCTGGCATGCCTGCTGTCTCCTTGCTGTCATGATGCAGCAAGAAGGCCCCACCAGGTGCCAAGCAGAGGCAGGTGCTGTGCTCTGGACTCCTCAGCTTCCAGAACCAAGAGCAGAGAAACCCCTATTCTTCATACATCATCTGGTTTCAGGTATTTTGTTATAGCAGGAAACGGACTAAGACATCTCTAGTTGCTTGGCACCTCTAATCGAATGGTAGGAAATGGGCATTTATAGATGTGGTTTCATTCACCTGGAGGGACAGGTGGTTTCTGGCTATAGATGCCCCTCAGGGCTGCTGGCCATCCCCAGCAGATTTGGTATTGCTTTTCTTAGGTAAGTCCCCAGTCAGTATCAGTGTGCTCATTGCTGGCCCTTGCTGGCCATCCTACTCCCAGCTCCAGTATCCTCATGGCTTCAGAACACAGTTGGGAACACAGTTGGAAGGCCCTTGAGTTCTCAGGTTTGGCCTGCTGGAGTACCAAGCAGACCCATAGGCTATATCACTGACAGACACCCTAGAACTTCGTGATGGCGAGGGCCCTTAGGTCTGTGAGTAGCCAGGTTTCCACTGGCGTGTGCCTGGAAGTCCCCCATTTCTTCCAGTTCTGCTCTGCCCACCAGAGGCTGTCCCTCCAGATCCCTCAAGTCCTGTCTTGTCACCAGGCTCCAAGACTGTCTCTCTCTCTCTGCCCCCTACTTCTGTTCCCCACTGGGAGCTGGGAGCCTAGCTTGCTATGCCAGCCTTCATAATGGGCTTACGTGGCTCCTGGCTGTAGACCTGGGCACCTCCCCAGCCAGGTCCAAGCAGACGAGACGGCTAGGGAGCAGACCCAGGAAGGGCAGGGCAGGAGGGACACTGCCTAGGGTAAAGCACAGTGGTTTCTGGGTCAGCTGCTTATGCTGAGCTCCTGCCTTGAGCTGGGCCAGACAGCCTTGTGCTTTCCTCCAAGTTGCCGTCCCAGACCAGGGCGATGACCCCCAACTCAGTGCACATGTCCGTCTGTCAAAACTCCCCAAGTACAGGGCTAGGGATATGGCTCAGTTGGTAGAGTGCCTGCCTCACAAGCACAAGGCCCTGGGTTCAATCCCCAGCACCGCAAAAAAAAAAAAAAAAAAAAACACAAAACCAAAACTCCCCAAGTACAGTGGGCTGAGGCCTGAAAAGAAAAAGCAAAGCACCTCCCAAATTGAACGAAGCCAGGGAGAAGGGTCTTAGGCAGTCTGGAGGGGTGCGGGGTGCCTCACCTTACTCCTGGTGGTGACACGGGCCACTCTGGAAAGGTGTGGAAGGTGCTGCCCCCTCCCCACTACCTAGGGGACAATACAGGCTCGGGACAGCCCAGGACAGGGGTGCATTCACCCAGTTGGGTCAGTGCTGCTGTTCACCTCAATCTCCATGATGATTGACTCGTGTGGAGAATTCTACAACGTGCCATGGCTGTCACCTCAGTTGCTAGAGCCATGAAGTCAAAGGACCCACCTCAGTCGATAAGACTGCCAGTCTCAAGGCCCAAAGACCACTAGATGAACTCCAGAAGCATGCTGATAAGGCAGGAGTAAGAAATGCAACCGAGGACTAACCACTGCTTCCGGAACCTGCCTCTCTAGCAGAGCCTGAGGCATCCTCCTTCCATCGTGTGAAGATGAGAACACTAAAGGAAAGCAAGGGCTCTGGAAGGGGTTCAACCTCCAGGGCCAAGGACACACAAGGACAGGAAGTAGAGGACCTCAGCGGTAAAGACATACAGGGATTCAGGGGGTGGCAGGAGGGACCCCACTGGAGACAGATGCAGCCCTCCCAGGTGCCCCCCACCAATTCCTGCCTTCCTAGGCCAAGCAAGCTCCTGCCCTGGGGGCTGGGAAGGGAAGACAGTAGAAGGCTGCTGGCAGGGGGCGCTGGTGGAGGTGGAAGCTCAGGAGGGACTGGGCTCAAACGCACTGGGGCCCAGGGTCTGTTTCTGGGACCCAGCTCCTTGACCTGAGGTTTTCAGTCACTGCCGAGGGAGTGTTTCCAAATCACCAGCCTGACGTTTGCACACACCTCAGGCCTTCAGAAAGGTTCTGGCTGGACCTGGGGCTGGTGGGCGGTGAATGGGTGCCGAGAAGGCTGCTGCCGGATGTTGCATTAGTTTCCAGGGGAAAGACTAAATCACAGGATGAGGAGCCAAACCGGGAGGTGAGCGCAATCAAGTCTCTGTCCCCGCCCTCCCCCAGGGACAGACGAGGGTGCTGGGACTCCCAAAGTGGGGAAAAGCAGTTGTAAACTGTTCAGCTGGAGGGAACTAAAAATACTCCTCCGAATCCTGGCGTATAAACCTGGGACAAATAAAGAAAGCACTTCGAAAGATCAAGGGAGCTCTGGTTCTGTAGTGTCCTTGAGTGTCTTTCAACAAGCTGACCCCAGAACAGCCCCCGCAGAGAGGTGCGGATGACTGGGAAATGTCTGGTGGGCTGGGCTCTTTGTCAGCAGCAGCATCTCCAGTTCCTCAAGGGACCTTCTCCCAGGCCAGACTGCCCAGGTCACCTCCGACGAAGGAAACCTCCCTGGAGAAGGTTCTAGTCCTGAATCCATTTTGCTTAATTCTGGCTCCCCACCCGCCTCTCTGAAGTGGCATTTTTATCTAACATAAGGAAAAACGATTCCAGGCAGATGCAGAAGTTTGATTTATGTGGAGATTTACTTTAGATTTATGTTCCAAACTGCTGCCTTCCTAAGGTTTGAGAAAAGCCATTTGCCCTTGCCCTGTCTTCCCTTAGAAAACCTTGTGTTTTGTCACCAAGCACGTGACATTTTCATTCTCTTCCCATCCATCTCCCCTTTAATGGTCCCTACTTCCTAGCTGCCAGCCTATGTGTCGCCTTCGGGGTGAGACCCCAGGTCCCATGTGCCCTGCAGAAGAAACAGGTCCCAGAGTCCCCTCCTGCCGGTGGAGGCTCTGGGAACCTGGCGGGCCGGCTAACTGGCCTACAGGTAACCGCGGCCAGGGAGACGCAGAATGCTATCTTTCAGGGGGGCAGGTCCTGGCGGCCCCACGGACGGGCTGTGCTGGGGCCAGGGCTGCTGGCCGGGGCTGGCTCCGCCGCCCGTATCCTGAGCACCTAACCTGGGCCACCATCCCCGAGGGCGCTGCAGAACAGGGCGCTGGGGCCCGGCTGCGCGTGCGACCGTCGGAAGGGCTCCTGAAGATGCCGACCACGGTTCCTCATGCTCTGAGTTTCCAACTTGCTGAACACTGTGATTTTTTTCAAAACAAAAGTAACTGGCGATCGGCTGGCCCTGGTTTCTCGGGACCAGGAGTGTCCCGGAGGGCTCGGTCGCCAGTGGGGCGGCTGCCGGCCTCTCCGGGACCCGGAGGGGGCTCTTCGCGCGGCACCCCGATGCTCCCAGTGCCCCGCGGCGAGCCCTCCCGCGCGCCGCTCGCAGGCTCCGGGTCTCGTCCCACCGGGGACTCCAGGACAGCAAGGAGCCCCACGACGCGGACTTTGGGAGCAGGGGCCAGCGCTACGCGGGCGTTCGGGGGGCTGCGCGGCGCCCAAGAGCCGTCCCCTGCCGCGGGGCTCGGGGGTTGGCGGGCGTCCCGGCGCGGGCCCGAGCACCAACCGCAGTGCCTCGGGTGCCCGGCAGGGGGCGCGCCGGCGGCGGCGCGGGCGGCTCGGGAGGCCGGCGCCCCTGACGTCACCGCCCCGGTCGCCCGGGCGACGGCCCCTCCGGCGCGCGTCAGCGCCGCCCGTCTCTTGGCAACCGCCCGATCTCCGCTCCCTCCGCTTGGCGCGGGGCCGCGCGTCGCTCTGGCGTCAAAACGACGTCAATGGGCTGTGGCGGCCGGCGGGCGGGCCGGGGCGGGCCGGCGGGCGGGGCGGGGCGGGGCGGCCGCCGCGTGCGGCCGGCGGGGCGGCCTCGGCGCTGACATGCGGCGCGGCCCGGGCGGCGGCAGCAGCGGCGGCGCGAGCGGCAGGCGCCCGAGCAGCGCGAGCGGCCGAGCGGGCGGCGGGGCCGCGGGGCCGGCGGCGTCCGGGCCGGGGCGCGCGGGCGGCAGCGGAGGTGAGCGGCGGCGGCGGGCCGGGGCTCGGGCTGGCGTCCTGCGGGCGCGGGTCTCGGCGGGCTCGCCAGCCCCGGGCTCCCCATTGTGTGGAGAGCAGCGGGTCCGCAGGCCCGCGGGGTCGGGGTCCGGGAGTCGGGATGGAGCCGACCGCGGGCAGCGAGCAGCGGGTCCGCACGGCCGGCGGGGCATGGAGTCTCTGAATCCAGTGGAGCCCCGACCGCGGCGCGGTGTGGGTGGGGAGCGGGTCCGCACCGCCCGCGGGTCGGGGTCCTCGGCTCGGGAGGGAACCGACCGCGGGCGGCGGGGAGGCGCGGAGCGGGTCAGCACAGCCCGCGGGGCTCAAGGGGCCTGGGGATCGGTGGAGCCGACCGCGGGCGGCGGGGGCGGGTCCTCTCGCCCCGCGGGGTAAAGCGATCGGGGCAACAGACTGGAGGTGGCCGGGAGCGACAGGTGTGGGAGCCGGTCCTCACGGACCAAGGGGACTAGGGGTCCCGGCGGAACCGACCGCGGCCCGGGAGTGGCGGAACTCCGCCGGTGGGCGTAAGGGGGTCCGGCGGCTGGAGTGGAGCCGGCGGCCCGCGGGCTGGGGCGTGCGCAGCCTCCGGCCGCGTCCGCGCTGAGCGCGCCCCTCGCTGGTCCGCAGGTGCGGCCCGGAGCCATGGTGATCATGTCGGAGTTCAGCGCGGCCCCGGCGGGCGCGGGCCAGGGCCAGCAGAAGCCCCTCCGCGTGGGCTTCTACGACGTGGAGCGGACTCTCGGCAAAGGCAATTTTGCGGTAGTGAAGCTGGCGCGGCATCGAGTCACCAAAACGCAGGTGCGCAGGGACGCCGCGGGGAGGACGGCGAGTCTGACCCGGGGACCCCAAGCCGATTGACGGCTTGCGGGGTTGATTATAAACGCTCCGGTCTGGTAAAGAAAAAATGCTCTGGGATACGTTTATACACGATTTGTACAGATATTAAGAATAGCAATGAGAATAATCACCAAACCAAAGACAAAACAAAATCATAAACAACCAGGAGCCTAGTGGGTCTTTGATTCAGAGGTAAAGCTGGCAAATACTTAAGACATTTAACATTGATTCCTTTAAATATCAGTGGTTACTTCGGTTAATTTCCCCCAAATTTGGTGATCTTTTGTGAGATGTAAAGTGTTTGTGAAATTAATGAAATGTGTAAATGTGGATAAGTGGTTTGTTTTTCTAATATTCTTTTACTTTTAAAATTTGTAGGTTGCAATAAAAATAATAGATAAAACACGATTAGATTCAAGCAATTTGGAGAAAATCTACCGCGAGGTCCAGCTCATGAAGCTCCTGAACCACCCGCACATCATCAAACTTTACCAGGTGAGGTCAGCCTGCCTTCCCTGTCCAGATAGTCCTTTGCCATCCACAGCCTGGTTTCTGAAGGGTGCCCCTTTTTCTGAATGTGTGTGGAAGACAGTGAACTGGTTGCCTGATTTTTTTTAATAAACTCTGCTTATGTATTTGCAACTATTTTTTTGCTTTTGGATTATAATTGAGATTTGCTTCATTAAAAATTTATCTAGTATCATAACTTGCTCTAGTTTAAATGCGTAAAGGTCTGTTGTTGAAGCGACTTCACTGTGAGAACCATATCTAGTGTTGCTGCAGGTCCTGGACTTGGTCCAGAAGGACAAATTTGAGTACAACTAGAAACTTCTGCCTTTGCACACAATGATTAAACTTTAAAAGAGCTGCTCTTGCCAGTTTTCATGAGCTTACCTTTGCAAGGGCAGCAGTGAACACTCCTCTTCCTGTTGAGCTCTTTAGTGCCTAGTGGAGACTTGGAGATTCTTTGGCCTCGGGAACTTGACACTTACTCCCTGTCAGGAATGTGATGTACCGTGACCATCTGTTGGTTTGTTTTTTAACTTTATTTTTGTTCTTGTATTGAAATTAATATATTAATTGTATCTTTGGGAAACAAGTAATTAATTAGGATAGCAAAGCAGTGTCCTTGTTAGACTTTCTGGTGATAATGACCACTTTTGCAAAGATGAAGTCACTTCTGCTTTGCGGAGGCATAAAGGCTTTGGGGAAGGTCACTATTTCATCTTCCCGTGTTGACTAAATTCTTCCTGAAGAGTCTGGTGGAGCATGTGAATCAGGTGACAGTGGGGGCAGCGTGTGCACGATCGGCAGGCTGTGCACTATGGCAGGAGAGTGTAACCTAAGATCCCCCTCACCCCCAGGCTCCTGTACTGGTGTTGCTGGAGCTTGTGTTTCCCCTGCTGGGACAGTTTACCCCGTGTCTTTAAGCACAGAGCTCAGGGCCATGTGCTCAGGGCTCCTGTTTCATTTGGTCGTCACTTTTAAGTTGTGCTTGGAGATAGATAGGAAGTCTTCTCCAGGGCCACTGAAGTTGGTGCCTGGGAAGTGTGCCTCTCCAGCTGCTCAGGCGTGGACTGACTGCTTCCCACTTTGTGAAGGGTCGACCCACAACTTCAGTCCTTCCTCGGGTCCCTGCTCTTCCACTTCGCCCCTGGGTGGAGTTGGCCAGTGAAGGAAGCACATCACCTGTGCTGTCAATGCCAGAGGGCTTCTCTGGAGCTGAATGTTCTTGCTGTTGCTGTAGGTGATTGATGGCGTCTGGTTTGGGTGGGGTAGCGAGGACTGTCGGTCCTTTGTCCTGACATTAGTGTCTGATGTGTGAGCAGCTGCCCAGGTGTGGGACCTTGCCGAGCTGCTTTATCCTTTTCATCACGTTTTAAAAAAAGTTAAAACACAGGGACTCTGGAATCGTTTTTCTTCTTCTCCTCCTTTTCTCTCTCTCTCTCTGTGTTTTTTTAATGGAGAGAGAATAAGCAGTGGTTGTGTACTGTACACATGAGGTAGGAGCGGTTAAAATTTAAGCTTGGAGATTTAGCTAGAATTTTAATAAAACATTTTTATTGATTTCTGGATCAAAGTAGTTATCGTTAAAGTGTCTTTTTAAAGGAATAACTTTATTTTGAACCTGAAAAAAAAGTATTTTCCCATAAGACATGTTGTCTCTTCTAAAACATGTTAAAACACACAGGCGTGAGTTTGTTTTCTTTCAATACCAAAGATTTGAATTTTGCCTTGTTCTTAGTTATGTTTAAAGTCTTTTTTTTTAGGTAACAAAGTTCCCAAAGGATAAATGAACTTTTAAGATGTATATTGATGTTGACTGTTGCTGTTGACGTACGCTGAGTAATTCACTGTACACAGAGAGCAGTTCCCTGGCACAGCCGTTTTCCTACAGCTTTTTGTCTTGTCAGTAAAGCAAGGAGGAGTGGAGCATTATCCACCCTTCAGTTTGTTCTGGCTGCTGACTTGAATCACCTGTTGCCTGCTTGGTGTGTGGACCAAGTGCAGAGGACTCTAGACCTGTGGCCTCCAGCGTCCCTGGGAGGCATGTGAGGCAGCCTGAATTAACAGGCGAGTGGGAGGATGCAGAGACATGCAGGACAGGCAGGTCAGGGGACATGTGCTCTGGGTCACTCCAGGGAGGACGTCTTTGGCTGATTTCCATATTGCGGAGGCTCATCCCACAGAAGTAAAAGATGTATTGGGGTTCAGATGGATTATTTATATGCTTGGTGTGTTCTTTTCTTATGTGTTAATTGTTAGTTCTTTTTCTGTTTTTTTTTTTTTTTTGTTTTGTTTTTAGGTTATGGAAACAAAGGATATGCTGTACATTGTCACCGAATTTGCAAAAAATGGAGAAATGTTTGGTAAGCCACACTTGTTTTCAGTACCCGCTGACACCCAGAGTGCTCACATGGCAGGACCTGCTTGTCGGGTTGGGTCCACACGTCCTTAGACGCTGTGCCTCCTCTCCCCAGAAGGCAGCGAGGCTTTGCATCTTGGGACAGAGCTTTGTTTCCTTGTTCTGCAGACTATTTAACTTCCAACGGACACCTGAGTGAGAATGAAGCACGGAAGAAGTTCTGGCAGATTCTGTCAGCTGTGGAGTACTGCCACAACCACCACATAGTCCACCGGGACCTCAAGACGGAGAACTTGCTGCTGGACAGCAACATGGACATCAAGTTGGCAGGTCAGAGAGGCTGCGTTGGGAGGAGAGGTGCTGGTGTGGAGGCCCGTGCGGGGAGGGTCTTCGGCTTTCTGAGCACACTTCGAGGCTGTAGCCCGGCCATTCCTAGGTTGACTTTGTTCATCTGTCTTTGCCTTGCAGACTTTGGGTTTGGGAACTTCTACAATCCAGGAGAGCCTCTGTCCACGTGGTGTGGGAGCCCGCCATATGCAGCCCCTGAAGTCTTTGAGGGGAAGGAGTATGAAGGCCCCCAGCTGGACATCTGGGTAAGATCCGAGTGTGTGGCCCCTGCAGCTCAAGGCCATGTCTGCAGCCTGCTGGGCACTGACACTGCTGTTGGTCATTCACAGAGCCTTGGTGTTGTGCTGTATGTCCTCGTCTGTGGTTCTCTCCCTTTTGATGGGCCCAACCTTCCAACGCTGAGGCAGCGGGTGCTGGAGGGCCGGTTCCGCATTCCCTTCTTCATGTCTCAAGGTGGGTGGGCCTGGAGCCAGCCTGCTGTATAGCTCAAGGTGGGTGAGGGGGTGGTGGCTCTGGGGAAGAGCAGGAGGTATGGGTCTCCTGCAGTGCCTGCTGGTCTGCCTCAGGTGACTGGATGCAAGAAAAACCTGACCCATGGGGTACTCTCTTAGAGTCCTGCTTAGGGCTGGGCAAGTGCCCTCCCTCCAGGCTGGCTTTCAAGAGCCTGGTGCCTGCAGTCTCCCCAGGGCCAGGTGCTGGGATGCTGGCCTCTCCCTGAGGTCTGGCTGGCCCTGTGCAGGATGCTTTTTTGTTTCACAGTGTGTCTGACCCATTGCTGCCCCGATGTGTCACACCAGGATGGGGACTGTGGTTCTTTCTGGGGGATGTTCATAAGGACCAAAGTGTGCCTTCCCCAGGGCCCAAGCTCCTTGGTGGCAGGTGTGAACCCAGGGTACAGCCTTCTTTAGGACAGTCACTGTGCACCTGCCTGTGTGCAGGGGACTAGCCCCCAGGACTCAGTGTGTGTCCCTCTCTTCCTCCCCCAGACTGTGAGACGCTGATCCGCCGCATGCTGGTGGTGGACCCTGCCAAACGCATCACCATTGCCCAGATCTGGCAGCACCGGTGGATGCAGGCGGATCCCTCCCTCCTTCAGCAGGCTGACCCCACCTTCTCTGTGCATAGCTACGCCTCCAACCTGGGCGACTACAATGAGCAGGTGCTGGGCATCATGCAGGCCCTTGGCATTGACCGGCAGAGGACTGTGGAGGTGAGCACACTACCCACCTGCCCCGACCGTAACTCGCGTGCCCTGTGTGGGGGCCGGTATAGGAGCCGTTGTGCGAGTGGGCCCTCCCCAGTGCAGGTCCCGTGCATGCAGCTTGGTTCAGGGCCAGTTTTCCCCTCCTCTAAGAGGCAGTCTCCCCACCTGGGAAGGCCTTGCAGAGGACCCCAGCAGCCAACGCAGGCACCCACGGTGCAGCTCTGGACCTTGAGTGCCAGCCTGTACCTGACCCCACTCCTTGTCCCCCAGTCACTGCAGAACAGCAGCTACAACCACTTTGCTGCCATTTACTACCTCCTGCTTGAGCGCCTCAAGGAGCAGCGGAGCACACAGCCACCTGTCCGCCCCGGGCCCACCAGGCAGCCCCGGCCCCGCAGCGCAGACCTCAGTAACTGCGAGGTGAGGGCAGGACTCCTTCCCAAGCCCAGCTCCTGGTTTTTTGCCTTGGATTGTGTCCTCTGTGCTGTGAATCCCTTGCTTGGACATGGGAATGAGACTCAGAGCCCCTTGCCCCCTGGCTCTCCCACGTTCGGCAGCTGGCTGTGGGCTGCCAGGCAATGACGAGATGCCAACTGCTCTACTGTGGGTGGGGCACTGCCCAGCACCACTGGTTTCTTGCTCATCCCTGGTGCTGGCATCTTGGCACTTGCTCCTGGTCACCTGCACATGCGTGTGACCTTGGAGAGGAAGGGGTCCTGAACCATTTAGCAGTCTTGGTGCCAGCTCCGTCTTTCCCCTTCTCTTGACCCCAGGTGCCTCAGGAAGGCCGCCCGGGTGACCCTTTCCGATCCTGCCTACTGTGCCCACAGCCCCAGGCCTTGGCACAGTCTGTCCTGCAGGCCGAGATGGATTGTGACCTCCAAAGCTCCCTGCAGGTGTGTGAGTGCCCACAGTCATGCTCAGGGCAGGCTGGCATCCTTCCTAGAGGCTGTGCCCACCACCCCGGCCATGCTTGTGCTCACAGAGCCCAATCAGTCACTGTGTCTGTCCCTCCCTGCAGCCCTTGTTCTTCCCAGTGGATGCCAACTGCAATGGAATGTTCCAGCACCGCCCCATCTCCCCCAGCAGCCTTCTGGACACGGCCATCAGCGAGGAGGCCAGGCTGGGTCCTGGCCTGGAGGAGGAGCAGGAGGCCCAGGATCCCCTGCCGGGCAGCACAGGCCGGAGGCACACCCTGGCTGAGGTCTCCACCTACTTCTCCCCAGTCACCCCTCCCTGTAAGTGTCCCAAGGACCTGCCACCCTCCCTCCTGTACAGTTCTCAGAACTGCCTGTTGGTTTTAGTCCCAGGACCTCATGAGTCGACTTCAGACGTGCATGCTCATTTGGTGGCCAGGAGGGCAGTGCTTGGCCCAAGCCTCCTCTGTTTTGGGTCTGAGCCTCTCGATAACCTGCCCTCCTGCATGTGCACCAGGACCTTGCCTGGGAGGCCTTTGTGCTCTGGTGGTCGGGAGCTGTCCAGGGACACCCTTTTCCTATCCAGGCGAGGGTACAGCTGGGAAAGGCCAAGCTGTCTGTCCTCACCAGGGGGCCAGATGCTCAGTGGCCTGTCCCTTTTCCCTAGCACTCGATGCCTCTATCTGTGGCTAGAGAGGCAGGGTGTCCCGTCCCTCACCAACACCCTACTCTGCCTGCAGGTATAGTCGTCTCCTCTTCCTCCGCTGCGGCCACTGCCTCAGAAGGAACCAGCTCTGACAGCTGTCTGACCTTCTCTGCAGGCGAAGGTCCCGTTGGGCTTGGCAGCAGCCTGGCCACCCAGGGGCTGCTGGGCACCTGCTCCCCAGTCAGATTGGCCTCGCCATTTCTTGGGTCACAGTCTGCCACCCCTGTGCTGCAGGCTCAGGGTGGCCTGGGCAGAGCGGTCCTGCTCCCTGTCAGCTTCCAGGAGGGACGGAGGGCATCAGACACCTCACTGACTCAAGGTGAGGCCCCTAGGTGCACTTCCTCCTTCACCAGGAACACTCCCGTCCCTAGAGGATGCCTCTGTCCCCAGTGGCAGATGGCTTTCCCGCTTCTTGCCTGGTGTGGGGAGACCAGCGGTGCTTTTGGGCAGGCTAGAGGTGCCATCCCAGCTCTGGGCACCCTGGTCTCCCTAGGTGGACTCAAACCTGGATATGGCAGATGACCTCTGTTGGCTACTTCTGAGAGCTGGGGACATCTATCTGTACTGGCAGCAGCTACTGACTTGCAGGAGGGTCAGGGTCAGGGAGGGACCCTGAAAGCAGCAGCCCAGCACCCCTGCTGCCTGGGTTCCACCAGGCCACCCCAGCACTCTGTGCCCACGGGGGCCCTGGAGCCCGAGGGTCCTAGGGCTGCCCGTGCCTGTGTTCCCTAGAGCGTCTGTCCAGGCATTGCCCCATCTCAGGATGGCGAGTGAGAGTCAGCCTCCCCTGCAGGAAACATGACAGTCCAATGGCCGTGCCACTGCCCGTCCTTCCTGCCCCTTCCAGGGCTTGGAAGGTCCAGAGCCAGGAGCCAGAGTCCATCATCCCTTGTGTTGTCTCTCCCAGGGCTCAAGGCCTTCCGGCAGCAGCTGAGGAAGAATGCAAGGACCAAGGGGCTCCTGGGGCTGAACAAGATCAAGGGGCTGGCTCGCCAGGTGTGCCAGTCCTCCTCCAGCCGGGCCTCCCGGGGCGGCCTAGGCACCTTGCACACCCCCATCCAGAGCCCAGGCCTGCAGGGCAGTGGCGCCAGTGGCCGGGAGGGCAGGAACCTGCTGGAGGAGGTGCTGCAGCAGCAGAGGTAGGCCCCGCACTTGGTGCTTCCTGGTGAAGGGCCCTGCTTACGGCCAGGGGTCCCTTTCTTGTGTGCTGGGTCATGCGCCTTCTGCCTCAGGGCCACAGGGTCTCTGCAGCTTGGGGCCTTGCTCTCCATGGATGATGGTGGAGGGGGCAATGAGGGGTCTGCTGGTCACCTGTGAGTGGGTGAAGGGCAGCAGTGAGTGGAACTGGCCTGTTGGTGGGCATCTCTGAGGGTGGATAGAAGCCTGGTGGAGAACGTGGCTCAGGGTTTGTCCTGCATCGCTCAGCTTGGCCACCCAGCCAGCAGCTCTGCAGGGCGAGCTGACCAACCTGGGCAGTGCAGAAACCTGAGAGCCTCTGAGCAGAGCTGGTGGGGTGACCTGTCCCCTCCCTGTTCTCCGTTCCCCTAGGCTGCTCCAGTTACAGCACCACCCAGCCGCCCTGCCCAGCTGCCCGCAGGCACCACCACTGCCCGCCTCCTATGTGCTCGCCCCCTGTGACGGCCTCCTTGCGTCGGGGCTCCCGCTGCTGCCTGCCCCGCTCTTCCAGGCCGGTGTGTCCCCCGTGGTGTCAGCTGCACAGCTTCTGGGCGCCCAGCTGCACATCAGCACCAGCCCGGCAGCCCTCCCCACGGGGTCCCCACCACTGTCCCTCACCAGACTAGCCCCAGGTTGTGACCCTGCTGGGCTGCCGCAGGGGGATTGCGAGATGGAAGACCTGACCTCTGGCCAGCGGGGGACGTTTGTCCTGGTGCAGTGAGGGCAGCCCCACTGCGTTCGCCATGGCCGCTGACTTGTCAAGCAATAACTTCAGAGTATGTGAAGACATTTTGGACTCAAAGCCAAGAACTTTTTAGAAGCGAAACAAGCAATACGTTAGGTGTATGGGCTTTTTAGTTTATTTTTTGTTTGGTTGTTATTTTTTTCTTGCACTGAGTGACCTCAACTAGGAGTAGGGACTGGAAACTTTTTGAAGAAAAATAATAATCGAGGAGGGAGTGTGGTGGGGGCGGGTGGGAAGGGGCGAGGGGCGGGAACCTGGCTGCCTCCCTGACTGCGACAGGCGCATTCTGCTCCCCCACGCGAGGTGGCGTCCATGTTGGCTTTAGCTCTAGCTCCACTTCTTGAAACGTTCATGCTGTAACGAAAACTGTGAACTTGCTGCTTCGCGCATCAGTTTAGAACAGTCCTCTGGGTCCGCCAGGTGGTGGATCTCTCCCCAGCACCAGAGGCAGGTTACTCCAGAGGGACCGTCATGCGCTGCTCAAGGCAGCTCTGCAGGATCCTCTGGGGAGCCCCGAGGAAGGAGGGCCTGGGAGCGGGTGGCGCCCTGACCCAGAGCCCGGGCACCGCGAGGAGGCCGAGGTTTCTTCCTGCTGCGCATTCATTTCTGCTGCTAATTACTAAGTTGTTATGCATTTCATTATCAGGGTCCAACAGCAATGCCTCACCTGGGGGAGGTGGTCAGGGTCGGGCCCTGGGAAGTGGACGCGGGCTTGCTGCCGGCCGCTTCCCCTGGCATCGGCCCCGGGCTGTGCACTCTCATCTGGCTTTTGTTCGCGGAAGGTGAAACGGGAAACTTGGGTCAGTGTTTGTAAAGCGTTCTTTTTTTAAGCAGATACTGTATGTGTATATAATAGGAGACAATAGACACTACTTATTTTTTATATTTTGTACTACACTTTTGTGTTCCTGGTTTGAACCTCTTGGGCACATTGAGAAGCATCCCCCAGCACCAGGTTGTGTTGAGGAAGGGGCCACGGCTGGAGCTGGCGGAGGAGGAGTGGCCTGGTCTGACCGGCGCAGCTGCCCTCAGCAGGCGAACCCAGCGTTCAGCCAGCCAGAAGCCTCCCTGGGACAGGGATCCATGTCCCTTGCCCTGTGCAGTTCCCCTCCCTGACCAGGTGCCTTCAGCCTGGTGGCTTGCAACCCAGTGTTACGGAGGTCAGAGGTCATCCTGAAGGGGACAGTGGGTTTTTTTAAAAGCCAAAGATTGACCGAGCTACTTGAGGGTCACGGAGGCCGGTGCGCCTCAGTGCGAGGTGTGGCGTGTGACCCTGCCCACCAGCCGCCTGGCCTGTCTCCCTGCCTGTGTCTGCTGCTGCTGCCACTTGCTGTGGCTTTTTCAGTGACTGCGGAGGACTGTCCTTGGGGGGGCGGACCTGGTGCCTGGCCGCAGAGAAAACACCAAAGTCTCCCTCCTGCCTGCGCCTGGCGCAGCCTGGGCCTCCCACGGCTCCCGTCCCAGCGCCACCGATCAAAGGCATCCGTACCGCTGTGTTCTCTCTGAAGCAACGACAAGCACTTTACTTTCATAGCGTATTTAGTTTTTCTTGTGCTGTAGACCCTCTGGGAGGAAGGCCAAGTCGCGTTTCCGTTTCTCGCTGTCTTAGGCGTGCCGTGCTTTCTAGATTTCTCAGCGGCGCTTCAGACTGTAACGCGACAGCCTGTTTAGACACTACGTGATCTGCTGGAGATGTATATAATTTTTTTTTTTTTTTTTTTTTACCATAACTGAATTGTTTCTTTCTTTTGTTAACGTGATAAATGTATGCCAAATGATTAGTTGACATATTTTTTTTAATTTAATATTTAAATAAACTATTTGGGGAACCCTTGCCCTCTCCCTTGCTGTCTCTCTGGGGACTTGCTCTTCCAGGCACTTCATGCAGAGGCCATGGCCTCCAGTTCACTGACATCTACAGAGAGGCCATGGTATCAGCAGAGCCTGTACCCTCACCAGGCAGAACCAAGGGCGTCTGGCCTCAGATAGGACCCCCTTGCAAGAGTGGCAGGTGGCCCAGTGGTGCGGGCTTCTCGAGCCCTTCCCAGCCACGGGCCTCCAGGTCGCTGAAGTAGCAGCAGGTCTCTGCAGTGGGCTCTTCCCACCCCTCAACTGTTCTCTGAATCCACTTACAAATCCAGGTGGGAAGAATCTCACAGCAAAACACTTCCTAGTCTCTGTCTTTACTACCTCCCAGCAACAGGGCAGTTATGGCCGCGTACACACACAAAGGGAGGTTCCTGTAGGGGAATTTCATCTTCACACACAGAGCCCCGTTCCGGCCGCTGGGAAGGCCACGGGAACACCACGCAGCAACTCGCAGGATGATGGCACCTGAGTGATCCAGCTCCTCTTCTGGTCCGAACTTGAAGAATGGAGAGCAGGTCTCAGAGAGATTCCCAAACAGGTTCCCGACTGCACTACACACGGACCAAAGGTAGAAGTGGCTCTGGTAGGACTTGACCAAATTGAGAGATGTCTGGTACACCTGTGATCCCCAGGGCCTGGGAGGCTGAGGCAGGAGGAGCGCAAGTTTAAAGCCAGCCTTGACAACTTAGGGAGGCCCTAAGGACTTAGTGAGGCCTATCTAAAAAAAAAAAAAAATTAAAAGAGCGCTGGGGATGTGGCTCAGTGGTTAGGCGGCCCTGGGTTCAATCCCTGTACCAAAACAAAAGAGGGATCTTCAAGTGCAGGTGCCCAGCACATGGACAGCAGTGTCCACAAAGAGCCACGCCACAGTGGGAGCCAAGGTCAAGCATCCGACCTGCACCTTTGCATAGTGAGGTCCCAGTGCAAACACAGCCATAAGGGAATCAGAGACCAGGGTTTGAGTCCCTGCTCTCCACCTCCCCCCACTTTTTAATTTTTTAATCATAAGTGATAAACTATTATCTGGAGTTGTCAGACTTGTTTTTGGAAGATGCAGCATCCTATTACTATAATGTGAAAGAGTGTTTGTAGTGAACATATAAGTCCAAAAATGTACCATACTGCTTTGACATATTCCAAGGGTTAAAACCATTTAAGTCATTATCTGTTTAGCAAGCCATGCAGGATCCACAAGATCATTTCCGCTCTCTTGAATATCTTGAATGTGGCAATGGAACTTCAGAAGGTCTAAACTGTCATTACTTTTTTGCCAAATGCTCATCAAGTGCTTTTTAACTTTCTCCCAATCCCATTGAGAAGTGTTACATTTTGCTGCTGTAACACAAAACATATTTGTAGCCAGCATGGCAATGAAACTGCTGTTTGAATTTGAGAGCAGCAAGTTCTTTTGCTATATTTATGACTGTAGCTTCCAGGACATTGAATTTAGTTTCTATCTTGTCATTAATATTTACCTGATTCTGTAGAGTTTTGGAAGTATTCTGAGCCAAATCATTAAGAAAATGAGCATTTTTGATACTTTTGAAAAAGTCTACAGTGGATGTCATGCCAGAGACCAAAACAAATATTAAAGCGACCACTTCAAATACAAGACCAAGAGCACGCAGGGTCTGTTGAACCGGGCATGCATCTGTTGTAGGACTGAACTCCAGGCTCAGAATACCAAGGCATCTGAAATGTCAGCTGGGATCATACCAAAGGAGGGCTGGCACAACAGGCACCTCCTGTCCCTTATTATACCTAGCAATGCAATTAGTCAGGTTGCAAGTCACATGGTATTTGTTTCCTGCCTGTTTCCTTTTATATTCCTAGAAATTAAGACCTAAGGAGACTCTACACAGGCCCGCAGGCCAGAACAGGGACTGCTCTATAGCTCTTGTCCACAAGTTTAGCTTTGGTGTTACTGGTATATTTGGTAAGATCTAAGGCAGTTATCAAATGCCACAGATCTTTTGTATGCCACCATCACTGAAGATCAAAATATCACTAAGAAATTCTCTAGGAGTCATAAATTTTTGACATGGGTGCCTCTTATCAAATCTATGAGATCAGTCTAAAATAAAACAAATCCACATTGCCAGGGACATAATGTCCCACTGGCATAATATTGGCACACTCCACCCAGTTAGGAAAGGCACCCGATTCTGTTGTATCATTAGGTCAATAAGGTATTGGTGGGAAACACAGTTATGTCATTGGGAAATCCCATTTTTCTAATTGTCTGGAAATTTTTTTTAAGTCCCGGGGGCCAGTGATATTGGCTACCCTGGGTCCCCCATGTGCTGTCTTTATCTCTTGGACCACTTTTAGATAGCCAGTACTTTCACTGTGGAACCAACATAGAGGTGGACTCCCACTACAACTAGTGTAATTAAATCCAGTTGTATGAACAGGGGTAATAGTTTTATCTGAAAACTTCCCACCATGTGTATATCATTAGTAAATTCTGGAGTGGATTCTCCAGTCCACACAGCTGCACTAAAGGTGATCTGGGTTATAAGTTCAATAAGTTTCCCCGTGAGCCCGACTTACCTAACAGCTCAATAAAGCCAGCACAGCCATAGAGACGGTGGCTGGAGGTTTAATACCTCCTGCTGGTGGGCCTCTCTTCAGGATCTGCGGTTGTGGGCGGTCTTGCATTCTGGTCTGCCGAGTCTTTGCACCCTTCCTCTTTTGCCTCAGCATCCATTCCCGGCGAAAGTCGGGGCCAACACCGCTGGCGCGAGTTGCAGTTGTTTGGACTGTGGCTGCAGATCCTGCGTGGTGGTGAGGCGGCACGTTTGGGGACCCGGAGAGATGAACTGCACCTTCTGGAAAGACACAAGGGGACTGCCACTGGTCTGTTCCACTCCATCATCCTGCTTGTACATCTCCCCACCAGACTGGGCCTGATGGGCCCGGCCTAGTGGGAACCACATGTCACTCAGTGGCAGTGTGACCCTCAGCATCAATTAAAAAGTTTAGAACCAAGAGAGCATGATTTAAGCAACTCTGTGGGTTCTATCTCCCCTTTGGTTTTTGTAATTGTAACTTAAGGGATCAGCGAGTCCACTCTGCAATGGCCTGGTCTTGGAGATTATAAGGAATATGATATTGATCACAAAACTGTGGAAAAGACCTGGTGTAAGCGGGAGCATTATCAGTTTTAACCAGCGGATGGCCCAGGACTGCAAAAACAGCTCAACGGGGAGAAACGACTTGGTGGCATTTTCTCCTGTTCAAGTGGTGGCAAAAATGAAGAGAGGACACGTGTCCATAGTAGCATGACATGACATGGTCCCCAAATCCAGGATGTGAGTCATGTCCACCCACCACAGCTGGTTTGGCTGAAGACCACAGAGATCGACCTCGTAGGTAACACTGGAGTGTGTACGACATAGTGAGGACACTGGCCAACGATGATGAGCTTGTCCTTGGGTGACGTGGAACCCCTTGTGTAGGCTGAGTGCATCTCGATGATGGGAAGTGAGAGAGGCTCGCACAGTCGCGAGGAGACAGCTGCTGACAGGCCGCAACAGGACCACCCGCCAGAGCGCTGCCTGTGGGCTGGAAGGCTGGACTGAGCTCTGGTGTGTCCGACGAAGCAGGGACGCTGTTGCGCTGGAATTGTTTTGGTAGGGTGTGAAACAAGTGGAACAGCTCTTCTGACTGTCGGTCCAGTGGAGGCCGCTTCAATGTGCACGGCAGCTCCTACCGCCAAGGCACCGACACGCTGGGCATCGACCGGCTCATCAGCAAAGTGGAGCAAGGCACCCGCCAGAGCTTGAGGTTCTGCTCGCTGTGCAGAGTGTGGGGCTTTGCACCACTTGGGTGTGCGCAAGGCTACAGTAACCAGCCTCTCCTCAGCTGGAGCCGTCTGAGAACACGGTAACAATTCCTGGGAAAGTGAATGGAGTTCTGGTAGCAAACTGAGTGATCTTATTAGGAGGATAGCGATTTTCCACTTGGCCAGGAAAATCAGCAAAAGTCACCTGCCAAGCATGTGAGGATTGCCAAAGCCAATGCTGTGTTGAACTGGAAAGGGCACCACAGTGGATGCAGACTTGGCTCCCACCAATTGTGTGGTTCAACGGCTGCCTTTAATAGTCAGCTGAGCAGCGAGATCAGGAAACAGGGTTAACGATTTTGGAGAGGGAGCACGGTGGAGCCATTTGATAACTCCTGAAGATGGATGGCCCCGTAGGGATGAGAAGCGGGAAATTCCAACACGTGCACAGGGTCCTGTGGATGAATCCTGGCGAGGCGTGCAATCGAGGGCCATGCCAGCCTTCACTAGTGCAGCCCTTGCTCTGGAGCGAGCTGTCGAGGAGAGGCTGGAGAGGGATCTCCCCTTGAGATGTCAGATGAAGAGCTCGAGTCCGCAGTAGATAACTGTAAACTGGGCTTTAACCAGTTAATATCTCTCGGTGACTTTTGAAAATAAATACAAGTATGTAAAACATCAGTATTAATTTGTAAATTTTGTGGATGAATTATACGTCCTTCAATTAAACTACCCAAATACTGAAAAGGAGAGCTTTTTGTAGCTTTCCAGATGCAAAAGCCCACTGTGGTGAGAGATGTTACCAAATATGCAAAACACTTTAAAAGTATATCTGAATTAGAATGTGCCAAAAGTATGTCATCCATGTAATGAATAATACACACATCAGGATATTGCTCCCATGTGGGAGCAACTGCTTGGGCTACAAAAGTCTGGCTTAAAGCAGGACTGTAAGCCTTTCCCTGTGGCAAAACCTTCCAGCAATATCTTCTAACTGACTCTTTAAAGCTAATGGCTGGCACACTAAATGCAAAGCACTTGCAATCAGCTAGGTGTAAATGTATGATGAGGAAGCAGTTCTTTAGGTCTATTATTATTAAATGCTAATCAAAGGGGACAGCGGAGGAGAAGGAAGCCTAGGCTGTTGAGCACCTGTTAATTCCATTGTTCGATTAATTGCTTGGAGGTCTTGTAACAATCCCCATTTACCAGATTTTTTTCTTAATTACAAAAACAGAAGTATCCATGGACTAAAAGTAGATTCAATATGACCAGCTTGAAATTGTTCCTGGACTAGCATGTGAGCCACTTAAAGCTTTTCCCCAAGGAAGGGCTATTGACCAACCCAGATAGGGTCATCTGATAGCCCATTAATTTTACCTGCTGTCCTTTGGGGAAGAGATCAAGGCCCTACTGAAAAGATGGTTAGGTGTGTATCCTGATCCATGCTGTCCTTGTTGAGAGGATTGTGCCACAGGCAAACACCTTCCTTGATGATCTCTTCCTACCCCTAAGTGTGGATAAACCCTTGGTTAAGCATTTGAGAAGTAACCACTGAACTCGGACTTACTGATAAGAACCCTGTATTGCTCAGTACATCATGGCCCCACAAGTTTACTGGCAAATTCTCAAGGACATAACCCTTGAAAAGTCCCTTATTACCTTCTAAGTCTTCCCACTGAAGACACTTGGCACTCTGCACAGATTGAACTATATGACCCATGCTTCTAAATCAGCAGAGGCCCTGTGCAAGGACCAGCGTTTAGGCCAGTGCACGGTAGATAAAGCAGATGCATTTGCTATGAGGTCTAAGACACCTTGAAAAATCTTTCCATTTATTTTAATTTTCAGTTGAGGTCACTCTTGTTTAACTAACTGAACCCAGCAAACCTGTCTAATGACAGCAAACCTTTATCACCTCTGGGGTCATTTGACAGAATTTTTCCTGTTGAATGATAAGACAAAAGGAGAATTTGAGCAATATTATTTTCTGGAAGTATTTGAACAATAGAACTGTTGGTCCGAGCCATATTTTCCCTGTAAAATCTGGATCTCTCACTCCTGGTTAATACTTGAAATCCCTTCATAGATAAATTACTCTATCCCAATATAAGTCCCAAGGTGCCAGAGGGCAAAGGGCTGTAAACACCAGTATGAGTAGCTGGAGCCCCATTTGGGGGGTTAACACTCCTCTGGTGGTGGGAAGGAGTTCTCATCCTACACTCCCTGGTGTAGCCCCGTAGAGGTCCTGGCTGGTGGGACACAGGATTGACTGAATTGTATGCCTGCTCTGGAGCAAGCAGCAGCACCTGCACTCTATAGAAGGGCCAGGGAAGGCCCTGTCTCCTGTTTCCCAACTGAGGAGGTAAAAACTGTCTGTTCACATCCTTGAGTGATCTACACCCATTAGCCCAGTGTTTACCACAACAGCAGCATGAACACAGCCCTGGTTTATTCTTTCAACCAGGCAACTGCCAACAGTCCCTGGCCAAGTGACCAGGCTTGCCACAGTTAAAAACACCCTTTTGGAATTTTTATTTTTCCAGTCAGTCTGCAAAGCGTCTTTGAAGACCGTAGCCATTGTTACTCCCTGAACATATGCACTACCAATGTCAGCACAGAGATGGATGAAATCCCAAATCATTTCCTTTCTTCTATGAGGACAGATCACCTCCTGACAGATTTTGTTGGCATTTTCAAAAGCCAACTGTTTAACCAGGAAATTACTAGCTACTGGGTCCCCAATTATTCAGTTAATGGCTTGATACAATCATACCACAAAAATCTGCATAAAGCTCATCAGGACCCTGTAAAATTTTGCTGATGTCCACAGTTTTCTCTCCCTTATTTGGCAACTCTCCATGCCTTTTTAGCACACAGGTTTGTGTGTTGGTAAGTTTGTAAATAAATATTTAGCATATGAACCAAACCAGCATATTGTCCACTTGCAGTCAGCATTTCCAGAGTAATACTAACTCCATAGGCTCGATTCCTTTCAGCATTTCTACACTAAACTCCATCCACTTAGATTCCCACATCAGTAATCACCCCTGCTAAACGAGCTTTGGCTAGCATAATCCAATCATTAGTTGGTAAGACTTCTTGGCAAGAGTATCCACAGAACTTGTACAAAAGGAGCTGTGGATTATACATAGAGCATGCAGACTTAAGTTCTTTAGAGGTTTTATAAGAAATGGGTGCATGTGATTGGATTAGTGAACCAGGATTATTTGGGTCAGCTTGCTCAAAAATGGGATACACCCAAAGCTTCCAGTGCCTTCCCCAGTCACCCTTGCTGCCCAGAGACCCTCTTGTAGCAGCGATAACACTGCTGACTCCTATTTTAAATTTTGTGTTGGGTGTGGGTTGAGGCACGGGAGCAGAAGCAGTCATAGTCAGGTTAGGAAAATAATGAATCAGCTCCCTTTCCTCCTCCAATTCCTCTTCTCTGTCTTCTTTAAAAACCTCTGCCCTGGAGTGTGTCCATCGCAGCAGCCGCCTCCTCCAGTCCCTGCTGGTTCTCAGGAGGTAAGTGCTCTGGTGGGAGAGGCAGAGGTGCTGTGGGCAGAGGCCTGTTCACATTTAATGGTATTTTTAAAGCCAGAAATCATGTCAGAAGTTGACCATTTTACACTGTCATGAGATGGGTCAAGACAATCTTGTACTGATGGCCATACAGGGAAAGTAGCTACAGGTATCTGCCTCAGCTCTATACCTAGCATGTAGCTGTTCACCAAGTTTTTTCAAGTTTCTATATTCACTGTTCCCTCCTCAGAAAACCAGGGACAAGTTTCAGCAACACATTTAAAGGCTGTGATCACTGTGCCTTCTTTACGGGGCTGCCCTGTGGTTTAAGCATAGATCTAAGCATTGCAAGTAGAGGTCCCTCTCTCTGGACCCAGCATTTCCCATGTTTCACACTCGGCTGAAAATGTGCACTCCTCACATTTTAACTGATGCGCATCTTCAGGAGCGTCCTCCCATCTGAATCCAGTGAAGAAGTACCCCTGGATCTGGTCCCTGTTCGGGCGCCAACTACCTTGACCAGCATGGCCATTAATTCAGGAACTGGAGGGGAGACAGGGGATTAAGAAAAAACACAGACACACAGAGAGAAAGAGCTGGGGCCATGGGCTGCGGGCCCTGGCGAGGCTGGACTGAGCCAGCGCCAGCTCAGCACGTTTATTGTGTGGGTTTTGTCATCAGAAGGCTGTCTGTGAGAAGGCTCGAGCAGAGCAGGCAGTCTGAAGGATGCGGCAAAGCTCGCGAGACATCGAGCCCATCTCGTCATGCCCAGAATTCTCTACCCCCAGGAGCCGGCACCTGAATCCAAGGTTCGGACCTTAGAGCTGCGCCCCTTAGCACGGAGCCAGTCCGGGTCGGCGTTACCATAGCAACCGGGGCATCTGACCTGCACCTTTGCATAGTGAGGTCCCAGTGCAAACACAGCCATAAGGGAATCAGAGACCAGGGTTCAAGTCACTGCTCTTCCCAGTCATGGCTCAGGGGAGCTGGCTCAGCTGGCTCTCAGTCTCATGGCTGCTGCAGTCTGAGGAGACCACAGGTGGATGAGGCCAAGGAGAGTTGTTTGTTGTTGATGACACACTTTGGACACCAGGCAATCTCAAGCAAGACCTTGTCTCTGAACCTCACGACACATCTGACCTTCCAATTCTTGTCATGCTAAATGACAATTTGATGTATACATGTCTCGGTTCCCCAGTAGATGGTCCCTCCCTGGGGAACAAGTCGATCTTGTCACATCTTGTGGCACTGAGACTAGTCCTGCATGTGGTGGCCCCTGTGGGTTACGTGTTCCCCTGGTTCTTCTAAAACTTTTGATGTGTGTGAGGACAATGGGGCTCCCTGGAGTCTCAGGTGGGAAACTGGAGCTCCACTCAGGAGCTCACAGAAGCTGTGCAGGCCTACAGTTCTGCCCTGGGACAACCTGCTCAAATCCTTTCCCATCAGATGAGGAGGAGTCTCCATGGCCAGGGGAGTGGGTGAGTCCCCTGGTGTACCTGCCCCAGGGGTCTCTCCCCAGCCCTGCCCAGATCTTGCTTGGACACATTTCTGCAGGGTGCCAGCACCTCTCCCCAGGGTATTTGGCAAGGCGTGTGTGCTGGGGATGTGTTGGCTCCTGTCAGGGACTGGCAGAGCCCAGCCACGCTCTGGCGCACCCCTAACAGCATGCCTGAGCCGCAGAGCAAAGGGGTGCTCTGAGATTCTGAGGTTTTCTTTCTCCTAATCCTCTGGCAAAAGTCCAGGGATAGCCTGGAGTGGGCCCTCCTGCCAAGCAACCGGCTGCTTATGCCCTTTCTGTGCCTATGGGCCCAGCATGTGGAGCATTGTGGTGGCCAGGGACAGGACCTGAGTTGTCACCCACCAGGGTCTGTGTCCCCACCTGCATCTTTCTAGTCTGTAACCTGGGCAGATGATATGACTAGCTTGTTTTTAAGATGGTACACAACACTATGGTGTCTACACCTTAGAGTCGTGTGGACCCTAAGTCAACCCACCTATGGAATGTGTGGCACAGTGCCTAGCAGGCATTGAGCATTCCGTAAATACAGTGGTGTCCCTGAGTGTCCCCCCCAAGTATGGCACAGAATATCTACAAGGGGGAAAGAGCTGCCAGCCAACCAGGCTGCACCAGGCCTGCCACCATCTGAACTCCCGCTGAGCGTGCCAGCCCCTCTTGCAAGAGGGTGGAGGTTTCTGGAAGGCTCCACACCAGGTTTCCAGGGGTGTGCTTGCTCTTGGGACTCCTGTAGGCGCTGGGAGAAGAGAAGAGAAACTCTGAGGGCAGGCAGGGTGTGCGGTGAGGGTGTGGGGCAGTGGAAGGGCAGTGGAGGCGGAGGGAGGGAGCAACTCAGTCTAGCATCTCAGTCCAGCTAGTTATCATTTATGCTTCAAATGGGATTCCTGTGAAAAACCAAAAGGATCTAAAAATGCTCGGGCAGCCAGGAGCTCTGGCTCCTTCTGCTGCGTCTTCTGACAGCTCTGTGGTGGGAGGGAACCTGCCTCCCAGCAGGGTTCAGGGGTTTTCTTTGAACCTGAGGGGAATGGGACATTTCTTCAACCACCAAGTGTGCCCACCTCCCGCCTCCAGGAGGGGTGAAAAGTTCAGAACCCTGTTCCAGGGGGAGGTGTGAAGACCAAGGCCACAGAAGATGCGGATCTGCGGAGGAGAATCCCCAGAGCAGAGCAGCATGACCGAGTAATGGCCGAGCTGCACCCAAGGCCCCTACTCTAAGTGTGAAGTTCCAGGAGTTTTGGCACAGGTTGGAGCTGTGTGACCTCCAGTTGGCATGTGGAGCGTTTCTGTCCCAGGGCCCCCTTTGCCACAACTTTGCACTGGGGACCTGCTTCCCGTCACTGTGGGCTGGTTTGCATTTCTAGAGCTTCTTCCTACAAGTGGGATCAGGCAGCGGACACTTTGTGGCTTCCTGCACTCAGCCTAGCCCAGTGGAGATCATCGCGGCCCTGCCTCTCCCGTGCCTTCCTCTCCGTGTGTGTCACAGTTTGTTTATCCGTTCACCTGGTGATGGGCATCTGGCTGCTTCTAGCCTGCAGCTGGATGGACGTGCTGCTATGAACATCGGCCTGCCGGTCCCCTGAGGGGCAGCATCTGGATCGTGTGTGGGGACAGCTGTGAGGCTGTAACTCAGGCAGCCCACCAGGTCCCACGAGCCCCCATCTTGCCCACACTTGGCCTTGTCCATGTCCAGCCACTCTGATCACCTGCAGGACATCTAATTGTGAGTGAAGTTTGCATTTTCCTTTGATTGCTGCTCTTTAATGTCTTCTAAGGGGCTATTAGCCATTCTGTTCATCAAGTTATTTAAGATAGTTTGCTGGTTTTGGTGTGTGTCATGCTGGGATCATCTGGGGCCTCACGTGGGCTGAGCACGTGTCCTGCCACGGAGCCGTGCTGGCCCTCATCAGCCTCCGGGGGCAGTTTGATGTGCGAGATGGAACCGCAGGATTCCTCATGCGCTCCCCTGAGGACTCTTACCTGGCACGTATTTCTCTCAATCTGTGACTTGCCTTTCACTTGAAGAGTTGAAGGTTTTAATAAATTTACCTTATGAATTTCATGACTTCTAACATCATTTTGTTCTTTATTCAGTGCTTTTTTGTGTGTTTTCTCAGAAATCCGTGTCTGTGCCAGTGTTCTGAGTCATTTCTACTTTTCTAGGTCCTCTGTATTTCGTAGAACTCTTACATTTGATCGGTCAATTCTACAAATCGATCTGAGTGTACGTGTTTCTGTAGAGCTCTGTTATGTCTGCTGTGAGTGCTTGATGCAATCCATCCCTGAAGGCCCGTGGGGCTGAAGTTACTTTGTTTAGACTCCATAGACTTCAGTCTAGAGCTACTCAGATTTTCTGTTTCATTTTTTAGTGAACTTTGGGATTCGTGGGGGCAGGTCATGGGCCTCACCAGCTCTAGCTGTGTTTCGTAGAATGAAGTTCCTATGTCTGTTTGTATAAGGATGTTGGTGGAATTGAAGACCACCGACTGACGTGCCTGCCCTGGTGGGCGGAGCACAGAAAAAGGCTTCCTGAGGATGAGGGCGTTCACCTTCCCACAAGTCCTGAGCCTGGCCTGGAGGCGGCCAGGTTCCCTGCAGGACTCTGCCTGTCCACTCAGGGTTTCCAGAGCCCCCGGCTGGGGTGGAGCCTGGTGGAGCGGCAGGGCTGCTCTGGTCCCATTGCTTCTGCCTGCTGGGGAATAAGAGCAGCAGGTGCCCCGTGTGTCCAGGGACACAGTGAGGGCAGGCCCAGGAGAGCGTGGTGTGGGGACACCGGGAACAAGGGCTGCTGCTGTTGTCAAGGCGAAGCTTGCCCTGTGACATGCAGCCCACTCGGGCCAGCATGTACTTCAGTTCCTGCCGGGAGGGCAGGGCCTAGCGGTTTCAGCCCAGGGACGACAGGGCCTGGTTCCCGTTTCACACAACCCTGAAGAGAAAGTGGGAGAGAGAAGGCATCTTGGGCAGGGCCGGCCGCCAGCATGGGAAGAGGGCAGCCTGCCCATGTGTGCTGACCATCAGCCTCTGAGGTTTGGACCCTCCAAGGCCATAGCAGGGCCAGCATGCCCTCATGCCAGTCCTGACCCAGGCCCCCTTGGTACCAAGCAGGCTGACAAGGGGCCTCCCTGGGTAGAGGCTGCTGTTCCAGCTTTAGTGGGGGAGGGCCAGAGGGCCTGGTGTCCTGCTGGCCGCCACCCTGGGAGCCCTCTAGACGCCTGGGGCTCCCGGGCACTGCCCACCCCCTCCAGTGCCTGGAGCTGCAGGCAGGCTGTGCTGTGGCATTTCAGGCGGGCGAGCCTAAGACATTTAATGTGTGAGTTCCCTCTCGGCATGGGTGTAATTAATTTTCCTGAAATAGGCAAGAAGGCCCAATAGTTCTGCCCGTCTGAGTCAGGCAGTGATTGCTGCCTGTTGTGGGCATGGCGTGCCACCCACCACTCGGAATTCAGAATGCCCTGGGCTCAGTTGGGGTGGCATGATACTCAGGAAGCACTGCCCTGCACAGAGAACCTGCCTGGAGGCCTGGGGCCAGGGGCCATGTGCAGATCCTAGGTGTGGGTGGCCACCAAGGTCACAGGGACGGTCCCAAGGCTGGTGGGGGGAGGGATCCCAGGAAAGCTTGTGGGGCAGCTAGTGCTACCCTTTGTGAGTGGAGTCCAAAGCCAGACCCCAAGGGGAGGCGCCACACCCCAGCAATGCCATCCCGTCAGGAGAAAAACCCAGGCCTGCTGTGACCCCTATAGTCAGGGCCGGTGGGCAGAGTGGGAGGGGCAAGGCAGATCCTGTGGGAGGCCCCTCTGTCCCATGCTGTGGGTCCCCTGTCACCTTCCCTGGGCCTCCACCCAGGAGCGGAGCTGGGAGAGGGGGTGGCCCCGTGCAGAGTCGCAGTGGCAGCCTGTCCCCGGCACGTTGGCAGAGGCGGCCCGGGGCTGCTCAGGAGTGTGGGTGCACCACGGAGTCGTCTCCCATCGGGGATCCCAGTCCCCGGGGTTGCCAAGCCTCACCCACAGGAGCCCCCACGCCAGCTTGTCCTGGGCCTCCTGCCCCCTTCCCAGCCCAGCAACTGCCCTCCCACTCCTCCCAAAGCCACGCCCTCAGAAGCCCCCCAAGAGTGGTCACCGTGGCCCTGTGCTGAGGCCGCTGTGCCTGGTCCGCACGGTCCACCCCAGCTCTCACGGCAGCCCCACAGTGTCCAGGTCAGGAAGCAGCCCAGCAGCACCGTGACTGGGCCAGCATCGCCTTGGGCCCAGGGTGGCTGGCGGGGGTTGAGGCCAGGGCACAGTGTTAGCAGGGGCTGGAGCACCTGCCATCTCCGGCTGCAGGACCCACTCTCAGACCTGGGCAAGCGTGGGGACCTTCCTCGGCTGGAGCCAGGAGTGGTCTCGAGGTGGGGACCGGCTGGGCTGCGTCTTCTCACCTCCTGTGCTCTGGTGTCCTCTTCCCAGCCGGAGGTGAGGCCTCGCCTGTGGGTGTGACTGGTCCTCACAAGGTTTCATAGGGGGAAACAGGTCACAGAGTTCAGCCGGGGTCCGGCTGGCCCGGTGGCCACAATGGAGCCTGGGTGGAAGGGGGTCCTCCGTTCCTTGCCTGAGTTGGAGGTTCTGGGGCCCAGGGCTCTGGCCGACACCCCAACCCCCTGTGTTATCTCCCCCAACACCCTGCCAGCCCATTTTACAGAGGGCAGAACCCAGGCCTATGGACAGTAAAGGACTGGGTGTGGCCAACCCTGCTGCCCACCTCCGTGCTGTGCAGGAGGCTGGAGGTCTGGCCCTGTCCACAGAGCCCCCCAAGTTCCTGCTGCTTCTGCATGTGGAGCCCCCCATGCCCATGTACAGCGGGAGAGGAGCAGGCCTCAGCCTCAGTATTAGAATGCTGCTCATACTTTCTAAGGAGTGAGTTAGGGTCTGCACTGTGTCCCCAGAACAAGATGTGCAGTTCCTAGCCCTGAAACATGACTCATCTGGAACTGGGGCCATTGTGGGCGTAATTAGGTGAGTTAAGATGGGGCCACACTGGCCCAGTGGGGTGGATCCCCAAGTCCAATATGACTGGTGTCCTTATGGGAAGATGCATGTGCAAACCAGAGGTCATGGGATGGTGGAGGCAGGGACTCGGGGCCAGGCCACTGCAAGCCGGGGATCCAGGGGTCACTGGAAGCTGGAAAGGAAGAACACAACCGAGAAGGCTATCTCCTGGGGCCCAGCGGGAGCACACTGCCCACACCGAGGGCCAGACCTCTGCCCAGCTGGGAGAATGGATTCCTGTCGTTGCAGGCCTTGGTTGGTGGCGATTTGATACACCAGCCCAGGAAACTCCCTCAGAGGCCCAAACACGCAGGCTCCCACGTACGAAGGATCAAGGACCCAACACTGGGCCTTGGGGTCTGCTGGTGAAGGACACGAGCAGCCCCAGACGTCAGTGACTGCAGCCCCCTTTCTGGTTTCCGAGGCTTGGGGTTGTCCTCTGCTTTCCTGGCCACTCCCTGCTCCAGGGTCCCTGCTTGTCAAGAGGAATGACCGTCCAGCCCAGGGCTGTCATATTTCTGCTCTGACACAGGCTCTGCTTCGGAAGAGGCCTCTTTAAGCAGCACACCTTTCTCAGCGGGTGGACGGCCACAGGGCTCTCTGTGGGCCTCCAGGTCACAGGCACGGATCAGCCACTGTCCAACCCCCTTCCTTGCCCATCTGCTTCTTCTTCTTGGGTGGACGCCACAGCCTTGGAATTGACCACCTCCCGTCACTCTGCAGACAGGGGCCCTAGGGCAGCAGGAAGTGTCACTGAGTGCTTCCCAGGGTGGGGGTGGGGCTGGGCCATCCCAGTCATCAAAGGCTGACCCACGTGGAGGCCAGGCGGTCTGTTCCTGCTTCACCCCAACAGTGGTCTCCATCTTGCTCCTGCAGTTGGATAAACAGAACTGGCCACCTGGGAAGCCCCAGCTCATTCCTGGAAATGGCTCCTTCCTGAGAAGAAGTGTCCAAGGCTTGCTGAGACCTCCGGGCCCTGTTGGAGCTGCGGGGGAGAAGAGGCAGCCTGATTCCGAGGCAGGGGCTCAGGGTAAGCAGGGCTGCTCCTGCCAGTGCAGGGACAGGGGCAAAGCCTAGCAGCAGGACAGTTCCCCTGGAGGACAAGTCCCAGAGAGGGGGCCGCGGAGACAGCCCAGGAGGGCAGTGTGTGGTAGGAGCCTGCACAGGAGATGCCTCTCAGTCGCCTGGGGAGCCTGGCAGGGGCGGGGTGTGGGCAGCTCTATTCAGGGCCAGCGAGTCCCCAGCAGCTGGGTGTGGGGCTGTGGCAGGGGCATAGAGGTATTCAGCTCATGCGTGGCCCTCTGTGCACTGATCCTGAGCCGCAGAACCTGCCCCCAGGCTCTGGGACCCTGAGCTGCAGAACCCGTCCTCCAGCCTCCTGAGCTCTGAGCCCCCATCCTCCGGGATCCTGAGCCGCGGAGCCCCGCTCCCCACAGCTCCGTGCCCTCTCCCTGGGCAGCTGGTCTGGAGGAAGCCTCTCGGCTGCGGCCCCTCCCTCCTCCTTCCTGCCTGGGGCGGTGCAGTCAGTGGTGGCCCCCAGAGGCCACTCTAGAGGCCCCCGCACAGCCATTCCCTTGTCTCCCCCTCTCTGGGGTCAGTGGCTCCCTCCTGACCTTGTGTTGAGAAAGGTCAGCTTCATGGAACCTCCTGCGCCCCAGGTCACCAGGCTGCCTGAGCCTCCTGCACAAGCCTGTCCCAGCTGCTGGGCCCAGAGAGAGGTCTGCCCTGGGCAGAGGACAGGCAGCCTCCATCCTGGGATGGGACACGGAGGCCCTGGGAGGAAAACAGCTCTCCAAGCCGGTGGGGACCGTCCAGGCACCCAGGATGAAGAGGTGGCAGATGGGCCAACAGTGTCCCTGACCACCTTGACCAACACCCTGGGCACACGTGGACCCTGCTGAGGGTCCCGGGGTGGCAGGTGGCCAGGGTTGTCCTCAGCACAGTGCCCGCTTCCAGGCCCTCACCCTGCACTAGCAGCCAGTGGGCCCCGCTCTGCAGAGAGGCTGCCCCGGTCCCGGGGAGGCCGCTCGTCCGCGTTCTCATGTGGTCGTGGCCGTGGGGGAGGGGCCTGGGCTGCGAGAAGCACCCTGTTGTAACCGGGGTCTGGCCGACTTGGCCAGCAGACGTGGGTGGTGCTTGGTTGCACCCAAACCTGGAGCCCCAGGGCGCCGTCTGCAGAGCAGCTCCGCTCGAGAGCCTGGCAATGACTGCGGGGCTGCCCCGCAGCCAGAGGGGCCTTGCCCAGCCGGCTGGGCCTGGGTCCCTGCTGCGCATCTGACGACCCTCCACTGAGGTCTGCAGTCAGCAGGCACCGCAGCCCTGGCCAGCTACAGGGCACAGATGAGGGACTGAACCCAGTGTAGCCTGTGGAACATGGAAGAGAGAGCAGTGCACCCCCAGTTCCTTGGGGCTCCCCCCAGACTGTCCTGACCCCTGGAGCCTGGATGGCCACTGGACTGGAAGGGCGTCACCCAGAGCAGCCCTGGGTGTGGCCACCAGCTGTGTGAACCTGGTTGTGCAGCATGGAGTGAAATCTGCCTGCGGCTCCAACTGGGGCAGTTGGATGCCAGTCTAGAGAAGCCCACCATTCTGTGCCTGTGTCGCGGAGGAAGCTGAGGCTCAGGCGTGGGGAGACTCAGAGCAGCCTGCCAGCCTCACAGAGGAGCTGGGGCGAACCCAGGCCAGTGCCCAAGAGCTCAGGGACAGTGTGGCTGACCAACCTGAAGTGGGCCAGCTTCTGGCAGAAGTGGGGGGGGGGGCTTCTCAAGGTAGTTGGCATGAACTCAGGGAGAGGTGACCACAGGGGAGAGAAGATCTGGGGGTAGGTGACCACAGGGGGTAGGTGACCATAGGAGGGGTGATCACAAGGGGAGGGTGATCACAGGGGAAGTGATCGTGGGAGGAGGTCACTAGAGGACGAGGTGACTACACAGGGCAAATGACTTTGGGGCAAGAAGGCGACCACAGGGGGAGATGGTCCCAGGGGGAGGTGACCACAAGGAGGTGATGCCTTCCTTGCTCAGTGGGGGTGACCAACCTGTGTCCTGGCCTGCAGGGAAAGCCCTGAGTGCTGTGCTCCGGGACAGGTGACACAGCTGTGCTTGGTGGCATGAGGGAGTGCCCAGGCCCTCCTATCTAGACCATGCAGCGCATCCTGGAGGAGATGTGCCAGGGACCTATGTGCCCGAGAGGCGGGGCATCCCCGTCCCAGAATCCACAGGGTGGACCTTCTCCTACGCACCTGAGTGGAGCGCTGCGTGCCGGGCAGAGGAGCCTGGGGCTCAGGGCCAGCTGGATCCCCCGGTGTTACCCGCCCACAGCCCGGCTCCCAGAGGGCCCCGGAGGAGCTGATGGCCTGTCCACGCTCTGGGTGACAGTGAGACGGCATGGCAGAGGCTGCGCCCCACTCAGCCCAGGACTGGAGGCATTTGCTGTCCTCTGTGTGACTTCTGGCTTCCTGGCTTGTCCAAGCACAGCTGGGACACTGTGTCCACCCGTTAAAGACCATGGAAGTCACATCTCCCAAGGTTCCCTCCCGGGGCCCTGAGCCGGGGAGGGGTGGCTGGGAGGGGAGGCACCTGGCCACCTGGCAATGCCAGGGAGTGACTCACCCAGGCCCTTTCCTGCCCCACAGCTCTGCCTGGGCAGCGTATGAAATCAGCACTTGTGACCTTGGGTTAGGGACACCAAAGAGCCTGTGAGGCAAGCCCACACTAGGTGTCCTATCCAGTCCAACGGAGGCCCAGGGAGGCTTTCTGGAGTCATGACAAGGTCCTGGTTGGCTCAGGGCTGAGGGGAAGGCCCTCCAGCCTCCCGGGGCTCCCAGCTGGGTCTTCCCAGCCCTGGGAGCAAACACCCCTAGAAGCAGCTTCTTGCACAATGCGGCGCAGTCTTTACCAGCTGCCCCAGGGTCTCCTTGACTGGAGACGGGAGCAGGGCCCTGGGGACAAGTGCAGCGGTGAGTCTCCAGGTAATCTCCCCGGCCTAGCTCCTCCTGTGGTATCTTCCAGACAAGCGGACGTGGCCTTGAGGGAGGGGTGGGCTCTCTTGCCTCTGGACCTCTTCCTTAGTTATCACATTACTCGACTCCAAATCAAAGTCTGAGGCCTGCAAAGTTTACTTTGGGAACAGTGGCACAGCAAGTTTGGGGCAGGTCACCATGGTCATCTGAAGCAGCTTGTCCAGGGCTAGCTAGTCTCGGCAGGGGGTAGAACCTTGAGGCCATCGTTGGGAGTCCTGGATCCAGCCGTCCTGAAGTTGCTTTCTTGGTGATACCTATAAGCCAGTAATTCCCTTTTTTACTTCAGTTAATTTGAATTGGTATTCCAGATCTCCATATCACAGAAGGCAAAGCAGGGAATCAGAACTTTGTGAGAATTTAAATGAAAAGGCCCTGCTACCTGCTCCATTGTTGTTTTAATTATCTAAACTCACATCCCTCCGTCACTGGGATTACAGCTCCACCACTGTGCCCCACGTTGGGTAGAACCCAATCCTATGGTTGCTGGCCTCCAAGTGGCCCAGTCCGAGGGGAGCACAACTCACCTGACTACAGAGGCAAGAGGCCCAAGATTGGGCCCCTGGAGCCCCAGGAAAGCCAATGGGGTGGTTCTGGCCAAGTCCATGTCCAATTCCACAGGCTTCCCAGCCCTGAGAGCCTCAGCAGAGGAGCGAGCCCCCTCCGGCCTCCGTCCTTCGTCTCAGTCCCCAGCGGGCTGGCCGAGACCCCGAGTTCACCACATCTGGAAACACAGGGAACCACTAGAACAATGGGGAAGTGCGTGTCTGGCCACCTCCTGGCTCAGGCAAGCTGACACACCACAGTGGCACCACGAGCCCCTGGCATCAAGGAGTCGGCACACCTCTGTGGTGGCGACAGCTGAGACGAGGTCGCGAATGACACTGGGGTCCCCAGGCTCTCTCCCGGTCACTCGTCCCGGGGGGACCTGGCGCCTGGTAAGGACACCCAGCAGCCCCATGCAGACACCCACAGGTGGGAACCGAGGCCCACTGGTGGCCGCCAGGAACACAGGCCTCCTGCCAGCAGCAGGTGACCCAGCTGTCTTGGAAATGGATTCCACGGCCAGGCACACCTGCAGGTGGCACAGCCCTGTGACGCGTCGGCTGTGACCTCTTGAGAGACCCTAGCCAGGACCACCCAGCCAGTCTGCCCCAACGCCCAGTCATGGAGACCGCCCAGGGCTGGGGTAAGCTGCTAGGGTGATAGATCACACGCGCTCTGCCACTCGGCATTCCTGAACACCCTTCGGAATGACTAGTTCTAGAAGCACCCGCCCTCCCCCTCCTCCCAAGGAGGAGGGACAATAATGTTAGCTAGACACGCCACACATCCTCTTCTGCATTCCCAGCCTCCCTTGCAGTTAACTTGAAATCCCATAACCAGCCATTGCGCATGAGCTCTGAACACGAGTAATCTGGGAGTCTTCCTTCCCAAATACTCCCAGGCTTTGTGCTCCACACTCGTCCACCTGCCGTGGGCCTCGTCTGGTGGGGCAGCTCAAGGTGGAAAGGACAGGGATCCTGGTGGACAGGACCAGGCTGATCTGCATAGTGTTTTGTAATAGAGAGGTTGGTTGTACTGGTATTGAGCCACGAGGTCTAGGAAGCATGTTTGTTATTGCATTATGGCTCAACCTATCCTGACTAATCCATGGCAGAGGTGTTAGTCAGCTTTTCATTGCTGTAGCCAAAATACCCAACACAACCAACTTAAAGGAGGAAAGGTCTATGAGATGCACAGTTTTAGAGGTTTTAGTCCACGGTGGGCTGCCTTCAAGGTAGAAACATCTCAGCAGGAGGATGTGGTGGAGGAAAGCTAATGGTGGAACCTGAGGACAAGAGCCAATCCCCAAGGCCACCCCAGAGACCCATCCTGCTAGGTCCCACCTCCTATACCTTCTACCATCTTCCAAGAGTCCATTCAAATCAGTAATCCACCCAATGGATTAATTCACCTTTGAGGCCAGAGCCCTCATGATCCGATCGTGTCCTAAAATCCCACCTCTGTGCACATGAGGCGGGGGGCACACTCCAGTTCCAGGCCAGAGGAGCAGGTAACGACAGCTATCACAGCTCCCTGACCTGAAGCTCCCGTGTGCAGCTCCAGGATGGGGCTCCCCCACACAGACCGGAAGCGTTCTCCGAGGAGCCCTTTCACTGCTCTGTCGGGAAGCTGGCTCGAGCCCCGACTGCCCATCCCTTCATCTGGAGACCCTGGGTGAGTGGCGTGACCTTTGGTGCCCAGTCAAGGGTTTCGCCTGCAGCCATGGGTCACTCTGGCCCCTTGGGAGGTCACTTCATATGCTCTCCTCTCCCTGTTTGCTGCTGGGGGACACCAGCGCCCAGAGTGGTTAGCACAGATGTTGGATTTGGACTCTGCCCAGTCACCCCCCAGGGAGGGCACCGGCGTGAGAGGGGAAGGAGGCCTAGCGAGGCAGGGTCTGACTCTGCAGCTAGAAGGCTGCCTAAGACGGCCTTCGACCTCGGTCCCTGGCCATGCTCCCAAGAAGCGCTCCTGGGTTCTGCCTGGAGAGCCACCAAGCATCTGGGGCTCTGCCTGGGCTGAGGTTTCTGGCCTCCTGTACCGAGTCCTGTCCTGCGGCTGGGACAGACGGTGCCGGAACCTCACCCTCTGCCTTCCCTTGGGCTTGGTCAACAGAGGCACTGGCAGAGGAGCCCAGGATGGGGAAACTGGCAGTACCGTGGTCAGTTCCGCAGGCCACTATGGCCAGTCTGTGGCCCAGGCAATCCAACACTAGTTGAGGTGATGCTGGGAAGGTAATCTGTAGATGCTGCTGACACCTGCGGTCAGTCGGCTTTAAGGAAACCTGCGTCCTGTTGTCTGGGAGGCTTCACTCAGTTGGTCAAAGTCCTAAGAGGCTTCCCTGAGGAAGAGGGAGCCCTCCCTACCCCTGTCCGCATCCAGCCTCAGGGCCGTGAGGGCCATTTCCACGTGCTCTGCTGGCCTTCTGGGCCTGCGGCTCTGCACCCCAGACCTGCCCGGCCGTGGGTTGAAGCACAGCCAGGCCTGCGTGGTGGCATCTGTACAGAGCAGGGAGACTTCTTGTTTGGTGCCCTAAACGGTATATAGTTTAACAGCGATTTACATGGTGCTGACGTTGCACCAGGTAGGATGCGTCACCTAGGGACGCTAGAAGAGCCAGGGAGGGTGTGCAGGTGTGCCCTTGATGGAAGCGACCCAGCGCTGGCCGGTTGTGAGCCGTGGGATGGGGATGAGGAGGCCCCTGCGTCCCTCGAGACCTGGCTGCTGCAGGGTGTTCACGTGGGTTCCCAGGCGCCAGGGCTCCCTGGTCCTTTCACAGGGGGCTGCAGGTCCTGTCCAGGGCCTCCCTATTGCGGGGCGAGGAGGCTCCAGGGTTGGTACTGGTACCTGCCTCCTGTGCTGACCAGGCCACCCCTCCCCGAGCCTGTCATGACACTTGGTTGTGACCCAGTTTGGACTGAGTGCCTTCTTCCTGCCAGGCCCCTGCCTGACGCAGTCCCCTCCCTCAACAGCCAACTGCCATGCCATGGGGGAAAGTGGCAGCAACCTCCGCCCTCCTCAGGTTCACCCCAACATCGTCTGAGGACTTCTAGCAGAGGCCCAGCAGCGAGTGGCACTGCCCACGTGGCTCTGACTGCCCATGGTCAGCCTCCATGGACGACTGTGCGCACAGGGAGGGTGTTAGGAAATCAGGTGACAGCCCCAGGCTCCCGGTGGCAGGGACAGGGACGGAGGGAGCAGCCCCTCCCTGTGTCCTGGCTCCACTCTGAGGAGGCAGAGGCTGGCCCTGGGAGAGCCCGAGGGGATTTCCTCATCCATCCTGGCACGTGTGTCTGCTCCAGGAAGTCCCAGCCTCTGCCCTCAGGGGTTCCCCTTCCAGGGACTCTGCAGTCCTGACCTCACCAGCTGCCACAGACCTGGTTGGTCGCCATGGAAACCGCCCTGGGAGGAGGGACTGCATCCGCTGGAAACCAGGGACTCAGCTCCTTTGCTTCCCTGGGTCCCTGGACTTGGGAGAGGAGTGTGGGGAAGGGGCGCACCTGGCTTGTTGAGAAGTTTGATTTGGGTCATCGTGAACTTTGTGTTCGCTTTTATGTTTCAAGGTGCTGCACTGTGGGGACTCCCAGGCGGAACCCCCGGTGCGGTGCGAGAGTGCCCGAGTCAGGCTGGCTCCGCCTTCTAGCTCACAGCTCAAGTTCAAACACAGCCCCGGGACCGGGACCGGAGTCACCACCAAGAATCGACACCAAATACCGTGTTTACTGCAAGACCCCTGCCACATGGGAAGCAAGCAGAGAGACCAGACGCCCCGGTCCCCTCCGACCTGTACCGCTGCAAACAGAGCTCGCCCTGCTTTGCTGGAGCAGGCCCTCCTGGATGGCTCGTGGGTCTCGCCCCTGCTTCAACAGCACCCTGCCTTTCGTCCTGTTTCCTGATACGGTACTTTCATGGCTTTATTTCGTAGCCGGCCGGTCCCCCCGACAGGAACCCTTCTCCTGGCCCACGCGGGTCGTGAGTGCGATCACACTACGATGTCCTTCTCGATTGGTGATGTCTTAGCAGCCCCGTAAGCTTTGCACCAGGACAAGCGCCTGGTCCTTCCTGCTCTCCGGGACGAGTGGGAGCAGCCGGGAGGACAGGAGGGGCTCTGGGGCCAGCGGCCTGGAGCTGACCGTGCTGAGCATCCCTGGGGGTCCTGCACTCCGTGGAGCTCCCCAGTGCTCACCTGGGCTCTGGGCAAGAAGGAGGTGCGTCAGGAGACGTCCAGCAGAGCTGGCAGCCTTCACTGCCATTGGAACAGAACCGGAGGCTGGCCGCGGGGGCGGGTGTGCCGGGGTTCAGCCTCCACCAGGACCCCGGCTGGCACTTGGCAGCCTGGACAGAAGCAAAACAAACACTAGCACAGGAGCCTGACCCACAGGGCCAGGACAGTGCAGCACCAGGGCACAGCAGCCCTGGGCGCAGGGGTCTCCTCGTCCCACCCACGCCCGGCCAGGAAAGCCACCACCCAGAGCAGAGGCCGCCCTACACCCAGACCCTCCAGGTTCAGAAAGCCCATCTCCCAGCATCTGTCCTCATGTGGTGGCCTGTGCTCAGAGTGCCCCAAGGACACCCTTCTGTCCTGTGGGGGTGGCCCCCACAGGGCCCAGCTGCCCTCTGCAGGAATCCCCTGCCTGAAGACAGCCCGTTCCTGCCTGCCAGCGTCACCCGGCCAGGAAAGCCCCTGGCAGGCTCTGCGAGAACCAGGCGCCTGGCCAAGAAAGCTGTGTGCAGGCAGACGTACAGGAGAGCACACAGTCCTCACACACACACACACACACACACACACACCACGGACACGCAATCCACGCCCACACACCCACAGACACGCACTCCAGACACGCACTCCACAGACAGGAACTCCACAGACACACGCTGCATAGACACGCACGCACCATGAACACACACTCCACTGCACACACTGCAGGGACACTGTGGGTACACAATGCACACACACACACTCCACAGACACACAGTTCAGACACACACCCTTGAGGAACACCTCGTGGGCACAGAGACACATGGCACACACATCCACAGACACGCAGCCTAGTGTTTGGCGTGTGTGGTTGTCATCATTGCGGAGGGCTGCTGAGGGTCAGGAGTCCCTGCCTCCTGCCTGTTTACGCCAGAGGAGGAAGGGCAGCCTGGATCACCCACTTCCTCCATGCTCCCTCTTGAGGACATGAGACATTGGCTCAGGCTCTGCCAGCTCACCCTGCGCCCCCTCCGGGGGTTCTGTGTCCCCACTTCCCTTTCCCCAAGGCAGGTGGGTGGCATCTCCTTTCTTCCGTCTCTCTCTCTCTTTGGTATTAGGAGTTGAACCCAGGGGCACTTAACCCCTGAGCCACATCCCCAGAACTTTTATCTTTTAAGACAGGGTTTTGCTAAGTTGCATGGTCTCTAAATTACTGAGGCTGGCTCTGAACTTGCGGTCCTCCTGCCTCAGCCTCCTGAGCTGCTGGCACTCTAGGCGTGTACCCGACCAGTGCGCACGATGAGTGGCTCCTCCTTTCTAAGCCTCGCTCTTCCCCTGTGTCGCTGGCCCCGTCACTTGATCCCTCCCTTCTGCAGCCTCTCTGAAGGGCTGGATCACGTGGCAGGACGTGATGGCTTCTGCTGGGTGGCCTTCCCTCCACATGGATCTGTCTCCACTCCAGGTGGAGGCCGAGGTGACAGTTGGGTTAGCCGTAGTGAAACCCTCCAGGGTTTTGCCCTGTGGTCAGTCATCGATGGATAATGCATGGACAACAAACCCTCAGCTGGTGGAGTCTGCACCAGACTGGAACGGTCAGAGGCACTTAGTGTAGACAGTGCCAAATCCTCCCACAGCGCTTCCCAGAGAGACAGGGCTGCAGAAGTCAGGCCGGGGGCTTCACTCTGGTGCCCACCAAGGATTGAGGTGGCAGTGATTTGGGGGCCACAGGTGAGTGGCGTCCGTGAGCTTCCTCGGCTGCTCCTGCTCTGCACTCTTGGCATGCCCTCTCTGAGCTCCCTCCCAGTGTCCCAAGTCTTCCCCATCAGGGAAGGAGACGCTCCCAGAGACCCTGCCCACTGGCCTTTCCATCTGGGTCAGAACTGAGACCTGGCCTTCTCCAGTCTTGCCCAGGGATGGGGAATTGCCATGGCTGCCCTTAGTCGTAAGTCGGTGGCAGGTGCACCACAGATACAGCCTCCCCAACACCTGGACAGAGCTGGGAAGCAGCTGGCCAGGAAGAAGAGGTGTGGCCAGGGTGGGCCCACGTTCCCAGCCCTGCTCAGCAGGCGCCCCGTCCCCGCCTCCTGCCCAGTGTCCCCTGGAGAGCTCCTGTTAGCACCTTTGCTCTGATCCTTACACCAGCCCGCAGCATTTTGTGCCAGAGGTCAGGATCCTACTCTTGCCCAAGCCGTGACAGGTCACGCAGACACTGCGATGGTGCTTCGCAGTAGAGGAACCTGAGGCTCTGCAGGGGGCGCTGCTGCCTGCCACTCCCTCAGCCCCCGGGAGGGCCAGGGTCTGTCTGGGAGAGGGCCCGTGGTGGCCAAGGCAAGGCCCTGACATTGCCTTTCCCCAGGAAAATCGCTGCCCGTGACCATCTGTGGAACAGATCTTCAGACTCACGTCTGAGCCCTCTTCCCAGGCTCACGCAGGCATGGGCAAGGAGTTTTCTGGAAGCAAGAGCCCCTTCCAACAGGTACCCTGACTCCTGCCCCGCCGACTGAAACCCCCCCCCGCCCCTCCACCTCACCCTGTGTCCCCCTGCTGGGCCGACGGTGCCAAGGGCAGACGTGACCACAGTCCAGCAAGGGCCCTAGGAAAGGTGCTGGGGGGGGGGGGGCCACTGTGCCAGCCTGGAGAGGACTTCCGGGCAGGGCCTCCTCTCCTGCTCCAGCCCCGCCGCTCTCTGCCCTTCTGCCACGTGAGACCCCGCAGGAAGACCCTCATCAGACACCAGCTCCTAGATCTTGGGCTTCCACCTCCAGAACGTTCAGAATTACATTTCTACTCTTCATCAATTACCCAGCCCCGGTGGGCGGTCGTAGCAGCACAAAGACACGCCCCTCGCCCCACTCAGACCAGGTCTCTCGGCTTGGTGAGAGGACCCAAGGCTGCCACGGTGCCCCTCCCCTCTCTCAACTCCCTCCCTCCTCCTCCCCCCCTTCCCTCCTCCTCTCCCTCCCCCCTTCCCTCTCCCTCCTCCCTTCTTCTCCCTCCTCCCTCCTCCTCCCTCCTCCTCCCCTCTTCCCTCTCCCTCCTCCCAGCTCCCTCCTCCCTCCTCTGTGAACCTTTTCTTACAGCTTTCAATGCTGTGCCACTGTCACCACTGGCTTCAGGGATTAATCTTTGTTGGCTGCCTGGGGACGGTGCCCCTCCCACCCTGTGTGGGTGATTGTCACCTGTCCTTCAAGGGAGCCGCTGGCTTTAGCTCAGCACCCCCACATTTGGGCGGGGCTTTCTGAAAAGGCCAAGTGCTTGGGCCTCCGGCCTCCAAGTGCGAAGCCTTGGTGCTCGCCGCTGGGTCCAGCTCAGCCTGTCGGCCTCACTGCTGGCCTTGCTTCTGGGCCTTTCTCTGGATGCTCATGGAGCCCTGGGTCACCAGTGAGGCCTGCCCGCGGGGGGCGCCGTCTGGAGGGGAGGGAGGGAGGACCCGCGCACCCTGGCCTCTGTGAATCTGCGTGGTGCCGTCACCCCGGGCTCTCTCCACAGAGCCCCCTCCCACGCCTGGCACAGTGCCCCAGCAGGCTGCTGGGGTGTTACAGGCCTTTGGGGACAAAGAGTGGGGGTGCCTGGTGTGGGTTTAGTGGTATGTCTACAACCGCAGCTCACAGCCACTTCTGGGGCACCTGCTGTGGCCATCTGATCACAGAAGGTTTCTGGAAGGTTCCTCCACCCACGCTCCCCTCACTGGCGATGTCACTTGCCTGCAGGGTCAGAGCACCTGTTGGGTCACCAGCGGTTGGTGGCTGCTGATCCTGGGAGTAGGGGAGAGACGGGGCCTGGGGCAGAGCCGGAACCGCCCACACTCAGGTGTCCTGAGCGTGTACACGGACGCTCTCCTGCCAGAGCGAGAAGCAGGTTTTGGTCGACCGAGTGGCCAAAACAGATTGGCTGCCTTAGCTCTCTCTTCTCAAAGGCGTCTCCTCCAGATAGTCCCTTCTGGGCCTGCATTTAGGTCGAGGTTCTGGGTTCCTCCTAAAGCGGGCCCCAGCATGCATGAGCTTCAGACTCACAGAATCTGGACGCCCTGCTGTTCCAGCCCTGCCTTGTAGAAACGGAGAACCAGGGAAGCTTCTGGAAGGAGGGAAAGAGGATGGGAGGGGTGGGGAGTCCCAGGAAGGGGGGGGGTGTGCACGGGTGGGTGGCGGCTTCCCCAGGTGTGCATTCTGGAGGGAGACAGGCCAGGTGAGATGTGGGCGGGCACCCAGCCTCCCTTCTTTATGTCCCTTTCTCCTCCTGGTGAGCCCTGGGCCCAGATTGAAGTCCCACCGAGTGGGTTCATGGCTGCAGAAAAGCCCCCTAACTCTGCCCACTCTGGTCAACAGAGGAGGGGGGCTCCCCAGAGTGCCAGACACGCCCTCACCCTCACCTGCCTCACTCTGGCACAGGCCCCCCCAACGTGGGGAATTACCGTGGGTCCAAGCCCTGCCGCCTCCCAGCTTCCAGGCCGAGACTCCCTGGGGCGCCTGAGGCTGAGGGTGGGGCTGTGCAGGCAGAGGCGTCTCTCCCAAGAGAGGCTGCCGCGGGGCTTCTGTCCGGAGCCAGGAGACAAGCAGCCCTGCACAAAGGCCACAAGCAGGTCTCCACACTCCTGTACCCCAGGGCACAGGAAGGCCCTAGCACCTGCCTACAGGGGACTGGGGATGACTGCTGCTTCCGCCACGGCACCACCCCTCCATGCACGTGTGCTGCTCAGGTGTGCAGGACGCCCCTGAGGTGGGAGACAGCTCTTTCCCGTGTCCTGCCACCTCCCTGGGCGCGAGCCGGGCTCCCTAGCGCACTGCTCCTCCTCTGCCCTTGTGGCTTGGGGGAGCACTGTGTTCTCGGGGTGCTCCCTGAGCAGCCCCGAAGCCTGGGATGCTCCCCACCCAGAGAGCTGAGGGGCCTGGGCCAGCCGCTGGGGCGGCATCCAGGGCCACCAGCCTCTGTGAGGGAGGGAGGGTGTGGGGGTCACTGGCCCCTGGTGAAGAGTGGTCCTCTGGCCCTCACAGGAACCCTCCCAGAGGATGTCCCGCTGCCCCCTTTACTTCATGGACCTGCCCAGAGCATCATTGTATTGGCCCCGTTCTTGGTTCTGCTGAACGTAACCCTGGCGGCCCGCAGCCCCACTCCAAGCCCAGGCCTGGGAGAAGGCAGAGCGTTCGGTGCAGGAGGCAGATGCTGGCCCCCGTGGTGCGGGTGTGACAGCCCGAGCTAGGCACTTCCAGATGCCCTCAGGGTGGCACAGCCACAGGGCAACAAGGACGAATGGACCCCAAACACTCGCCATGGCCCGGGTGCTGGTACCAGCACAGGCCACAGGAACTGCAAGGGAGTGCCAAGGGACCTGGGGAGCGAAAGGCAGACACTACAGGAGCAGCGAGCACAGGGCCGGGTGGCCCCCGACCAGAAGGGAGGTTGGGGCTGCTGATAGGTGACACGTGCTCCTGCCTGCCAGATGGAGCCACCCCCCCAAAGCTGTGTGGGCGAGGTCCTTGGAGGAGCCATGGATTTAGGGTCCGAGTGTCCTGGGGATTCTGTGGTCCACCCCTGGACGTGCCCATTCAGGGGCCTCAGCTCAGTCTCACAGGGTGTCTCCACTTAGGATGGGAAATGGAGGCGGGGTGACCAGGGCCCACTCCATCAGCTGGCCTGGGGTGCGGGTGGGCTGCAAGCAGGGGCTCACCACAGCGGGGCTGGGGTGCTCCTCCAGGGACACGTGGAACAAGAGGCCCAGCCCTGGAGCACCTGCTGGTCCCAGGTCCCGGGTGGCCTGCGCTTCCCAGGTGGGGAGGCTGCTCCCTCAGGGAAGACCAGCCCCCCGTTCCTGCCGCCCTGGGAGCCACCAGCTCCTGCCCTTCCACTTCCACAGTCCTTTTCTAGCACCAGTGGTGCCTGGCTGCTGGCAAGTCTGCAGCTCTGTCCCTCCCTGGTGGGCAGAGGCTCCAGGCTCCCTGGTGTCTTAGTGCAGAGCAGGAGGCTCCGTTTGGTGACTTCTGGACATCAGAGAGCGCTGACGTCCTGTCCCCTGGAGGTGGATGAGGCTGAAGCCTCCAACCAGCCCCTGGTCTTTGATGTGCCCCTGGTCAATCATGTGGCCTGGCCATCCCTTTGCCACCTGGCGTTTGAAGAGTCCTGCAGCTGCCCCTGTACTATACGCAGGATGGCCCTCTACTCTGCCTCTCCAGTTGGTGGTATGTCGGCCTCCATGTCAGCCACAAGTGGTCCCTCTGAGTGGCTGCCTGGGCCCAGTGCTGCCGTCTCCATCTCTAGGGGCAGGCTCTGGAACAAGGTCAGGACCACAAGGCCCCCTGTGAGATGAGGCCCAGGCCTCCTTCACCCCAGCACTGGTACAACTTCCTGTCACCCGCCCCCCAGAGGAGGGCCCACTCTGAAGAGGCAATGGACTTGACCCCACCCAGCCCAGGTAGGGCTGCCCTGGGCAAGCTCTCACCTGGAGCCACCATGGACTGGGAGCAAGCCCCTGGACGTGCTGGCAGCACCATCGAGCCCACCCGGCGGAGGCTCCCTCATGCTCAGAGCCCCCCACTGGCTTCCCAGCAGCCTCCTGCAAACTCTGGACCAGAACCAAGGGCCACCAGGCCCAAGGGGGACCCTGACACTGAAGACAGAGGCCCGAGGAAACAAAGAGGGGCGTGTGCTGAGGGAAGCCCCTGGAGTCCCTGACCCTCTACCTTACGTCGCCCTTTTTAACTGGCACTGGGAATGAGAGGGAAGGTGGGATTCCAGTTCGAGTGTGCCTCATGAGCTACATTGCTGGGTTCCAGGGCCTTGTGGGGACCCTGAGGAGCAGAGGTTCAGAGGGGACCCCTCAAGGGGTTGTTTGATAGAACAGGCCACCCAGTTCGGTTAGAACCCTAGGCAGAGGTATGTCATTTCCGTGTGTGCCCTGGCACTGTCATTCTCGCTGAACTGGCAGCTCAACCCACCCCCACACCCTCCACCACGAGGAGAATGAGACTCGTGTTGCAGTTGAGTGGCCACTATGTCCGCTGACCCCACTGGTCACCTACGCGATCACCCATGTTTGAAACTGCAGGGACTGTGCTGGGGTGTCCACAGCAGCAGCTCTGGGCAGTCCTCTGAAGAGGCGTTCAGAGGAGGTGGATGGCACAGCCAGGGCAGGGGGCCCTCTGGTTCAGAGAGCAGGAAATTCGGTGCCCAGGAGGGCTGGTGCAGAGCCAGCAGGCCAAGGGGCTGGGCTGCCCCCTTGGAAGACAGGATGATGGATGGCGGAGCTAGCAGACAGGAGGAGGCCCCGAGCCTGCAGGGCAGCCTGGTCAGGGAGTGTCCCTAGTGGGGTGTGTGGAGCTGCGGTTCCAGGAGAGTGATCAGGCAGAGCCCTGCAGCCCCCGCTGGGCAACAGTCCCCTCGGCCTCGCGTCTCCATGCCACCTCACTCACGGGAACTCTATTCCCACCAAAACCTCACTCTGTCCTGCCTCAGCAGCCGCCCCGGGACCTGAGTTTCTAAAGCGAAGTTGGGAAGATTCTGGAACTTGCCCAAAGCCTCCCGGCTAGCTGGTGAGTGGCTGAGCCAGGGTTTCCACCTTCCTGACCCCTTGGAGAGGTGACATGAAACTGGAAACCCAGAAGCTTCTGCATCTGCTTGACCTGGGCGTGGTCTCATCTCTTGCTTTCTTCTTGTCACCTGAGGAAGGTGGGCAGGGAGGAGGAGGCCCAGCGGGGAGTGGACACACTGCCCCAGTTCCCTTCCAGTGTCCACCCAGCTGGCTACTCTAGAGCCCAGGTTGTCTCAGCAAACTTGCAGCCAAACTCCAGCCTGGCTCTGCCCAAACATGCACCCTGGCCGAGGGCGAGGACCTGGCAGCTCCGAGGCCTCCTGGGGATGCCCCCGGACAGGTGGCCTTGAGACCTCCTGGTGACACAGGCCTTGGATAGTGGGCATCAGAAGAGCGATCAGCTCACTACCCCACGCACGGGTGGCTCTGTCCTAGTGTGCAGGCCTCTCTTCCCTTTGGCTTCCTGGTGCTGAGGCTTTGGCTTCTAACTTTCAGAGAATTAAGTTCAGCAGAGATATTGTCCCTGCCTGAAAAGCAGACCCCAGGTGGACAGGAGAGTCCGGGAAGCAGACACCCAGCCCAGCTGATACAGGTTGACCTTGCAAAGCTGCCTGCACCTCAGAGGAAGCCCCCGTGGCCCGCCAGGGTCTCTGCAGGCCTCACCCAGGCCCTGCATGCCCTTCCTAGGACCCTCTTCTGGCCCCTTCTGCACTGCGTGGCCCCCATTGCCTCCCCAACTACCTCCCTGGCCGGGCCTGGTCTCCCTCTTCTCTGGAGGTCTAGACTGGAACCAGGGGCCTGGATGGGGCTCCTCAGTGTGCCATGCTGACCTCACTGCCCGATGGTAGGTAAGCAGAGGTGGAGGGGCAGCTCCCCAAACCCCGAGTCCCTTATCTCCCCTGATGTCCGACTCTCGATCTGGGTAAAGTCCACATCCACAGGGAAATGGGAAATGAAAGCGAAAAACAGACACGACCACTGCTCCTGCAGCCCTGTAGCGGAAGCTGTCCCTTCCTTCTCAGGGCAGAGCGGCTCTGGGCCCCACGTCCCAAGGTGGGTTGTTATGGACCTCCACGTTTGCTCTGTTAGCACGCAGGGCACCTCTGAAGAAGCTCCGCTGGTGTCTGCTGGCACTAATTGGTCTGGTGAGGTTATCGCCCTGCCGTCCTCTGCCATTCTGGTCCTGGGAAGGGCAGGTGTGGCCCCCCGGGAAGGAGGCCTGGAGCTCGAGCTCCCCAGGGAGCAGCTCGCCAGGCACTCGCAGGCCAGGCGGGGACGTCAGTGTCCTCGGACGAAGCAGAGTTCTTGTGGTCGTGGCATGTTCTGCAGAAGCTCCTCCCCGCCACCCACCCCACCCGTGCATGCTTGTCCCAGGGGACAGCTGGAGCTTCCGCAGGGGCTCACGGCTGTCCACAGGGCGGAGCGCCACACAGGCGCTTTCCTGGATTGCAGGCTCCGCAGCTTCATTCCAGAGCTGGTGGAAGGATGAGGCTCCTGCGGCCCATGGAGCTGGCTCACGGAGCCCAGAGCAGCGTGAGACTTGAAGTCCTGCAGGTACCACCCCACACCATTCGCCTTCGTCTCACCTGGCGTTTCTTAACTTAGCCGTGGACTTTGCTTGCTTGGCTGATGCCACGTTTGTTGACATCACAGAACGAGGTTTGTGTGACTGCACCCAGTGCTCCCTTTTGTGGAGAGGCAGAACCCAGGTCACATGGTGCAGTGACCTCGGGGACACACTGCCAAAGCCCCGCAGGAGGGGCACAGCCTAGGGTCCTCGTCCTTTCTTGTGTCAGGCCAGGCAGGGCTGCAGGACCTGACCCACGTCACTGCAGACAGACACTCGTCTGTGAGGTAGCTTATGCCTCCCTCCCCACCACCGATGAGTCGGGCTCATCCTGGAATCTTAATTAAAATGTAAACACTCCACAGGCCTTCTCCAACAATGAGAGGCCATCGTGGGGTCCACTCATGCTTCTCAGCCTGGCCTGAGGTGGTTGGTCTGTGGACAGGGTGTGGAACAAGGAGGCTCCCTCCCTGCTTCTCTCTCTCTTTCATGCCCAGGCAGGCCCTGGGCTCCCAGTCCAGCTACACTCTGAGCTGGGCTGTCACTTCCTTGGTAGTACCCGGCCCTCCCTTCTCCAGCTTGGCAAGGGAGGAAAAACGAATTAAGGCTTAACTTCCTGCAAGAAAGAGCCTCTGTCCTGCTGTGGCTCTTCAGCAGCCTCCACGAGGCTCAAAGGCTGCGGAAACCTTGTTGGATAAAAACCATCCCTGAGCCACTGAGCCAACGCCCTGTGCATTTGAGCCAATAGGGTGAGGAGAAGTGATGGTCAGGCAGGTAACGCTTAGGACAAGGCCTCCCTGAGCTTCATGGTCATTGCTTCCAGCAGCTGTTGCCAAGCAGCCAGGGGGCATAGGGCGTGGAGCACCAGAGAGCTGGAGCTGAAGGTCAGTTTTGTCCGCCAAGCAAACTTGGAGTTAGTATGTAACCTGCAGGCAGTTGACCTCTCGCTGTGGTTCTGTGTGTGCATCCAACACGCTGCAGATGGGAAACATTTTGGGAATTGAGTCTGCATTAAGCATCTGCAGATGTCACCTGTCAATATTCCCTTGACAATATGACACAGAGACTACTTCCTTAGCACGTGCGTGGACAGGCACAAGTTACCCAGAGATGACTCAAGGCATAGGTGAGGATTACAGTTCTGTGGAGATGGGTCTTGGTAATCTTGGGGAGTCCTGGAACCAATCCCCCAGGGATACTGAGCATGACCCAAGTGCCCCACGGAGTCCAGGACTCTCATCAAAGACATATTTGTGGACATAACATTTCAGAGAAAACCTGCCATTTCCCGTGCCTTGGCTGCTGGTGGCTCTCCACCTTACTAAGCAGGCGGTGTTGCAGCCCTGTCCATGGGAGCCTTGCCCTGCCTGGCACCTGTGGCTCTGCCTCCTCCTGCCCCTCTGCAGGATGTCACTGGCGTGTCCCCGCTTTCCTCCCCACTCTCGGTCCTTCCCTCTCCCCTCACTCTGCTTTCAAATGCTCCACTCTGAGGGAGGAGAGGGAGGGCCAGCAACTCACCTGGTCCCACCATGCCCATGTGCAACCTCGGGCAGCTGGGCCCCACCCAGGACTTCTTCTCACAGTGACACCCGTGGAAACTGCTGGTCTCCCTCCGGGGCAGGCCTGGTCTCAGGGCTGAGATGGGCCGCCACTGAGTGCTCTGCAGTTGGCATGGCCTGCGATCCGTCAGGAACCATCCTCTTCATTGACTTGGTGAAACCAGACCAGCCCCACCCCCGAGATCCGGATGCCAACACACACTCGCTCTCCCAGTCACTGCTCAACCAACCGGAATTCTGCATTTGGAAACAAGTAAAGATTTTTAGAACGTTGGGGGAAAAATGGGAAGAAAAGAAAAAGACAAATCCAGGGATTCCCGCTAGTCTGCCCTGTGCCCCTGGGACCTGCTGTGTCTGCGGTACAGGATCAAGACGTCTCTGTGAGACGTTCCAGTTGCTGTTGGGGTCGTGCTGTGCTGGTTTGCTTGGTGAGCTGGCCTGCACTTCTGCAGGTGTCTGTGGAATTTGGGGTCCCTGAACTGGGGAGATGCCCAGCCGTGACGGGTGTCACATGCTCTTTTCATACTGTTCAAGTGTCCTCACTCGGTCTGGATAAGCCCCTAGGTTCCCTCTTCACACTGGACCTTGACGCATCCCTTAAAAGCTCTTGGTGGGCCCCACCTGCCCAGTGGTCCTGACAGTGTGCCTGTCCAGAGCCCATCAGAACCACTCGGGGCACTGCAGGTGCCGGCGGGTGGCACTGACCGAGGAGCTACCCACCAGCCTCCTCTCCGCCCTGCCCTCCAGGCCCCTCACTCTCAGCCACCCCTAAACTTCCGGCAGCCGGCTGGTGGAGCAGCGCCAGGCCTGGGGAAGGGCTCTGGAGAGGCCCTGCAGCCACACCCAGTGACTTCTCAGAGAGCCCTTCTCAGGCTGCCCGCTCCAGCTCCATCCTGCTGCCCATGCCCTCGAGCTGAGCAGGCGCCTGTGTGGCTCTGTCACCAGAAGCTGATTAAAGGCCACAGGCCACTCCTTCTCTCCTTCAGATGGAGCCCAGCAGGGTCCTCCTGGCCAGCAGCAGGGAGCAAGAGACATCAGGCCCCCAGGAATAGGGTGGGCAGTAAATGCTCAAGGGCCCCTGAGGTGGTTGATCCTGGGGCTTGAAGGCTGGGTGGTCACTGCCCCCTGGCCTGGGCTCCTCCTCCCATGACATCATTGAACCAAGGCCTTTTTTGAGCTGTAGAACATTCACAGTGGGGCCTAGTCCTCTGGCCCCAAGTAACCATGGTTTGTATTGTTTTAAAAGGCAAAAACCAGAAAGAATGAGTGACAGAGACCACAAGGCCTAAGATGAGGCCTTAGGCCCACCTTAGACCCACAAAGCCTAAGATAAACAGGGAGTGAAATATCTAGCTTCTTCCAGAAAATGTACTGGGGTCTGGTGGCCAGTCCCTGTCCCTGTGGTCTGTTCTCCTGCAACTTCTCCAGGAGGGTCCAATGCGCCTGGACAGCCAGGCCCAGTTGTCCTAGAGAAGGGTACTGCTTTGTCCAGGGTACTGTTCAAGTCCAGGGCCCTGGGTCTGAACCATGTCAGAGCTTCAGAGCCCAGTGGATGCTGTGTCCGACTCTGAGTGACCAGGACGGGCCATAGCCTGAGACCAGAGGCCACTGGGCACCATCCAGGCATCCTTGATGGGGAATTGGGGGTGAGCATAGCCAAAGGAAAGTTGGGGTGCAGTGCCAGCACAAGGGGAGGGCAGGGTGGGAAGCCGAGGCCAGCTGCCCTGCACGGTGGGCAAAGTGGGTGCCAGGCTGAGCCGCCCTGGACATGGCGATGCTCTGAGGTCCACACTGCACAAGGGCAGAAGCGCTGGAGCGGGAGTTTTGCTGCTTTCTGCTGTATTTTGATCAGCTTCCGGTAGGTTCCGTTAGAGCATCAGGCAGTGCTGTGTTTTAGGCCCCAAGTTCAATTTCTTGTTTGCGCTGTGGGCTGGCCATCTCTTTCCTTCTGATGCTGGGAAGAAGGTGCCGCTCAGTACCCAGTCCTCTCACGGGGAGGGAGGCAGAGCCTGGCCACCAGTGCCCTCTTAGGAGCAGATGGCCCGTAGAGCCAGACATGGAAAACCTTGGAGACAAAGAAGAGAGGACATGAAGGACACATCCTGGGTGCGTCTGTCCTCTCTGGGTGGCGCTGGGGCTGTGGGGGGCTGAGGGCGAGCCCACAAGGACTCTCTGAGCCATACCTCTGAGGCCTGTTCGTGGGAGTGGGGTACAAGCAGCCCCCAACCCACACAGACCAGGGTCCACTGGGCACATTTTCCCTTTGTCCGTCTGCGAGTGACCTCTGGGTCAAGGCTGCTTGCGTGCTTTCCTGGGTTCCTCTTTCCCACAGGCCGCAGGGCAGACCCTGGCAGCTGGGAGGCTGCCCTACAGTGACTCCCACTCCACCAGACTCTCTGTCACCCAGAGGGGGAGGGGAGCCCTGTCTGTAGGCTGCGTCCTTGCTGAAAACCAGCACCTGTCCCCAGCACTGGCCTCAGGACACAGGTAGCACACAGAGGGCGCTGGAGGGGTCTTTGTGACTGGGGAGGCTGAGACCCAGGAATAGCCACTGGCAGAGCTGGGATCCCTCTGTGGCCCCATAGCCGGGGACCTTCCACCTGAGATCCGTCCTGGGAATGTGTATTTTGCACTGATTGACGGGGAATTTCGGCTAGGGTAAAGTTGGGGTGGGCTGGGCCAGGAGCAGGCTCCCACTGTCCCATGCCATCACCCGCCACTGTCACGCAGAAGTAGCCTGCTCTGCAGAGGAGCCCGTGCTCCACATCTGCTGAGGTGGCATTCCGAACGAGTGGTCCGGAATCAGACCAAGTCCTGGGCACCAGCTCACAACTCCGGCCGAGGGTGGAGAGGACGCAGCCCGAGGACGAGGACCCAGGAGCCAGCGAGCCAGGAGGTCAAGGGCAGCCACGGAAGCCAGCGTGCCGGGGGCAGGTGCAGCTGGGCCTGACACACTGTGACCAGCGTCTTCTTTGTTCTTCAGGGTCCCGTTAGGAGGAGAAAGGTCACTCCTGTCATAGTCTAGCATGAATAGGACCCCCGGGGCATCCCCTTGAAGACGCCTACGGTGCAACATTCATCGCTAACCGAGTGAACCAGGAGGAGTCTCCATTTTCCCACAGGACATTTTTTTTTTGATCAGAAAAGAAAACCCTTAATTTGCCAGACAACACCGACCGCCGCTTCCCCAAGTGACTTGCTGGAAAACGCTGGCAGAATGACTGAGTGGCTCTGCTCCCTGGGACCGAGGCGGATCCTGGGCGCACATCCGGGCGTGGACGCAGGAGCCTCCACAGCCCTGGCGCTGCAGAGATGGGCCGGGCGGCTGGTGCCCAGGGCGGGAGGAGGCGGGGCGCTGCTGACACAGAGAGGAGGTCACTGAGCAGCTGACGCAAGGAGAGCTGGGATGACGTGGTGTGTGACAGCAGAGGGCACGTGTTGTGACATGTGACAGGAGAGGGAAGAAAGGGAGCATGAGAGAACACGCTCGGGGCAGGTCCCCCGCACTTTCCCCTTGAGGAACAGCAGCTCGGAGCTGTGCTGCGGTCTCAGATTGTGCCTGGATGAAGCAGCGGCAGGCACTGGCCTGGTGGGGACTGCTGCTCGCAGGCTTTGAGCCTTGGTGTCCTTGTCACCCTAGGCCCCAGGGCCGGGGCCCATCTCCTGCAGGGAAGGGCACAGTGAGATGACGGACAGGCTCTGGGTGGGAGTGGTGAGTGACGTGGGTGATGGGGACGGACCACCAGTCTGTATTGCTCTCCCCACTTGGGGGCCCTTGGGTGGAGCTGTATTTAAATTGTATTTTCATGCAATTGCCAAATAAATCAACCATAACTTCTGGTCCTATAATACGTTATGACCGCTCCGCCCCCTGCCCAACCCTTGTCTTGCTACGTGTCCTTCGCGTATCCCATTGTTCGGATGCACACGGGGTCAATCCCAGCTCATCGCAGACACAGAGTCTGGTCAGCTTCTCTGTTCTGCAACACTGTGACCTGTACCAGCTCTCCTGAGCATGGCCATCAGAGTTCAGGAGGGACAGGATCGTGCCTTCCCATCCAAGTGACAAGGCCACAGTCCGAGCTACCATGACCAAAGCTCTCCCACACAGTCCAGGGAGGCCGCGCTGCTGGGGTGCAGCCGTGTGGCTGTGAGGGAGCATCTTGGCAGAGACGGACGCTCCCCTGGCCCTCCAGCTGCAGCTATGCTGGGGGCAACTCCAGCAGGGACGAAGTGGCTTCGGGTGGCTGCTGCACGGATAGCTTTGCTCCTGGGCACCTGGACTCTGGGGTAGAACTGCTCTTGGAGACACGTGCACATTTTGGAGTGTCCTGACCTTGTCCTCCCCCTCCACGTGGTGTTGTCGGGAGGACGTGGAGGCCGGTGGTGAGAGTTCCTGGGGAGGGGAGACGCTCCCTCTGAGAGGAAGGGGATTTGGAAAGGACAGCTGACTGGAGGTGACCCTTCCCAGTGCCCACAGCCCAGGCGAGCCACCTCTCCTGCAGAGTTCTGACCCCGTCTCTGTGAACCAGGGAGGGCCCAGGAAACATGGCGCCCAACTGGGAGGAGTGGAAGTGGCCTGGTGAACCGGGCCCACGTGAGCGGGTCTCGATCGTGGTTGTGTGTGAGTGAAGCAGAGATGTGGAGGACCAGACCCCTGAGTGCAGCACAGAGGGGGCCTCGGAGACCTGGGGACCCCACGGTCACTGCCACCGGGTCCACTGTGCAGCTGTTCCACACCCTGGTGATTGAGGGCAGTGGGCGAGGGGTGCCTGGGACATCTGGGCAGGTCTGGGACCTGGGTCCAGGGACCTGGGTAAAAGCAGGAGGGGTGTGTAGGATACCGGAACACTCACCATGGGGCTTGGCGGGGGCAGGGGAGAGCTGCGGTCACTGAGGCTCCCCACGGGGCCTGCATAGGTCTGCCCCGGAGAGGAGGGTGCTGCAGGCAGTTGTGGCTGTGTCCCTGGGAGGGGTCCTGCTGCTGTGTGGCCCCAACCCCACACTCAGCCAGGCTGCTGCTTGCCTCCAGCCCTGGTGCTGCCCAGCACGCTCCCCTGTCCCACAGCTCTGCTCCCCTCCTCCTGGCTTAGTCTGCCATGAGCTGCTGTAACCAGGCACCACCAACTCTGTCTCCAGGTCACGGGGGCCCGAGGTCAGGTTGTGTGCAGGTAGCCTCACTCCTTGGCTGGCACATGGTTCTGTCCACGCGGCGGACCTTTGTGAGCACATCCTTCCTCTCTGTCCTGATCTCTTCCTGTAAGGGCAGCAGGCAGAATGGATCGGGGCCCACCTAATGACCCCAACTTACCTTCATTGCCTCTCTAAGGGCCCTGTCTCCAAACACAGTTATATTCTGGGGTACTGGAGTTTAGGACCTCAACATGGAAATTGGGAGACGCAATTCACCCCGTAACAGCCTGGGATCAGTTTGCCCAATAACTCACTTTCACAACAGGAGATCCTATCCTGAGATAAGACCTCCAGCTTCCTGCTTCTAAGAAAGGAGGGAGGTCCCTTCGAGTTAGTTTGGCCAGCGAAGCAGCCCTGGGGAACCTGTATGCTGCCCGCACTTTACAAGGACTCTCAAGAGGGTACAGGAGACCCAGGGCCAGGTGCTATGCATCCTTTGGAGAATTTGAAAACGTGACTTTGCTCAGAGACGCCCAGCATATCCTTTTGTTCGTTGAAGCGTAAGATTTTCTTCAAATAATCATTGGAAGGACAGAACGATGCAAAGCATCTGCGCCTTGCTGTGTGGACTGGCACATCTTGAAATTCTTGGTAACTCAGAGGAATAAAGGAAGAATAAGTGCATTCTGCAGCCTCGCCCCAGGGGCTTCCTCACGCTGGTGCTGGTGTGGGAGCTGCCCCCACAGGGCTGAAACCTCAGCCATTTCCAGGCTGAACCAATGTGGTCGGGAGCCGGGGCTGGGGGTGGTGCCAGCCCCAAAGCCAGCTCCACGTGGGACAACAAACGGTCTAATTAACCTCTCAGCTTCTTCCATCTGTGCAGCAGAGCTTGGAACGCTGGCCACTGGAGGCCGGGAAGATGGATGCGTCTGGTTCTGAAGAGCGTCCAGACAGATCGGAGCTGTGCCGAGCAGGACGGAAGGCGCTGGTCTCCACGGCCGCCCTACACTGGGCCACCCACACAGCGACTCCCCTGGAAAGAGCATCTCCTCCGAACCCTCAGACAGTGAGGGTCTCTCTGGGGTTGTGAAGCCCTGTCCCACCCCAAGGTGTTTGACCCCCTTCTCTGAGGGAGGGTTCTCCCCAAGGGCAGTAGGAGGCTAAGTGGGAATCCAGCTTTGCTAATTTTCTTTTAAGTGGATTATTTCCTAAATGGGTAAATTGTCTATGTGTTGCTTAATTAATAGTGACTAGTTAGTGCTGCCAATCAATGATTTGGAGATAAGCTCCTATTTGTGCAGGAAACCCCAGCACCCTCCAGTTTATTACTTGAACCAGAAAAGACACCCACTCTGCTGGAGAAACTCTGGGACATGCTCTGGGTGCTCCAGCTTGGCCACGCTTGGTTGCTGTGCTGTAGTTCAGACACGCGCTTCCAAGAGCATGCTCTCTTACAGGCAGTGCGGTTAAGCTGTAACCAGAAGAGCTCTGGACTCCCAGGCCATCGGTAAGTTTCTAGAGGTGAAGAATGGAGGAAGGAAGGACTGTATAGAGGGAAAAGAGGGGTGGGAGGGGTGGGGGGGAAGGGGAAAAAAATAACAGAATGAATCAAACATTACCCTATGTAAATTTATGACTACACAAATGGTATGCCTTTACACCATGAACAGAGAAACAACATGTATCCCATTTGTTTACAATAATTAAAAAAAAAAAAAAGTTTCTAGAAGTGGCATTGGCCATGGCCGCTCTTTGAAGTGTGGGCCCAGGGGCCAGGAAAGGAGCCCCCCGAGGGCTAGGTGCCTGCACCAGAGTGGCCACCAGGGATTGCCTGCCCCCAGTGGAGTCCATGAGCTTGACTGGCAGGGTGGACGGGGGAAAGGTGAGGGGTGGGCCTGAGCTGAAGAGAAGGGCAGAAAGCTGGCTAGCAGGAAGCAGCCAATCAGCACCCTGGACGACGCGCTGCAGAGGGGCTCTGGAGCCCTTCGTCAGGAAAGTCCTCACCACAGCTTTCAGCAGAGCCCTGGGAACCAGATCCGGACAACGAGCCACCACCAAAACGCACAATATTTTTGAGCCAGGTGCAGGAGTGCACGCCTGTAATCTCAGCAACTCGGGAGGCTGAGGCAGGAAGATCACAAGTTCAAAGCCATCCTCAGCAACTTAGTGAGGCCCTAAGCAACGTAGAAGACCCTGTCTCTAAATAAAAATTTCAAAGAGCTGGGGAAGCGGCTCAGCGCTTAAGCACCACTGGGTTCAACACCAGGTGTGAAAAAAGTGTAAGATATTTTTGAAACCAATGAGTCCCTTACCACTGGCACAGGGTGGTCCATCTCCGCCTTCCCTGACTGAATCTCCCTGAGCCGCTAGCCCAGCCAGTGTGGAAGGCGCGCAGCCTCTCACAGCAGCCCCTGTGCTGTGCGCCCGCCGGCTTCCCGGCTGCCGGGCCTCAGGGGCCAGGACTTCAGGGGCTCCCTTGTGTACTTCTTCAGGACTCCTGGACTCCTCAGCTGTCTAGGGATGGGGTGGCATAAACAGGCCAGGCCAGTAGGCCTCAGGCCGCTGATCACCACTGTCCTCTGCTGCCCCCGTGGCTTTGAAGCGGGTCCCGGCGGTCTGGTCTGAGGCAGCCTGTTGGCCTGTGATTAGGCACGTCTGCTCCTGGGAGCACCCATTCATTATGGCCAGACACACAGACACAGGCGCCAGCCTTGCACGTTTCCGCAGGCCGTGGGGGTGGGGAGAGCCACCCCACCTGCATCCTTGAGAGCAACGAAGCCGTGGGCCCTGGGCATGGGGTGCTGGGCTAGGCAAGGGTCTGCCGTAAGCCAGGGCGTCCTTCTGAAGCTCCACCTAGCGTGGGGGGGGGTACGTGTCCTCCCAGGGGCTGCCTGCCCACTGTGGCCTGCCTCAAGAGCCAGGACCTTTGGAAGAATAATCATGATCCTAGAATGGAAACCTCTGAAGAGACAGCACAGTTTGGCTTGTGTTTTATACCGTAGTGCACACTGAAGTTCTGGAAGCCTGCGGGCATGAACTCTCTGGAGCTTCCCTTCTTCCTCTTTCATGTCACCCCCTTGAAGTGGGCAGTCCTGCTCTGCCACACTCCCGCCATGGTGTACCGTCTCCCCACAGGCCCAAAGCTGTGGAGCCAAGTGACCATGAACTGAAACCCAGGTTCTCTCAGGTATTTTCTTACAGTAACTGAAAGCTGACTAACACAAGGTTCTGCCTTGTGACGGTGAAGAAAAGCAGATCGGCAGCCAAGTCTTCCTGCCGAGTCTGCAACACAAAAAGTACTGAGATCCTCTAACATGGGGAAAGGTCCAGAAATACAGGGAAATATCAATGCACAGGAGTGCCCACCTCAGTACTGAAGTGAACAGGAGCAAAGCTCACAGCCAGAGGAGACGTCATGATCTGTCCACGGAGAGCACACTCCACGGTCACCACAAGTCACACTCACAAAACCAGTCACGGTACCCAAGTGACAGGAAGTGACAAAGGAGCCCTGCAGACACGTGCACACTCAGGGTGCACACCCACCCTGGGGTTGAGTTCATAGAGCTACAGCAGCGTCAGGGTGAAAGGCCACGGCCTCTGAAAGAGATTAGATCATTAAGTTTCCCACAGAGGGCGAGCGGCTCCTCGCAGTGCAGCAAACACCCCTCTGGTCAGGCAGAAGGAGGCGCAGGGGCCGGGGCTGGCAGAGTCTTCCGGGTTTCCTTAGGAAAGGTAGAAGGGGAAGCAGCTGAGCTGGGCTGGCTTGAGGGCGTGTGCTGGGGGACCCAAGGGCGCCCCACCTGCCCGGGCACGTTGAGGCAGGGATCTTGCTTGGGTGTGGGGATGACATGGAGGGAGGCAGGGTTGTCCACTGCAGAGCCCGTCACTAGCTCTAAGATTCTGCAGCCGCGTGGGCCCGTCTGTGCCACGCCCAGTGCAAGAACACAGACAAGTGAGCACAGCGGGCGCTGGGAAGACTGACGCCAAGCGGGTGGACAGGAGCCTGGGAACCCAGAACACACCCACAGTGAGATATGCAGCTACTCTCTAAAGTGCACAGACACGGGCCCCGCTCGGGGAAGCACCGGCACGGGACAGTGGGGCCCGGTGGTGAGGAGGGCTGGGCTTCCCTCGCCTCTTCCCGGTTTTCTCCATCTCTGAATTCTCTGAGAATGAATACATATTACTTTTATAGCGTGAAAGAGAGTGCATGCTGCCCACAAGGGCCCTGGGGCCACCTCCCTCGGCCATGGTCCCACCCTCCTCTGGGGCAGCTCTGCTGCTCGGGCCCGGGTCTGCGGGCGGGAGGAAGGTCTGAGGAGTGTGTGCTGAGGTGCTGGCTGTGAAGCAAGGGCGGGCGACGGGTTATAGCTGTGCTGTTTGTGTCTGTGTCCCTGCAGAGCAGCCCTGAGAACAGGACTCACGGGTGCCCCTCACAGATGCCAGCTGAGCCTGGGCAGGGTGAATCTAGCCAGGACCTGGCCATTGCCTGGGGAAGGTGGGGTCAGGGCGAAGGGTGCCTCAGGGTCCCAGCTGCCTCCAGCACACAGGACCCAAGGAGCTACTTCATGCCTCTTCTCCACGCCCCCCTCCTCCCACCGATGGCCACCTGCATCGAGGGCAGAGGGCCTGGCACCTCATGTGTGTCTGGGAAAGGGCATGTGTGGATGAGTGCGTGTGTGTGTGTGCGCGTGCTCCCCTGTGCTCGGCAGGAGGGGAGAGAGGGGAGGAGGCGGGAGGGGAAGGGCAGAGAAGTGAGTTTGGAGAACGGAGAGAGCTGTTTTGGAGCATCCCGTGGTGACCTCCAGGATGGGCCTGGTCCAGCCATGGCCTTCAACAGTCAGGTGGCTGCCAGAGGACTCCAACCTCCTGTCAACCTTTCCCCTTTAAAACCCATTGCTGGACGTGGGGCATTATTTAGAAATCATGGCAAAATACAGCGTAGCTGATGGGTTTGATTAGCTGCCAGAGTCTACACACACTTTCACATATACGTAATAAGAACTTCATGCTCGACAGCCTTAACGTAGAATTTAAAAAGCAAATATTAAAATGACTCCGATGCATTTGGGGTTGACTAATGGCCCATAGTGAGTCTCAGGTTCAGCTACTTGCCAAGCTGATGGCTTCCTGCCTGACCAAGAGGTTTCCAGAATATTCCACAAGTCAAGCAAGCATTTGAGAAGAGCCAGCCTGGGCTCCAAGGTCTGCATGGTACAATTTCCAACCACTGCTTCGAGTCCCCTCTTCTCACCAACAACCTGTCTGCCTCTGGGCCTGTCCCAGGTGCACGCTGCTCTGTGCAGGAGCTAGGGGCACACCCCTCACCAGCTCAGCTTCCCACCCCTCTCCAGGGACCACCTTCCCAGGACTGTAGAAAGAGCTCCTCCCTGGCAGGAGGGGACCAGGACTCGTGTCTGTGGTGTGTGTGTGGTGCTGGGATGGAGCCCAGGGCCTCTCACGGCTCACACGTGCTTGGTGAGGGCTCCAGGGCTGAGCCGCACCCCAGTCCCAGAACCTGGTCTTCACCGTGCAGTCTGAACTTGTCACACTGGCTCTGTGACCCCAGGGAGGGTGAGGGGGCTCCCTCTCACCTCTGTCCTTGGTGTGCAAGGGCCATCCTCACCAGCACCCCTGGGCCATCACTGGGGTGCACTACCAGACCCCAGATCCAGGCAACCCTCCACGACGCCCATCACCAAGGTTGTCACTGCAGTGGCAGAGGCTCAGGGTCCCAGTGCCCCCTCGGCCAGGGGCCAGGTCAGAGGACACTGCATGGGCCCTGCCAGAGCAGTTTCAGACCCCTGGACAAGGTCGGGCCAGTCCCACTTCCCACACTGCAGCCATTTCTGTACGTGACAAGTGACAGCAGGTCCACATGCCATCTGGCCCACTCTGGCTGGCCTCTAATTAGGTCTTGGCCCAAAGCAGCAGACTCCCAGGGTCACGGGCTCAATGCTATTTCCCCAGTGTGTAAGAAACTATCTTGAAATGTAGACACCAAAGTCTCATGGCGACCCACCCAGGCCCCGAGGCCCTGAGGTCTCAGGCCTCTTCCTGATGGAAGTCCTGCAGTGCTCTGGCCTTGATGTCCTCCCTGCCTTTGACTACCTCGGTCACCAGCAGAGTGGGGCGCAGCCATCTGCAGTAGGGCTGGTCCTGGGGACAGGGAGGGGCCTGCCAAGCATGTGCCTCCTGGTCCCCTCATCTCTGCTCACTCCTGACAGGGAGGAGAGCTGCTTCGTGCGCGGGGTCTGCATGGACGGCCTGCTTCTCAGACACAGTTCCTGGAGTCAGTTGTGTTTGGGGCCCAGGGATATCCCCATGAGGTTTGGGGTGTAGGTTTTCTTCAGGTGTGGGGCCTCCCCTGCATCCCTGGCCTGGAAGCCTGTGGTCTCACAGGGTTCCATGGGGAGACGAGGTCCAGCCCAGAGGCCACTACCTGTGGCTCCTGCCTGTCAGGTGTCAGGTTCCGCTCTCCACCTAGGACAGGCAGTTTCGGATGACACTGTTGTTCTGTGGAGACAAAACCCTGATGGCTTTCCATCCCATTCACTGTGGTCTGGGAGCCCCAGGCCAAGGGTGAAGATGTCCTACCCCAGGAACAGTTCCCTGGATTCCTGCTGTGGCCCAGAGTCCAGGTGTCTGCTCGTGAGGAGGAGTCACGGGTCACTCCTGAGGAGGGTTTGTGGGTCGTGGGTCATGTGCCAGGGGGCAAGTGTGGGCACGACTTGCTCCTGTCTTGGACCCTGGAGGGAAGCAGTGGCCACACACTGTCCTCCTCCTGAAGCTGCCCAACTCAGGGCCCAGGGTGGTGGCTGTCCACTCCCCACAGCTGAACTGGGCACTTGGTGGAACTCCTCTGGCCCCGCCACCACCTCCCTTGTGTTCAGTGTTCCAGGTTGAGGAAGAGTGGCCACCCGTGGGAGGGGAGGCTGGCTGCTGGACACTGGTGGGCCTCTTCCTGCATCCACCCAGAGGGCCCTCTGCCCCCGGGAGCCTCTGCAATGGAGGTCGAGGGACCTGGCAGAGCTGGCCCCTTCCTCAGAACAGGTCAGAGGTGTTTCTCCGACTAAGTGGGTGGCAGGAAGTCAGCAGACCCTTGAGAGGGGTCACCCCAGGGACCTGGCCAGAGATGGAGGAGGAGCGAGAAAGACAGGTTCGGGTGAGCCAGAACAGGCCGGGCCAGGGTGCTTCAGCAGGGAGGAGGAGGGGGAGGCACGTGTGCCCCTGCACGAGGGCCTGGCATCTGCCCTGGCACCATGTCAGCCTCAGCGAGCCTGGGCTTGGGTGTTGGGATGGAGCTGCCAGAATCCATGGCAGAGAGCTGCTTCCGCTCAGCCTTGGGCTCAGGCCCGGGAGCTCCGCAACCCGCCCCCTCCCTCCCAGGCGCCCGGGTGGGCATGGAGAGGGCACGGGCGGGAGGAGACAGAGCGGGAAGGGGTTGTACTCCCGGCCGCCCTCCACGCGGGCTTCCCTTACCTTCTAGAAAGAGCAACACGAGGGCTCGAAGGGGCGGTGATGTGCACACACCTCTTAAAGGATAACTTCTGATTATTTTCTTAATGGAAGAGCAAATATTGATGTCTTATAAGCTGAAGGGCAGGCGGGAGCATGTGGGAATATTGACTCTCGGGTGCTGGCCTCTGAGGCTGCCCTGCCCAGCTGCAAACCTAAACATGCCCCCGTTTCTAGGGGCTGAAGAAGGTGCAGGCTGTGGGGCTGTGGCCACTGGCTCTCTGTTTCTTGTCAAGAGAGAAGGAGGACCTGGGCACTGTGCCGGGGTTGCCGGGTGACCCTTGGTTGGCCCTCCCTGACTGACCTTCCCTGTCTGGAAACAAGGCGTCCACAGAATGAGGCCTGTTCTGGCACCTCTGCTCGCCGGCTGCACCTGGGGCAGGAACAGGAGCTCGGCTGTCCCCGCCCCATCTCCAGTCGCTTGTGATAGCCACCCTGACGGCACTATAGGGACGCTGACCGTCGGCTCACTGCCCGCTGGTGTATTCAGCTGTGACAAGTATTTAGGTTATTATAACAAAGCACACACACACTCCCAAAGCAGACGCCAGCTGGAATGGCAGTCGCAGAAGGTGCAGGAAGCCCGGTGCGGGTGGGCTGCCTGGACCCCGCCTGCTCCCCGGGACCCCTCTGCGGGGGAGGCTTGGGCTCCTCCCACCAGCTTCAGAGCTGGTGAATGCCAACTTGGTGGGAGCGCCAGTTGGCCTGACCCTTCAGGGCAGGCCTTGCTCGGTGGCCTGAGGACAGGGCTGTCTGGGAAGCAAGACCCTGTAGGAGAGGCTGGTCAGGCGGCCTCTGCCCCCAGTGAGAAATGCCAGCCAGCCTGCGGGCCCTGCCAAGACTGTCTGCTTCTCAGGGTGGGTTCCTTCCTTGTGAGCCCCCTTGCAATCCTGCTGCACCGTTCTGGATCTTTCCCCAGTGATCCTACCAGCTCAGGCCTCCCTGATACAGCACTGCTGCTTCCATGACCCGAGGGTAACCCGTGACCCCGGTCCTGACTCAGGCTGGGTTATCCCTGAGCAACCCGCACCCTGGGTTGCAGGGACAAGCACCCCACGGTATGAGTGGCTGCAGGTACCACCTCTAGCAAGGCCAAGACAGAGCCACAAAGGCCAGGAGGAGGAGGCAGCTCTCCGCTACTGGCCTGGCTCGCCTGTCCAGAGGTAAAGTCTCCAGTGAAAGTTCCGGCCTCATGGCAGGAGTGTGCCGGCTGCACCCAGGCAGGTGCTTCCCCACAAGGGTCCTGCCTCCGAGGGCCGCCAGCATTGCTCAAGAGGTCTCTGGCTGCTGGCTGCTGCATCCCTCACCTAGCCCTGACCACTCAGGTGAGCGCGAGTCCTGCAGGCAGAGGGGTTTTCTCTGCACACCAGTGTCCCCGTCACAGCTGTTCTGTCCACTGTGCCTCTGGCTGTCTGTGATGGGACAAGGTGGCTGAAGTGGACTCTTCTCACCCTGGCTGCCTGTCGAGTTGGGACCTCGAATCAGTGTCCTTAGCCTGGCCCCACTGTCACCGTCCCAGGTGACCTTTCTCAGCTCCTGAATGCCCTGCTCTTCAAGTCCACAGGTGCTAGGCAAAGGCGCAGGGCCCTGAGTGCCCAGCATGTGCGTACGAGGGAGGGGCAGAGAGGCAGGGAAGGGCCCTCTACTGTGCAGGAAGTGGTCGGAGTCGGGGACAGCTCCTGTCCATTGTGCATGTGTGAGCATGTGGGGGTCACCCCGTGAGCAAGCCTGTGTGTGTGAGTGCTTAGTGGGGTCACGCATGCGTGCATTGCACTGTGTGCACGCGTGGGCACGTATGTGAGTCTCTGCACGCACACTGAGGAAGGACGTCTGTGGGTGGCCCTTTCCAGGGCAGCCAAGGTTCCTGGGCCGACTGGCACCCGCGGGGCTTACAGGGATGTTCCCGTCCTCACGCAGTTGAACTGTCCCCCTGTGGTCTCAGAGGGCGTGTTCTTCCGGGGAGCCCCCAGGTGTGCCTGTGTGGCTGCCAGGCACCCAGCAGAGACCTTCTGAAGGGTGAGAGCAGCCCCGTGGAGGCTGGGTGGGGGCCAGCTGCCGCAGCTCCCAAGGGCTGTCCTGTGGCCTGCCCGCCCCCCATGTCCCCTCAAGCTCCTTAGGAAGGGCGTAGCACCTGTCTTGATGGTGTGTCTGCCTGGCCTGCATTCCTACCATACTTTATGACCAGTGGCCAGTCAAAGGACCCTAGTCACCAGGGCGGGTGATGTTGCAGGAGGTGGCCAGCAGGCCAAATGTGTGGTTCCACAGGGCAGCTGTTCCCGCCAGGCACTGTGAGGAGGGCCATCTCTCCCTGACCTCCGGGTAGCCCCGCACTGCACACTGGCGGCCCTTTAAAGAGCAGCTGATATCTCAAATGCCAGACGCAGTGCTGGAGCCCGCCACCCTCCCCGCTGTGGACCACAGGCGGCCAGCTGAGTGGCGGGTGGCAGCTGCTCTGGGAGCTGGGAGCTTTGACTTGCGTCAGTGCCGGGCTGGCCAGGAGGGGCCTGCTCGCTGGGCGCTTGGCAGCTGTGTGGAGTCACGGCGACATCACAGCCCCCGGGGCGGGCGGGGCGGGGGCGGCGCGCAGGAGGCCCCGGGGGAGAGGCAGGCTGCACACTCAGCGAGCCCCGGCTGCCCAGCGTGTGCCGTCTCCCCACCACGCTCTGTGTGAAGCCGTTTCCATGGTGCACACCCCCGGGTCAGCCCCCAGCGGGGGCAGCGGAAGCTGAGAGTATCGCCCCCATCGGGCTCCCAGCTGGCTCCCGCAATGACGGGATGGCCACATGTGGCCACCAAAGGACTCCAGCTAATTGAGGGGCTTGGCAGGAGTCCTGGCCACTACAGGAAACCTGTCATTTCACAGAGATGAAAGGACCTTGGCAGGACCTTACTGAACAGGGACACAGGTGCTGGAGGGGACAGAGAGCAGGGCTCCTGGCCCATAGATGCCCAGCCTAGGCTGAGCCGTCTCCTGGGTGGAAGAAGCCAGGTTTGATCAAGGCGTATGATGCGCGTGCGTGTCCCCCAGCCCTCCCACTCTCACCGGTGGCTCCCTCTCAGGGCAGGAGCCACGTGAGTCCCCTGGGAAAGTGGGTTCTTCAGCCTTGCAAGCCCGGTGGGGGCAGCCCCAGCTGAAGCGCCTGATGTCCTCATGGTCACCCAGGCCAGCACCCTCACCTGTGCCCCTGTCCACAGGATGCCCATGTCCTGGCAGTGACTGCCCTGGGCGGCCTGACCACCTCCCTCTGCTCCGCGACCCAAGCACTCCGTGCAGCCCAGTTGTGCCTCAGTTTACCCACCCAGAGGTTCCTCCTCTAAGCAGGATGCCCGGGGGCACCCACCCTCCCACAGAGCCCACCGGCTTCCCTGCCCGGGCCCTCGTGAGTGCTGGAAGAGGTTCTGTCCGTTCAGCACAGGACAGCGAGCTGCGTGGGGGCCAGGCCTCAGGGCTGGGTGCTAGTGGAGGAGTCGCGGGCCTGTGCTGTCCAGCACCCTTCCTGCACTCCGCAGCCAAGGGCATTGTCCTCGCTCCCAAGGGGGGAATCCAAGAGTCAGGGTGAGAGGTCTCGCAGGGTCCCAGCACACGCCACCCCTGCATGCGATGATGGTCCAGGCCCAGCAGAGAAGCAGCAAAGAGGCCTCAGAGCCTGACTGACATTCCAGCCTTTGCACTGTCCATCGGCCTGAGGGGTGTGTGTGTGTGTGCACACTGAGAAGACAGGGTCCCAGCGTGGCGGAGCTGTGGTTTGGGGACATTGTAAGCCCCCATCTGTGCAGTTGTTCAGCTCCTGTTCCCAAGTGTCTCCCACCCCCACCCCTGCACTCTTGTCTGATGGCTCTGGGCTGAGTCATCACTCTGTCCCTAACTCAGGGCAGCCTGGGCGTATTCGTTTCCGGTGGCTGCTGTAACAAAGTACCACAGACTGGGTGGCTTCGACCACAGACATTCACTGTCTCGCAGTCTGGAGGTCAGAAGCCCAAGACTGGACTCTCCGGGCTGGCCCCTCTGCAGGCTCTGAGGGACAGCCTCCCTGTGCCTCTCCTGCACCTGGTGCTGCCAACCTTCCTGGTTGCCCTCGGCTCCTGGATGCAGTGCTCCAGCCTCTGCCCGTTGTCACATGGTGTCCCTATGTGTGCCTGTGCTTCTGGCTCCTCCTTTTCTTTTGAGGACGCCAGTCACGGGTGGATTAGGCCCACCCTGGTCCACCCTGCTCCTTCTCTAGAGCCTCGCCTTAATTGTGTCTGCAAGGCGCTTACTCCAAATGTGGTCACAGTCACAGGTTCTGGGTGGACATGAATATGGGGCCACCACTTAACTCACACTGGGGCCAGCGGGTCTTCCATCAGAACTGAGCTTTTCTAAGTGACTCAACTGGTCACCTCGATGAACAGATAAGGAAACTGGGGACAGAGAATGAGGATCAGGCCAGGCCTCGCTCAGCAGGCAGGACAGAACCAGGACAAGAGAATGGGCCTCTGTCCCCAGGTGCTCAGGCCCACTGAGCAGCTCAGACTCAGGGGCCTCCTCTCTTTCTGTGGCCACTGTCCCAGGTCCCCTCACTTGCCCTGTGACATCTGGGTGGGTCCACCTCACAGAGGTCTGGCTGGCTGATGGCCAGTGGCTATCTGGCTCCTTCTGACCTATAGGGGTGTGGGACAGCCACCTGGGGCATGGAGCCTGATCTCCAGGGACTCAGGACAGAGCTGTGATCCAGAGGCAAGGAGGCCTCAAGTCCTGACTGGGCTTCAAGACTGGAAGGCGAGTACTCGGGGGTGGTCAGCCATGTTCAGGCCACAGCCTGGGCCACTCGGAGCCTGGGCAGGGCTGCCAATCCCCCAGCCCAGGGAGGGCAGGCGCCTTTCTCCCTTCCTCACCTAGCTCCGGCCACGGGCTGGGGTCGGCACGCCCACTTCCCAGGGTGGGGTCCCTGAAGCCCGTGCAAGCCAGGCTGCTCCAGTCTGACCCCAGAGCAGAGCTGGTGACTCGTGGTCAAGGCCTCCCTGGAGGAGGAGGTAGGAGGACGCCTGGTCACAGACAGTGGCACCTGTCCCAGCCTTCCCATAGAGTGTGGGAAGGTCTCAGCTCGGTGTCCGCATGCCAGGAATGGGAGGTTCTGGAGCGGGGTGGCCCTGACCTGGGCCCTTGGGGTGCTGAGTAAAAAGAGGGGAGCACAGTGGCGTGGGAGGCCAGAGGAGGGCACCTGCCACTCAGTAGCCCAGGAGTGACTCTGTGGGTTCCTTGCCTCCTCTTCCCTCTTCCCTGAGGCAGTGTGGGTGGGGCAGGAGGTCCAGCCTGGAGGGTGCCTTTGGCAGAGGCGCGGGGGTCCCTGTGGCTCAGTTAAGGGAACAGATGAATACACCCTTGCCCCAGGCCGCTGGGTGCCTAGGGAGCAGCTCTCAGCCACAAGGTGCCCAGGAGAGGCCTGGGGTGACACTGGGGCTGAGCCGAAGCAGGACACAGGTCTTTCTGGGCCGGCAGGTAGAGGCTGACAGTGCTTCTGCAGAGCCGCTTCTCCCCAGAGCCAGGACGTCCGCCTGCAGCAGGTGGTGTCTCAGCTGAGGTGGGGCTGCCCCTCTCGAAGTCCCAAGGCCCTGAGAGTGTGCCTCCTGCATTTGAGCAGGTGAGCAGGTGGTGACACGGCCACCCCGCTGGCTGGGTGTGGCTCTCTGCTTAGCCACATGCACCTCGTGTGTCATCCCTGGGTACACCCTGTGCCTGCCCAGGACATGGGGTCACCGTGGGACAGGCGATTCCCTGGCTGGTGGCTCTGCGGACCCTGGGCCAGCAGGGCACTGACCTGTGCCATCTGCCTGAGCTTGCTGAGTTCTGAGGCAGCTCCTCCCAGAGAACCCCAGGCTGAAGGACCCGCAGCCAGGGACTCCGCTCCTGGCCAGGGGACTGCTGGTCGCTATGAGTGGTCCTCTCCTGACCCCCACACCCACATCTGAACAAAGAGGGCAGACACTCTTGTGCTTAAGACCCAGGTGGGCTCCTTGGCTGATGGGCGTCAGCCCTAGGTCAGCTCCTGGAGCCTCCCAGGAATGTTCCGAGCCCCCTCCCACCAGGATCCCGTCTCCAGGAAAACAGATGCAGCCCTGGTGTCGCATCAATCTTCAGGGTCGTTCGCTGATAAAAAGAAGGCTCGTACCTTGTACTGCAGGCCTGGGGTGGGGGTGCGGCAGGGGCCAGGCTCCTGCTCAGCAGTGCAGTGAGCCTGGGTATGGGACCCGCCCAGCCTATGGGGACACGGTCTCTTTAACATTCCCCACAGCTGGGGTCCACTGAGGCCCTTGGCTCTGGGCCCAGTGGCCTGGAGGGGTGTGGACCGTACGTGCCCACAGCCTGCGTCAGTTCACTGAGACTCTGCCTTCAGACCCACAGGCTGCCTCACTGGGCTGATGGACATCTGGTCAAGAACTTCCTGTCCTTACTGGCCCTGCCCCTGCCCCTGCCCTTGGTGGACTTGACAAGGGCACCAGGCCTCCTAGACAGAAGTAGAGACCTGGCCCTTGGAGGACTCTGCCTAGGGGCTACTTGGAAGGGGTACTGGAAGAGGCAAGGTGGGCAAGGACCCTGACCTCCACCTCAGGAGGCCACCTCCTGGTCTCTGCCCTGAGGCCACTGCCCTGTGATGGCCCCAGCCTACCTGCACTCCACTCTTGAGAGGTGTGTCCACCCCTGTCCCACCCGTAAGGAGATCCAGCCAGAGGGTTGGTGCCTGGTCCTCAGTGCACAGCCTGGCCCCGGGCACCCTGTGGGCCCATGACAGTCACTTGGAGTGGCAGGTCTTCCTGATGTCCAGATGTGGTTGTGTCCTGGAGGGTGCTGTGGGTTCAATTGACCTAAAGAGACATTCACTGGCAACAGTGACCGTGACCATGCTTGGAAGTGGTCTCCACAGACCCATCAACGTCAGGCGAGGCCGTGCCGGGCCAGCGCGAGCCCTCACTGAACGCTGGTGTCGGTGTAAGGAGACAGAGGCACACGGGTGGAAGCGTGTGAAGGCGGAGGCAGAGACCGGAGTGCAGTGGCTACAGCTGAGGGGCCCCAGGACTGCTGGGGCCCTCCGCCCAGTGCGGCTCTCCCCCAGGGCCCCCAGAAGCGGCCAGCCCTGCTGACACCTTGGAGTGGGACTTCTGCCTTCCAGAACAGTGGGGAAGGCCCTTCTGTAGTTATAAGCCCCGGGTTCCTTCCACCAGGAAGCAGGTGAAGTGTCCAAAAAGCAGAGGCCCTACACCGAGACCGCGCCCCTCCTGGCCCTGGGTGGATATGGTGGATGGGGAGGGGCTTTGCCTCTGACCCGACTGGACATGCCCACAGCCAGCCCTCCCCCAGCTGCCCCGCACCCCTCACCCACCCGCCCCACATCGGCCCTCACCTGGGCTCCCTGCCTGCCACCACGGCTCCACTCCTACCTGCCTCCCACCCCCGACCCCTTCACAAAATGCCACCTTAAACAGGAGAGCGTGTGTGCCTGAGGCTTCTTTGGGCTTGTCTGGCTGCCCCCACGGCCCCAGGGCTGATGGCCTCCGTCTCCGCTCACTGGCAAGCTTCTTGAGGAGCAAGGGTGGCCACATACTCACGCCTTTGGTCGTCTTTGGAGGGATGCTGGTCCCTTGTCAGGGATCCCCAAACTGTCCTTATGCCTCTCCCCATGATGAAGCCCCCGAGCCATGCTTCCTTATCCTACAAGATCCCTGGACTCCGTGAGCACTGGCCTACATGAGTGGACCCAACCAGTGTCCAGGCAGCCCTGGGGACAGCTGGTCCCACAATGTGGCCTCACTTAATGACCCCAGTCCTTCACAGGGGTCACTCATATTCTTGGGTGTCAGGTGGAGACTCCCAGGTTCGGGGAAGTCGCACAGCCATGGAGAGCAGAGACCAGGTTCCCACAGCTTATCTTACTGCTCCATGTGGATCTCAGGTCACCGCTGTGACAGATGGCCAAACCGCGTGGCTTAGCTCCAGACTCAACCTCTTTCATTCTGGAGGTCAGCGGCTCCACTCAGATCTCACCCGCAGGTCAAACTGGCAAGGGCTGAGTTCTTCCTGGAGGTTCAGGATCTGATTCCCCCCCTGCCCGCTTCCCCAGGCCACGTGCTCCCTGCCTCCCCTCCTCCCTCTGCCCAGCTGACCGGCTGTGCGCCCAGACCTGGCCGGACAGCCCGGAGCGCTGCACCTGAAGGCAGGCGAGGAGCAATTTCAATCCCCCTTGGCCACATCAAGTCACCAATTCCAGGTTCAGGATTAGGACACAGTCATCTTGGGGGCACTTTCCAAGCGCATGGCTGCTCGTAGACTTGGGCACCTGTGTGGGGTCTTGCCAGCGACAGAGTCCTCTGCCCATCCCTGACCCCATCCTTGGCACCTGGACAGAGTGCAGAGAAGCGGGTGCCAGGTGCCCATTGTGTCTGTGTGGGTGGGCGCCCTGCTGTCTGGTGAGGAGGGCTTTGTGCAGGCAGCAGGCTCCCCCCTGGCTGGGCAGGCCAGACTGAGCTGAGTCCCAGCTGCCCTGCCCGCGGGCGGGGTGACCGTGGCTGTTCACGCGGCAGTTGGTGTGGTGAGCCGTCACCAGCATCCCACACCAGGTGCTGATGGGCAAGGCGGACAGGCAGAGCCCAGGACACTCCCTCCTGGTTCACTGTCCCACAGGCAGAGGAGACACAGGCCGTGCGACGGGGTCTGCTTTATACAGGAATATGAGATTCCGCAGAAACGGTGGCCCTGCCAAGGGCACCCGGGCACCTCCTGGACCTCAGGACCTCATGGTATGGGTGAGCAGGAAGGGCCAGCCTCCCAGGAGGCACTTATGGCCCGGTGGCCAGCAGGTGCTTGGTGTGGCAGGTGGGTTGTCAGTGTGGAGGACAAGGACAAGGAAGGGGTGGTCAAGTGGTAGCGGGGGCTCTGGGGCATTAAGAGTGAAGGGGGCTGCAGTCATGCCAAGGGTTGGGATCCTCAAGGGACCTGGGAGGGGCTCGGAGCCTGAGGAGGCCAGCTGGTTGCCGCAGTGACACCCTCTGCCCACAGGACAGGCTCCACACCAGGAACTAACATTTCTTCCCAGCCAGCACCTGCCCCACTCTGCCACGTCCAGCCTCTCTGGGACGGGCCCCTCCTGGGAGCCAGTGGGCTGCTGCTGTCATGAGTCCAGGCTGCCCTGAGACTCGGAATGGGGATGCTCTTGGGAAGAGACTGACCCACAAGTGACACAGTCCTGGTTCCATGCTGGGGAAGTGGGGGTGGAAGTGGCCAGCCCAGAGACGCAGGGGGCTCCTTCAGCCACTGGCCCTGAGGAGAGCCACAGATGTCCCAGGAATGGAGGCCAGGGCGGTGGGGAGGAGGAAGCAGAGGAAGCAAGGGGGCTACTTAGGTAGAGCAGACCCGGGGGGCGGGGGGAACGGGAAGGGAGGGAGGCAGCGAAGGGAAGGGCCTCTGGGCCCAGAGGACAGAGGAGCCTGCTTCGTGTCCCACTGTGCGGACCTTCCTCACCCCTTTCCCCAAGGCCCTCGGCTCACGAAGCCTTGTGCAGCCCCAGGGCAGCTGGGCAGGCTCTGGGCTCTTCTGCAGATCAGCCTCTTGTCATGGGGGCAGAGGGCTCCTGGGCATCTCTCACCACCCACAGCTGGACCCTGTCTGCCCACCTGAGGCCTTGCTCCCTACCGGCCTGCGGGGCCCTTCAGGGAGGGCGCGTCCCTGAGCTCAGCCTAGACGCTCAGCCTGTGCCAGTCTTGCACAAGAGTTGCTGTTGTGCTCTAGGCTGTGTGTGCTGTGCCTGGCACGTGGCGGGACTGGCACCTCTCAGAGCCCGGGTGGGAAACAGATGGCTGGCTCAGCAGAGGCATTTAAAGAGATTTGCTCCTGGAAGGCGTTTTCAGAAGTGTTGGTGGGGTGCGGGTCCAGAGCTGCTGAGCAGCGAGGGGCCTGTGGACTGGGTGCCAAGGCCATACAGGGCAGAAGGTAAAGCGGGGAAGGTAGCCCAGGGAAGGGGCCACCTGGAGAGCCACCTGGCCAGCACTTGCAGCCACACCACAGTGCCACAGCACAGGGACAGGAAGGAAGGACGTCCTCCTGTCTGATCCTCCTCCACCCGACAGTCACCACCTCAGTGGGCTGAAGTCTCTAGGTGCAGGGCAGAGTGTGAAGTCACCTACCTGGCAGACAGCTTTCTGGAACTGGGTGTAGGCAGCCCAAAGAGGGATGGAGAAAGGATGTGGGCAAGTGATCACCCCAGTAGATGTTTATGGTGGTGAAAACAATGGTTATGGTGGAGGTGGTGGTGATGGTGGTGGTGATGGTAGTGATGGTTATGGTGGAGGTGGTGGTAGTAATGGTGATAGTGAGGGTGGTAGTGATGGTTATGGTGGAGGTGGTGGTAGTAATGGTGATAGTGAGGGTGGTGGTGATGGTTATGGTGGAGGTGGTGGTAGTGATGGTGATGGTGAGGGTGGTGGTGATGGTTATGGTGGAGGTGGTGGTAGTGATGGTGATGGTGAGGGTGGTGGTGATGGTTATGGTGGTGGTGGTGATGGTGATGGTGAGGGTGGTGGTGATAGTTATGGTGGAGGTAGTGGTGGTGATGGTTAGGGTGATGGTAGTGAGGTTATGGTGATGGTGGTGGTAATGGTAGTGATGGTTATGGTGAGGGTGGTGGTGATGATAATGTTGCCATTGCTGGAAATGAGCTAGGAGCTTCCTAGAGTCTGGACCTAACTTGTGGCAATTTTCTATCTGCTTCAAATCCCTCCTTGGAAACACTGGGCAAATCTTCCTCTATGCTCAACTCTTTGGTCCAGGCTGGGCTGGGGCCACCTAGCCACAGGAAGCCACAACTGGCCAGGATGAGTCCTGCCAGCCATTGGCTCACCACCCAGCTCTGCTCACACAAACTGTCACAGCGTCTTTGTCTCCCTGGTAGGGTTGACCACACATCCTGCTGCAGATTCCAGTGCCCACTGCTGACCTCTCCTTATTTGGGTTACTCATCTCCCTAGTCCCAGCAGGCCATTCATGGTGTCCCTCCTGGCCCCTACTGGCCTGGATGCCAACCCACCTGGACAATGTTTACTTCCTCTACTTGCCTCTGCCTTCTCAAGTCTCCCTCTCTGCTCTCCCTGACTCATGAAGAGCTTCCCTGTCCATGGGGTGTGTCTCTTGTCAACCTGCCATCCCCAGAACAGCAATTCCGCACCTGCCCAGCCTGCAAACTCACCGTGCCCTCACCTTGGAGCAAGGGCATGCGTCCTCAAGCCTAGTTTACAAAACAAAGCAGTTTGGCTCTGAGGGTTTCTGCATGAGTTCACTCAACCACTCCTTGAGCTAGACTTACACACATGCACGCATCCTGCACACTCACACACAAGCACAATGTGCACGCACAAACGCTCAAATGCATGCGGCATCTCCTAGGCAAAAGCACACATCACACACTCACACAACACAATCACACAGATATGCACATACAGAGCACACACAAATACGCACAGCACACACTCATGCACAAACACAAAAATACCCAGACATGCACAGAACCTCATACACATGCTACACACAACATATTCATAAACACACCCAAATATACATGTGCAACACCCATGCACATTCATAAACACATAACTTCTCAAATACAACATGCATGAACCTCACTCCCATCCTCAAAGTTCAGAAATACACGCCACACACATGACACACAGCACACACATACCAGATGCCACACATCCCGCACACTCACATGCCATGCCCAGCGCACACACACACACAGCACACATGCCAGCATATTTTACCACCCTTGGTGTAAGTGGCTGCCCCTCATGGAGTCAGGTGGGTGAGGGCTTCTCGTGTTGTTTCTTAGTGACCTCAGGACCTTAGTCACAGAAGTGACTCTATCTGCAGACCATGGCCCCAGATGTAACCTGTAGGCAGCAGGCAGTGAGGGCTCATGGCTTCTGGAGTCCTCCAGGTGACAGAAGCCTGGGGAAGCTTCTGGTATGTGGGCGCAGGGGCAACCTGGCTCCACAGGGCTGTCCGTGGCCTCAGGAGGGTTCCGAGCCCTGGTGCTCTAGCCCCTGCTATGAGAATGGGTGGGGGCTGGGCACGGGTGCTGCTTCCAGGGTTAGGGAATTGGAGGTCTTGCCCAGACAAGAAGTCTCTCTGACCCTCGGTCCTCCAGTCCAGCTCTCCTGGGCTTCAGATGAGCATTCTCACTGTTTGCTACTCTCGGCACCCAACAGTGTCTCCAAGGAGACCTGTCCAGCTTCCGGGGACAGCCGTGTCGCGGGTGATGGTACAGCCAACCCTCCAACTGTGCAGACTGAGCCCATGTGCTCCTCATCCCCAGGAAGTGCCTTCAGCCCTATCACCAGAACACTCCTGGACCCACCCACCTCCCCCAGGCCTGGGCTCTGCCCTGGGCCCCTGCTGGTGTTCCATCCTCCCTCACCCACTGTCCTCCACACAGCAGGCTCCTGCAACCGCTCTGCTTGCAGCCTGCAGGGCTGCCCCCTGCACCAGGTGCCCTCGGCCAGTGCTCAGGGAACCTTGGCTCTCAGGCTGAGCCGGATGTTGAGGGATACGAGTCTTCTTCAGTCCCCTTTTGTCCCTTTGCTGATGCCCCCACTGGGGCTCTGGTCTGCTGATGGATGGCGAGCAGGTGACGCAGTGCCTAGAGGAGGTGTGGGTGGGCATTTGTCGGTGGATGAACGCGTGGAATGCATTTCTCTCTCCAGCCCAGCCAGACCCTGGAGATGCAGCCTCAGGAGCAGGCTTGGAGGGAGGAAACCCTGCCTGTGTGGGCTTGAGGAGGGCTTCTGGGGCATGGGCCGTGCCCCTTCCTCTTGCCTCTGACCCCCCATAGCCTCCTGCATGCCAAGTTCCACCTCAGCTGAGCTGCCAGGCTGGTTAGGAGAGGCCGAGGAGTCGGGGGCTGGGTGGAGGCCCCAGCCGGCCCCTGCAGCTGCTCCATTGCCAAATGCCTGAATTCTGGAATTCTGGAATCGTTCCCACCCGGCGAGCCAGGCTGGCTGAGGGTTCCCCCCTTTAAGCTGGCTCCCAGAAGGGGCCTCTGTGCCCGGACATGGGCCTGCACCTGAGACGGGCCCTGAGTAAACTGGCCTGGGCTTAGTGCTCTCCTGTGTCGGCCCCTCCCGGTCCTCTCAGCTAGCCCTTATTGTCACATGCTCCCCACGGGCCACCCCATAAGTCACAAGGCAGAGTTTCCATTAGCGTCAAACGTACGTGATGCTGGACCTGGAGCTGGAGGGAGCCAAGAGGGAAGAAGACAGTTTTAGAAAATTCACATGCCCAGGGGTCACACAGGGAGGGGCAGCCCTCCCAGCCAGCACAGACCCCGCAGGGTTGAGAACAGTCCCTGTTGCGTGGACTCTGTACATGTGCACGCTCTCTCCCACACACGCACGCACTGGGGCAGGCAGACCCCCAAGTGGTGAGCGATCCCACCTGCCTCGTGCTGGACAACAGGGCTCAACGGCAGGAGCCTTCCCGGGACCCAGAGCTGTCTCCAGCCCGGTGGCTTCAACGGGTATGTGTGCCCAGCTTTCCAGACCTTCCCCACGCTGGGCGCTGAGGCCGTGTCCAGGAGCTGCACCTCAAGTTAGGCCAGCTCCCGTAAGTCACCACGGAGGCAGGACCCTGGCTCTTACACTTTATAGACGAGCAGGGGCCACCCTGAAGGCAAGAGGGACAAGTCTCAAGCAGGAGGCTTGAGGGGAGAGGCCAGACTCCTCTCACCTGGACCGAGGGGGAGCTGGCCAACTCGGCTTTGTGACCTGGGAACCTCTGCTCTGGAGGTGCCAAGGGCGTGTGGGCTCCCCAGGGCCCGGGCCACAGGTGGTCAGTGGCAATGCAGGGGGAGATTGACTGCCGGGCTTCTCCACTGTCCCAGGGCCTGACTTCCTGGAAAAGGGGGGACTGTCCTCAAGCTCCGACAGGACCATCAGAAAGGGTCGCTCTTTCCCAGTTCGAGTCACGCGGGGCTCCCCACCCACAGCACACTGCCCGCGGCCTGAGGACGGGACGGCCATGTCGTCAAGGGCATCCTGACCTCTTGGGGAGAATTCTCACAGTGAAAGGTGACCAGAGCGCGCACGTCACTGAGTAGGGTGGAGCTATGTGTCCAGCCGCCGCAGGCCGGTCAGTCACTGTGGGCTGGCATTGGAACACTTTCTGGAACCCCATGCTCTACCCCGGGCCACGCCCAGGGTCCCAGCCTCCAGCTGGAGCTTCAGGGTGTGGCCTGGTGTGGGTGTGGCAGACTGGGGCCAGGAGCAGGGACTGGGACGGAGAGAAGGGCTGGGCAGGGCTACCCTTTGACAGACAGGAGAAAAGGAGGGCAAGAAACAGAGGAAAGGCAGTGGCCTGAGGGCAGCCAGCCGGGTTCTGTCTGAACCGGGTCCCTGGGCCTGTGGGACCTTGTGGGGCTGCCCCCAAGTGGGCGCAGCCTGGACTGGTTCAGACAAGTATTCAGGCGCCGCAGAGGACAAGTGGGGCTGCTCTCCTCCAGAGCTGGCAGGAGAAACTTGCTGGCCGCAGTTCCTATTAGGTCAGAGAGGGATGGGCAAGGCATTTCTGCACCCAGACGACCCCCAGATCAAGTGGCACTTGAATCGGGAGGGCTACCCAGAGCCCTGTGTGCTAGGAGACCACCCGGCAGCAATCAGCCTGCTACGCCTTTAATCAGTCGAGCCAGAATGGAGACTGTAAACAGGCGATAAAGGACCCCAGTGACACCGCTGGCTCCCGCAAAGCTGGGTTTCTATAAACATTGCAGAAGGGACTCTCAGGCGAGGGGCTGGAGACCAGGATGCAGGCCAAGCACCCCGGCCCGAGGCGGCTTCCCACACCCAGGCGCATCTGCACTGGTCTGCGGCACGCTTCCCCTGGGTGGCCCGCCACGGCGCCCACCGACTTCTCCCGGGGCCCACGGTGCTCTCCCCACCCGCTTCCGATTCCGCTTTGGACACGTCTGCTCCCTCTGTTGGCCTCCAGGCCATCCTGGATGACCCACTTCTGCTGGCCAGGAAAAGGCACCAGGGACTGTCACTCACTGCCACAACCCCTTTCCTGGCCTTGGTCAGATGCCTGCACCTCCAGTCTTTATCACTCTCCAGCACCTCTGAATACTGAGGGGCAGTTCGACATTCCAGGTGTTAGGCAGAGAGCACCTCCAAGATGGCCCCGGATCCTCAGTGACGCACTGGGTGGTTGCAAACGCATGGCTTGCGTCTATCATAGCTCGGAGCATCGGCAGCCCGCGGTCAGGTGGCAGGAGGGCCCTGCTCTCAGCAGCTTTGGGGGAGAAGCCACTCCCTGCTGCTCTTGTTTCTGGGGCTGCCGGGAACCCTTAGCATCCAACTTGTACAAGCCTCACTCCAGTCCCCACCTTGGTCCCTGGTTGTCATGACCCCTACACCCACTTTGGGACACTCCAATGCAGTGTGCCCTCATCTTGACTTAATCACATCTACAAAGGCCATTATTCCAGCTAGAAGTTTCCAGGAAGATGTGGAGTTGGCTCAGTATAGCGCTTGGGATGGGCCGGATCCAATCTAGGATGTGCCCAGCTGGTCAGGCTCTGAGCCTGGGCTGGGGCTTGGCATTCCTCTTCCCACCTCCTTTTCTTCCCAGCATTCCAAAGTGATCTATCCCTAGAAAGTCAAGCCACTGCCATGCTTCCAGTGCCTGGGCTGCTCCAGACCCCTTGGCTCTGCCCTGCAGGGTCCCTCCTGCTGACTACCCACTTCTGCAGGGACAGATAAGGAGCAACTTCCACATCTGTTGTCAAGGGCGAGCAAAGCACGGTGCGCGAGCAGTCTTTTGTGGAGTAAAGGGTGAAAATGTGACTACGTGCATGTTTGTTTGTATTTGCCATAAAAGGCTCTGGAAAGTTCAATCAGAAACTAATAAAAAGGGGGACCGCAGGGGTGGGTTGGGTGAGGGATGGAGACCAACTCTGCACATGTGGCCATAATGTTTGACGCAGAACCATGGGAATGTTTCCATAGTCAAAAAATAAACTTAAAAAAAGAAAGTATCTTTAAAAAAGGAAACCAACAAGAGAAAAATTTATAGAGTTTGTAACATAACCAAACAGAAAAAATTTATTTCAGACGAGGTAAAAGCACTGCATTGAGGGGTTTTTTAAAAAGTGAAATATATTCTAAGGACAAAGAAAACTATGAGGAAATCACACACTTCACTCAACAAACCGTTCTGCAAGTGTCCAATTTGGCATTATTTTAAATGATTATTTTTCTTTTCTAGGATAAAACAAGTAATTATGTGAATGCACAAAAATTATTACTTCAAGAGAAAAAATACACAAGTGCAGAATCAATAATAGGTCAAGTACAACCCTGATCATTTTTTTGTGCTACAACCCTGATCTTAAACATGGATTGGAAACGTCAGTGAGACCTTGCAGCTTAAAAACAAAGTGCGCGTTTCCTGGTTCTCCAGCTGGGGAAAGAGGCGCATGAGCACCCAGGGCCTCCGCTCTGGCCTGGAAACCAACCGGGACGCTTTCCGAAAGCCAGGGAAGAATGGCCAAGCAGAGGTGTCCAGCACCCAGAATCAGGGAAGTCATCGGAGCCCAGTGAGGTCCTGGCCAGGGGCACCGCAGCCGCCTCCCAGGGCCACGGTGGCAGGAGTACCACCGAGAGCCCGGCTGCAAGTGATGGAACGTTAGGAGAGAAAACCCATTCATGGGTGTGGCGTGGCACGGTGCTACCGCGCTTGCCTGCTGTGTGCGAGGCCTGTTCCATCAGCAGCAGTGAAAAAATCCGTTCAAAAAAAAATCACCTCATTGTTACCATTGGGGGTAATTTGGGGGCCAAATCCTTACTCTGAAAATTGGTAGTTACAGGAGAGAAGAATAATTACACACTTACCTCGTATTTCCGGTGCAGCCTGTATTTGGGGTGACCCAGTGGCACTGGGGGCAGGCCAGCAGAGTACTTCCTGTGGACAGCAAGCTCAGGAGGACGTGAGAGGGTCAGGTCACCACGCAGTGGGCGCCCCTGAGCTGCGGCTCCCACACCAGCACCGCACTGTTCAGGTGAATGTCCCAGGAAAGCTGGACACCAGGCTGCCCGTGGCCTGGCCAGAGCGCAGTGGAGCCCCAGGCTGCCAGGCCTGTGTCCAGGCACCAGGTGGAGAGGGCCCACAGACGCCTCCCAGGCCAGCAAATGCCAATGAAATTCCCTACACAAAGCGCAGAGCGATGTCCAGTCCAGCACTGAGAGCTAAACTCCTTTGCAGGCAACCGTGGGGAAAGCTGGACAGGGGACCTGCTCAGTGCCAGCTCCAGCAAGCAGAGACGTCCCGGGGGGATACCGTCTCTGAACGAGCCTTGACATGAAGGGCGAACCAAGGGGACTATTCTAGATTTACAAGAATTTAAGACATAAAGACCAAATGCAGAGTGGGGACTCGGTGTCACCTCCTGTGGAAAGGTGTCAGGGCGGGGGACGTTGAGTGTGACCAGCTTGCTCCCATCGAGGGCCGGGTCGTGGGTGGGCAAGTCGAGCAGTGCTGGAAGGGTCCTCGTCTGTCAGAGTCCGTGGATAGTCCTTGGAGGCAAAGGCCACAGTGTGTGCGCTTCCCTGGAAGACATCTCGTGCACAAAAAGAAGAAAGCAAATGCAGCAGAAGATGGGTTCCTGCTAATCTGCTGGTGGAAATGAGGCCTATTATGCTGTTCTCCTACTTTCTATGGCCTGAAAACTGCCATAGCAGGCAAGGGTCTGCGACCTCGGGGCTCTGTCCCCCGGCTCGGCACTCTGTAGTCATGGTGAACCATGAGGAGGCCCCGTCCCTCCCGGGATCTCCCTGCTACCGTCATGGAGCCTGCCTCACGGCCCTCCTTCCTGCCCCACCTGCTCCTCAACGCTAGGGACAGGAGCCTTAGAAGCCTGGCAGGATCCTAGTGAACCAGGAGCGTTTGCAGAGAGGCCGCTGGGCAGTCTCTTTCCCACCTGTGCCGAGGTGCATGAAGATGGCACCCGCAAAGTGCATAGCCAGGACCAGCAGGGCACGCAGATGACCAGTGGCCCAAAGGGCTCACTGGCTGCCTGCTGCCCTGGTGGGGAGAGTGACTCCAAAGACAGGGCCCTGTCCCGCTCACCACCCCTCCAGAACGACTCAACTGAGGCCCTGCCTGGCTGCTGGGAGGGGCAGGTCAGTGTGTGAAAGACAGGAAGGCATCAGGAGTTTCCTTGGAAACTGAGCTCAGGGATTCCTTAATCACAGTACCACCTTCCAGGGCTGCAGACCTCTTCCGGCTGTCATTTCCTCTTCTTGAAGCCGTCCCTTTATCCTGGCTCTTTACACAGTCGCGACTTAGGCTATTTTATCTGCTATAAATACAGCCAGCATCTCAGGGCCTCCAGCTTGCAGAGGGCCAGCCACAGACCTCTCAGCCTTGTATTTTACCTATCTATCCACCTATCTACCTATCTATCTATCTATCAATCATCTATCTACCTACCTATCATCTATCATCTATCATCTATCTACCTACCTATCATCTATCTATCATCTATCATCTATCTATCTATCTATCATCTATCTATCTACCTATCATCTATCATCTATCTATCATCTATCTACCTAGCTATCTATCATCTATCTATCTATCAATCATCTATCTACCTACCTATCATCTATCATCTATCATCTATCTACCTACCTATCATCTATCATCTATCATCTATCTACCTACCTATCATCTACCTATCATCTATCAACCTAGTTATCTATCATCTATCTATCTATCTATCAATCATCTATCTACCTACCTATCATCTATCATCTATCATCTATCTACCTACCTATCATCTATCTATCATCTATCATCTATCTATCTATCTGTCTATCATCTATCTATCTACCTATCATCTATCATCTATCTATCATCTATCTACCTAGCTATCTATCATCTATCTATCTATCAATCATCTATCTACCTACCTATCATCTATCATCTATCATCTATCTACCATCTATCAATCATCTATCTATCATCTATCTATTATCTATCATCTATCTACCATCTATCATGTATCAATCATCTATCTACCATCTATCATCTATCTATCATCTATCATTCATCTATCATCTATCTACCATCTGTCATCTATCTATCATCTATCATCTATCAATCATCTATCATCTATCTATCAATCATCTATCAATCATCTATCTACCATCTATCATCTATCTATCATCTATCTATCATCTATCACCTATCATCTATCATCTATCTATCACCTATCATCTATCTACCATCTATCATCTATCTATCATCTATCATCTATCAATCATCTATCAATCATCTATCATCTATCATCTATCAATCATTTATCTATCAATCATCTATCAATCACCTATCTATCATCTATCATCTATCTATCATCTATCTATCAATCATCTATCTATTATCTATCATCTATCATCTATCTACCATCTATCATCTATCTATCATCTATCATCTATCTATCATCTATCTATCTATCATCTATCATCTATCTATCATCTATCTGTAGAGACGTCCTGCTGGTCCCTCTCCCTAGAGAACACTGGTGACTACTGGGTGTAAGGACCAAGTAGGACTGAATGTAGGTCCACCCATGCTATGGAGCTAGGAAGCCAAAGGAGACAGTTCTGCACATGGTAGAGCCAGGTTCCAGAAAGTTCTGAGGGGGCCAAGATGGTGGCTGAGCACCGGGCAGAGCCAGACTCAAACCTTGAGGCGGGTAGCTCCCTCCCTGGCACAGCTCACACAGACCCAGCTTTGTTCCCTGGGGTGGGGGGCTGGAAGAGTCCTGCCCAAGGGGAGTCAAGAGGTCAGCCGGGTGCGGGGCTTCGTTCTACCCCTTGTGGCCCAGATGCTTGCTGCCAGGTGGGGAGTGCTCCGGGGGCCACCCACACGCCCCTGACCACTGACGGACGGAGCGGGAGGAGCAGCAGCAGCCCCCTGCTTGGGGTTGTGGCACCTGGCGCCTGCCCTTGTGGGCCAAGGACGGTCTTCTGGCCCATGCCCCCTTTCTCCTAGTGTGCTATGTGACCTTGGGAAAGTTACCCACCTTCTCTGTTCCCTGCCTCATCCACTGTCAGAGAGAATTGGGTGACTCTGACTCCAGAGGAGTTAGTGGGGTGGGCTCAGAACACCTGTGGGTATTGGCGGCCACATCAGAAAGAGGTCTGGCCTGCAGGATGAGCGCAGGCTCTGAGAAAGACCAGGGCTGCCGCCCTCTGGTCTGACATCCTTGCTCCTGAAGTGCTCGCACGGATGGCTGTCCAGCTTTCCCTGCTGCACAGTCCCCGGGCTTCCCAAGCTCCTGGAAGAGCAGGCTGGGGCCCTGCGTCTGCACTCTTAGGCAGGCAGGAAGCTGGCTGACTGAGACTTGCAGACAGACTCGCAGCCCCTCGCAGACCAGCGTTGGGATCACTAGTCCATTTTCCACTTGGTGGGGTGGAACCCGGGAGCACGTGGGAATGTGGCCAGCCTGCTGCTCGTGCCCTTCCCAGGGCACCCATGCCGGGCAGGTGGGCCTGGCCTGGGTTCAGGCGGGCACACGGTGGGCACAGGCCTGTGTGTCCCCTTGAGTACCAGGCGCCTCATGGGGACAGGAAGGAGACACGTCCTCCAGCCACTCTTGACCTCACCAAGCGCCCTGGGGCTTTCTTGAGCCTGGGACATCAGGCCGAATGGGCAATGGGACAGCTTGTGTTTGCAACCAAGAAAACCACCAGAGAAGTCCCAGAGAGAGCAGCGCAGCCTTGCTGGTGCCCAGCCCCTTCCCAGAAAGGCGCCGCGGCGTGCCCCCGTGGAGGGCGGCTGTCGGGCTCCAGGACCACCTGCGTCTCCACGACTGGCATGCCACCTCTGGGCAGGCCACTGGCCGCGAGCACACCAGCAGCAGAACACCGAGGGCAGCGCGGGAGCAGGGCTGCAGCGCCTGGGACCCGGAGCAGACGGAGCAGGGCGTGTGCTTCTGGCGGCACATCAGGTCCCAAGGTCCTGGCCAGCAGGCTGCAGCCCAGGACGGCACGTCCAGGACCTCGAGGGGCGTGGGGAGGGACAGGCTGCATCTCAGCAGGCTGAGGACCCAATCTGGAAAGAAAATAGGCGACCCATACTGTCTCCTGGGCCCTCCACTGGCAGAGGCTCCGGGCCATTCCCGTATACAGGCCTTGCTCTCCCCACGGCCTCCCTCACCCACCCACCCGCGAAGCCCTCAGTGAGCACTCATGTGTTCCACGCGCTGTCCGACGGACTGGGGACTCCACCAAGAGCCAGGCACATCCCCTATCCAGAGCAGGATCTGGAAACCCAGGGGCCACCGAAGCCAGGCAGGGAAACCATCAGGGTGCGAGGAAGACACCAGAGAGAGCGGACAGTGTGAGGTGGCCCTGGTCCTTCCAGGTGGGGCAGCAGGAAGCCACAAGGAGTGGGGACCAGTGGGAAGCTGGGCCTCAGGCCTGTCCAGGCAGCGTCGGCCCTTCCCGCTGGTCCTGCCTCACTGCATCTGCAGCCACCCTGGAGGGCCTGTGAGGCACCTGCGGAGGGGAAGAGGGGAGCCTCGGGCAGGTGGGTGGAGGAGGGGAGCCGCAGTGTCCCGTCCCAGTCGCAGCGGCCTCCTGCCAGGAACCTTATCGGGAAGAACTGTTTTTGACTCAGTTGAAGTAAAGATAAGATCAGCTCTGAAGTGTAGCAGGGTCACCTTTGCAGGTGTGTCCTGATGACCGGTTCTCCTGCTGGGGGACCCTGGAGCCCAGAGCAAGCCGGGAGTGGCCACAACACAGGTTGATTTACAGCAGGTCTGAGATCAGACAGAAAGGCTGTGGGGTCACTAGGGCCCATTGCTGTCCCCTGTCCAATCACACCTGCTAGGGGTGAGGACACCAGTGCAGGCCCACGCAGCTCCACCCGCGCCTGATGGTCTTACCTCTGCCAGGGACCTCCAGCCGAGTGCCACCCACCAGCCCTTGGTCTCCAAAAGAGCAGGACAGACCCTGGGGCCTGAGGCAGAGATCAGATGTGCCAGGGAAGGATGGGGTGGAGGGACCGAGGGATGAGGGCTCCCTTGCTGGCAAGGTCAGCTCATTGGGTTCACCCTAAAACTCTGGTCTTAACCCGAGCGCCTGCAGAGCCCCCGCCTCTGACCAGGGCACGCTTAGATCCTGGGGCCAAAGCTTCAACATGCCCTGGGGAGAAGGACGGGGAGGCTGCTAGTCCAGCGTGCCTGGGGGCGGTCAGCCCTGGAGGACCCTGGCTGGGGCTGCTTGCACTCCGTCCGCCCCGGCCTCCTCTGCGGGCAGGCACAAACACAGAGCTATGTCTAGTTTGCAAGCTGGAAATCCAGCGCCGAATCCTTGTGCCGTTCACATTTGCGCATCAGGGCCGGAGGACGCGTGCCTTTCTCCCCCTGCCTCGCGCCGAGCGGATTCGCTGGGCACGTTGCCAGGACTGGCGGTTTCCAGGAGGGGCTGCCTCTGTCTGGGGGAGGGCACAACCTCACACCCTCCTGCATCTGGCCAGACAGCCCCAGGGCGCTGATGCAGAGCCCGGGGCCCGTTCAGCCAGCTCTCCTCCGGCGTGGCGGTCTCCAGAACGGTGCTGAGAAGCCCTGAAGCCATCACAGGACCGCGCTGCCCTGGACATATTTTACTGTCTTAATATGCAAATGGGCTCCTTTAGAACAAGCTGCACCCTTTATCTGCATGAACTGCCACCACTCGGTATTTGGGAAGCGGCGAACGCTTCTATTTCTCACCCGGAGGCTGCGGTGGAAGAACTTTATTGGCGCCGGCCCCGCCCAGGGCTCGCTGGCCCCTGGCAGGGGGACGACGCGGGCTCAGTGCCTGTCAAGAAAGGCCTCCCTGCCACTGGCACTGGCCGCTCTGCTATCACGCGTCCTCTAAGGACGTGGTGCTGTTCGCATTGTTGACGCATTTCTATCCACTGCGGGCAGAGGAGAACAAGGAAACCTTGCCCCGTCCTGCTCCCGTGTCCCAGGGTGTGTCATGGTCACCCATGGCTGAGTCACTGCACCAGGACTCCCCCCCCCCGCCCCCACACACGTGGGCAGACGGGTGACCTTGGAGGGGCAGCAGGAAGCCAGGGTGCAGAGGTGGAGCCACCTGGAAACCTCTGGCCACAGAGATGTGGCTGAGGGCACAGTCCCCACCCCCTCTGCTTGTCCAGCTCTGAGGCCATGGCTGTCTTCTATCCCCGCCCTGGAGTGACCCTGATTATTAAATGGCTCTGGAATGTCATTGGACTGCTGGGCAAAATGTTCCGTCCACTTGGGCCTTGTCACAAAATGTTCTGTGACCTCTCAAAGGGGTGCAGAGTGGAGGGTCTCTCGGGGAAGGGGTCAGGCTTATACAACCTGGAAATGGAGGGTATGAAGAGGAGGTGGGGGGCTACCTGAGGTCAAAGGCACCCCAGCCACTGCTTCCTGATTCCACCATGTGGCGCAACTGGCTTCTGTTCGGCGCACAGGCCCGGAGTCAACGATGTCTGCCGTTTGCTCAGGGTTGGGAGGAATGAGAAGAACATTTGTGACCTGTGCCTTGGGGACTTGTGAAGCAGACTTAGCAGAGACAGAATCTGAACAGTGGACCCTGACCAGGGGCCTCTACCCAAGATCAGTGAGGCAACCTTAGGGGTGGGTGTATAAAAGACAATTAGTTGGAGCTGGGGCTGTAGCTCAGTGGTAAAGTGCTTGCCTTGCATACGTGAGGCACTGGGTTCGATCCTCAGCACCACGTAAGCATAAAAAAATAAAATACAGGCATGCTGGCCATCTACAACTATGAAAAAAATTTTTTAAAAAGACTGCTAGTTACCCTGATATCCTTGTCATCCTTTCCTCTTAGCAATATTAACCCCAAATTTTAGGACACCCTGCTTTCAGATGGATGGAAGAACATATTTCTCTCCCTGCACCATGACTTTGTGAGGAGTGTTTTGCAGGCTGGATGCCGAGGTGAGGGCAGTGTTCAGGCAGCCGGTGGAGAATCCAGGGCATCCACCCACTGGGGGGCAGGGTGGGCAGCAGCACAGCAGCAGGTGAGGCCTGAGCCTGGTTCTCATCTAAGCATGGCGTGGCATGAAGCCCCTAATTTTAGCTGGGTATTTCCCCCATCCTCCCTTGCAACTAGATGTGGTTCTGTACCCAAGTTTTTGCGGAAACATTATGCACGACCTCTAGAAATTGTCCTTCAAGGCAGGAGCGTGATCTCTGCGAGGGACTCATCATGTCTCCCCTGAAATTCCTGCTGAAGCCCACCCACCACATGATGGTGTTTAGAGGTGAAGCTCTGGGCTTAGACGAAGTGGCTTAGACGAGGTCATGAAGGTAGGGCTCCATGAAGGGTCAGTGCCTCAGCAGAAGAGAAGTGGCCAGAGCTCTCTGTCTCATGCAAGCCAGGAAGAGCCCGACCACGCTGCACCCCGACTGCAAACTTCAGCCCCCAGAACTGGGGAAACTTGCTTTAGCCCCCTGTGCACTTCACTACGGCAGCTCAAGCAGAGGGGGTTCCCTCCGTCTCCTCCTCTTTCCCACTGAGTGAGGTGCCCCGGAAGCCATCCTGGTCCATGGACGCTGGAGCCCTCTGAGGAAGTAGGTGTTCTGGCAGGCTCGACACCCACCACGGCATTCGCGATTTGCTGTGTTGAGTCAGAACCGATATGGAAACCCTGAGCCTTAGTCTGTCTTCTGCTTTGACTTTCCAATGAAAGAAAAACAGTAATTATTTTGCCTGAAAAGTCTCACCCCAGACTGAATTACATTTTCCTGTTCTCATTTTCCTAAATCGGGGTGTCTCCTAAGGCTGCCCTAACATATTGTCAATACGTGGTGGCTTAAAACAACAGAACTTATTCCCTCGAGGTTCTGGAGGCCAGACATCCAACGTCGGATGTCCACAGGCTGCACTCCTCAGAAGGTTCCGGAGGGCCTGCTTTTCCCAGCTCTGGGTAGCTTCAAGTGCCCTGTGACTGGCCACATCACACTAGCCTCTCCTCCATCATCACGTGACCTTCCCTCTGGGTTTCTCCTCCGTGTGTCTCTTATAAGGACACAGTCCTTATAAGATTTGAGGTACAAGGGGATGATCCAGGATGACCTCATCTCAAGACCCTTAACTAATTACATCCGCAAAAACACTTTTCCCTAAATAGTCACATTTCACGACTCCAGGGGTTTGACACGGATGTATTTTTGGGAGACCGTTATTGACCTCTCACTGTGAGTGAATCCAATCAGAACATGCATGCCCTTAGAGAAGGTCTTCAAGAATCTGTGGAAAGCTCCAGGAAAGAGCCTCCCCCAGCTCCTTCCCAGGGCTACAGCAGAGGGGCAGCCAGTCCATCCTGCAGTCTGGCCCCACTGCCTCCTCACGGCAGCAGACCCTGAGCAAGAGAGGAAACCTTGCTGAGTCTCAGTCTCCTCCTCTGCCAAGTGGTTGCTGTGCAGAGGGGCCAAATGGCTGTTCACTAGGCCTCAACCCACCTGCAGTGAGTGGTCCTCGGAGAGTCTGGGCCATGGTCATCGAACGGCCAGCAGTATCTGGCCTGCACCCCCAAGCCCCACACTGAAGTCATCCTCCTTCCCCTGTAACTTGGAGCCTGGTGAAAGGTATTAGGATTTGACTGAGACCCAGGGCCACAGACTAAGCCCCCGTGAAGGAAGCCTGGACGTTCTCAGGGTTCCTTTGTCTTGCCACCAGCTGACAAGCCCAACCTGTGCTCTGTCTCCCCTCCTGCGGCTTCATCTCCACAGCCTGCAGCACCTGCAACTGTGCAGAGAGCTCTTCTTGCCAGTGCCCTGCAAAACCACTCTGGAGCCTCCTGCCCTGGGCCCCCTACTGCCGCCTCAGTGCCCCCACCCCGAGGTCACAGCTTGGGAGCCTACAGAAGGCCCTCGGAGTGGGCTGCTCCAGCCCCATGGGTCACCTGAGAGTGTTCACCCTGGCCACAGCCACCCGCCCTGCACTCTCTGCCCCCTCACAATGGGCCATGGTGTCTTCCTTGAAAATAGAGTTTCTGCAGAGTCCGCAAGTTCCATGGAAGATGTTCACAAAACAAAGGAGGACAGGATGCAGGCTGGAGGACCAAGACGCCCATACCAGTGTGGGGCAAGGGCCTGGAAGTCCACTGAACAGGGAAGAGCATGACCTATGGGCACGAGATCTCGGTGGTCTTAATCTCCTTTTCGTGCTATTCAACATTCCCAGATTCTTTACATTGTAAATACAAAATATTTTGCAATCTCCTTTTGGATGGGAAAAAGCAATTTTATTTTTGCCCACAATAAGAAATTAAAACAAGAAGAATATTGGAGAACAAGCAAGGAGGCTAAAGAGAAAGGTTGGCCGTCTTGCAGCATACTCTGTCTACAGTAACCACAACCACAGGTTTCTGCAGCTGTGCTGCCATTGTGTTCAGAATGTTCTAGAAGTCTCAGACCCCAGGGGAAGCAAGAACTAAATTGGGATCCAGACTTTGTGACCCCTTTATAGTCTCCCTGTTCTTTCTGAGGGCCATGAGCAGCTGAGCAGGGTCTACTGCTTGGTCATCCTGAGCCTAGTGGGCTGTGGATAGGCAGGGTTAATGTCTAGAAGGTGGCCCTCAGTTCCACTGGCCATCAGGCTGGATTTCCTTGGACCAGTGGCTTCACCACCCTGGGGTTTAGGAGCAGGGTGGAGCGTGACAGATGGCAGGAAGCTGAATCCTCGCTCCCTCTAGCTCCCTCCTGGATGCCTGGTGAGACAGACTGTGGTGCCAGCCATCTCTGTAGCCACAGAACCCTGGAATCCTCCTAATCCAGGGCCAAAGCCACTCTGCAGCTCCAGGTGATAGGAGTTTCCCTAAGCAGTTTGGGGCACACCTGGAACAGGTTCAGTGAGTCCCAAGAAAGTGATGGAAATTCTAAGGAACTTGGGTCCCTGGATGCAGATCAGGTGAGGAGAACAGATGGGGCCACCAAGGGTACAGATGGGGCCATGTAGAGTTCAGGGCCTCATGTAGCTACCTCCCACGGGCAGCAGGTGGGACCTGGGCTGTGGCCCGAGTATAGAGGTGCAACTAACCAAGCTCTAGCAGACTTCTTGTCCTGACTCTGAGAGACCAGCAAGGATGCAAGCCAACATCTGTCCTGGGAGGGTCACCAGAGAGGGCACAGGAGCCAGGCTGCATTCGTCCGGAAGGGTCTCATCCAAAGGCTTCTCAGTGCCTCCTGGTTATCTTTACAGTCCATCCCAAGGCTCAAGCCTCATGGTGCATAGATTGGTTTCTCAATCCAGCACAGTTAATATCTGGGGCTAGAAAATTCTTCGTGGAACAGGTACTGTCCTGTGCATTGGGAATGGTGAGCAGCCACCAGCTGGAGGCTAATGGCACCCCAAGGTATGGCCGTCAAAGCTGTCTGCAGACTCTGCCAGTGCCCCTGAGTTCCAGATACCCCTGAGAGTCACGGCACAGAGGCTGCTGGCTGAGGAGGGTTTGACCCTCTGGGACTCCAATGGGGCCTGAGGGAATTAGGAGGGAGAAGCCGGAGAGGGACACGGGATGTCCCAGCTGAGTTTGTCCTCAGGGCAAATGAGAAGTAGACCAAGAACACAGGAAGGGGAGGGCAGCACCCAAGAAAAATCCCTCTGAGTCTACAGAGGGATGTGGCTACAATATTTGCATGGAACAATTTGCATTTGGATGATCCAAGCTTTTAGAACAGCCATAGTCTGTGGGTCCCCTGCATGAAGAAAACCCTTTGCAGGGCGGAGTGGAGTGGGCAAGAAAAGCATCCCCTGCTGCGGAACAACCCTTTCCGAGGGAGGAGGTGCGGCTCCTCCTGCGTTAGGGATGCGTGTGCGTGCCTGTGTGTGTGTGTTTGTGTGTGTGTGTGTGTGTGTGTGGCTGAGGGAGGTCAACTAAAACATAAAGAGAATTAATATAAAATGGGAAAGACTTTGGACGAGGGAAGAATATTTGCATTATTAAAAGCAAGAGATTTAGTTTAAAATATTTATGTATATTTTCAAAGACCTTGCCACACTGATAGAAGAAAAGCAAGTCAACGGAGAGGCCCAGATGCAGGCTGGTCCCAGAGGCTGAGTAGTTACTGGCAGGATCTTGGCCTGGCCTTAGCAGAGCGAGGGAGGTTGTTCCTCCACGGAGGCAGCTCAAGCACAGCCCTCCTAGGCATCATGGGATGCTTGTAGCTGCTTGTTTTGACAAAGGAAATTCCGGGACATGGTCCAACCCCCCAAAGGGCACACCACGATGTCTTTCTAACCTCCATTTCCAACAGCAGCGGGCCAACAGTTTGTGCCAAAAGATGCATCCGCTCAGGACCTAGAAGCTGACTGTGTTGGAAAAAGGGGTTTGCAAGTGTAATGAAGTTGAGGATCTTGAGATGAGTTCATCCTGGGTTGGGTGGGCTCTCAATCCAACAGAAGTGTCCTCACTAAGAGAAAGGAAGGGAGAAGACAGAGAGGAGGTCCCGTGCAGGTGGAGATAGACATGGCAGGGACACTGCCCTAAGCAAGGAGCACCTGCAGCTCTGGAGGACAGTGTCCCCGTCGCCTTCAAGAAAGCAGGGCCTGCCGATGCTGTGGCTTTGGACTTCTGCTTGAGAATTGTGAGAAGACACATCTCTGGTGCTGTAAGCCCCACGACCCGGGGTGGTACATACTGGCAGCCCTGGGTGCTCAGGACCCTTCCTCCTTGGAGGGGCTGCCGTAGGGTATGTGTGCCTGGGCCACTCGGCTGCATTCTGCACCCGCTCCTTGCACTTGGCAGAAGCTCACGGAGACTGTTGTGCACACAGCTGCCTCATGCTTTGAATCCGTTGCCTGACGCTGTCTGGATGTATGTGACGTGTCTGACCTGGCTCGCTGGGCAACCGGGAGCTGCCTCAGCTCTTCCTTGGCAGGTGAGGCTGCCATCAATAACCTTGCACAGATGTTGTTTAGTGCATATGTTTGCAGGGGAAACTCCTGTAGATGGAGCTCCTGAAGTGCGTCATGGATTCAGATGCCCATTCCCAAAGGGCCCTCCACCCGTAATGGAGTAGAATGCCTTTCTCCACAACCTGGCCAACAGCGGGTTTCCTTAATATTTGTCTTCACCAGTCTGACAGGTTAAAAATGGTGCTGCATTCTAATTTCAACTTGCTTTCTTACTCTTTCCTTTAGTGTGTCCAAGTTTCTTCTCATGTGTTTCTTTTCTTGTGTTTTTGTGTTTCTTTTCTTGTGAGCTGTTTTCATCTTTGCCTATTTCCCATTACTTCGTTGGTCTTCGTTATGTTGATTTGCAGAACTTTGCTGTGTATGAACATATTAGAACTTTCCCTGTGGTTTGGGTTGAAGACGCTGCATTTCATTTCTGTCTCATGTATCTTGTCTTTATTTACAGTATTTTTGTTTTTCACCAGGCAAAACTTTTATTTATCATCCTTAATTTCACAACTTCTTTTGTGTGCTTCAGAAGATCTTCTTCCTTCCACAACTAGTTGAGGTGATGACTGTTTTCTTCTAGGATGTCTATGGTTTGAACTTACAGCTAACTCTTTGCAGTAGTTGTGACAAATGGACTGTTGAGAGAGTGAGGTCAGGATGCAGTCTTACTGCCTTGGAGAACCACTCGGCTGCCTCAGCAGGATCTAAGAAGGATCAGAGACCATCGCATGGATAGTCGTGTCGCCTCTCCCGGTTGCTGAACACGGTGAGTTTGGATCCTCTCTAGCTCCTCTGCTCATTGCCAGCTGTCTGCCTGTCTAGGTTTCAGCTCTTGCGCCTGCCCTATGACTGTGGAGAACTGTTCTATGAGATTTCCTAACAGCACACCGTCTTTGCCCAGGGCTTATTTCACATTTTCCCGTTGGCATTCCTTTGTGAGACTGGCCTACGTTTCCTCCCTGTGCTCGTGGGTTTCGACATCACTCTCTGTGAGCTTCATGAAGAGAACTGGGGAATTCCTCCCTCTCACCACTGGTGCAGCTGAGGTGGTGTCCTCAAGGACACCTGTGGAGCCTTCACAGCTCTGCTGTTGTGCCAGCGTCCCAGCCCGCAATAACGCTGCCAAGATCAGCAGGTGGCAGCCCCACCCACACGCAGGCACTAAGGGGGTGCATTGTCTAGAAAGAATTGAAAATGATAGTACAGCCAGCCATTAATACCATGTGTGATTATCAACTCTGAACAATCAATGAAAGAATACACCCCCCTCTTGAGAGGACCCTCCCCCGTACGTCACGGCTGGGGCACACAGGGCACACCTTCCGCCCCAAGCCAGCGCAGCCCGAGCCGGTTTTACAGCTAGGGGACACGCCATCACATACTCAGGTCACACTGACTGACCCCAGTATGAGAAGATGGAGAACAAGGATTCCCTTCAAGTTAGTTCTGCAGAATTATGAAAATGTGAGGGGAAATTCCAAAGAAACCCAAACAAAAAAATTAAGCACGGCAGTTCCTCAGAAACTCAAACATGTAGAACTACTGGTCCTACAGGCCCACTTCTGTACCCAGAGAACCGAAAGTGAGGTCCTGGAGAGACGCACGTGGAGCCACGCGCACAGCCCGTAGGAGAGGGCGCTCAAGGCCATCGGCAGGAGTGGAGAGGCCAGCAGGTGCTCGGCCCTGTGGAGCCTCAGAGAGGAAGGAAGCCTGCCGGTGCGGCTCCGCGGAGGCACCTACAGACCTGAGCCAAGGGAAAGAAGCTGAACCCAGCAGGACACGCGCATGAGCGTCCCAGAGATGGGCAGGGGGACGTGTGGGTGCCAGGGTCAGGGTCGCTGGGAGTCAGTGATCAAGGGGACCAAGCTCCAGAGCGGAGATGACTGTGCAGCACTGTGAACGCACTCCAGGTCACTTGAAAATGATCAAAATGGCCAACTTTGTTGTTTTTCACCACAATATAATAAATAACACAAATGTAATAAATAAATATAATAAATAAATAAAAATGTTAACCTTTTAATCATAAACCAAAATTTATCATTAGAAAAAAATTTTTCAAGAGGAAAATAACCAAAATTAAAACCCTGGCTGTTTGGACCTGCTGCCACACCCTTGGGTCTGTGCATGGGAGCATCCTTGCGGTCTCCATCAGAGGCTGGCCAGGGGAGACTGGGGAGCCTTCTGGGCTGGCCATCCGGCTCTGGGGCTGTCATTTGTCCCAGCAGCATGTTGTCACCAAGCTGACCCCTCTCTGGGCATTTTCCACTAACATGATCTTATCAGAAGTGTGGCCCAGGTCCTCATAAAATCATGACGAGAGCTCCCAGGTGCTGGCCCTCCTCTGCTGTGGGAAGCCCTGAGTAGCGGAGTGCTTCCTGCGAGGTGCTGGAAGAGGCTGGACAGCCTGGGGATGGACCCCACCAGGCTGCCCAGCTTGGGCCTGCTCCTACCCCAAGGAATGCCATCTTATTCCCACTGTGGTCTGCACCCCAGGGGGAGCCTCAGAGCCTCTGCAGCCCTCCCCAAGTCCCAGATAGAACCTGCAGGACCATCAACAGGGCACGGGCTGTGGAAGAGTCCCCTGTGAGAGGCTGGCACCTGAGGCGGGAGGGGCTGGGGCTGTGCAGACGTGCGCCTAGCACACCAGTGTGCACCCACTTCTGCTCCGGCGGGCTGCGCTTTGAAGCACATCTTTACAGTCTCATTTCAATACTGCAAACAGTGTACCTGGGGGGAACAAGGAGGGAGGCGTGGAAGGCTCAGGACCTGAAGCTTTTCAGGATCACCTAATCCGGGGCCTGCCCAGCTGCATCTGACTCTCTGGGGCGGGCGGGGACAAGAGGGTCAGACAGAGGAGGGAGCGTCTCAGTTAGACTGGTCACCAACTGCTTTGGGCCGGCTCTGTTCTCCTTGGGCCAATATACATTTATTGATATGGGGTGGGCATCAGTGGGCCCTGGGGCCTGTGACAATTACTTCCACACCAGCCAGCCTCTCAGCATCCGCCGGCAGCATCAACAGAGGTCCAACCCCACACCAGGACAGGGCCCCTGCACGGCGTCGGGTCCTAGTGGCCTCAGGCGTGGCAGCGGCCTTCCCTCAGCCCCTGCAGAGCGTCTGCCCACAGCTTCCTGCAGCCTCTGAGCTTGCACGGGCAGGGGCTCGGGAGGGAGCACTGCTTCCTGCAGGAGCCCTCCAGGCCCCTCCGAGGCGTCCCTCTCTGTCCCTGCCCTTGGTTCTTGGGATGAAGGAGGTGCAATGTTCCGGGCAGGGCTTCCTCTGGGGGACCCTTCCCTCCCTGAGGCAGTTGCCAGGCTGCCCCCTGGTCTCTGCACCCCTGCTTTGCCCTGGGATGGACCTGGCTCCCCACACACTCTCTGGTGGGAGTTTTCCAGCCCTCCTGGTGGCTGTGGCCACAGCAGAGCATGGGCATCACCTCAGCACTCTGGTCAACTGGGGTGAGGTGGACAGAGCAGCTGACCTGTGAGCCAGGCAAGACCACAAGCCCCATTAATTGGGGTCCTCAACCCCATGTCCCTGCCCTTCCCCCAGTGACTCAGCCTTGACTCTGGGGCAGGAGAGCTTTCCGGTCCAGCTGGGCCAAGGGGGCAGCTGCCAGTTTCGGTGTGTGGTTGCGTCTTCCCTTTTCTGGAAACCCGGCCAGTAGTTTGCATTCCTGGGCACAGACTGTTCATTTTCTGGTCCCGCCCGGCCCCGGCAGCCCCACCAGCTCCTGCCCTGGACTTGGGAGAACCAGTTCCAGATGGGTGCGGTTCTGGTCTGACCAGGAGTCCCAGGGAGCTCTGGAGAAGCTACTGGCTTAAGAGAACCAGGGAGGTGCTGGCCCCGGACACCTGACAGTGCCGCCCCACCACAGCCCCGCAGCCCCTGTCTGAGAGAGGAGGCGGGGGATGGGCCACCTGAGTACCTCTGCCAAACAGGTGTTACCATTCAAGGTCCCTGTGCAGGTTGTTAGGTTCCTCCAGGGCCAGGTTCTATTTGAGCCTGGGCTGGCTGGAAGCAGGCATCTTGGCGTCCTCTTTAAGGACAAGGAAGACCCTGCTGGGTTCCATCTTGACGCATCTCACGCGTGGCTTTAATTCCAGGAGCGCACTCTCATGTAGATATGCCCATGGTTGGCACTGAACTGACTCTTCCATTCCATCGCCAGAGGCCAAGTGTGTCGCTCGGGGGGCCCAGGACTCTGTTGGGGTTCCTTGCAGAGCCTTCTGGAAGGCCAAACTGCCGTTGCTGGAGATGCCACGGCTGACCTCATCCTCAGGGCACCCGTCTGAATCTGCTTTGGGGGGCTTTGCAGCTGGGCTGGTGGAAGGAGGGGTGCCCTTATCCCGTTCCCCACTATCATGGGGCTTCCCCGGGGAGAGGTCTTCGTTCTTACCCCCATGTCCATCTCTTAGGCCACCCTTGACTTCCAGAAGCAACAAGAAGTCTCTCAGGAGATGTAGCCAGCTCACCGGGGGACCTGGCTCCTGACCCCTCTGCTGGGGCAGGGTGGGGTACCTCTGTGAACGGCAGAGTGCTCACGGGCACACCCAGCCGGCAGAGGAAAAAAGGGCACGTGTGTAGCCCTGGGGCTGGGCCTGTCCTGGGAGTCCCCTTATCCCCAAAGTCCCTCCGGGGCTCCTCTTCCCCTTCTCTTTTGAAAAAAGTCTTGTTCCTCAGACCCCAGGTGGCCAGCTGGCACCTCCCTGGAGGTGTGCCCTGCTGCATGCTGTGATCCTCCTGCACAGCCACCTCTAGGACTGGACAGGGCCCAGTCGGGCGCCTGCCCAGTGTGCACCCGGCAAAGCTTTGGCCACCCTGCTCCCTTGAGGATGAGGAGCCATGTGTTTCTCCTGTGTGGAAAGATCCGATGTGACCACGTCACAGAGTGCATCAGATACCTAAGGCTCCCCTAGCCACGTCTCACTGCTGACGACCTGTCTCCCTAGAAGCCCAGGGACACACCCTCCCAGCCTCATCTCCATGCAGGCTCCTAGAGGCCTCTGGGACTCACGGCCATGGCATGGTCTGACAGGGGCCCTGGGAGCCCGAGCCGTGTGCACAGGTGGCCCCAGGACTTCGCAGCTGCCCCTAGAGCAGCACCACCCTCACCCAGCAGCCCCAGGAGAAAGCACATGGCCACTCTGAGGCACGGGGCTCACTGACGGTCATGGACAGAGGCTGCAGCCCCGAGGCCCACAGGCTGGGCAGGAGAAACCATTTGTGCTGTGCTTTTGGAGGCCCCGCCCGCCATCAAATGTGTGTGCACTTCATAACCAACCCCTGGACAAAGCCAAATGAAGGCAAGCAATAAGGGCCCTGGGTTCACGCTGCCCCACACAGGCCAAAAGACTGACATGCCCAGGTGCCATCAGGGCAGGTGACCTTCAGAGGACCCTGACCTCACCCACATAATGACTGTGGAACCCTGGAATGTGAACCACATATGGGTTTTCAAAACAGATCCACTGTGTGTCTCAACTGTGGCAAGAAGTGCCAGTGTTTATCTTTTTAGAACACACTTTCAAATGCGCATCGAGAAATCGAAATGCATAGAAATAAGCCCGAGGGAGGGGGAGCGTGGACTTCAAACACCAGAAAGTCCCGGGAGAGGTCGCTGGGTGACCCCTTCTGCTGACCTCCTGCCATGTGTCTGCAGACCACAGGTGACGCCTGCTCAGCCCTGGAGGCTGCGGTGCTCATCAGGGTGAGCAGGGCCGGCTCCTCCCGAGCCTTTCCTGGGCTGGCAGACATGTCTTCCCCTGTGTCCCTACGGGGTCATCACTGGGTATCTGTGTCCAGATCTCCTCTTCCTGTAGGACACAGCTGTGCTGGAGCAGGATCCATCCCAACGACCTCATCTTACCTTCATCGCCTCTGGAAAGACTCCACCTCCAGACAGAGTCACATCCTAGGACTTAGCACATCGTCTTACGGGGACACAATTGAGCTGGAACCCTTGGGGTTGTCCCTGGCCACGGTTCTGCTCACGCTGGCATGTGCAATCTCCTCGAAGGGGACAGGTACTCTGCTGACCCCCTGCCCCTTGTGCAGGAACATGAAGCAGCTTTTCCAGTGCAGGTGAGGGCTGCCGGCCATCTCCAAGTGACCACTGCACCGGGTGGGACTCACCCTGTCCTCAATGCTCCTACTTGCAACACCTTTCAAAACCCACTGCCATCAGCAATCACAGTGCTCAGTCCTCCCGTGGCCAGGCAGACGGGAGGACACCTGTGCAGCAGACAGGTCACGCGGGGCTCAGTGTCCTCAGTGGGGGAACCTCAGGAGATCCTGGAGGCCTCGCAGGAGGCGCACTTGCTTGGGGAGTGTGGTCGTGCGGGGTTCAGCCACGGGGTTAGTGGGCAAAGCGTCTGAAGAGAAGCTCTCAGCTCAGCCAATGCAGTGCCTCCTAGGCTGACCAGCCCCTGCAGCAGCAGCAGTGTGGGGATGGATCAGGCCAGGCCCAAAAGAGGGCCCACGAGCCGTCCTTGCAAGACGGGGCTAAACACAGAGTGTTCTGGGACAGAAAGTGCCAAGCTGGCACACACCACACACCTCAGGCACTCACATACACAACCCACACACCGGTACACACAGGCCACACAGCGCACGCACCACACACAATCCACTTGTACACCACACAAACGCCACACAATCCATGCACATGCCACATACACACAGCACACGCTGCACTGTCTGTCACACATACAATCCACAGGCACACCACATACACACTGGTGCATCCACGCCACCCATACGTCACACCCACCACACAAAATCCACACATACACCACACACCATACACACACCACACTCACACCACACTCACACACTACACACAATGCATACCACACACACACCATGCTCTGCATGCAACACACCACACTTACCCCCCACCCACACACCCCAGTCCCCAGCGTCCTTCGAGTGCAGGATGGTTGTGGGCAGCCCCCATCACTGCCGTGGTTCTTGGAGACCCCTGCTGGCAACCCTGCCTGCTGATGGGCAGGGTGGGCCGGGGATACCAGGCGGGCGACAGAGCCTGGGGGGTGCCAGGCACGCCACATTCCAGTCCCCAGGCGACGGGTCGTCTGACTGCAGGAGGAGCAGGCACTGCCGGGTGGCCTGCAACAGGAGCATGATGACATCAAAGGGCGTTGTGGCCACTGAACCACGGGGAGCAGCCTCTGCAGCGTCCCTCCTGCTGGGTCTGCCGGAGGGGGAGGGGGGTGGCCCTGGGCCTCCAGGGCAGGTGCAGAGCTCAGTGAGCCCAGGCCCCAGGAGGCTGCCCTGCGGGGCGCTGGGGGTGTGGTGAATTCCACGGGTCCTCCTTTCTAACCCTGCAGCCAGCGCCAAGGCCTCAGCAGCCTGGAGCTCCTCCTCCTGCCCTCTCAGCATGGGACCACTGGGGGCATGACCCTGCTGCGGGCTCCCTGAGGGCTGCTCCTCAGCTTGACTGGGCTCTGCCATGCGGTGGTGGGTGGATGGGGCCTCGTGGACATGGCACTTGCAGGGCCCTGGGACCCCTGCCTTGCTGTGCCAGAGCAGGCACTGGCCAGCCCTGGGCCTGGGAGGTGGGCGACAGGGGAGCAGAACCAACCACAGCCCCTCTGTACCAGCTGAGCCCGAGAGTCCCTGGCAGCCCACGGAGGGCAAGCGGGAGTGAAGTCCCTGCGGGGCGCTTGCTAGCCACACCCCGTGACGAGCGCTGGCTCACCACCCTGCACCCTCACGGCTGCACTAGCTGACCTGCCTGCACCCTCACGCTGCACTAGCTGACCTGCCTGCACCCTCACAGCTGTGCTGACTGACCACCCTGCACCCTCACAGCTGCACTAGCTGACCTGCCTGCACCCTCACAGCTGCGCTGACTGACCACCCTGCACCCTCACGGCTGCACTAGCTGACTGGCCTGCACCCTCATGGCTACACTGACTGACCACCCTGCACCCTCACGGCTGCACTAGCTGACCGGCCTGCACCCTCATGGCTGCCTGCTGCCCCGCTGCTCCTCCCTGGAAGTTCGCAGGCCTGTTCACTCCCGACAGCAGCGTCTCAGGTGGCGAACGCCCTGTCTGTAAGAGCTGCCTGGGGAAGTCCTGGGGCCTGTCTCAGCCACCCTGGCTTGCTTTTGATCCCTTGGTGGCGAGGCCCAGCCGTGGGTCCTCTGACTGCCTCCACCTGCTGCCTCCTGCAGCCTCGCACGCACCGCCTGCCACTGCGATTGGCACCCAAGCTTGGGACAATTCCAACAGCTGCACGCTGCTCCTGGAGACCTCCCTCCGCCCCTGACCCCCACCTGAGCCCCCGACTCCAGGAGGGAGGACCGTGTGGCGCACGTCAGCACTGCCAGCAGGCCGCCCCCCCACCCCTCCCAGCCTGCCACGCTCGGGCTGTTATGCTAAAAAAAGCAGCACTCTTGAGCCTGCGGCGGCTTTGACGTGCCGCCTACGAGCTTGCTCAGATGGCAGGTCCACGCAGCACTGCCTGCCCTCGGCCCCGGCACAGCCGCATACGGGAGGGCCTGTGCACACGCGGGCAGTCACGTAGTGGGACAGGCTGGCCGCTGAGCCCATGCGCCAGGGAGCTGGCCTGGGAAGCCTGGGCTGCATCCCAGGGGCCTCAGGAATGCACTGTCCGCAGGGCAGTGCGGGGACCGGCTTCCGGTGGGGCTCTGCAGCTGGCTCCCCTCTTGAGGACAGACAGGCTCTTGCCTGGAATGCGGAGGAGGCGTTTTCCTACTTAGAAGCAGCTCTGAGGGGGGAGCTGCATACGTGCAGAGACTCAGGAGGCCTGGGCCGCCGAGGCCACCGGCCCCTCACTGCTCACCCTCAGGGAGGGCTCCCACTCTGGCCTCCCATGTTCTTCTGAAAGTCACTCTCCTGGCCCTTGGCCCTTCTCACCAGCCTCAGAGCCACTGACCTCAGGGTCTGCTTCTGTGGAATGGGGGATTCTACACCCCCAGAGATATTAGCGAGAGGCGGGACGTGGCACCGTGACGGGTGAGTGTTAGGTCCTGGGTAAATGCCTCTCCCATCCTAGCAGGACAGACCATGGGCAGTGATGGGGTAAGGAGTGTCTGTCACTCATGCCTGAAGTGGCCAAGAGCCCTGGCAGCTGGGACAGTCATGGAGAGGTGCGGAGGGCAGTCCTTTGATACCAACATGGGGTCAACAGTTTCTACCAAGCAGGTCGGGAGCCCAGAACACGGGGAGCAAAGCAAGGAAGACTGGCAGGAGAGGAGGGGCCATGCAGAGGAAGGGAACACAAGACGTGGGAGGGGTGCAGAGGACCAGCTGCTCCAGGGGGCCTCACTGTGAAGTGCTCTTGCGGTGGGGCCTGCCCGCGTGTCAACCCGTCTAGGACCGCGGGGCCGGAGGGCCTCCCAGGGCTGGCTGCATCAAGGGGTAGAAGGGAGGCCTCCCGGGTTTCTTGCTGCCTGCAAGCAAGCACTCCGAAGGCCCTTGGCTTCCCTGGGAGCCGCACAGCCCCTGTGGCCCTCCAAATCCCTGCCTGGCTGCTCCTCCAGGCTGAGGGCACCAGCTTTTGACACCTGTGCCCAGTGGGGGCTTCAGGGTCCCAGCACATGTCCTGAAGACGAAGCAAGTGCAGGCCTTACTGGGTGATCTGGGGCAACAGGGCACACGCTTCTTTTTAAAAACTGTGATTTACAAGAAAGAGGGAGAAGGAGAGACAGGGAGGGGCTGCCAGTGTGTCCCAGGCAGCAGGTGCCCAGACTTTCCAGGGCTGGGCCCCAAAGCCATCCAGCCCATGAGAGGCATCCTGGTCATGAGCTGGCCACGCCAGTGCCACGGCCTGTTTTGTGCTGCACCAGGTGGGAGCCCGTGAACCCCGGCCTTGTGTTTGTTTGTTGGCCTAGTTTTGTTTCTGTGGAGCCGGTGATGGGACCCAGGCCTCGGGGAGCCTGGGCCGGTGCTCTGCCCCTGAGCCTCGCCCGGCCCTATGGATCTTGTTGTGAGCACATTGTTCTGGACCAGCAGCATGGGATCCATGTTGGTTTGGTCTGAACATTTCCTCCCCTATCCCTGGGATCCTGCCACAATGGGACACTGTCCTCTAACCCTGGACCTAGCTGCTGACCGGCCCTGTTGACCAGCTCTGCAGGAGCAGAAAGGACCCTGCCCCAAGGTATGGTAGCAAATGCTGCTAAGAGGCCCTGTGTCTCCGTACGCAGAATCCTGTTTCTGGAATCTTCACCCACCTAAGCATAGGCCCAAATTAAATAACACAGCTCCGTCTAGGGAGCTGCACTTGCTGGAAGGACGAACTCCTCAGCAGTGCGAGCCAGGGAGGGGGAAGGGCCAGTGCCCGCATGGACGGGAGATCAGCCAGGGCTGCCTCCCTCCTGCACCTCCTAGGGTGGGCCAGGTCTCTGGGGTGACCTTGGCCTGGGGCTTCGTTCTCAAGGGCCCTGAATGGGCCTGAGGCCTGCATGGGGTTGTCCTTGGAGAATTAGCTGGTTAGACCCACTCAGCATGTCCAGTGCCCTCAAGCCTGTCATCACCATGGCGATGCCCTGGTACCCTGGGAGTGGGCCACGCTCTGGCACGAAGCATAGCTCCAAACCCTAGGCAGTCTGAGTTTTATGTTGCCATAAAGGGTTAAAGCTGAGGACCACACCCCAGCCCATATGCCCCTCACTCACTGCCCTAGTAGAAGCTGGTCACAAGATGGGAGGCCTCTGTGATGTCCAGCTGCCCTCCGGGTGGGGAAAGCCACCCTGGCTCAGCTAGGGCCTGAGGCTGGAGAGAAGAACCCTGAGGAGAGGCCCTGCAGGCACCCCCACGGCGGCGGCAGCCCTGGCTCGCTGGGGGCGCGTCTCTGGCGAGGGGGCTGTGCAGGTCTGAGAGGCCTCTTACCTGGAGCTGTGCGGAGGCGTGTGACAGGCTGGGGCAGACAGTCACTCCTCCACCGCCTGCCTGCTCCCAGCAGATAGGACGAAGCAGGGATCATGAACCTGGCTGCAGACCTCAGAAGTGGCCTGGGGCAGGCCTCTGCCCTGCCTCAAAATGGACAGTGACCTCTGACCCCAGACAGGATTTGGGGAGCAGCTTCAGAGCCTGTGGGGGCAGCAGGGAGGACAGGTAGACCCAACAGTAGGAGCCCAGGAATCCCACCGAACTGTGTAGGGACAACATCTGGCCATTTATCCTAACAAGGTGACTCACATGACTCTGAGATCACTCACACTGACAGGATGGCTCAGGATGGGGCCACCCTCCTGCTACAAGCTGTGGCAGTCAAAAGGCCCCTGGATGCTTCCTGGGTGGGCTTCCCAGGGGCTCTGCATCCAGTTGAAGTTGCACCCAGCCCTAGAGACGTGCTGGCTCCTACCTGGGGTGAGGGGTTGTGATGCAACAGGACTGGGCAGCTTGCCAGCATGGGGGTAGGGGGCACTGTTGGGCCCTGTCTACCTGCTGCCCCTGCTGTGATCTGTGGACCTGGTCAAGGCCACTCAGGTGGAGGGACAAGGAGAGGTGAGCCTGGGCATCCAGGCAGGCAGCGATTGAGCAGGATGGGCCTGCCCCGGGGCTCAGCAGCACCACAGCCACCGTGCAGCCACGTGGACACACTGCAGATTTCACAACTTCACTGCTTCTGTCCCCTCCTTTACGCTGTGAAATGACAGAAGTATTTGCCAGGAGGTCACCACTGGGGCTCAAGGGCCCTGCGCAGGGTCGGCTGTGCATCTTGGGATCCTCTGTGCCTGCAGGACTCAGCCCTTCCTCCTCCCATGATGGAAAGCCAGGAGCAACGAGGAGGTCCACGTCCAGCTCCGAGAGGCGGCCCGAGAGGCCCACAGGTGGGCCGAGCTAGAAAAATCCATCCTGCGTGGAAGCAGCGAAGCAGAAGTTCCTCTCACGAGCACCATTGCGGAATCGGCCTCGGCCAGAAGCCCTTTTTTGTTTCCCTAGAGTAGAAGAGGGGTTCAGCCAGCCCTGCTGCGGGGGGTAGGTGGGGTGAATAGAAGTGTCCTGGGTGGCCAGATGCACCTTCCACTGGGTGCACTCTCTCCGATGGTTTGAGACCCAGGGTCACGAGATGTGAGCCTCTGGGACCAGGGCCTGAGGGGTGAGGGAGAGTGCCTGGGATTCTCTGGAGAAAGCAAGGCCGGTTCCTCCTCTTCATCCTTCCCCCCTCCACCTGCTGGGTGTAGGATCTGCGGTCAGTCTTCCTCACTGATTCTTGCAAGTGCTCCTCCCCACAAACAGTCCTCCCCAGGAAGCTGGTAAAGCTGACTTGTCAGTGGGAACCACTTGGGGGGCAGAGGGAGGAGCCTACTGTCCAACCTACTTCTTTCTGCCTCTGTCTACAGGAACAGGAGCCCTCGCCCTCACAATGGAAAACTCGTGGTCACTGTCCCCCGCCCCCCCAACCTCCACACAGTGCTGTGCTTGGCCAGGACCCAGGACGGGGAGGAGGGTTTGGTTTGGTAACAACCTGCCCCTGTGAGCAGAGCCTACTAACAGGCACACGTGGTCACATATGCCACCTTGGGGTTTGAGCTCCAGATCAGGAGGGTGGGCAGCTCCAGCACTGGGTGAACGGTTCGTGGTCCTGTATGCAGAGAGGGTCTTACCAAGTCCAGAGTCACCAGGACACACGGCCTAGGACAGGGTCCGGCAGACGCATGCAGCACTGAGCAGCAGCTGTTACACTGCAGGGCTCCCTCAAGCCGAGCCAGGTGGGTGCAAATGGAGCCTCGGTGCTGTTTGCGCCCCGCAGTCTGTGCCTGTCAGGGAGGCCTCTGTCGTGTGGAAAGCAGCACCTGCCTGCGCACACGGTCGCCCCAACCTTGCCATAGTGCTGGCAGGCACCATCCCGAGCATGTGCTCTCCACTGTCTGGAAGCTCTGTAGAGGAGGCCCTTTGCCGGCAGGTTCCATCACGGACTGAATGTTCATGTCCCCCAAAACCACATGTTGGAACCTAACCCCAGGGAGACAACGCTAGGGGCTACGGCGTTGGGAGACAACCGGGTCATGAGGACAGAACCCCTGCGGAAGCAATTTGTGTCCTTATGGAAGAAACCCTGGAGAGCTGCCTCCCTGCCACCATGCAAGGACACAGGGAGAGGGCGTCTCCATGAACCAGGAAGCAGCCCTCACCAGACACCAAGTCTGTGGCCCCTTGATCCTGGACCTGCAGCCTCCAGAACTGGGAGAAGTGCACGTGCACCGTGCCCAGGACCCCCGGTCGTGGAACCTGGTTTCTCAGCCCCAGCAGACTGAGCAGCTGCTGCCACGCTGGGTTCCGTGTCGCCCGCCTCCATCTCGCATGCGCTGAGCCACGGTGCCCACTCTGTGTGTTGAAGCAGGAAGTCTATAGGCAGAACCCCACGGGGAGCCTCAGGGAAGAGGGGGCGCAGAGGGCACCTGGCCCTTTGGTCACACAGCTGACGGTGTCGCAGCCTGCTCCCAAGGCTCCTGGGTCCATGCCGTGGTGCCCACATCCAAGGCCTGCCTCCTGCCGATGGGTATACTCCCCACAAGGACAGGCCAGGCTGCCCAGGCTCAAAGCCCAGTTTGTTGGCAGGCGCCTCACAGCTCTGCGCTTTGTCCCCTCTGTAAAACGTGACGTCAGTGGCACCTACCTGCTGGAGCAGTGGAATTCAGGGGTCATAGCAGAAGGGAGGAAAGTGTCCAGGCGCACAGCCAGTGTCTGAAAACAGCAGGAGGGAGCATGAGACACCGAGGGGGGACAGGACTCTCCAGTGTTACCCTGGAGGGGCCAGTGGGGAGCTGGGGCCCCACAAGCCCATCCCACCAGCCTCAACTCTGGGCCTAGAGTATGGCACTCCCAGGCCCCCTTCTCCACACCAGGCTGTTTGTCCCCTGCCTTCCTGTCCTGCACCACCCCACAAAGGAGTACGTGAGCGTGCAGGTAGGCAGACTGATATCTAGATGGACAGGCAGACAGACAAAACCCCAAATCAACATATGAGAAAACCAACAGCTTTTCTATACACCAAAAATGAATCTGCTGAAAAAGAAACCAGGAAAAGATTCCACTCATAATGGCCTCAAAAAAATAAATAAATAAAATCTCTAAGAGTAACTTAGGAATAAATCTAAGCAAGGAGGTGAAAGACCTCTACAATGAAAACTACAGAACACTGAAGAGAGAAACTGAAGAAGACACAGGATGAAAAGACAAAATTAATGGAAAGGCAAAATTAATATTGTAGGGGCTGAGATTGTAGCTCAGTGGTAGAGCCCTCACCTAACATGTGTGAGGCACTGGGTTCAATTCTCAGCACCACATATAAATAAATAAAAGTAAAGGCCCATCAACAACTAAAAAATATTTCAAAAAATTAATATTGTAAAAATGGCCTTATTGCCAAAAGTGATCTACAGACTCAATGCAATCCCCATCAAAATACTCATGCTATTCTTCACAAAACTAGGAAAAAACAGTCCTAAAATTCATTTGAAGAATAAAAGACCCAGAATAGCCAAAGCAATCCTAAGACACAAAAGCAATGCTGGAGGCATCGTGGGATCTGACTTCAAATCACATTGCGGAGCTATAGTAACACACACTGCACGGTACTGACACAAACACAGACCAATGGCACAGATCAGAAGACACAGAGACAAACCCGCATATCTACTGTCATCTGATCCTTGACAAAGGTGCCGAAAACATACCTTGGAGAGAAGACAGCCTTTAACAAATGGTGCTGGGACGACTGGTTATCCAGAAGTAGAAGAATGAAACTAGACCCTTATCTCTCACTCTACACAAAACCAACTCAGAATGGATCAAAAGACCTAGAAATGCGACCAGAAAAGGTGAGAGTCCTAAAAGAAAACAGAGAGTCAACACTCCAGCATATGGACACAGGCAACGTCTTTCTCAGAAGGACCCCTAAAGCTGAGGAAATAATACCAGAGTTAATAAATAGGATGGCATCCATTAAAAAGCTTCTGCCAGAAAAGGAAACAATTATTAATGTAAAGAGAGAACCCACAGAGTAGAATAAAATCCCCACTAGTTACTCTTCTGACGAGGATTAATATCTAGAACATGTAAAGAACTCATAAAAACCAAGTAACCCCAATTAATAAACTGTCAAATGAACCAAACAGACACTCCTCAAAAGAAGAAATACACATGGCCAACAAATACATGAAAACAGGCCCAACATCTCTAGCAAGCGCGGAAAGGCCAATCAAAGCCACACTGAGAGGTCACTGCGCAGCATCAGAATGGCAGTCGTAGGAGCACCACCAACAGTAAGTGCCGGAGAGGAAGCGGAGGGAAAGGGACACTCCACACTGCAGGGGGCACTGGTCGTCAGCACAGCCAGGGGAACCAGGACGGAGGCTCCTCGGCACCAGCACGGAACCCCCTGTGACGGCTCCGCCACTCCCCGGAATTCACCCTGAAGAGTTAGAGCCACACTCCAGTGACACAGGCTCACCCTCGGTCACAGCAGCACGATTCACGATAGCCAGACTGCGGAACCGCCTAGGTGGCCGTCCACGGCTGAGTGGATAAAAAAAAAAAAAAAAAAAATGTGGTATATACACAATAAAGTTTTATTTAGCCATAAAGAAAAATGAAATCATGTAATTTGCAGGAAAATGGATGAGATTTTCTCTCATGTGTGGAAGCTAGAGAGGAAAAAGGAAAAGAAAAGTGCGGGGAGACCAGTTTACTAGAGGAAAGGAGCCAGAGGAGGAGCAGAGAGGGAGAGGGGAGACCTGGGGGGTGAGGGCCAGATAATATTGTTACATTGTGTGCGTGTGTGAACGGGCAACAATGAATCCCACCATTACGTACAATCACAATGTACCAGCTGAAAATGGGAAAATAGAAGTAAAAACAATCCACATTCACAGCCAGCGTCAGCAGGGTAGGGGCTGTGAGGACTGTGAGGACTCCCCAGGACAGGGCCACCTGCAGCCTCCCTGCCACCTTGCTCGACTAGCCCTGGCCTCTGTGTTCAGCTCACCCTTCGGAGTGTCCCAGGGGCCAGAGGACAGAAGCTGTTCCCTTTCAGAAGGAGCTGAAGTGGGGACCTCTGCTCCAGCCCTCTCCTTTCTCCCTGGAGACCATTACTCTGCAAATGGTGTCACACCGGGCACGGCACTTACTCCCCTCCTGGCAGGAAGAGGCTCTGACTCCCTTGGCAGAGTCTGAAGCCCTAAGCAGAGGCCTCTGGGGTCTCCTGGGACCATAGCCAGCCAACGTGAGTCCCTTCCCAGCCCACTCTCCTCCCATCTCTGTGAAGCCTGTGACCGTCTGCAGGCCTCCATGCCCAAGCCCGTGGACGTCCTCTGTGGGCCACCTGCTTCGTGCCCAGCCTCGGCACCCCAGTCACAGCACAGGGGTCAGGAAGGCCTGCCTGACCCCAGCTGGCTGATGACAAGCTTTCAACATCTGCAGTCATCTCTACCGTCCTGAAGCACACAGAGGCTTCTGACGGAGGAATGGGCGTGGGCAGCGCTCTCTGCTCTTACGCAGATGCCTCTACCTCACATGCACTGGCATCTGCTTGTGTGACTTTGACTCTCTGCAATGCCATCACATTGCAGACCGCGTGACCCCACCAGTCAGAAGCACCCGGCTCCATCACAAGGGCCTGGTGCCACATGCCCCAGCCACAGGGCCTCCCCCAGACTCTGGCGCCCGCTGATCTGTTCTCCATCTCTATAATTTCGACCTTTCAAAAATGCTAAGTGGAATGATACAGTGTGGAAGCCTTGGAGACTGGGTTTTTTTTTTTTTCACTCTGCATAAATCTCAGAGGTTCGCCTACGTCATTGCATTTTTCATAGTCCGCCTATTTACGGTTGAGCAGTGTTCCAAGATATGGACTTGCCATCTTTTGGTCACCTGTTGACCTGTTGAAGAACAGCAGGGTTACTTCTAGTCGGGGGTGATTGTGAATACAGTTGGTCCAAGCGGTTGTGTGCAGATTTCGTATGAGCACAAGTCGCATTTCTCTGGGACAAATGCCCAGCAGTAGAATCAGTAGATCACGTGGGAATTGCAGGTTTAGTTTTCTGAGAAGGTGCCAAACTCCGTTCCAGGACAGCTGCACTTCCGACTGGCAACACAGGAGTGATCTGGTGTCTCCATGCGCTGGGGGCATCTGGTGCTGCCCCTGTTGTGCTGGGCCATTCTGGGAGCTGTTAGGCAGCGTTTTACTGTGCAATTCATTTCCTGATGGCTGATGGCATTGAGTGCCTTTCTGGGTGCCTATTGCTATTGGAACTCCCTCTCAGGTGAACGTCTGTTCGTGTCTTTGCCCAAGTTCTAACTGGACAGTTTGACTTTCAACTGCTGCCTTTTGAGAATTCTTTGCCTGTTCCAGGTGTGGGTCCTTTGTTGGAGATGTGGTTTGCAAACATTTTCTCCCAGACTGTAACTCGTCATCTTATCCTCTGCACAGGATTTTTCTCAGCACTAAGGCTTTGAATTTCAACGGCATACTTTATCCATTTTTCCTCTTGTGGGTCAACTGGCGTTGTGTCTAAGACCTCCTCATCCAAACTTAGATCATGCAGATGGTCTATATTTTTTTCTCAAAGTCTTCTAATTTGTGTCTTGCAGTTTATCTGTGACCCGTCTTCAGTTAGTTCCTGTAAAAACTGTCCCTTAGTCCAGCGCCATTTTGTGCATGTGGAATAACTGTTCCAACACCATTATACACTCTTACATTAAATCGCTTTGTGTCTTTGTCAAAAAATCATTTGAGCATATTTCTGGGTTCTCTGTTCTGTTCTGCTGACCTGTGTGTCTGTCTCTCTGCCAATACCACACTGTCTTGATTACCGTAACTTACAGTAAGCCGTGACGTAGAAAGCCTCATGCATTTTGACCCCTGTGACAGAAACGTACGTCTGTTCCCATGCAGGGACACCGGGCCAGGGGGACATTCTCTTCCCTGAAGCCTTTGCCTTGATTAGCTGTGGTTAGGAAGGTGTTCCCACACAGAACAGCATCGAGGACGATTTGAATCCAATGGCAAATGTGCTCCCTTCAGGGAGACAGATCACGGGAGGGAAGAGAGGGAAGAGGACATTCTCCATACACAGTGGATTAAAGCCTCAGGCCCTGAGGCTGCTGGCTCAGCGGTGGCTTTGTTCCGCCTTGTTCTGAGGCCCCATGCCTTCTTACCTGGACCTCAGCCATATTCACCCTCCTTGGACAAACAATAACACAGGCGAGAACCATGAAACAAATGTGTTTCCTGGCTTCTCTGGGGGTTTTCCACTTCTATAGATCAAAGAGAGGGAAGAGGGACCCGTCTTCTGTATGTTTGAGTTGATAAGGGGGCTCGGCACCACTTCAGAAAGTCCAGAAGAAAGAAACATCGGCGCCGACGTCAGTGACTGCTCGTGGGCACTCAGTGTCCCCTGATGGACGCCTGCTGTCTGCGGAGGCACAGAGGCTTGCGAATCACAAGCCAGGCGGCGGCTCTGCTCGGAGCCGACAGGCCACCCACCACTGACTCCCTGCTCCCCCCGGGAAGCAGAGCTGGGCTGGGCTTGGGCCCCGGTAAGTGTCTCCGGCAGCTGCATAACCCAGGCTGCACCCCACAGAGTCCAATCTGACCCTGGAGGGGGAACCCTGGTAAAGTGCTTGTTGAGGGCACAGGAAGGGGTTTCCGGGAAGAGAGGACACTGGGGGAGGCTTGGAAGGGACTCTTAGAGTGCTCTTGGCCAGGTGGGCAGAAGGTCATCACAAACTCTAAATAGGAAAGGACAAGTTCAAAACCCAGAGACTAGAGCTCTTGTACCTGGGCCCTGGGACCCTGCAGCCCTGGACCAAGCGCCACACACGGTGGCTTCACATAGCAGGACTGTGCCCCTCACTGTTACAGAGGCAGAAATCCAAAATCAGAGTGGTGGCAGGGTCCACTCCCTCTGCAGGCTCTGAGGAGGACCCTCCCTCAGTCCTTCCGTCTCTGGTGGCTCCTTGGCAGTGGCACACCTCTCTGTCTTTGCATGGCCAACTGCCCTACGTGGGGGTCGTCTCTGCCGCCTCTCTTATGAGGACACAGTGGCAGACGTCAAGGCCCACCTGGACAATCCAGGATGAGATCCCCTCTCGAGATCCCTCCCTTACTCACATCTTTACCACTGACAAAATCAAAAATTTGAGATGCCTCAAATTTAATTACAAGAGGCAAAGGATGAGGGGCAGGGCAGAAGGGACGTTAACCAGTCGGCAGCTGCAGCAAAGCCACCAAAAAGAGTTTACGTCGAAACCTTGACTTAAGTCCCTCGGGCAACCCCCAGGACCCCCTTCCCTGTTCACGCGAACACTTCCTGGACAGTGATCCCAGCCCCCGGAAGCGACAGTCGCTTCATGGGCCCTGGAACCCGAGGCTCTCTGCCTTCACCACCCACACCTGTGGCTGTGGCGAGGCACCCTCAACACGGTCCCCCTGCCCACCTTCCCACACTACACCACGCTCACTCTGGCCCCCGCTGTCCCCAGCTGCTCCTAGCCCTGCTGCTTGCAGAAGCATCTCCCAGGCCCTGCTTCTCCTCCGGCTGGCCCTTCAGAAGGCCTCCATCTCAAGAGCGTTGTTCCCACAGCAGGTACAGCACAAGTCACTTGGGCCACATGCTGGGCCCAGATGTGTCTTTTGGAGCCACCACTATGACACCCTGATTGCTCCGTGGACACGCAGGCCACCAGGCCATAGACGAGAGTCCCCTGGGTGGAACGGGAACACCGACCAGCTCACGGGGCGCACTGCAGACGCCTTCATGCTCCACGAGGTAAGAAACTTGCTAAGACCAGCAGATGGAAGGAAGTCCCAGGCCCCGGGGGTCTGGGCTTCACCCCCAGGGCTCACCACCAGGTGAAGGAAGGCAAGCCTCTCCTGCCACCTTTAGACTCCACCCAGCTGCCCTCTTACCAGGATTGACTACCGCCCGTCGGGCCAGCTTTTTTTTTTTTTTTTTTTTTGAGAAAATGGATAAAGAAGGTTTATTGCTTTGTGAGCAAAAAAGAAACACAGGGGACTCCTGTCCCAGAGGCTGTGATCCTCCATCATGTCCTCTTGAATAGCACAATTAGGTCGTCTTGTATTTTACGAGTTGAAAGTCGAGGTGTAGAATACCAACATCGTGCGCCACGGTTTCTGAGACCCTGTGGCGGATTGCTGAGTCGAGGAAATGCTTGTGTCCCTCCAAGAGGCCCCACCAGAGCCCCGCGCTCAGGGCTCCTTGCTGTCACTGTGGGGCCTCTGGCGCCCCAGGAGGGTGACAATGACAAAGCGTACTGCCACCGAGGTACACGTCCTGACAGCTAGAGGCCCTGCAGCCTCTCTGCCACCGAGCCCCTTGCCTGACAGGCCGAGAGCTCACCACTGAATATTTATGGAGAGAGCAGGGAAAGGCTCGCTCCCTCCACTGGTGATGGGTGCAAGATCCCACCAAGGAGCGCAGTGCGGGGATGCGGCCGGGGGGCCTTGCCGTCTCCACTTCAGTAGGGGCGTCTGCCTGGCTCGGATCCCATCCTGAAGCTCAGTCCTCTGCTGCCCTCAAATTGCCTCACTACCGACGTTACACCTTGCACTTTGGAAAGTACTTTGGCAAACGCAGCCTGGTTGGCTGGGTGACAACCCGGTGGGCAGACAGCAGAGAGACCCACCTCCCACCCCAGGCCTCGGCTGAGGATGCTCCCGGGAAAATAAGGCCCAACCGGGCCGGCAGCAGAGCTTGGGCCCAGCATTTCCCCGCACCTCTGCCCCGGGCACTTTCCCAGCGTCTCAGGCAGGTGGGAAGGCGCTTGCTGGGAACATGGCCTGAGAGCCGCTCTCGGTTTCTCTGTGGACTCCTTCCATCTGCCGCGAAGCCTGGAGCCCTGGCCAGACCTGGGGGTGTGACTGGGCGGAGGCATTCTAGTGGCCCCGGAATGAGAGCAGGTAGGACATAAGGACAGTGAGACCACACCCTCCTTCCCTCAGCCCTGCGCTGCAGAGACCCCGTGGCTTCCTGAGACTGCCCACCCTGGGATAGCCGGCGTCTGGGAGGGAGCCGTCACTGTGCCCGACCCTCACACCACACCACTCGGGGGAGAATCCCCAGAGAGGACCCTCACTGTGTCAAGGAGGCAGCCTCCAGTGTCCCCGCCTCCAGTGTCTCCGGCAGGGCAGGGGTGAGGTCAGCCTCTCTGCTCAGGTGGCCTGGCTCCTGCAGTGGATGAGCTTGCTGGCCTGCAGCTGGGGCAGCACAGCCTGGAGTGGCTCCATCACCAGCGCCCAGGGCTCCCCTCGAATGCTCAGGACAGCCCCCGACTCCAGCGCCACGCAGCGGGCCTCAATGTGGGGCTCACGCCCTGTCTTGCCCGGGCAGCCTCGGAGGCCAGAGGGGCTGACTCCCAGACGCCAGACAGGCCACCACGGGTAACCGACTTCTCTGAGCTGACCACAGCCTGTCTGAACAGCCTCAGCTTCATGGTCTGCGGCTTGTGAGCAGCTGCCAGCTCCAATTCACAGAACAAAGGAACCCTGGAGGGAGAGCAGCGCTCGGAGAAGCCCCCGCCCCCGCAACCCGCGTTTCAGATCCTGCCTGGGTTTCCACCCTTGGGATCCACCCTGCCCAGCGTCTACCAGGGAAGGACACCTGCAAAACAGGACACAGACCGGATTTCCTCCGAGAACAGAACCTCCTGCAGGGACCTGACCCTGACCCCTGGAGTTCCCCCTTCTCTGCCAGACGAGAGGCAGTCGCTGGGGTTCAGAGGCCGCGTCACTAGGACTGGGGCTACACTGCTTGGCGAGAATGAGGAGAGAGGAGTCCTGTGGTGACACGGCTGCGACGGTCAGGGTCTGCGGAGTTCCCCTGACCCGCGCGTGGAAGGCTTGGTCCGACTTGCTGCAGTCAGGAGGGGTGGGCCTTTTAGGAGGCGGTGCCTCCTGGGGGGTCGGAGGTCCTGGGGCGCTGGGAGCTGGTCTCTCCCTCACACCACGTGGAAGCAGCCTCGGGCTCCTTGGGCTCCTGCCAAGATGTGCCACAGGCCCCAAACAGCAGGGCCAGTCAGACACAGACTGACCTCCAAAACCGTGAGCCAAAGCAAACCTTTCCTCTTTATGAGTTGGTTGTCTCAAGTATAGTTATAATGACAGAAAACCGACAGAGCGACCCTGAGTGTCTCTGGGACCCGAGAGCCCACCCCCTGCAGGTCCTGGGGCCCTGCCCGCCAGGAGGTGGCTGCTCTAGCTGACGGGCTTTCCTAGATGTCCGGCTCTGCGCTAGGCATTATCACGATGTCAGTTTACACAGTGAAAGATGTTTCTCAAATACCCACGACGAGTCAGACCCTGGGGCCACCCGACCGAACACATCAAAGTGCTCGAAGTCCTAACACATCCCAGTGCAGCCAGGGAGCAGAGGAGCCAGAATCCGGGTCCAGGAAGTCTGTCCCCTGGACCGTCGTCAGTGGGATCCAGAGATGTGCCCCTTCTGGAGACAGGGACACAGGTAGTCCAGAGTGGAGCAGCTGGGGCTGTTTGTACCCTGCGGCTGATGTTCTTGGACAACTGGGCTGGAACCATCTAGGTGGACCCTGCGAGCAGAGAGCTAGCGCGCCCAGCCGTGCGCCTCCCGGAGCACAGGAGTGCTGTGTGGGAGCTGTCGCTCCCAGGGCTGTCACGTGAAGCACAGTGAGTGTGTGCCTAGCAGGGTGAAAACCATTCAGCAGTCCGGTTGGAGCCCTGTCTCACTGCGCTGCGTCCAGCGGGGGCGCAGGGGCAGAAGAAGGCCCCGCTGGAGACCTCTCCCCAAGCCCCCGTCTCCCCAGCAAGCATCACCGAGGCTCCTGAGCCAGAACAGCCCTGGGGCCAGTGCCCTGCGAGAAGCAGCACAGCCAGCTCTGGCCTCAGGGGCTCAGCCACAACGTGAGCCCAGCACCAACGCCTGCACCACAGTTACCTGGCCAGGGCAAAGCCTGTGTTTCCTCCCTCAAGTTGTGACAAATGTAAGCAGGGCTCCTAGCAACTGGGCAAGAGTTTGGCTTCTATTTCTTCCCTTTCTTATAGTACCTGCAGCGTAGTCGATTCTGGTTATTTGCTGTAGCTGCGTTCTCTAATGTTGCTACCAACACGGATTTAGCAGATGCTAAACCATTGTTGCTGGAGGAAACACAGGGCCAGGTTCCATAGAGATCAGACGGTGCCCTGCTCTGAGTAACTCCATTTTGTAAAGCAGTAGTTTGCCATGAGCTTTGAGTTTAACTGCCAAGGTGGATGGACTCCACACCTCGTTTGTACAAGAAAACAGCCATCTGCCAGGCACAACCATAAGGCACAAACTGATAAATAAATTAATGATCCTAATAAAAACAACCACCTATGAACATCTCTAATTAAATCAGAAGCACATGGATACATGGGCATAGCAACCCCATATGATAAAAGCCAGGCCCAGCCAGGAGCGGTGGAACATGTCTGTAATCCCAGTGGCTAGGGAGGCTGAGGCAGGAGGATTGCAATTTCAAGTTCAGCCTCAGCAACTTAGCGAGGCCCTGTCTCAAAATAAAAAATAAAATTAAAAAAAAAAAATGGACTAGAGGGGCTGGGGATAAAGCTCAATTGGTAGAGTGCTTGCTTTGTATATGCAAGGCCCTGGGTTCAATCTCCAGCACCGCAAAAAAAAAAAAAAAAATGGACTAGGGATGTGACTCAGTAGTTAAGTGCCCTTGGTTCAATCCCTGGTACAAGAAGGAGGAGAAGGAAGGGGAAGAGGAAGGGAAGGAGAAGGGGAGGAAAAGAAGAGCCAGGCCCTGAGCTTAACGAGCACACCAGACTTCCAATGGCGCCACCCTGAGACCCACACAAGGAGGAGCACCCCAGACTGGTCGGGGACACACACCTGCCTTGTTGCCTGGCCACTCGCCACGCACAAGCCTTGCCCAGGAAAACTGCCTCAGTGCAAGCTCTGTCCCCAGCCTTCACAGGACAGAGCAGTTTCTCCTGCCCACTCCCAGCGGGCACCTCTTGAGGACACTTTGAGTTGACACTGAAATTGCCCACTGCCTGGGCCCTGGCGTGGAACAAGTCCCAGTGTGGGGCAGCTCTGCACCCTGGACAGGTTCTTCATCTGGTTTTTGTTGACGTTGCTGGGTTTTGTTGTTGGCTTTGGGGATTTTTACTTGTTTGTTTGTGGTCTGGGCTGGGTGATACCCAGGGGTGCTCTACCGCTGGGCTGCACCCCCAGCCCTTTTACTTTATTTTGAGACAGGGCCTTGCTAAGTTGCCCAGGTTGGTCTCAAATTTTCGATCCTCCTTCCTCAACCTCCCAAGTAGCTGGGACTTCAGACCTGAACCACCCTGCCCCCAGCTGCTTCTGTCTGGCTTTCCTGTCTGCTCTCCCTGGGGCCACCTGGACCCTTGCTTCGCCTCCCACTGTGTGGGGTTCCCGAGATCTGAATAGAAGAGCTGTGTCTGCCTGGCTTCTGACCACCAGATGACCCACGGGGGCCGGGTGGACTGTGACCCCTGAAAGTGGAGTAGCCTGTGAGTCCATCGTGTTCAACAGGCTCTGACGCTGCGGAGAGACACTGGCCTATGTTAATGGCACAGTTAGCTCAGGACAGGTTCCCAGAGCCTCCGGTCACACGTCCCTCAATGGTCAGCGCATAACCTGGTTCCGAGTGTGCTTCTCTCTGAAGACGCCTTACTGGTCTACGCTGTTGATGCTTAACAGCTCAGGCCAGCCGCACCGCTCCTGGGCCCGAAGGGCCGTCTCTGACGTGTCCTTTCTCCACTGGTGCGGCACGGCCTCTCCTGCTCAGGACAGAGGACAGCACTACACCTAGGACGCTGCAGGAGCCACGCTGCCAACAGAAGCACAGGAAGGCCGTCTCAGGGACTGATGGGACCGGGGAGGACGTCTGCTCACACTGCCACTGAGGCAAGCTGGCACCACCGACCCACTCCGCCTCGCTGGCCTGGTCTGTCACCCCTGCACATGCCGGAGGGGGACAGCGCAAGTTCTACAGGTGTGGATTTGGGGGTCACAGGGACATTTTAGCAAGTCAGTGAATTTGCAAATAGGGACCCTGTAGAGGGCTGTGCTGCCCTGCCCGCAGAGCTGACCGCCTCCGCCTCTGGCCCCAGACACGCGGGGAGGTGGGGGAGCAGGGCCCAGGCACCAGGCTGCTCCCCGCCCCTCGCTGCTGTGGGAGCTGACGCTCCGCCTGCTCCTGCTCTGCGGGGCCTGCCTTGGCTGCGGCTGTGCCCACTCAGCTCCTGGGCTGTGGGGCCGGGTCAGTTTCTCCTACACTTGGCCCCGTGGGCCCCTCTCCTCCTGCTCCAGTCAGCCTGTGGGGGAGAGCCTCGGGGAGACCCAGGAGCACGCCTCTGCACACCTGAGGGCTCCTGGGAACCTCAGGCCACCCTTGAGAGGAGCAGAAGGAGGTGCAGGCCCTTGGTGATCCCGGAAGTGCACACGAGGAAACCACCCAGGAAATTAGGAGGCCGTAGACAGGAGCAGGCAGCCCTGTGCTGCCACGAACACCCCAAAGCCACACAGCCCGTGCAGGCGGACTCAGCCCCACATAGGTCTGTACAAGATCAATCCAGGGAAGTCCCCAGAAAACTCGGAGCAGGCACAAAATACAAGTGAGGAACAGGGCAGTCACTCACACAGGTGCCATGACGTGGAGGCTGCAGAGAGCATCTCTCGCCACCTGCAGGGAGGCTAAGGAGAGAGGTAAACCGCCCTGGGTGGCACCGGTGTTGTTCTTTAAAGGAGGTGGTTGGAAGCGTTTTGTGGTCCTTGTCAGGGCTGGGGACTTGGGGTGGCTGTCATCTGGCTGAGTCGCCGCACCGTGTCCTCCCTGGCCAGGAGTCCACACCTTCCGGGTGTGGCTTTGCTTGTGACACTCACTCAGTAATCCCTGAGTGTTGGTGTCAGTGCCAAGCGAAGGTTAACTCCGCTCAGTCCTGACTCGCGGCTGAGCCCCGGATCAGGCCGACACCGCGACCCCCGTGCGACCCCCTACCCCAGATGGCAGTCACAAACCCAGACCAGCATGGCTCCTGAGCAGGATTCATTCCAGCAAGGGGCCTCCTGCGGGCTCCAGGGGCCAGACTCTCCTCCCCAGGAAGGCGTGGTTCCAGGAACCAGCCAGCTCTCAGTGTCTGGCTGATCGGGCAGCCCAAGGGAGGCCAGTGGCCACCAACTTGGGGGGTAATTACAGGCCATCTGTCTGAGAGGGAAACTTAATGCAGTTTCCAGGAAATCTCTGCACAAATTAAGTAACGTCAGAGAACGGGAGGGAAATCGCCTTCTCTATCCTGCACGTTCACACCTCCGAGGCCTCAGGCCTAGCGAGCTTCCCTGGAAGGAGGGAGCGGGGAGGCAGGGCAGGGGGAATGCTTGCCAAGAGCCCTCAGGCCGATTCCAAGCAGCCTGCAGCGCTGGGGCCTGGAGACCCGCACTGCCCAACCTCCTGACCGCGGACCTGGGCCGCTGTGCTGGGCAACTGGCCCGGCTACCCCATTCCCCACAGAGTGCAGAGTGAGCCAGACAGCAGCTGCTCCCTGATACCACCTCTCCCATCCACACCTGAGCCAGGCTCTCTGGAAAGGCCTGCGGGGGGGCTGGGGACCAGAAGGGTCTGGAGCACAGGATGCACCCTCAGGTCCCGTGAAGGAGCCTGATGGGCCACCGGAGAGCCTGCTTCTCAGAGCCGCTCAGAAAGCTCTGACAGCCAGGCACAGTGGCCACACCAACAATCCCAGCAACTCTGGGATTCTGGGAGTCTGAGGCAGGAGGATCACGAGTTCAAAGCCAGCCTCAGCAACTTAGCAAGGCCCTAAGCAACTAAGCAAGGCCGTGCCTCAAAATAAAATATTTTTTTAGAGGGCTGGAGATGTGACTCAGCGGTTAAGCACCCCTGGGTTCAATCCCTGGTACAAAAGAAAAGTCCTCCGACACTCCAAGAGCACCTGGACCTGGGTGCTTTCATTTGGCGCAGGGCTCTCGGCCTGTCAGAGTGAACGGGGAGGCCGGACGGGCCAGCTGTGGCGTCCTGGCCGTGGGGAGCATCTGCCTCTGTCCCTGAAGCCAGCCTCCAGGAGCACCTCCCTGTCCTCCATGCCGGCCCCCAAGACCAAGAGGCCAAAGGCTGGGCAGGGAGGAGGCACAGTACCTGCGTGGGGATGGGCCTGAAGGTTTGTGCTGATGCCTAACCCAAGGGACAGGGTGTCTCGGGAGGCCAGGAGCTCCAAGGGTGGAGGACCCAGGTGCGGTCAGAACCTTGATAGGAGTGACTCCAGAGCGCCCGCTCTCCTCGCCCACCGTGGGCGGACACGGAGAGAAGGTGCCATCTGTGACCAGAAAACTGCCTCTCCAGGCTCCTCTGCGGCCCGCGCTGCCCTGTCTCAAGCTTCTGCCTCTGAGGTCTCTAAATAGCCAGTCCGTGCTGCCTCGCTACCGTGGGCCAGGTGGGCCAGGACACCAGCGAGCAGAGCCAGCCCTCTACCCTGGGGACAGTGGGCCAGGTGGGCCAGGACACCAGCGAGCAGAGCCAGCCCTCTACCCTGGGGACAGCCGCCTGCCCAGGCCCTGTCAGCATGGACGCAGGCAGACCTTGTGGGATCCTGGAGCAGAGCCACCCTCGGCCTCTGGTCCTGGGGTTCGGCTGACTGTGACCCATGCCCGTGCCACACCTGTCGATGCTGCCGTGACTCCGGAGCCTCGCCTGGCCAGCCCCTGCCCTGCTCGGGACCCAGCCGGGGTCTCCCACGGTTGCCCCAGCCCAGGCCCCTCACCCGCTCACCTGCCCTGCTCAGTACCTCCTCCTCCGTCTTCCCGGGGAGGCTCACCGTCCAGCTCCCGGCCACATCCTCCCCACCCTGGCACCCCATTCCCAAGGGACGACCACCGCTGGTGAGCTGGGAGCCAGCAGCTTCAGCACTGGCACCAGGGCCAGGGGCCTGGCATCGCAGACTGGACCCCCAAAGAAGAGGCAGGGAAAGGGCCTGGCATGCTTGCTGGACCCTGAGGAGGGTGATAATATGACAAAGCCACCCCTCCAGGATGGCCACTGGGCTCTGCGAGGGCTCAGGCAGGTCCTCCAGTGACCACTTGGGAGCCAACTGGACCCCCCCCACACACACACACACAACGGGGAGCCATGTCCCTTGAGACCCAGGGGCCACTCTTGGCCACTGGAAGTAACTGTTCTTGTCCTCAGAAGCTCAGTCTGGCCAAAGGCCCTGTCCAGGCATGGGGGGTGCACCCCTGGTGCATTGGCTGGGTGGCCATGTGCCTCCTGCTATGCTGCCCATCAGGGGGGCCCAGGTGCACCTCTGGTCAGCCCGAGGAGCAGCCCGGCTCCTGCATTCTCTCTCCCACTTTCTGCCCAGAAGTCCCACCCACCAGAGCCCGTGTCCCCTCCCCGGCAGTCCCTGCTGGCCTCTTCCTGCTGGTCTGTTGACCATGATACCTCTCGGGCCTCTGGGGCCTCTGGGGGCCTGAACACTGTCCACTCCCCCCTGAGCACTCAGCCCTTGGGCGTGTGCCTTGAGGGAGCAGACCTACTAGAGCTGACATTGCCCAAACTGCAGGCCTCACGTCGGCTTCCAGAGAGGCCCAGGGCCAGCTCTGCTCCCTGAGGGGCCTTGTGGGAGCAGGGCGGGGACCGGAGGATGTGCCGAGGTGGTCCCTGCCCCAGCTGGCACCTTCGAGAGGGACACCCAGTCCTTCAGACCCTCTGGTCATACCCCCAGTCCCCTGACCTGAGGAGTGCTCACCGAGGGCCTGTGTCCTGGTGAAACCACACGTGGCCACCCACCTGCAGAGAGGACACGCCACAAAGGACCCTCAGCCCCGTGGAGAACTCCACACACCATGAGGCTTCCTCTCTCGTCCCTCCTCTTCAGTGAGAGGAGTGAAGTGAGCTGACCCCAGCGGAGGCTGTGGGCGGGACAGCCGGGTCTGGCATAAACTGGCTGCTCGTCCCAAGACCAGGTCTGGAGAGTCTCCAGCAAGCCTGAGGCCAACGCGAAGGATCACTGCGGCTCACTGAAGTGTAGCCGCGGCCAGGAGAGGAAAGGCCAGCGGGCCGGGAGAGCCACCCACCCCTGTGCTGCGCTTAGCCTGGAGACCCAGCGCCGCTTTCCCCCTCCGGGCCTCACCTTGTTCTGCGTAGCAGGAAACTCTGAAAAGCAAGGAGGCCCATAAATTGGGATTTCCATGGAAGATGAGTTCACAGCAGGAAAGTCGTCACACTCAACGCGCCTTTGTTGACAAGTCTGATGCCACAGTGCTGAACAAGCACCTGGCCGGTGACGGGTCTCTAGGAGTTTCCAGCTGGGGCTCCCACCCCCACCCCTGCCCAACCCGGGTTTTCTCCAACAGTTGGACACAGCAGGCCTGAGGCCTCCTCCCTCAGAGACGCCCCGATACCAGGGACAGGTGGGATTCTGAGGCCGGGTTCTTTCCCACACACCCCACACCCTGCCCCTCAGCTCAGCCCCTTCTGTGAGGGAGGCGGTGGGAAGACCACCACCACAAGCCCTCCAGAGAGCTGGGGAACAGACTCTGGGAAATGGAGAGCCAGAAGCTAAGGAAGCCTTTGGAAAGAGAGGCAGAGAGTAATGGGACTTTTTAAAGGAGAGTTTAGGGAAGCTCAATGTCAGGTAAATTCTACCTCGGGGTGGGGTCAGGTCAAGGAAAGGGGAGGCCACAGACAAGGAAGGAATGAGCTGCATACTAGTGAAGACGCAGACTGTGCTGCTGCGACAAAGATCCCCACACTCATAAGCAAGACAGAGCTCTCCCCTCCAGACAGCGTCCGGCGCAGACCCCATTCCCCGGAGTCCAGACCCTTACGTCCTGTTGCTCTGCTGTCTTCACGGCTCTTTCCACCTCACAGCCCGAGTTGGCTGCTCCAGCTCTTTCTCTCGTGTCTGGTTTCCTTCCAGCAGGAAGAGCCACGTCGTGGGTGACCCAGTGTTCATTTACCTTGATGGACCTACCAGATCTTGAAGCCTTCTGAAACGCCATGGAGGGCTGGGTGTCTTAGGGACAGGGGATCCTGAATCTGTCCATCCTTCCCCACCACACAGGAGGGCCGGCAGCCAATTCCCTCCTGCCCCACTGTCCTGCACCCTCTCCTGTCCTGAGGCTGTGGGCAGCCCCACCCAAGTTCACAGGCAGGTTTTGGTGTTTACTGCCGCCATCTTGGAGCCAAATAGTGGTGGTAATCTGCAGACAGGCAGGCCCACCCACCCTTCCAGGGGGAAGGGGCAGGGGAGGCCACAGCTACTGGCTACTTCCCCTGGCTTCTTTCCACATGGAGAAAGTTCAATTCACCGCATGGCCAATTTTGTGACAGTGAGCTGCCCAGTGCCCGCTGTGACCACATGCTGCCCAGGGCTGCTCATGCACGCCCAAGCAACTGCACTACCAAGCAGAGTGGTGCCCTCCTTCCCCAGGTCAGCCACTGAGCGACGTCAGCTTCTGCACGAGATGGTGTCAATCACTAAGACAATTAAGTCCCAACAGCAAGAGACCCAATGTCCTCGCTGCTCTGAAAGGTGCTGGCTGGGGTGGAGACCACCTCGGCACATCCTCCAGGTCCCCATCCCTGCACTTCCCATGAGCCCCTCAGGGAGCAGAGCTGGCCCCGTCCCCAGGACACCCTCAGAACCCAGCACAGGGTGGGCCAGAGGGCTGCGTGCAGCGAGGCAGGCGTGTGGCCCCCGGGGTCAGCTCTGGGAGCCTCATGCACAAGCCCCTGCCAGCAAGACTCCTAATGACAGATAATGACAGGCCAGAGCGTGGGAATGGGGCCTGCAGTACCTAATTGACAGCAGCTGAAAAGAAATTAATGACCATCCCTGAAAAGACCACGGCTGAACCCCCACCTGGCACGTGGCAGAAACGTGTGATTTTCTTTTACTTAGAGCTGAAGAATCAATTTAGAAAATTGCAGCCAATTAAGTGTCCCCATCGAATCTCTGGAAGGTGCCTCCCCTCCGAGAGGCCTCGCTCATGAGGCCCGAGGACTTGGAGCCACCCCTCTGGGCCCACAGCTCTCCTGCCCCGGGGCCTTTGCTGCGTTGAGTGGAATTGTCCCCCCACAGCAGGCCGGACTTAGATCGAGGGGCCTCCCACGTGATGGAGCAAAAAGTAACCCATGGAGGGAGGGGGGCAAACCCTTCCTGCTGGTTCACAGGGTTCCGGGGCTTCCTGTAGGTGGTGGCCTGCCCTAGGGAGGCCAGGGTGGCCTTGGATGGACACAAGCTGCCAAAGGACTCTGAGATGGAGCAGCTTGAAGAGCAAGCCCCAAGGGAGGTGGAAAGAAGCCCTGGGAGCCGGGAAGGGAGCTGGGTCAGCACCGGGGTGCCTGCTGCTCCCAGGAGAGGACCAGCCTGATCGCTGGGGGCCTCAGGGATTCTGAAGGACACTAAAGCCAGGGGGTAGGCACTGAGCAGGCAGAGAGCTGGCAGGAGAGGACAGCCCTGCCCCGTCTGCCGCTGCCACCACATGCTGGTCCTAAACTCAAACAAACCAGAAGCTCAAGAAACAGTCAGCACTAGGCCCGTGAGCCCGGAGCAAGGAACAGGTCTTCCAGCTTAGTCTCTGCGACCCTCCCATGCCCCGCTGCGGGGAGCGGGGAGAGAGACCCTGGCCTTGAACCTCAGGTTTATGCCCGGCTCCTCGTCTGAGGGCGGGTGGTGGGTGACCCAGCAGGGTTGTCCACAGAGTAGTCAAGGCCTGGGCACAGCAGACATAAAGGCAGCCCACAACAGCCTCTGTGGACTCCTGGGGAGGAGGCTGTAGCCAACAGAATGGTGGCCCCAGGACCCAGGACGCCAACCTCCCTGGGAAACGACTTACAGCTGTGACTAGGAATCTCAAGATGAGGTCATCATGCCTTGACTGGGCGGACACTAACCCAATGACAGACGTTCTTAGAAAAGTAGGAGACTGAAGACATCGAGGGCAAGACGGCCCAGAAAGACGGAGGAGGAGGCCTTGTGAAGATGGTAGCCCTGGAGACTGGGGTAAAGTGGCCACAGGCCAAAACATGTCTGGAGCCACCAGAAGAGAGAGGAGGCAGAAGGACCGTCCCCAGAGGGCACAGGGTCCCATGGTCACCCTGATCTGAGACTGCTGGCCTCCAGGGCTGTGAGCGGGTTTCTGTGCCTCCGACCACAATGTGTGGGCCGGCTCCGGGCACCCTTCTGCCACCCCTCCTCCGCTCCCCTGCAGTCACCTAGGCCTTGGTGGATGCAGGCGTGGAGACTGCGCCACTCCCCGCCCAGCCCACTCGGGAGTGCCCTCGAGCAGTCGGCAGCGGAGGAGGCCAAGGTGCCAGAGACGGGGTGACACCACTCTCAGGGGACCCAGGGGCAGCAGCTCAGCTGGGACCTGATGTGGAGCTCTAAGTGGCCCCCAGCGACCTTCTGAGACACCACTACAAAGGCAGTTATGAAGTCAGACTGTTGGTGACTGAGCAATAACTAAGGTGGGGACACCCAGGGAAGCCGCCCCCACAACAGCCTTGGCAGATCCCTCTGGATGGAACTTTCTGGAATTGCAGGTCTAGTTCTAGGCTGAAGAGGGATAAATAGCCATTTCCGTGGGTCTAGATTTCTCCAACTGTAAGCACCCAGCCAAATGCAATCAGCTCTACAATCCCAAGGCAGGTCCCTATGTCCCTACTGACATGGCAAAGCTAAGGCTTAGAGAGGTTAAGGAACCATTCTAAGATCACACAATTTAATAAGGCACAGAACTGAAATTTAAACTCCAGAGCCCAAGTTCTTAACATCTAGGCTAACCTGACTCACGAAATGTGCAGTTGTCCTTTGGTCTCCATGGGGGATTTCTTCTAGAATCCCTAAAGACACCTAAATCCGCACAGACTCAAGTCTTATATGAAATGGCATATTTGCATATAACCTACACACTTCCTCCTGTCTACTCTAAATCAACTCTAGATATTTATAATACCTAATAAAGTGTAAATGTTATGTAAATGGTTATTATACTAGGTTGTTTAGGGGATAATGACGAGGAAAACTATGCATATGTTCAGTACAGATGAATTTTTTCTGAATATTTCCCATCTGAGCTTGATTGAATCCACAGATGCAGAATCCACAGTGTTACTGTGGGCCTGAGGGACGGACTTGGTTCCAACCCAGGGTCATTGTCGAGTTCAATATTAAGCACTGATGTCTTTGCCCAACTCATTCAACTCACTTCAGTTTGACTTTGCACCATTCCTATTCATCACTACCACTACCACCATCACTATCACGACCACCACTGTCATCACCTCCACCACCGTCACCACCACTGTCACTACCATCACCACCACCACCATCACCACCGTCACCACCACTGTCACTACCATCACCACCACCACCATCACCACCATCACCACCACCACCACCACTACCATCACCATCACCACCACCACCATCACCATCACCACCATCACCATCACCACCATCACCATCACCACCATCACCATCACCACCACCACCATCACCACCATCACCACTACCACCACCACCATCACCACCATCACTACCATCACCATCACCACCACCACCATCACCACCACCACCACCATCACCACCACCATCACCACCATCACCACCACCATCACCACCACCACCATCACCACCACCACCATCACCACCATTGTCATCACCAACCTCAGCACGGTTGTTTAGACCAGTCACTGAACACTCCCCACAATCCACTTGAGCTGGCTCAGTATGCCTGGGGGGAGACCCCTGAACCACAGCAGAGGGACACACATGTCACAGGCCGTTGTCCATCTGATGGCCCACTCTATGTGTGTGTGTGAAATCAACAATGCCCAGAACTGGGTAGTGGATGTGAAAGCCTTGTTTGGTGGGATTTGGGGGCAGGCCTAGAGGCATGATGGGTTCTGTCCTCTACAACAACAAAGTTCTTCCCCACCTCATGGCCCAGCGTGAGTCTGGGACTCTACTTCTCAAATGTTGATGTCTTTTGCTTAAGAGCCTATAATTTCCCACAGGTGACACCGTGATGTGGACTCTGGTCTTCACCCTTCTGCGGAACAATGCCACCTGCTCTTTTCCAAGTGCAGGGCTGGGAGGCAGATAATGGCTATGGGTCCCTCGAGGTCTCACCTCCTCTACCCTCTGACTTCAGCCTGTTCATCCTGGGTCAGAGCAGAAGCTGGCTCCTGGCCCAAGTGAGGCTTCAGAAGGAGGCCCTTTTGAAGGCAGGCAAGCAGATTTAACTAAAATCAGGGTGCCCTTTTGTGCACAGAAAACCCGTAGGAAAAAAGAATTCAAAGACAGCCGGGTTTTTAAGTGCTCTTAGAAAATTGGCTATTTAAACCTGAACTCAAGAGGAAAGCTTTCTCTCCAGGGGCAGAGAATTCCATCACCTTTCAGAGCTCAGGAAAACAATTGTCACCCCGCCACCCTTCCACCCGCCCCACAGAGGGAGGGTTTTGCCCAGGACATTGAGGTCAAGTTTGAAAGCAGTCACTCTTCAATCACACACTCATGAAAGCCATCCCAGACTCTGCACCCAGCCCTGCTCTTGGCAGACCCTGCAGCCCGTGGGGGGCAGACGCGGAGAGAGCCTGCGAGTGTCGCGGCGTGGGCTTCCTCCTGCAGCCCGCGGTCCCTCACCCCCAAGGCCTGAGCAAGTGCCTTCCATGCGTCTACGGGCCACAGTTCATCTAAGCAAGGGAAGTTTCCCAGCTAAGCCTCCTGTGAGCAACTGACATCGCCCTGCAGTGTGACATCCTTCTTTTCTTGTCTGTGTTTCGGTAGTAGAAACTGTTCTTCGCCCACCGCAGGGACACCAGGGGTACAATGAACACATAGAGGGTTTTCCTCCATCCAATTGCGCATGTGCCTTCTCAAGAACTGGAAACTGCTGTACCCAGACAAAGAGACCTGAGGTGAGGGTCCTGGGGAGCCAACCTGTTTCCCGGGAGCAGTATTGGCAGCGAGGGGTTTGCAGTGATCTGGAAGCTGGCAGAAGCTGCCCCTGCTTGACGTCCTGTGGGTGAGATCGACTTTCACTTTCTCCTCTGGCAACTGCTCGGGGCCCAGCCTCCCCTTCTCACGAGCTGGCTCTCCTGCCCATGTGCCGGGCTCTGTCGATCTCTTTCCCTGTTGGGCAGGAGCTGCCTCCCCATGCCTGGGAGACAAGTGTAGAGGGTTGAGTGGAAACTCCCTGGCTCGTGGCCTGTCCCCACCTTGCCAGGGCCAGTGACGTGGTGGAGGATCTGACCAGGAGACTAAGCTCTTACATGATGGGATGAACATACTGAGATCCCCTTTGCACCACGCACCAGAGACCACAGATGAACCCTTGCTCTCCGCCCTGGCCATTGACAGGGGCTTGAGACACAATCGGAGCAGTCCAGCAGAGGGGAGCCAGATCTGTGGCACGGCTCAGCACAGGTCTGTGGCAGGAGACCAGGAGGCCTGAGGCCACAAGACAGGCCCCCTGTACCCTAGAGTGGCTGTGGCTTGGACCTGGGACGTGCCCTACAGGCCTGTGTGTTGGAAGGTGTGGCCCCTGGCTATGGCTGCTCTTGGGAGGTGGTATAGGGGTAGTTGAAGGGAGCAGGCCCCTGAGGGTGTGCTGGCCTGGCCCTGCCCTGGCTCTCGTGTCCTGCCTGCCATGAGGTGAGCTACTCTGCTCCATCCAGCACACACTCCCACAGCGCCTCTTCCCAGATCCAGAAAGGATGAGACGAAGTCAAGTGGCCCTGGGCCGAGAGTCTGCAGCTGGGTCTCAACCGGTTGTCCTATGAGTTGGTTTCCCCCGTTTGCCACAGTGATGGACAGCTGGCTGCTGGGCGCTGAGGACAGGAAGGCCAGGGAGCCATGGAGGAAAATGGGCGAGGTAGGAATAGGGCGGCAGGTGCCGGAACGGGAGAAATGTGGCACCCTGAGGAGAGCCGGGAGGCTCTGTGTCCTTCGGCCAGGGCCTGGCCTCTGTCCAGGTCGGAAGCAGACCGGCAGACCCAGGCTGAGGCAGGCAGAGGCTATGGAGGAGGGTGCTACCTGCTAGACGAGGGGTGACCAGGCCCAAGTTCAAGTGGCAAGCGGGCACAGATGGGACAACTGTGGCCAGAACAGGAGCCTGGTCAGAGAGAACGGCGCACAGTGGCTGGGTGTTCACCCTGGCCACCCAGGCCGACGCCTCTCCACGGAGGAGTTTAACATCGAAAGAGGCGCAGACCTGCTCAAGCGCACCTGAACTTCTGGGCATCCTGGAAGAACAGCAGCTTTCAACAGGGTCCGTGGGGGCAGCCATAAGCTCAGGGCTTGGAGGTACAGTGGGGCGGGGGACACAGAGGAAGGTCGCTGCCTCTAGGCAGAAGTCAGGCCCGGCGGCCGTGGGGACTGGTCGAGGGGGCCCAGCCTGGGCCGCGTGAGGCCTCTCTGCCTGTCGCCTCGAGGGGACGTCTTTTTTGCTTTTGAGCTCCACGTTGCCTCTTTAGACATTAAAACCTTCCACAAAGGAAAAGGGAAGGATGGGTTGTTGGTGCAAACACAGCCCTGGTGAGGGGGAACCTGAGACGGGTGTGTGCGCCATCAAGGGACTCCCCACCTCCTGAGCATTGCAGACCTCCTAGGACTAAGTTCACCCCTTCCGCTCAGTTTTCCTGAAGGCATGTTCGTGAGGCGTGTGGGGTTCCAGGGCCTTGAGTCTGTTCCAGACACGACTTTCCACTGCTCCCTGCAGTAGGCTGGCAGCTGGGCCGCTGGCTCCAGACTTGGGTGCATCTCAAAGCTGAGCCCCATGCAGAAGCTCTGCCCGGCTCTGATCCTCTGAACTTGGGGCTTTCTGGTGGAGGGGATGTGGCCTGCTTTGGGCCCATCCTCGGGCGTCCTCGGCTTTGCTGGTAAACGTAGCAGGAATGCCCTCAGACCCGCGGGTTGAGGGGGCTGCGTGGGCTCCCTCCCTCCTGATTTTCTGTCCACTCCTGCTGTCGATGGGAGAGGCGTGTGTCAGTGTCGCACTGAGCGCTGGTGCCTGGCTTCCCCGTTCTTACTATGTTCTTCGTGACTGTGACGGCTCACCGCTGGTGTTCCGGGGGGGACCTAAAAAAAGCTCTACTTGCTGAGTTGGCTGGGAAGCCACACGCCGGCAATTCCGACCTGTCCCTCACTGGTTTCGCTCTACATGACGCCTCTTGCGTGGGTGGAGGGTGGCGGTGGCCTGCGTGGCTCACCAGGAACCACCACTTTTGCTGAGAACGCTGACTCTTCCCTGGGTGGAGAGGCTTGGCCTCTTGTCTTCACTGTCTGTCTCCTTCGCTGCCTCCACCTTGAGGTCAGTTTGACTCAGCTCTGAATCGCTGAGAAGCATTTTCTATGCTAACTTGACCAGGCTGCCTCGTGTGTCCCCGCTTCTCTCCCGGCCCTGCACCTACCAGCTACCATGACCAGAACATCAGCACATGCATGGTGAGGAGAGTCCCTTGAAGATCTCTGCCTACTCCCAGAAAGGACATGAACATTCCTCCCTGTCACTGTGTCACTCCCGTTGTCCCTGCCCCTCATTTGTGACCCTCCATGCCGGGGGCAGATTCCGACTTTGAGCAGAACTCCCTCTTCTCCATTCTTTGGCCACTGAATAAAGCCTTTCTCCCTCCCAGCTTGTCTCCGAATCGGTGCTTTTCTCCCGGGCTGGGCTGCTGGACCAGGGATTGGTCACAGGGCGTGTATATAAATTTAGAGTTGTCACTTCTTCTTGGTAAATCGACTTGTTCTTCACCTCAGTGAGAGGGCCCCTTTGCCTCTGGCAACATCACCCCTTTCCTAAGCCTGTTTTGCTTGGTGGATGCAGCCAGTGTGGCTCTCATGAAAAGTGTCTGCATGGGAATCATTTCTCATCCTTCACTTTGAATTTCTCTGTCTTCTATTTAAATTTCATTTCCTATAATTAGCATAAAATTGGATCTTGCTTTTTAAATGAAATCTGACAATCTCTGATTTTAATTAGAGTGTTTAAACCATTTACGTTTGATGTAATTATCGGTTTGGCTGGGCTAAAATCTACCAAGTGGCTATTTGTTTTCTATTTAGCTCATGTGTTCTTCCCTCTTATTTCTCTTTTCCTGGCTTATTTTAGGTTAAATTTCAATTTTATTTCCACTATTGACTTTTTAACAACACTTATTTTCCTGTTTTCTTAGCAACTGCCCTTGGGTTTACAGTAGGTTTCTAACTTATCACAGCCTACCCTGCAGACTATTAAACCATTCCACACATGATGTCCTTGGCACTATCCTTACGTATACTTGATTTCTATGTAAATATGTTATAAACCCACAATACTTTATTATTACTTTTGCTTTAAAGTGTTTATTAAGGATATTTTTAAAGAAAAAGAAGTCCTCAATATTTGCCATTTTTCTAGTGCTCTTCTCTACTTTCTAAAGTAATTTCTGGAATCACCATCCTTTGGCCTGAAGTCCTTCTAATATTTATTGAAGTACAGGTACACTGGTGAAAAGTTCTTTCAATGGGTGTGTTTGCTGGAAAATCTTTGTTTTAGCTTCCTTATTGAAAAACCATTTTTGTTTTATCTGATGCTTTTGTTTGCTGTCTTTTTCTCTCGGCATTTTAAAACTTCTCCCCCACTGTCCTCCAACTATCACTGTCCTGATGAGAAGTCTGCAGTGATCCTGTTGCTGTTTCCCTGAGTGTAATGTCTCTTCCTCTCTGGCTGCTCCTAAATTTTTCTCTTTTTCAGAGGTTTTCAGCAATTTGATTATGATGTGCTTCAATGTGCTTCTGTTAATGTCTATCCTGTATGAGATTTGTTTCACCTCTTAAATCTGTAGTTTTATACTTTCTGTCAAATGTGGAAGCTTTAAGACCATTATTTTTCTAAAGTTTTTTTCAACTACTGCCTCTCTCTCCCATCTTTCTTTTTTAAGATCCAGTCATGTGCATGTTTGACAACATTCCTGAGGTTCTATTTGGGTTTTTCAGTCTTTATTCTCTATTTCCATCTTGACAAGTTTTATCTCCCTCTTTGAATTTACTGATCTTCTCTTCTGCAGTGTTCAATCTGATGTTCATCGATCAGTGAATTTTTCATTTTGTAAAATTACTTTTCATTCATAGACATTCCATTTGGTTATTTTTAACACCTTGTTTTCTTTCCCCTTTATGTTTGTATGTTCTTTTACAGTCATGAACAGATATGCGACATTTATAATAGTCATTTAAAATTCATCATTCACTGATTCTGTCATTTCTGTCATTTCTGGTTCTGTTTTTATTAATCTTCTGGTTCTGAGACACCACCTCTACTTCTTCATCTGTATTGTAATTTTTTATTGGATGCCAGGCATTTTAAAGGTAACATTAGTAAATGCATAGACTTTTCCTTTCTGCCTTCCTTTAAAGAGTGTTGACATTCATTCCAATGGACGGTAAATTACTCGTCAATGAGGTTGGTCCCTTTGAGGCTTGTTTTCAAGTTTTCCTAAGGTGAATCTGAAGTAGCATTTACTCTGGGGCTGATCTGTCCCTACTGCTAAAGCATGATCCCTTGGGTTCTTTGTTGATTGCCTCCAGAGCTCCAAGAGTTCTCTTGCTGGATAGATGGAATGCGAATGTCTCCTGGCCTGGCGTGAGTTCTGGGACTTATTCAGCTTGCACCTCACTGTTCCTGGTCCAGCTCCTGAGGTTTCCCCACACATGCACAGATCAATACTAAGGAAAGACCGCGTGGGACCTCGCGCTGGGATTTGAATGTCCTCATTTGGATATCTTGCTCTGTCTGGCGCTGCGCCCGCCTCAGCCTCCTGAGGCCCAGTGCTTCCTCCCTGCTCCGGAACATCTGCGTTCTCTGCCTGCACCCCCGCCCTGACTGGAAGTAAAGAAATTGCCTCTGGGAGGAAAACTGTGTTGAATGTACAGCCTGTTTTAGTTGTTTCCTTTCTCTTTGGATCACAGCCCTGCACAGCCTGTCATCCTGATGTCCAAATCCAGTTGTGTCTTATACTTGTTCAATTTTCTAGTTCCTTTGGAAAGGAAAAAAAAATTAACTATCATGAGTTCTGTTCCAGTTACTCCTTCATGGTTGACTGCAAAAATTCTGAAAACTATTTTCTGTGTTTTCACTCCACTTCCCTTCTTTGAGATTCCTTGGAATTGTAACTTGAGCAAGCTCGAACGGATGACTATGCGTTGACTGTAACAGACTCACACTAAGCTCCTGCCAATTCCTGACCCTGAGAAGATTGAGCAGGATAAGTGAGCATGCTGGGCCTGGGGAAGGGGCGGCACAGCTGCAGGTGGTCACCCGGGAGGGGAGGCTGAGCTGGGCTCCAGAGCAGAAAAAACAAGGTGCAGTGTTCCTTGGAATTCTGACTCATTAACATTTACTCCTTCTTTCAAAAACACTGAAAGTAAAATGCTGAATCTGCAAACACAGGACTTTACTTAAAGAGGGTGATGCAGAGTTTCTGGTTGACAACACTTCTGAGCAGAATGATCCGGCCCATGATCAACCAAACATCCACCGCAGTGCATTGCAATCCCAGGGTTAAAGAATTTTCTTCTGCCTTCTTAGGTCCTTGTGAAGCAAATTTCTGTGAAGTTGATTAGATCTGAAGGTAACTATGTTAGTGATTTGCCTATAGCTACAGCCCTTTGTAAAGACAGCTATCCAGCCCACAAACCCTGCCAAGTGAGCAGACCTTGGTTGCTATGTTCTACACCCATCAAGTCCAGCCATCTCAGGCGACTGGACCGTATGGACGTTAGACATGAGCAGCTAATCCATGTGCTTGCCTGGGACCACAGAGAGACCTTTGAAGGGAAGTCCCTTTCCTTAAAGAAATAAACCAATAGACACTACACAAACAAGACATTCAGCAGGTAGAACTGAAACACAAAGATAGGTAAAGGAATAAGTCGTGAGCTCAATGTGGGTCACTGAAGGGACGGGAATGAGAGGTCGCTACAAGTCAGTGAAACCCATGAAGACTGGGAAGAAGCAATCCACAGGTGAGAGAAGGGGAGGTGGTCCAGAGCCTTGCTGCTAGGCCCTTGAGCTCTGAGAGCCAGGCAAGCACCAGAGCACCTCACTGTCGGGGTTCCTATTCGGATTTCTCTGTTTGTTATCTTGTAAGCAAGCCTCACCCCCACCTCTTGAGTCAATGAAGGTCTCTGCTATTTGCAGCCAAAGAAACTTCACACGAAACAAAACGATCACCATCATTTTGCAGTATCTAAGTCTCCACGTGGGTGAACTTACAAAATATGAATCAATTGTCAACACTTGGCAAAGTAAAGGGCCAGGAAGGCTTTGGCAGGAGGCTCAAACTGGTGGCTAAAGGGCTGTATCTGACTTACATGTGTGTTTTGATTAACTTGTGTGGCATTTTTTTAAAAATAGAAGCTAGTAAATCCCAGTATCTTGCTCCTCTTGAAAAATCTAGAAGACGTGGTAAGGCTAGGTTTGCATTTCCCTAACATCAGTCATCTGGAGCTGAGCAGCAGCCCCCCTCCTATGGGATAAGGTCTCTGCAGTGCACACACATCTCCATCAGCCATGGACTGGAACACACACCCATTCACTCCCCAGTGGCTCAATTGTTCTGGCTGCAAAATAACCAGACTGATCCCATGCACTGAAAGTGAGAGAACTTGTGCCCCCCCCCCCCCCCCCCGGGCTCTCCCCAGCTTGCTGAGTGACCTTCAGCAAGTCACCCGACCTCTGTGCCTCAGTGGGAGAAAACCCCCATGCTTCTTGGTCAGGAATAGCTTCTTGCAAGGAGACACCTTCACCACAAGATGTATGTAGATCCACAAATGGCCTGCAACCTCCTGGGACAAAGCTAGACCCAAGCCACCCTGTCCCATTCTTTGCTGCCTGTGCTCACGGATCAATGGAAACAAAATCCTCCATAACCAAACTTGGGTTAAATTTCTCTGTCCTTCCCTGGACCCTGAAATGTGTCCCCCACCCCCAGCCTGAGTCCACAGAGAGTCGCTCAGAAGAAGAGGCCTGAATCACCGCCAAACCTTCCCTCCCTCCTGTCCCAACTCACCCTCACTTCCCACTTCCCAGGCTCCCCAAGGGAGAAAAGGCCCTGCCCTGACCTTTCAGAGCAGGCCTGGCTGCCCCCTCCCTCCTACAGGGGGCTCCGCCCACTTGCAATGACCCTTCCAATACAGTCTCTCCTCACTGAAATCCTGACCTGGTTTGTATGTGACACCTGCTGAGGGCTTCTCTCATCCATGAGACCCTGATCAAGGAGGTGCAAGGCCACAGCGGCCTTGCCCTCCCCACTTCCGTCTTTCTGCAAGCCCTCCGGCCCTCAGCCAGAACGCCTGCCCGCAGGGGCCGCCTCCAGCACACACCTCCCCTGGGCCCCCGACATCCTGCTTTGCTAGTGTTCTCCGCACAAAAGGAGTCCCCTGCCCTTCCCTTGACACACAGCCAGGGATTTGGCAGTGACCAGCGTGTACTTGAACTTCTGATGAAGTCACGCCCACTTGCCCAATCTCCAGTTGCTGACTGTCCCTGTGTTCTGGGCACTAGCCCCCGCTAGCTTCATGCTTGGAGGCTAAACCAAGGCTTGACCCTGTGTGGACCCAAGGGGGAAGATTCCAGAGCTGTCTGCCCGGAGGTCTGGCCACCAGAAATCCCAACTCGCCCCAAGACAAGCGGCCATGGCCCAGAGCTGCGTTTCAAGGTGCTCTTTGGTGTCCGGCCCTGACAAGGCGTGCGAGATACGGTGGCCAGGAGCCTGTTCCAGGGGCTGCATCCCCACCTTGCCCTAAAACCAGATGCTGCTGCCCTCAGGGAGGGAGGGAAACACCAAGTCACAGCCACATGCTGCGGGGTAAACACAGAGGGAACAGTGACCAGAGCGCGGCCCAGGGCCTCTGGCTGGCTGAGGCCAGGAAGCATGCCTGAGCTGTGCAAAGGCACGCCCGTGACAGCCCTCGCCCACTGCTCAGGCCAGGCGCACCGGCACCATGCCCGCACCTGCCACCCGTGCCCCCGGGGAGGCCAGCCTCTGCAAGGAGCAGACCAGAGGGTGTCCCTGTTCTTTCATCCCCTCTATCGAGGGGGCACCCCTGAAGTCCCCCACAGCCACCAGCCACTGTCTGCACTGGGACCTGGGTGTCCCTCACAGTCACGTGCAGCAAGACCTGTGGCTAGTGGGATCCTTTCACTCAACCAAAAGCCAGGGGCTGGGCCTGAGGGGCTAGGAGTGAGGTCCAGGGTGAAGTAGGATCAACGTCACCTCTGTGCTTGGTGCGTCCCTGGCTCTGTCCATGCTGCAGGGCGGGCCACCTCTGCAGGACCCTTCTTGTGGGGAAGGCCCACCCTGTCCTTCTGCCTGATTCCACACACAGGAAGCACACACCCCTTCTGCCTGCTTCAGGGGTCCCTGGGTTCCAGTCGTTTGAGAAGGGGCAACCTTGGATCACCCTGAGGGGTCCAGGGACAGAGGAGGCCCTTTCCAGGGGTCAGGTAGAAGCCAGCACTGCCCTTGGGTGAGGAGGGGTATCATCTGCGAGGACACGCCTACCTCCCGATCTGCAGCATCTGAAAGACTGAGCAGGAGGGCTCTCCCTGGGGAGCAGGAGCCGGGGGACCCCAAGGGCTGTGGGGTGTGGAGAGGCCTGGGCCTGGGGCAGGCTGCACGGTGTGGCCCTGTGTGGCCCTGTGTGCCTGGCGGTTCCTTGGGGCCAGATGGTTCTGAGGTTTGCTGCCGGGAGGGAGAGAAGCCAAGCACAGGGAGCCCGAGACCGCAGCCCTTCCGGGGAGAACTCCACCGCCCAGGGCCTGGCTCGAGGGCAGCTGGACGAGGGGGAGCGAGGCCCCTGGGCCCTTGCTGAAGGCAGGCGGCATGTGTACCCCAGGCCCCTTGTTGTAGTCCTGCCCTCCAGCGTGGCTGGATGTGGAGATGGCCTGTGAGGAGGATGAGGTCACCTGAGCCCCTGAGGGTGGCCCCTCCCCTGCAGCGCCAGCGCCCTCCAAGAGAAGGAGGAGACTTGGGGTGCACATGCTCTTGCTCTTGCCCCATGTGGGGTCCGAGTGAGGAGGTGGCCAGCTGCGAGCCAGGAGAGGCATCCCCAGGGACCAAGTCCGCTGGCTCCTCTGCTGTGGCTCCGGCCTCCACATTGTGAGAAGTACATGTCTGCCACACACTGAAGCCACCAGGCGCGGTCACTTGTTATCACAGCAGGACAGACTGACACTGCAGGTGGGGGCCACGGTGAGGGACCCAGACGCCCAGCAGGACGTGCCCAGGCCACCTCCAGGAGGTGGCCCACCCTGAGGGCAGGCTCTCAGGCGGGGAGGGGACAGGTCCCTCCAAGCCATGCAGAAGGCTCTGCATGTGGCCCAGATGTATGACTGTAAGTGTGTCTGGCGTGTGCTGAGTGTGTGTGAGAACGTGAGCGTGTGTTAGGGTGAGTGTGTGAGTGTGTTGTGAATGTATGTGTTAGTGTGAGAGTGAGTGTGTGGTGTGATGCACAGCTTATGAGTTTGTGTGAGTGTATGAGTGTGTGTGTGTGAGGTGTGTGTGTGTATTTTGTGTGTTTGTGAGTGTGTGAGATTGTGTGTGAATGTGAATGTGAATGAGTGTTACATGTGTGAGTGTGGTTCTGGGTGTGGGGGCGTGAGTTTGAGTAAGTGCACATATGAGTGTGAGTTGTGTGTGTGTGAATTTGTGAGTGTGTGTATGTGCGCAAGTGTGAGTGCGTTTGCACGAGTGTGTGTTAGTGTGTGCATGAGAGTGTGTGTTAGAGTGGGAGTGGAGGGGTGTCAGGTGTGTGTTGGTGTGCGTGAGGGGAGGGCTGTGTCACTGTGCCTGTGGGAGGGAGTGTTGGAGCCAGCGCGCGACCCGGCCTGCTTTCCTTCTCCTCAGAGCAAGACAAAGCCCGCCTGCTGTCTCCGGACAGGGCGGTAGGGGCGTCTGCCCACCCACCCCCCCCCCGCCTCGCCTCCCACTCTGCCCTTCCTGGCAGGGGCTCCACAGCGAGGGGTGCGCTCCCATCCGCAGCCCTCCTCTGCCTGCCTTTGCTGCAGACCCGGTGGAGGCATGGCAGCAGCGGCTCTGGGCTGGCGGCTGCAGGTCCCTGCCCTGCGGGGCAGAATGACTGATGGACAAGGGACCCTGGAGAGACCACAGGGGGAGGACCACTCCAGAGAGCAAAGACGAACACACCCCGCCAGCTGTCTGGCTTGACTCCTTTGCACAAAATCGAGTTGGGTGGCAACTTCACCCCTACGCTGACGGCTGACGCGTTGGTGCGTCCACATGAGCATAGCGCTAATCAGCACTGGGAGGACTGACGCTAAGGACTGGAAGGTGCGAAAGCAAGCGCCGAAGGTGCTGCCAGCACTTTGCAAACATGCAGCTCACTCCCCACCCTGCTTGAGTGCAGCAGAGCCAGGAGGTGGGGAGAGGCGTCTCCTGTCATGGACAGTGGTCCAGGCGGCCATCCCTCCCCAGTCCCAGCACACGTCCTCCTCTGCTGGCCACCCACCCCCTCCACCCGCCTCCTTCCCACCTCCCACCTGCCCCCCTTTCATACGGCGTGACTCCCGTGAAATCAGGGTTCCTGCCAAATCCCTCTCCCTCATCCTTCATGGATCCTGAGCAGGTAAATTCTACTTCAAGCAAAATGACATCAGAAAATTCACGTTTCAAAGAAAAAATCCTTCCATTCACTGCAAGGTCTGGTTAGGAGTCTGGAGCTCCCGTGTCTCAGTTCAGATGCAATTTGATTAAATAGAGTGGGGCAGGGCTCTGGATCTTGCCCATGCACCCCACAGTGGTATCTTGGGTAACACAGGAGTGTGGTCATTGCACTTTATGGGTTGTGGATATTTGTATCCCCTCGGGAACCAGCTCAGCTAGGGCAGGGGACACCTTCAGGTGCAGTGACCCCAGAAGAAAGCAACGAACCCCTGCCCCTCCTTCTGTAGTGGGGGTAAGAGCCCAGCCCAGACCTCTACTGGGAGGATGCAGGGGGAAGGTCCAGACCAGGAATGACCCGGGGCTCAGACATCCATGGGGAGGGGCCGGGCGCCGCGGCAGCCACGCCAGGGCCACGCTGGCATGCGAGTGTTCACAAGAGCGACACCTGGGGCCAGGTAGGGCTGCTCTGCCAGAACGTCCCGGGAGGCAAAACATCCCTAGGGAGAACCGTCTATATAAAGAATGCCTAGAAGTCAAAAGAAGAAAACAAAGATAGAACCACGGGTGAGACTTCATGAGAGAGAACAGGAGAAGCAGGCTGAGCCCCACAAGAATCAGGAAGAGCAGCTCACAAGCTCCACAGCCTTCACACTCATCAGCCACCGGGACAGGCTGAGAGTCCGAGCGGCTGCTGGGAAGCCATCCACAAAGAACTGGTGCTCCAGCTGAGCGTGTGCTACCCTGGAGACCCTGGAAGACACCGCACAAATGCTTAGAGTAGTGTTTCCTTTAATAGCCAAAACCCAGAAACAACCACAGCACCAGCAGGATGGACAGACAGGTGAAGGCACAGTCATACAGTGGAACGTGACACAGGACCCAAAGCCACGCACCTCCCCAGGAGGGCTCTCCTCAGCAAGACCAGGGAGACAGTGCCACTAAGATGCAGCAGGCACATCCCGTGTTCCCAAGCTGCAAAACTGAGCGTCAGGTGGCTTCAGGATGCACCTGGATGTGGAAACACCAAGTAAAGCAGAGGACTTCATCAGGAGAAGCCAGGTGCCTCTCACCTGCAGGGAAGGTCAGGCAGGAGTCCTCGTCTGCTTTGCTGGCTGCCGAATCCCAACACTTAGAGTGTGCCTGGCACAGAGCAAGGACTCACTGCCAACATGTCAAGAGAGTGGGTAGTGAGGAGTGAGTGGGCGGTGAGTGAGTGGGTGAGTGGGTGAGTAGGAGAGTGGGTGGGAGAGTGGGTGAGTGAGTGAGTGAGTGGGTGAGTGGGTGAGTGGGTGAGTGAGTGGGTGAGTGGGTGGGTGAGTGGGTGAGTGAGTGGGTGAGTGGGTGAGTGGGTGGGTGAGTGAGGGGTAAGCGGGTGAATGGGTGAGTGGGTGCGTGTGTAGGAGGGTGGGTGAGTGAGTGGACCTGAACTATGGCAGGCGGGTGGCCTTCCAGGTCCTGAGCACAGACCTATGCTCTAGTGCACAGAGGCTGGACATTGTTTAAGAGGACACTTGTGTTATTTATGCTGTTCTCTATTATGTAGTTTCACAATAAGAAGGCATAATTGTTTTAAACCTCGAAAATGTTTAGAAAACAAAGGTTGGGGTCGTGGCTCAGTGGTAGATTGCTCACCTAGCATGCATGAAGCCCTGGGTTCAATTCTTAGCACCACATAAAAATAAAGGTATTGTGAACATCTACAGCTAAAACAAAAGAAAAAGTATTTAAAAACCAATAGTGAGGGGGGAACGTGTGTGTATACAGTATAGTTTAGAATCACTAAAACATTGTAATTCTAAAGCAAAATAGACAAATAAGTCAGAAGAATATGTGTCGATCAAGAATCATTATTTTCTTTTCTGAAACCCAAAGAGCCCCAGCAGCTGAGCTGGACTCTTGGCCCTATGGAGAGATGGCACAGGCGTGCCAGGTGACTGGCACATGCGCCCTCCACCTGGGGCCAGGCCCTCCGACCTGGCGGTGGCTGGGAGCTTTGCCCCCAAGGGGCTCCCTGCAAGGCAAGACTCCCGCAGGGGCACAGAGCGCTGTGCTCATTAGCACGATCACCAAGGAGGGGGCGCCCAGTAACACTGCTGCTTCGGAAGGAGAGAGGAGGGGACAGAGGGGAGAGCCACTGGAGGGGCCTGCCGCCAGGAACTCCAGTGCACAGGCCAGGACACAGCACGCCCGGTGTCCAAGGGGTCTCTCCCGCCAGTCCTGGTCAGAGTCGTAAACCAGAGCCTGTCAGTTCCCCTGGGGCCCCAGAAGGCAGCCTGGTGGGCAGACACTGCCCTTGACCCAGAGCTGTGCACAGGCTGGGGAGGTGCACCCATGGCCGGAGGCAGGAAACCAAATGGGCAGGAAAGTCACTTTCATTTCCTGGCGGTCGAGGCCTCCCTGTCCTTGTCCCTGCGTCATCCTACCCTTCTGACCAGTCTGCTTCACTTCCACTCCATCCATCCCTTCTGAAAACACGCGGTGGGCACCACCGATTCCACGGCTGATGATGGAGTCGCCCACACCTGAAAGATCACTGCGGCACGGGTTGGCCTGCTCGGAGCCTGCGTCCCTGGGTGAGCGCCTGCGAGCACGGTGCGTGGGTGCAGCTCTGCACGTTTGTGCGCTCGTGTTTATTGCCACACGTGCGTGCGCTGCGCCTGCTTTCCTGGAAATGAGTCCATGTCTCCCGGTCATGTTCTCGGAGGCATCCTTGATCCTCTGACCCCACCTCAGGCCTTTACAACACAGATAAGGAAACCAAGGGCTGAACCGAGGCAGAGCCCCCACCTCCCAGGTCCCGCCCGGGGCGAGGGCGCGGCCCTGTGGCTCAGGAAGCCGCCATCCTTGCCAGTGCACGCAGGAACTGCAGTGGCCGCCTCGTGACCCAGCACGGAAGCGGCCTGTTTGGTTTCCCCTAGAAACCTGCTCTCTGTGTACACACTGCCCAGCAGGACGGTCCCCAGGCTCTGGCCTCCGTGCACTGCAAAGGGCCCCGGGCAGCAGCCCCACGCAGGGTCCTGGCCAGCATGAAAGCACAGAGGAGCTGAGCCCGGGGCTGCTGTGTTCACTGCTCACCCAGCAACTGTGCCAGCGTTGAAGGCCCAGCGGCAGGATGCAGAGCCACCCCCAGAGGGCCGGGAATGGAGCCGCAGGACTGTGACACTCAGGCCTAGGCCAGTGAATGAGTTCTGGGACTTGTCCAGAGCCAGGACACAGGTGCAAGGACCCCGGCTTGGGGCAGTTCACAAAGCATGTACATATGCTTCAACAGACCTTTCACGGAGAACAGAGCTGGCCACCTGATCCCTGAGTGTCGGGTTGCTGGGAGGCTGACCAGTGCCCAGCAGGAGGCAGAGCCCAGGGCCAGCCCAGTCCCCGTAGTTCCAGCTCTCAAAACAGAAGCCGTTTGCTGCGGGTGGAGTGGTGCCAAGGACACCTGCCCCACATGGCACCGCCCCAGCCATGCTCAGGGTCAATAGTTGTGACCCTTGGCCCTCCACCCCCCACACACTGGACACCAGCCAGCGATACAGGAGGATCCCAGAAGGTAGCAGCAGGTTCCAGAGCCCAGAACAGTCCCCCTGCATGTGACTGACCCGACCCGTTTGCTCGACCTTACTGGGCTGCACGGTGGGAGACACCAGGCACCTAAGGTCCTGCGTCACGAGCAGAGCCATAGCCACCACTGCTGGTGCAGCGGGTGCTACTCTCCTGCAGCTGAGCACCAGTCTGACCTTCTGATGCGAGCTACCTCTGCTCCTCTCGGGACTGCAGCACCTTCCCCACCCAGAGATCACCTCGCCGAAGCCAGAGAGTGTGCCCTTGAGCACGTCCCTCTCACTCTGAGGGCAAGGTACTGACAGCCGCCTCTCACTGTAAGCAACACCTGCCACTCAAGTCCTTATTCTCTGCCCAAAAATGACTTCTTCTGAGAGTGACCAGTTGGGTGGACATTGGTGGACTTTTCAGGAATGTCCCGCTCACTGCCAGGTGGTTCTCTCACGCCTCCAGTAGAATGCAGAACAAAAAGTCTCACACAGCACCTTTCCAGTCTGTGTGACTCATTTGTCCTCTTTTTCGATGTCCTTATTCTCTTGACATTGGCTAAAGTTTTTATAAGACTCCTTTATTACATCTACTTTGGAAGTTATATATTTTTTTTTATTATAGCACATACCCGTAACTTAAAATCAAAATATTTTTATCCCCAGAATAACACAAGTACCTGGTCCACTTGAAATTCCACTTGGCCCATATTTCAAATCCACCGTTTTTAAAACCATCTAAAGAAATCCTTAGGAAGAGTCTGCTCGATAAACTCTTGATTTCATGTATCTTAAATGTCTTTATTTTGCTAGCACTCTCAGCTAGTATTTAGGTTGATGGTTTTTCTCTCCACAATTTAAACATAGTGTGTTTCTGTCTTCTGCCTGTATAATTGACAGCAACTATTTCAGCACATAGGTTTTCTTCCATCCCGGGGATTGTAAAAAAAAAAAAAAAAAAAAAAAAAAATCCACAGCCCCCACCCTCCCGGTTCCCCTACTTTAGTAGGACATGAACGGCAAACATGGTCTTCTCAGCACTGGCCAGATGCCAGAATCTCTGCACAGCTCTCCAGTCTTCCAGCAGTGGCTTTCCCAGGGGTTTCTGGAATCTTATCCTGCATGTGCATATTTTAGGGACAAGCCAAGGATTTCAGGGGAGTTTGTGCTAGATCCAGGGGTTCCCCTAGCTACATCTCCCTTTTTTCTGGATTTTCTCCCTAAATTTCCAGATATTCTGGTACCCTGACCTCTGACCTCTCCACCCAAGACTGTTGTGTTGTTTGTGCCACAACCTCCTTGGGCAGCCTCAGGAGGGCCCTGGGAAGAAAGTCCGGTGAACTTATCTCATAGGTCAAGCCCCCAAGGTTTTGTTTGGGTTTTGGGGGTAGTGGGGGGAGTTTCATGGTTTATGTCACTTTCCAATCAATGCCTTTAAATAATTGTTGTTTCTATTTTGTTCAGTTTATAATCAGCAGTTGGTGAAAAATCTGGGGGAAACAAGTGCTTGGTCAAGTTCATTAAACCCAAATGGAACCACTTGGTACATTCAGGCCACAACGAAGGCCTTCCTCTGACACCTTTCTGCCAGTTCTCAGTTGCTTCCCTCTCATTGACCAATGGCTGAAGAGAAGAGTTCATTACCCAGGAAATGAGGAAACAGCATTTGATGTAAAGAAAGCAAGACCACGAGACACAGAACTGCTAAGGTGTATTCCCACTTGACACCACTGGAAGCTTCCAGCACCACCCCTGCCCCGCCCCCAGAGACATGGCGGCTGGCCACACGTGTACAGAACCACAGGAGCCCGGAGCCAGCAGCCGTGGGCCTCAGGTGCAAAGGCAAGTCTGTTCTCTGAAGCAGCAGACGATGGCATTGCTGTGCTGGCTTCTCCTTCCTCTTCGTCCAGGACTTGAGGTCGCGTCTACCCAGGCTCCCAAGCTGTCAAGTTGTCTCTGGCTGTTTGAAGGCTGCGACCTTCCCGTCTGAGCAGGGCCTTGGAGGACAGCTAGCAACGGCAGGCTCTTGAAGCAGGACACACACCTCGGCAGGGAGGAGTCTGCGGCTGGTGTTGCCACTGCTCCAACCTCTACCCACGTGCTGCAGGACCAGACGCAGAAGATGGCCAGATTGTCCAGGGGTACTTGTTAACTAATGACACTGATTTTTGTGTAAGTTTCCACCTGTAAGTTCCATCCCAGGAAAGTAGGTTTCTTGAACTCAGTTACAAGCCTCCACCAGCAAGATGGTTCGCCTTGTCGATGCCCCAGCCCAGCCCGCGGCAGGCACCCAGGTGCAGGCCCAGGCCCACAGGGCTCGCCATCTGTGCCTTCCCAGAGGGACCTGTTCTGGAGGCCCAGCCAACGCAGGCGCGCACACCCATGGACTCCCGGGAAGAGCTGTGAGTCACAGAACCTAGCTCAGTTCTGAAATCAGAGGCACTCATAGTGACGCCACTGTGTGCAGACTGGCCACTGTCCAGCCAGGCCTCCAGACATCGGGACACCTCCCTGAGGCTCAGTCCTTCATAAAGCACAGCCGAAGCTCCTCCAGGACCCAGGTACCAGGGCTTGCAAACAGCAACCTTGAGAGAAAGGAGTAGAAGGAACTGTTGAAACTCAGCAAGGCCTGGAAGAAAATCCTTCTTCTGGCAGAGGAGTCAAGGAAGATGCAGGAGGAGCCCAGGGGAAGGCCAGGCAGTCATGTGCAAGGAGCGCCCTGGGCGGGCAGTCCTCGCCTGACCCACCGCAGCCGCCATCTGCTCTTCCCACCGGACCTGCCTTTGACTTGACTGCACTGTAGTCATAACCCTGGGCAAGGAGATGAAGGCCTGTGCCCGAGGCCAGCTCCACTCACATGCCTGGCCTCATGGCTCCGTGGCTTCTTTCCCAGTTCACCCCACCCATGTGGTCTGTCATGGTCACTGACACCACAGCACCACCCAGGTGCCATTCATAGCTGTAAGACATCACCAACCAGTGCCAGACAGAGCCCGAGGACTGCTCCTTCAAGATGGTGACGGTGATACTGATTCAGGGCCTTCATGGCTTCGTGGCAAGTTCAGCCAAATTGGGCCACCCCTGCCCACTTAAGACATTAGGGTTCTATATCCTTTCTAGGCCAGTCCGAGGCTGCCCAGGGACATCCCCAGCCTTAGATAGACAAACCGTCCAACTTGGTACCCACCCAGTGGTGGGGAAAGCAGCAGGGAAGAATCTATCTTCTCCTGGCTCTTTTAGGCAGGCTCAGAAAACTAGAAGATGTAGCTGAAATGATTCCCCTTTCGAAACCACACTCACGGAGAGCCCACTGACGAAACCTGACTGCCTGGATAATGAGCCGGGCGACGCGCTCCCCTTCCCGCGGAGCCTCACCTCCACCCGCGGGCCTGCTCATTTGCGAAAGCGCCAACTGTATTTGCATGTTTTCCATCTAATTTAGCCTGATCACAATTTAGGGCAGGTGCAACTCCAGCAGGCAGCTTGAGCAGTCAGCCAGGCCCAGCGGGCTGCGTGGGAACCCACTTAAAGGGCCTCTGCCTACCTGCGGTCGGCCCGGAGACACTGAAAACCCAGCTCACACAGGAGGAGCCAGACATGCACTGCGTGGCTGTCCCCCAGGCCTTGTCCATTCAGTGGCCTGGGACCCCCAAGGAGCTAGAAAGGTGCCAAGGGATGCCCTCTGTCCTCTGTGTGCTCAGATTTAGGCACCCGGATGCTGCTGCTGGCCACTAAACTATGGACCCTAAGTGCTGGCTGCCCAGGGCCCTGATCTGGCCCCAGAGCAACCACCGCTCCCTGGGAGCTGTCAGCAGCCTGACACAGCCCTTGGTAGCCTGTGCCCGCTAGTATCAGCACTGACGCAGGCGGGGCGAGCTGAAGTTCAGTGAGCTCCTTGAAGCCCTGAAGAGCCACAGTCAAACAGCATTGGCACCTGCAAACCACCCCAGGACAGCTGCACAACACTCCCACCTGCCCTGTGCCTAACCTTGGAGGCATGGTCCAGGCTGCTGGGGTCACAGCAATCAGAACATCGGAACCAATGGGCCACAGGTGGAAACATCTTCATAGAAGAGGGAAAGGAAAGGGGGGGGACCCGGGGGGACCCACCCTGCCTCGAGAGCAAGTCCCGAGGCACGCATGGGCCACTTCCAGCTCTCAGCTGGTGTTGCAGATGCTCACAGTGAGCAGAGCAAAAGCAGGCCCCCCACCGACAGCCACTGACCCGAGAGTGGACTGACAGGGCCTCTGGGCCCTTGTGGATTCCTTGCCTGGCCAGCCCCTCATTCATTCTTTAGCAAACACACATCACAGGGCAGGTGCCAGGCTGGTCCTGCCCCCGGGATGCCTGCAGTCTAGCCACACACCTCACATGGCCAAGTGCTGTGTGGGGAGCCTGGCAGGAGCCAGGGGCCTCCACTTTATGAAGGTCAGGGAGGCCAGACAGGAAGCAGGAACTGGCCAAGAGAGGAATACGGGAGGGATTCACAGACAAAGCAGGAGTGCCTCTAGAGGGCAAAGCCTGGCACACAGGGGCATAGAGGGCAAAGCCTGGCACACAGGGGCATCCTAAAAGCTTGTCAGTGGGACTGTGGCGAGGGGCTCAGACGGGCAGCTGACACTGGAGAGAAGCAAGGCCAGTACTGCGAGGCCTGGTGGCTGAATGGTGGTGGACACCCCGCAGCCTCCTGGCCTGGCTGCCTGCCTGTGGAGGCCTCTCTAATTGGTCTACAGGTGACCCAGGTTGTGGGGCATTACAGGGTTTGGAGGAACACCCACCCTCAGGGGACCCCAGGGCTCTCACCCAGCCCAGGTGGCCACACCTGATGGAGGCCCCAAGCCATACACCACCCCAACACCTCCAAGGCCCCCTTCCCTAGGTATAGGGACACCAAGGTCAAGAGCGCTAGAAAGGCGGGCCTAGGGCTGGGACCTATGGGCAGGCAATGGGACATTCCATTTCACAGCTCTGAGGGAGGTTCCAGACCCAGGCGGCCCGGGTCAGGAGGGTGGGGCGGGGGTCCTTGTGAGTGCCTGTGCGCAGACACATGTGGGCCGGAGCCCGTTTCTGGGTGTGTGAGGTTTCTGAGAGGGCGAGCTCACTTACGTGAGCGTGTGTGCTTGTCAACGTGCATGTTATGCGTGTGAGTGCAAAAGCGTGTGAGTGAGCACGTGGGCAGGTAGGCCTTGGCCCTGGGCAGCCCTACCTGAGAGGAAGTGGGGGGTGAGTACAGGAGGAGACGCTTCTCTCTGACGCTCACTGAGGACTCTGCCAGCAGGCGGCACTTGCTGCTCAGCAAGGTGCTTCCTTGCACGATCCCTTGTCCTGAAGCAGCTCTGGGGCAGAGGGTCTCCTGGAATGCTGGGCCTTGGGTGTCCCCTCAGCCATCCCCATTCACAGAGGAGCCGACTTGGGGGGTTTAGTGACAGCTTGGTGGAGCCAATCGTGGTGGACCTCTGGACCTTCTGACCGACCCTTGAGGGGAGCACCTGGCCACAGGCTCCCCACTCACTGGCCCAGGACCTCAGGCCCAAGCGTCTGCTCTTCCCCAGCTCTTCTGCGCAGGGTCTCGGGGATGTTGGTTCCACGTGGAGGAGGTGGTTTTTCAGGGAGGCCCAGTCCAGGGAGGACAGGCTGCCAGCCAAGGCCTGATGCTGTCCAGGGCCATCCTGAGAGAAGGGCCCTGAGGCCAAAGACAGAGCTCCCTCCCACACTCAGAAGGAGGCTGCAGCTGGCCCATAGCTCCCCTCTGCCACCTATGGAAACCTCAGGAGCCCCGAGCAAAGAACTCGGGTCACATTTCCCTTAGCAAAACTCACCAGGAGCTGGTTGCACGGCTCACACAACCCATCTTCAAAACCTCCCTGTGCCTCAGGACCCCTCTCTGAATGTCAGAGGTACTCGCCTCCAAGGGTGGTGGGAAACTTGAATAAGGCAACACTGTTGCCCAGGACCCTGCACCATACCAGACAGGAGCAGGGCTCAGCAGCTGCCGAGTCCTCCTTCCTTCACGCACAGAAATGCACGAAGGTTCAGGGGGACCCAGGAGCTGTGGATGCTCCATGTGAAAACCACGCTAAGCCACTCTCAGCACAAAGTTTGCACATTCTGCACTGCTGCCCGTGGGCTGTGTGCACACGTGTGTGCTCATAGGTGCAGAGATGCAGGTGGTGCACACTCGTGCATAAACACGTATATGTTCAGAGTGACACACGTGTACATGCACACGTTCAGGATCCCCGTCACCAGGGACTGTACCACCGTAGCCAGCAGGTGCATGTGTCCATGGCCTGTGGGTCCCTTTCATCCCCTGCTTCATTGAGCCAAAGGCAGATCCGTGACGACTCTGCGGAGCAACACTGCAAGGACCTTGGTGACCGGGGCTTGGGTGAATGGGATGACCTCTCTCTCTCTGCACAGAGCCCTCCTCCTTTTCATCTGCAGCACGCACTGCGCACAGGCACAGGGCAGGGTGTGCGCCTTGTCTGGCTCTGCTGGCAGGAGGTGGAGGACAGGCACAGGTGGAAAGATGGAGTCTGCAGGACCTGTCGGAAGCGGGTCCCAACCCAGCACTCCCTCTTGGGCCTTGGATTATGGGCATCTACACCTGGGGCTGACGGGGAGGCGGTGGGGGGCAGGGGGTCCTAGAACAAGTGCAGGACAGAACAGGAAAGGCCACCCTCTGAGAGGTGAGGACACAGTCCCAGGAGATCCAAGCCTGGTCCCTAGAGTGACCCCTTGTCTGCCTGCACTCTCCCCTTTCCTCTTCTGGGAGGACACAAGAACACACGTTCCCCCCCCACCCATCTTAATTGATCACTCGCAGCCTGCTGAGTCCCATCTGGTCCCCAGCAGCCCTATGATTGGGTACTGTAGCTCCTGCTACACAGACAAGAAACAGAGCATCTAGGCAACTTGGCCTTGTCCCAGCAGGGGAGCGGGAGGAGGGATGAAGTCACCCATCCTTGAACCACAGTTATTCATGTCGGTGTCACATGACATTCAACAGCACACGTTTGAGTCACAGCGTGGGCACCGACGAGCTGTCGGTGTGGTGGGGAGCGCCCTTTCTCCAGGGTGAGGTCATGACCTTAGCCAGGAGGGGGACCAGGCAAAACCGGGAAGGGGCTGTCTCCCGCCTGGCGGTGACAGGAGGCCTCCAAGAGCGGGAAGGTTGCAGAGATGCCGGGGACAGGGCAGCCGCGGGGAGGCTCTAGATATCGGGCGTCGCGCTGAGGAGCCCTGGATGCGGGGATTCGGACCGGGCTGGGCTCCCCAGGGCGGTGCCATCATCGCGAGAGCTGCCAGGCGGTCGCACCCTGCTACCCTGCCCTCCGCTCCCCTCCCCACCGCTCCCGGGCTGCAGGATGGGTCTGTCGTGGGCCCCGGCGCCTCCCCGGCCGCAGCCCACCTTCGTGCGCAAGCCCCAGCTCCGCTGACGCCCGCCGGCCCGCCCGCGCACCCGGCGGGGAGGAGGGAGTGGGAGCCCGCCTGGCTCGCGAGGGGACCGGGGCAGGAGGGTAGAAGGCGCCCGCTCTCGGCGGCGCGAAGTAGGGCGGCGGTGCAACCTTGGGCAGCGGCGACCTTGGCGTTGCCGGGAGCCTGCAGGCAGCGCGGGGCCTCCCGAACCTCCCAGTGCCCACCCGCCCCGACCTCGGGGCGGGGCCCAGGGAAAGGCGGGTCCGAGGCCCCGCGGAGGTGAGGGCGGCCCCGCCCCGCCCCTTTGCTGGCCGCCCCGCCCTCCCTCGGCCCGCGCGGCGGGTTCGCCTCTGAGCCTCTGCTTACCCGGCTGGGAAATGGCAAGGGGTGCACTTTACATCCTGCTTCCCAGAGCTGGCTGAGGTTAGGTAAGCCCCGCAAGGGTGGACGCCTGGAATCCCGGCGACTGGAGAGGCCGAGGCAGATCTCCAGGTCCAGCCAGTACTGGGGATGTGCTGTGTGGTAGAGCGCCCCGCGGTTGAAGCTGGGTCTCACTGGGACTAGCACGTTCCCTCCCCGGCTCCTGACATTGCTTCTGCCATGGGTACAGAGCCTTCTGTCCTGGTCTGGTCTGCCCCAGCTCAGCTTCCAGGTGCCCTGTAACCCCCCGCCCCTATAACGGTAACCCCGAGTCTGCACCCTTCGGGCCTCCATTCCAGCCCAGGCTTTGCTGTGCTGGCCTGGCCTCCCAGGGGAGACCAGGACCCTGAAGCCCTCTGCTGAGAACAGGGAGGACAAGGAGCAGATCTCACTGGCTGGGAGGCCCATGCATGGGTGCTTTCTCCTCAGAGTCAGACAGGCCAGAAAGGGCGACCGGCCCAGGCTAGGGAGGACTCTGGTTCCTTTAATAGACCTGCCCAGCATTTGTAGGTGCTGAGAGTTCTCCTGCACCCAGATCTGGATTGGGATCTTCTAGCCATGATGGGTTCTGGGGCTTCACCCTGGTCTCTGAAGTGGAACCTTGCTAGTTCTTGAGGACCACTCCATCCCTGGGTGAAGGATGCTCTTCAAGGTCAGTGGTCAGCCACCATTTTACAGATGTGGAAACAGGTCACATGCCCAAAGCTCCAAGCTCCTGGGACTCTGCCCAGGCCCCTGAAGGCCACCACACTTCCCAGGAGGGACCCTGGCTCTCCTGCTTCCCTGTGCCTTCACTGTGGAGTCCATTGCTGCCTCCAGACCCCACCTCTTCTGCTGAATGGCCGACAACACAGACTGACCCAGCCACCCACCATTCCTGATCCACTCAGGGGCAATGAGGAGCCCAGGGCAGCCTCCACGTGGAGCTGCTGACTAAGGGTCCCCATTCCCCGCCACGAGGTACAAAGTTCAGTTGCATGGACATGAGGTCAGGGGGCTGAGGAGGAAGGTGAGTCTGGAGTGTGCAGCTGCCTGCCACAGGAAATGTGCTGGCTGCCTGTGGCGGTCCTCTCCCAGGTCAGGAAGGTCATGGAAACCACGCTTTCTGGCAGCTTCCCTCTTGGATCCCCTTCTGGGACAGGCATTGGAGAGGAAGACGCTGGAGGAGGGATGAAGCAAAGCCCCCTGCCCTGCACCAGTCCCTCCAGCTCCAGGGAGTCCTTGGACTGTTCCTAACTGGCAGCCTTGGGGCACTTGGGGCCATTCCTCACTGTGGGCAAGTAGCTCCCACATGCAAACCGGCCTGCCACCCCACGGGAAGGGCCTCAGGGATTTCTCTCCAAGGCCAGGCTGAGACCATCCAGTAGCACCAAGTTCAAAGAGGGTAAGACCCACACGGGAGGCTGGGCCCAGGGACAGGGAGTCAGAAAGAACATCATGGTCTTCAGCCCAGGAGCAGAAATGGGCACAAGGCGACAAGTGCTGGAGGCAGGCAGGGGAGACCAAGTTAGCCTGTCCCTCCACGAGCCTGGGTCTGCCTGGTAAACCAGCCAGCCTAGCAGAACAGTCCTAGCTACCTCTGCGTCACCCATGGCGGTGTGTCCCCAGGAGTCACCAGCCACTCCCCACGAGCCTACAGTCAGGGAAGACGCTCGTGACTCACACAGAGGGCAGGCCCAGGCAGTGCAGCGAGGAAGGGAGCAGACAGGAAGAGGGAGCTGCAGGCGGGAGCACTGCAGGCCCCGGTCAGCGCGTGGCCTGCGCTTGGTGGCTATGTCCAGGCCTCTCTGGTCCCTCAGAGAGGCAGGTCCCTCCCCAGGCCCTAATCCTTCTGGCACAGTGGGGACAGCCACAGGGGAGGTGTGGCCGTGGTAGCCATGGAGCTGCCCGCCGTCTGTGCCGGCCTTGCCCAGCTGTCACAGCTGTCCCGCACAGAGGGCATGTGCTGGGGGTGCTGCGAGGCCTGCATTGGCCCCCTGTCTCCATGCCCAGCTCTGTTCATCTCCCACCCAGGACACCTTGGGGGCTTGGGCTGTATTTTCTCATTCTTGTCACCTGCAAAACTCAAGGACACCTGTCCCCATCCTAGAGGTAGGGGTCTGTGTCCCTGCTCTGCCAGTGGGGTCGAGGCTGGTGGGGCCTCAGGTGGAAGGCTCGGGCGTCCCTCTGTCGTGTGCTGTGGGGACCCTGCTCAGCTGCCGCCCCCCGCTGCAGGGAGCCTGTGCTCCCTCCACTCACTCTCCCCACTGGCCGCCCACCCGCCCGCCAGCAGCTTCCCCGTGAAGGAAGCGAGGCTCTGGTTGACGATGTGCACACTTGTGTATTAGCTGGAAATCCTCCTCCATTAGCCTCCAACTCTGGGGACCAGTTAGTTGGCCCTGAATTGCCTTCTTGAGTGAGAGAGGTGTTCCAGCAGGTGTCCTTCGGACAGGGGAGGGGCTGGGCCTGGAGCTTAGCAAGTAGGGCCCTGGGCAATTTTGAGGAAAGAGACCGCTCTGCCCAGTGGGGTATGGGCCCTGGGTGTAGACAGGCTGTGATCTGGCACCCCATCCTCCAGCACAGTCCTCACATCACAGAACACCTCCTGGCCCCTCACAGACCCACTCCCCACCTCACCAGGCCAGGCCAGTCAATCCTGGTCTTGGGTGGGACCCAGGCCCCACCTTGCAGTGGTTCAGGGTGCTAGCAGTGCAGAGCCAGGGGTGGGAGAGCAAGAGGGGAACGGAGCCCAGGGAACAGAGGTGGTCCTGACCCTCACCGCAGGAGGCTGTGGGGACTCAGTCTGGGTCTCCCCACCTCCACTGGCAGTCACAGCTCGCCATCATGGCCACTGGGCTGCTGTGGCCCTGCCCCCAGAGTTTTCTGCCACAGCTTGTTACAAGGACTGTTCCTGAGGTGCCCGTCACCCCATCAGTGAATCCCCCCACCCTGTGCCCTGCGGAAGTGGATTTGAGGGGCTCCTGTGCCTGGTTCAGGCAGATCCGCCCCACACCCCCTAACTGTGGACTGCGCATATGTCCCTGGACACACCAGCTCACCCAGGAACCACACCCTGTGGGCCCCGGCCCACCTCCTTCTCCATTCTCCCCTCCAGCCCCAGTCCTTCTCTCACACTCTCCCTCCTCCTGGTGCCCAGCGCCTGCCCAAGGCTTCTCTGCACATGGCCTTGGGGCAGAGGCCCTGTGCAAGGTTCCAGGTCCTGACGTCTTCCTGGAAGGGCCAGGCCCGACCCATGACGCAGCACCTCTGTCCCCCAGAGGCCCCCGCACCATTTCCTGGTTCCGGGCATAAGTGTTTGGGGCCCTGAGGGTGGCAGCACCCTGGCCCAGGTCAGTGGCTGCCCCCGGAGTCTGTTAATAGGTGACTCATTGGTGGACACTAGCAGGGGTCATCTGTGGGCGGGCACTGTGGATTTCCATAGAAACATCTAGAACAAAAACAGACTTTTGAACATTAGAATGCAGGCTCAGCTCTCAGGAGTCAGAGGGGTGGCCCCTGCATGACAGCCTCAAGAGCTGTGTCCACACCCAGCTCTTAAAGGGAGTGCGGGAGGGCAGGCTGTAGGGGTTCTGTGGGTTTTTTTCCCCATCGAATGCTTTATAAGCCACTCACTTTAATTTACTGAAAATCAATTAATCATAGAATTTCTCGTGAAGGACCTTAGGAAACTTGCCCTTCACTTCAAGGTCTTGGTGCCTGTCCCAGTTTGGCCAGCTGGTGTCTGAGCCAGGGCTCTCCCCAGGCCTCCTGCCTCTGGCCCTGCACATTTCTGGGCCTCAGTTTCTCCATCTTTCCTACCTCAGGGGCTTCTTGAGCTTAACATGCACAGTGGTATACATGAACCGTCCCCAAGGCAAAATCAGGATAACCAGGGATGTCCTCAGTACTTGCTGTGGGTGGTTCAGTGTCCCCAAGATGCATCTCCTTCTAAACCTCAGAGCCTGGACGGTAACTGCATGTGTGGAAAGAGTCGTTACTGACATAATTAAGGATCAGGTGAGATCACCTTGGGTTAGGGAAGCCCTTCATCCAGAGACTGAGTCCTAATAAGAAGAGAGGACTTGGCAGCCAGGGACAGGGCTCATGAGCACGGAGACCCTGGGGGAAAGCAAGCAGACGGAGCCAAGCTTGGAGCCCTGCTTCCACAAACCAGGTCACCAGGACCTGGGAGAAGCAGGAAGAGTCACCCTTGGTCCCTCTGGAGGGAACGGGTCCCTGCAGGCACCTTGATTTTGGACCTCTGCTCTCCTGATAAGTTTCTGTTCTAAGCCACCAGCCTGTGAGCGCGTGTCACAGCAGCCCCAAGACACTCGCTGCACTGCAGGCCCCAGGCTGGCCCTCGCTGGGCCGCGTTTCACAGCAGCAAGGGCAGGGCCGGGTCCAGAGAGGGAGCAGGCGGGCTCGGAGGAGATGGCTGGAATTCCTCCCGGCACCCGCGGAGGCCGCGAGTCCTCAGATCTCATACATCTCTGGGGAACAGGAGAGAACAGCAGCGCCTGGAGGGTCCCCTCAGGGCCCCCTCTGGAGCACAGGCACAGCCCTGAACACTGACACCCCCAACATTCTTGCTGGTGACAGACATAAGCCAGCCTGGAGCTCCTCGAGAACGGCCTCTCCCCTCTCCACCATCTGGAGGAGGCTGACAGGTCCACTGAGGTGCCTCAGTCTCCCTGCAGACTCGGATGGAGTTCGGGCCATCCTGTCTTCCCACCTGGCCCTACAGGTCTGACCTACCCTCCTGCCACGGCACCCTCCACCTCTTGGGTCTAAAATGCAGTGGGAGCTGTAGACAGAGGCCACAGGCTCTGCAGATGCTCTTCACTGGTTTCCTGCTCCCGGGGAGGCCAAGACAAGGCGCTCGCAGGCTCAGGCAGAGAGCAGGGAGCACCCTACTCCTCGCCGCCCTTCTTCCTGGTCACCTTGGGGTGCCCTTAAGTATGAGGCAGAGACTTTTCCTCAAGGCAGAGAAACAGGAGGGCAGCGTGTGTGTGGCTGTGTCTTTAAAGTACAAATCAGACAGGGCAGCCAGCGTAGCACAGGGCAGGGACCACCTGGAGCTGCCTAGGTCCAGCATGGGAGTGTGCCTGTGTGTCTGCACGTGCTCAGGTGCTGTGTGTGCACCGGCTCCCCTGTGTTGTGTGTGTGTGCTGTGCACGTGTGCTTGTGTGCCTGTGTGTGTCTGCACGTGCTCAGGTGCTGTATATGCACCGGCTCCCCTGTGTTGTGTGTCTGTGCTGTGCACGTGTGCTTGTGAGCATGTGTGTGTCTTCATGGGTACACATATCTTTTGTTCTGCTCTATTCTAATGATGGTGACCTGCACACATGGGTTTGGGGTCTGTCTACCTCTTAGCAAGCTCGGTTCTTGGTCAGGGGTCTTGGAGGAAACCCTGGTCGTGGGGATCCCTTCTGTTGGCCAGCAACACTAACACTGAAGGAGACCTCAAGCAGCTGCAGCTTGTGGCCAAGGCACCCCTTCCCTGTGCCCCCAGGCTGAGCTGGGCTTCCCTTTCCATGTGCCCACTCCCATCCTGAAGGCAAGGAGCATTCTGGGGGACAGACGCTGCCTTGCACAAAGAAGGCTGCCTGCCCTTGGAGCGTGTCTTTGTCCCCAACCTTCACGGCTCCCTGGCTGCCTTTTCCTTTCAAACTGGGGCCTCTGACAAGGGACCACAGTACGGGTGGCACCGTGGTAGCCCTTCCCACCCCCACAGGCCTCTGTGACTGGCAGGCAGGAAGACGCTGCACTGCCTGTCTTCCTAGGAAGAGCTGACCCGCTGGGACCTGGCTGGCTGACGTCACTGAGTCTGGGAGGAGCCCCCGCCAGGGCCTGGCCCAGCATGGTGCTGACCTGCCTGCAGCCTTTTCCAAATGATTTGACAAACAAGCAAATGAAACCAAAAAATGCTTGTTGTACGGGACCACTACTGGCTCCTCACAGCTTTTCTGTGTCCCTGGTTTGGGCTCCCCTGCAGGACACAAGCTCCCAGGTCAGGGTGGGTCTCCTACAGCTCTGTGCACACAGCCCAGAGGCTCCCAGGGCCAGGCCCTGCAGATGTTTGTTGCGGCTGCTTCCCTGTTGTCTGTACCCATGAAGGTGACCTCTAAGACTGATGCTCCGCTAGTCTGCCCAAGATCCTGGTGCCCAAGCGAAACCTCTGCTGCCACCTGGTGGCACTTCTGAGATACATTTCTGGTCAGAATCTGGCGCTGGTGCTCCCTTGATATTTAGTCCACCACCATCCCTTAATGGGTAAGGATGCAAACTAATGCTCACAGGAGCTGTTAAATCTGCCCATGGTCACGCAGCATGTACCAGGAGAACAGGCCTAGCACCTGTCTACGTCGGAGCCTCCCAGCTTCCAGGGTACATGTAATAATCTTCCACCTAGGGTTGAGTCCTGGCTTTGAGGTCAAACAGACAGGTGTGGACAGCCAATGCCCTCACCATCTGGGGGCCCCAAGCAAGTGACTCCAAGCCAGATTCTCCACCTAACGGAACTGGGATTATAGGTTGCTGTGCAGGTGACATGAAGACTCCCAGTCACCAGTGTGGGGGGCACCATACCTGGCACAGTAGGTACTTTAATGCTTTTGCCACTGTTGTGCTGATGACAGTGGTTATGGTGATGATGATGGTCAAGGTGATGGTGGTCATGGTGCTGCTGCTGCTGCTGAAGGGGGTCATGGTAATGGGGGGTTATGGTGACAGTGATGCTGATGTGATGGTAATGATGATGGTGGTGATGATGGTGATGATGGTGATGATGGTCATGGTAATGATGATGGTGGTGATGTGATGGTGATGATGATGGTGGTGATGTGATGGTGATGATGATGGTGGTGATGTGATGGTGATGATGGTGATGATGGTGATAATAATGATGATGGTGGTGATGTAATGGTAATGATGATGGTGATGATGGTGATAATGATGACGGTGGTGATGTGATGGTGATGATGGTGGTGGGAATGATGATGGTGGTGATGTGATGGTAATGATGATGGTGGTGAGGTGGTGGTAATGATGGTGGTGATGATGGTGATAATAATGATGGTGGTGGTGATGTGATGGTGATGATGGTGGTGGTGATGTGATGGTGATGATGATGGTGGTGATGTGATGGTAATGATGGTGGTGATGATGGTGATAATAATGATGATGGTGGTGATGTGATGGTGATGATGGTGGTGGGAATGATGATGGTGGTGATGTGATGGTAATGATGGTGGTGATGATGGTGATAGTAATGATGGTGGTGATGGTGGTGATAATAATGATGGTGGTGGTGATGTGATGGTGATGATGGTGGTGGTGATGTGATGGTGATGATGATGGTGGTGCGGTGGTGGTAATGATATGGTGGTGATGATGGTGATAATAATGATGATGGTGGTGATGTGATGGTGATGATGGTGGTGGGAATGATGATGGTGGTGATGGTGATAGTAATGATGATGGTGACGTGATGGTAATGATAATGGTGGTGAGGTGGTGGTAATGATGGTGATGGTGATGGTGATTGTGCTGATGGTTTTGGGTTATGGTGGTGGTGGTCATGGTGGCAGTGATGGTGCTGAGGTGAGGGTGATGATGATGATGGTGATAGTAAGGATGATGTGCTGCTGCTGGTGATAGTGGTGATAGAAAGCTCCTGAGCCTGGACCCATTGATATGATGTGGGGGACCAGAGGTTTCAGGATTTTGTCATTTGCTGCCCCAGGGCTTGGATACATCCCTGACTGACCCTGTGTCTTGTGTGGACCTGTGGTGATATTGCTGCTCTCCAAGGCTTCTGTGAGAGGGGGTCCGGCTGGTGTCTGTTGGAGTCTTGTGACCTTGGTGAGAGTGAAACCACCACGGGTCAGTACAGGCAGACTATTCAGACCCAAGCCCTTGGTGAGGAGGAGCATTGGGCCACAACCAGCCCAGACAGGAAGGGGCAGCCCAGGCCACAGGTCTGGTGCTCCTTGGCCTCAGGGGGACTCCAAGGCCTCTCCAAAGGGTACCAGTGGGCCTCCCTGCCCCAGAATCCCAGGCACCTTGGAAGCTGTAAAGCAGCCTTATGTGTCCCCAAGTTTAAGAAACAGGGAGCATCAAAGGCTCAGTGGGGAGGGCCAGTCACTCCGCCACATCTCCCGAGCCCAGATTTCCCGGGCCTGCCTGAACCCCTGGGGCTGAAAGAGTGCCTGTGGGAGCAGAGGGCTCAAGGAAGCCTGCCAGGTCTCCAGGCCTTGCTCTGCCTGAAGACCCAGCCCAAGGCATCTTGAGGCCAGTCCCTCCTGGGCCTCTCTCCTTGGCTTCAGAGGCTGTCTTCTCCCAGGTCCTCTCAGGTGGTCCTCTGGTGTCTGTGTCCTGACCTGGTGAGGACACAGCCATGCTAGACCAGGCCACGCTGTGGACCTCATGCTGCAGAGCGTAGCTCTGCATGCAGTGACATTCAGAGGGCTGGGGGTTAGGACTTCAGCACCAAGTTTGGAGGGTCACGGTGTCACCCATAGCAAGGTCCAAGCAAGAACTGCAGATGCAGGACAGTACAGTCCCCTGGTGGCAGCCAGACCGAGGAGGTTGTCACCTGCCAGAGGTCAGAAGGAACCAGTCTCTACAAGGGTGCCCTGGGAGGGTGAGGGGGTACAAGGTCAAAGGCTGACCCAGGCAGCAGGGGTCCTGGAGTCTAGATTTTCCAGCCTAAGCCCCAAAACATGGTCGCCATTTTCACCTACCACAGGGCACCCCCTCTGTGCAGAACAGCTGGGGTGCTGTGGGAAGGGCAGGGAAGGAGGGCCTGGGTGTGTCTTCCAGGGAAGCCTTCTGTACATGAGGCCCAGCCAGAGCAACAGGACACATGTGTTCCAGGAGGCGAGGGCGGCGTGTGTGTGTGTGCTGTGTGGTGTGTACGTGTGTATATGTGTGTGATGTGGCGTGGAGCTTATGTGTGAGCGGTGTGAGGTAGGTGTGTATTGTGATGTATGTAAAGTGTATGTGCGATAAGTGTTATGTATATATGTGTGTGTGTGGCTCAAGGGGTGTGGTGTGTGGCATCTGTGGTCTGTGGTGCCTGTGAACATGTGGCTTGTGTGTGAGATGCATGTTGTATGTGCATACTGTATGTATGGTATGTGTGCACGTATGTGGGTGTGTGTGTAGAATGTGGAGTATGTTTGTGTGATTGCTGTGTGGGTGCATGTGTGCTATACAGGCATGGCTGGTGTCTGGTCTGTGGCATGTGTGTGTGTGGTGTCTGGTGCATGCCTGTGGTGTGCATGTGTGGTGCATGCCTGTGGTGTGTGTGTGCATGTGTGGTGCTCTTTGTGGCGTGTGTGTGTGGCGTCTGGTGCATGCCTGTGGTGTGTGTGTGCATGTGTGGTGCTCTTTGTGGCGTGTGTGTGTGGCGTCTGGTGCATGCCTGTGGTGTGTGTGTGTGTGTGGTGCTCTCTGTGGCGTGTGTGTGTGTGTGTGTGGCATCTGGTGCATGCCTGTGGTGTTTGTGTGCGTGTGTGGTGCTCTCTGTGGCGTGCGTGTGTGTGTGTATGGTGCATGCCTGTGGTGTGTGTGTGCATGTGTGGTGCATGCCTATGGTGTGCGTGTGTGGTGCATGCCTGCAGTGTGTGCATGTGTGGTGCATGCCTGTGGTGTGTGTGTGTGTGTGTGTGTCTCTCCATGGTGTGTGTGATTCTTGGCTCTAACTTGCGATGCCAGCGAGCTCTCCTGCTTCTGCCTGTTGACCAGTGGTCACTCAGAAGTCTCCCACATCCGTTTCCTCCCAGGAAGAGGGTGCTGGCGCCATCATGTGTCCATCCTGCTGGGCCCCTTCATGGTCTCAGAGCCCTGTGCTCCGCCTCTCAGGCACAGGGGCCTCTGCGTGCCTGCATGCCCTGGCGACCCTGGCGCACTTCTCGAGGACCCCACCTGGCCTCCAGCCTCACTGCCCGCAGCCTGTTAGGAGCCCCTGGCTCACCCTCATGGAAGGCTGCGGCTCTCTGAATGAGTCCCCTCCCCACCTGGGGGGTCTGGGCAGGGGCCGAGATGCTCTGGGTGGAGGGGAGGTGAAGCCAGGACGCTGCTGGCGCCTGGAGCCCTGAGGGTGGTGTCTGCCCCAGACAAGCCACGCTTCCAATGCAGGACCAGGACCTGCGGCCGCTGGAAGTAGGCTGTGCCTCTCACGAGGTGACAGGACTGGAGAAGCTGGGAGGCGGGCAGAGCCCGGGCAGGCTGGAGAGGGGCTGCCCCCACTCCTCTGTTCCCACAGAGCCCGTGGGGAGACAGGCCCCTGGGCGTAGGGGAGAAGGGACTCTGGAGGCTCCTGGTGGGGCCGGCAGGACCAGGAGCCTCCGTTCCTCCCCCAGGTGCGGCCCCACCCAGCCCTCCAGGTCGCCCACTGCGGACAGCATGACCACCAGACAGCAAGTTGCTGTGCCACCTGTCTTTATTGGCTGCCCTGGGCTGCGTTCTCATGGGTGACCGGAGTCCCCAGGAGTGGATTACACAGAGGAAGGTTGCAGGAAGACGGGCTGAGAGAGGCAGGCTGCCAGAGCCGGGCGCGGGGCCCACAGCACCCAGGGCACCACAGGGAAGCGGCCGGGTCGCTGGGGGGCCGCCAGTGTGCGGATCCATCCAGAGGGCGGGGCAAGGGCACTCTCGGGGCTGGCCACCCCCCCGCCCCCGAGCAGAGCTGATTCGCCCCTGTCCCCTGGAAGGACACGGCTCCATCTAGAGAAGTGTGTGACGCAGCCACACCCCAGCTGGCCGGTGTTGGGCCTGGGACATCCCGAGGTCACGGCACTGCAGGCCACGGCTCCGAACTCCGGGCCACTCTCTCAAACCCTCATTCCCTCTGAGAAGACGGAGGGGAATGAAGAAAAGGGAAGGAAAGGAAGGCAGACGCCTTTTCTGTGGTACCCCAGCTTGAGGGGTCAGGCGCTGAGGGGGGCAGCCGAGCCGAGGCCTGCTTAGGACGAGGGGGCCGAGCTGGGCTTCTCCTCCCGGGACACAGGAATGGCTCGCTCACTGTGGCCAGCATCCAGGCCAGACTGGACCTTGGGGCCCGAGAATGTCAGCATGCCATCTGCGGACAGGGAGCAGGACAGGGCCGACTGGTCCACGTTGGAGGGCAGCCGGTAGCGGCGGTGGAACTCACGGGAAATGTAGCCGTGGTCATCCTGGGACAGGCCAGAGAAGGGCACGGTCAGAAGTGGCAGGGCAGCTGGACCCCATGAGGTAGCCAGGCTGTGGTGTCCCCACAGGGGCCGGGCTGGAGGGCCAGAGTGCCACTGCCCGACCTCCAGGGATGTGTGGACTCACGTCCGGGCTCTCCCAGCCCTGGAATGTCAGCGCGGCCTCTTGGCCCCCTGGCCTCCCAGAGACCTTTGCTGAGAGCTGAGCACAGCAGCGAGGACTGCCCAGGGGCCCTCTGCCCTGGCGTTGGCCCCTAAATGGGATGCCTCATGCCACTGGCCCTGCCTGTCCATCAGGTTTTCCCCTGAACTGTGACCCATGAGGACAGCTCAGGCCCGGGTCTCTCACTCCCACCTGACAGGGTTGGAAAGCCTGCAGAAAGCTCTTGTTTCTGGATGTCCTAACCCCCAGACTCAGCTCCCTGGGCCCAACTTCTTCCTCCTCAGGTGCAAAGACCCAAGAACTGAGAACCGGAGGAGTGACTAGACCATGATCAGGGCCTTTCCCTCGCCAGGCTGGAGAGGGGCAGCAGACAGGGAGCCCCAGGAGTCTCCACGTGAGCAGGAGTGTGCAGTGGGGTGGGTGACCGCAGGGCAGGAGCCCCCGCTGCCCACCTGGTACTGGCAGTGGGATCTGGCAAGTAGGGGACCTCCTCAGGTCCCAGCCCTGCCATGGCTAACTTGAGATACTAGGGCCCCTGTGGAAAGGGCAGCTGAGAGCTGACATCCCTAAAGGCCCGCTGTACTGTCCTCACGGGCTCGCCCTCCAAAGGGAGGCTGTGTGTGGAAACATGCTGGCTCAGAGGCACCCGCCATGGGCTCTGCCCTTTCCTGGGGTCTTTTCTAGTCCCATCCTCTCTTTTGGAAGATCTGAGCAGCCCCTGACAGCTGGGAGCAGGCCCAAGGTGAGGACTCAAGCTGGATCCTCAGGCCCTGCCCGCGGGCTCGGGGCCCCTGGGAGAGGCTGTGAGCAGGCTCCGGGGCCGGGCTCGGGGGCCGGGCTCACCTGCCTCTCGTTGTGCTTGCCGTGGATCTCCACGAAGTCCTCCAGCACCTTCACCGTGAGGTCCTCGGGAGAGAAGTGCTTCACGTCCAGGAAGATGACAAACTTGTCCCTGTCGGATCGGACCTGAAACCCAAACCCTCATGTGGAGCTCCCCAGAGGGCCACCAGCTCCAGGATGGAGTGGGGAGACCACCGGGAGAGCTGGGCAGCTCTGGCGGCGACCATCGGAGCACTGAGCGCCTCCCCCTGCACGGGCAGCGGACAGTGGGGGGGCGGGCAGGACTGCGGCACCTGTGCCGAGGGCGGCCACAGCCACGCCTTTGACCTCAGACCCTGGGGCTAAAAGGTGCTTGAAGATGCCTGGGCGATGCTGGGTGGGCTGGCCAGTCCCTGAGGGGCTCGCCAGCTGGCTACGGGTTCTGGCGGGCTGGCTGGCTGTGGCTAATTGACCGTGCTGGTTATGTTTGGGGTGGCTTGTTATCGGTTGACTGGTTACTTGATGGTCAGGGGCCCCTTAGGGTTAGAGAGCTGGTGGATCATGGGTTGGCATTTGGAATAAAAGTGCTGCCCCAGCTTCACCTGGGCTCCATAGCAGCCCCAGGAGCCCGTCCTCCAGGTCCACATGCTGCTGACCGCCTGCAGGGCGCCTGGGGCTGCCGCTCACAAAGCCCTCTGTCCCCTGCCCTCCCTCCCCGCCTGGCTCCTCCTTTGCACCTTTCTGCTCCTGGGCGAGGCGGGTAGAGCCTCGGCTCTGGAGGCTGCCTGCCTCTAAGCAGTGGGGAAGCTCTCCTTCTGGCCTGGCATCCCCCCCAGCTCAGGGCAGGGAGGGACGTGGCCTCGGGGCCTTTCCCGGGGCATGGCTGGAGCACTGGGTCAGCGGGTGAGACCCAGGTCTCTGCGGCTTTGCCGGCAGCAAAGGGCTCCTGCTCCGCTAAAAGGAAGCCCTTCTCTCTGGGCCTCAGGCAGCTCAACCCTCCCGCACCCAGCAGGGCCAGTGTGAGAACAACCAGACCCGGAAAGCTCACACGGCCCTCCGACTTGCCTTGGCGGGGTTGTTCTTGGGGTTTCCAGCATGTGGTTGGTGCATTACAAACCACATATGGGTCATGAGCTGATGGGAGGAAAAGACAGCGGTTGGGCTGGGTCGGCTGCCTACTCTGCCCCTCCCCAGTGCTGAGGGAGGCTCTGGCAGCTGGCATGTGGCCCCCACCCAGCTCTGAAGTTGACGAGGCGGGGCAGGCAGGACGGTGGCCTACAGCCACCATCACCTGCTCAGAGCAAGATGGCACGCCAGGGGCAGCAGTGGCCCCTGGGGAGTCCCTAGCAGTCCTCTGCCCAGGTCGGGCCCCCCTCTGACCAGCAAGGAGAAACCAGAGCCCCAGGGCCTTACCTCAGAGATGCCTGAGTCCAGCACCGTGCGGAAGAGGGACTGGCGGTAGTAGGGGCTGATGGTGGAAGACAGGAAGGGCAGCAGGTCATACTCGAAGAGGCCCTCGCCGAAGAACTGGTCGAACAGCCGGCTGGGATAGAAGGGTCCCAGCGCGCGCTTGAACCAGGGGTGCTGGATGGTGACGTCCATGATCTGCTTCGGCACTGCGGGGACCGGAGGCGGCAACGGGGCAGGACAGGGCCTCTGGGCAGCGCAGTGGGGAGCCGGGGCGCCAGCCCTCCCTATATACGCCTGGACAGAATGGAGGCATTAAGGGATTTCTCTGGAAATGCCTGAGCTCAGGAGAGAGGATGCAGAGTCAGCAGAGCCCGGCCGGGTTGGGCGCCTGCGTCCCGGCCCCAGAGGCACACACAGGGGCCTGCACTGTCTGGGTGCCTTGGGGCCCCAAGGAATCATCTCCCATGCTCGCCACAGGCAGACGGTGAGAAGACCATGTGCGTGGGTCAGGGGCAGCGCTAATTCTTGGTACACCTTTGTCCTGACTGGTCCTCCGGGTCACCCTTGGAGGGGGAGCTCATAGCTCTGCTTTATAGAAAGGAAACGGAGACACAGAGGTTAGACAAGCAGTCCCCAGATCTCACAGCTCCTGGGGGACAGCACCTTTCTCCAAAGCAGAATTACTTCTATTGCTTCGTACCGGTCACAAAGATGACGCATCCTCACAAAAATCTCAGGGAGGACATAAAATAGAGAAGGCTAACAAGCCTTCCTGGTTCCAGCATGAGCCCCATTTAGCTTCTGGCTCAGCCGGGGAGGCCTGTGAGCTTCCTACAGGCGGCCTGCTTGAGGTAATGAAAAGGGGAACCAGGCTGCCTCCCTCACCCCAGAGGACACGGTCCCCAGCCAAGCCTCGAGCCTCAGCATGACCACACCATGGTTGTTTAATTGCCCAACATCACAGTCACTGGTCACAGGGTCCTGCTCTTGTCCAGGCCTGGAGAGTACTCTGCTCCTGCCCATGGCCCTGTCCAGTGACTCCCACTTTTAATGCTTCTAGAAGTTTCCGGTAACTTGACCTTGGGCAGCACTATACTAACCCCTGCAGCATAGGACGATGTCTGTTCCCACAACCCTGGGCTGGCTCTTGGCATGCAGGACCCAGGCTGTGAGAAGCTGCTAGTTCCTCTTTGTGCCTCTGGGTCCCCAGCCCAGCTTCTAATCAACAGCCAGCCGTGTTGTGGAACACTCAGGGGTCTCTGCAAACTCATCTCTGGCCCACAGAGTTGAAATCGGTGCTGCAGGTGTGGGCCCGGGGCCTCCCCCACACAGCACGCCTGTCACCAGTGGTTCTCAGTGTCAGGTCCTTCCCCTGCAGTTCTGAGCCTCAGCTATGTGCAAGGCACAGTCGGTGATAAAGGCCCTTAAAAGTCGCCCTTGAAGTGACCGCTTTTGCCCTGCAAGTTTACAGTTCCAGAAGAGCGACCTGCTAGGGTTTAGGCAAGGGTGACTGCCGGGGTGCAGACAATATGCGCTGCCTGCTCCAGGTGCAGAGGGCGGGGGCGAGGGGTGGGGTCCAGATGGAAGCTGACAGAGTCCTCCGGGGAGAGCCGTGGGGTCAGGCCCAGGTCAGTGCTGGGCAGAGCCACCCCACAGCTCCAGGCAGGGACAGAAGTGTCTACCCCCTTTCCATTTAAACTTGCTCCTCGCAGATGTTTTGTACTCATTTTGATCTTTTAAACTTTGCCTTCAGGCAGGACTCACTGCGACAGCTACGGCGTGTGGCACCTCCCCCACACTGGGCACAGGGGGAGCCTGTCACTCTACCTGCCTGCGCTGGGGCCGTAGGCAGGGATGGAGCCAGGTGCCCCTGGGCCTGGGCCTGGGCCTGGGCCTCAGTCCATGGGCCGCATGGTTCAGCTGCTGAGGATAAGGCCAGGTCCTCGGTCTCGGGTGCTCACACCCCTGTTCTCCCACCCCTGTGGGCTGGGAGTCCCCGGGGACCTTGGGGCTTGGAGGCACAGGCCACAGGGTTGGCATTCAGGGTGAGCCAGGGCCTGGGTCTGCACAACTGAACCGTGAAGATCTGGATGGGTGGAGCTATGGGACCAGGGCCCTCAGGGCTCACGCCACACCTGAACTTCAGGCTGGTGAGCGAGCTATGGCCACTACAGGAAGCGCCACAAACCTGGTGGCTTAAAACACACAACTGTATCATCTCGAGGTTCCAGAGGCAGGAAGTCTGAAACGAGTCTTGCTGAACTAGTCAAGGTGCTGGCCTGGCTGCTGCCTTTGGGGGGCTCTGAGGAGAACGGTTTCCTGCCCTCCAACTTCTGACTGATGGCTCTTCCAGCACCTCCAAGGGAGGTGTGGGTGGTTTGGTCTCACATTACCCCTCTGGTCCTCACTTTCCTGCCCCCCACCCTGAAGAAGAACCAGTAATCGCCTTGTGCCCCCTGGAGAGCCAGGATCATCTCCCCAAGGCCAGCAGTCAGGGAAACTTAATCCCCCTGCAGGTAAGGTGATGGACTCCAGCTAGGGAACCGCCACGGGGCAGCCTTGTTTCACCTGCTGCCAAGGGAAAAGCATGGTGTGTGGGCCCAGGACGGCTTCTGACCCTGGTGTCCCTGGAGCACAGACTGGTGGGCTACCACTAAGCAGGAGGACCTGGGCCCATGAGAGGCCAGTGATGAGGGTCACCACCAACTCACATTGCCCAAGCCTCTGACTGTGCTCAACCTGAATCAGTCCACTGTCAAGGGCTCCCTGTTCACCTCTGGCCCGCCGACTTCTCCAAGGCCAGGCCTGGGTCCTGCTGGCCAGGGTTTGCTCCTTGAGAACATCTTCCTTCCTGGACAGACACTGGCTGAGTCCTGTCCATGCTACACATTGTCAAGCAAAGCGCCTGCTCTGTGGAGCAGATAGTCTAGTGGGTGAGACAAACAAGCAGGTGACATGCAGGGCTCAGCAGGCAGCAGGAGCAGGGTGGAGCCCTTGGGGCTCTTCCAACAGACATGCTTGCAGTCTTCCCACCCACCCTGGGTCTGGCCAGGCCCCTTGCCATGGACCTGGGTTCCTTCTAGAGATCACGGCCAAGATGCCAGCTACTTGGGGTGCTGAGTGTCCCCTGAGGCCCTTGTGTTAAAGCCTTGGTCTCCAGGGAGATGGTGGAACCTTGTGGGGTCTTTAGGTCACCGAAGGGGCCTGGGGAACCACGTTCCTTCCGCTTCCTCCTGCTTGCTGGGTCATAAGGCGAGTTGTACCACGCACCCACCAGGGGTGCTCCCCCTCCAGAGGCCTGAAGCTATGAGGCCACTCATCCTAGACGGGACCCTCCAGAACCATGAGCCAAATAAACCTTTCCAAGTCACTTGCCTTGCAATGTTGCTATAGTGACAGAAAGCCCCCGAACACAGCGTCACTTCAAAGCCACCGTGTAAGGCAGGCAGCAGGTGGACATTGCCAGTGGCTGTGAGCCCTAGCACTAGTGTGCCATGTCTGGAGGAAGAAAGAGCAGTAAAGGGAACTGAAAGCCATGTGCTGTCCATCTAGACAGCACAGGCCAGTCCCCGCCTCCACGGGGCAAGCTCTGCAACCCCCACACTCAGCACTGGAGGCACATCCTCCAGAGCGCTGTGAACGCTGACGCAGCAAACGCTGCGAAGACCAAACACCGTCGCAGGGGAGAGCTGAGGCCAGGCTCCCGCCCAGGCCCTGACCCATCGAGACCTAGCCTGTTTCATGTGTCTCTAATGACACCTGATTTCTTACGTATTGCTGATTCATTAATATTGAATTTGCCCCCAACAGCCCTATGATGCAGCCCAACAAGACTTCTTGGATGCACTTCTTTCCTCTGTGAGAAACATCACGGCCTCCTCGTGTACAGGACACTGGACAGCACTTCAGCTCTGCTCTTGGGGCATTGAAACAGCAAAATCATCAACAGCAGACAAGCAAACACAAAAACACAAACACACAGCACTAAAGACACCTCACAAGGGCGAGAGCTGACTTGTCAGCCTCAGCCGGAAGCCCCAGTCCTGGAGGACACTGCCACTCCACACACATCTGCACACGTCTGCGCACGTCTGCACACATCTACACACGTCTGCACACGTCTACGCACGTCTGCACACGTCTACGCACGTCTGCACACGTCTACGCACGTCTACGCACGTCTGCACACGTCTACGCACGTTTGCACACATCTGTGCACGTCTACACACGTCTGCACACGTCTGAGGAAGGCAACAGGCGCTCTGCGGGCGTCCATCTTGGCGTGGCAGTGTCACTTGAGCAAGCAGGCACCTCAGACTGAACTGAGTCCCCAAAATTCTCATGCTGATGTCCTCACTCCAGGACCTCAGAAGGTGACACAGGCTTTGAAGGGGCAACTGAGGTAAGATGATGTCGTGTGTTGGAGCCTAATCCAATCTGTGTCCTCACAGAGGACGTTTGGACACACCCAGAGACACTGGGAATGTGGGAACTCAGGTAAAGACCATGTTCTTCAGCAAGCCACGCAGAGGGGCCTCAGGAGGATCCCGCCCTGTTGACATCTTCACCTTGGAATTTTAGCCTCCGGAACCATAAGAAATAAATTTCTGCATAAGCCGCGCAGTCTATGGTACACTGGGCGCCCCTCATCTAAGGTTTTCTTCCTGTCAGTTCAATTACTTGCAGTCAGCCATAGTCCAAAAATATTAAGTGAAAATTCCAGAAATAAAAAATTCATGAATTTTAAAATGCACTCTGTTCTGAATAGCACGAGGAAACCTCTCCTTGTCCTGCTTCATCCGCCTGGGACAGGAGTCATCTCTTTGTCCAGTGTATCCGTGTTTTATATGCTACCTGCCCGTTAGTCACTTAGCCATCCACTATTAGACTGACCGTCTGTACTGAGGGGCTGTGTTCAAGTGACTCTTATTCTACTGAATAATGGTCCTAAAGTGAGAGAGTGGTGATACTGGCAATTCAGATATTACCAAGAGAAGCCACGAGGTTCTTCCTTTTGGTGAAAAAGTGAAAGTTCTCAACTAATAAGGAAAGAAAAAACTAGAATGCAGTGAGAATGAATCTATGGGAAATTGTGATGAAGGAAAAGGAAATGGTGCTGTCACACCTCCAACTTGGAGACTCAGGGCGTGGTGCCCCTTAGGCAGTTAGGATGGAGAAGGCCTTGGTGGCAGGGCTGGGCTCCCCATGGCGCCAGTCCTCCGCTGGGTCTGGGAATCTCCTGTGGGTAAGGAGAGCCACAGCACCTTGCCCAGCAGCCCCGGAGACGGGCGGGATGCTAAACCCAGTAGCGGGATGAACCCGTGCACAGCGATGAGCGAGCATGTCCGTGGGGCCCTCATCAGCGCCTGGAGGTGGGCGTGGGAGGGGGGAGGTGGGAACTGGTCAGCCTGGGGGTGGCAGGGGTCCCGGCCACAGAGGAGGAGAGGGATTTCAGATAAGCAGTGGCGGCCCAGGGCGGGGAGCAGCTGGATGAGCCCTGGGCCCCAGGGACCCTGGTGTTTCCACTTTGGTGTGGGACTTGACGCCGAGTGGCAGGCACGGGGCTCCCGTGGTGTGAGCGACGTCCGAGGCACGCCGCTGGACACACACGCCTCCTTTAATGCACCATGGGCTGCCCGAGGAGCAGGTCGGGGCCGCCACGCCGGGGCAGGACTGGCACACGGCACCCCGCAGAGGGCGCCCCGCAGAGGGCCGAGTGTCCGGGACCTGGCCTCCCAGGGAGGGCGCCAGGACAGGGCCCACGCTCCTGGCCCAGGGTGGGAGGAGCCAGAGGCCTGGGAACCAGGCAGCAGGCGCGTGTCCGGGAAGCACCCCACTGAATGTGTGTGTGTGGTGTGTGTATCTGTGTGTGGCATATGTAGTGTGTGTGTAGTGTGTCATGTGGTATGTGTGTCTACGGTGTGTGTGGTAGTATGTGTTTGTCTGTGCTCGTGGCAGATGTGGTGTCTGTGTATGGAATCGTGTCTATGACGTGTGTGTGGTTGTGTGCATGCATATGCTGTGTGTGATGTGTGATGTGGTTGTGTGTGTTTGTGGTGTGTGCTGTGTGTGTGGCTGTGTGTGGTTGTGCTCTGTGTGTGGGTGTGTGTATGATGTGCTGTGTGTGTGGTTGTGTGTGTTTGTGGTGTGTGCTCTGTGTGTGTTTGTGGAATGTGCTGCATGCATGGTTGTGTGTGGTTATGTGTATGATGTGCTCTGTGTGTGGTTGTGTGTATGCTGTGCTGTGTGTGTGGTTGTGTGTGGTTGTGTGTATGCATGTGCTCTGTGTGGCTATGTGTGTTTGTGGTGTGTGCTGTGTGTTTGTGTGGTTGTGTGTAACTGTGCTGTGTGTGTGGCTGTGTGTGACTGTCTGGTGGACAGCAGCCACGACCTGAGGCCCCTTCTCAGCCGCCTGGGGACCCGTGGCCCTGCACAGGCGGGAGGGCGCTGAGTGGCCGCTGTCTCCGCATTGTTCCTGAGGCTTTCTCCTGGCCTCAGCATTTGGGATCCCCGCGCCAGCGCGGCGCCAGCCCCCCCAGACAAAGGCCACACTAACTTTAGGCAGAGGATTCCCAGAGCCAGCAGTCTGCTGTGCGGCCACAAAGCCCGGCACTCCGATTTTCCACTCCAGGGCCCCGGCTCACGCACAAATCCCACCACGCAGGGCGAGGGGCATTGTTGTGTCCAGCAGGAATGCGGCCGGCTAAGCCCTGGCTCCAGCGCCTCACGGTCAGCGGGTCAGATAGGACCTGGGATGTCGGTCGCAGACCCACCACACCCTGCAAAGGAGTGAGGGGCCGGTGCAGCTCGCCAGCCCCTCAGGAATGCCACCACTGGGCTGGGCACCAGGGGAGACCCCACAGAGCGTTGGAAGGTGGCACCAGGGGATGTGGCCCTTGTTTGGGGATTCAGAGAGAAACGTCCCCACCCTCTCCCCCTGCCAGCAAGCATGAGGTCACAGGTGGGCCACAGACACACTGGCTTCCACCGTCCCACCCACTAGCCCACACTCAGTGTCGGGAACAGTTTTGCCGTGGAAGTAAAGTGCCGTCTTGTTGGGCTTATTTTTATTACCAAATGTTCCCACATTCTCAAAAGAAAGAGAAAACCAGAGCTCAAGGACGCGTCCCAGAAGCCTCCAGAAGTGGATTCGACAGTCCCGAGGCTTCCTGCCCAGTGCAGCCGGTCTCCCCCACATGCTGACGGACGTTGAAGCAAAGCCCAGGCCGGCCGCTGTCCCCACAGGCTTGAAGTCTTCTCTGGACGGGATGCACACGACTGCATACCAACACAATTCCACGTCACAGTTGCCAAGATCAGTAAGAGCTTGGTGTCGCCTAACCCTGTCGCCAGCTCAACCCTCTCCGCCATTTCAAATGCCTGCCTTTCCAGCCAGACGCCCCTGTGCCGTGGTCTGCAAGCCCTGTTCTCGTGCTTTTCTGCATGGCCGAGAGGTGGCCGTGCTGCTTCTCCGGTCGGCTTAGCACAGGGTGTGAGTTGATTTTCTCATGTGCGACTGATCTTGCATTCAAGTGACCAGCCCAGCTTAATTGTCGTCAGTCCAGGCGGTCCCAGAGCGGAGCCTGGGACAAGGTTTGGGTGTTGACCCTTCTCTGGGAGGTCGGAAGCCGACGGGAGGGCGAGGCGAGGCGAGGAAGCTGGGTGTGCACAGAGCTGCCCGGCCACTCCACGGGGTGCTGCCGGCTACAACCGGGCCGCTTCCTCACAGCAGATCTGGGTGACAGCCACAGGGCATAACCTCTGCCCTTCTGCTTCTCCCCTGGGCCTCAGACCCTGGGACCCAGGCAGGTCAGCTGTGGCTGTGCTGGGCCAGCAGGTGTTCGGTGGACTGCGGGTGCAGCCGGTTCCGGGGTGCTCCGGAGTTGCACCGGGCTCGGGTGGAATTGGCCTGTGACTTTTCTTTCCGACTGGCCTCCCTGGCCTTGGTGCAATGTGTGACAGCTTCCTCAAGTGGGAACAGGGAGGGGGAGCGTTTTCTGTTTTCCTTTTCTTCCGAAGAGTTTCTGTGTAACTACTCTCACCTGTTAGTAAAACTCACCTGTCAACTGCTGGGCCTGTGGCTCTGTACTTGGAAACATTTTATCTACTGGTTTCTTCTTTTCTTTTGATGGTTAGAGGACTCCTACCTCTCTTTCTACTGAGTCCATGTTGGCAGTTTTCCTCATTTTCCTTCAATCCTGCCTTGTGTGAGTTTGCAGGTGCAGTGGCCCGGGCGGGGCTGCTGACCCTGGCTCACTGAGTGCCCGTGGGCACCGGTGAGTGTGCTCCTGCCGCGCTGTCTCCACCTTTTTCTGTGACTAATCTGGGGAGGGCTATTAATTTTACTAGATTTTCCAAGAATTTCTATTTCATTCATTTCTGCCCGCGTGTTGATGCTTCCTTTCTTCTGTTTCCCAGATTCACTGCTAACTTTCTTAGCTTTTATGTGGTGACTTTGCCTTTCGATTTCGCCTTTTCTCCATCTCTCATGTTGGCATGGAAGACGCGAGCTTTCCTTTCTCACGGAAGCTGACCCACAGGGCCTGGGGGTTGAGCTCAGGCATGTCGTGCTCGCTGTGAGTGCTGCTGGTCCACACAGAAGCCGCGTCACCACCTGGTCAACGCTTCAGCACAGCGTGAGACCGAATGGATACGCGCCACGTCTGTCCCCACCCAAGTGGCAACAGGGCTCATGTCCTGGGCTTCTACTTCAGAGGTGCCCAAAATTCCTGGGGGAAATGATCTGAAGGAGTTTAGAACCTTTAAAACTGAACACCAAGGAAACCAGGCCCCTGGAGCTCAAGCAGTCTCATGGACACGCGACACGCCTAACAACACATGTCCACAAGGCTGAGCCCACTTCTCCCCACAAAGCTGCCCAGTCAGGTTGGTCACGGTCCCCGTGTGCAGAGGCAGCAGCTGAGGCTCTGACGGAGCAACGGTAGGACATTCCTGGGAACTGGGGCCCACCTAGCACCTGGATGTCCTGCCTATGGGCTCTGCATAAATATCTTCCTTTGCCTTCCTGCAAAAACCGCACCCTGCTGCCAGTCCCGCAAGCGAGATCACAGACCCCTGGCCCTCCCCACCTCTTCCTTCTCCTCAGTCGCCTCAGCAAGTGACCTTAGTTACTGCAGCCTGGAAGTGCGTGAGCCATGATTCCCAGGCCAAGGGCCGAGCCTGGTAGTGGAATGCGTGTGCACACAGGTGTTGGTGACAAGGAAACACACCCAGGGACCAGTGTGCTCCGTTCCCAGGACTCAACAGCTGACTTGCTGACAAGGCTGCACTCAGCTCCAGGGGGTGAGGGCAGGGGCTGGTTTGCCTTTGCTTTCTGAGCAGCGTGGGCCAGCTTTTCCCACCAGAGCCTGCCGGAAGCCTGCTGGGAGGAGCCGGGTTGAAGCCTGGCCCTCGAGGAGCTGTCAGAGGGGGAGTACAGGAGCCACAGCCCTGTGGTCACACACCTTCCTGCCGTGCTCACACGGCGTTTGGGCTCCGGCTCTGGCCAGCCAAGTCCTAGCCCCAAGGGCTCCTGATAGGCTGCAACAGGAGGACCACAAGCATCCATGGTGGATTCTCAACAAAAGGTTGAATCCAAAGGTATAGAAAGCTAGCTAAACTTTACAAGAAATGCTGCAGGCAAAGGAACAGACTGAAGGACCCCAGGCAGCCAGCAGACACAGCCAGAACAGCAGTGGCCGCTGTCAGTGCCACAGACCTCCCTGTGCACAAGAATTTCAGGGGATCTCCTTAAAATGCAGCTCTTGAGTCAAGGGGTCTGGGTCAGGCCAAGATTCTGTGTCTTAAAAGCCCTTGGGTGATCCCAATGCTGGGGTCAGTTGATCACCATACTCAGGGAGGGCCAGTGGGACCACTGACCCAAACCCTCCAACGAGTTCCAAGTATGGGGAGAGAAGGGGCGAGCCACCTGCCAAGCCTAATTACCAAATGCCTGCCGTGGTCCTGCTTTAAGCTAACTCACCGGGCAAAGGCATTTCGGAAAGAACTGGGAGAATTTGGCCACAGACTATAAGTTCTTTGTAAGTTACTGCTAGTTCTGTCAGCTGTGGTGATGGCATGGTTGTTTAGATGATTCTGTAAGAAACCTTACTCTCTAGAGGAATCTCTGAAGCAGGTGGGGTGGAATGGCATAAAGTCCAGAGTGCAGTTTAAAGTGCTTCGAGGTGGGCATGAGATAACAGGACAAGGACCACTGAGTGTGCATGGTGGCTGGACAGGGCATCACTGTGTTATCTGCTCCTCATGGAATTGAGTTTTGGTCTCAAAAAGGTGAGACTGCACCATACAAGACACTTACAACCAGTCTCTTTTCTATCCCCCCATTTCCTGAATGTCAGTGCATCAGCCTCTGTATTGGGGTTCCTCCAGGCCCACTAGATTAGACAACCAAATACATATGCCGCTGTTTCATGTATGTTTTAAAGAAATTGCAAGTAGCAGCCCCTGGTCCTGTTTCTGTGGCACCTACAATGTCATGCTTAAAGTGAGAGGTGTCACATTAGGGCTTGGAATCTGCAAGTCCGCTAAGTCTGTCTTCCAGACTTACTTGTTCTCCTCTTGTAGGACCTAGGAAGCCAGGCTCACCCCTAGAGTAGCCCTGGATAATTACCTCAGCTGCAGGAGGGAGAAACTGGCCCCAGTCTTCCTGCCACCTCAAAACAGGAGCTTAGCGCCCTCTAGTGGCCACTGCCAAGCAAGCGGGGGCTTCTGGTTCCAGGATGAGAGACAGTTCTTTCAAAGATGTAACCCCAAGGACAGTAAGCCTTAAATTGGCAAATTCTACCCACAACTATTGCCTCATAAATACACCCACAACCCTCCCACCGCTCATAAGACTTGGAGTATCTGAAATCAGCTTTCAACAGCCACTGAACTAAAATGATGTCAAGACATAGGGTTACCCAACTACAAAAGCATGTTCCAGCTGAGGCAGCAACTCCCCTTCTGGAAATGTATCCTACAAGGACATGGTGCAGGTAATGGGCATAAGGCTGCTTACTGCAGCTGTGTTTGTGTTTGCAGAAAGCAGACACTATTTGGATATGTGCTTGGTTTGGATATGAGGCGTCCCCAAAGTTCCCATGTTAATGCCAGAATGGTCAGAGGTGAAGAGATTAGAACATGAGAGCTGCCAACTGGTAAGTCCATCCTAATTTGAACAGACTGGGTGGTAATTGTAGGGGCGTAGCTAGAGGGGGTGGGGGTCAGCAGGGTCATGCCCAGAAGGGTGCATCTTCCCTACAACCCCTTCCCCTTCTCTGTTTCCCAACTCTCTTATCCTGAGCAGCACTCTTCTGCCATGTCTTTATACTGTGGTGTTTGGCCTTATCTTGGGCCCAGAACAAGGGGGTCACCAACCCTGAACTGAACCTCTCCGCCAGCCCCAAGTAAACTTCCTCCTCTAAGTTGTTCTGGTCAGGTATTTTGGTTACGGCAACAAAAAGCTGACTATAACATAATGTTTTGGGGGCTCTGGGGGACAACTCACATCCAAAGCATAACATTCCACCTGTTGCCACAGAGCTCATGTCCATCTCACAATACCAGATGCATTTAGTCCATCTGCAAGAGTACCCATAGTCTTAATAGTTCCAGCATTGCCCCAAAGTCCAAGTTCAAAGGCAACGACTCAAGGCAAACTTTTACTTGTGAGATCCTGTAAAATTTTTTTAATACCATATATCCAAAATGCAGTGACAGAAAGTACACATTCCCCATTCCAAAGAGGAGGAATAGGGGCATAGACAGAAGGGGTGGGGCCACACAAGACCAAAACCAGCCAGGCAAACAAGTCCCGTCGCTCCACATTTGGCATCTGGGGCACATGGCACCAAGGTGTGCTCTCCAAGGGACCTGGGCAGTCCTGACCCTTTGTCCTTGCTAGTTGCAGCCCATATGGCCTGTCTCCTAGCCTGGCAGCTTTCCTTGGTAGACAGTCCATGACACCGACATCTCTTAATCTGGGGAGCCCCCCCTACAGCTTTGGTTTCCTTCTCACAGTTTCCTACCTCACCCTCTCCGGGGCGGCCCACAGGGACTCCAATCCCACTCTCCTGCGTCTGGACTCCCAGGCCTTCCTCTGAAACAGTGGCGACAGACTCCATGACCCCTGACTCCAGCATCCTGCATTTCTGCAGAACTAGCATTACATGGATGATTCTGAGGTCTGCCACCATGGGACAGAAGCCAGACCCCCTGGGACCATGGCTGCAGCAGGCTCCGAATGCCTGAGCAGTGGAGCATGGCGAAACACTTCCCAGAGAAGCAGCTTCCTGCCCCCTGGGCGAGCAGGGTGCCACGGGGTCTGCTAGAGGACTTTCACTTTGACACCATAGAGCCTACAGTGGGGGTCACCTTGCAAATTCCTGAGATGCCCTCAAGGCATTTTCCCTATCATCCCAGTGAAAACGACTTAGCTTCTCTTTAGAGAACAACAACCATAACTTCCTTGGCCCAATTTTACATAAGCTTCTCTGATCAAACTGCAAAATTTAAAATCTTTCCTCTGCTTTCAGCTCCTGATTCTCACAGTAAACCTGGCTAAAAGCTGCCAGTAATACTCATGCCACCACCTGAATGCTGTGCAGCCTTGGAATTTCCTCTATCAGATTAATAAGTCTATCGCTTTTAAATTTGGCCTCACACCACGTCTCAGGACATGGGGAGAATGTAGACAAGTTCTTTGCCACAATGTGATGCTTATGGTCTCTAGTCCCCTTCCCAAGGGTTCCCCTCTGAGCACGGTCTTTACTGTCCACGTTTCCATCAGCATCTGGTCTTCTAAGCTTCTGCCAGAATTGTCCATTAAGCTCCGCTTACAACATTCTAAGACCTCTCTAGCCTGTACCTCCAAACTTTCCAATTTGCTCCCACAAACCAGTTCCGAAGACTCCTGAATCGCATGGTCGGGTTTGCCACAGTAATGGTCCCACTCCTGGTACCAATTTCTGTTACTCAGGTTTTCATTGCTATGACTAAAATACCCAACAAGAACAACTTTGAGGAGAAAAGTTTATTTTGAGTCATGGTGTCAGAGGTTTCAGTTTTTGGTGGGTCAACTCCATTGCTCTGGGCTGGAGGTGAGGCAGACCATCGTGGTGGAAGGATATGGCAAAGGGGAGCTGCTCAGTTCACGGTGGCCACAGGAGGCAGACGGAGAGAGGGGAGGAGCCAGGCAGAAAGCAATCCCCAAGGCATGCACCAGTGACCCGCTTCCTCTGACCACACCCCACCTGCCTACACAGATCCCCCAGGAATCAATTCAGTGGATTAATCCATCAAGTGAATCAACCCACCGATCAGGTTACAGCTCTCATAATCTAATCATTTCACCTCCTGTGTTAACTCAGAAGTTTGGAGAGGACACCTCATTTCCCAACCATAACACTAGATGTGCACTATCAGCAGAGATAAGGCCACTAGATTCTGCTGCATGGAATATTCTACAACAGTTTAAAGACAAAGTCCACAAATTCATGTTCACAACAGTATTATCTGCAAGAACCAAAAGACTGAAATTACCTAAATGTCCATCAGTGGATGACTGTATAAACCAAGTGTGGTCTATACAAACAGTGGAATATTATTCAACCTTAAAAACAAGGAAATCATGACACAGGTTACACATGGATGAAGCTTAAGGACCTTTTCCTCAGTGAAATAAGCCAGACACACCAGACAAACACTGCAAAATCCCTCTTATGTGAAGAACTTAAAAGAATTCAAATCCATAGGCAAAGATTCAAAACGTAGCTGCAGGGGCTAGGGGAACTGTGAGTTGGTGTTTACTGGGGACGGAGTTCCAGGGTCACGAAATGAATTGCTCGGGAGGTGGGCGGTGGCGATGGCTGCACAGCAGTGTGAATGTGCTCATTGCTTCTGAAGGATATGTTCCAAGTTGACAGTACTGTGCAGGCATGGTGGCACGGGTACAAACACAGCCACTCGGAAGTTAGGGCAGAGGGTCACGGGTTGAGGCCAGCCCCAGCAACTTAGTGAGACCCTGTCTCAAACCATGGATGTAGCTCAGTGACTATACACCCCTGGATTCAATCCCCAGTATCCCCTACCAAAAATTGTGAGTTTTGCAAATTTTATGTTATATATATTTTTCCACAATAAAAAAGTGAGGACATTCTTTACCTTATGATGTATATACATAAAACTAAGGTAGAGAACAATGTGCATGATATGCTAACATCTGTGCCCAAATAGGAAACACACAAATAGTGCTGATAACTACACAAACTCTGGGTCCTGCATGAAACTGGTAGCACTGGCCACTCTTGCTGCATGGGGGACTGTGGGAGGCTGGACACAGGGCTGGCAGGGACCTCCTCTGTTTTGGATTTCAACCCATGAGAATGTACTAATCACATGTAAAGTAAGACACCAAAATAAAAATACAAAGAAGACATTTATGGAATGCTATAATGTGGGTCACCTGTGTGTGCTGATCACCATTGCCCTGCTGGAATAAAGTCACTAATCATTCCAACCCCATCGGTGCCTTAGCCCATTTTCTGCAGCTATAACAGAATTCCAGAGATTGGGGGATTTTAAAGAACAGGGATTTGTTTGGTCCACGGTTCTGAAGGCTGGAAGTACAAGAGCACAGTGGTAGCATCTGGTAAGGGCCTTGGAGCTGCCTCATCCCATGGTGGAATGCAGAAGGGAAAGAGAGGGTGAGAGTGAGACAGAGGCCAAACTTCCTTCCTTCAGGAAATTCCTCCCACAATAACTAGCCCACTCCCAGGATAACAGCATCCTCCACTTACAAAGGCAGAACGCTAGTGACCTACTCAACGCACTCAACTCTGAAGGGCCTCTCCTCTCAACACACTGCACTGGGGGCTGCGCTTCTAACGCATGAGCTTTGCACATTAAGACCACAGCGACTCGCCGGGCAGGAGGCAAGTTCAAAGCCAGTCTCAGCAACTTAGAAAAGCCCTAAGAAACTTAGTGAGACCCTGATCAAAACAAAAACATTTTTTAAAAAGGACTGAGGATGTGGCTCAGTAGTTAAGTCCCTCTGGTTCAATCCCTGGTACCAAAGAAGAAAAAATAAATCCCAGCAACTAGCTTACACTGACCCCAAGACCAAGAAGGAACCACTGCCAGACCATCTTGGTTGCTGAGGTCCTCTGAGCACCCAGGCTCCTGTCCACAGCCTGAGCACAACCTGAGCTCAGCTCATTCCAATTCCTATTTGTCTTCCCTCTTCTCCTGGACAGGGACTGGCCTTACCCCCTGGAACCCCCAGCCCCTGAGAGGCACGTGCTCCAAGAGGTGCTCCTGAGCACACGATGAAGAGGAAAACCAACCAAGAGGTGCTCCTGAGCACATGATGAAGAGGAAAACCAAAAGCCGAGCGACTGGAGCTCCCGGGACCCACGCCCGCAGTTTCATCCCGCAGTGCACTGACTCATGAAACCCAAGTCACTCGCTCGCCTGCCCAGGATGCGCGTGCTTGGTTCATTAGTGGGTGCGTAGCGATCTCTGCCCTTTCTCCCACATCATCAGAGTACATCTTCTTCCACAGAGGAAGACAAGCCCCCCCTCTTTAGCCTGCAAGACTCTCCTTGTAGGATGTGTGTCCACCAGCATGTGCGCACACCCTTTTTTCCCTTCTCCTTTGCACATAAAATGAGAAAGAGCTGACACAGTGAGACAGCTGTGCAGCAGAAAACAACTCTGGCCAGCAGAAGCATGCGGGGACCAAGCAGCCTCTCTGCCACCAAGAGGTCATCCTTACCCCGGTGGGAGAACCCTTGACTGACAGCAGAATCCAGCTGGCTTTGGATGCCAGCTCTGCCAGCTCTGGGGAACTTTAGCACCTGAGCCACTTCCCTCTATGCCCTTAGCTCTGGCCTAGCTGACATACACAGCAGTTACAGGTGGCAGGGATGGAGCCCTGCCACCATTACAGTGATGGAGCTAGTCTTCAGTCCAGTTTGAAAAGCCTCCTCGCCAGGTGGTTGGTGCACTGACAGCTGGGCACCCTCATGCATCTGCAGTCAGTGGCAGGTGGGCCTGTGGCCATGGGCAGCCTCGGTGCAGGAGGCCCTCATGGGCAAACGAACGCCTGGTCCCAGCCCCTTGGACAGCAGCTGGCAGTTCTGAGAGAAGAAGAGCACAGTACTTCGGCAGCCCAGGGTCAGAATCGCCACCAGTCACGTTTACTGCACTCCACCATAAAGCAATTCTCCTGGACATTGCCCAGCCCAAAGAGGGGGAAAAGACCCCCCACACACCAGGAAAGTGCAAAGTCATATTTCCAAGGAGCAAGGACATGGCAAGAGGGCAATTAGAGCCACAAAGAAAATATTCAAATACCCTGTCCAGAGCTAAATGAACAAATAGGAGCAGACACTACTACCGTTGTAGCTCAACGGTAGGCATTGGCCTGTCGGGTACAAGGCCGGGGTTCAATCCTCAGTACTCGGGGGGATAAAAAGGAGAAAATACATATTGCATGACCCTCTTCTGGGGCCTAGGTCAGAACCCCCAAATTAAATACATTAACATTTCTGCAACCAAATTCATCACTGCTCGGTGGGATAAACAGTACTACAACTTATTTCTAACTGATTTATATAGGTTAAAAAGTAATTCATAAATACCAGATAACTACATACTATAAATATTCTAGTACTTCTTATTCCAGAGGAAAAGGCTCAGGAAAGCTTCAAATATACACAGGTTCGAGTGAAGCTAAATTCCTGTGTGTATCCTTGCAGTGAGCCACGTCTGGTCTGGCTGCTCGGGGGTCTTGGGAAGGGCTGGCAGTGTCAAATGCTGCGGTTGGGTTTGGAGGTGGCACTGAACGAGCCGAGGTGGAGCCACAAGTCCTGACACAGTACTGTGTAGATGGTACTTCTCAGCACAAAGACCCAGTCACCAGGACCACCACGGAGCCATATCCTTTACCCAGCAATCTCCAGATCACCAAGAAGTGTCCTTGAAACTAGTAATGAGCAGGTGTGTATAACGACCATATGGTTCGCGGGGATCCCAGTCATCCACAATGTCTCTACCACCTCCACCCCCATTCTAGAAACTTCTCCATCAAGGGAAGAAGGTTCAAGAGAGTTTCGTGTCTGTTTTTGGTGTTTCCTCCTGATTTACATCTGTGGTTGATAAACTTCAGGGGGTCAACAAAGAGGTCTGCTGTTGCCGCCTTCTGCCACTGGATGGTTCAGTTTTAAGAGTTGTTTGAGGTCAAAGGCCAAGCACTCTGGCAGGGTTCCGCACACTGCCCAGGCACCTGTGAACGGGGAGTCTTGGAGCATCCTTATCCCTACCCCTCCTCCCCCGGGCTGGGGGTGCCAAGCAGGTTCTCTTCCCCTGAGCTACACCCGGTCCCAAAGTGACAGCCTAGTCACGGAAGCCTGTGGGAAGCCCAGGTCTCCGTTAGTGGCAGGAACCCCACCCCCAAAAAAGCATCCACGGAGTATAAAACTCCTTCACAAATGAGAAGTACGTGCCAGAAACACGACCATTTGAAAGCCGTTCAGGAGGGCCGCAGAACGGCGGTGCAGGAGTCAGGCGGCTGCTCTGCTCCCAGGCCAGCTTATCTGCACTGACCGGGACATGGTGGGACCAGGCAGGCAGTTCTCAGGTTCCCCGCAGGTGTCCATCTGCATCACAGGGAAAGGGCGCCCACCCACAGCTCCCTCACCAGCAGGTCTGCCTTCCTGGAAACGCATCCAAACTGCCTCCTCAGCTCCGGGCACTCGTTCAACTATAGTTTTCCTGGGACAGGATTTCAGGAAATCCATCTGTGGACTTTTCAGCTGCTCCCTGATGAGAAGCTTTGGGCGACCTGGCTATGCAGACTGTTTCACACCTGGGCGCTTCTTGAATATTCATGCCCACCTTTAGAGCCTGCTCCTCCTGCCAGTCCAGCTTGTCTCAGGACCAACCCCTCCTTAGTGTATGTGGCCTCTCCATCGCTAGCTCCGCCCAGTCCACACCTGGCAAAGCCCCTCACACATAGGGTTCTGTTTCTGTGGTTCTCGGTCATCAGCGTTGTGGTGACCCTCAACTGCTTGTCCTCTCGTTTCCTAAGTCAGAGGGGCTTCCCAACGGCACTGCCACTTTCTGCCCCACTGGAAGGACAGTGCTTCTACGTGTCCTGCTCACAGTGTGCAACGGGGTGCACTGAACTCTTCTAAGTATTCAAAGTGGAATTAAAATCACAAAAGCATGAGTAAGGGTTTTTTTTCTCATTAAAACATGCATATTTAAAATACACTGTCATACTAAAACACAGCAGAGGCACTGGGATGCTACCAACACCTTACGGTAGGTCAGATTTGCAGCAAACTGAATTTTGGAATAAAATTTACGGCAGGGGGCAACTTTCTGCTTCCAGAGCTTTCTTTATTTTGGAATTGCAGAGAAGGGTCCATACACCTCTTCTACCAGGAATCAGAATAAAAAGAACCAGGGTCCTCAAGCACCCACAGTCCACAGTCCAGGAGGAGAGAGGTGTCAATGTGCAGCAGAGCTCTGTTCACCCATGACAGAGGGCTGTAGTTTAGAAACACCTGTTGCGTGCCCAGCTAGAAACACCCATGGCAGGTGCAGCTGACCCCCAGCCCCACCCCAACAGGGAAGATCACAGCCAAGGACACAAGAGCTGGATGGGGCAAAGCAAGCTTAACCCCTGCAAGTAAGCACGGAAGGTTGTGAGAACCCAAATGAGTCACTGGCCTGAGAGGTTCCCAGGGAGACCTCAGGCCAAAGTGACTTGTTGAAAAGAGGCAGGCAGTATAAAGATGTGCAGGTGAGCAGCACAGAAAAACGGGCAACAGGGCCTGCGTGCTCAGGGATGGGAGCCATTAGGGCCCCCAGCAGGAAGTATGGCATCAGATCTGTATTCTCCCCAATCTTCCATTAGCTAGACAGACTGTCACCTGGAAAGGGGCGAAACAGTGCAGCCACTGCTGTTGTGTCCCAGGTGTATGGAGGAACACCCCAGAGGACAGCAGGGGCAGAGGTGGCTGTGAGAGCCAGATAGCCAGGCCAGCTGAAGGGTTAGACGCTGGAGGAGAAGGTCTGGCAGTGGGAGGAGAAGAAAATGAAATCAGGGAGAGCCAAGTTGAGTTCGAGGTGTCCAGCAGATCTGTCTAGATCTGTCTTCTCAGGGTGTCTGTGCACCTGCCATAAACAGACCCCAAATGTCATATGGACAGATTCAAGGCCAGATGGGTGGCAGGAAAGACAGACAAATGAATGGGTGGACAGACAGGTGGGTGGGAGGGACAATTTGATGGATGGACAGATGAAGGGAGGGAAGGACAGACGCATGGGTAGATGGTGCTGGTGGCCCTGGTCTAGTCATCTTACCTGGTTCTAGTAACCAGATTACCTCCTGTGGGAAACTTCTATTTCAGTTCAGTTCCCGTGCACAGACCTGACCCTGCCTTCTTCCAGGGACTCCACCAGAGACCCCCACACCAGCTTCCAGCTCCCCAGGAGTCCTCCTTCCTACACGGTGTCCTGCTGCTACCCCCACTGGATACGCACCACCTGTTGGACTGGCATCTGCCTTTCACTTCTCTGTCCTCACACTGGGCCACTGCTCTTCTGAGAGGTGTGCACTTTGCTGGAGTAGCCCTTCCCTGGGTTGGGGGCAGCTGTGTTATACTTTGCCCTCACAGGTAAGATCAATAACCCAGTTGACCCATGTCCGGCCCCGCAGCCAGACTCTCTTACTCCTCAGTGACAGAAGGAAGAAGGCCTGGAAATTAGGTGACTTGTAGGTGAGACGGTGACTGGAAATCAGGCGTTAAAGTACAGAAAGGAGGAACAGAATCCCTCCGACTGAAGGGTTCCAACCTCTGCCCTGGCGGTCTGAAAAGGTGTCCCAGAGGCAGGTCACTGGTCTTCCAGCCACACCCAGCAAGACTGGGGTCTGGGTGCCCACCTGGCTAGAGTGAAGGGCAGGGCAGAGGGCTGGGGGTCCTGCCACGGGAGTGAGGAGAGTGGGGAAGGGCCGGGGTTCCAGCCCACAGGAGTGCAGGGTGTGGGGCGAGGGCGGACGGTGGGCCCGGTCCGGGAAGCGGAAGGCGAGCTGAGCACGGTGCTCCAAGACGGAAGCGACTTTTGCAGAAGCCGCTCAGCGCGGGTAACGCGGCGCGGCGCGCAGGCCCGGCCCAGACAGAGCGCGGGCGTGAGGGGCGCAGGGCGCCGGCAGGGGGCGCGCGAGCGCCCGGGGCGAGAGTCAAAGTCTGCGCCTGCGCCGGGTCCCGCCCACGTACGGGCAGCGCCTTCTCCGATTGGGCAGCGCCGCCACGTCGGGCGGGAGCGTCGTCGCGTCCGGTGACGTCTCCCGCGGGCGTCGGCAGGGTCGACGGCGTCGGCAGCCGTGTCGGCGGCGGCGGGTGGGAAATGGCGGAGTACCTGGCCTCCATTTTCGGCACCGAGAAAGACAAGTGAGTGAGGGCCGCCCTCCGCGCTCGGGCTGGGCGCGGGCAGGGCGCGGGTAGGGCGCGGGGCCGGGCGGCGGGCAGGGCGCGGCGGGCGGGAGCGCGGCCTTCCGGCCTCGCGCGCCTGGGCCGCCGCCTCGTGGACCGCGCAGCGGGCGGGTGGGGCGCGCCGCGGCCTGGACGCCCGGCTCCCGCCTGCCCTGGCCGCCGACGGGGCCGGACCCGGCCGGCGCCGACTGGCTTCCTCCAACTTCTAGCCTGCGGCGCGCCGGCGCCGGCCCCAGCCTCGCCAGCGTCCGGTCGCCGGGTCGCCCGGGGCCGCGGTGGTCGGGGCAGGTCCGCGGAGCCCTCCTCCTGCCCGCCCCACCATGGCGGGCGGGCGGCGCGGACCCTCAAGTGGGAAAGCGTCGCCAGACTGCGGATTAGCTGCGCCGCGGCGACGGACGGACCCCGCTGTAGGAGCACTCGGAGTTGGCCTGGACTCGGGCAGAGGGTGTTGGGGGCTGCGGGGTTCTTTTGGTTTTTTTTTTTTTTTTTTTTCCCTTTCTGTAAAGGTTGCATGCCTTCCCTCATCAGTTACTAGGTAAAAAGTGAGAAGTTTAATTTCGATTGTGTTTAATTGCCGCGTTGGCACGTATTCATTTCCAGTGTGTTGGCTGAAGTTTAGGGTAAAGAGAATGACTTCAGACGCTTTGAAGGATAATTCCTACTTTGAAAACCTAAAGCCTAAGCGTCTGGCGTAACCTACTCCCAGTAAGTGGTAACCGTCTTGGCATTCTTGAGCGCCATTCAAAGCTTATGCAAACATCTGTTTTTAATGGTAAGCCCCTAAATTTGTCATAGATAATATTTTTGATGCCACTTTTTCAAACACTGTTGAAATGTTTCTGTTTTCCAGGCTGGAGGCTGCCCTGTCAAATGTCTTCTTTACACAGGATAGAATCTCCTGTGTTGTCTGGGAGAGGGGATGTATTTCTTTCTAGAAATCTCATGCCAAAATCAGCAGTCATAGTCACTGGAGAAGCATACATTGGGTATCAGCTATGAGACATAGCTGGGAACTCCAAGATACCTAAAATTTGGGTCTTGTCCTTAGGGTGGGAGGAAGTGTGTGTCTGTCAAGATTAAGTAAAGTAAAATACATTAAGATATTTGAAACCCTGAGAAAGAGTCTGTACCCTAAATGCTGTGAGGTCACAGAGTAGGTGGTTTGGGAAGCAGGCCTAATATGTCCGTGGTGGTGGGTAGGTGTCTCTGTAGGCTGCAGGATCAGGGACGTCGGTTCACCCTTTCATGTGTATTTTTCTGTGTGCTGTCACTGTCTTGTAAAAGGCTGTCTTGGGTAGTTTCTTCACTATTTGACCACACCACTCACTCTAAAGGCTTGTTACTCCAGTAACAATTTTACATTCCTGCTTTAGGCATATTTTGGCCTGTTAAGGCAGAGCCACACGTGTCGTGATTCTAATTAAGAAAGTTGATTATCTAGGTCACTTGTGTTCTCATTTCAGGAGTTGTGTGGGGCTTAGCTTCCAGGAAACAAGATCAACTCCTAAAAAATGAAGACCTTGGTTACTATTAACTTTTTTTTTTTTTCTTTTTTAGTGTAAGCTAGAAGTAAGATGTGAGATTCTACCAATTTACAAAATATATATGTAACTGTGCATGTTAAATTATAGCCATTTTCTAGCTCCAGGCATAAATTAGCCTTTCTAGTGGTTTGTTTGTGGTAATAAATCATCTTCATTTCGGTGTTTTAATAAGCAAATCACTAAAGTTATCCCCAAAAAAAAAAAAAAAAAAGTTCTGATTGATTTACTAAGCTCTAAGTAAGTGGCTGAAATGAAGACCCATCACTGGAAGTACAGGAACAAGGGTTGTTTTGCCTATATTGGATTATTGAATATTGATTGTTCGAGCAGTGATTTTGCCCATTCTGAGATATTTATTATAAGTAAGCTCTTCATTTTCATTAGACTCTCTTAATATGTTATTGTGTAATCAAGTTAGGTTATCTAAAGCAAGACTTGCTTACAAGTTTGAGAACTATATGTAATAATTATTATCCTTTCCTGATAAATTTACGAACTTTCCCATCTTTATTGCTGTCTGATAATGGCTAATCAGTCTTCATGGCCCATGTTTCATTGAAGTTAAGGCCATTAGTCATGATTCTGGATTGACTTCCTAAACACGTGTCCCTTGCTAAAAAGTTGAATCTACAGGGTAGCACTTTCACTCTTTCATATGGATCCACCACACCACCTAGCATTGCTGGTGCGCAAGTGCTGGTTTTGATTTGATCTGGATAATCAACATATTTGCAGCAGAGACGGAGGTGATCTTAGGTAGTTTCTAAGACATGCTGGATCCCTCCAGTACCCTGTTTATTTCAGACTTCTTTGAAAATTTCCTCTTTGTCTGATATTATGAGTTTTAAGAGAAGCTGAAATTTGTTTTGTTTTCCTTAATGATAGCACTAGTGAACTCTGTGTATGAAGCACATATATGTTGCATCTGATTCTCAGAACAGTGTCAGGTTGGCTCTCAGATGGCCTCTGAGTCCTGCAGACATGGGGAACTTCTTCAAGCTAGGCAGCTGATAAGAGTCTCTCTCCTCCCTACGCTCTGCTAGTGTCCTCCAGAGAGAATTTCATCTTGGAAAAATAGAACAGATAGGGTTTAATTCAGTTTAGACTAAATACTTGGTTTAAATAAGAAAACCAGAAGAGCAAAAGTGTACACTAAAAGTGGAAGGAAGGGATCCTAAAACATTGCAAGGAAGAGGAAGGTGCTACCCAGAAATCTGCCTGTGCTTTTGTGAAGTGAAAGGAAAGTAGTTGGATGGTGTATGTCATGTTAATGACATTTCCTTTCGTTATTGTCACAGTAAAATAATCAGCTCTTATTTTCCCTTGCAGAGTCAACTGCTCATTTTATTTCAAAATTGGAGCATGTCGTCATGGAGACAGATGCTCTCGGTTGCACAATAAACCAACCTTTAGCCAGGTTTGTTTGTTTTTCTTTTCTGTTTTCATGTAAATTTACCAAAACTTGTATTTTTCAGAGGCAATTAATGATTTCCACATATTAAGCAAGTCTTTCTCTAGTTTTACTTTATATTTTGTGTTCATGTGTTCTTTTGTTTAAATGAGAATGAAGCAGGTGAACCACCCATTGTGGGAGGTCCCTTCTTATTCTTGTTATTAGAGAAGCTTTTTAAAAATAAATGTTTCTGTGTTGGCTGTGACTGATGTTCACTGCCCTGTTGTCCTCTCCCCCGATAGACGTAGTGTTGGTGAGGAAAATGCCAGCCTTGACTGCACCTCTTTCCCAGCCTGAGGTGGGTGCAGAGTGAGCTTTCTGCTCTTTGCTCTCTCCAGACAGTAGAGTGATGGAGCCATTAGACAAGGGATGCTGGCATGATTGTCTGTCAGCAGGCCTGTCACACTTTGCTGCTGGATTCCTCTAGTGCCCCAGAGATGTTCCCACTTCTGTACCCCAAGTTGAGCAAGCAGCAAGTTGCACCATGTCATGGAAACATTAAGATGAAACTTGACAGTAGAAGATAAGCATACCTTGTCCGTAGCTGAGTTCAGTTCAATCCAAAATTGTAGGTTTTTTGTGGTGATGGTTTTTTTGTTTTGTTTTGTTTTTGATAGTTTTTGGTTTTGGCAGATTGAAGAAAAGGCAAGGGTCAGTGCCCTACAAGGACTTACTGATGGATTGAAAGGAGAAAGCACTTCTAATAGGAGTAGGAAGTGTCATTGACCTCTGGCTCTTTGGTAGCTGTAGTGCATATCTCTCAGAAGCTGCTGAACTTATCCTTGAATACACAGCTTTCTGTCCACATTTTATCCTCACAGACTGGACATGTTTTCTATAAGAGTTTAAGACAATCAGCCAGTTGGTAGAAGTGAGTTGGAAGAGAGATGTTGGCATTTTAAATCTCTGGGAAAACGCTATTACATAATATTTTTTAATAGGGAAGAGCATGATGCCTTTTCCACGCAGTATTCCTGATGACTACATGGTTAACATAACAAAAATCTACTCTTTAATAACAGAACATGTCCATTTCTTTTAGTGAATTTCAGAATATCAGAGAACTTGCTTTAAGCTTTCTATTGTGTAATTGTATTTTCATTTGAATTATTAGCTAAATCTTCCTAACTAAACCAGTGGCTATAGATTGTGCAATGACTGAGCATCTTTGACATCTATCCCCATTTTTGATTCTGGGGGAAGTGCTTACAGGCAAATCAGGTATCCAGCTGTTTTCTGTAAGAGTGCCCTTTAACTGAGCCAGAGCACTTGATTTTTTTCTTTCCGAATCATGGATCTCCTCAGGAGATAAAATGTGAAGTTGATTTGAATATTGTGGATTAGAACATGGTGGTGCTTCCATTAAGATTTGATGGGGTCAGCAGTATGAGGTCAGTATCTTGTTTTGGTTTGGTTTGTTAGTTGGAGGTAAGCCTAGTTGCCCCCAGTTTTAATGGAACCACTTTACCCCTTTATGCCAAGTTTCTTGGCAGCAGACAGCCACTGACAAGTTGCCTGAGGGAGCCCTGCAGTGAGTTTTATTATTGAGTCGTCAGGCTCTGTTTAGCTTGTCATCAGTCCTCACACCCAGGGATACCAGTGGGAAACTGAGTAGACCCAATTTTGGGAAACCTCCAAGGCCCAAGAGGAGTTGACTCAGTAGCCCCTGGTGGGTAGGGAGGGTGCAGGGCCCTGAGTGAAGGTGGCTGTTTATTCTCATGGTTCAGTGTGTGCATTCTGGGGCTCAGTCCTTTCTCCAGGTGGGTTCCAGCAACAGGCCTACCAAGGAGCTTCCCGTGGTACCATGCCTCTTTAAAGGTAGCTCAGAGTAGAACTGACTGGGTCTGTAAAATACTTGAAAACTGCTTTCTTCACATCCCTATTATTAAGACTGAATATTTATTTTTCTAAATCATGCAGTGTGTTGGTTCAGCTTGTAAATCTCTAGCATAATTCAGGGTGGGTTTCTTTGTAAGCTTCTTACAGTGATGTGGACAAGATTCATGTAATATATTAGCTTACTAACTCAAACATGGTTTGTTTTTTCAGACAACTTGATTTTAAGAAGAACGGTACAGTGTAAGGTTTCAAGTCTGCCTGATCCAGTTTTAAAGCACAAGGGCTAAAAGGATTTTTTTCCTTAAAAGAAGGATCGGAAAAGAGCAAATGTTTTAACTATTGTATTATGTAAACAGAGATCCCACCAAGAAAGTGTAAATAAGAGTCAGGTATCCATGACAACTTGGTGTGCCTGTTTTGCTAAGACCAGAGAACTTGATGTACTGCATAAAGTTGAGTTATGCATTTGGTTGAGAAAAATAATTTTGTGTGGGGAATATGATTATAATGTGAGTTTTTTGACATCTTCGTGTCTGCTGACTTGAAGTACAAGAAAATGTTAGTGTTCTATTATTTATCTTGTATTAAAGCACCATTTATTATTTATTATTGATAATGGGGACCACAAAACAACAGTTACAGTTTCTTCTTGGTTGCTGGCTGACTTGACCCAAGTCACTGCTCAAACTCTGTTTTCATAATATGATGGTTTTGGTGTACTCTGCACAAGACAGTGTCTGACTTGCGGGAAAAAACAACAACAAACGTTTAGCCATTTGCAAACAAATTGTCTCTTTGCAATTGTCTAATATATGCACAGCAGCCAGTAGAATTCCCCTTTTTATTTTTTTTTCCCCGCAGACCATCTTGATTCAAAACATCTATCGTAATCCCCAAAACAGTGCACAGACGGCTGACGGCTCACACTGTAAGTCCCACAGTTGGAGAAATTTTTTTAAAACGATGGTGTTCAAGAGCCCACTCTTAATTGAGACATAATGTTGGCTCTGAGCTGCTGACATAGAGCTGTTGCAAACAGGACAAGGTGCTGGAACAGCGTGGCGCACACAGCCAGAACTTGATATGGGCCATGTTCAGGAGGCTCTCTTAGGAAGGGTCACTGGCGGCCTCTTCCATTGACTGACATCTGTCTGGAGAGCGTCCGTCCATGTGAAATGGGTTTTAACGTTAATAGCCGGTCACTGGTCTTCACAGTGACTGAACCCCTGGCCTTTATTAAGTTCTTTCTGTAAAATTTAAAATGCTAGGAATGTTGAGGAATCAATAAGGTAAGTTGCCCAATATGTGTGGGTTCTATTTCACCATTATAATTTTTCCTCTAGGAAGTGGAGATTTCATGACATGTAATTATTGTATTTCTCTAATTCAGCAATTTTTTCACCCATTTATAGTGACACTTTTCCTTTTCAGTTTGTTAAGCTTTCTGTCACATCTAAGGACAGTGGTAGTCACCTGACAAGCCATTTGCATTCTTACCTGGATTGGAATTTTAAAGTGAAGAGTTTTACATTCTGTAAACAGAAGTACAGTATTGGCATCTCATGAGATCTCTGTTGCACTGCAGTGTTAGGGTAGATCAAGACAGCCACCAACTAAGGGAACATCTCTGCTTCTGAAGAAAATAACCTCCTCTTTTTTCAGCACTGACTCTCAACTGAAGCGATCGCCAAAGGCAACCGGTTAAGTGTTTACATTTAATTTTCCGTAATATAAAGTTGTTGCGTTTTGTATTTCAGACCATTGCCCTCTTGAACATTTACCGTAACCCTCAAAACTCTTCCCAGTCTGCTGACGGTTTGCGCTGTAAGTTCATACAAGTTCCTTCCCTGGTTCCCTGGGCTTGCGTGTCAGAGCTCAGTGCCCACTCCATCTGGTCTGCTGTGCTAGTGTCGAGGACCACGTTCACTAGAGGTGGCAGGAGCGTGTCCCACTGATCCCGTGGAAGCCGCTGTTGGAGATCTGAACTCCTGCCCTTTGTGCCAGGGCAACAGTGACTGGAAAGGGCGCCCTTTGAAACAGTTCGGACCTGCTGCTCTTCCTTCCTCACTTGTACTGTCATCCCGGGTGATACTCTGGGATTGAGTTCAAGTTCTGTTCTTCCTTCTTAAGAGCAGCAGTATCTGAATGTTTCTCACTTTCTGAACTATCAAAAAACAAATTGATTTGAATTTTTTTAGATTTTGTTTCTCATTAGCCTTTTCACTCAAACTACATTTGGAGGTCTTGCTTTTAATTGCAAGAGCTTGTTCTGTATTACCCAGTGAAGGTCTGCAGCTTGTGTGGACCTCTGAGTTTTCCTCCCACACCTGTACTCCGTTCAGATATAGGTGCAAGACACTGTTTTGGGCCACCTGCTTTGCCTAGATAAAATCTCCAACCTCGGGAGTTAAGTGCTGCTTTTGGGAAGTAGAGGGCACTTGGTGGGGAAGCAGGTCTAAACTGGCATTCAGTAAACATTACCAATTTCTTCCTGTATTGGGAAATATAAATTTAGGCTTTTGAATATTTATGTGTTTTTTTTTTGTTTTTGTTTTTAAGAGAACAGGATATAGATTAGTGTAGTCGGAAAATGAAAATTAAATCTTTTGTAACTGTCTAGCGGTAGAATCATTGGAATTTAGTCATTTACGGGTAAATTGAAATGACCCCCTGGACTCACATTAGAGTAAGGAGTCCAAACCAAAGGACAAACCTCTAACTAATTCATTTTAAAGTGATAAAAATTAATAAAGCTCTTTGGATAGCCATAGTCCTAAATCGAGTACACCCTTAAACCTGAATCCCTCCATTTCTAGGGTAACCTACCCTGGGCAAATGGTCCCGGGGGTGGGGGGCCGTTGCCCACTGGAGCTGGCCCCCCAAGTAGGGGTGCCTTGGTGCACCTTTTCATGTGGGGTGGAATTTTCTTGTAAACTTCCTGCTGAAACGCTAAATGTTTTTGTGTGCTCATACTCACCTTATAGAGATTTCTCTCCCTGAATCTGATAGTAGCAAGATTTACTTGGTAATCCTTGGTTTAAAATACCTGGTGTTTTGTTTTGGGGTTGTTTGCTTTTTTAAAGAAATAAGGTTATCAGTAGGTGGAGGGAAATGTTTAAGTATGGACTTACTAAATAATTTTTGTTAACCCTGGGGTGAAGATAAATGAGAAGTAGATGACTGAGTAACAGTAATAAATCTGTGCCCTGGTGGTTCACCTGGGGACTGTGTATGCTTCGCTGATCATGGTGTTGCAGTAGTTTTCTTCGTGTCTTTACTTGCAATTCAGAGTGCTTTTATTTTGCATATGCTATACACTGAAAGTTTAGCTGTTACTAAATGTTCCAATTCTGGGGTTCGTCCAGGTTGTACAAATTAAATGAAATTTCTGATTTTGCGTTTTATAAAGAAAATCAGTTCTAAATGAAATCACTGGCTCTGCCCTTTCATAGGTAGGAAAATCAGCTTCATGTGCAGTAATTGAAGTTAAACATGAGTCCCAGTTTTTGAGTGATACTCTCCTAAGAAAACTATTTTCCAAATTTGTATTGTTTAAAATATATTGGGTCATTTACATAGTTTCCATTTGGTTGGTATGTACTGATCTCTGCCTTTCAAGTTATTTTGACTGACTAAAAAATTCTAAGCAAAATGATTATAGCCAGTAGTTCAAAAAGGCCACCACAAAAATTTCTCAGAGCTGCTAAAACTTTGAGTATGTAAATATTTTTTTCCTTTTCATGTTCTTTCTGACGTGGAAAAGAAAATCAACTGTAAATAATGTTAAACTCCACCCCTGGAATGGACTTCTGGCTTTCTGCTATATTGAATTCCACTCAGGGCCCAGGTGCTCCTGACAGCTGGGTTGGGCCTTTTGTGGTTCCAGTGGCAGTCTGTCAGAAATATTAGCTGTTGCCTAACACATTACTTCAGTTTTGGATTCTAGGGCAAACTGAGTTCTGGGAAATTCGAAAATAACTAAAACACAGCCCTTGTTAGTTTAGAAAGAGCACTTAAATCATTCTCAGAATCAGAAAAAACAAGTTAGCTCTTACCTTTGAGAATAAAAAGGGTTTTGAGTAAGCTCAAAGGCAGCCCAGCCTGCAGTCGCACACCCCAGTCACAGATGCCCTCACTTGGGCTGCACCAAGTGAGGTAGCTAGTTTTGTCAGCTAACCTCTCATCCAGGAGTGTGACCTGTGGAAGGTAACAATTGGAGACCCAGCCAGCCCAGCCTGGAAGCCGGCTGGGCCTTTGGCCCTGACCTACTGTTTGGAACATGACTTCATTGCCAGCTTTGTGATTTCTCAAATTTAGATTGCAAGGACTCTAGAATTCTAGAATAGTAAAATTTGGTAGCAAAAATGATGATGGGAATAGAATGTAAATTTGCAACATTATCCATGCCATGGATGTGATTTCACTTAGTGCATGTGAATTGTGAAGGGTGAACTTGATAAAAATAGTTTGGGGGTCTAAAAGGAAAATGCTTTCTTCAGTAAAAGCATCATGACTTTACCCTTACTTGGGGCATCCAAAATACTGAAGCCGTATCTGGTAATTGATCCTGCTGAGTCTCTGATCGCTTGGGTTTTAATCGCATCAGAAAGAACTTTCTAGCCTTCTGTGACTGGCAATGTGTAGAAGAAACTAGTTAGGCACATAAGCTCTTAATCATTTGCCCTGATTTCGCTTTCATTTTAATAAAGGAAAAGTAGTGTGCTTACTTGGCCTCTATTCTAAATCTTACAAGGAAGAAATTTTTTTTTTTTATTTTAAAGACTTAATTTGAGAATCAACCTTTCCCTCACACTTTCTGAAAATGCGGCCCTTTTGATGCTGATTAAAACTGGTTGTGATTTTAGTAGCCAAAATTGAGACTGTCGGGCATTCACAATCTCAGCACGCTCTAAGTCACTGGCAAGCGGTGCTCCTGTAGCGTGCAGCGCTGGCCTGCTGTTCCTCTAGACAATCGTGTGTGTCACTGTAGCAGTTGAGTTTTAAAGACAGCTCTGGGCGGCTGCCTTCTGACCAGCGAGACCTCTCTTGTTTGCAGGTGCCGTGAGCGATGTGGAGATGCAGGAGCATTACGACGAGTTCTTTGAGGTGAGACCACAGACTGCCTGCACACCTCTTCACCGGGCCTGCTTGGAGCCCCCTAAACATACATGAGGACAGATAGTGATACTGGGCTTGACTGTGTCACAGTCCTTAAACCACTGTGTTCTCCCTTCAGGAGGTTTTTACAGAGATGGAGGAGAAGTACGGGGAGGTCGAGGAGATGAACGTCTGTGACAACCTGGGCGATCACCTAGTGGGGAATGTGTATGTCAAGGTAGGACACTGGTTGGCTGGCTAAGCCCGGTGACCGAGGATTATTGCCCTTTGAGCTGCTGACCTTAAAATTATGAATGTGGGGACTTGGGAATTTTAATGTGGTAACTCAGCACTCCTAACCATGGCTCTGATACCAGTGGCCGCCAGCCTGCATCTGTCAGGGAGGAAGGACAGTGCACCATGGTTGTCCTCACTGTGGCAAGGGATGTAGTTGTGGGTTAGAGCTATTTTGACTAGGGGCAAGGTTACGTTCTTCCTTTTTGTTTATTAAAACACATTGCCTACTCAGTCACATTTGCTCTTAGCCAGTTGAATTTGAAAATGAGCACAACATTTGGAATGGTCTTGGGCTATAATGAAATTAATTGTAAAGTAACAAGAGTTGGCTTACTTCTCAGTTGTCCCGCACCACCATCCATCCATGTTAGAAGTTTCGCTTCAGTGTGTAACATGTAGTGGAATCGATGAATGAAAATGTGTTCCCAAGAGGTGAGTGGCAAGCATTTTATCTTTCCAGTTTCGCCGTGAAGAAGATGCGGAGAAGGCTGTCATTGACCTGAATAACCGCTGGTTTAACGGACAGCCAATCCATGCTGAGCTCTCTCCGGTGACCGACTTCAGGGAAGCCTGCTGCCGCCAGTACGAGATGGGGTGAGTACAGGGCAGACCACAGGTAGGCGAGCCACACGTGGGCTAAGTGCACTCCAGCCTGCTCAGTGTATGATGCGCTTCTGGCTTTGACCCTCAGAGAGTGCACACGAGGAGGCTTCTGCAACTTCATGCATCTCAAGCCGATTTCCAGAGAGCTGCGGCGGGAGCTGTATGGGCGCCGTCGCAAGAAGTGAGTACTCCACAGTACATGCACTGCAGGACCTAATTGCCCCCAAAACTAAACAAACTCCATTTTATCCTTTAAAAGGCATCGTGTGTGTGTTTAAATGTAAAATGTGCTTTTGGGAGAATATCCATGATCTTATTTCTCAAGTGGAAATCAAAACTTAGTAACCAAGCAAGGGAACATTAAGTGGGAAATCATTGATATTTGGTGTGTGCACCAGTTTGCTCTCTAGTTAGGTATTGTAGCTTCTTTTAAATACTGCATGCCCATTGGAGTTCCTTTTCATTGGTTTTGGGGTTGCTTGGTGGGGGTGTCAGTGGTCTCCTCTGTTTGGACTACTGACAGAATTGGGTATAGCATTTATGTTGCCAGCAGAGAAAGTTAAGTCGTTAGGGGAGAATAGACTAGACTGAGTTACACTACTGGTTAGGTTGAGTTCTGATCTTAGTTGGGTTCTCATCCCTCTCTTATTAAACATATGTCAAGAAATAGAGTAGTGGGGATCCTCTGTCATGCCAGCCACAGGAAGCGTGGAGAAAAGAACCCTGCTCTCCCTGACCCCCACGCCACCCAGATAGGCCCGATGGGCTCAGCAAAGGGCCTGGTCAGAGTTGGGTCAGGATCATATACTTTCCCATGGTCATTTGAGTTGTTTCTATAAGATGTAGGATGTGGACGATGTTATACTTATTGATTGTAAGGTGCACATTTTTGTCCCAAGACTGTCATCTGAGGCATCCCCCCATCCCCGTGTAGGGCTGTTGGCTCCCGGAGTTCTCAGGAGTGTTGGTGCTGACACCTGCGTTCTTTCCCTTGACTGCAGGCACAGGTCCAGGTCCCGATCCCGGGAGCGGCGCTCTCGGTCTAGAGACCGTGGTCGTGGCGGTGGAGGCGGCGGAGGAGGTGGGGGCCGGGAGCGTGACAGGAGGCGGTCGAGAGATCGTGAAAGATCTGGGCGATTCTGAGCCATGCCATTTTTACCGTATGTCTGCTAGAAAGTGTTGTAGTTGATTGATCAAACCAGTTCATAATGGGAATTTTTTTTAAAAAACAACAAAAAAAAAACACAAAGATGGGTTTCTGAATAAAATTTGTAGTGATACAGTATTCCTGGTGTAACTTTTTTCTTTTGGAACGTCTTTAAATTTTCTTTAAAAATCTGCCAGTGATCCATCCTCAAGGTAAAGATTAATGTCCACATCTTGCTTTGGGTATAAATAAAAGTATATTTTATATTTTGCTTATGAAATAAAACCTACCAGGTGAGAAGTACGTGCAGGAAAAAGTCAACTCCAGTTATGTGCCTATTAAGCGACCCAGAATTCCTCCTCCTGCCTGACGGTGAAGCCTTAGCATCCAGAGCCGCCCCTTGCAGCACATTCTGGGGCCAGAAGACAAGGTCGTTCTCTTATCCGTGAGTGTTCCAGTTTTACTTAAAGAGCAACAGTGCATTTTTTGAAACAGTGGCAGGTAAAACACACACATGCTCTTGTGTGGAAATGGAGCAAGACAAGAATGTGACCTGTTTTGTTCACGTCTGGTCTGTGTTGAAATTGAGTTTTGGATCTTCATGGTGTAGGCGGGGAGCAGGGGCAGTGATAGCCTCGGTGAAGTAGGGGGTCAACATTCTCGTCCCTGTACTCCCCGTGTCCTGGAATGTCAGAACAGGAATTTCAGTTGGTCTAATGTTTGGTTGAAGTTGTGTAGATTCTTATTTCTTCAGTTGACCGGAAAGAGACAAGGTGGCAGATATTGTACTTTATGCCTAATAACTACCTGGAATTGGCTTTTCCTCCATTTTAAACATCTATTTAAAATGGAAATGGAAAATGCCATTAGAAATGTTTTCAGTGACTGGGGCTGGGGCTCAGTGGTAGAGCGTAGCATGTGTGAAGCACTGGGTTCCATCCTCAGCACTGCATATAATAAAATGAAGGTCCTTCAACAACTAAAAGAATATTTTTTTAAAAAAAAGTTTTTTCAGACGTTGTTGAAGATGATCTCAGAGTAAAACAGGAGTCCCACCTACCACCTGCCTCCCCCTGCCCCAGTGCACTTCTGGAAGAGACTGCCCACAGACATCAGAACACCTGTTGCTGCTGCTGCTGCTGCTGCTGCTGTGTTCTTGTTCAGTTGGTGAGGTGCAGCCAAACAGTGTAAGCTGGCACAGTTAATGCCAGAGGCAAATGGAGCAGTCACTTCTATACTCCTCAGTTCAGGCTTGCTGGTTTGCCAAAAGGAAATAAAACTACAAATGATTTACTTTACACAGTCACAATCCAAAACACAGGGAACAAGAGTTTTACAATTTCCATTGCGTGGTCCTTTGGGATGAGTCTTACATACCAAAGTGTTGTGTAGGAGTCTCCCTTTCACGGCTACTCTTAAGTTCCACTTGAGTACACTTTTTCCCAAGCAGGAAGTCCCTTTGTGTAAATTCCCCAGAGATGTGCTCAGCAGAGGGTTTCCAACCTTCAATTTACACATTGAGATTTTCTAACTTGATTTCATCTATTTCTCCATAGTTTTGTGAAAGAATATATTTTGATTTTTTATTCTGGGAATGAGGCTTCTTGGGCTTGTATCGTGTGCATAAGGATTTGTCACCACCCATGAGGAAGGCACAGACCTTGAGTAGGTTCAGCCTGCTTTCTGAGCAACTCACTCCCTCTTGACTCCAGTTGTTTGGCAGTCACGGGCTTGCCAGCACCATCAGGGTATGGCGACATCCTAGGTACATGTCAAAAGTGGTACATAGCAAGTCAGCACTTTGAATATTCCAGCTGACAATGCAGGGGAAAATAGCAAGGGCCTTGCTATGGTTTATGTGTCCCCCATGGGCCTGTTGTGATTGAAGGCTTAGTCCTCAGGGTGGCACTGTTGGGAGGTGGTAAAACCTTTGGGAGGATGGCATCTGGTGGGAATTCCTTGGGTAATTGGGTGTGCCCTTTGAGGGGATTGTGGGAGCCTAGTTTTTCTCTGACGTCCTGTTTGGCGGTGTAAGTTTTTACACACACACACACGTACCTGCCAAGATGTGCTGAAGCTGAGAACTGAGCAATGTCAGCACCATGCCCTGAACCTCCAAAACAGAACTAAAATATTTTTCTTTTTAAAGTTAGCTGCCTTGGGTATTTTATTATAGTGAACAGAACTGTAATACAGGCTTCTGCCAGTTGGTTCACATGAGCAACTTGGAAAGGGGGCTGGGAGAGGCCCTTTGTGGGGCAGCAGAATTCCAAAGGCTCTGGACATAGCAAAACTGGAACTGAGCTGTGAGGCATAGGTGTTGAAGCACTGTCCCTCAAAATCCCTCCATGGGCAAGGGGAGTCAGAGTTGACATAAAGCAGCAAGAGGGGAGAGGGACCTCTTTGGATCTGAGTCTTCATCCCAGTTAATCTGTGTGCCAAGAACTAGAATCTCGTTTTATAGCAGCGGAGACAGTCTGGTGTCTTGTGCTGTCATGGTGTCTGTGATCAGAAGAGCCTGGGTGAATACCAAGGTGGCTGATGGAGGCCACAGACAAAGAGCCAGGACACAGCACTCATGTCTCATTGCCCAAATCAGTGCTGCCTTTTTAAATCAGAAATCCTCTATATGGAGTGAGCCTGGCACTGATAGAACCCACGGCACAGCAGCAGATGTCACAGACTAGCAGCACAGCACGTGCCACGACTGAGTGGGATTCACTCCGTGATTCAAGGATGGGCTTTATCAAAGGCTGATCTGTGCCACTCCTCACTAGCTGCCGAGTTTCATTAGCGCATGATGCCTACAGCAAGGCGCTTGCTACTCTGCTGTGCTGAAGACTGCCGGAAAAGGTCGGAAAAGGTCGGAGAGCATCAGAACTCGGGACCCCAGATGGGCTGTGGGAAGACCTGGCTGGGGTCTTGTTTGGGGAGGAGGGATTGTGCAGGAGTGTCTCGCTTCAGTCTGGAATAAGGTACAGAGGAGTGGAAGGAGGCTGACCCAGGCAGGAGGGGCGGAGCCTCTCCATGTTCTTAGCTACTCTGATGGGGTGCACTGGTGGGTAGTTTTAATTTGCATATCCCTGGTGACCAATGAGACTGCACCTTGTCATGCTGTTGGCCATTTGCATGTCATTAGGTGACCCTCTTCAAGTCTTGCTCATTTAAAATGTTGGGTGATTTGGCTTTTTCTGGCTTGTTCTGGGGCCCTTGTCCATGTGGAGATGAAGCCTGTGTTGATGTGTACTGCGCACACTTCTCCCAGTGTCCTGTGTCATTTTTATCTTCCCAACTTCTTGCTGATGTTCTGTCCGTGAGCTTCGTGTTTTTTATCCATGTTCAAGTCTGTGATTACCTTGTCTTCTTTTTTTTGGCCGTGCTGGGGATTGAACCCAGGGCCTCGTGCATGCACGGTAGGCACTCTACCAGCTGAGCTACATCCCCAGCCCTCCAGTCATTCCCTGTGTTTGGTGTGAGATTGATTTTTCCTGCATGGAAGTCAGTTGTCAGCAGGATGGTTGCATATGGCCACCTTTCCTCACTGAACTACAGGGGTCTTTGTGCTAAATGACTGACCTCGTGCCACGGAGGATGTGGGCCAGCAGGACTGATGGTCAGTCAGGTGAAGATGAGGATTGAGAGGCTGCCAAGGAGTTTCACCTGGGTAGATTTTTTTTTTTTCATCTTTACTAACTTATTACTGATAGAGCTGATTAGAGAGCATGAATTCAGGTTTTAAGGCCCAACCAACCTGTGAGAGCACCCCACCCCCATGCATGTTTTGGCCTTGGGACAGCCCACCTGGAGGAGGATGTGGGTCTGCAGAGCATGTGCTACCACCAGAGTGGCTGCCCGATGCAAGACTGGGAAAGGGATGAAAAGACTGGGTCCCAGGGGGTGCACCTTTTAAACAGATAGTGTCCTGCAGCCAAGACAAGCGCCACACTAGTGTCAGGGCCTTGTCACCACACATGCAAACTAAACGCCTCCTTTCCTAGGCATGAAGGAGGGGACTGAGAGGCCAGATGCAGTACTGGTCTCCTGGGGACAGTAATCTGGTATTGCTCCGTGTCCTCTCGGCCCGCTGGGCTAAGGCCATGGTCGCCCAGAGTGGGCCTCTGCTAAGTACGCACCAGTCCTCCTTGGTGAGCCTCCTGGTTCTCTGGATTGGCAGTGGGCTTCCACCCCTAGGAGGTGTTGAGCCATGCCACAGTGAACCAATGACCACCACAGCCAAAGGGGATCCCTTGACACCCCTGGCTCAGGTAGTACTGCCCCCCGCTGTCCAGGGAGGCTCCCTGCCCAGCTGCTTTGTAAGAGACCCAATGAGAAGGAGCCAGCCATCTAAAACTGCCTGAGGTTGAAAGTGCGGCCCTCCCACTATCAGATGCCTAAGAAAGCAAACTCCACGCTGAACTTGCCTTCCCCTCTTTAGTGTTCAAAATAATGGAGGTTCACAGTCTCTGAACCAAACAATCCTGAGACCAGCCAGGTGGCAGTTTTCCCTTGCCTTTGTTCCAAGGACAGCAGGGAAAAAAATCCAGAGCCATTCCAGGTCCACAAGGCCCTTTCAAGAGAGGTCCAGCATTCAGAGGGCTGTGGCCAGCGTGACAGGATTGTTGACCTGTCCAGGGGGGTGGTTTTTAAGTGGTGAGGGCGCTGGGGGATGGGATCTGTCCCTTCAGCTCCTTTGGCAACCCTGGTCTCAGAACAGACCAGTCTTGCTCAGAAGGTGCTCGTGTCTGCGATGTACTTCCGTCCACTGGAGTGCACGTGAAGGGCACAAGTGGACCTTACTCAGCAAACTTCCGACTTTGGTGGTGGCCCAGTGGTAGAGCGCGGACTAGCATGTGTGAGGCACTGCGTTCTATCTCAGCACCACATAAAAATAAACAAAATCGAGTTATAAAAAATATACTAAAAAAAAGAACTTCTGACTCGGAGGTGCCACCTGGCCTAGCTGGTGGACCCACCCAGGCACCATCCACGTAACTGGGATCCTATGAAAGTGCCCTTCTTTTGTAGGTTGAGAAAGGTCAATGGCTTAGTCTGTTTTGTGTTGCTGTAATAAAACAGCTGGGACTGGGCACTGTGTAAGAGGTTTAACCCAGACTTGGTGGCACGTGCCCGTGGGTCCAGCTTCTCGGGAGGCTGAGGCAGGAAGACCAATTGATCCCAAGTATTTGAGACCAGGCTGGGCAACATACTCCCCATCTTAATTAATAGGTTTATTTGATCACAGTCCTGGTGACGGGGAAGTCTAAACAGCATGACACCAGTGTCCTGGTGAGGGCCCCTTGGCTGTGTCAAAACATAGGCAAAGTATATGGGGTGGTCCTGCTTTATCACAGCCCCTCTCTAAGGAACTGTGCTCCTAGGGGACCTGACCCTTCCCCAGGGGCATTAATCCACTCATGAGGGAGCAGGCCCAGAACCTGCCCACTGACCCCATAATCAGAGGTCCCACCACCTCAACACCGGCACAGAAGAGACCTGGCTTGCAGTGCGTGGGCTTCAGGGGACAGGAGCATCCTAGCACAGCAGGTGAGTTAGCTGGGATCTCAAGGTGGGCTCCATGGTCTTCATGGGACGGTGCGGAGTTTAGTGGATCAAAGGGACCCGGAGGCAGAATCCTGGCTCAGCCCTGCTGGTCGCAGACAGGCAAGTCACTTCACCACCCCCACCCCCGCCGTGTCCCCTTTCCTCTGCATAGTGATGACTGGGTGGTACCCACACCTGCAGGGGTTAGAGGGCCCCATCAGCCAATGCGGGCTCGGTTCCCGGCACCTGCAGGCAGTGCTGGACGTAAGCTAGCATGGGAGGTGGGCAGTGGTGGTGCTGAGGGCCGGCGGGAGGACAGCAGGAGCCTGACGTTTGCAAAGGGTGTGTGAGGAGTTGCCGAGCCCAAAACCTGTACCCAGAAGATGACCAAGCCTTCCTGGAGAAGGACTGTCAGCCGACCAGAAGACCGCTCCCCAAGTCAGAGGGAAACACCACCAACCAAGTGCAGTGTGCACCTGAAATGCACAGCATCACCGAAGGGAAGGGAGACCTGAGCACACAGCCCACGTCCACGGGGGAGGACGTGACGGGGACACAGCTGTGCTCCCCAGAGCCCGCCAAGGGCCACACGCCAGCCCCAGCACTGGGCTAGCAACTCTTCTGTGCAAATGGGAAAGCAGATCCTAAAGGCCCGTGGAAGAAGGAAGGCAGTGTTGGAGGAGAGACCTGCCTGCCCTGGTTACAGAGTGCAGTGGCCAGGGCAGTGAGGCCCCAGAGCAACTCACTGTGAGCACAAGGCAGATGCGGGTGCCAGCAGCAGGGCCTGGTCACCTGACAGCTGCCAGTTCTCCCCTCCTGTGACCTCCCTGCAGGACAGCTGCACCACCCCACTGGCCTGTGTCCCTGCGCTGTTTCTCTGCCTCCTCTGTCTCACCGGCCTAACCCCCAAACCTCACTCCCCTCCCAGTGAGGCCCCCTTGGCAGGAGGAAACCGGACACAGGTCAGACAAGAGCCACAGGGCTTCGGTGGGTCTAAAAAGCTTCCTGTGGGGGGGACACCTGGTCACAGGTGGACACGTGGCATTAGGCTGTCTGCCAGGATGAAGGTCCTGTGAGACAGGAAAGTACTTCAGAGCAGGGAGACTACAGACCCGAGGAAAAGGCAGCGGGAAGGGAGGGGCAGCTGCACAGATCCGGAGTGAAGCAGGGTCTAAACCCACACTCTGTGGCCAGCGGACGTCAAACGAGTGACGAGACCTTTCAGGGGAAAGCAACAAATGAAGCTTGGACGACTAGGTAGCCACAAGCAAGAGAACCATGTTGCAGCCACGGTGGCCACACCTGTGATCCCAGGGCTCAGGAGGCTGAGGCCGGAGGATCGAGAGTTCAAAGCCAGCCTCAGCAACTTAGCAAGACCCTGTCTCAAGATAAAAAATAAGAAGGGCTGGGGACACGGCTCAGTGGTTAAGCGCCTCTGGGTTCAATCCCTAATGCCAGAAAAAAGAAAGAAAGAAAGAAAAAAGGGAGAGAACAATGTTGGATGCTTATTGCACTGTACACATAATGGAAGAAAATACTCAGCAATCACGGATCTGGTAAGGATCTAGCATCTAGAGTACACAGCAACTTCGTGTAGCTTCACAACCAAAGGACAGACGACCCGAGCACCTCAAAGAGGATGCGCAGAAGGCCCGGTACCCAGAGGCCAAAACCCAGGGGTAGAGCACTCGTGCCCCCAGGGACGGGTCAGTGCTGAGCGCCAGCCAGCAGGTGGACAGACTTGCACGCGGCAGGAGGGCAGGCTGGCGGTGGCTGTGAACCGCCTGGGGGAATAAGCCCAGAGAGCAAGCACCTGTCCACACGAACACACAGGAATGTCCACGGCGGTGTCATCAGGGCTGGGAGAGCCGGCAGGGGCAAAGCCCTGAGAACCTCACACCACAGTGACGGACTCCAGCGACTCGGGAGGTGAGGCAGGAGGATCACAACCTCAAGGCCAGCCTCGGCAACGCAGCGAGACCCTGCCTCAAAAAATAAGAAGTAGCTCAGTAGAAAAGCACTGCTGGGTTCAATACCCAGTACCAAAGGAAAAGCCGCAGGTGCTGGGATTCCTTTTCTACGCCACGTCTACCCAGGCAAATCCCTGCAGACAGGAACAGGTCCCTGGTTTTCCAGGGCTGCAGATGGGGTGTGGAGCGCCTCCTCTCCACGTCCCAAAGCTGAGGAGCGGCTCAGGGTGCACGCTCCGGGAAGACGTTAGAAGCTTCTAAGACGGGGCCTCGCTGCTGCCCAGCCTGCCCTGCACTTCCTGAGCGGTGGACTGCCCACCGCACCACCACCAGTCCACTAAAGGCATGAGTTGTACACTTCACATGGGTGGATTCTATCTCAGCACAACTGTCAGTCAAGTGTTATCAGAACAAGACAGATAGCATTTACTTTAATTATGTAAAATAATACTGTTGAAAGCTCATATATCCACAGAAACGCTCAGGCTCTTGTCTGCGCTGTGGAGACGGGCACTAACAGTGAGCAGAGGTGGCCAGAGCGTGCTCTGAGCAAGAAGCCAGGAGGTGGGGAGGTGGCGGAGTGGCCTGGCAGCTCCTGTCCACCATCCTCCATCTTGGCTTGCCACCCTGAGATGTGGGACGTGAAATTAGGAGGCTCACCTGGAAGCACAGCCCTGACCTCTCAGTCACCTCCTCACCTGGGCCAAGCTGATCACCATCTTCCTGAGCCCTCAAACCCTTGCAGGTTCCTGGGGAACTCAGGTGCGGTGCCATAGAACCCTGAGACCCAGAGGTCCTTTCTGAACCTCTGCATGGGCTGCCGTCCTGCAGGACAAGCCCCCTGGCTCCTTACCACCACGATGGCACCTTGCGCCCACCCTTGGGGTCATCAGGCTGGCCCTGCAGCCCATCAGGGCATCCACAGACCCTTCCTTTCTGCAGGCTCCTAGGGACTGCCCTCCCCCAGCTGCCTCCCAAGTTAGGTACCACCAAGGGACCGATTTCAGTCCATGCATGTGGGTGGACATGACATGTGTCACTTTTAGGAGCTTTGAGAGCCCCGAGGGGATGGGACAGGTCTCATTCCCCACCACAGTGACCCGAGTGTGGAGGTGGAGCCTCTGTCAAGCTGAGTCTCAGCGCCTGCAGTGTGGAGGGCGGAGAAGCCTCCCCGCTCCGGAGGAGGCAAGGCTCTTCCTGCAGCAGGAGCCCGGGGCTCCTGACTCTGCCGCCTCTCCGAGTCCTCCGTCCTTGGCTGAGGAGCTCAGCACCTCATCTGCCCTCTCTCTCCAGTCCCCCCTTGCCACCCTGGCCGGTGGCTGTGCCCCTCAGCAGCTCCATCCATTCAGAGGATGGTCTGAGCCCCATTCGACCCAGGCCCCTCGCGCCTCTCCCTGACCCCAAGTCGCCACTGTTGCCACAGCAGCCCCTTCAGGGTCTCCACTGCAGCCCCGCTCTCTGAGCCACGCAGGTCCCAGCGGCTTACTCTAGGACGCCCCAGGATTCACCGTCACTCCGTCCGTCAGGCACTGCTCACTGCCCTTCCATCCCTGCTACTCCCGAGCCCAGCCCCACGTGGACTCCATGAGTCACGGCAGGGGTCACCCCCAGCTCAGCCAAGCAGCTCAGTGCGTGCCACACCCTTCTCCCCTCCATCCAGACCCACTACAGAACCAGCCTGTACAGGACCTAGCTGAGAGTGACCCAGTGGGCACACGCCCGGCCCTGCCCATGTCCAGCCCGAGCAGAACTTGTGCAAACCCAACCTGCACATGACCCAATGTGACTGTGTCCCTTCAAAGGCTCACAACAGACCCCCAGTGTTGCCTGGGGGCAGTCAGGGAGGCTTCGTCTAGACCACTTTAAAGGTGGCTCCCTTCTGCCCCAGCCCCACTGGGAAGCAGCCAGGTTGGCAGGAGCCAAAGGGGTGGAAGTTTCCTCCCCACAGAGAGGCTGCCAGGGGCAGGGCAGAAACACAGCAATCCTGCAGCCGCCACTGCCTGCCGCCCAGGTGAGCAGCCTCTGGCTGTCTCTGCCAATGCTGCCCAGCATCTGTTACCCCAGGGCCCAGGAGCTTGGAAGGCCTCCGGTGGCCACCTCTCCTCCAGTCCCCAGTCTGCAGGCCCCCAGCTGATGACAATTCTCCAGCCAAGCCACTCGCCACAGTAGGTGCACTTTCTGAGTATTTGTTAGACTTTAAACAAAAGTAACTGCAAAGCCTCACCAGCTTTTCCTCTGTCCACCTTCTGCTGATCATCTATTCCAGCTTATTCCTTTGAGAAAACAGAGGTCCCTGGAAGAACGACTTCACCTGGTGCACACCAAGCCTCCCGGCCTGCCTGCACCCTGGGCTCTGCAGCTCCGTTTCTGTGGTGAGGCCAGGGCTCCGTGGGACGCCACGCACGGGGCCTTCCCGGCACACCACAGCTCAGCGCAAGCCACACCCTCCTGCCTTGGACCCCGTGGCACCCTTGCCCTCTGGCCTTCCGGTCTGCTGCATGGCTCCCTCTGACAACATGGCGCCCACCTCCTGCCGTTAGCAGCCACTTTTCCTTGGGCCCTTGCCATTCTCTAGTCCTGGTCTCATTCCTGCACCTCCCTTTGTGACAAAGGCAAGTTGTTCAGTCTGGGTGGCCAGGCCTCCACGTCCTCTGTCCTCCCCCCTCCTCAGCCCTCAACAATTGAGATTTCTACCCCGAGCGGCAGAATTCACTTGACAGAGCTGACCTTGCCATCGAATCCACCGTCCCGCTAGCCGAGTGCTCCTTCCACCTGGGGCCTGGCGGGACCTGGCCGGCTGGAGCGCCCTTCCCTCTGAGCTGTGCCCTCCACTTGGCTCCAGAACGTGGCATGTGGCATTTCCCACCTCAAGGCTCAGGCCTGCCCGGCCCCGTCAGCCCCTGACGCTCCAGGACACGTCTTCTGGCCTCTTCCCAGTCCTGCGACGGGTGACGTCTTCCTTCCAGTGGCTTCAGGTAGCACCAGTTAACAGACTCCTTCCAAATTTAGCCTCTTCTCTTAATGACCGACTAGCTTCCCTGGTGGCTACTGGGCATCTCTGCCTGGCCTCAGAGGAAGCTCCCTAGCACATCCGGGACATTCCGGCCCTCGGCACCCAGCTGCAGGACTCCCCAGTGCGGCCCTGCTACCCTCTCCTGCCGTCCTGGCTCCTTTTCCCGCTGAGCACACCTGGCACAGCAGGCCCCTCTGCCTTTGCCTTCCAAATGCTCTTCACCAGCCTGGAGCAAGGCCACCTGCTAAGGCAGTGGACACAGGCGTCCTTCCACGGCCCTTTCCCCTCGGCCCTCTCCCCACACACGTGCTAGAAATGCCCTGTTAAGTCCCAGCAGAACCAGAGCCAATGAGACGGGCCAGGAGGACAGCACGTCAGCGACACTTCCCGCACGTGCCTTTGGCACAGCCCTGGCTTTTGGAATGATGGTGACGAGTCATACTTGTGAAAAGGAAAGGAGCGAAGGGGCAGGACCCCCAAGCTGAATACGGACATAAACAAGCGGGCCTTTCAAGGCAGCACTTGGACCTTGTGCCTTCAGCTGGACACAGTGACGCAAACCCTGCTCTCGTTACTGCTAATGTTTTACCCAGAGGCCCAAGTCACAGTCCGAAGCTGACCTGCATGTTCTAAGATGGAGCAAGCGCGTGCGCTTGGGACGGACAGTGTGAGCCCAAGTTCTCCTGGGGAAGCGCAGTTACCGAGCCCAAGTTCCGGAAGCCCAGGTTCCAGGAGCTGGGGTTAGGAGGAAGAGTTCTCCGGAAGCCGGAATCCCAAAGAGGACATGGGGCTAGAGCCAGCAAGGCCACCTCACTGCACTCGGCACCGGGAGAGGAGCAGGGACAGGAGGGGAGTCCCACCTGGAGAGGCCACCTGCTGCTCCGGGGCCTGAGCAGGAGGTTGTCTTGGTGACTCTCATCTGGGCGTCTTCAGCCTTGAAAGGGAGGCAGAGACTGGGTAAATTCAGGTCAAAACAACAGGGAAGGTCAGAGTTTTCTGGTCCCTGGAGAGTCACCAAGGTCACCGCTACCATCAGAAGCCATATGTCAGAGGTGACATTAGAGCAAAGCCAGCTGAGCACCGATGGTGCACTGCTCAGCTGCTAAAGCCAGCGGAAAGCACCAGAGGGCTTATTCAGGTCCCCGGCCTACACGGGTGGGTGGAATAAACCCTGCTCTTTGATTTGGAACTGAGGGAGTCGCGTGAACCCCAGATGGTTCCGTGTAGCGAATGCGGCAGGTGTGTGTGCACACGGGTGTCTCTCTGCACTCACCTGCCCCCCACCCTGTTCATTCACTACAGGGGTCCAGAAAGGACCTCCCAGTAGCCGGGAGCACATCTGGGGCCCGGCCTGGGTTAATTGCCACTGTCACCTGAGAGGAAGGACTGCTGTCCTCCGTCTTCAGGGAGCCAACACAGGTGCACAGACCAAGTTGCCGGGTTCTCGCATGCGTGTCCCAGGCAAGGGCGCTACCGCTGAGCTACATCTCCTGCCTGTGTTTTATTTTGTATTTAATCTTATTTCTGAGACAGGGTCTCACTAAGTTGCCAGACTGGCCTCAAACTTGCGATCCTCTCTCCTGTCTCAAAATAAAAGGAAGAAGGGCTAGAGTGCAGCTGAGTGGTAGAGCATCCATGGGTGCAGCCCCCAGTGCCAAAAAGAAAGAATATCCTCTGCCATCAGTGCTGTTCATTTTTAAAAGATTAGTACTTTTTCTTTTTTTCATGGTACTGAAGATTGAATTCAGGGGCACTCCACCACTGAGCCACAGATCTACTCCTTTTTATTTTTTTTTATTTTGGGACAGAGTCCCACTAAGTTGCTGAGGCTGGCCTCCAATTAGCGATCCTTCTGGTTCAGCCTCCCAAGTTGCTAAATGTGCCACTCTGCCCAGCACAGCAGAACTACTGGTTAAGTTAATAGTTCAAAGGTAGAGAGATCATGTGGCTGTTGGAAGAATCGCCCCCACGCCCAACGGAAGGCACATCTCACTACGATTCCAGAGCACAATGTTTGAGGTTTAGGAATCTTTGGGAAGAATTTTTCTTCTTTTCTTTTGTCACTGCTGGGAATGGAACTCACAGCTTTGTGCATGCTGGGTATGCATTATGCCACTGAGCTACATCCCTAGTTCCTGACTCACTTTCTCTCTCCCTCTTTCTCCCTCTTTCTCTCTCCCTCTCTCTCTCTCCTCTCTCCTCTCTCTTCTCTTCTCTCTCTCTCTCTCTCTCTCCCCCTCTCTCTCTCTCTCTCTCTCTCTCTCTCGATACTGGAGATTGAACCCTGGGGGCACTCTACCACTGAGCTTCAGCCTAGCCCTTTTTATTGTGAGACAGGGCCTTGCTAAGTTGCTGAGACCGTCCTCCAACTTGCAATCCTCCTGTCTTGGCCTCTGGAGTTGCTGGGATTACAGGCGTGCACGACTGCACCCAGATCCAGCCCCCTTTGTAATGATTTTTTATTGGTTCTTCTCCCAGGTGCCAGGGATTTGAACCTGGGTCCGAGCACAGGCTGGGCGAGAGCTCTCTACAGGATGAGCTATCCACCCACTTGTAATGACTTTTTAAATAAGATACTTACATGCAGTTTTCTTTTCTTTTTCTTCTTCTTCTTCTTTTTTTTTTTTTTTTTTTTTTTGGCATAAGGTAGTGCTTTACCTGTATTTGGCAGTATAGGTTGGGATGGGGAGCAGGCATGACTGCTCATAGGTACATCGTTTCTTTTACAGTGACAAAAATGTTAAAATTAAATTGTAGTGATAGTTTCACAAGTCTGTGACTACTAAACACTTGTGTTTATTCTAATATCCATTGTGTATTTTCAATGATAAAACATGCTTTTTTCTCTCTCTCTCATTTTTCTTTTGAGATGAGGTCTCACTATGTTGCCTGGCTGGCCTTTAACTCCTGGCCTCGAGCCATCCCCTGCCTCCGCTCCTGAGCAGCTGGACTGCAGGTGCACAGCTTCACAGCCAGCTAAATGCACGTGTGAAAAGAAAATGAATCTAGCCATCCACACTGATTAAATAAAGGAGCTAATTAAGCCTGATGACAACTGGGTCTGGAAAACTCAGGATTTGGCAAACATTTAAATAAGAACTGATTCAGATGAAATCAGTAAGTGTTAAAACTAGGGAATGATTGAGAATCACAAAATAGTCACGTAGTTATAAAACATGCCTTGAGAGACATTTATTAATTACCAAGAGTAAGACAGTAACTTCACAGTGGAGAAACACGGCAGAGGTGCCTGACCCCCATGCTCACGTGGACACCACAGCCAGGAAGAAGGAGGCCCTGGCTGGAGTCTGGATCAGGTGCACATCCCTTCCGTGGCCTTCCAGCCAGGTGCGTTATCCCCTGGGTCTATAATGAAACAAGAGGCACATCAAGTTCAAGGCCATCCTGCAAAATATCTGTCCCATACACTCAAAACTGCCCACCTCCCCGGGTGAGGCACAGGCCTGTGATCCTAGCAACTTGGGAGCCTCAGGCAGGAAGACGGCAAGTTCCGGGCCTGCTTGGGCAACTTAGCAAGAAGCGCTGGAGATGCAGTTCAGCAGTAAAGCACCCCTGGGTTCAGTCCCTAGTGCAAAAGGAAAAAGGAAAAAAAAAAAAGCCGAGGTCAACCTCATGAGAACCAGGAGTGACCAAGAAACTGCTCCACATAAGGAGAGGTGAGAGACACTACCCCACAGGGACTTGCTGGAAGCCTGTTGGGGCCACTGGCAGAGCAAGCGGGAGCAGGGATGTCACAGTTTGCAACTCTCGGCTCCTGAGAGGCCTGACAGACAGTGAAGAGGGAACGGGGAGGGGCAGGAGCAGATTAATAAGAATATTAACATTTGGAAAATTCTGTGAATGGGCTCTGGTAATTCTTTGTATTTTTCTTGCCACTTTTCTGATGGTCTTAAATTTAAAACATTTTTTTAAAAAGTTTGGGCGGCCATAACAAATTACCAGAAACTTGGCTTAAAACAAACACAAATGTGTCCTGTTCCAGTTCCACAGGCTACCAGTGCAATGAGGTGTGGTAGCTGCCCAGGCCTCTGGCGGCCTGAGTCTTATTTCCCCTGGCACCCAGCCCAACGCTACTTCCACGGCCAATTCTTCTCTTCCCAGGGGGCCACCTGTCACATGGGATTTAGCCAGAGCGTTTCCCCCTCTTCCTCCACCACACCACAGAGACCTCTTTCCCAGTGCGTCCTGTTCACAGGGCCCCTGGTTGGCGAATCTAACATTGGGGGAACTGGGAGGAGGGTGCCTGGGGAATTTTGTGCTGTTCTTGCCACTTTTATGATAAAAGAAATGCTGGGATTAAAAGAAAAATCAGAACATATTCAAAACCTCCTAGCTTGAAACCCTCTAGGGTCTCATGTCACTTTGTCTTGGCCCCAGAGACCGGGACTGCCCCCACCGGCTTCCCTCAATGCTTTCTTCCATTCTCGTGATCTTCCGCACCTTCTCTGACCTGGGAGCTTGCTCCTGCCCCAGGCATTACCTGGGCGGTTTTCGGCCTGGAACATTCTTCCCCAGAACAAGGTGTGGCTCCTCAGGTCTCCATTCAAATGTCGCCTGTCCAGGAAGACGTCTCCGGACTGCGGGTCCAGAGCTAGCTCGCCAGCTCATGCCTGCGCGTTGTCCTTCTCATCAGGGCCCCTGGGGAGACTCGGCTGTACTCCTGCGCCCTCCCCAGGCTGAGCCTCCATGCCTGGTGAGTAAGTGCAGGCGAAGGTGCCCCGCGCAGGTACCCCGTCAACACCCGCGGGCACCTCCCGAGACCCATCACTCGTTTTAGGTCCCCGAGTAACTCAAGAGTTGGGGCCACCTGTTCAGCCAACCGGGAGGAGGAACCGAGATCGGCCTCTTCCTAAGCCAGGAGCGCAGGACTCGCGCCTCGCCGTCGGCGCCCCTTTCGGGCCGTCCACTCTGGAGCCCTGGTACAGGGAAAGCTGCGGGGACACTTCCGTTCCGCACCGCTTCCGTGACTTTTGGCCAAGCGCCTTCCGAGCGTCAGGTTGCTCTGTCCAGCGGGAGCGGTCACCAAGCCCCGCAATCGCGGAGCCAGGGAGGAGGGGCGCCCAGTCCCACCAAGTGGCCGCCGGCAGCACAGCGTCCCCGAGGCCCGCCCGCGGCGACAGCGCCCTAGGCCCCGGGCGCGGACTTGGACCCACGGGGTCCGCCCGCGCCGGGCGGCAAACCTGGGCTGGGCTCCATCCTAGGACAGCGGGTCCTCCCCTTTGGGGACGGCTCGCTCCCTGACTCAGCAGTAAACACTTCTCATCCTCCCCAGGTGCCGCGAGTTCACAGGTGAGACCCGGGAGCTGGGCCCGGGAGGGGTCGCGCGCCCCCGCGCGGTGGCGTCAACCGGGGGGACCGGGGGGCGAGCGGGGCAGGACGCCAGGGCCAGGTGGGGGCGGGGAGGGAGGGACTCGGGTGGGGGAGGGGCGGGGGGCAGGCAGGGGCCAGCAAGGCCTGGCAATTGAAGTCCGCGGCGGGCGGGGGTCGCCGGGAGACCGGCCAGAACGGCAGACTGACTGCGGCGGGGGCAGGGCGGTGGGGAGGGGGCGGCGCGGGGCGGGGCCCACGGCGCCCGAGGGCCGGACTTTCTGTGCCCGGAGATTGGCCGGCACCGGCCCTCCGCCTCCGCCGCTGGGCCAATCGCTTCCGCTCACTGTCCTCCGCCGGGTCCGCCGAGGCCCGCCAGCCCCCTGGGTCTTCATCTCCTCCGCGCCACTGTTGGGGCAGCAGCTCGCCAGGCCGCCCCGGAGTCGGACTGGATCGGCCCAGCCCGCCCGCTGTCTGGTATCTGCATACAGGTGAGCTCCGGCCCGCCGAGACCCTCGCCGCGCCTGGACCGAGGCCCTCGCTGCGGTCCGATCGCACCCACTCCCACACGTGGGCGCCGAGTTGCATCATCTGCACCTGGACTCGCGGAGCAGGGGCCATACCACGTGCCCGGTCCTCCGCACCTCGGCGAGGCGGTGGGTCCTTCCAGCGTCCTGCGCGTCCCCGCGGTCAGCCTTCCCTTTCCCAGAGTAAGGAGGGCCCTAAAGCCCGGAACCAGGTTTCCAGTCCCGGGCCCCCACCCCAGCCCTCCGGTCTGCGGATGACACGGTGCTGGCCGTGAGCGCCAAAGCTCGTAGCCTGGACGGGGTGGAAATTTCGGAGAGACGTTCTATTGGCGTGGATCATTGACTTTTCGCTGCATTTGGGGGCGGGAAAGACTGTTTCCCAAATTGCTCTTAAATAATGTGGGGTGGGAGTAAATATTGAAATAGTTGCGGGGTTGGCATGTGAGGTGGTGCTGGAGGGGGCGGGCGTGTTACCGCTTGCTCCTTATCCGGATGCCAATCCAATAATGAGGACACGGTTTTGAAAAAGAGAGTTTTACTGCTTTTCTAGCAGAGCAGAAACACAGGGGACTGGGGCTTTTAAGGAAGTGATTCAAATCCTATATTCCACGTGTTCTCTGTCTAGTGTTGTAAATCCCATGTGAATTTGGGAGACAGTCATTCCTGACCTTCTGGTGCCATCCCAAAGTCTGGATTACTCTCCTGTGGCGGGTGTGTGCTCAGCACAGATAACTGCCCAGGATGGGAGGAAAGGTGATCCTGTTTCCCTGAGACTAGGGAGGAGAGAGACTAGGGAGGAGCAGGGAGAGAGGAAGAGAAGAAAGGTGTCCATCTTGAACATCAGTCTCAGTGGCGGAGCAGCAGGGCTGATTCAAAGCATCAGGAAGACGATGGACACATGTCTCCACTGTCGGTTTCTGTGGAAAGTGGGCACCAACATCTCCAAGCTGCTTCCTGCTGAGAGGGGTGAAGTTGGGGGAAGTACCCCAAGTCCTGTTCTCTTCGAGGCGCCGCGGGGACAGTTAAGGGCATTTCAGCCTCAGAGCAGTCAGAGGTCCACGGTGGCCAGTGGAGGGGACTGGACAAGGCACCCATGGGGCAGGGACATGCTAAGACAACAATAAAGACGGGAAAGCACTACTTTTTTATACACAATTGGCACAAAAGCTTCAGCCAGTCTCTGAAAACCACGAAGACAGTAGCTCGTGATCATATCAGTGAAAAACAGATTGAGTTCATCAAAGCAGGAGGTTAGGAAGATTCGTAGGCCTGGGACTCAGACTCAGAGTAACTCAGGACAAACCTGTGACTCTAGAGTCCTTTGTGATCTTTCCTCTTTGGCACGCCCACACAGGAACCCTTCCTTCATGGCCTCCAGCTTTACTTACTTGTGTTAGGGCTGACACAAGTGTACACCTCAAGTTGCATTTAAAAAACCATTGTTTTTCCTTTTAAATGTCCATGAGGACTGCGCTCAGGCTATACTACACTCTCCTGCCAGGAGTTTACGACCAAGTTGGTCAAAACCAGCCTTGTTCCTGTCTACTCTAAGAGTCGGCTGAGATTCCTGAGATCACTCTCGGGGACGTGTGCAAAGCCTCCTGGCTCCTTCGGCTTTCCTCTGCCAGTGGTGCCGCACCGCGAGTGGGTGGGGGTCTGGCTGACCACACAGGGCTTCTCTGGGAAGCATCAGGGACATTCTGTCTCCGATGATCCTCCTTTTTGCCTAATATTCCTATTTTCTAGAGTCCTCTCCATCTCATCTTGTCGGCAGGTCTGGTGACTCAACAGAGTTGCAGAGCCCAGAGAAAACGTCCTGGCTGACCTTGGAGGGCAAGGTCCAAAATGTTGGATGCCTTCTCCCTGCCCTTTTACTTCCTTGACTTTGGTCTCCAAGTTTTTGGTTTTAAACACCCAGCGAGCCCATTCTCACCAGTCTTAAAGAGGCAGTAACCAGTTGTAACTTCAATATCTATAATTTTACAGTTACTCCTTTCATTTAATTGGGGTTAGTATTGGTACCGGCAGTCAGCATTACATACTATCTGTCCTGTAGGTGATGGCTTATTGTCTCAAATTAGCTCAGGTTGTTTTATTAGAAGCAGTACCTCTGCAAAACACTAACAGGCAACAGTTACAAAATTTACAAGGAAAACACAAAATGAAATTAACAGAGCAAAAGCATACTCAGTTTGTATAATAGCTATGAACCAAGAAAATGAGTTTTAGAATCTTAAACCATTACTTATGTGTTGTTATATCCTGTTTATTTTGAGATCACAGTAATCTTTACAACAAAAGTCAATCTTTTTGTTGTTGTTGTTGTTGTTGTTGTTTTGCGGTACAGGGACTTGTGCTTGCAAGGAAAGCACTCTACCAACTGAGCTATCTCCCCAACCCAAAAGTCAATCTTTTGAACACAACTTTAAGCAAGCTGAAGTCTAGTGTACTTAGGAGCCATTCTAACATGGAGTAAGTTGAGAGGCAGAGCCTAGTCTCAGGGAAGGCGGGACCCTTGACAAATAAAAATACATTACATCTGAAACAGGAATCAAACAAAGACTTAGAGAGCTTTTTTAAAAATATTCTTTTAAATGTAGAGGGACATAATACCTTTATTTGTATTTATTTTTATGTGGTGTTAAGGATCGAACCCAGTGCCTCACACCTGCCAGGCAAGGGCTCTACCACTGAGCAGCAACCTCAGCCCCCAATAGAGCTTTTAACTTTCTTTTTGTAGAAAAAGTGGCAAAATGTTTCCATGCTTTACAATGTGACCTTTAAATAGATCAGGCTCTCCTTGTTACCTTCCAAAAAAACATTTGAATTCCTATTCCAGTGAAAAAAGTAACACAAAATTGTATATATAACTTATTGACAACAGGTTACCTTTATCCAGCCATAAAACAACATATGTTATTTCCATATAAATCTGAAGGAGATTACTGCTACAGATAGTTTAGAGAACACCAGCTTCGTAAAGTGCTCCCCTAAGCTTAACTTTTTAAGTGTGATTTAGAATCCATAGCGTACGGTAATAATAATCTGCGTGGGTTAGCAGTACTTGAAAAAACAAAAGGTAGCCTTAATCTCGTACATTAAGGAAACAGTGTTAATGATCAGAAGTTGACTTGGTCAAAGCAAACAGGTATAAGACAGGCCTTCAAATGACAGTGTGACTCTTCTATGTCAGATCCAAAAGAGAGAGCACCTGTTGGTTACCTTGCCAGTAAACCTAGATAAACTTCATTTTGTAAACTTTGTAGACCAGGCTCAGATAGATATAGTTGTCAGATGCATACATACCTAGTCACATATGTAGTATGTCAACTATATTGTTATAACCTAAAACAATAGTTGTTTGTTTAACCAGTTACAAAGTAATCATTTAAGACTTAAAAACCTAACAGATACAAGAAAATTATCTTGATAGATGAGAGCAGATCAGTGTTCCGGGCTTTGCTCCATACCAGTGCATTGAAGTTCAAATAACTTTGAACGACAGCTAAGTATAGCTAATGTAATCACAAACACAAACTTTTTGAGATTTACCTTCTGCAACTTACTTAGATATTCACAACTTCTTTTCATCCTTAGTTTTGTCCTCTTTCATCTCGGACTTTAGCACAAGAATATCACTTTACCAGAGAAAATACTTTCTCATCCAGAAACATTTCTTTTACCTTCTAATTTTCCGTACTAAGATATATTTCCATACCTATAACTTTAATCTCTTCTAGTTTTGGCCCCTTTCTTAAGTCAATACTCTGAAGCAGTCCCTGGGAACGTTATCTGTGCATGGGATCCACACAACTTCACCCCGGGAGAGGGTGGGCAGTCCAGCATATGAAAGCTGCCTTCATCTTTTCCTCCCAGGGTGCCCCCCGGGGTGGGAGCACACGGTGTTTTTGAGCCTGGCCTGTCTGGTCATCACCATCACAGTGCCATCAGCGTTAAGTGGCTCCCCACTGCCAGTTGTCCCCAGGGGCTCCCGTGGGGCCCTTTTCCTGTACTAGGCATTGCCATGGATCGAGGAGCCCTTTCCTGCAGCCCAGGCAGCTTTCCTGGGAATTTGTTTCCCAGTGTAGGGCTGGTGTCCTTGACCACAGGGGATGGTCTGCGGCTGCCCAGGCCAGGCTGAGACACGGTGCTGGGAGCAGCAGCCCTGGGTCTTCTGGTGTCCTGCTGTCCTTGCACCCAGAGGCAGTGCCAGGGCTCAGGCCCTCCTCACGCAGCTGCATGGATCCTGTGCACGCAGAAGCTCTTGCCCGTCTTCACCCTGACAGACCGACCTCGGCGTCAAGATTGTGTACTCACCCAGAAAAGCCATTCCGAGGCCAGGTTTGTGACAGCAAGCCCTCTTTCTCAGAGACAGGCTCGTCCCTATAGGTGGCCCTGCAGCCAAGATCTCTCTGCTCAAGAGGGTACCAGGCAGACCAATGCGGCATGGCCCTTGTCTTAAAGGGCCAGTAACAGTCAAAAACGCAGGCGAGAGGATCACCAAAACCAGGGCGAGAGACGGGAACCTTTGAAACAGGCAGAACTGCAGGTACAAATTTCTTCCACTCACTTACCTCTGCCAGACCAACTCCAGTTGCAGGATTGTGTAATCCAGAAAGCTATTCGAAAAGCCAGGTGTTGTAGTGCAAGCGCAAAAGGACGCAAGCAGACCTCCACGGAGTCAGAGAAGCCTTTATTCCTCGTGGACTCGGGCGCCATTCAGTTCCACTTTCCAGATGGGAAAATGACTGCCAGTTACAGAGGGCATCCTGGCTTTATAGGGTACAATGAGGATGATGTCATCTTTGGAAACCCACCTTCAGAGGCTAGTCGTACAGGTTAAAACCAGACCCTGAGGGATGAGTCCTCAAATCTTACCATTGTCATTCAGGACTAAGTTGCCCCAGGGAAGGTCAAGGTTTAGGCCTGGCCTTCCACATCCGCCCCTTTCCTTTAGGGCCCATTGTTATCAGGAATGCAGGGGGAGAGGCTTAATGTTTGACCGATTTCCCTCCATTTTCTTGGGGAGCTGTCTTGTAGGAATGTTATTTTCCATAACCCTTCATATAGTAAAACATTATCTCAGACAGACATAGACCCACAGGTGGCCCTTTCTTCAACTCACTTTACCTCTGCAGACCAACTCCAAGTGCAAGATTGTACAGAAAAGAAGCAGAGAGAGACAGACAGACAGACAGATAGACACCAGAGAGGAGGCCCAGACCATGGCCCATAGACGGGAACCTTTAAGTTGACCAGCCAAGGACTTTCCCAAGAGACTAGCTACAGGACCAGTGCAGTACTGGCCATGTCTTTGTCTAAACCAAACCAGAGACAGCCAGAGGGAATCCCCAACCCAAGGCCAACCAACAGATGGGAACCTGAACAGATCAGAAGGGAGGACACATCCCTGGGTTCTTGAGTCCCACTTAACCGTGATTCCTACACCACTGGTGCCACAGATGTCCCCAGAAAGAGGGACCAGATGTCCCCATGAAGAGGAATCGGATGTGTGGAATCAGATTCCTTTTTCTCACAGTGGATCAAGATGGAGCAACCTGTACTGTTCAGTGAGAGAATTCAGGAGTTGACCTGAAGCCAAAGGGGCTTCAGCAGCTGCTGGACGGTCCCTCAGTCCTCCCTTCACTCACAGGAGCAGCTCCTCTGGCTCGACCCCAGGCAAACTCACCCGTCTCCTAACTCTCCTGCAGTCGGCTCTCAACAAGTTCACCAGCACCTCGCACCTCAGCACGGAAGTGGGGTTCCTGGGGAGCCAGGCCTGCCCAAGAAAGCTGGGGCGGGGGCTGCTCTCAGGTCCCATCTGGGCCACCAGATTTATTACCAAAATCTTTGTCCTTGTCCCCAATACCAATCCAATAAGGAGGACACGGTTTTGAGAAAAAGGAAAAAGAAGGCTTCTTGTTTTGCTAGCAAAGGAGAAACTCAGGGGACTCACGTCCCACAGGCTGGGGTCTGCCCCTCAGTAGGAACAGGGGCTTTTAAAGAGGTGACTCGGGGGCTGCATTCCACGTGTTCTTTGCTGGAGTTGTGATCCACTTGTGAATTTGGGAGACAGCCATTCCTGAGACCTTCTGTAATCCCCAAAGTCAGGATTACTCTCCCTGTGGCGGGTGTGTGCTCAGCACAGATAACTGCCCAGGATGGGGAGGAAAGGTGATCCTGTTCCCTGAGATTAGGGAGGGAGAGACCAGGGAGGAGCAGGGAGAGAGGAAGAGAAAGAAAGGTGTCCATCTTAATCATAAATCGCAGTGGTGGAGCAGCAGGGCTGATTCAAAGCATAAAGTGGACACTGTTACCGGTGTGCGGGGCTTTATCCTGGGTGTCTGGGGCTAGAGGGTGCCCCCTGAATCCCAGGCGAGGTGGATTGCTGAGCCCCTGGAATGCCAAGGCAACGCAGGGGAGGGAGGGAGCCCAGAGCGTCTAACTTCCCAAGGATTTTCTGGGTGTACTTCTCCCAACCTTTGTCCCCTGAGTGCCCCTTCTAGAGGCCACACGGCCATGGTTCCGGATGCTCTGTGTCATCCCACTGGACAGTTCCCACGTCAAGAGGACTTGCTGCGGTCCACCCATTTGGCCCAAACGGGGCCCTTCTGACTGCTGGTGGTGTCCCCAGGGCTACAGGGTGGTGTCCCCAGGGGTGGCTTGAGGTTTAAGGTGCAGCTGGAACCAGTTGAGCCCGCCTCTCCAGGACACCGGTGCATTTAGCCACCTGGAGGTAAGACCCCAGGGAGCCCTGCAGCCCTTGGGTGTGACCTGATTGCAGAGCCAACTTCCTGCCTCCTGACTTGGATTCTGTGGTGACTCCGCCCATGGGATCTGAATCCAGCAGCCCCTTACCTGTGGGAGATTACCCCAGGCCATGCCGAAAAAGGAAGTGCATGGCCACCCGCATCTGCAAGGCTTTCTGGCTGGTCCCACAGCCTGGGGAACTGAGGCCAGCCGTTGGCCTCTGTGGAGGATGCCAGTGTAGAACAGGGATCTTGGGCCAGAAGAATCACCTGCTGCAGGCATCAGGTGGCCCCTGGAGGGAAGCGGCTGTATGTCGTACTTAGAGCAGGGCCTTTTTAAAATGTTGGGGAAGAACGTGGCATAGCTCCAGGTGACCTGGGTTGAGGGGAGAGTCCAGCCTCTGGAAACAGGCACGTCTTGCCTGAGAAGCCATTGCAACAGCAGGGTCTCGAGTCTGATTCGAAGAGCTCGCCGGCAGCTCTGCTTCAGGGCCATCTGGGGTGGTGTGGCTACTCCTGGTGAATTGCAAAGGCGTGGACAGGCCAGAGAGACTGGCCCAGCCTCCCCTGCCCACCTGGCCTCTGCCTCCTGCAGCCGCAGCCGCTTGCCCAGGGCTGTGCTGGGAGGAAGGGGGCCGCTGGGGCCTCCTCAGCCCCGGGGATGGCTGCCAACAGCTGTTGCCAGGCGAGGAAGCCTCCAGTTACAGCTGAGGCGAGGAGACCTTGCCCTAGGAGCATCTGGTCCTCCCCTTTGTCCTTTTCTTTTTTCCTGTTATGGTTTCATCTGTCTTAAGATGCTGGTTTTTGTTCGCCACGCTGGGCCAGGGGCCAGGCAGATCAGGAAGGACCCACGGGTCCACTGGGCTGCTCCAGTGGCTCAGGGCGCCCGCCTGGGCAGGAGCCCTCCCTGTTTTGGACTTGTGTTCCGGAGAAGGTGGGCCATCCTCTGTAAACTGGGTGAGGCCCCCCTCACACCTCACCGTCTTCCTCCGTGTTGGTTCTGGGACCCCCGCTCCCCTCCATCCTCCCATGGGCTTCGAAGCATCTCCCAGGTGCGACACGCAGCAGGAGATCGCACCCTGAGTGGCCCGGCTCGGTTCCTGCTGGTCTGTGCCTCGGAGCCTGGCCCCAGCCCTCTGAACCCTTTAATTCAGCAGCTGGTTTCACTGAGGGCTGACTGGATTTCGTGTCAGATCCATTTCTACGGGTCCCACTGTGTGACATAAGCACTTCACCACATAATGACTCTCCCCCTGCCATGACCCTGCTAGCTTCTCTTCTGCTTTTGGCCCCTCTGGGTTTGCCTGTTCCAGTGACCTCATGATGGAATTGCTGCCCAGTTTCAGAATTCCTTCCTCTTCATGGCTGAAGAGTACTCCATTGCACAGATGGACCCGGTTCTGGTTTATCCGTGCATCTGCCACCTTTGATCTATTGGGAATCATGCTGCCATGAACTTGGGTGTGCAAATATCTGTTCCCATTTTTTGGATTGATGCCTAGGAGTCGAATTGCTGGGTCATATGGTAGTTCTATGTTTAACCTTCTGAGAAGCCAGACTGTCATCTGTGGCAGCTGGAGCCTGTGCATCTACGCGCTTCTTGCTGGGTTGATTCGTGGAACCCGGCACCCCAAGGGCTCCTGACAGCCCAATTTGCCGGAATCCAGCAGCATTGGAGACTGAGCTGACACCTCTCCCTTCCATTGCCAGATCCCAACATGCCTTCGGAGACACCCCAGGCAGAAGAGGGGTCTGCAGGGTGCCCCCACCACTTGGGGAAAGGGAGCCTTGAGAGGGGACCTCTAGGGGACAAGGAGGCCAAGGAGCATCTGTGGATCCCGCCTGACACCCCCAGCAGGTGCACCTGGCAGCTGGGCAGGCCTGTCACCGACTCCCCGCATCACCACGTCACTCTGTAAGTCTGCGTTTCTGATCACAAGGTGGCTGCTCTGTTACCTGGACAGGAGCAGCTTGTTACCTGGAAGCCATATCCAGGAGGGCTTGGGGTGGGTAGGGTGCCCTTTGTGGTCACTGGCTGCCAAAGGGCGGGTTGGGGCTGGGCTGGGAGGACCAGGCAAGCCTGAGGTCCAGGCCTATCTGCAGCAAGTCCTGGACGCTTATTGGCATGCCCAGGTGCATGCTGGGAGTGGCCAGGAGAGGTGTCCCCACCCCAGGCACCTAGCTGCCCAGGCTGGCGGGCCCGTGCCTCTGTTCAAGACTCTGCAGGGCATGGAGGATCCCTCCGTGGTGGGCCCCCGTGGAGTCACAGGGCCTGTGGATGGCCGGCCCTCGTTGGGTAGAAATGTCCTCAAAGCTCTCATTTTAGAGAACTGCACTAGAAACACCGCGTGTCCGCTCAGTCTGCTGGACGCCTGCTCTATTTCACCACCCAGTCTAAGTGTAGAAGGTGTATCTGGAAAAGAAACGAGACCGAGATCCCTTTCCCATCGAGAACACCCCGGCCTTGCTGCTGGAGGCTCTTTCCCTAGCAGAGTCTCCCCGGGCAGCACACACAGATCCCGGAACACACTTTCAAGGTGTCTGCTCTCCCTCCCTGCCTGCCGCCACCAGCGCCTGTGGTCAGTGAGTGTGCGGCTCATTCCCAGATTCACAAGCCTGGAAGTTCTGCAGGAGCCTCAGTGCTGGGAGCCTGCAGGCCATGCAGGCAGCTGGCCAGAGGGATGAGTCCTCACTGCCAAAACAGACCAGAGCAGTAGGCGAGAGGCCTGCGGGAGGCTGGGTGTGGCCGCGGGGCTGGCGGGGGCAGTGGGTCTCTGGGGGCTGCCTGAGCCCAGCCTCAGGGGCAGTCTTGTCCTGAAACAGCCCTGCCACCCGACCCCAAGGTCCGGAGAGGTGTGGAGGAGGCCCCCCATGAATCACGGTCCCCTGGAGGGAGACATAGTCCCTGGGGATTACGGGTAGGGAGACCCTGTGGGGCAAGAGATAGAGCAGGCAAGTGGGGACAGCGCCAGAGGTTTCCCAGATGGTGTGGGCTCTTGAAGAGGCCCTGTGGGAGCCTCCGGGGAAGGCAGGAAGGTGGCTCTGGCAAGGAAGGTGGGTCTAAGCTAAGATCCGGGGATGCCCTGAAGCCTCCTGGGCCGAAAGCAAGAGCCCTCACGCTGAGGGCAAATCGGGACCTTATCAGCCCGTCTCCGGCAGACTGTGGGCCCTGCCAGGTGAGCGCCCTGAGCCACCTGTCCTCGACCTCTCCCTGGGGGTGGGGTCCCGTGTGCTGAGCCTGACCCTGCTGACCCAGGGACCACCCAGAGCCCCTTGGCTCCTGGTCTTCCTATTCCCTGTCCTCACCTCCGGGAAGGCTGTGGTCGGGGGAGCTCCCGCCCATCTCTTCCGTGGGTGTTGCAGGCAGGTGCCGCGCCTGGGGGGCGGGTGGCGCACCCTCCTGGCATTGCTTGACTCGTGGGGACTGGGGAGCTGCTCGCCCCAGACCCGTCTCCAGGGAGTCTGTTCAGTAGGCGTGGGCTGGTGGTGGGGCACGCAAGTGTGAGGGCGTGGGGGAGCTAGGAAGCCAGGGCCCAGGATCTGTGTCCCCAGGAACACGGCGAGCACCCGGCAACCCGCAGGACAGCCCCTGGGGTTGGAGGGAGCCACAGAAAGGTTATCTGGGAATCTGCCTGGGCCGCACTTTGTGCACATGGAGATGCTCCAGAGCTGCTGGACACACACTGGCCCGACATCCTCCCTGTCACCTGTCACCATCTGTCAGGTGGAACCGCTGGCCTTGTCCTGGTCCCAGGGGATGGAGAGTCCTGCTGAGCCTTCGCCCTGAGGTCTGCCTTGCTGGCTGGGGTCTGAGGAGGCTCCCCCAGGTCAGAGTTAGGGGATGAGCCGCCCTAGCCCTCAGATCCTAGTAGAGACTTTCTAGAAACAGGGGCTTGCTCATCATTTCAAAGTCAAGATCTGTTTTTGATTCTTTTTTTTCTCCTGTGATGGTAGGGGTGGAACCCAGAGCACGTGCATGCTAGGATGCTCTACCACTGACCTACACCCCACCCTTTTTATTTTGAAGCAGGGTCTCTCTAAATTGCTGGGGCTGGCCTCAAACTTGCAATCCTCCTGCTTCAGCCTTCCAAGCCTCTGGGAGTATTACAGGCATGTGCCACTGCACCTGGCTATTTTAACTTTTTTACTGGGAAATAATTCAAAACTCACAAGAAGTTGCAAATATGATAAAGGTCCTTTGTGCCTTTCACCCAGATTCCCACTGATAATGTCTTCATGACCAAAGGACAGGTTCAGACCAGGCCGCCGATGTTGTAGACTTCCAGTGTTGTTGGCTGACCCCAGGGCATTACAGTGTTCGGTTTTGCAGGTGTTTGGAGGGTGTGTTTGTGTGTGGGGTCACCGCGTCACCTTCTCCCACATGTGGCTTGTTGGGCCGTCCAGACCCTCCCTTAAAGCCAGTCCCATGGTTCTTGATTCATGTTTTTGAAGTGTAGCCGGGCTGCCAGCCTGTGGGTGTGTGGTTCTGTTTGTTTCTGAGTAACCGAGGACCCCTCTTTGTTTTAGGACAAAATCTCCAAAAATCTTGCCAGATGTTCTGAGGAAAATCGGGAACACCCCGATGGTCAGAATCAACAAGATCGGGAAGAACGCCGGCCTCCAGTGCGAGCTCTGTGAGTGCCGGCCCCGCGCCGCCCGGCGGGCCCCAGCTGAGGCCGGGGTGAGGCAGTGGGACAGGGAGCCGCAGCCTCTGGGTGCCACAGGTCACATCAGTTCAGGAAGGAAGCGCACAGGGGCTCGTCAGGGGGTGCCCAGGGCGGGGAGCTGTGGCAGGGGCGCTGAGCTGGGTGAGGAGCCAGGTGGAAGGCCCCAAAGGCAGGAGTGCGGCCGATTGTGCCGGTGGCTTCCCGCCGGCCATTTCAGGGGGAGGGGGCAAGTCCTAGGAAGGGGTGTGACAGGACGAGAAGCGCTGTCTGTCTCACTCGTCCCTGAGGACCCCGTCCAGCCAGTCCTGGTGAGGCAGCGTGGGAGCTGGGGGTCCTCAGCCTTGGCGGGCAGCCTTGAGGGCGCCGCTCCCGGGGCGGAAGGGGCAGGCACGGCCAGGCAGCAGCAAGCTGAGGGACCCCTGTCCAGGGGGAGAGGGCAGCGGGCCAGGAGGAGGCCGGGGCGGGCACCTGAGACCCCTGCTGCAAGGAGAGGCGGTGTCCCCACCGGGTGTCACGAGACAGCCCTGGCCAGGCCTGGAGCCCTGTGGGGCCCGCCTCCCGCCTTCCCCGGGGGAGGATCCCTAGAGAGCTCCGCCTGGCCTACTCAGAACAGCCCGCAGGGAGACCAGGTGGCGGAGGCTGGCGAGGGCCGCACCAGCCGTCCGCACAGACCGCATCTGTACTTGGTGGTGGCCTCTGAGGTGGGCCACCTGACCAGGGCACGCTGGGTTCCACGTCTCGCCCGGGGCCTTCCCCAGCTAGTTAGGATCGTCCTGCTGGGCGATTCGCGGCAGGGCCCGGGGTGCAGGCCTTCTGGGGGCAGCATCACTCAGCACCCAGCACCCGTGCACCCAGCACCTCCGCCTGGTTCTAAACACTTCTGGGGTGAAGTGTTTGGTGGGGGTTTTCAGAAACCAGGAAGAGCCAACGGGGGTAATTTTGTGGGTGTTGCAAGTCAGGATTCTTCAAATCATACCTGGTGCAGACTTAATGTGCCCCCCAAGCCCCTGAAAACTGAACGCTTCTAGAGCTGGCGGAGGGCCTTCCGTGAAGGAAGAAGAGCCAAGCGAGAGCCCTGGCCTGGGAGAGCAGTCAGGAGGGGCTTCGGGCCGGCCAGTGACCCCGGCCATGGCCAAGGACAGCAAGAGGATGATGGTCCATGGGGCAGCCGGTTCTCCTGGGCGTGGGTGTGGGTTCAAAGCCAGCCACTGCTACAGTCCTACCTGCTGCTGTTGGTGTCTCCCTCCCCCCTCCACCCAGTGGGGGCTCCTTGGTGCCTTTTCCTTGCTCACCCAGAGCGGCCCTGTGCCCTGCAGCGGTGCGTGGGTGGGCTTCAGCAGGCGGCTCTGCTCTGTGAGCGCCCAGGGGCAGGAGCAGAGGAGTGGAGGGGCGATTTCCAGGACTGGCGAACACCAAACCTGTGGCCACGCCTGGTAACGGGGATAAGCGGGAATCCTCGGGGTCGGGGTCTCCTCCTCCCTCCTGATCCATCTGTGGCTCCCAGTGGCCAAGTGTGAGTTCTTCAACGCGGGTGGAAGTGTGAAGGACCGCATCAGCCTGCGGATGATCGAGGACGCCGAGCGTGCTGGGACTCTGAGACCCGGGGACACAATCATCGAGCCGACGTCTGGGAACACAGGTAGGTGCAGGGTCCAGCAGGAGGGCAGCCAGCCGGGCAGGGTGGGGTGGGCAGGGCCTCTCTCACCCTCCCGCACCCTCAGGGATCGGGCTGGCGCTGGCCGCGGCTGTGAAGGGCTATCGCTGCATCATCGTGATGCCCGAGAAGATGAGCATGGAGAAGGTGGGTGCTGGGCACGGGGCGCACGGGTGCCGGGCACGGGCTGGTGGGAGGACGAAGGCGTGGCTTTCCACCCGCAGGTGGACGTCCTGCGGGCCTTGGGGGCGGAGATCGTGAGGACACCCACCAACGCCAGGTTTGACTCCCCGGAGTCCCACGTGGGGGTGGCGTGGCGGCTGAAGAACGAGATCCCCAATTCTCACATCCTGGACCAGGTGAGGCGTGGCAGCCGGGGGCGTCGCCGGTGGACCTGCACCCAGCCGGGTGCTCTGCGGGCTCTGGGTGGCGTGTCGGTGCCGGGCCTGTGGTGCTCCTGGCCCCTGGAGTCAGGGGCCTGCAGCTCTGCCGTGGCTGCCAGCTGCAGAGCTCAGCCCGGCCACCAGGCCCCGGGAGCACTCTGCAGGCGGGAAGCATGTCGGAAGTCGCGTGCTCTGGAGGGCCACGTGGGGACTCCCTTCTGGAGGTCCCTGTGCTGCTGGCTCCTCCCTGGCCCACCCTGAGCTGTTGGCCGGGTGACAGTGCTGCTGTAGGTGTGGCCGGCCCTCGGCTCATGGTCCATGCTTTCTGCACAGTATCGCAATGCCAGCAACCCCCTGGCTCACTACGACGCCACCGCGGAGGAGATCCTGCAGCAGTGTGATGGTGTGTGCCTCCCGCCCCTGCTAGCTTGGCGGCTTTTGTCCCTGGTTGCCCTTGAGGGTACAAATCTCTTGTGCTCTCCCTGGCGAACTTCTGTCCACCCTGCAAAACCCACCTCAGATGTCCCTCCCTCTGAAATGGCCTCTAGACCGTTTCCTCCCTTGGTGTCCTGGTCTCCTGTGCCTCTCTTATCTCATGGCATGGGCTGTTGCTTGTCCCTGTCTCTGCCCCAGACCTTCAGGGCCCGGCTGGTGCTGGTCTCACACGTCGGGGGTCCACATTGTGGAAGGGCCGCTGGGACCAAGTTCCAGCTTGGGCAGTGAATTCACGCTTCCCTCCCCTCTGAGCTGGGTAGTGAGGCCGCAATTAGCTTATTGTCCATACAGGCATGTGGCTCCTTGGAACCGTGTCCACCCATGAGTGCCAGGCCCCTGGGGGTTGGGGGCGATGCTTTCCAACAGATCCCTGTGGGAAAGTGCTGGGAGGCGGGGGCCTCGGCTTCCTGTTGGCACTGGCCCAGGCTGTGAAGCCCAAGCCTTTGCTCGCCCTGTTTACGAGCCAGCGTTCTCTGGCTTGGCGGGGCCCTGCCGGCGTTCCCGGCCAGCCGTGCTCAGACTCGCTCCCGGTGTCTGGGGGGCAGGCCGTGCGGGAGCCCAGCCCGAGCCGTCTGCTGCGTTTCCTTTTAACATTTGGTGTGCTTATTCCGGTCACCAAGAATCAGTCAGCCTGGGATGGGGCACAGTCCTGCCTCCCACACCCCCGTGGGCATCAGCCCCACACACTCCACCATGGGGGCGTTCGAGGGCCGGGGGTCTCTGAGCAGAACAGGGCAAAACCCACCAGCTCTGTCTTCGTCCTCTGGACCCGTGAAGGCTGGGCTGTGGCTGGGCTTTCCTTGGGAGCGTCTGGTCACTGGTCGCTTGCTCTGGTTGTTGTGAGGATGGGTGGGCTGGCCACCTGTGGCCTGAAAACCTTCTCCTGCCACCAGGAAAGCTGGACATGCTTGTGGCTACTGCGGGCACGGGCGGTACCATCACGGGCATCGCCAGGAAGCTGAAGGAGAAGTGTCCTGGGTGCAGAGTGAGTGGGGCCCAGGGGCGGGGTGGTGGCCTGGACCAGCTGGCGTCTCTCGCCTGGGGCTGCAGGGCCCCTGGGCGTGGGGCTGTAGGAGGCTGTGTCCACACTGCCCATGAGGTGTTTGGGAGTGGTGCCCGGTCCAGGAGCTTCCGGGCTGGGAGGCCTCTGCCAGCCGTGACCCGGGGATTCTGTGCTAAGTGGAGGCGAGGGTTCCACTGACACCGAGGGTTAGCCCAGGAGCCCACCTGGAGGACAGCTTGCCTGGGGGTTTGCGAGTTGGGAAAGACCCTGGATTTGGAGTTTAGGGCTGGACTGAAGAGGGACTTGTAGCAGAACCTGGCCTACCAGGAAGAGGTCGGTGCCCAGAGCTGCCCTTTGTCCCCTAAGGCCCTGGCTGCCCCAATACTGGGGTCCCTTCCCGAGGAGCCCCTGGAGATCACCTCTCAGTCCTGCTCAGGACATTGTTTTGGATGGGCTGTTCCAGCTTGTCCTCTGGGCCTGACTTCCTGGGCATCTTGTCCTGCCTCTGAGCCCAGAGCAGCGTGTGTACCCTGTGGGCTGGTGGTTAAGAGGCGTGAGTTTGCAGTGGAGGGTGGCCGCTCCAAAAACGTCCAGATGAAGTTTGGTTCCCATGTGGACACTAAACCCACCCGCCCTACAGATCATTGGGGTGGACCCAGAAGGGTCCATCCTCGCAGAACCAGAAGAGCTGAACCAGACGGAGCAGACATTCTACGAGGTGGAAGGGATTGGCTACGACTTCATCCCCACAGTGCTGGACAGGGCGGTAGGTTGGGCCAGAGCTCTGCCCTGCCAGGCAGCTACGCCCAGTGCCTGGGCACTGGCTTTCCACTGAGTGGGATGGAAGAGCAAGCACTGGCGTCAGAAGTTGGAAGGCTCTGGTCTTGAGGTTGGGTGTGGTGGTGCACGATTGTGGTCCCAGCCATGCAGGAGGCTGGGGCAGGAGGATCGCAAGATCTAGGCCAGCCTTAGCAACTTAGTGAGACCTCATCTCAAAATAATAAAAAGGGCTGGGGATGTGGCTCAGTGGAAGAGCACCCCTGGGTTCAAAAAAATAAAAGCAGGTGTCCTCAGGGTTGGATCCTGGGAAGGTGCAGTACTGGATCCAGTTCACGCCCTGGCCCTGCCGGGGCAGCTCCAGGGAAGGCAGTGGGGGTGGCCTGGGCGGGTGAGCGGGTGAACCTGGGCGGGTTCCAGGCGCTGCAGCCGCCGTGGGCTGGCGGGGTTCTAACTGGGAGGCGTGTCAGAACAGGAGAGCAGGGAGCTCCAGGCCTGCAGACGTGAGTGCAGGGTGCTTTGGGGCCACGCCTGCCTGGGGAGGTCTGAGGTGGCCCCGTCCGGCCGCAGGTGGTGGACAAGTGGTTCAAGAGCAGCGACCAGGAGTCCTTCACCTTTGCCCGCATGCTGATCGCACAGGAAGGACTGTTGTGTGGTGAGTGACTGCGGCCCGGGCGGCGATAGCCAGGGCCATGGCCCCTGCCAGCTCCCGGGCACCCTGGGGCAGCGCGCCAGCGGCAGTGCGCTGCAGGGAACCGTCTGTCCCGGCCTTCCCCCGAGCGCTTGCTCTCGCCCACGGCTCCGCGCAGGTGAGGCAGGCAGGGCAGGGCAGGGCTCCCGGTGCCCTCCCGTGGGGTGCTCTAGGGGAGGCAGAACTCTGGGGCGCTCTTCTAGCCAAGGCCAGGACAGGGTGCCTGCAGTGCCCTGGAGAGGCTGGGGAGGATCTCCCTCCACCTTTGTGGCCCAAGGGAGATGGGATGGTGCTTCGTGTCAGCCCCCTTCTCTGTGGACCCAGAGGCCCACCTAGTACTGTCCACGGGCCTCACCTGAGCCCTCAGCCGGGGTGGACAAAGCAGTACTGGAGACCATGCAGGGCATCGGGGCCACCTTGGTGAAACCCCAGGGGACTCTGGGGGACACACTGCAGATACACCTGGAGTGCCGTGTCGGTGTGGGGAGTCCCTCCACGCAGCCAGTCCCCACCCCAGCCCCATCCTGGACCTGGGACCAAGCCCCTGCTGATGACAGGAACCTGCAAAATGACACCGTAGGGAAAGGTGACTTGCTCCCTGGTGCTGGACCACAGAGTCGCCAGCTTCAGTGGGACAAGCCTGGGCCTGGGGAGCCGGGCAGCAGGCCCACCCCTCCCTGGAGAGGCGCGTCTGCCCGCAGGCTGCACTCTTGCAGCCAGTTGGCACTGAGGCAGATGTAGCCCAGGTGTGGTCAGCTGGAGGGGCAGCCTCAGACCCTGGGCTCAGGCTGAGACTGAGGTGTTGCTGAGACTGGGCCTCTTGTTTACAAAGTGGGACCTGGTATCACTCGCCTGCCTCGTGGGGTGACTGAGCAGGCTGTCCCCGGCACTCAGTTCAGGGCCAGGGTGTTGGCTTGGGACCCAGAGCCACCGTGGGCATTCCCTGGTGCCAGCCTTGCCCAGGCCAAGCAGAAGGACCCCCTTCCTCCTGGGTCTTCATGTTTCAACTTCAGTGGAGGCCAAGCTGTGAAGCTGAGCCATTGCACACGACAGGGAGGTCATGCCCGAGGACAGTGGTCCTGCGGGCCAGCTCCTGTTGATGGTGCGCACAGCCCTTCGAGAGCATGTTAGGCATGCCACACGCACACACGGGCACGTGAGCACACACGTTGCTGGGCTTCCCAAGCGCCCCTAGAGTGGGCCTGGGCACGCATGCACATGCGTGGGCGCTTGTGGACGGCCAGCCGCATGGTCCTCCCGGCAGGCGGCAGCTCCGGCAGCGCCATGGCTGTGGCTGTGAAGGCGGCGCAGGATCTGCAGGAGGGTCAGCGCTGTGTGGTCATCCTGCCCGACTCAGTGCGTAACTACATGTGAGTGCTCCCTGTCCTCCGGCCCTGCTCTCCGTCGCCTCCTGGCTGCTGTTCCTGCACTGCGCTCGCGGCCCCGGGAACCGACAGCAGGAAGCCAGGGGCGGCGGGGGCCCCGTTGCTGCCTCTCGGGAGTGCGTCTCCTCCACTGGCCGCTGCTCCGTGGGCCAGGCGTGTGGCACCAGTGTCCTCATGGGCGGGCCCTGGCTCACCTGCCCATCCTCACACCTACTCAGGTGCTGCACCCACACTCCTGGCCTGGACCTGGGAGAACCTGGGCAGGGACAGTCCTGGCTGGGGTCCCTCAGGACTTGCTGTGACACCATTGCCATGGCCTCCAAGGCCCCAGACACTGACGTGTAGACTTGCAGGACAGACCTGGCTCCTTGAGTGGCCAGTCAGCTTTCAGTTCCTCCCGTGGGGCCGATGCCTCACCCAGGACCCCAGCTGAAGCTGGAGGAAGCTGCTCTGCAGGGGGTGGGGTGACCGACACCTTTACCCGCTCCCTCCCCTGCGTACAGGGCTTCCTCCGTGGCCTGAGCCTGCATGGCCCCTGCTGTCCTTGCTGGGCAGGCGTGATGGGTGGGCAACCCCCAGTTGGGTTCCCAGGTGTGGGATGACTCACATCTGGGTCCCCACTGCCAAGTTGCCCCAAGCAGGGCTCCCGTCTGCCCCCGCAGCACCCGTGCGCTTGGCTGGCCCGCTGTGTCTGCACGTGTGGGCTCATGAGCGACCTGGCCGGAGAGTGGTCACCAGTGTGCGCAGGGCAGTGAGGGCCTCTGGTGCAACACTCCCCCCCCACCGTGGTGGTCCTTGGCTGCCTCTTAGGAGGTCGCAGCAGCCATGTGGCTGGCTCTGCTGCCCTTTGGCTGAGCGGGATGGACTTCCTCTGCCAGGACAGACCTGGAGGCCAAGGAAGAGGCCACCTAGAGGGCCAGGGATCACAGAGACCCTGGAGAGCAACCTCCCCCACGGCTCTGAGCTCGTCAGCCCAGGCACGGAGCCCTGGCTGACCAGAGACCCCTTCCTCCTGCAGTTCCCAGGCCAGGCCCTTCTTAACCCTGGAGCCTCTGCCAGCCACTCCCTGTCCCTTGGACTAGTGAGGTCCAGGCAGGGTGTAGGACTTTCCTAGAACCATGTCCCTGAGTGCATTTCACCTGTGCATCTGGCGTGTGCAGAAGACGAGGCGGGAGCCTCGGCCTTGGTGACACCCCAATCCCTGCAGGTCCAAGTTCCTGAGTGACAAGTGGATGCTACAGAAGGGCTTTCTGAAGGAGGAAGACCTCTCCGTGAAGAGGCCATGGTATGATGTCCTGGGCAGAGGTACCGCCGCCCCCTGCGTGATGCCCTGCAGTGAGGCTCTGAGCCCAGGCCCTGTCCTTTCCCTAGGTGGTGGCACCTGCGAGTTCAGGAGCTGAGCCTGTCAGCCCCTCTGACCGTGCTGCCCACGGTCACCTGTGAGCACACCATCACCATCCTCCGTGAGAAGGGCTTCGACCAGGCGCCCGTGGTGGAGGAGTCAGGGTCAGTCTCGGCCTCCCTCCCCCACCCCCACCTGGCGGAGCTGTTCTTGGGCCCTGCTGTGTTGGTGTCACCAGACAGGGTAGCCGAGGCCCACGCTGCCAGGCTGTGGTCCCTGCAGTGTCAGAACCTAGGCCACCTCCTGGAGGAGCTCCCTGGAGCAGCGGGGGCGGGGAGCTCTTCAGGCCCCAGTGCCGCCGTCCTGCCTGCCTGGTGCCCGGTTATGCAGCCCTGCACTGGGCCTCTGCCCGTGACAGGCCCCCTGAGGTGTGTCTCACCGGGGAAGTCCGTGGTAGCTATGCCAGGTGACCAGCTGTCCCACGTCTAGCACTGAAAGTCCTGGGCCTGTCCACACCTGAGGGAACAGAAACCACCTAGGATTTGAGTCTCCAGTCTCCCTGTGGGATCTCTGTGCTCCAGCCATAGTTATGGGCGAGTTTGACCCCTGCCTTCCCTACCTGTTCGCTGCCCCCGCAGGGCCATCCTGGGAATGGTGACTCTTGGGAACATGCTGTCGTCCCTGCTTGCTGGGAAGGTGCAGCCTTCAGACCAGGTCTCCAAAGTCATCTACAAGCAGTTCAAACCGGTAAGCCCTGTTTCAGTGGAGCACTGGCTGCCCCAGCCCAGTCCTCACAGCAGGCGTAAGTACTTCCTGGGCAAGGGTCCCCGGCCACCCCACCACTCGGGTGCCAGCTGGTGTCTGCTGCAGCCCATCAAAGCCAAAGGCCAAGGGCTTTTGCCTGTATAAGGAGGAGCCAGGAGGGGCGGCTCTGACCAGGGCCATTCCCCTCAGCCGCCACATGATGGGGCCTGGGGTCAGCACAGCCCCGGGACCACCAGCTCAGCCTCGGCCAGGTGCTCCATAGTGCACGCCTCATCCTCTGCTTCCATGGGACACCACCTTGTGCAGCCAACCACCTGACAAGAACTAAATGTTCAGAGCTGGGCCCTACTGCTCAGCTGGCTTCTCTGGGCCTCCTGCCTCCGTACCCTGGCAGCAGTTGGGTTGGCATTGCTTCTGCTGGCCCCAGGCAGCACCTGGCATTCCATACAAATCCCATGAACTGGCAAAAAAGGGTGTTGGTTGCTAACCCTGCAAAGCCAAGGGTCTCTGTCCAGATCAGGCAGCAAGTCTGACTTCCCTCTCCGCCGTCTCACACACCCACGAAACAATGCCAGATTCCCTTCCCATCACCCATCACTGCCTCTTCTGTGGTCATCACAGGGCCCTTGGGGTCTCTAACTCGCACCAAACCAGCCCACCTGGAGCAAAATCTAAGCCCCCTGCCCCTCCACATGCCCAGAGTCCAGCCTCTGCTTCTCCCCGGTCCTCCTATTCCCTCTGGCATGGCTTCCCTGTGGCAGGTGACAGCTCACAGGGCCTCCTGGGTCTGCCTGACCATAGGACCTCTGTTTCATCTGCAGAGCACCTGCAGAGGCGGGGTATTTGTTGGAGCCTTTCTTGTTTTTTTGGTACTGGGGCTTAAACCCAGGGGCACTCAACCACTGAGCCACGTCCCCAGCCCTGTTTTTGTATTTTATTTAGAGACAGGTCTCACCGAGTTGCTTAGAACCTCCCTAAGTTGCTGAGGTGGCTTTGAAGTCCTGATCCTCAGCCTTCTGATTACAGACGTGTGCCACCACACCTGGCTTCTTTGAGCCTTTGTTGCTTGAGGGGCTGTCCTAGGCTCTGGTGTCCGTCGAAGGGAGGCATGATGTCAGTGGCCTGCAGCTGGGGCAGCCTTTCAGCCTACCCCACTGCGCCCGGTCCTGTGGAAGTTTCCTTCCTCCATCCTCTGCTGTTCTTCACTGAGGTGTGGTTGGATGATTCTGGTCATCCACACACATCCATCAGCCCCAGTCTTCCTGCCCGCCCCCCAGCCCTCCCCTCCCACCACTGACCTGTCCACGCCATGTGCCTGGAAGCATGCGCCCAACCTGCCTCCTTCCTCCCAGTGGAGTCTGTCCACTGCCCTCTGGCCTCCTGTGCGTTCTCCCGCCTGTGCCTGGCCTGGCATGCTCTGGCCTGCAGAGGCGACTTCTGCTCCACCCCAGCTGACTTGCCTCTGCTTGGCCTGATGCTGATTCTCACTGGAGGTGGCTGTACCCAGCGAGGTCCTGGTGTGTCGGGGGATTGGGAAATGCCTTTTGATCTGTCCAGCTGTGACCAACTAGTATCCCTCACCAAGCCCTGGGAAGGGTGTGAGGGCTGTGGGGTGGAGGCACCTTCAGAGAGCAGGGCGACTCCCGGGCCAGCATCCTGTGTCCCGTGTGCTCAGGGCTGCAAGGCATTCTCCAGTGGAAGTATCACGGTGTCACAGAACCCTGTGTGCATGGGCCTAGGAGTTCCAGAACCAGTCCCGCCTCCACCACCCTGCAAACCCTGGCCTGCTTTCACCTCTGACCGGTCAGAGTTGGGCTCACACAGCTTGCTGCCATTCAGATCCACCTCAGAACCGTGCGCCAACACCCTTTCCCTGACGGGCAGCTCATCCAGGGTCTCTCGTGTATGCTGCGCCACCCTGACTGGCATGGCAGTGCCCTGAGCCCTCCACTTGCCGCACTCTTTCCATGGGGGACTGGCCGGTGGCCATTGCCGTAGCCCGCAGCCCTTAGGTTCTGGCAGGTGAGCACTCCGTGACTTCTCTTCCAGATCCGCCTGACGGACACGCTGGGCACGCTCTCTCACGTCCTGGAAATCGACCACTTCGCCCTGGTGGTCCACGAGCAGATCCAGTGTAAGTGGGCCACACGGTGCTCTGCCTTCTGTGGGGTGGGATGCTGGTTTTCCCTGGGTCCCCACGGCACAGTCCTTCCGAGTGCGGCAGGTGGGCCTGTCCTTCGTGGGCGACAGGGAGTGGATGGTGCGGACCTTCCGTCTCCCTCACCCCAGGCTCTTGAACCATGGGGGCCAGTGATGCCCACCATGTCTTGAGGGACGTCCAGGACAGGCGGTGCTTGGTGAACCCCATGTCGTCTGGGCTGGGGTTCCTCTGCTGGAGTGCGTGGGCTCGGCCTTAGTGGCCCGTGGTCCCCAGGTGGCAGGCAGGCAGTGGCAGGGATTGTTTCTGCAGTGCAGGGGATTGAGCCTCACACACTCTACCACATCTACATCCCAACTCGAATTGTAAAATCTAACCTGAGCAGTGAGTATTACAGATGTGTGCCACTACACCTGACCTGTCTCCAGGATCATAAGGGACAATCCCAGAGAGACTGGTGTTCCAGGTTGCATGGCTACTGGCGACGTCCTCCATCCCCAGGAGAGGCCACAGTGACCTGAGAGCCCTGCCCTCAGGGGTTGTCCTGGAGGAAACCCTGATGGCTCAGAGGGACTACTAATGGCCACACCTTGGTGTCTGCTTCCAGCCAGCTCTGGGGATCCGTGGTCCCTGCTCACAGAGCTGCTTCTCAGGCATCTATAGGCCAGGAAGGTCCTCCTCACAATCTAAGTAAGGGCCCCGGATTTAAGTGCCTGGGAAACAGAGGGCCCGGGCCCAGCCCAGAGAGCCTGCTGAGTGCAGGGGAGTGTGTAAGCCCGGCCCAGGCAAGGCTGGTCAGTGAGGGCCTGGGGTGACCGCAATCTAACCCTCTCCCGTCCTTGGCTCTGCAGCACGGGACCAGGCCTGGTCAGGAGTGGTGGGGGGGCCTGCAGGTATGTACGTCCATCCTGCCCCTTGAAAACGGCCCTCAGGGTCAGAACCACAGCCTCCCGAGGGCAACAGGCATCGGGGTCCCACCCTGAGTTTGGGTGGGGGTGCTCCTCCTGTCTCACATTTGCTTATATCTGAACGTCTCAGAAAAAAGTGGACTCCCACGTCAACGTCCGTGAAGCGTTTTGGTTTTTGTGCAGTGCTGGGGATGGAACGTGCCTTGGACACGCTAGGCAAGTGCTCTGCGTGGAGCACACCCCGGTCCCACAGAGCAGGTCTTGTTGGAACTTGGCCTGCTCGTCCCCACCCCGGGGCTCTCCTCACGTGATGCTGGCAGAGCTGAATGACTGACAGACCACAGGGTTTGCAGACCTCAAATACCACTGCCTCTGTGGAGCCAGGCTTCAGGGGGTCCATAGGGCAAAGGCAGCATGGACAAGCCTCACCGTGTCTCCCAAACACAGGCCACTGATGAATCTGGGTTCTATTTTTCTGAGGCCCCTAGTTGGGCACCACAGTCCCTGCCCACCTGGTCTCCCCAGTCCTGAGGGTCCCTGCTCGTGAGAACAGAATAGTTCTGGGTAGTTCTCCTGCTGCCCTCCCACGTGCCTGGTGGCGGCTCTTCATTGACCTCCAGAGAAAGGGCTGACAGGTATGGATCTGTAGAAAGGGATGCGTTGTGAGGAACTGGCTCACCTGATTTGGAGGTTGACCAGTCCTGAGGACTGTGGGGTGAGTTGGCAGCCTGGAGCCCCTGGAGAGCTGATAGGTCAGTTAAGTCAGAAGCAGGAAAAGTCCTCCTTCCTCTAGGAGACCCACCTTGCTGGTCTGGACCCTTGACTGATTGGACAGCCCACCACACTGGGGAGGGCATCTGCTTTACTGGGTCTCTGGACTCTGAGGCTGAACTCATCCAAAACATTCTCACATACATATCCCGATACTATCTGGGCAGACCTCTAGACTCCCTGGGACCCAGCCAAGCGTACCCACCACGACCATCCTCTCTGCCTGCTGGCTGTGTGATGTGGGCTGGGCTGGCACTGATCTGAAGCGTGAGCCCAGGAGAAAGAACTGTCTGCTGACAGAATCAGGCCTGAGTCTCCTGCTAGGGTGCCTTGGGCATGGAGAGGACTGAGGCTTGTCCTGAGGTGTGAGACCTCAGGTGTGACCGGGGCCTGAGCCCAGCAGTGGCGCCTCCCGGGTCAGCCATCCTGGGGGCCTGGATCGGGTCAGCCCACTGTCTGGCTCTGCCACGTGCTCAGGTTGGAGGGAACCAGCGTGGGAACCTGGGTTGCCTGGTTCTCACCACCTGCAGGCGGCTGGGGAGAGGCTGGCACACCCTCCCTGCTGGGCAGAAAACACTGGGCTGGGCCTGAGGTGGGCATGCTGCCTCAGATCCTCTGTGGGCTGGGTGCCTCCTGACCAGTGGCCCTGTTTTCCTCCTCAGACCACAGCAATGGCAAGTCCAGTGAGCGGCAGATGGTGTTCGGGGTCGTCACCGCCATTGACCTGCTGAACTTCGTGGCGGCCCGCGAGCAGGATGGGAAATAAGCCTGCAAGTCCCGTCTTTCCCCCACCCTCCCTGCTTGGAGCTGATCCGCTCTGCTTTCCTAGATGCTAAGCAAACCTCTGATTTTTAACCTCCTGAGGCTGGGCATGGCCTTCCCCTGGCAGGTAGCAGCACCAGGCCAGCAGAGGCCTTTGTGCCCTCGCACGCAGCCTGAACCACTGCTAGATTCATTCTGTGGCTCTCTTTTCACATCCACTTCACCACAGGAGCCTGAAACACAGGCAGGGATGGGAGGTGGGCTGCAGGCAAAAGGAATCCCCTCTGCCAGAGAAGAATCCAGAACGGGGAGCAGCAGGAAGGGGCAGCTTCTGCACTTGCGTTTAACTGAAGTGAGATTCACAGAATCAGTGGTCCTCAAGTGGACAGTTAGTGTGCAGTCACCAGCTCTGTAGAGTTCCAAGGCATTTTGTCACCCCATATCCCCACCTCTTGCTGCTCCCCGGCAACCATTGGTCCACTTCCTGTCTGTGGGTTGACCTGTTCTGAACAATCCATAAAGGTAGAATTGCAGTCTGGCCCCGCATCTCTCTGCTGTGTCTCGGCCCCTGTGCTGCGGTGTGCACGGGGCCCTGGCATGGCCACGTGAGTCAAGGGTGCTGGTGTGCGAGCCGTCTGCACACAACCACGTGTGGACACTCAGGTCCGCCTGTGGGGCCGTGAGCAGCACTGCTGCCCTCGTGCAAGTGTCTCAGCACCACCTTCACTCTTCGGGGGCACACAGACGTACCCAGAAGAGGTGCCAGGTCACAGGGCGGCCTGGTGACTAACCTGCTTCCTGACCACCAGGCACACAGCGTCCGCTTTTCCGCGTCCTTGCCAACGTGTTACTTTGCACCTGCTGAATCGTAGTCACGCTAGCACTGTGACTGGCACCTGGCTGGTTTGGATCTGCCTTTGACACCTGCTGTTGAAGGTCTTCCTGTGCTTGTTGGTCAGTCACACATCCCTGGGAAAGTCCTTTACCCGCTAGGCAAGCGCTCTCCCGCTCAGCCCCAGCCCCAGCCCCAGCCTTGTCCTTTGCCCATTTTAAAATTAGGTTTTCTTTTTTTGTTGAGTTGTAAAGATTATTTGCACATTCTGGATTCTAAGCTCTTACCAGTTACGTGATTAGCAAATATTTTCTATTTTCTAGGTTATCTTCACTTTTTTGATATTGAGGCATGATTTTTAATTTTAGCAAAATCAAAATTTTGTCTGTTTTCCTCTTACTTTTGGTGATACATGTTGCAACATCTAAGATGGTGAAAATTCACACCTATTTTTTTCTTCTAAGAGTTCTATGGCTTTAGCTCCTGATCCATTCTAACTTTTCTAGGTGGGAGAATGCAGGAGAGTCGCCACTTTTCTGCAGAGATGATCCATTTGTCTCGGCACCTTTTTTTTTTTTTTTTTTCCTGGTACCAGCGATTGAACCCAGGGGTGCTTAACCACTGAGCCACATCCCCAGCCCTTTTAATGTCTTATTTAGAGACAGGGGCTGACTGAGTTACTTAGGACCTTGCTTAGTCACTGAGGCTGACTTTGAACTCGAGATCCTCCTTCCTCAGCCACCCAAGCCACTGGGATTACAGGTGTGCGCCTGTATAATAAATGGCAGCACCATTTATTCAATGGGCCATTTCTCCCACAGAATGGCCCTGCCACCCTTGTCCAACTGTGGGCTTGCTACTGAACCCCAGTCTGTTCCGCTGATCTGGAGAGCCCGTGTAGCACACTTGGAGGTTGGCGAGCATGGCCTCCGGCTTGTTCTTCAGCACTGTTTCGGAATCATGTGTTTGTCTTCGTGTTTCCTGAGCGTGAAATTCTTTGAGCTTCCAGAATTCCAACATATGAGAAGAGTTCCAAAAAGAGAAAACAGGAAAGTAAACCACCAATGAAATAATTCTTGAAACTCCCCAGAACCAAAAGACTTGCAGCATGAGAGGCCCCTCTATTGCCTAGCACACAGGGTGGAGAGGGACCCCACAGAAGGTCCTTGTGAAGCACTAGGCCCTTCCAGGGACACAGACACTGAACACTCCCACGGAAGGGTGGGCCCCATCACATCTACCTGGAACAAAAGCGGCATAAGCAAGTGTTTGGAAATAAGGACACAGACTTCCCAAGACCCAGCTAGAAGAACTGGGGGCAGAGGGCGTCATTATAAAGCATCTAGAACTCTGACCTATGGTGTTTAACCACATGGGTTTAAAAATAGTTTGCCTGAAGCCAGTAAAGCTTAGTCTATGGAGAATGGGGTGGGCGTGACTTGATGACATATTTGGAAAGCTCAGGGGTGTTAGGTTTCTGTGGACCAATGGCCAGATGGAGGGGATGGGACAGTGGCTGGAGGGAGCCTCTGGGGACAGTGCTCCAGTCCGTGACCACTCTCCAGTACCACCAGCAGCCCCGCTGTCAGTGCTGGTGTCTAACATAGTTAAAGGGACTGGTTTTGTGGTCCAGCCTCAGCACCATGCAGAGCACTGACAGTGACAGTGTTGTCACCAAGGGGTCCAGAGCCACTCTCCATGTCCAAGCCTGGGCCCTACCTCAGGTCTGCACAGGAAGGCTGGGAGGACAAGGCTTCCTGGTCCTAGAGCTTCTTGGGGACTGGCTGCCCTGCTGCCCCTGCAGGCTGAGGACAGCCATGCTCTTGTGAGGCCACAGCCCTGGATGTCATGCAACTCCCTTCAAGTCCCCTGGCTAGGCTGGCCATGGTGCAGATCCTGGGGGTCACCAAGTGCCTCTAGAGTGTTCCTGGGATTCTCCTCCTCCCCCATCTCAGCTGCTTCATGAGAGCAAAACCCAGGAGGCACTGCCATCCCCTGATGACCTGGTCCCCTGCACCCTGGCACCAGCCATGGCTCTGCTGCTCCTCAGCTCTGAGCTGGGCTTCTCAACAGGAGGACCCCAGGCAGGGCAGGCCCCACTGGTCTTGTGTCCACTTGCTGTGGGAGGACTGCAGACGTCCCTGCCCAGCCCTTGACCTCCTGAAGGCTAGAGTCTTCTTGGATCCCAGAAAAAAGCCAGCTTTGCCCCAACCAGGCCCCAAAGGGGAGGGGAGAAGGGTGCAAAACCATTGGGAAGTATGTTTCCCTGGGGTTAATGCCCTCTGACAGTTCTTCCAAGGGTGGGAATTTGAGGTATTTCCAGTAGAACAGTGGAGGGGGGACAACAGCACCAAAGGCATTGTGTCCCATTCCCTGTGGTTACCTTGGAAAGGGTCTTCGCCCTTGTGATTCAACAGGACCCTGAGCTGGGGAGACAGTCGGTCATTCCGGTGGCTGCGAGGTCCTTCTCCATATGAGTTGGTTAGGGCTGCTGCAGCAGAGCACACAAACCCAGGGGCTTGGCCAGCAGGAATTCCAAGAAGTCCATCAGGTAGCAGGGCAGGCTCCTGTGGCTGCAGGAGAACCTGTCCCAACAGGTGGCTTGAGGGCCACCTCTGACATTGCTCAGTTGACCTAGGATGCTCTCCATCTCTACTTTGGTCTTCACCTGGCGATCTCCCTCCGCATCCACCTGTGTCCCAGTGACTCCTCTTGGTGAGGATGCTGCTCATGGGGTCAGGACCCACCCTGATGGCCTGTTAACACTAGTTACTAATTTAAAAAGACCCTGTCTCCAAGTAAGTCACATTCTGAAGTCCTGGGGTTAGGACTTCAACACAAATTCAGGGGGCACAATTCAGCTGGTAACAACCCCCATCCCCACGCTGCCAGCATCTGAGTTCCTTCAGCAGAGCCACCCCTAACATTGGGGCGTGTCCCAGAGAAGCTGCAAATAGGACCCCAGTCTGGTCTGGATTTGAATCCTGCCTTGGCCACAATCAGGGGTTCTTGGGCAAGCTGCTCCCATTCCCATTCTACAGAGACAGTAATACCCACCTCACAGTAGAGCTGGCCCACGATTCCACAGTCAGCAGTGCTATGGCCATCTGCCCGTTCCTGTCTGCTTGTCCCTCCTTGGCGTGTGCTTCTCAGGCTCTGCATACGTAGATGCATGTCCACCGTCACTAGACTAGAATCAACCTCTGCAGGAAGCATTTCTATTTGAGGATAGATTGTTTTAAAAACTACAGGGTGTGAGATTTCACAGGGTCTGCTTCTAAGAGTTTAATATGTTTAGGAAGCCAGAATATCCCTAGCCGTAACTGAATCATTATGGCTTCAGTTCTTTAGAAAGTGCTCTGAGCTGAGGTCATCAGTAAGAGCCGCGGTTTTCATTTGTTGAAGCTGCTGCCCACAACACTGCTCTCTGAACAAAGGGACCCCTGGGTGGTGAAGAGCTGCACAGTGGGGCGAGTCTGGCTGACTCACGCCGCCAGCCGGGTGAGACACGCTTGCTGCTTCTGCAGGACTTCCCAGCCTTCAGTGTGCAGGAGCATCATGCCCGCGGTGGACACTGTTTGGTTCTGCTGCAAGTGACAGAAAACCCCAGGAGGCAAGCACTTTCTTTGTTAGAGAAGTGGCCTTTTCTCTGGGTCACAGTCCAGAGGCCTGCAGGACAGGGCTGGTAGCTTGCAGGACAAGGTGCAGCTCCAGCAGCACCAGCCACCGGACACCTCTCTACCTTGCTATTTCCTCAACACACTGGTCCAAGTGTTTGAGACTAGCCATCAGGTCTCATTGCTAAGGATGGGATAAAGAAGCAGGAGCCTCCTTTCTCTGACACTTCCTGAAGTCACAGACACACTGGACCCCACTGGCTGACCCTGCCGCAGGCCCCCACGGTGCCTTTGCGTGAATCTGAAGAGGCGATCGCCCTGCTGGGTGCAGCCCTGGCAAGCATAGCTCGGAAGGTGCATTGGAAAAGTGAACGAGCCTTCCTGCAGGTGGCCCCTGGGCAGCCCAGGGCTGGGCCAGGGGGCCAGCAGAGTTCAAGTCTGGCTTCTACACTTCCAACTGCTCCTGAGCCCAGGCGCCACTTGTCTATCTGCCTGAACTCAGGACGTGCCCGCAGCTGCAAGAAGCTGGGCAGCCAGGCCTCATTCAGGAGGCCAGGGTCCAAGCTGAGACAGGCAGGGGGCTCGTCCTAAGGAGGAAAAGGGCACTGGGGCCGGTCCCAACCACCGCTGCCCACCCATGAAGGGGCAGCTCCCACACCTTCCCCAGATGTCTTTCCTGCGAAGCTCCCAAGGGAGAGAGATGGCTGAGGACTAGTATCCCCAGGGAAGGCCAGCTGTCTCCTCCGGTCCAGCCTGGGGTCAGCCATGCGGCAGGTTTATGTCTCCCTCCCTTTGAGCTGGGGTGGTGGCCCTGGTTCCCGTAGGCGAGGACTGTCCCTAGACTGGGAGAGCCTCCCTCCTGGTTCACGTCCTAGGGGAAGAGAGTCACCCCGACCTCAGGACTGGAGGGTACTCATTCCTCTCTACCCACGGACCCTGTGCCACCAGGAGAATGTGGACAGTGTCTCTGCAGGAAGGGACCACATGTAGAGGTGGCACTGCTGTGTCCACTGCTGATGGCAGAGATGGCTGTCACCCCTCCGGGTCAGCTGCCCCCTGACCAACCAGAGTCTGCCCAAGGGCCTCCCAGAGGGTCCCTTCTTGCTAAGTGGGCCACAGGCCCTGAGTGCGGACACTTCCTCCACACAGACTGGACAGCCATTTTGAGTGCCTCCCCCCAGGCTCTGTCACAGCCCCATGCAGCCTGGATTCCAGAAGGATCTCCCTCTTCCAGGAGCCACGTCTGCTGGAGGGTGAACCAGCAGCTTGGGAAGTGCTGGAAAGGCTCCAGGCCCCCTCAGCTCTTCCCAGGCTATAGATTAAAGCACCTTCACAGAGCTTTGCTTCCTGGGAGGCTGGCTTGACCCTGTCCTCAAGGACACATGAGCCCCCAGAGAGCTGCTGCTGCTGATCCACCACAGACACGAGGACCAGGAGGAGGAAGGAGACCCCAGCAGTGAGACCACCCGTGCCGGGGATGCCCAGGGAGGCGTCCCACCTGCTGTCCTCAGTCCTGGCAAGGGGCCATGGGCACAGCCCTGGGGAAGGTCTGGCAATATGAAGGGCCACACAGTGCTGGTCACTCACTGGAGTTCCTGAGGCCCCACGAGGTCAAGCCTGCTGCTCTGATGAACAGACCCAGCAAGGGCGTGTGGAGCAAAATGGGAAGCTGAGTGTCCTGCCGGGCGGGGGAGCATCAGGAAGCAAGGACTGGGAGGACCACAGCGGGTCACTCAGCCCTAAGGAGGGAGATCCCGACATGGATGGACCCCGAGAGTCCCACAGAGTTAAATGGCCAGACACAGGCTGTGAAGTCCTGGAGGGCAAGAGGCATGGGGATGGGAAGTAGAGGGTGGGAGCCAGGGCTGGGGGGGGCCGGGGCCAGTATTTAAGGGGTCAGAGCTCCACTTGGGGCACTGGGAAAGACCTGGTGACCGATGGAGGTGACGTCGCCCAGGTGTGAATGACAAATGATGAGCAGCGCACTTAAAAGAGCTGACTGCTGCCGGGCGCGGTGCTGCACGCCTGTGATCCCAGCCCTGGGGGAGGCTGGGGCAGGAGGCTACTTGCAGTAGGCCAGCCTCAGCAACCAAGTAAGTCCCTATCCCAAAAGCAAAAATAAAATAAAACGGGACTGGGGATATGGCTCAGCGGTAAAAAAAAGCTTCTGGGTTAGATCCCCAGTAGCCCCCAAAACAAAACAAAGGAGAAGAGGCAAAGGGCTGGTGCATGCTGGGAGGTGGAGCAGCTGGGTTTCCCACGGGAAGAGAGGGTGTGCTCACCGAGAAGATAACATCGGGGCAGAGACTGGACAGAGGTGCAGGGGCTGCCCAGGGCTAGCAAAATGTTCCAGGCTGAAGGCACAGCTGGTGCAAAGGCCCTCAGCAGGAGCATGGCAAGAGGGCAGGTGGAAGGAGACACAGGTGCCCAGTGAAGACTGCAGAGCAGGGCAGAGCATGGGCTCACAGGGAGGAAGAGCTCTTCCTTCAGGGTCTGAGTGCCCTGGTCACCTGGGAACACTGAAGCGAAGGAAACTGAGGAAGTCCACACAGGGTGCTACATGTGCCCATCCAGGTACTCTGATGGGCATGGAGGCATGGACTTGTGCAGTCCACAACCTGCCCACCCATCCACAGCAGCTGATTTCAGATGGGGTGAGGTCACTGCATGTGTCCTCCCCAAACCTCTGCAACCATTTACATAGTACTACCTGGTTGTAAGCCTCTGTAACTGACCCCCAGTACCACCCTGAAGGATCCTGGCACCTAGGCAGTCATAGAATAAAGGCCACGAGGTGGCAGGTGCTGACAACTCATGCTTTGGTAAATGTCAGAGCCTGGCTAGCTTCATGGGCCTGTCTCCGGGCATCTTAGCAATGGCCTCAAATGTGCCTGGCATGGAGCCTGCCCACAGGGTAGGGGCAGAGTCCTCCCTGGCATTCTGCAGGCCATCCCTAATGGCCTGGTGGTCCTCTAACTCTCAGGCCCTCCTTGTGGTGCTTCTTGTGGTCTGCAGCATGGAAGCCCAGGGACACGGCCTTGCTGACAGGGCCTCAGGGCCCTGAGGCGGACAGGTTGGGAAGCCTGAGCAGCTAGGAATGCCCAGGCTCGCCTGGCACGGAAGCTGGCTCCCTGTAGCCTGGAGTCTGGGGAGCAGCATCCCTGGGCTGCTGGACATGGGTGCTCCTCTCCCTGCAGCCAGGGGACCAGGGAGGGGCTGGCCCTCAGAGGAACCAGGACCAAGAGCCAGTGATGGGAAGGAGGAGAGGAAACTCAGCAGTCGCAGCACTCTGCCCTCTGGAAACCGCGCTTCATGTTCTTGGAATGCCTGCCCTCGGGCAGGAGGGGGCAGGCAGGCTTTGGAGATGGGGCGTCGCAGCCTCCTTGTGCGAACGCATCGGTAACTGCGGGGAGGAGGGAACAGCTGCAGAACGCAGGGGGAGAATGCCCGCCAGAAGCCAGAGAGGGTGTGTGGCAGGGGGAACAAACAGCTCCTGGGCACTGCTGAGCAGGAGAGCAGCTTCGGTCACTGTCAGGGGAAGGGACGCACAGGAACTTGCAGCCATCCACCCCCCAGCCCAGCACAGGGCACTGCCTCTCAGCTCCAGCCTCTGTGAGCTCCTTCAAGGACACAGGTTCCATCTGACAGCTGAACCTGTTCTAGGCAATACTAAAAACCCCTGGCACCAATCTCAAGGAGGATCTTCAAGAGTGATGTCAACTCACCTAGGTCCCTTCCCCGCAGTCTCAGGCTGCGCATCTCTGACAATGTTCCTCTTCCGCGGCTTCACTGCCACCCCACTGAGGAGGCCGTGCACAAAGTCACAACAGAACTGAGCCTGCCGAGGCTTCACAGGGAACGCAGGGGAGTGGCAGAGACAGCTGCTCTCAAGGCAGCCGCAATGTTAAGTTTTACAGAAGCGTCCCAAGTAAAGAGCGCCTAGCTCCCGCCATGTGCCGCCTCTGCCTCCCCCTCCAGGACCCATCACTCCTATTTGTGAGCATGCATGGCAGGCTCTGGAGCCTCTGGTGAACCAATGGGACAGAGCCCAGCTCCAACTGGACAGCAGCCCCAGGCACAGTCTCCCTCATGGCTGCTGAGAATCCCTTCCAGATGACCCAGGCTGGATACATCCCAAGACACCCGCCCAGTGGGGTCTGGGCCAGTTGGTAGGATGCTCTCGATGGACACCTGCCTCCTGACTGTTGTCCGGACACAGAGGGGCTTCCAGGGTCCCTCAGAGTGGTGTCACCAAGTCCTCATAATCATGAGAAAAAGCACATTGGCAACAATTCTGACAGTGCTCAGCAGAGCAGGGACCAGGCAGCGGGAGGCTGGGAACCCGGCGGCAGGCCTGCAGCTGGCACAGGCAAGGCTTGCAGGAGCAGGGCGGAGCCTGCACGCAGGCCAGCTCTGGTCAAAACTGGAGGCTCTGTCTCAAGTGCTGGACCCCATCTCCCTGGGAGGTTCACACAGGCCCCCGCAGTGCACATGCCCACTGGCATCTCTGAGCACCGCCTGCTCCTACACAGGCCAATGCTGACAGGAGGGTGGGCAGTGGGCAGAGGGCTGTGTGCTGGCTCTTTCCTCAGGATTGTTTTTAAGCTCTCTAATTTTTTTAAATGCTAGAATGAAACTTCCTGTGACATGTAAAGGCAGACACGTGTCAGTTTTGCTTTGTTTGGCTGCAGCACTGGAGATGGAACCTGGGGTACTCTAGCCCCGCGCTGCATCCCAGTCCCTTCGCACCACAGCCCTGGTCAAGAGCAGGGCCTCACCTGAAGGGCACGTGCCTCGGGAGTCAGGGTGCAGATGGCCTGACGGCAGGCAGGAGACATGGAGCAGCGCCCTCCTTCTGAGGAAAGCGACCTCTGAACCCAGCTCTCCCTTGCACGTTCCTGTGGCTCAGCTCCTGGACATGAGGCTCAGAGCCAGGTGCACCCTACGGTTCAGGACCTGGCTGCACCCCCACTGCACTCATTCTGCAGGGACCCCGGGATGCACAACTCTGCATGTGTCCTGAGGAAGCCTGTGTCCCCCGGCCTCGGAGGCTGCACAGGAGGGTGCAGTCTGTCTGTGGCTTTTCTCTATGTTCAAACTTGTCTAGTCACCATTTTCACAGCTCCACTTCCACTCTAAGGCAGAAGGTCACAAGAGCACTACTTCACCTTGGCACGGGCAGAAGTGGCCAGTGCACAAGATCTTAACCATCCTGGAGCTCAGAGAATCATCACAGCTTAAGACCACTGACAGACTAACTTCCAGAGAGGGCCGAGCTCCTCCCAGGAGCAGAACACGGGAAGAACACAGCACAGGCACTTCAAACACCAAGAGACGCTCCACAGTGCGCGGTGGTGGCTGTGGGGTGACGCCTGGGGGGCTTGCAGGGCTCAGGAACACCAGGGCTCCCTGCCCAGGAGGAACAGCACCTCCAGCAGAGAAGACCCTGTCAGGCCTGCATGATGCCCTGCCCCAGTGCTGCCCAGACATCAGGCCAGGTGTGGGAGCAGACACAGGAGTGGGCATGAGCTTTGCACCCAGGGGGAAGGGACCTGCCATGACTGAGGATAAACAGAACTGGGAACTCTGTCACTGGCAGTGGCAGCCTTCTGCTGGGGTGGGGCCAAGAGCAGAGATGCCACAGGGTGGCACATGCCCTGCTGGAGGCAGAGCAGCAACATGGAAAACCCCCCTGGAGCCTCTGACTGAGCACAGGCCAGCTGCAGCCACGGCCCAGCACTGGAGGGTCCCAGGGCTGCAAGTGAGGACTTGCTCCAGCAGAGACCCACTCGCAGCCTGTCCAGAGGGGCCTGCCCACTGCTGGGCCTGAGGACTCTAACTTGGTCTCTATACCATCCTACAAGAGAAAATCTAGCCCTTAAGAGTCACAAGGCACACGGTGAAGAAAAGTCAACCAACTACCAGGGAATAGAGCCACCAATGGAACCAGACCCAAGAACAGCTGCCCTGTCACCCAGCTGCCCCACTCCAGAAACCAAAGGTCATCTTCAGCGGTGCCCAGCTTGCTGGCACGTCCATTCGGCATGGTGGCTGCTGCCATGTCCGTCACCACAAGTCTGCAGCAGCACCTCTGTAGGTCCTCACGTGAGCCTGCCGAACACTTCTCCTGACTGAGGGTGAGGACCCAGGGACACGTGGCCCTCTCCCGTGCCGCAGCTCTCACCTCTGCAGAGCTCCACACACTGCTGGGGAGGCCGCGGTGAGCTGGTGTGGCTCCCGTCGGCACGTCTGGGTGGTGGAGAGGAAGGGCACTGCGCGCTGGCCACTTGCTCCCCCTCAGTGCTCTGTTAACAGCCTGCCACTTCCCCACTGATCTTGAAGGAGTCCTCCCACAGTCCTGAACATTCACCCCTTACCAGATTTAGACATCAAAACAGGAAGAAAGAGATCTAAAAGGAATTTTAAAAATAAGCACACAATAAACAAAAAAGGAAGAAAGAGAAAGATGCCCCTCCAGATTCTCACCTGCCAGCCCACGGTGCTCTGCACTGCACAGAACGAGCCTTAGTTCTGACTGGCTAGAGCTAGCAATGCTTCATCCTGGCATGTGTGCATCTGGGGTCTTAAGAGCTTCCTTCCCCGAGGGTAACAGAGATGAGCTCCCGCATTATCTCCTACTGGCTCCATCACTCCCCGAACCCGTGACCTTCTCTGAACATGCTCTACCTAAGTCGCCAGTCACCTCTCTCTGGCCTCCCAGCACAGTCCCCGCACCCAGCTCCCCTCCTGGGCCACTCCTGTCTTGGCAGAAGGGCACAATCAAGCTGAGCCCTCCTCCGCTCTACTGACAGGACAGTTTCCACTAACATCCAAGACAGCAGAAGTAGTAAGAACATCACAGCATATTTCTGAATTGGATTGCTGTGACTAGATGACCAAAGAAAATGGTGCTAACAAAATATTTTAAAATATGCCTGATTTTTCGATGAGCCATTTTCTGAAAGTAGCAAACAAAGCCATTACTACCATTAAAATGGTCCTTTCCAAACACGCTAGGAGAATTTATCTTAAGAACTTATGCTAGAAGAACTTATATTAAAGCCACCACTGGTCTGTACATAGCAGAAGTCTTGGGTCCATTCAAAGAACAAGATAAAGAGTAGAACCAATTCTGCCAGAGGACACCGTCTGAACACTGTACACAAAGCACTCATCAGAGGACAGCTGGGCTGTGCCCGTCCCTCAGAGCTGGAAGAGGCCTGGAAGGAGGAGCAGTTGGAGCCACTCTGTGGAGGAGGCAGGAACGTTAGCTCAGGCTCTCGTGGGCAGCTGGCCCTCCAGACCAGCATTTCCCTCTCAGCATGGCGCTTGGGTGCCTGGCTCTGCAGATCTGTGTGTTTTAGTTTAAAGTGGTATGCTGATCCCAGGTCTTGGTGCAGGTGGAAAGACCTAACTGTTTGAGGGCGAAGGTGCTCTATACCAATGGTTTCCTTCTTGGAGTACACAGAAGGGCTGTGTGCTAAACCTAATACATTGTTGATGTTTGCATAACTCAACCAAATGCAAAACACTAAAACATTTAAACCACATGTATTTCTTATTTTCAGGATTTGCTAGAACATTACTGTTTGCTCATCTCTGTCTACTTAGACAGACAGAATTTCATTAATCATCAACATCATTTCAGTGCTAGAATATCCTCCTTACCAGCAAAGCCTGTGCAGCCTGAGAGCTCGAGGCTGGCCTGTGGTCCTGGGGAATTTCATGCCCCTCTCCCACCTCAGGAGCTGGAGCAACCCAGTGCCTCCATTTTCTATAGACCCAACATCTCATACAGACATTTCAAAACATTTCCTGAAATAACACACTCAGTTCTCACTTTGATCACTACCAAGTTCACAATGTCAGATGTGCTTTTTAAAAACCCTTGTCTGCTGACATGCCTTAGCCTCTAAGAACAGCAGCTGTTGGGAGGTTGCAACACTCTGGACAAGAGAGAAAAACCATCAGGGGTCATCACGTACTCCTGAACATGCTCAGCAGCCTCCTCACCATGAAGTTTTACAACTGGCATGACAGAAGGCTACATGCTGCCTCACAGATAAATCATTTTCTTCTCATTACTGTCAAGATAATTTATAGAAAACCACAGCAATGACAAAACCTTGCTTTTCTCCTGGAAAACAATGGTTGGCTGAAGTAAGCAATTTTAGAAAAGATGCCTGCAAATGTAAACAATTCTAACAGTTGAGTGCAGTGCCAGCCTCGGCTTCAAGACGTGCAGGGGTCACCACAGACCCTAAGCATCCCCACAGAGCATGTGACCACCTGAATGTCTCCTTAAATTCAAAGTAGTTTTGGTGACATGAACCTTATAAAATAAAACATCCATAAGGCATGTTTCTATTTTTAATTTTTTGCTTTGATAAATCAATTGCTTCACAAAAATCCTTTTTAAAGACAACAATCCAAGAAAACATATTGTTACAGTATTCACATTTTAAAGATTGTCAGTTTCAAAGACCGAACATAACTAAAAAAGGCAGGTTGCTGAGTTAGTTGTGTCACTGGCAGCCAGAGATGTCCTTCAGGACGGCACACACCTGCTGGTCCGCCGCAGCTCGTCCACAGGAGGAAGTATCCCTTGCTTCCTCACTCAAGGTCACCCAGAGCAATCCCTGCAGCCCTTAGCTATCAGGGTCACTCTGCATATTGGACAGATGCTTATACTTTTTTGACTATCTGGAATTTAAAATTGGAGCGCTGAGCCCGCCAGATGGAGCTTGCTAGTACAGGCAAGGCAGTCCAGCTTCTGCTCAGCAGCAAACAGCAGGAATGACAGGCTCACTGTGAGTCTCAGGGCACATTCAAAAAGCTCCACCATGGTGAGGAATTTGACAAGAATGAAGCTGGGGGATCCAATCTGACCATTTGAAATGAAAGCTCAAGGGGATGCACTTTCAGATACTCTCCACCAACCAAGGGCTAGAAAACCGGTGTTTTTAAGGTGCAAACTGGTAACACAAAGCTGTGTAGTGATTTTATGAACCAGAACAGCTCACCTGGTGGAAGTTACTCAAAATCACCTTAGTTTTTATGGAGAGGGTGAAGGAAACCCAGGCTATGACCTTCAGTACCCTCTTTCTAATCCTCTGAATTTAGCAAGGGGAAGCTCAGGTCTTAAGAAAACCAATTTCAGCTTGACAGAATATATACTGTGTCCTTCAGCGTGATGTTTGACCCTCAGCTAGAACAGCCTGCCACGAGGCCTCCATGCAGACACAGCTTACCCCACCCTCTCAGACACAACCCACCATGCATGATTTCTGTGGGGAAGAAACAATGCCCTCTGCAGGAGTTCACATCCTGAGAACATGTTCCCTGCTCTGCTGAAGAGCAGGGCAGCTGAGGGCCTTGGGAGACAGGGCAGGAGGAAGGAGGAAGGGCTGTGGTTCCCACAGGTCCAAGTTGTAAGAAGTCCAACAAAGTTGGCACTTAAAGTTAAAATAATCTCTTAAGCATGTGCAGACCTGACTTGAAACATTATAAAAAGAAAATAAGGAATCCATGGCAGCTTTAAAATGTTATTCTCTCCCCAAAAGTTGATGATCGATCAAGTTTTTCTTTCAGTTGAAGCTCCTAAAGGAGTTTTAAAGAAACCTCTGTGCTTCTTTCTGACTGTAGGTTGTCCAGGACAACATACAGCTGACTGTAACCACTGGGCTGGGGCAGTCAGTTTTAGAAAACTCTACATTAGCTAAAAGTGTCCTCAGTGTAGCCTTGGTCCTTAACCAATCACATTGCTGGATCTCAAGAACTGGAGGCAGTGCTGGCCCCACAGCGGCCCTGGTCAGCAGATGAACTCTGGGCACCTGTCTAGGATGACAAGAAGACACTACATGAAGCAGGTGGCTGGTTTTCTCTGAGGAAAAGTCTCCACTTCTAAGTCAAACCAAATCATGCCAAAGAACAAGAGCCACTGACTCTTAATTTCTCATCACCAGGAAATGGAAGTCCCCAAATCAACCTATACCCATGTGATCAGGTAAAGGGGGAGGGCTCCGAGAACTCTGAAGCAACATGCAAGTACAGGAGCCAACACCAGGGACCAAGGCCCACGTGTGTGAGCCATGGGGTGCGCTGTCCCAACCCGGCACAGTTCAGATCACTGCAGTGGCTTGGCGGATGTCGCCAATTGCGAAAGGAAGTCTGGATGGCTGTGCTCCCCAGCTCTGAGCCAGTGGGGTCAAGCACTTTTTACATTAGTTTATAATACACATTCTATGCATAACGTATTTTGACTAAAAAAGTTCTAAAACAATACAGTTAACACAGTAGAGGAACCATGTAACTGAAGTCAATTCAAATCAGACTGGAATATGTGTGGCGAGAGCTTTCAACTCATTAGGGCTACACTCCACCTCACTTACCTGAAGTCCTACTTAGCACACACCTTTAGACACTTGTGTAGGTCAAGTGTAAAATGCAATCTGAGCATTACATATCAGCACAAATTTGGGGATACCAAAATCCTACTAGAGAGTTGTTTCTTTTCAGCAGTAAATGTAAACCACCTGGGGAGCAGGAGACTGTGCAACAGTAGCTAGCTGTGGGCAGGTCACTAAATTTGAGTAATTCAGAACATTCGAAATATAATCATGTATTGTTCCTTCTCTAGAAATTTTATCCTCAATATAGTCATAATCCAATTCATAATGAATTTATAAAAATAGCTTTTTATCCAATAATTCCAGCAAGGTAAAAATAGGAGTTTCTTTTTATATATAGCAAATGAAACAGGCTCACTGACCATGAGAGAACTTAAACTTGCTGAAATTGCCATCCACTCACTATGAAACTCAGTCTGCTGTGTTCTTGCTGCCGTGTACTGACAGTCTCAGGGGCAGAGTTGCTCTCAGGTCTGTGAGCTGTACAAATGGAGAGCCCCTGAGACCTGCTATGAACCACAGGTTGAAATTATAATTTGGAAAATGGCAGCACTACTCCTGAACCTAATCAGAGACTGGGGCAGGGGGGTCATCCATCACATTTCTAGTGTTAAAACTTTAAAGAATTTCTTTAAAAACCCACACGCGCACACATTGGAAAGAAATCGCTGCACTGGCAAAGACGCTCTTGAAGCTTACTATGAAATACAAAAGTGCACTCTTCTATATCTACATATAAAACATTAGAAATAAAACTGTGTAAAATGTTTGCTGTGCAAACTATAAAAAGTCCGGTGTGCTGGCTCCTGCACGGGGCAGCTGCTCCTACTGCAGGGAGTCGCTGTTCTCCAGCACCAGTCCCCCCATGTGGGAGGGCGCCAGGGCACCCCCGTCGTCCTCTGTGCTGTCCACAGACTCGTCCTCACTCTGTCCTGCCATCATGACCTGCTGCACGGCCAGGGTGGCCCCATCTGAGGACAGGGACTGGAGGCTGTCCACGTTCATGTTCACAGGTGTGGTGATGGTCACAACGGCACCTGGAGCAGAGCACAGCGCATCACTGCTTCAGTCGGTACTCGAGAGGAACATTTTGTGGGTGCGGCTTGCTTTATGACCTAAAGTCAAGACATCTATTATGTGTTTAGGAAAAGCTCCACAGGAATTTAAGAACCTGGGGCGGAACAAGCTTTTTTCTTTCTTTTTTTTTCTTCTGGTACTGGGATTGAACTCAGGGGTGAATAACCACTAAGCAACATCCCCAGCCCTTTTTATTTTTATTTTTTTGTTTTGAGACAGCATCTGTCTCAAAGAGACAGTTGCTTAGGGTCTTGCTAAGTTGCTGAGGCTGGCCTCAAACTTGTCATCTTTCTGCCTCGGCCTCCGGACTCCCAAATATGCATGAATAGGGCCCAAACGACACACACTCAACAGTGGGACGCCAGGCTGTGAGTAATCACCATACAGTGAATCTACAAGTACTAATGCCCAGCTGCTAATAAGATCCTGATCTGAAGACAGTCTCAGTGAGGATCAGGACAATAAAGAGCAGATTTCCACAGCAAAGTATATTGCAAGGAGAGCAAAAGAAACCAGAAATACAGGAGAAAGATATACAAGAAGATAAATGGGGAAACAAAGTAAAAAGAATAGTTAAGAAAAAGGATGACTGAAAGGGAGGGTGGGGAGAAAACCTCGTAACATGCAAACCCCTGTCATGCAGCCTCCCACAGAGGACAGAAACCACCCAAACATGCATGAACTAGGCCCAAAGGAACCACACAAGGGATGGATGCCAGGTTGCAAGCCATCACAACACAGCAAACCTAGAAGGACTCATCTGCAAACTCCCTAAGGTGTATTAGTGAATGATAAAAGCAAGAAGAGATGGTGTTATGCGACATGCTAATGAATGGGGACATTTTAAGAGACACATTTGTTCATCCGTGACTCTGCACCGGAGGGTAGAGGAGAGGACCTCCTGGAGAAGACCAGACAGCAGGATGGAAGAGGACCCTCTTTTCACTGGGTACTCTTTTAAATTCTTTCCCTGCCCTTTCTGAAGTAGGAGGAGAGAGAGAAAAACAGGCATTGCTGTGGTCTGAATGAGTGTCCCCCAAAGGCCCATATTCCATGGTCCCAGGTGACAGTACTAGAAGGTACTCAGTACTGAGGGAGGTCCTCAGGTCATTGGGGGCATGCCTCAGAGGGAATTGTGGGATCCTGGTCTCTTCCTCTTCCTATCTCTCCAATTCCTGGTTCATGCTGTCAGTGGTTTGCTCTACCATGTGCTCCAATTCCTGATTCATGCTGTCAAGTGGTTTGTTCTATCATGTGCTCCTGCCATGATGTGCCGCCACTACCAGAGGCTAACCCAACGGGGCCACCTGATCTTGAACTGGAACCTCTAGAACCATGAACCAAAACAAACCTTTTGTCTTTATAAGTTAATTGCCTTAGGTATTCTATTATGGTGATGGAAAGCTGATTCATCTAAGAATACCTTTCAAATTATTGGACTAAAAGAGAAAAACCTGAAAATATAAATTCCTCAGGTATGCACATGAGACTCCCGTACATTAAAACCTAAACGAGGAAGCCAAAGCATTATCTGGGAGAACTTAGCTTTAAATGTATAAAACACAACTTAAGAGAACGAGTGTGATTCACTAACCTAACCTCAGAACTAGCATACCACCACTGAAAACCCCCTTGAGCATTCAGTAGAGAACTCATAAGAATCACCTGAGGATACAGGAAAACAGTTTCAAGCACTCATAGAGCTAGGCCTGGAAAACTCGGCCACAGGCCCTGGGTGGAGACTCAGGAAGCTCTGGCTTCGGTGGTGGGTATGGTTGACTCTACCCTGAGAACTCCTATGGACACCAAGGAGATTGTGGCAGCCAAACCCAGAAGGATCCAGTTGTTAACAGGCAGTCTAGCTACAGTCCAGAGCAATGCCCAGGAAGACTCGCAGGAGTACAGAACACCCAGCACCCACAAGACAAAATGCCCGATGACTGGCATCCAGTCAGAGATTACGAGGCAGACAGACAGAAAGCTTACCCAGAGCTGACAGAGACGTGAGAGCAGACAAGGACATTGAAACAGTTACCACAACAGTGTTCTGTGTGTTCAAAAGTCAGTGAACACGTGGCAGACACAAAAGCTCAAACAGAATGCCTGGAAAGATGAAGAGTATTATGTCTAAGATAGTAATTGATGATAATGATAATATAAATAATCCAACTGTATGGGATTAAAGCAAGATTAACACTAGAGAAGAAAGGTTAGTGAAATAAAAGGAGAGTAGTAGAAACTATACAAAATGAAATAAAGATAAACTGAAAAGAGCGTCAATAAAAATGTGAAACTTTAAACTACCTAATACATGGACAATTGATGTTCTTCAAAGTGTGGGTGGGGGGTAGGTGTCAGAAAATAGACTTCAAGGGGCTGGGGTTGTGGTTTAGTGGGAGAGCACTTGCCTGGCATGTGTGAGGCACTGGGTTTGATTCAATTCTCAGCACCACACATAAATAAGTAAAGGTCCATCAATGACTAAAAAAAATTAAAAAAAAAAAAAGAAAGAAAATAGACTTCAAGAAAAAATGGAACTGAGGGTGGTGGTGCACACCTGTAATCCCAGCAATCTGACAGGCTGAGGCAGGAGGATCTCAGGTTCAAGGTTGGCAACTTAGGGAGACCCTCACCAACTTACTGGGGTTTGGGCTCAAAAAAAAGAGAGAGAGAAAAGAAAAAAGCAGGGGTGGGGAGTGGGTTGGGGATGTGCCTCAGTGGTAGAGCACCCTGGGTTCAATCCCCAGTAGTGCAAAAACATAAATAATGATAATCATAATAATAAAAAATGTGCACTAGAGCAATCTGACACTTGAGGAGCTCATGTAACCAGAAAGATGTCATGAAACACATTAGAATGGTGGCTAGAGACAGGGAGAGGATGCAGGTCACAGGGAATAAACAGAAGCAGGAGGCAGGCAGATGGCCTAAAAGGTGAGATTCCAGTGGTGAGAAGAAAATGACCTCCACTGTCTGCCCCTGAAGTCGGGAAGAAGCGCAAAGATGGGAGCAAAGGACAGGACACCTTGCTGTGACCGTAAGGCAAACGCCTCCACTTCTCCCAGGTGCAGCTCCCTCCAGCACCTCTGCAGGCAGCTCCCAGGCTGGTGGCTGCAGGGAGCGCCCTGGGCACACCCCCCACCTCCCACGGCGCCGCCCAGCCTCTCCTGCGCTCTCTCTCGCTGCTCCTGCAGCACTGCCCACCTTCTGACATGCTGAGCTCGCTCGGTGCTGGCTGTGCCACTCCTGACGCAATGGAATCGGGCCAGAACCTCTGGACTGGTCTGTTCTGAGCAGTTTTTTTCTTTGTTTTCGGGGTCTCTGAACAACTGGAATCCAACATTGGCTGGAGAATTCGTCTTCTAGCATTGATGAACCTGTGTGCAGACATGAAACTTAGGCCAAAGCGGCCTTTGTAAAGACCTGTGTAGAATCAACAAACACTTTTTATGGTGGGGGTGCAGGGATGGAATCCGAGGTGCTTTACCACCCAGCCACATTCCCAGCTCTTTTCATATTTTTGTAAGTTGCTTAGGGCCTCGCTAAGTTGCCCAGGTTGGCCTTGAACTTGCAATCCTCTTGCTTCAGCCTCCCTAGTCACTGGGATTATAGATGTGGTTCACTGCATATGGCAATGAATGCTCTTAATGAACACACAGCTTAATGAACCATGCCAAAAAGATGAACTCGCATCCTCTCACTATAATAAACATTTCAGAGGAATAACAAGCATATTAATTATTTAAATCTTCAGAAAAAACAGAGCCTGTTGGTTTAAAAATTACTCATTTATTCAAGGACCATTTAAATAAGAAGGGCACTTTTTTTTTCACCTTACCTGATTTGCTTAGTGTCTGTGAATCAGATATAACTTGACATTACTTTCTCTAAGGCAGATCACCGTAATAGGTGACTTGACGTCTCCTTACACCTGAAGCTACTGCTTGTTCTTCCCAGCATGGTTGTGCCTCTGGCAGCTGTCACACCACGCCTTCAGGGAGGTATCTTGGTTCATAAAGCAGAAGTCTGAGGTAAAAGCTTCCCCTTCGCAAAAGACCATTCCAAAGGAGAAGCCCCTCTTCATCAGCTGTCCTGGAAGCCCAGCCGGCACAATACCTGTGCATGGAGAGTCCCTGATGGACTCTGGTTGCTCTGCAAGACTAAGACCTCACACCTGAGCTGTGATCCCCACGGAGACATCAGCAAAATTATAAGGTCAGGCTGGACATGGCTTTACGCCAAAGACACGCTGAGAAAGGACTGCTTGTTTCCAACTCCATCCCCGAATGCACCAAGCTGATGGCTTTGAATGTGACAACATGGAGGGCAAGAAGGACCTCGCCCCAGCAGCTCCTCCCAGGCTGCTGGAGTGTGAGGACCGATAACACCCGCACTGCACTGTCGTGTGATGCTGCTCTACACTGCTCCCAGGGCTGCTCTGCTACAGAGCCAGCTGCAGTGCACAGGAAACCACCACCACCACCCTGAACCTGTTCAGGTTTGCACACTATTTCTTTTTTCCCCCACCCCACTTTTTTTACTGGTGCATTATAGTTGTACGTAGCAAGGATGGGATTTGTTGTTACTTATCTGTACATGCACACAATTACAATATAATTTGGTCAATATCACTCCCTAGCACTTCAGGTTCACACAGTATTGCTCATCTAATGTAGAAACTCTAGAGTTACTGAGCTTCTGTTTCAGTAGCATGAGAGACAGGCAGTTAACCCCTTGCTAGATCCGTACACGCCACCTCTATGAGCTAGACTTGGTGGAAAATGAGGAGTCGACTTCCCTCTTTGAAGGCCCTCATCCATAAAACACCAGAACCAGAACAGGGTCAGCTCCAAGGATGCTCCACGTTAGGCTTTAAAATAAGGAACACCTAGAATGATCTGAAGACATGTTCTCACCAGGGGCTAGACTGCACTCAGGGAAACAAATGGTCCCTGCAGCACCAGCACTGAGAGTGGCACCCAGCTAAGGGTGCCACCAGGCTCTGGAGCCCCCACTGCATCCCAGCACCCCTTTCTGTCTCCCTATTCACACTGATACTAGGCAGCGGTCCCCTGCTAACACTGGGCCTGTTCTCTCCATTTAAAATGTAAGTTTGGTAAATATAAAAGGAAAGAAAACCACAGAAACTAAAAGTAGCTATAAATATTAAAGGATCTTAGAAATTTTAGAATTTAAAAACGATATGCTACTAATTTTAAAGCTAAAAGTTGACATGAGGCCTTCTAGATAGGACAGTCCTGGAACTCAACAGATAGCACACCAGGGGACACAAGGAAGTTGTGAAAGGGTGAAAGTGGAGGTGCACACAGCAGGGCAACACCCCAGGGCAGCCCCAGTGCCCCTGGCAACGTTCATCTAACATTACCTGCAGTAAGACTCAACCAAACATGACACTCCAGCATGCCTATGTGGAAATAACCAGGACAGGCTTGACAAATCACACGTTTCAGCAATATGTTTGAAGCCTAACAGTTTTGTTAGCTCTCTATTTAGGAGACTTAATAGAAAATGACTCAAGCAGTATGGTCTATTATTGCTATCCAAATTAAAAAAACACAGCCCAAATCTAAGAAAATAGAAATATTTAATGCTACACCAAAGCATATCTCTGCATCTACAATTGAAAATTTAATTGTTTATATTGGAACCTAAGCAAGTTTACATTTTAGCATAATTAAAATGAAAAGATAGTAGTGTTTACAGAAGATAACATTTCTTTACTGCATCCATTTTACCAAGTTGACATTGCTTCCTACAACTGATCAATAACAAAAATGAGACAAATGACTGGCACCCAGAGGAGCTGCATTCCCACATGAGCTCGAGTGATGAGCATCAGCTCTTTTGGAGAGAAACATGTGGCCAGGATCCAAGTGCCCATCACAACTGTAACCCCAGGATCAGGAGGGATGTTTCTTAATAAACACAGATCCCACCCTGCACTAGGTGTGACTGGGGGACAGCTCTAGGCCCTGCTATGCAGAATAGCCACAGAAACAGACCACAGAGGGACTGCATCCCTAAGCTACAGGTGAAAAGTGAGGGCAGTTTTCAAAAGGAGAACAGAGGGTCCCCCAGGGTCAGCACACCTCACCGTCACCCCACTTGCCACAGAGGTCATCCACTAAAACATCCCAGTTTTGAATGAATGCAGGACTGGGGTAGGAACACCACAGAGAAAGCCTTCTAGTCAGGTGAATGGGTCGTACTGCATAGGGAGCACTGGCAATCACGTCAGGCTGAAATCTGGGCTGATTTATTCTCAAGTCCCCGGCCACAGATTGCAGCACTCTGCTGAGACTGCTGCCAGTTAAGAGCACGCATGCATGTTCAACGAAGTTCGCCATTCACCAGCGTCAGCACTTCCAAGGCCCTCTGGTGGTAAGGCACAACTTCAGAAAGGGTGCATCTTACCAGTTGTTGACTTGGAGTAGTGTCAGGTTTGTCTGAGCAGCAATCTGCTTCTTCTCGTCCTCTGTTGGGTAAGGATGCTAAAAATAAAGAGGATTACCATGGACTTTGAGTTTTGAAAAGGAAAGCAAGATTATCTAGGCAAAATATAAGAATAGAAGTTAAGTATTAATAAAAACTGGTATTGATAATGCTTGTAGCCAAACATAACTTACAAATAAGTTTTTTGAAAATAATCCAGAACAGAATGAATCATTTCTCCATGCTGCCGATGCTGGTCAGTGCACAGAGGTGTGGTCAGCCATAACATCCCCCGGGGCACAGAGGAGGATGAGGCAGCAGGAGGAGCAGCCCTGACCTGCTGTGAGGTGTGCTATGCCAGCCCCAAGTGAGCACATGACACATCTGCAGACCTGCAGCGAGTCCACTGAGGTTCCATTTATGAACAACGAACCCCATGGACTGCAAGCAGGTCGGTGGGTGAGTGTGGCCCACGCACACTTCTGCCACTAGGTGCATATTCCCTGTCACTCCTGAATGTCTCACAGCGCCCTCTGTGGCAAACACTGTCCTACCTCAGCTGGTGGAGGGGTGGAAGCAGGCTGCTCCGGGCCCATCACATGGCAGGTGACATGTTTCGGTCATTAGTACCATGAGAATAAACTGACACTGGGATGGGCTGTCACCCAAGGCGCTCTCGGGATCAAATCCCTGCTGGACTGACCTGGTTTTACGGTTTGGATACTGACTGTCCCCTGAGGCCCATGTGTTGCAGGGCTTCCCCAGGCTGGTATACTGGGAGCTGGTAGAACATTTAGGGGGTGGGGCCTAGTGGGAGGTCTTTGGGTTACTGGAGCATAACCTCGAAGGAGATGGTGGCCTTGGCCCCTTGCTTTCTCTTCTGCTTCCTGACCATGAGGTGAGCATCTGCTCTGCCAGTCATTCTTTGCCATTACTATCCAACACTCCTGCCAGAGGCCCAGAACTGTTGGTCTGCTCAGTCATGGCACAGAACCTCTACAACTGTGAGCCTGAATAAACCTTTTTTCTTTATAAGCTGATTATCTCAGGTATACTTTTAAAGTGAGGGAAAGCTGACTAACACACCAAGGCTGTCAGTGAAGAACCACACCTGGGGCTGTGGCTGAGAGTGTCCATTGTAGTGGCCCTCTCTTATGTACAATGGAAACATTCCACTTAAAAAAAAAAAAAGACCAATTTTAACCAGAAGCAAATATAAGAACTCCCAGAAGTACCAAAGGAGAACAGTCCCTCCATGACTGACAGATGTCTGTGCATGGAAATCAAGAAGACTTTCTGCTAAAACTGCACACGCCAAATCCCTCATTTTGGACCACAGGGTCCCCAGGTGTGAATGGCACTCACAATAGGAGGTGGGCATTTGTTGTGGTTTGATTTTAAATACTTGATAGAATCTGGAAAATTCAGTGCACAATGAGGTAGGAATGAACCTGCATCAGATTTACTTGGCAGCCACTTATTTATCTCTGCAAATGATCAACAGGATAATTCAAGCTGACCCAACAGATGAGTATGTGGCTGTGAGTTCAAGGCTGTGGAAACATAAACATTGCTTTTGCCCTTTAAAAAGCTCGTGATACAGAAATGAGGAAGAAGACATGAGCACACAGCCAGAAACAAACAGCACCCAGGGCTGCTCTAGGGAAGAGGCGTCACGTAGAAGAGGGGCAAGAAGGTAGTATGAGGCAAAAATCGTCATTCTAAGGGCTCCTGCAAGCAGGGTTCAGTGCTGAGAAGTCACAAAAACACTAAAGAAAAAATAACAGGAAGGAAGCCACCCACTTCTCCCTGAGCTATAGCTGATGCGCCAAGCCTGCGCCCTGGCTGCTGTGGGAACCCTAGTGCGTGCTTCCTCCCTCGCTGCTGGTCCCCATGCACCCACTGCCTCTGGCCCCCCTCACTCCATGTATACCTCCAGCCTGGGCCTCATGCATTCCTCCTCAGAGAGCCGAGCCTGATCACCCCTGGTCCTGGCACTGGACCAGGGAGTCACTCTGGCTGCTCCCTGGGTAGATGGCTGGCCACAACCACAACACCCATAATGTGGCCAGCAGGGCAGGTGTGTCACCATGCTTCCTGAGACCTCCTGGGGAAGAGGAGACAAGGTTTCTGCTCACTCTGGGAGGCAGTGAGCCGCAGAGCACTGAACAAACTGCTCCCTGCTAGGCCAGACTCATGTCATTACGTGAGTCACGTGCTGGCCCTCATCAGCATGGTCCTCTCCTCAACCTTGTTGTGGCTTCCTTTCAGATCCAACATAAAGCACTGCTGCTTCCAGAGGATGTGCCTAAATGCATCTCTTCTCACCCCACTTCTCCACCCATTCATCTCAATCACTCTCCTGGGTCGGGTTTTTCTACCTGCACATACATAACCAGCACAAGGGGACTTGACTCCCTTTCCACCAATGAGATCCTTGTTACATCTGAAGCTTCCTGGAGCCATTTGTTAGGGAGCCCCCTGTCCCATGCTCAACCCATCACAACACTCAACAAAACGTGATTCTTAGGATCAGGCCTACAAGACACACGAGAATTTTTCCATGACACACAGTCAGGAAGAAAGATCTCAGAGAGCTGCCCACAGCACCAGTCCACTGATCTTACCCCTATGTGCTGAAAGAGCCAGGACCGCATCACATTGGTGGCATGCTTCGGCAGGACGCCTCGCTTGTTCTTGGATGAGCTATCATCTTGGTGCAGGATGCTGAGGTCTTGGTTTAACTGTAACTGAAGCTTTTGCACAATTGAAAGCTGATGTTAGAGACAGCAAGCAATGACATGTGCAAGTAGGCTATGACTTCAGCCGGAGGGGCAGTCAAGGGTCTTACAGATTCGTGACAATTTGCACTAACAGGATTCCTGCTGGGATGTGCATGGTATTGTAAAAGTGATCTTCCTTCCATGTCCTGGCACACAGCTCCTAAAATCCTTGGAATCCTCAAAGTGGTAAGTGAAGTCTTTCATGTCCTATGAGCTGACTGCTGGCTGGCAGCCCTCAGGGGACTCCAGGCCCTTGGAGTGGGTATGGGAAAGACAAAGGTAGAATCACAGGGATTTTCAGCCCCAACCACTGGGGAGGGTGTGGGCAGAAGGTTAAGTTGATCACCGGTAGCCAATGATTTAACAATCATGCCTATATAATGAAGTATCCATGAAAACCCAAGGGACAGGGCTCAGAGTCTTTCCGGGTTGCTGAGTGCATGGAAATTCCTGGAAGGTGGTGCACCTGGAGAGGGCACAGGAGCTTTGCCCTCCCCACACCCTGCATCTCTACAAAAGAATCATACACACCTACATTTGTTTCACCCAAAGAACACCTCCCTGGTAAAGTCCTCAGTCAAACCCTCTGTCCATCCTAAAAACCCTCATCAGTTGGAATGTTTCCAAAATCTGCTACACTAGAAGACATAAATATGGGGGGAATGTGACAGCTAATCTTGACGGTCACCCAACTGGACTGAGATGCCTAGGAAGCTCATAGAACACACTCCCCAATGGGTTGTAGGGGTGTTTCCAGAGATGACTGGCATGTGGGACAGGAAACTAACGGGGTGAGGGGAAGCCTGCCCTGACTATGGGTAACACCAACAGGCCAGGGGCACAGATGGAACAAAAGCAGATGAAGAAGGAAGCCTGTCAGCGTGTGCAAGACCTATTTCTCTCCAGCAGGTGTGTCTATGCCATGGCCCGTGGACATCAGACTGCAGCTTCTTCAGGCTCTCAGCGTGGACTCACACCAGTGACTGTCCAGGGAGCTCCATGCCTTCAGTCTCAGACTGGAACTAGATCATGCGTTTTTGTTTATTTTTTTAAAGTTGTAGGTGGACACACTACCTTTATTTTTATTTATTGATTTTTTTGTGGTGCTGAGGATCAAACCCAGTGCCTAACACATGTCAGGGCAAGTGCTCTACCACTGAGCTACAACCCCAGCCCTAGTGAAATCATATCTAAAAATAGAAAGTGAAAGGGCTGGGGATGGCCTCGGTGGTCCAATCCCTGGTACCCAAAAAGAAATACTGTAAGAGGAGTTTAATGGGCAATTCTGGTGGGAACTCTGAAGCGCTGAAGATCAGAATGCTGACAGAAGTGTAGACAGTGAAGACTGGGCTCATAAGGCTACAGAGGACTGCTAGAAACTGAACCAAAAGTCATTCATGTTACATTCTGGCAAAGAACTCGTCTATGTTTTGTCCATGCCCTGAGGCTTTGTGTGAGGCTGAATTTAAAGGTGATGGACTCACTGATCTGGTGGAGGAAATTTCAAAGGAGCTCAGCATGTAGGTATTGGTGGCAATTTTTAGCCAGGTTTGTAGTTAATAATCAGGAACAAGGAGCAGAGTGGAAATAGGTAGAAAACCTGCAGTTTGGACAAAAAGTACATGAAAAATCGGGACCAAGGAAGATGTGGTTGCTGAAGAGATTAGTGCCATTAAGGAAAAACCAAGTACTGTGAACAGAAACCGTAGGAAAGATGCCTTGAAGGCATTTCAGGAATTGGCCAGGCCCCACCCACTAAAGGACATAAAAGTATCAAGTTATTTGAAGGACTCTGCTTTGAGAAGAGACAGCCAAGGTATCCTGCTCTCAGAGGCTTATAGGAAGCATTTCCCCTGTGTAGCCATCCTGGCACTCAGAGGCCATTGCAGCAATGGTCCAGTGGGACCGGCTACTGTTCCCACAGGCAGCCGTCTTTGGCATTGTCCATGTGGTGCTGGATTTGCAGGCATACAAAATGCAAGTTATGGGATCACAGAGGCATCCACTGAGATTTTAAAGGAGTATCTGGGAGGACAGACAATGTATGGCAGGGTAAGCTTCCCTATGGGGAGCCCCTGAGAGGGTGGTGCATAGAGCTGAAAGTAAAGTTGAAGCTGCAATGAAGACCCCAAGAAGTTAAGAGATGCCAGGAGCATGCAACATCTGTCAAGGAAAGGGGCAGGCAGCAAGCAGATTCAACTCCAGACAGGTCATGTGAACTGCCACTGGGAAGACACAGGGCTAGGCCTGCCCAGGTCCTTTGGACAGACATTACCAACACAAGCCCTGGTTGCTGGACATGGAACTACAGGATTTAATGTTTGTCCTGCTGGGTTTCAGTCTTACTTTGGTGTGATATTTCCTTGGTATTTTATTCTTCCCTTTTGGAATAAGAATGTTTACTCTGTGATATTGTACACTGGAAGCATGTAGTTTGCTTTTTCATTTTTACAAGGGCTCACAGCTAAGAGTTTGCTGTGAGTCTTGGAGATTTGGAACTTGGACTTTTCAAGAAATGCTGGAACTATTTTGGAGACTTTCAGGACTCTTGGAGATAGATTATGCATTTTGCATTATGAGAGGGATGAATCTTGGGGCCAGAGGTAGATTGGTTCCAATCTGGAATGCCCCCACAAAAACTCCCAAGTGTTGAAGGCTGGTCCCCAATGCGCGATGTTCAGAGGCGGGGCTTTTGGGAACTGACTGGATCATGGGAGCCTGAGGCTCACCCATGAATTAATGCACAGATGGATCTATAACCAAATGGACTAATGGAAGGTGATGGAAACTGCAGGAGGTGGAACCTAGTGAAGGAAGTGGGTCCTTGGGGGCATGCCTTTCATGACTACATTGTGTCCTTAGCCCCTTCCTGTCTCTCGCTGTGCTTCCTGGCTGTCATGAGATAAGCAGCTCTTCTATGCCCTCCCTGTCATGATGTTCTGCCTCACCATGAGCCCTCGGTGATGGGGCCAAACAACAATGGACTGAGATCTCTGAAACCTTTCAATGAACCAAAATACACCTTTCTTCTTCAAGCTGATTTCATTGGGTGTTTTGTCACAGTGACGGAAAGCCAACAAAGGGGATGCAATGCAGGGCAGAGGACAAGCAATATCATGCACAGATGGGGTTCTGCAACTGGACTAAAATGAAGTTACATTCCCCGAAGTCCAGCTAAAGGAGTTGGCGGATCACCACTCCAACTTCCAGTAAGAGAGTTCTACAAACCTTGCATGTTTGCTATTTAAATTGTTTCTGAAAAAAACTCAGTTAAATAGAAAACATCCTTCTTAAACAACAGGACAAGGCATCTGACCTGAAAATGCTCTAAAAGAGAATAATGTGATCCTAGGAAACTATTCTGCAACCCGACATGACTTTATTGTCACAGGTATCTTAAATGGAAAACCATGAGGAAAGAAGACTGGTCAGAGAATCAAGGAATAGCACAAGTGGGATCTAGCTCTTCCCCTAGGAAAGCCTGGGTCTGGGCAGCTACCACAGCCCAGATGGTCTCTGAAGTCCCCCAACCTCACACTGGTACCTGCTTCATGGCCTATGGCTTTAGCTGACTTTGTCAACAAGACCTGTTAAGTTCAAGGCAGCAGCCCCAGACTGCCTACACTGCTGGGCACAGAGAGTTCTTAACAAGAATGTAGAAAATGTCTGTGCAGGTCACATTCAAGGTCTAACACAAAGAATGAGTCAATGCTTTTAGAATAAGAACTTTAAAATAAACTTGGTCTGATCTACCTAACTTGATCAATGTAAAAAATGCATGTGCATCTCCAGAATCTACAGGGTCACCGAAGTCCAGCAGATCTAGCCTCCTTGCCTCGCCCAAAGGCACAGGGAGAGGTGGCCACGTCACAGGCGTTTCTGCTACGACCTGCTGCTTGCACAGGCACCGTCCATGTTCTGGGAGCCAGACATGCAAAGGCAGGGGCCCGGGGCAGCAGGGTTGAGCACCACCACTGGGACCCCTCCACCTCCCATCAGGGTCTGCTTTCACTGAAGTGTCCCAGACACAAAAAAGATGCACAGCAGAGAGGACTGAAGAGCTTCCTAAGCTTGGGACCACAATGGCAGCCTCATGCTGGAGAATTCACGGTGGAGGTATAAGCCAAGCGCTGCAAGGGTGAAGAACTTGCTCTTCTGCACCTACTGGACCTCAAATTCCAAATAGATATGCAAAGTGAGCCTGCACACAAGCCAGCCTCAGCAGTGGGCAGTGGGTTGCTCCTGGGGGCATGAATGACTTTCCTGCTTCTTTATATTTTACTGAGCTTTTACAAATTTTCTACATAGGGAGAGGAGGAATGAGAAGAAACCAACACTGACATTTCCATCAACCGGAGACAGCTTCAGGAGACAGAGGATGTTCACGCAGAAGGGCTAGCTCAGCCTGCTGTACTGTGCTGGCGCACACGGGCAGCACTTACCCCCAAACCCTCCAGAAGATGGCATACACACCTGGGAGTTCTGGATCCTAATCGTCCCGGGTGACAATGCCTGTGTGACTACTTGGCCTTGCGGAGTCACAACTGTGACAGGCTGGTACACTGTGCCTCCTCAAAAGGGAGAAGAAAATTTATAAATTAAGCTACTTTTAAGTCTTGATGACTTTAAACATTCTTCCTGATATATTTATGGACTATAACTTATGGAATCAAATCTTTAGTTGGATAAGGTTTTAATCATTTCAAATGATCAAGAATACTTTGCAAGTTGACCTTTCACTGTAAATTATCAAAGGAATCTGCTGAACCGGCCATGCTCAGGCTCCTTGGAGTTCCATGCGCTGGAAGCCACCGGCTGATTAGCAGCTTGGCACGCCCTTTCCTTCTGCTTGTTTGGCTTTCTGCTCTTTCCTATAATTAGCACACATTAGGGATTTGGCCAAAGGTGCTGAATAATACACATTTTCATTCTACCTCTGCTCCTGAGATTTCACCATCAAGGTGGCATGAAGTGTTTAGTATACACTGCACCTTCTTCCTACATGCCCTGTTTTGTTGTCATGATGTTTTATCTTTATGATGTTCTTCACATATGGGAACACTGGAATCTGCGACCTCCTATAGTGCTTTTGTTATACAAATAATACTGAGATTAAGCTGTATTTTCACTTGATTGTCATCAATTCATGATACAACTTAGTATTTTCCAGGTGCTGCTACAAACACAATTAAGAACTATCTAATCTGGAAATCATAATTGGTTTTTGCTATATATTTCCAACTCTGATATAAAAACTTTTTCCGTTCCAATACACTTTTGGTAGGAAAACACATTGTGCATAATATATTTGTGGAGAATTAACAAGAAACACACATTCAAGAAGCTCTATATTTTAGCACTATTATATCGGGAACTATTATATCAGTATTAGTTAAAATACTGTGAAATCAAGAAAAAAATTAAACATTTAAAAAGTTGTATTTTTATACTCATTCTAATACAGTAGACCTGTTTTCTGCAAAAGCTCCTGTAGAAAGCACCCCTTTCCCACAGCCATACCTGCCACTGTTGCCATGGTCACGTTCCCCTGTTGCAGGGCAGAGGCAGGCACCACAATTCCCTGTGGGCTGAGCGTGCCTGTGATGGCACTTTGAATCTGCTGAAATTAGAACATGCACATTGTAGGAATTATTAGAAAACGGAAAACCCATGTTAAAACCTCAAAGTAAGCAGCCTGATGATATCACAGGAAAGGAAAGGGAGACTTGGGTCTAGAGCAGAGTCAGAGGCCAAGCTTTCAGAAAGCAAGCATCACATATAGGAAACCAAGAGAGGCAAACTGACTATTTAATATACAACAACCAAGGTTGAAATGTTAGGTGGCAATGTGGTTTCTAAAAGATTACCATGTGTCTCACTCTCACATTCCATGTGCTGTAAAGCCCAGGAGGTGACCAGGAAAACCCTGCTACCTAATCACACACCTTTCTCCTTAGAGCTTGCTCAGATAACTGAGATTTCCACAAACTAAAGCCTCCTGGTCAGGACAGGACAGGATGCACAATACAGATCATACCACAGACTGGGAGGTAACTGGAAGTGACTGGTAGGTTCCCTTAAAGTTTGACACACTAATTTGGTCATAATAGAAGTTAAGCCATTAGAATCAATAACCCAAGCTCCCACCTTAAGATCCCAGAAAAAGAGGAACAAAATGAACCTAAAACAAGAAGAAAGGAAATAATAAAGATCAAAGCAGAAATCAATGAAATTGGAAATAGAAAAGCAAAAAAAAAAAAAAAAAAAGAAACAAACAAAATGCTTGTTTATTGAAAAGAACAAAACAAACCCCCAGTAAGACACAAAAAGAGAGAGGGAGAAGGAGAGAAGGGGTAGGGGAAGAGGGAGGGGAGACCCAGATTCCCAATCATGGGATCACTACAGATCCTGCAGACACCAAAGGTCAGAAGAAGTGAACACAACCTCAACCCAGGTCTGGCGCAAGGTGAGGCAGATGAGCATCCCAAAACTCAGCCACCCCAGCTCATTCAGCATAGATGGAACCTTCTGAGCAGCCCTGCCCTGTTAAGGAAACTGGAGTTGTAATTTAAAACTCTCAGAAAAGAACTCTACAGGTTTGTGCATTTTCAATAGGAACTTCTAACTATCAAATACCTGAAGAAGAATCCACACCTACTACAATCTCTTCCAGAAAACAAGAGCCAAAAACACTCCCCGATCCATTTTATGAATCTTGTATTATCCTGACACCAAAAACAAAGACAGTTCAGAAACCAAAATTCAATCCAATATCCCTTATGAATACAAAAATACTTGACAAAATATTAACAAACACAATTTAGGCACATATATAAATAATTATGTGCCATGACCAAGTGGAGTTTATTCCTGGAATGCAAGACATTTGATATTAGAAAAACCAATCCATGTAATCTCCCAACAAGACCAAGAAGGAAAATCATATGATCATATAAACTGGTGCAGAGAAAGCACCCGACAAAATTCAACATAATAAAAACATTCAGAATGCCAGGTAAGGCAGTACATTCCTGTAATCCCAGCAACTTGGGAAGCTGAGGCAAGAGGATCACAAGCTGGAGACATTCTCAGCAACTTACTGAGACCTTAAGAAACTTAGCAAGACCCTGTCTCAAAATAAAAAATAAAAAAAAGGGCTGGGATGTGGCTCAGTGGTTAAACACCTCTAGATTCAATCCCCAGTCTGGGGGAGGGGGAGGAAACTCTAAGAAAAACAGTAATAGAGGGGAGTGTCCTCACCAGATAAGAGCGTCTTAAAATACCAATACAAGCAAGGTGGGGGCTGAAAGGTTCCCTAAGGTTGGAGCAAGGCTGGGGAGTCTGATCTCCATACTCTCAAAGACGGTGCTGAATGGTCCAGTTAATGCAATAACACAAGAACAGGAAGTAAAAGACATAAGGTTAGAACAGAAGCATACAGAACTGTCCCTACTGGTGTACCACATGGCTTAGCAGGAATAAAATCCAAATATCCTACCAAAACAAAACTCCCAGAACTAATAAATGAGTTCAGCAAGGTCACAGGACACAGCATAAACATACAAAAATGAACTATATTTCTGTAAACTAACAACAAATACACGGACACAAAAACTAAAAATATAACCTATTCATGATCACTCAGAAGATGAAATGCTTAGATGTAACTCTAAAAACACATGTATAGGACAAATATTTTGAAAACTATAAAATACTGATGGAAAAAAAGACCCTAGAAGACGTAAATAAATGGAGAGACATAACCGTATTTATGGGTTGGAAGATTCAACACAGTAAAGATGTCAATTCTCCCCAAATCAACATACAGATTAAATGAAATTCCTATCAAAATTCCAGTAGGATTTTTCGAAACTAGACCTAGACAAAATCATTCTAAAATTTATGTGGAAAGGTAAAGGAACCAGAGCAGTTAAAACAATTTTGAAAAGAAACAAGAAGTGGAAGGAAAGCATCTACTCAATTTGGAGATTTACTAATATACTATAGCAATCAAAACTATGTAGTAGACACACAGATCAATGGAGCAGAGCAGAAAACACAGGAGACAGGCCCCCAACAGGCCCAACTGATTTTTGACAAAGGTACAAAAGCAATTCAGTGGAAGTAGAATAGCACCAAAGGTGCTGGTGCAGACAGACATCACAGACAAAAAGAAAACCTCAATGAAACCTCACACTTTCTGCACAAGCTAACTCAAAACTGAGAATGAGGGCTGGGGAGATAGCTCAGTTGGTAGAGTGCTTGCCTTGCACGCACAAGGCCCTGGGTTCGATCCCCAGCACTGCATAAAAAAAAAAAAAAAAAAAAAAACTGATAATGAATTTAAATGTAAAATATAAGACTATAAAACATTCAGGAGAAAAAAAAAAATGAAAGACAAAATCTTTGGGACCTAAAGATAGGCAAAGGTCTTAGACTTGATACCCAAAGCACAAACCATAAAAGTGCTGAAAAATTAAACTTCATCAAAATTAAAAAATGCTTCTGCAAAAGACATGTTAAGAGGATGGGAAGATACTTAGCTATCGACTTGGAAAATGTATTTGCAAATCATATATCAAAAAAAGGACTAGTATCTAGAATAGACAAGAACTCTCAAAACTTAGCAATTTAAAGAAAATCAAATCAGAAAATAGGCAGAAGACACAAACAGACATTTTACCAAAGATGATAAACAGAAGCTGGATATGCACAAAAATCAACATTGTTAGTCAGCAGAAACATGAAAATAAAAACCCCAGTGAACCACCATTGCACATCATTAGAATGGCTAAAAGGGAGCACTGCTTCATCACAAAAACCTTAAGGGCATTATGCTAAGTGAAGTGAGCCAGGCACAAAGGACAAATACTACCTGATTCTACTTATACAAGGTCCCCAGAGAAGGCCAAGGAGACAAAGTGTAGGCTGGTGGCTGCCGGGGCTGGGACGGAGGAGAGGGAGTCAGTGTTTAATTAGGACAGAGCTTGGGTGGCAAATGAGAGTTCTGAAGAGGGATGACAGTGAAGGATGCACAGCAATGTGAATGAACTAAACCACTAAATGTGCATTTAAAAATGGTTACATGAACAAAATGGTTAAGATGGTAAAATTTATGCATACGTTATTCAATTTTTAAAAATGTGTGTGTTTTTCCCCAATAAAAAAAGAAATGAATGGTACTCTACTCTCCATAAACATGGGGTGGTGTTAGCAGAAGCCAAAAAAAAGACTGAGGACTCAGCCATTCCCTGCATGAAGTCTAGGAAGATTTCACCTCTGGCCTGAATTTACTACCAAGCTAGCTCAGGTTTAGAGACCTAGAGGGTACTTCAAGCAGGACAGTCACTGAGGCAGCCCCAGCAATCTGAAAGGGTTGTTGGTCTTAGGTCAATGCCAAAGTCACAGTGACCCCCAAAAGTGAGGTGGACACCAAAGGCAAGTACCTGGGACTGCACAGGGGAGTACGGGCTTCCAGGCTCTCCACTCAACAGAGTCTCACTGTTCATTTTCGTCTTCAGACAAGCAATGTACCGACTACAGAAATCTTTGCAGAGTTCATTAACTTTTTCCAGTTCAAGAAGATGAATACGCAAGACCTGGATTGCTTTTACCATCTAGAAACAAGAGAAAATGAAAACTTTTAGATGAGAAAAAGGTAGTAGTATAGTCATCATTATCATACTGGTTCCTAGTTTGTCAGAAACCTCCTCAGAGAAAGCAAGAGAAGTGGAATTCCATCAGAAGGCACATAAACAGCTGCACTGCCACAGCACTACCAACCTGCGCTTTGGCCGTGCGTGGTGTATGGGGAACATGGGAGCCTGGCACCAGCCTCAGGGAGGCTGTGCTGGCAGTGAAGCTCTGCCTGAAGACAGCTGGGTTGTTTCACCAGCCACTGGATCACTCCATGGCCCAGGGGGTTTCTTACCCTCACTCTATTTCTATATCTATAAGTAGGGACAAATCTGGACTCGTGGTTCTTGATTTTCTTTTTTCTTTTTTAGGTACTATGGACTGAACCCAGGGCATTTTGCCAGTGAACCACCTCCCCAGCCCTTTTACTTTCAAATTTTTCAATTTTAAGACAGGGTGTCATAAAGTTAAGGCTTAGGGCCTTGGTTACGGTACTGAGGCTGGCCTTGAACTTGTGATCCTCCTGCCTCAGCCTCCTGAGTTACTAGAAATACAGGCATGGGCCCTCACACCCAATACATCCATCTTTTCTGGATCATGTTTCTGGGTCATGTGTCAAGTCTAAGAATGCTTTCCTATCCCTAAATCTCAAAGATTTTCTTTTGGGTTTTTTCCAAAAGTATTTTAGTTTTATATTAAGTCACTAAGTTTTGAGGTAATCTGCCCCACAGCAACAGATCACTAATGCCAATAATAAAATTGTTTTCATTAGCACTACCTGCCTGATAACTCCAAAGTCCACTTGTAAGCTAACATATAAAATAGGTCATATGTATCCATGGCATGAAAGAATCAATCAAAACCGATAATTTCCAAGCATCAAACTCTGCAAGGGCCTGTGCTAAAGACAGAGTGGGAGGACTGTGTTCCTGCAGCCAGGCAGGTGTGGAGGATGCCTACCCCCAACTCACTGCACCATGCCAGAAGGATGACTGACTGCATGACTGTCCCAGGAGCAGAGAGAGCTCTGACCTGTACCCAAAAGGGCATGCACCATTAGTCTCCTTCCAGAGACGAGCAGGCAGGGTCAAAGCCAGATAACCCACTTACAGAATTATTAGATAGTAAAGATGAAATATACAATAAAAACTTTTTAGGAAAGTTAGAAATGGGCAATTTATCCAGGAAAGAAATTGTTTTCCAAAGACCCTTCTATGCTCAGAGCCCGACTAAGGTTTGATAAGGCCCTAGAAGGCATTAGTGACCCAGCAATAGTACCCTGATGCCAGATCTGTGTCAATCTGAATCTGGAAGGGATGAAAACATGTGGCATGCTAAGGCGAGAGGGCAGAGAGAGCAGGTGCCTAAGAAAGACTGCCAGCACCACCCAAGTCCTGTAAGGAATAGCTGGCTTTGGGTGTACCAGTGATTTTAGCCACAAGAACTTCTTTATTTCCTCTACAGAGTCCAGGAAGCCCTGATTTTGGAGCACTGGGAGCAGGAAGTTAGCATTAGCCTCAAGACTCAGAGTTGTCTTAAGGATACAGTCCAAGTCCTGTACCCAAGATTAAGAGCAGAAGTTGGGCACAGACATGTTGCGGAACACCCCAGCCCTGGGGAGACTTGGGACCTTCAGGAGAGCACTGAGCCCCCAAGCGTTTAGGACAGAGGTGCAGATTACTTCACTGGCTTGTTAAAGGAAACGTAACTAGACTGGAAGACCTGGGGACATTCAAGTTACACATATTGGAAGACAAGCTACCTCATAGTTACACAATTCTTTAGCAGAACTACAAGCAGCTTGAAGTTCCAATGAGAAGTTTAAAATTTCATGATCAGATTTTGAATTATGAAAAATAAACAAAAATAAAGCAGTTACTTTACTTACTAAGTTGTCAGTTTCTGGATCTTCACAAAAGAAGGGTTTCCCTTCCTTCTCTTGCTTCCTGACAAAGTTCTCAATGTCCACATCAAAACTGGCAGAAGTTGTGCCTTCTGAGCCCTGTGTGGACTGCTCGCATTTTTCAAACAACAAAGCTAATAATGGAAACAGTGGATGCCTGGGGGACAAAAGAACAAAGAACACAGATACTTTCCACGTTTCTACAAGAATGCTTTGGCACTCAGGATGCACAATTTCATAGAGTGATTTTGTTGAGCTCTAATCCATATGCCACACAAGTCACTGTTTAAAGGGTACCATTCAGTGGGGTCTAGTATATTCTAGAGTTGGGCAACTATCACCACAATTTTAGAACATCATCATCCCCTAAAGAATTGTGATACCCACTAGCAGTCACTCTCCATTTCCACAAGCCCCAGCCCACCACAAATCTGCTTTCTATCTCTAAGCTCACATAAATTAGACATTACACATAAAGGGACTCATGAGGTCTCTGGTGACTGTCACTTAGCATGTTTCAAGGACTTACCAGTGTAGTAACAAGTATGGGTCCTTCATTCCTTCATGGCTGAATAGTATCCCATTGTAAGGTGATACCACATTTAGTTTTTCCAGTTGATGGACATCTGGGTTGTTTCTTCCTTTTGACTATTATGGATAATGCTGCTATGAACAATCATGTATTGGTGTTTGTGGGAACACATGCTGTCATTTCTCTTGGGTATATGCACGGGAGTGAAATTTCTGGATCAAATGGAACTCTATGTTCAATGTTCTGAGAAATTGACAGATTGTTTTCCAAAGTTTTCTAAAGTGGCTGCACCTTTTTACATACATGCCAGCAAAGTACAAGGATTTTAATTTCTCTACCTTCTCATCAACACTTTCTAGTTTCTGATTTTCTTTTTAATTACAGTCAGCCTAACAGGTGCAAAGTGGTGTATCTCTGGTATTTATTTTTAATTACATAATAACTGAATATATACCTCTTGGAAAAAATTCAGACCACCTGGATCAACCATAACCCTCTGGAATATCACACTGTGCTCCTTCCTTGCTTTCCCCAAAGGTGTTGGTATTTTGGTGTGTACCCTTCTTCAGAGTACACTGCACCTTCACGTGGTTCTAGAAACTTGCTTTGTTCTCTAAAGTCTGTTACACACACAAGACTGACTATAAGGGTGTATGGCATGGACAGCTGTGCAGGGCCCCCCATCAGTTCAATGCCCTGCTAGTGCCAGATTAAAACTCTTAGATTTGGAACAAAGAATGCTATAGTTTGGATATGAGGTGTTACCCCCCTCAAAAAAAAAAAAACCCTCCTATGCTAATGTTTCGAGAAATATTTCGAGGTGAAATGATTAGATTATGAGAGTTGTAACCTAATCAGTGCATCCTAGTTTAACTGAACTAACAGGGTGGTAACTACAGGTAGCTAGGGCATGGCTGGATCACTTCAGGCATGCCCAGGAAGGGCGCATCTTCCCTGTGGTCTCTTGCCCTCTCTCTGCTTCCTGGCCACCATGAATGGAGCAGGGCTCTCCCACCACACCTTCCGCCATGATATTCTGTCTTACCTGGGCCCTGAGTAATGGGTTCGCCCATCATGTACTGAACCTCTGAAACTATGAGCCAAAATGAATTTTCCTGTCTAAATTGTACTTGTCAGGTATTACAGTCACAGCGACAAAGAGATGACCAACACAAGGAGCCTTGTGATTTCTTTTGTACTGAGCCCCACAAATTATGCAGCCAGCGTTGCTTAAGAGACTGTCTACGGACTGTCCATGTAGCTCAGTGGTAGAGTACTTGTCTAGTGAAACAAGGCCCTGGGTTTCATTCCTAGTCCTGCAAAAAAGTAATATCAATAATAATAATAATGTTTAAATTAAGTTAAAAAAGAGACTGCCTGTGTCAGTGTACGGAAATCTTGTTATTCTTTAAATCATGGATGGTAACCTGTAAAAGGAAACCTCAACAAGTGTGGTCACTTGCCTATTGGCTGTTTAGGTTGTTTGTAGTTGACAATGTCTGCAATGTAGGTAAGCCTTAATATATACTTGCAATTATCTGCTAGAAGAGCTGCCTAGAATGGAATTGAATGTACATTGTGAAAGTTATTATGAGCATCATCAAAAGCCAAGCATCATGTAAGTTATTTACAAAAGTTACATTCATAAAAACAAAGGAGAATGGTGATCACCAGACTGAAAGCAAAGACAAGGGAAAGATGATTTGTTATTTAATGGGTAGAGTCTCAGATTTGGAAGATGAAAAAAAAAATTTTTTTTATTAATACTTTGTTTTAGTTACAGGTGGACAGAATACCTTTATTTTATTTTTATGTGGTGCTGAGGATTGAACCCAGGGCCTCATGCATGCTAGGCGAGCGCTCCACCACTGAGCCACAACCCCAGCCCGAAAGATGAAAATTTTTGAAGATCTGTTTCACAACAATGCAAATACACTTCACACTACCAAACCTTACGCTTCAAGATTAAAATGGTATACTGGTAGAGTGTGTGCTTGGCATGAGTTCAATTCCCAGTGCCACACAAAAATATATAAATTCTTTCTTCACTGCAATTTTAAAAAGCAAAGTCAGTAATTAACATAAAAAGAAGTTATTCAAGGACCAAATGCTCTCCAAAAAGGAGTATCCCTAATTACCTTTCCAAAAAGGGCTACAAGGCATTGTCATCTCCCCAAACATGGCTGTCACCACTGTTACTGATCTTTTTCATTTTGGCTAACCTGTGAGCCAAAAAATGTGTCTCACTGTTGAATTTATTTCACATTCAGTCATCTACTGACCTCTTCAGGGACCTGCCTACTTTCACTTTAGGCTATTTGTCTTTTTCTTATTGATTGCTTTGAGCTTTTAGGAAATCAATACTTTGCCCCTTTGCTACACACATTTGCCCCTATCTACTACTTGTTTACGCCATCTTTGGTCACATACAGAGTTTGATTTGTGGTGATGAAATTTATCAGTCATTTTACTTTGTTTTCTGAGTTTGTGCTTATTTAAGAAGGTATCCTGGATTGAAGGTTTCACCCATATTTCTATCTCCAAACTTCTTACATTCTTTTTCTTTTTCTTTCTCCCTCCTTCCTTCCTTCCTGCCTTCCTTCCTTCCTTCTTTCCTTCCTTTGCCCTACCACTGAGTAATATCCCCAGTCCTTTTTATTTTTTATTTTGAGACAGGGTCTTGCTAAAGTTGCTAAGGCTGGACTCAAACTTGTGACCCTCCACACCTGGCTTTTACCTACTTTAAATGTTATGAACATTTGGTCCAGCCCCTAGCCCCAGATGACTGACTACCTGGTCATCATCACCAATGTTGTATCCTTACAAGAGCAAATGAAATCATGTAATATGTGACCTTCAGAGGCTTCAATGAATCAGCACAGTGTAGCTAGGACTGACTTAGCTGTTCACATATCCATACTCCTTCCTTTTAGTTGCATAACATTCCATGGTATGGATACACTACTATGTGTCTATCAATTCATCAGGCAAGAAACTCTTAAGTTGGTTCCAGTTTTGGACGATTGTGAATAAAGCCTCTATTGACATCAGCATAGATCTGAATAGGTATTTGTACACTTATGTTTAGTGGCTGGAATATGCTCAGTGGTAGAGCACTTGCCTAGCATGTACAAGGCCCTGGGTTCCACTCGAAGCATCACAAAACCCAAAAATCTCAAAAAACAATAGTCAAATGGTAGATGCAACCCAGGTATCCATTGACAAATGGATAAACAACATATGGTATATACAGACATACCAAAAACATCTGGGCTTGAAGATTTCTTTTTGTAAGGTTAACCAAAATGGCTTACATTATAAAACTTTCTAAAAAATAACATCTTAAACTGAAAATTTTTCACCCATCAGGCAGTAACAGCCTCAGGATGGTACCTCCCACTCTGCCTAGCTACCAGTTCTGGTCTTCCACTTTACAGGTTTGTATTCTCCATTGTCCTCTGAAAATCCACACCCTCCACACACAGGTGCTACCTGTAAATGGCCTGCTTGTCCGCATCCATTGGGGTCTGAGACTCTACAGGAGGAGGGCTCACTCCTTCTGCATCCGGTTCAGAGCAGTTTGGATCTTGCTCTGTTTTTAACTCCGTTACCACTTGCATCTATAAAAAAGAATTTTTGGTAAATACAAAAACACGTTCCTACTAAGTATTCTATTGTCAAACAGGAATGCATTCAGACTGGTAAATTATATCTAAAAAATACCATCAACAAAATTCCTTTTTATTTAACATGCTTTAAAAGTGAATAACATAAAGGCTTAATTTCCAAAGTGCCTAAGAACTGAGATTTTTCAAAATCTATGAAAGGCTTATGATATAAAAAATCATACTAACTATGTACCATTGAAGTAATCATACATTTGCAACCTTACTCTTCTATAACTTCTTACTATAAATCCCCATATTTAATAAAATAATGAGAAGGATAAACAAATAGTGCAAGTTCTGTTCTTCTCACAAGAATGACTCAAGTTCAATATGCTACATACTTGTGACAGGATTAAATTTTCTCGTGTCCACCCTATCCCTCAGGAATACATAAGCTATAAAAATTTAACACGGGCTGGGGGCATAGCTCTGTGGTGAGCACATGCTTGATGCCTGCACATGTGCACACACACAATACAAGTTTATAAAATGTCATGCATTTAGGAAGTAAAAACTAGTGTTTTACTTAAAGCCTTAAAGACGTAAGATTGCTTTAGACAATCTATGTGTTTGTCCCTTAGGTAAAATTGATTTAAATTGTTAAAGAATTCAGTTTTACAAAACAACAAAATTGCTGCAGTAAACTTCTAAGTAGCCATGAGAAGACTGGACTGCTCAGTCCTAGTTTCTTCAGGACCCAGGACTTAGGAAATTCTGTGAGGAGCTTGCCAGGCTTCTACCCTCCAAGGCATCCAGGCATGCCCAACCCCAAGAGACTCCCCTTGGCCCTTTGCTCTCTTCTCTCAGTCCAGGAAGGAGCTAGATGTCCATTTTGCTGCCTTTAGATAAGTTTACATACTTGAGAATGTGTTTTTATCTTTCTCTTAAGAAATTTTTTTAAAAAGCAACTAAAGTACAATCAAATACAATCCTTCTGGAAGGGAATCTCACAGTAGTATAAAAAGCCTTAAAAGACTTATTTCAGTGCTTTCTTTTTAATGACTGAAAAAAGAGAAACCTAAGAGTTTGACCTTAGATAAATGACTAAGTATGATTATGTTACACTAGAAACAATGAAATGTTTGTTTAAAATAATGCTCACGACAGGCCTTCCAAGTCCTGGGGATACTTTCAACTATTGAAAGAGTACCACACACAGCAGCAAGACGTAGTAGGGAGCCCAGGCCAGGTCAGAGGACCATCTCCACTTCTCTGACAGAACACACGATGGGAGGCAGGTGGCAAGGCTGAGCCAAAGAGGGGTAAGAGGGGAAGAGTGCCAGAAAGAGCCAGGGCCAGCCCCCAAGCAGGTGAGAGGTGCCAAGGTGTGTCTGGCAGAGGGGGGTGTGGACTGAGGGGCCACAGAAACTAAGCCATGTGGGCTTGTGGCAGCTTGGACTTTGCCTAAAACCCATGGGGAGTCACTGGAGGAGTTAGAAAGAAGGCGTATTGTCAGATTTGCACTTTAGGGGGAAAAAGTGCTGTGGAAATACCTAACAACTTTCAGGCCAAGATTACATCCCAGGATAACCCTCCCTTGATGCCTGCAAGATGCAAAAACATGTAACAAAAAACAGTCTCTGCAACAGGAACCAAAGAAGAATGATGCAAAAGTGGCCACCAGGGCAAGGGAGGCATGGCTTGCTCAGCTGCAGAAGCCTCCCCAGTCTCAGGAATCCTCATCGGGAGCAGGAGCACTGAGAGGATGCATTCCATTTCCTCTCCTGACTCTGTAGGAAGACCCTGATTAGCAGGAATGCAATGGCAGGGGCAGATCTTTCGATAGAGAATAGACCAAACCCCAGCAGGATGTGGAACACTCAGGGCACTTAGGATGTTCTGAGGGGTCCTGAGAAAGCCTGTGTCTCGGCTGGGCTCCTTCTCCTCCCCAACCCTTGCTGGTCACAGAGCACACACCACCAGATAGACAAACACACAAACTGCAGTTCCAAGGAAGGCAGACTCCTCCATAGTGGGAGACAGTCAAGAAGCCAGTGGCAGCATGTTTCAGGTAAACAGGTCTGCTCTGTAGCTCTGCTAGGAGGGCTGGTTACTGGGTCAGTGCCCACACTTACAAGTGGGGAGATGAAACTAGGGGAAAAGTTGATCCAGTAAGGCACTGAGATGAATGACTGTCAATGAGGGAATCTGTGGCTGTCAAAACTTGGGGCTGTACCTTGGTGGTACAGCAGTTGCCTAATATCCAGAAGACCCTGGGTTTGATCCCCAGCATCAAAAACAAACAAATAAAAATAAGTTAATTTTTAAAAATGAATTTTTTAAATTAATTGTTTTCTTTTTTGGTACCAGGAATTGAACCCAGGGGCACTTTGCCACTGAGTCACATCTCTAGCCCCTTTTATATTTTGAGACAAGAGTCTCAAGAAGTTGCTTAGAGCCTTGCTAAGTTGCTGAAGCTGGCCTGGAACTTGCAATCCTTCTGCCTCAGCATCCTTAGTGGCTGGATTACAGGTACATGCCACCACATCTGGTTCTCTTTATTTTATTTTTTCTAGTGCTAGAGATTGAACCCAGGGTTTCACATATGCTAGGCAAGCATCCAATTTTTCTTTAAAAGTCACAATACTAATTAACACTGACCTTAAAAAGGTAAATTCCCAAAGAATTCATATGATGAGGGGAGACTCCAAAATTACTGGCAATCTTGATATCACTTAGGGAAATAATTTGAATAATTCTATAGCTAATCTTTCTGAACACCAATACACAATAAATGCATAATGTATTTAAAATTGAATGTGCAACAGTGAGTGGCAGTAATTAGAATACGGAATAAAGCTCAAGCTCTCACTTGCTGCCCATCTTGATAGCTGTCTATACTCAAAGTCTGTGTGGCCATCATGGTGGACAAGGGTTTTATTTAAGACATCAAATCATCCTGAGACAGAAGCAAATGGTATCTGGGAAAATAAAAGGAGAAGTGCATTAGTTTAACAGTTATTCAACATGTTCTTTATTCCACAGCATCTATATAATTTTTTAAAGCACACATATTTTTATATAGAAAACACACCCTGACATCCTTTTATGACCAGGACCCTCCTTCACTTGCTGAGCCCTCTTTGCTCTGGTATTATCAACCAAGTTTGCCTACCACCCAGCGATACCTAGCAAATGCCTCCTATCCAAGACAAGGGTTGAGGGTGATTATGGCTTAGTTGTGAGTTGTCCCCCAAAAACTCATGTGTAAGACAATGCAGGAATTTTCAGAGGTGAAACAATTAGACTATGAGAGATTTGACCTAATCAGAGGACTGATCCACTGATAGGTTAACTGGGCAATAACTGTAGGCAGGTAGAGTATGGCTAGAGGAAGTAGGTCCCTGGGGGGGATTTATATTCATTCTCTCTCTCCGCCCCCCCCCCCCTCGGTTGCCCTGTCCTGAGTTGCTTTCTTCTGCCATGTCCTTCCACCACGACATGCTACCTCACCTTGAGTCCAGAGATAAGGACTGAACCTCTGAAACTGGGAGCCAAAATAAAATTTCCTCCTCTAAGTTGTTCTAATCAGGTATTTTGGTCACAGTGACCAAAGGTCAACTAACACAGGAGACCTGGGGTGCAGTGAGGAGTGAGCTAGCCTTGAGAGACCCTGTCTTCTGGGAATAGACAGATGCAGAGAGGAAGAACAACAGGAGGGACAGCAAGCAGACATGAGCACAGGGTGAGGAGAGGTGGGAGTGACTATGTGGTCACGCAGGCACCCAGAGAAGGCCATTTAAGCCAGACCTGCTGATACACTGGGAACAGGGAGATGGGTGAATGAGGAATGAAATGACAGAATAGAGGTGGCCACAACAGCACTGCTGTATACCTGCATGTAACACGAATATGTATGTGATGGCTACCTGCCTTGTGACACAAAACCTCCACACTGATGAGTTGGAAGGACAGTCGGGGCTACGAGAGGCATTGCAGAGCCGCGCAGGAGTGCAGGTCCAACCCAGCCGGCAAGACCAGCACGGGTCCGGTGTGGCCACTGAGAGTCAGGCGAGCTGGGGCTTGCCAAGAAGGCCACATGCAAGTCAGGGGCAGTCATGCCACTTGTCCTGCACTAGCCAGACCACCAAGGTCACAGGGGAAGTCCAGTAGCACTTCAGGGACTTTGCTAAGTGCGAGCCAAGCAAGCCAGGGAAGGAATCGGCAGCAGCCTTAATGAGACAATGTAGGTGTCCTGCCCACTAATGCTGCAGCCAGGTCACCTCCTGAGCATGCTACCCCAGGAGGGATTCTTCATATAATGTCCACTTTATTGCTGAGGAGCTAAGTAATGAGGCCAAGCCCACAGAGCTAGCCAAAGGCTTGCTGGTCTCAACTTCAGCAGCAAGGTTCTGCGGCCGTCACCAGGGGCCAGGGCTTGTCACAGGTTGAGGAGCTGGTGTATGGAAGGGCTGATGCATGACTTCATGAAACCATGGGGGCACGGGATCACTCTCTCCCTCCTTCTGCAAATGCTTGTTGTGTTGGGCAGTTCTACACACTGGGGCATAGACACAACAGGCCAACAAGACAGGCAGGGCAGACACAAACTGATGACACCACAGGCACTGATGTGTATGCAGGTAAATGTCAGGAGGTGTTGGGACCAAAGGAAGTCAGGAGACAGGGTGACTGGGTAGAGCAGAGGAGATGCAGGAGAGGTGATTCTATGGCCACAGGGAAGATGCCTGTGTCCCAAGCAGAATGGAAAATCACAAGAGATGTAAACAGTCCATGATGTGACTCAAGCTCTGATTACGTGTGCAAAAGAGACTGTGTAGCTTTGGAGCCCAGGAAAGATGGGGTTGGGGTGTGAGCACTGCAGAGTCCAGGCAGAGGTGAGCCAAGGGGACTATGGGCAGACTGGAGTGGAGGGGGAAGGGGTACAGGACAGGTATGAGCTTCCCACCTGAGCACCTGGAAGAGCAGAGATGTAGGTCCCAAGACGAGCAGACAGGTAAAGAGTAACTTCTTGGCCTGGGAGGGAAAACAAGGAGAGATTTCAGGTTGGAAAGGCTTCTCAGAACCACGCAGGCATCTGGGCTGGAAACACACTTGGTCATCATCAGGGTATGGCTAGTACGTGTGGAGGGTGGACTGCATCCTTCACGAGACACATCTAACTCCCTCCTGCTGGGACCTGTGTGTGGGACCTGATTTAGAAATGGATTACACATGAAATGATGTCAGGGTCTGAGGTGACAGAATCCCAGGTTTAGAATCCAGTGACAGGCTGTACATATGAGAAGAGAGAAGATCTGAGGCACACTGGGGAACATCAAAAGATAAAAGCAGGGACTGCAAGGGCATCCACTAGTGGCAGAGGCCAAGGATGGCTGGTGCCACCAGAGGTCAAAGAGACAAGGGAGGAGCCTCCCTTGAAGACTTTAGAGGCATCAAACCCTGAACTTCTGGTCTCCAGAAATGTGAGAGAAAAGTCCCGTGTTTTGTTTTGGTTTGGTTTTAACAGGACCTGGGATTGAATCCGAGGCCTCACCCTTGCCAGGAGAGCACGCTGCTCTAGCCTACCTGGTTTGTGGCAATTTGTCACGGCAGCCCTAGCAAACAAACGCACTGTGTAAAGCCCCCAGACTGGACGAGACCAAGTTGGTCTGGAGGTCAGGAAGACAGGAGGACAAAGCACAGGATGAGGAGCAGCAGCAGGTGGGATGAGCAGAACCAGGTTGTGCCACTGAAGTCACATGGGGGGTGGGTGGCGATCACACGAAGAACAGCTGAAGGTCAAGAAAAAGAAGGCTGAGCACCACAGCTGGTAAGTGGAGAGCCTGAGGGGAGCAGGACAGGAAGAAGCACTGTCGCCTGAAACTCCACACCAGGAGCAACTGTAGTGACATCATGAGCAGCTCAACTAGGAAGCCAAGGCACGTGTGTCACAGTGAAGACACAAGGAAAAGCTTCGTGAACCACGACCATGTGGATCCCCAAGCTGTGCTCAATCCTACCCTCAGCCCCACTCTCAAGGCACAGACACCACACAAACTTGTCCCTGAGTGTCTCCTAAGGGCTTCTCCTTAACCAAAACCTGGCCCTCCTCCAAATTCCACCTTCTCTCTAATTTCACTTTCACCTGCCCCTCTGCCCATGCGGACTCCAGCCTAGCACCATCCCCAGACCGTGATCACCTGGGACCCCACTAGTTGCAGGACAGGGATTAATTGAATGGTGACTACAGACAGGTGGCCTGTGGTTGAAGGAACAGGTCGCTGGGGGCACGCCTTTGGGGTATATATTTTGTGAGCTCAGCTTAGCCTCTCTTCTTCCTGGCACCATGTCCTCAGCTGCTTTCTTTCACCAAATTGGTCTCACCTCAGTTGGAACCAGCTGTCTGTGGACTGAGACCTCTGAAACCGTGAGCCCTCAAATAAACTTTTCCTACATAAAATTGTTCTTGTCAGGTCTTTTGGTCATGGCAGTAAAAAAAAGCTGACTAAAACAAGAGGCATTTTGGAAAATAAGTAGCCAGTGCTCCTAAGAAGTGTGAAGATAACAAAAGACTAATGGACCTCTCCAAGTCAGAAAGAAACAACAGAACAGCATGTGACTCTGAACTGGGTCTATAAAGCTTATTAGTAAAACAAATGGCAGAATCTAAACAAAGAGTGGATTTTAGTACTGTACCAGTACTTCTTTCCTACCTAACCACTCACTGTATTAGGGTTAGTTAGTGGAGTATTCTGGTTTTGAGAGGCATACTGTGAATCAAATGTTTAAGAGTTTGTGTGTGTGTCTATACAGAGAGAATATAAGAGATGGAGAGAACAAGCATGATAAAGCTAGAGTTTGGTAAAATGTTAACATCTGGGAAAAGTATATAGGAAATCTTTGTATAATCTCTGTAACTTCTCTGTCTGAAATTCAAAGCACAGGGCTTTTTAAATTTTAAAATTATACAAGAGGTGTAGTAAGTATTTTGAGTTAAAAGAAACAACAACCAAACACGTATGTGATCAAAACAAAAGCTGGCCAGGAATAGTGGTGCATGGCTCTTGTCCCAGCTAATCAGGAGGCTGAGACAGGAGGATCACTTGAGCCCACAAGATTGAGAACAGCCTGGGCAACATAGCAAGACCTGTCTCAAAAATCCAAAAACAAAAACCCCACCACAACAAAAGAAAAGAGAGGAAAATGCTGTAGAAGATAATTTAAGGAAATCTGGGGAGACATGAAAATAAAATTAGTATTAGGGGCTGGGGAGATAGCTCAGTTGGTAGAGTGCTTGCCTTGTAAGCATAAGGCCCTGGGTTCGATTCCCAGCACTCCCCCAAAAAAAAAAAATAAAATAAATAAAATAAAATAAAATTAGTATTAGAGATTGTTGCCTTGACAGTTTGATAAAGCTATTTATGTATATTTGCTGCATAAGTATCTTCATTCTGAGAGGCTCATGCCGAGGTGTGTTGATTTAGGGTTATGAAAGCCACACTTATTTCAACTGGATCAACAAAAGTACACACATAACTAAGTAAACTTGGGCCAGACATCAACCACAGTGGAATCCAGGTTGGTAATCACTTTTCTTCTCTTTCAGCTTTCTCTTTCCAAATGTTCATAATAAATATTGGGGGAAAGTCAGAATTTTACTTCAAAAGCTTCAATATTTGTAACCCTTTTTCAAAACTGATAAAAAAATTCTAAATTTGATATACATTTATTAAAACATTCTAAAGCAAAATTTTGAAAGTTGTGTCAAAAGCTCTGAAAATGTGCTCTCCCTACATCAAAACACCATACAAAGAATTTTTTTTTTTTTTTAAAGGCAACACCTGCTGCTTGGGAGGCTGAGGCAGGAGGATTGTGAGTTCAAAGCCAGACTCAGCATAAGTGAGGCACTAAGCAACTCAGTGAGATCCTGTCTCTAAATAAAATACAAAATAGGGCTGGGGGTGTGGCTCAGTGGTCAAGTGCCCCTGAGTTCAATCCCTGGTACTCCCCAAAATAAATAAATAAATAAATAAATAAATAAATAAATAAATAAATAAACAAACAACTCCTTACAACAAATACTGTTGAGTAAATTCAGGGGAGCAGAGTACTGTGATGGCCAACACTCCTACTGACCACCAAGAAAGGAAGCCAGAGAGAAATTGCCTACAGATGGTGCCTCCCACTCAAGATGGCCCCACTCATAAAAGAGTCACTTGCAAAACTGCTGCTCATCATTTGTAGAATTGTTCACTGAATCCCACTCTCCAGCAGAGGGACATACCACCTTTTTGGTAGCAGAGTTGACAGTCCCTTGAATCTGGCAGGCCAACAGTTCCCAGCAGAATCCCAGTCTCGCTGAAGCTCAACTTCTTAGTCTTTACAAGGCCATGATCTGAATTAAGCTCAGGCCATCACCTCTGTCCATCAACTCAGGGCAGGACAGGCCCAAGACAGAACCTGAGTGATGAAGTGAAACCTTTCATTAACTGGGAAAGAACCCAGCCCACAAGGAGTGGTAAGCAGGCCCACCTTTATCGAAAACCATTCTAATAGGCATTACATCAAAACCCAATGCTGATTTCAAATTGAGAGGCAATCAAGGCCAAGTGCAGTGGTGCATACCTATAATCCCAGAGATCTGGGAGACTGGAGGATCTCAGCAACTTAGTGAGACCAGTCTCAAAAAAATTTTTTTTCTAAAGAATGAGGGATGCAGCTCAATGGTAAGGCATCCCTGGGTTCAATCCCCAGGACAGAGAGAGAGAGAGAGACAGAGACAGACAGACAGATAGGCAGACACTGGGGATATAGCTCAGTGGCAGAGAGATAGATAGATAGATAGATAGATAGATAGATAGATAGATGATAGATAGTTCCTTTTTCACCTACCAATTACTATGTTTGAAGCAAAGCTGAAGTATAACCTGGAACTCATGGGTGTTGGCCCCAGGTCACACGTGCACTGCTTTGGAAAGCAGTTTGACCATATACAAGCCTAGCCACAGAAATATTACATGTATCTCAAAATTGAGAATACAGCTTTAGCGTGGTGGCCTTAAAGGCTGACAGAGTATGAAATATGGGCTGCCTCTAACAGGCTGGCGTGTTAATGATATTTTTAAGCATGCTAGTCTGGCCACTGGAAGAACAGAGCAGAAGAGTCAGATGTGACCAGACTGAGTGAGTCCCATCAGCAGTGATGTCCACCCTTTGCTAAGTTTGGACAGTGACTCTGGTGTAAAGTCCCAGAGAGATGAGACCCAGCACAGACAGGAAAGCTGGATGTGGCATTCCCCCATCCCTGCTCATCCCTACCACCAAGGGCCTCCTGCCGATGGGGTCTCAGAGGGGACCCTCTACTTGACTGAATGATTCAGTAATTATCTTAGTGGTATCCTAAAGGAAGGTTTCGACTTTAACATTCTAATTCTAGTCTTCAGTTTCAGAATAGTCAATGTATTTGGTATTAAAGGTATGCTCTGGTTTGAATGTGTTATCCCAAATTCCATGTACTGGAAGCAATCCCCCAATCCATATTCTCATGGTATATGGAGGGGGAGTTTGGAAGGCAATAAGGGTAGATGAGGTCATGAGGGTAGTACTACAGGAAGAGGAAGAGACCCAAGCTGGCACACCTGCTGTCCCCCATGTGATGCCCTCTGCCATGTCGTGATGCAGCAAGAAGGCCCCGCCAGGGCTAAGCAGACGCAGGCGCCACACTCTGGACTTTCCAGCCTTTAGAACTGTAAGCAAGGAAACCCCCTATTCTTCATGAATTACCTCATCTCAGGTATTTTGTTTTAGCAATAGAAAAAAGACCAAGAGAAATTGTTTGTAGTATTTTAGAAAATTTGGCAAATACTCTTTGATTTTGGCCTTGATTCCAACATAGAATGAATTACTAAATTTTAGAAATGAGCTCTTTTTCAGTCAAAAGATCTAAGAGAGAAATTTACTAAGACTGCTTACTTTTCCTCACTTTTTGAAGCTAATAAGACTGCTAAGCACTCTTCTCAAACTGGTGGTGCCTAGTGGGCAGGGCCCGGACCTGGTCCCACAGAGCTCACTTCCTGGTAGATGGGTTTACAAAGTGTGAGAACTTGAGATCTACTGTATTTCCAAATTATTAGATCTACTTAAGAAGGGAATTCTTTAATCAGGCACTAAGGTGCTTTTAAAAATAAACTCTGCGCAAGGACTGCAGAATCCCCGGCCCCTCAAGTGGGGAAAAAAACAACAAAACTCTTAAAAATAAACTCTTATTGCCGGGTATGATGGTGCATGCCTGTAATCCCAGCAGCTCCAGAGGGCAGGGCAGGAGTTCAAAGCCAGCCTCAGCAACAGCGAGGTGCTAAGCAACTTAGTGAGACCCTATCTCTAAATAAAATATAAAATAGGGCTGGTGATGTGGCTCACTGGTCGAGTGCACCTGACTTCAATCCCCAGTACCCTGCCCCGCTCCCCAAAAAAACTGTATCTACTAAACTTAAAACTATAGTTCAAAATGCATAAAATTCAAGTTGTAAATGGAACTGATCATTAAAAACAGCATACCTAACGTGATCAACTGGAGTTATTCACAGGTCATCCTAAAGGTGGAAAGTTCAAACTTACTGAATCTATGTAGAATTACAAATTCTACATAAAAGCATAAGGAAAAACCAGGCCTGTAAGTATAGCCCTAAGAAATACTGATTTGAAAGTATCTCTATCTTCTCTGGGTTTAAAAGCCTCATTTCAAAGGGCATTTAAAAATCATGGCAAGGGGCTGGGGTAGAGCTCAGTGGTAGAGCACATGCTCAGCCTGCTGGGAGCCCTGGGATCCATCCCAAGCACCAAAAGCAGAATTAAAAAAAAAAAAAAAAATCATGACAGGAAAAGCTAGATGGCAAAGATGTTTTTTACTTTATAATAATAAAGAATGGAAACAGAGCCTGTTCACACCCAGGCACAGGGGAACAGTGAAATCAGCCATAAGCATCCATCACGCCATCACGAAACGAGAGGGCCTGACCCTGAGGCGCGCAGAGCAGCGAGTGGCACCCCACAGTGAGAAGGCAGCCACACCAGCATCTCTGCGCCATCATCAGCTCCACAGCTATCTCTGAAGGTCCCTCTTCTTGCGAGGATCTGTCCTAAGTGCTGGCAGGGAGCAGTAAACAAATGCAGTCCCTGCTGTCAAGAAACAACTTCAACTGTGAAACTTATTTATGGACTAATCTGGGGAGAAGAGACATCTTCGACATCCCAGTCATCTTCTCCAAGAGCGCAGAGTCCTCTTCATTACTCAGGTCCACACCTCGTCACCTACTGTGAAGTCTGATGTCTTCTTTAGGGAAGTCTTCTAAATGTTGAATTCCTCATGGGTTATCTTGTGGTTGTCTCAAGTACCTCAGTGAAATTACACTTTTTGGTGGATTATTAATGAGAAATGTCACTGGTTTGGACAGACTGACCATGCACTTGCCGATTTTGCTGAACTCTCCTTTAACTCTAACAGTTGATGTGCATTCTGCTGGGTTTTCTCAGTAGACATCATCTGTAAGTCATGCAGATCCCAATCAAAACTCCTGCTGTTGGCCTCAGGACCTAGCAGAGGTAAAAGTACTTGCCTAACATGCACAGGACCCTGGCTCCATTCTAGCACTGCTCCCCCGATCCCCCAAAAAATCCTGTTGTATTAGACAAATTCCAACTACTCTCAAATGTAAACAGAGCGAAGATCTGTGAGTAGCTGAAGTGCCCTAAAAAACAGTTTAAGAAATACCAAATTTCAAAACATAAGGTCACAGTAACAACAAAAAAGGGTGGGTAATAGCATAAGAACAGACTAAAAAGTCAATGGAATAGAAGAAATAAGACACTGGACTAGGGAGAGCTTTTAAAAATATTTAAAATACACAAAACTTTGAAATTTTTGTTTTTACAAAAATCCTGCTGAATGCAACGAACTCCAGCACAGACTAAGGCTCTGGTGAGACAGGTCTGGTGCTGTCTGCACCCACACCAAGCAGGGCCAGGCCAGCTTCCTCTTGCTTAATCTGGGATATATGGCTGTGTCCTGGACTGTGTATAGCACAGGCGCCCAAGAGGTGAACGTGTGATGCTTGGAAGGAACGTGTTTCAAAAGCCCCCAGCAGTCTTGTTGACACAGTCCATGCAGATGACAGACACACAGAAGAGTTTCCCAAGAGGCCACATCTTCAAGTCCTGCATCAGGAGAAGGGAGTGGAGGAGGGGAGCATGAGGAGAGTTAGTGTTGGAGTGCCTACTGTATATTGCCCATGCCAGCAGATCCCCTTTCTCTGGTACTCCATTGATGAGATCAGAATATAGTGATCCAGTGATTCCCAAAAGCCTTGCCCTTGAACCTGGATGCACTGAGCACCAAGCCTTCAATGTGCGAACCTTGGAGGACATTACTCCTGCAACCAACTCAGTGGTACTCCGTTACAGCAACAAAAACAGACCAAGGCGTGACTCCAGGCCTGGTTCATAAGATGAGGCAGCTCCTGCCTTATCAGCAAGAGTACTCACTCCTTGACCCCTGGAAGGAAGACCGATGAGACCAAGGCCTTACAGTGTGAGGAGGGCCTCTAGAAGCTGCCATGAAGTCCACAGTGCTGTGAAGGAGACCCCAAGACTGTGCGGGAGACCCCAGGCTGTGCGGGAGACCCCAGGTTGTGAGGGAGGCCCCAGGCTTGAGGGAGGCCCCAGGCTGTGAGGGAGGCCCCAGGCTGTGAGGGAGGTCCCAGGCTGTGAGTTAGGTCCCAGGCTGTGAGGGAGGCCCCAGGCTGTGAGGGAGGCCCCAGACTGTGAGGGAGACCCCAGGCTGTGAGGGAGGTCCCAGGCTGTGAGGAAGAGCCCAGGCTGTGAGGGAGGCCCCAGGCTGTGAGGGAGACCCCAGGCTGTGAGAAACTCAAGTCACATGGGACATCCACAGATAGTTGCTCTGGTCAGCACCCCCACTTATCTTTCAGCTTATTGCCATCAACTGCCAGACTTGAGAAAATGCCTGCAAAAGATTCTGTCCCTCCTTGGGCACAGAGGTGCACATTTGTAATCCTAGTAACTCAGGAGGCTGAGGCAGGAGGATTGCAAGTTCAAGGCCAGCCCCAGCAATTTAGCAAGGCCCTAAACAACTTACCAAGACCCTGTGTCAAAATAAAAAATAAAAAGGGCTAAGGATATGGTTCGGTGGTTAAACAATCCTGGGTTCCATCCCCAGTACCAAAATAAGATCCTATTCCTTGGAACTCCATTGTAGCTCAGTGGTACAGCACTTGCCTGGCATGTGTAAGGCACTGGGTTTGATCCTCAGCACCCATAGAAATAAATAAATAAATAAATAAAGGCATTGTGTCCAGCTACAACTAAAAATAATTTAAACAATTCTGTTCCTCAGTCCTCAAGCCACCCCTGGCCTCTGTCCTCCCAGCCAAGGACACAAACTTGGTGGAGGAGAGAAAGGCTCCTTCCTCTATATCTTTCCCAATCTCCTGGCACAGAAGATAAAAAGGCTGTTCTATGTCAGTGATGGGGTTATTGGGTTCACACCAGGAAGGACCGGACACTCTAGTAGGTGCTTTAAAACACATTAACACTGTTAAGGAAACTGGTACCAAGGTTGAGCAACTTTCTCAGCTCAGTTTGTCAGGCACTAAAGCCCTGTCATTTGTTGTACTTGACACTGTGTCTGAGAATAAGACGGTTTTGTTTCTAAGAGAATGTGGACCTCACACAGAGAATCAGAAGCATCTTCAACAATCAGCACAGCTTTGGTGCCTGCTGACTTCAGTTCCATCTACAAACATCAAGGCAGCAAAAGGCGACCTGTCAGGTAAACAGCATGACCCAGGTTCTATCAAGACCAGGATACACTTTCATTGCTGCACACACACGTGATTCTGCTTCAAGGAGAATGACAGGCTCATCGGTTGAAGTAGGGAAGGCCTCCTGGAGCTAGGGCATCTTCAATAGCCAGAACACAGTTCCTGAAATGGAAGGGTCACTCTTTCCACCTGACCTGCTCACATAAGTAACACAGGCGCACCACCAGGTACTGATGGCCACGAAGGATACTGGACACTGCTCCTGAGAATAGAAAGGCTTGTTCTGGATGACAAAGAACCTGACTACAATTGCAGAGTATTCTCCAAATTTACACTCTAGAGAAGAGTCAGCTGGAAGTGGACAACAAAGTTTATTGGTCGCTCCATCACGTCACTGCAGAGCAGGTGAGGCACCCCATCGCCTCCCCATCTCTGAATCCCAGACTCAGCCTCTGGCCTTTCTTCCATGCCACACCTACCAACCCCTAAGTCCATTCTCCACATGGCAGTCTCAAACATGGGCTTGTTTGCTTCCTTCTGTTTTGTTTCAATACTGGGAATTGAACCCAGAGGCACTCTACCACTGAGCTACATCCCCAGCCCTTTCTATTTTTTTGAAACAGGGTTTTGCCAAGTTGTTGAGGCTTACCTTGAACTTGACTCAGCCTCCCACATTGCTAGTTACATTACAGGCCTGCACCACCATGACCAGAAACTCTGGGGTTTTTAAATGCCTGTTTCTTTCCCTTTGGTTTTCAGAACAATATACTGGTTCCCTAGTGTTTCCAAGTAGTGACCAGTGAGGCTGTTTTTAGCACGTTATGATCTCATGGTTTTGAACATTTTGTTAGATAAATAGACATTCTTAATATATTATATATATATATGCCTCTCTTTTTTAAACTGGGAATTGAGTTCAGGGTCTCACATAAATGTTAGGTTAAGTGTTCTACTACTAAGTTACATCCTCAGTCCTTTTTATTTTATTTTGAGACAGGCTCTTGCCCAGTTGCCCAGGCTGGTCTCAAACTGGGGATTCTCCCGCTTCAGTCTCCCAAGTGGCTGAGATCACAGTTACATACATATTTTTTAATGTTACAAATAATCCCATCACCAGCCAACACAAGTCCCTTCCATTAGCCTCTCTGGCCTTTAACACGATCCTACTAATTCTTAGTAGCTTTCTTGCTTTCAGATAAAATGAGATAATCATGTCTCATTTTCTGTACCAAACCTAGACACTGCCATTGATCCCAGGGGCTGTGACTCCTCAGGGTGAGACAGAGGGCACAATCCAAGTCTGTTTGTGCTCCTTGCTACTGGGTGGCCACTATTCCCAAGCCTATCCCCCTTTAGAGTAGTTTCTAGTGAGACAAGAAATATTTCTCATAAAAAATTCTTAAAATAGATAGATCTAATCAAATTTGGGATTACAGGGTATTTATTTAATTGCTTTAATTTCATATCTGTATGTCTTTTCTCCTATCCTTAAACTCTTGTTGCCTAACAGCAACATAATGATTCATCTATCATGATATACATAGTAGTTTCGAAATAACACGAATAATTTTACTAAAAATATAAGTACTAAAAAACTGCCTAGGTTCTTTTTGTTCTAATTTTTAAACAACTATACATAAGCATAGGGCTTTGATAGAGCTCAGGTCATGCTATCCTCAGGGTGGCACCTTGGTATATTAAATATTTTAAACTGAGCAAATTTGAGAAAATGCATGTAAGGGAGTCTACTGTCCCCCACAGTCTCCCCTAGAACAGGTCATAAGACCCTCCAATAAGTGGTGCCTTCCCTATACTGGAGGAAGGGCATGGTCTTATCCCTAAAGCAGGGACGCTGAGAGGAACTGGAGTAAATCAGCCCTGCTCAGTTTCCCCAGTGGATTATATATAACTCCCTTGGTCCTATCCTTTTCTCCATGACTTTCCACTCTTAATCAAACTTTGTAAAAAAAACTCAGGTTCAAACACTCCACTGGGTCCTCATTTCCTTGTGATGGTTCCCATGTCATGCAAAACTTAGATTAAGTAAATTGTGTGCCTTTCTCTTGCTATTCTTGGTTGCAGGGGATCCAGCAATAATCCTAAAATGGCTAGGAGGAAAATGAACTGCCAGCTGCCTCCTCCACAAGGATCTCCTGCTGACTGGCCTGGGGCCTGTCTAGGTAAAGGGCCTGGTCCTCACATCCTGGGCCTTGCTCTCCTCACTTGGCCTACGGATGCCTCTTAGTAGGTGGAGATCACCTTCGCTCCTGCTTAGAGCTGCAGCACGCTCAGCTGCACCTAAACTGACCACTATCTACCTAGCCATTCCCCTGCGTGGGCACAGGCATGTTTCCAAGTCTTTTTAAGAGAGTTTCTGGAAACTTCAATCTGATCATGACACACCTGTTTAAAACCCTTCAGGGCATTTCTATTGCTTACCAGATAAAGACCCTAAAGCTGAGCACAGTCAATGATCCTGGGCAAGCCTGGGCCTCATCCAGCCCCTCCCTGCACCACAGTCATGCCAGTCCTTTTGGGTTCCTCTGAGCTCCAGTTCTCTTCCATCTGGCATGGCTTCACTCCCTCCCATCCCAGGAAGGAGTCATCCCTGACCTCTGACCCCCAGTTCAAGGCATACTGGCCTCCCTTTCAGTCCTCGGCACAGTTGTGAGCCACCGTTATCTGAAGGATCTTGAGAGCTCCTTCCTTCACTACTACCGATCAGCAGAGACCCTCTCCTGTTTGTTCACCACTGCTACTATCACGATGTGGGGTGCTCAAACTTGGCAGGTGCTGACTTTGGTTTAGCAAATCGTTGCTACAATCTGCACAACACAGAAATTACCTGTTTCATGAAAATTCAATCTAACTCACCCATCTGTGCCTAGTGCCTTCTGAAGGAGATACATCTTGCCTACCTTCTCAATCTTGTCTCAAACTTCTGGTCTATACAGGTGTTCTACCTCAAAGGTTGACTCTGACCATTTATAGCCCAGTCATAAGCTACCCAGAGCTCCTCAAGTCATCGAGTTGTACACGGCATGTTCTTAGGTGTGCCTTTAATCTGCCATTACGTTCCTTTAAAAAACACTGTCCTTGCTCCTTAATCTATTTGCCTGTCTTCTTTTGGGGCTGATTTTATTTTTCTGATATCATGCTGAAAGCTCAATTCACTTACTTGCTTGTTCTCCAATAAATGCACTCTAGGCTCCATCATGTTTTTCTCCCAAAAGCAGTTTGTGCCTCACCCCACAGGTCAGGACCTTTACTGTCATTCACTTGTAGTCAGAAAGTAGTTTGTGAACTCCTCTTTAATCCAAGATATATACAGATCTTAAAATATCCAGATGATCAGATACCTTTAGATGTCTGTTCTCTCTCTGTGGTACTGGGGTTGAACTCAAGGGTGCCCTACCACTGGCTACATCCTAAGCCCCTTTTCAATTATTGAGACAGGATCTTGCTAAGTTGCCAGCCTGCCTCAGCCCCCAAGTCACTTACAGGCATGGCCACCACACCCTGCAAGCTATCCTACTCTGAAGTTCCAAGCAGCTGGTGTCACTGCAGTCTGAGATTTTGACCTATAGGATTTACTTTTGAACACTTGGGATTTTTCTTTATGGCCTAATATATAGCCAATTTTGTTGAAGTGTCTTATGTGACTGATAAGAATCTACATTTGTTTATTGGGCACAAATTTCTGTACTTGTCCATTAGCTCCAACATAGTCACCATATTACTTAAATCCCCTACATCAACAATTCTCAACTGGAGACAATTTTGGCCCCCCAAGGGCATTTGGCAAAGCCTGGAGACACTGTTATTAGCATAAGGGTGATCTCAATGGAGGCTGACCCTGATGCCAGGCTGAGAACTCCATTTGACCTGGGTTATAGAAGTCAGGGCAAGGTCCCTCCCTCCGCATGCAGAGCTGACAAGCCCCCATCCCATCAGGATCGACTGCAGTGAGGTGTAAGTAGTGACGTTAGTAGCCCTCAATAGCTCTTCTCCTCTGTCCAGTGCCATTATCATGACTTCAGCCTTGTTTGATGGTGACGATGATGCTCCACTCTTTCTTGTTGGACTGATTCAGTTCTCCATCCCTTATTTCTCCTCTATGTGTTAGCTTTAGATGTCTGACTTATGCAGAACACTCAGCGAGATGTCTCTTTTGTACTAAATCTGGAAGTTTATTACCTTACATTTACCCTTTCACATTAGCTGTGATTCCTCATATATTTGGCATATTCATATCACCTTAGTTTTGTTTTTAAGAAAAATATCCCAAGCGCATTTCCTTGGGTTTCTGTTTTTCCTTTAGTCTCTCTTGTCGAGGTTTTTCTTTGTGTTTTCCCCCTCTGCACTTCAGGAGTTACGCATCCTAACTTCAGGCATCTAGTAGTTATCTTCCACCACCTAAAAAAAAACAGAACACCCCATCCCAATTGGTTTCCATAACTGAGCATCATCAATTACACAAAAGCAAAGTAAGCGTTCCCAATGTTCAAAGGGAACTAGTCACTAGGGCAAAGAGTTCTAGAGTCAAGTTCTAGGACCTACATACGTGTACTCTTACAATCCTAATGATTTAAGAGCTATTTCCTTAGGCTCTCTTTTTATAGGTGACCTACATACCCATCATATCAAGGCAGGAGCCCATTAAGGGGAAATTATCTTAACTATTCCTCATTGTTATTCGTATTTCCTCCAAAATAATGCTATTTGATTTCACTTAGATCCAGATCAACTTTGATTTGTTTCCATTGAGAACTATGGCCAGGGTAGGGGTGAGGGATGGGGTGGTCCCGTGAACTGCTTCTATTAAGGGCTAGATATTAAGTATTGTAGGTTTGTGAACCACATACTACTTCTATTCATATTCTTTATAGATTTTTTTAAAAATATGTATGAACCATTCTCAGCTCTGGGCATATGAAACCAGAATGCACTGGGATATGACTCACAGGCCTGGAGTCTGCCAATCCCTGGCCTGAAGTACAGCTGTTTAAAGCCATGTCTTTAAAAAAAAAAAAAAAAAAAAAAAATGTACTTCTTTCAGCCCTGTGGAAAAGTTCTCTACTCATTCTGATGACATATATCATGCACTGGTGCCTGATAAGTCCAAGCATCCCGAGTTCCTCTCCAGTTGCCACACCCACAGGACTACCACTCTAGCAGAGCACCTCCCTGCTGTTGGCAAAACACAGAACATGTTACCCAGCACAGAAGGGTAAGCTCAGTTCTAGTATCTTCGAGGTCAAAGGCCTTATTAAGACACATAGCTATGAAACTAGAAAAGAACTGGAGGCAATAGCAAGAGTCCTGGGGCTGAATCTCTAGATTTTTTCCTCATTATTTTTTCCAAAAAACACTTAACTGATGATCCTTTCCCAAACTAAATCTATTAACAAACCTACAAAAACTCTCAAGGCACCCAAGAAAATTGCCAAAATTCTATATTCATAAAAGACACCTTCTCTAACCCACCTTTTGGGACACTACACATCACTATAATTTAGGGAGTTTTCACTATTTTTGACAAGTTTTAGCCAGTTGGGGCTCAAAAGACAAGCCCCTCATTTCCCACCCCGGAGATGTTCAATCAACAAATAATTTCATTCAACGAAAAGCATTTGCCAAGAAATTACTTTATTTTTCAAACAAGGTTTGGGGGGGTCCCACCTGAAATTTAACATCCAAATAAAATCACAGATATTAAATTCTTTGAAAACTTGTACAAAGAAAGTATCTCTAATCCAAAAGTCTGTACATGTCTACTGAAGACAAAGCAAAATTCTAACAAAAACATTTTAGTGCATTTAGAATTTATTTTAGTAGACACCTATTGCAGTAAATTTGCATTCACATCAAAGATTAACTCTCATTGACATCGTTACAAACTGGCATGCAAATTTTTTTTTTGTAAGTTAACACAATTTTTATCGTATTCAAGAAAACCAACTTCTATAAATGGTTTAGAGTTCACCTCGGATCATGTTATACTACTTTTCCTAGTTGTCACATTCAGTGTACAGAACTATAGAAATGAGCTTACTATGTTATCACTGTTCATCATAATTAAAAGCACAAGACATCTTCCAGTAGTGAGACATGCACAACTTCCATCATGTCCTTGTTATTAAGGATCACGGCATGAGCTATATGAAAAAGAGGGAGTTGGGGATGTAGCCCAGTGGTAGAGCATGTGCTTAGTAGGCATGAGGCCTTAAGTGCAATCCCCAGCACCAGAAAAGAAAGAAAAATAGGAGCCTTAACCCTTACACCAAGGAAGCCTTTCCCAATGACAGTCTTTCTCCCATGGCACTGCTTATGCTCAGAGATTCGGTAGTGTAGAAATGGCCTTAGCAGGCCCACCCCTTTCAGAAGCTGCTGCCCTTCAGACCCACACTCCCAATCAACCTGGCTAGCACCAAGCTTGGTGAGGAAAGTCAGCTTTCAGAGGGCAAAACACATAAAATGTCAAAAAACCTAAGTGCTAAAGACTTTGACACACTGGACATGACTATAAATAATTATGTGTATACACAGACATAGAAACAATTGAAAAACTGTTAGATCTTAGATTTTAATGAGAAACATTTATGTAAATATACACAAAAATACCCTACAACATCAACTGACAATACAACACAAAATACCTTAACAGATCAATATGTAAAATGTATGTACATAAACCACTAGACTCAAAAATGGACAAAGGACTTGAAGCTCAACATCACACTGACCATTAGGGAAATGTAAATCAAAATAATATGATGCCATCTCACATCCACTAGGAAGGCTACTATCAAAAAATAGGAAACTGGACCTGGAGATATAGTCCAGTAATAGATCACCTGCCTAGCTGCATAAGGCCTAGGTTTTACCCCAAGCACCATAAACAATGAAGATGATAGAGAAGATATGAACTGGAAGCTTTGTGCAGTGTTGTTGGAAATATAAATTGGTATAGACACTATAGGAAATAGTATGGTGGTTCCTCAAGAAGTTACACGTAGAGTCACGTGCAGTGGCACACATCTATAATCCTAGCAACTCAGGAGACTAAGGCAAGACTGCCAAGTTCAAGGCCAGTCTCAGCAACTCAGCAAGACCCTGTCTCGAAATAAAAAGGGCTGTGGAGGGAGCTCAGTGGTAGAACACCCTGGTTCAATCACCAGTACTGAAGGGGAAAAAAAAAAAAAGATTAAACATATAACTAATATATGGTATAGGAATTCCAATTCTTAGTCTATACCCCGAGGAACTGAATGCAGGGTCTTTGCACACCTGTGTTTGTAGCCACATTATTCATAATAACCGAACAGTGGAACAAACTCAAGTACCCAACAACAGATGTAAACACAAAATATGATACTTACATGCAATAGAAGATTAATCTGCTTTAAAAACATGAAAATTCTGACACATCCTAAAACATGGATGAACATTTGCTAAATAAAATAGCTAAACACAAAAAGACAAGTACTGTGTGACTGTACTTGTCTGAGGAATGTACACAGGCAAATTCAGAGACAGTAGACTGGTGGTTGCCAAGGGGCTGGGAAGAGGGTCAATGAGGAGTTTAATGATGAGGAGTTTCAGTTTAAGAAAACAGTTCTGAAAATTGATGGATGCAGAACAAGAATGAACTAAATGCCACGGAGCAGTACACTTAAAAGTGGTCAAGAGAGTAAAATTTGTTTATGTATCCAGATAGATAGATCAATCTCCACAATAAAAGTTTGGGAGAAAGTACACATAAACATATAACTGAATTTTTAAAAACGGAATTTTTTTAAAAAAATTTTTTTAATTTTTAAAAGTTTGATAATTTAATGTTTATCATTTTCTTTTCCTGTAGTTATAGCCTTAAATTCTTTTAGTATAAAAAAATGCAGATCTTAATAATAAAACATCTTGGAGAACATATAACAAAACATATTGGAAGCTTACCAAACTCTCATGAAGGCATTATTTTTGCACAAATCTGATCAGACTGTTCTAGAAATTGCAATCATGGTACCTACCAATCCACAGCCTAAGTGACCCATCCCAACTACAGGCCCTGCTGCAAGGGGACACTGTGCAGATGCAGAGGCTCATCCTTCCTCACTACACCTGGAAGCCCCTGGGATGTGGTATGCAGAGTAAAGAACTTGGTCAGTCTTACTGAGGTATGCTGGAGAAAGGGAAGAAGATGAGGCAGGTAGAGCTGGGTGTGATCCAAACTGGAGAGTCAATGTACAGAAAGGAGCACAGATCTGAGAGCAACAGCCTAATTTCCTGAGGGCAGCCAAGATCCCTGGTTGGCAGCTGTATACTGTCAGAGCCTGTTATGGTTTGTATGAGGTGTTTCCCCAAAGCTCCTGTGCTAATGCAGAAATGTCCAACAGAGAAATGATTAAATTGAGAGCTGTACCCTAACCAGTGGATTAATCCATTTGATGGATTAATAATCTGAATGGACTAATTGGTGACAACCATAGGCAGGTGGTGCAATGGCTGGAGGAAGCAGGTCACTGGGTGTGTGCTTTTGGGGTCTCTATTTTGTCCATGCTCTATCTCCTCCCACCTCTTGCTTTCTGGCTGCCATGAGTTAAAGAGTTTTCCTCCCACACCCTTTCACCATAAGGTTCTACTTCAACTCACGCCCACAACAAAGGAATCTGCCGACCATGGACTGAACCTTTGAAACTGTGAGTCCAAAATACTTTTTCCTCCTCTAAGTTGTTGTCAGGTATTTTGGCCACAGTGACGACAAGCTAACACAGAGTTGACCATGGTCCAGTTGCCCAGACATCCAGCAATGTTGATTCCAGGGGTCCTCCTAGATTTCTGTTATGCTTATTCCTGGTGATCACAGCAGACCTCCCTCTGCAGCCTCACCTGGAGATAAGTTTACTCTTGCTAGAGGATAAGCCAAAGAAAACAAACCTTTAGGGTAACAATATCACCCTGGGCAAAAATAATCTCCCCCAGGCAGGGACACTAACAATTCATGCTGAGCAGTTTAACCTGATGAGTGAGTGAAGGTAGGGGCCTGGCAGCTTGACCTGTCAGCATAACCACATGACATCATTTTAGAGAAAGGCCCCAGATGGTAAAATGAATCCCATTTGTGTGTGTGTGTGTGTGTGTGTGTGTGTGCGCGCGTGCACGCGCGAGCGCTCACAAGGATCAAACCTGGGGCTTTGCACCCTCTGAGCATACATTTTACCAAGTGACATCCCCAGCACAATAAACACAAATGCTGTCCTAGTTCACAGACCCTCAGTCTCTGAACCTGGAGATTGGCAGTTTTCAAGACTTTTGAAAAGCTGTAGACCTTTATCCCAAAAAATCTTACATAGAATTAAAAGGCTGCTCTGTCCCCTTCCCAAGTCCCTAAGACATGTTCTCAGAACCATAGAACTTCAGAGAAACAAGTTTTAAACTACAGGTCTAACAACTTATTTGCTGTAATATCACACTGCCTTTGGTGTGAATTTTCCAGAAATAGAAAACTGGCAGGGACTGGCAGAGTCTATCAAGGGACTGCCATTCACCTGCAGAAGGCAGACAGCAGGCTACGTACCTGGCACTCACTTTCATCTGCAGGACACAGGACACTTGGCAGCCTTTGGCGGCCAGGCCTACAGGCACTTCCCAACACATGACCATGCCTCCCATTCCTCAAATGTTCACCATTTCCAGACTGAATTTTTTGCACAACATGCACCCACTTTACATTTTTTCTTAAACAGCTTAGGACAGACCCATAACAGCTGCAGTTAGCACAACCAGTGGGAGAGCCTCTCCTACAGCTGTGGCTTTGTCTTTCACCCTCACAGCCTTGCCCCAACACGAGCCTACACAGCTAAGCTGTTTCCCTAGCCCTGCTATCTAAATTCATAGTCACCTCTGCCATCAATGAAACTGTCAAAAGGGGGAAATGGGGCACATCCATCCATACTCCTAAAAGGATGGGCTCAGAGCACATGAACTTCTATTGAAGAACCCAGTATGTGAACCTAAGAAAAAAACTTTTATCTGCCATAACTTCCAGCTGAAATTTAGCACTTCTTCAATGAGGAAAGCAGACAATAAGCCCTGGATTTTCAGCAGGATCAGTGACAGACAAGTTCACAAAGCGCCCAGTTGTCAAGGAAATCTCATTACTACTCCAAAACACTTACCAGAGTCACAGCTGGGTGATGTACTGCGCTAACAGAAGGCTCAGACTGGACTCTATCAACAATTTGGTTCAATATTTTGATGACTGTATTTCAAATATCATTCATTCTCTTGATATTTTTATTTTGGCCTGGAGAGTGAAGGTCCCTGAGGTCTACACTCTGCATCACTTTCTCACTTTCAGGCTTTTCTTTGAAAGTTTCAGGCAGTTAACAATTTGAAACAAAAATGAAAATTGTAAACAGAATGTTACTACTCAAGTTGCAACTTTCTATTTCTGCTATTCACAATTAGAACTTCCCTAAAATTAGGATACACTGTCAGAAATGTAACTAAATGTAAGCTAGAGGACAGGAACCCCGAGTCATTAACCAGGTAACTTGCTGACACTTAAAATTATAAACAGACTGTTAATCTTTGGAACTAGCCATCCTTCATTCCCCAAGTTTCCTCAATTCTACAGTACACTTAACTCTTCAATGCTTCAACTCCAACCGCCCAGCTAAGAAAGCACTGCAACGGTAGGAATTGTGAGCAGAGTACCTAAAACAATAGTGCATTTTAGATCCAATCAACTATTGCGACTAGACGATCCACACATCACTCTCCAGACTAAGCACATTAAGGAACAAGAGATGAAAAGAGTCACTCGCCCCCTTCCAAGTCAACCGGATTCGACTGCATCACCGTGTGCACCGGCAAGCACGTCTGCCCTTCACCTAAGTCCATCAGATCCAATACCAACAGAACGCTCCTTTACTCAGGATCTTGAGATGAGGCCTGAAGCTGGGGTTTCCATCCATCCTTTGGCGGGAAGTACCCGTATCTTCAGGAAAAATGGGTTACTTTTACAAAAAGCTAACTCTCAGCCCAAATATTCACTTAGACCGCTTGTCTACGTCAGATCCATCTTGGATTGCGGCGAGTCTGCGATCAAATTCAGACAAAATGCGGGCGCCGCTCGCCGACTTGAACCCGCCTCGACACGCAGCCCCGGGCAGGGGTCCCGGGCGCGGGCGTCCGCGGCGGGCCTGGCGGTCGGTCCCGGCGGTCGGTCCCGGGCCTCCCTCCGAAGGCGCCGCCGCACCCCGGCGAAACGCCGCGCCTCCGTGCTCCTCACGTTTTCTTCGGGCGGCACGACCTCTCTAAGGAACGCGAGCGGCGCTGCGGGGCAGCCGGGCCAGGCACCTCCCGCACGCGTCTCCGCCGCCCGCAGCCGCCCGCCCGCCGCGGCCCCCGCACCGCCGGGACCCCGCCGCCATGTTCCGCCGCGGCCCTCCGCCCGGCCCGGGCCGCCGCGCCCGCTCCGACCCTCGGCCCGCCCCCGCCCCGGCCCGCGCGCCCCCGGCCGCGCCCCGCCCGCGGCTCGGCGCGCCCCCGCCGCCCCCGCCGCCCGCGCAGGGGCGCGCGCCGCGCTCCGAAAGGGACGGTTAGCAGCGCGCGCCGCGAGCGGGCCCTGAGCGGCGGCCGCGGCGCCTTCCAGAAATTTCCGCGTCCCTGAGCCCACACAGGAAAACAGGCCGGGCGCGCCCCCGCGCCGCGGGCGGACGGCGCCCCCTCCCCCGGCCGCGCTCCCCTCCCCCGCGCCCGCCCCCAGCCCCGGGCGGCGGGGCAAGTGCGGGCCCCGGGCGCCGCCCGCCCGACCCGAGGCGGCGCAGCGGTGCGGCAGCGGCGGCCGCGGCCGGTGTGATTGATAGGGACGGCGGCGGCGAGAGCGGCGGCGGCGGCGGCGGAGCGGTTGAGTGACAGCTTACCTGGGTGCCAATCTTCATCACACTGACAAGCGGCTGCAGCAATCGGGACCCGCAGTGCCGCGCCCGCGTCCAACCGTCACGCCGACGCCGGGCCACGCGACACAGCTTCGCTCAATGGGAGGAGGGCGACGCCGACGCGCGCCGCATCAATATTCACCGCGGGGGCGGGGCCTGCGGGCGACGGGCCCCGCCCCCGCTCTGCGCGGCGGCGGGCGCGGGGTGGGGCCTGCGCGGGGGCGGAGCGACGTTCGGCTCCGCCCCTCGCGACCGCAGTCAGGCCCCTCCCCGGCCGGCCGCGTCGGGGCGCGAGCAACGGCCTGCCCCGCCCCGGAGGCCGAGCTTCCCGACTCATGACTATTCAGCGGGGCATGATCACGCCCCCTCTAAGCGCTCCGCCGCGGCTGGGGGGAAGTGTGCTGAGCCGGGCGGAACCAACTGTGGCCTGAGTTGGGGGGTGAGGGATGTACCATTAGAGGCCATGGCCGCGCGGGACGTCCCGCGCTTCGAACCACACGCTCTTTGGTTGCAGACTCGTCCGCCCCGCCGCCGCCTTTCCGGAGTTCTGCCGCCCTGGTGGTTGCCGGCTGGGGCGATGTAGGGGATGCAAACGTGCACAACAATCTTTGGCGGCGGGTGTACCCCGAGCCTGAGGTCTCTCCCTAAAGACCTAATCCCGTGCACCCTCTCCCTTTGGTGTGAGGGCTTCACACCAAGAAGCATCGCAGCCGTGACTTCGGGCTGACCTTTTGCCTGCCTGCTCTCCCTGGAGTGCACCTTCCCGCCCAGGTGACCCTAGCTCCAGGAAAAGTCGTCCTTCCTTTGGATGGTTGGACATTGTGGTCTCCATTTCAAGCTGTACTTAAGAAAACCGTCTGGACCAGATCATCTGTCGCAGTGTACCCACAGGTCCCACTGTTGGCTTCACTCAAAGACGTAAGAGCAGCGCTAAGGGAAGAGGATGTTGGTCTGGCTGGTCACACGTAGTTGTGGACATTGATTTATGCAGTGGCTCACCAAGTGTGGTCATTGCATTGAGTCCACACAGCTTGAAGGAGGGCAGCTCTGCTGACCCCATGGTGCCCCAGGAGGAAACCAGACCTAGGACCAGAACTAATGACTGGAGCGCAGCTGGGGTGGAAAGGGCTTGCAGCAGGCACTAGGGGGAGGTCAGTGAATTTTTGCCTCGGGCAGAATTTCAAGGGGACACAAAAAACTCGGTAATCAAGACCTCTACAAAATTTGCAGGGCCTAGTGCAAAATAGAAGTATAAGGTCTTAAAAATTATCAAGAATTTCTGGGCAGCAACAGCAGAAAGTGAACCAAGTATAGGCCCGCCTACGCAGGGCCCTGCAAGCACTGCTGGGTCACGTCCATGAAGAGTCCCTGGCCTTGCTGCCCTTACCTAGTCTGAGCCTCTGTCTGAAGCTTTTATTTGATTCCCATCCAGTCTGTGAGGCAGCAGTGGTCACCTGGTGAACCCTAGTACAAGCTGCTGCCCCAAACTGCAGAGGCATACAAGAGGCCTACCCACCTTCCACCTGGTCTCTGGGTGCCAGGGATCAGCAGCTAAGCCTTCTCAGCCTGCAACACTGTTCCTTTCCCAATAGGATCTGCCACTTCTCCCTTCTTTGCCACCAATTTGTCTCCAGAAAGAAGAAATTATCATCTCCAATCACCTCCAAAGAGGGGCCCACACATCAGGGGCCTTGAAACTCATACATTAGGGGACCTTCCTTAAGGACAAGACTTTGAATTTGGGTGTGTTTCCTAAAGATATGTTACTATTTCCCCAAAGAACATGTTTAGGTGTATAAAATTAAAAGCCACATATACAGTTATTCTTTATAGAAACATGAGTGGTATTCCTTTCCTGTTGCCAGGAACACTGGGTGCAACTTGTAATGTTAAAAGAACATTGGAATTTAAATATGCAAACTGCTTTTCCCTCTTTCACTTGGACATGAACTTATTTAAACAACCAACACCCTTACTCATTGCATTCCTTAAAATTCATCTATCATCCTCATTAATAGGGCATTTTAATCCTTGAAGTGTTGATGGCTCCAGCATATGTAAACCCCACTGGTGAAATAGGGAAGGGGAGGACCAGATGGTCACAGGCACTAAGCATGGACTGTGTGCCTTGGAGCTGCAAGGAAGAAGTATGGCAGATGCAGGAACAGGCTGGAGGAGAAGCTCTTCATAGAAAGCCACAGGAATGGCAGAACTCTGCCCAAGTACCAGCCAGAAAGACAGAGCTCCTGGGCACCTAACAGAAAGGTAGGATGTAAGCCCTGCCCAGCACAGCTTCCTGCACAGTGCACAAAGGCCAGAAGCAACCAGATGGATGCAGCCCACCCTGCTGAGAATTTGAGAATATAGCTAGAGGAGGTGGGAGAAGGCAGGGCTTTGGGTGTCCTCAGAAAATGTTTGGGATCCTGAAAAGTCTTCATCAAGAAAACCACCTCAAAGCAGGGCAAGTATCTTGCTTATTAAGGTGCCGTTTGGCTGATTTATAAATTCCTCCAGTTTGCAAGAGTGGGCAGGAGGTGGAGTGACCAGCGGTTAATGGTCAGAGCATGTCACTCCTCCAAGAGTAAAAGCAAAGTTCTTGCAGTAACCCATGAGGACCTGCAAGATCTTCCCTCTGCGTCTGCACCACTGACCTCCGCTCTATCCACCCTGCCTTTCATCTGCTCCAGTCAGGGCCTCTGGCTTCTCCTCTTCACTCCAGAGGTGATTCAGTCTCAGGGCCTTTGCACTCGCTGGTCCCTCTGCATGAAGTGCTCCTCCCTAGTCTATCTGCATGGCTGTCTCCCTCCTGCAGTCTTTGCCCCAATCACTCTCCTAGGACAGGTTTAAAATAACAAATGCCCAGCCCACTCCCCACCTTCCTCATCCTACCTTCCAGTGTTGTGTAGGTATTTCTAGCATGTTTTATAACCATTTAACTATAGCATGTGCTATGGACTGAATGTGACCACAGCATTTGTGATGTTGAACTGTAATCACCAATGTGAAGCTCGGAGGTGCAGACTCCAAGGTGATTAGGCCTAGATGAAACCATGGGTGTGGAGAGGAAGGAACCAGAGCACCCTGTTGTTACCATGTGAGGATACAGTATGGAGGCAGCCATCCCCGAATCAGAAGAGCCCTCACCAAGCACCCAACTACACTGGCCCCTGACAGCAGACTCAGTCTCCACAACTGTGAGGAAAATATGCCTGTTTATATGCCACTGGTCTGCAGGCTGAACGGATAGGACACTTGTGATGGCTAATTTCACACGCCACCTTGGCTAGACAAAGGATTACCCAGAAACCTGGCAAAGCATTACTTTGCATGTGTGTGCTGGGGTATTTCCAGAGGAGCTTAGCATGTGAGTCTGAGTGGACCAGGTGGGGACGATCCACCCTCAGTGTGGGTGAGCACCAGAACAAACAGAAGGTGAAATGGTGTCCCCTCACCCCACAGAGCTGGGACATGCCCACCTCCTGCTTGGACACCAGAACACCAGGCTTGTCCCTCTCCAGGTTACCAGGTCTTCAGCCTTTGAAAATTGTGCCATTGGTCTCCCTGGTTTGGAGGCCTTAGGACTAGGATGGAGGAGCCACCCCAGAGTCTCCAGCCTGCAGATGGCCCACTATGGAACACTCACCTGCCATAAACATGCAAGCCAGCTCCCCAGTACATTCACTCTTGTGCATCGCTGTCTCCATCTGAATATCCTGTTGCTCCCGTCTCTCTGAGCACCCTGGCTAATGCCTCTGTATAACTTATTTCTTACGTCTGTTGCTAACATGCACACATCCTGACCCTAGAAAACATGATCCATTAGAGCAGGAATTTTGCTCTATTTCTTTCACAGATGTGCACCAAGCACCTGGGACGTTGAATGTGTGAGTGAATGTTTCCAAAGCCTGCTGCGTTAGCTACCTACTGCTGTCCTAACAATCATTGTGGATGTAGTGGCTTAAAACGATGCCCGCTCATGAGCTCAGTCTCTGTGAATGGGAGTCTGGGCACAGCACAGTGTCTTCTGTTTCGGTGCCTCTCCCGAGTCTGCAGTGGAGTGTCGGCCAGGGCTGGGTCTTTCCTGAAGATCCCCTGGGGAAGGGTCTGGTTGTTGGCAGGTTTAAATTCCGTGTGGACAGATGCACTGCAGGCCTCAGCTCCTTGCTGGGTGTTGGCTAGAGCTCCCCTGATTTCTGGTCATGTGGATCTTGCCACAAGGAACTCATACATGGCAGCTGGGTCATCAAAACTTCTGCTTGGAAGACAGACTTTATGATCTTACATAATCACGCAAGTGGTGACATCCCATCCCCTTTGCCAAACAGAAGCAAGTTGAAGTCCTGCCCACACTCAAGGGGAGAGGGGTCTTGGGGGCCGTCTGGGCTGCCCACACGAGGCAGGTATGGTGCCATCCTCAGAGTGCTAGATGTGCACTGCTTTGCACTCGCCTCGTGATCTAAAGGGGGTGATCCACTTCTGGGATCCAGTTCCCTCCATCTTCAAGCAGGACAACAGTGCATCTCTCATGGAATGCAGAAGAGGAAGTGGTTTCACACAGAAATAGCCTTCTGCATTGTAAGGCCTCTGAGTGGAGAACTGGGAGCAGGCAGGACCGTGGGGAGGACCCCCAGTTCTTCATTCCTAAACCTCACATTTTCTCAAAACAGCAATTCCAACAGGAAAGTCCCCAAAGAGATCAGGGAGGGCTGCTGTCCCCACCACTGCCCTTCCCCCACAAAGACTCCAGCAAAATGCAGCAGGGAAATGTCAGCCACAGCCCAAATTTGAGACTTTACAATGTTAAAAAATAATAATTTTGACCGAAAAGGAAGAAAGACCATGATTGTCATATAGCTATGCCCTGGGCATGTGGTAAATATGGTTTTGAATTCATTAACTGAATAGGAACTGCTAAGATGTTACAACCAGTTCAAAGGAGAATGTGAAGAACACACACGTGGGTTAGGTATATTTAAATGAGCTTTTAAATTGTGCAAAACTTACTTTCGAATGGGGCAGTTTGGGAGACTCAGGGTTGTCCCTCCATTGCACAAATGCATTAGCCTGTGCATAGACAAAAATAATTTACAGTGGGGCCCAGTGGTGCACATCTGTAATCCCAGTGTCTCAGAAGACTGAGGCAGGAGGATGGCAAATTCAAAGTCAGCCTCAGCAACTTAGTGAGGCCCTAAACAAATTAGTAAGATCTCGTCTCTAAATAAAACATAAAAAAGGGGTGGGGATGTGGCTCAGAGGTTAAGTGCCCCTGGGTTCAATCTCCAGTACCAAATAATAATAATAATAATAATGTCCACTCTCATCCCTCATCTAAAACTCAAAAATGGAACTGGTCCAAAGGCAATGAAAAGCTAGCCTAGATAACCCAAGAGGGCAAGTTAGAAAGAATGGGTGATTTCCCAGTGGAGCTACTTATTTGTTTATTTTTGCTCATTCCAAGTCTCTTTACATCAGGTGTGTCCATTTCCTAGGGCTACTGTCACCAAGTCCTACAAACTGAGTGACTTAAACAACAGACACCTTTTCTCTACCGATGCAAGAGGCCAGAAGTCCAGTCTCAAGATGGGCCACATGCCCTGGAGACTGTGAGGCAGACCCTGGAGCCACCCACGTCTGGAAGCTTGCTGACCATCTCTCCTGTTCCTTGGTTTATAAAAGTATGGCCATAGTCTTACCCTGTGCTTTCACACAATCCTCTCCCTGCACCTGTGTCTGTGTGCAGATTTCCCCATTTTTGTAAGGACACCAGTCATGTTAGATCAGAGCCCACCCTGATAACCTCTTTTTAACTTGGTAAAGTTAAAATCTATAAGAAAGGGCACATTCTTAGGTACCAGGGGTTAAGACACCAACACATAAATTGGGGGGGCATAATTTGTGAAATTGTGATTTATAGTCAGAAATACATGTTTTGATCTTTGTCTTTCATGCCTGGCACAGAACTCCTTAAAATCCTTGCTATTTCCTGAGCAATAAGGGGTGCTGGTAACATCTTTTGTTCTAATATTTGGCCTTTAACCCTGGTTCAGTCCAGAGCTCCTAATCCCTGGGAGTTTCCAGGGTGACAGGATCATCTTTTGCCCCTATGAGGTGGTTCCTGGTGGGCTCCTGGATGGGGGCTGGTCACAACCCAAGTTATATCCATTATAAAAATGGGTCAACCTGAGTATAGTGTTTTCCTGTGTTCTGTGAGTCTTTCTAGTAAATGGTCAAGCCTGGTCTGGGTCAGGGGGTGGGATGAATAGGAACCTCCAATTCAGAGGGTTGGTCAGAAGCATAGGTCCCAACCAGACTTAGGACTGGTGTCTGAGGTGGGGTTGTCTTGGGGACTGAGCCCTTAACCTGTGGGGTCTGATGCTGTCTCCAGTCGGATAGTGTCAAAACTGAGCCACGTTGTCCACCAGCGAACTGCTGTTTGCAGAGTGCACCTGCAAGGTCATGGAGGGGCCCTGCTTCCAGTGTGTGAGCAGTAGGAGGAACAGCCCACTTCAGCCCACTTCAGCCCACCGTCAGAAACCCCAACCTGCAAATAGTCGTCCTGGCAGAGTTGTTGGGAGGCCTGGGACCTGAGCTCTGACTGCAGCATCCGTGGCACCAGGACCCTGCTCTGTGAGGGTCTGTCCTGCCCCATAACTACCAATAGGTCAGCAGGATCCCATGACCTGTTTCATGGCTGGACACTGCACAGCCACAATAGGCCACACCTGTCTACATCGAAGGTCCTCCGTACCATGAGCTTCAACCCTGGCTCCACAGTGACACTTCTTACTCAGGGTATATCTTAGTGGGTTACTTAAAATCTGCCCATCACTGAAAGGTGTGCAGAGGCTGTGCCTGGAGACAGTACTGTGGTGGCCACTGGTCTCTGGGCTCACCTACCTGGAATTTTAACCAGCCACACAGACAACACGTGGCTCTGCTTCCAGGGTTCCTGGCATTGCCATAACAACGTGAGGCACTGGACAGCTTTCGAGGCCTTTGTCCCACTGCCTGCCTGGAATATCTGCACTACGGCTGGAGATGTCTCTGGGTCTGCCTTCCAGCTGCGGCTTCAACTTCTTTTAAGATTGGGCCAGTTGCTAAATTAGATCTACAGTCAAGGGAGGTTGTGTGGGATATCATTTTTCTCATTGAAATTACAGTTCACAGGGCCAAGAAGGCTTCGCCGTGTGTCCCGCAGCCCAATGTCAGGGCTGCTGGCAGCCGGCAGCCTGGCATGCCCGTCGCTGGTCTGAGGGAGGATCAGTCAGCAGCTGAGCTTCTCTCTGCTGTCTGCGTGAATACCGATCCATTCCCACTGTTTCTTGGCGCCCCTGGTCTATTTCACTTGGCATAATGTCCTCAAGGTTCACCCACTGGAGCACGTGGCCAAGAGGTCCTTCTTTTTGAAGTTGACCAATGCCCCGTGGTACGGATGGCCACCTCATGCTCGTCCTTTTCTGTCGATGGACACTTGAGCGGGTCCCTCCGTGGGCTGCCGTGAACAAGGTGGCTCCCTCATGGTGCGCGGATGCTTCTTCAGGCCACGGCGTCAGTGCCGGGGACGCAGCCCTAAGGGAGCTGCTGGAGGCGCCTCCTGTCTGCACGGCTGCTGCACCTTCTGCATTCCCATCGGCAGTGCAGTGCGCAGGGGCTGCTCTCTCCAGTCTTCACCAGCACGTCCCATTTTCTGGGTTTCTGGCTGTACCCGTGCTGATGGGTATGGAGTGGTGCCATGATTTTTAAGGTCCCTTCGTTTCCAAATCTCTTTAATGCCCTCTCTCTCCCCTCTGAGCTCCCAAAATATTCAGGAAAGTTAGCTCATGAGAAGAAATTTCCTAAGTAAAGGAACTAAGAAGGTTAAATTCCTCAGAGCCATGGTGGTGGGTCCGTTCATGCCACTCTGAACGCCCCCGGCCAGAGGCTGAGCGGACTCCCTCCACAGGAGCCGTTGAGCTCACGAAAGTATGTGGCGCTAGGAAGCAAAACCAGTGGCTTTTTTAAAAAACTTGTTAACTTGTTAAAATTACAATGAGACCTATTCCATGTTATTCTATGATAGACTAAACAACAGGTTTTATGAAAAATAACTGTTTCCCCCCCCCCAAAAAAAAAATAATAATGAATGAAAAGGGAGTCTTTGTTTTACATTTTTGAGAATCTCCTGGATGTCTGACTTGGCTGAAGAAGACCAGAGTGCTGTTGCCTGCCTCTCATTCAGCAAGTTGTAATGTTTTTTGTGTTTTCTGGGGGTGGGGGTAATGGTGATTGAACCAGGTGTGCTTTACCACTGAGCCACTCCCCCAGCCCTTTTTGTTTTTTATTTTGAGATGGTCTTGTTAAATTGCTGAGGCTGGCCTCAAACTTGTGATCCTCTTGCCTCAGCCTCCTGAGTTATTGGGACTACAACCACGTGATATGCGCCCAACACGATAGGTCATTTTGGTTGACACATGTGAAGAAACTTGGAACTTGTGGAGATTTGTGTGGGAAAAGGGAGGGGTTTTCATACAGCCTTTGCAGGTAATGTGGACACATGGACCTCCTTATGGGTCCGTCTGTATGGATGTGGGTCACGTATGGGTGAACCTGTACTCTATAGACAAAGCCGTTTTCTTCCTGGCACATCTAGTGGGTCTTACCCACCAGTGATTTTGTAACATGGCCTTTTGGAAAATAATTCACTGAGTTATGTGGGCCTTCCAAATGTTGGTGCACTTCTCCAAACTAAATTTAAAAATCACAGTTGTTAATATTACTCTCATCAGACAAGTCAGTAGGTGCGGGTGTGGTGGTGCATACCTGTGATCCTCAGCTACTCAGTGGGCCGAGGCAGGAGGATTCAAGGTATTCTGAGACAAGTTCTCAATAAAACAAAAAGAGCTGGGGGTATAGATCAGTGGTAGAGCACCCCTGGGTTCAATCCCCAGTACACACATGAGCATGCACACACACACACGCACACACACACACAGAAAGAAAATCAGTGAATATTAGAACGTGGTCAAGTTCATAATGACAAATACAAGCTTTTCAGACTTCTAACTTCAGCTTGAAATCTCAGATTCTATCACTGATGGCAAATGACGTCCATGGTTGAAGTGACAAGCTGCTTTGCTCAATTAAAAAATTCTTTTTCTCACCACATTGTTCAGGCCAGCCCCAGACTCTCAGACTCAAGCAATACTCTGGCTTCCACCTCCTGGAAAGTTAGGGTTACAGACAAAACATGGACTCTGGGCAGACAGTGGACTCTGCCTGCGCCAGGAAGGAAACAGACCGGGGCAGCAGAAGGGGCTCCGTGAGAAGGCTCTGGGAACCCCGGTGCGTCCGCCGGCCCTGTCGCAGCTGGGCTGGGACAGGACAACGTTCCTGTGACGGTTGGTTGTGGGGTCAAGAAGGCTAGGCTGTGTGCCCAGTTAAATGGTGAAAGGCAGACAAGATGTTTCTGTGAAAGAGCAGTTTTAAATAAGGCTAATGTTTTATTTTATATTTTAATTTTGTCATTTAATTATTATTTAATTTCTTTTTTTTTTTTTTTTTTTGTTATAGGAGATTGAATCCAAGAGTACTTTACCACTGCAATATACCCTCAGCCCTTTTTGTTTTTTGTTTTGAGACAGGATCTTGCTAGGTTGTCCAGGCTGGCCTTAAACTTGTGATCCTCCTGCCTCAGCCTCCCAAGTAGCTGGGCTTACCTACAGTTGTGCACCACCATACCCGCGAGGCTGACATTTTAATAAGCAGAGCGGATGACTCTCCATAATGATGAGGCCTTCAGAGAAAAGCCTGGGGGCCCAGTGAGCAAGCGTTCCTACTCCAGGCTGCACATCACGCCTTGCTGGAGCTCCCAGTTGCGGCTTGCCCTGTGTTCAAACTTGGAAAAAAGATGCTCCCGAGCACTTAGAACTACGGGAAACCACGAGGCCCTGGAAGCAAGCTGTAGAGCAGGGCTTTCCCATTTTCACATGGGGAGGAGGGTGCCCATGGAGCCCCGTTCCCTGACTGAGGGAGTTCTTCCAAAGAAGTGTGACTGGCAAAGCAGACTAAAGGTGTCATCTCTTACGAGGAGCACAGAGAGCCTTTCCTGCAGAGGCCAACTTGTTCCAGGACAGTCCCACCCTCCCCTCCATCCTGTTGCCACCTTCTCTCCTGGGGAGCTTTGTCTCAGGCTGTTGTCCATTCTTCAGATCCATTTATTTCTCTAAAAAATCATGGCCCTCTAAAATGGCCTCTAGCCCCCATCCCTCTCCCCCATGAAGAGGGTGCTCAGTCTTCACCTGGGCCCTCCTTTGAGTTTCCTGGTGAGGCTCCTGTGCACATGTGCACAGGCAGAAATCCTTCCCTCCTGTCGATCTGTCTGCTGTCCATTGACTAAGCATCTACTCAATCACCAAACCTCGCAGGGCAAGTTTGAACCTCCCTACACCTGCACACCTCAGACGAGCCAGTCCCCAGTCCCTTCCAGTCTCTCTCAATAGGTAGAGATAGACAGACAGATAGAGAGCTACAGCCATCTGTCCTTCACGGGTCTGTTGTACCATTTCCATCCTCGGGATGGTCAAGGCCACCATGGGAAGACCCTGGAAGGCCCATGGTCCTGCTCACCTCGCTCCCTCAGATCTTCTTTTTCTTTATGAAAGATGACTCTTAACAGCAGTTTATTCCTGACCAGAAGATACAAATTATAAACATGGTAATTCATGAAAAAAAAAATCTAGGATTTAATTTTATAGCAAAGTATCAGACTCTTTTTTCTTCTTCTTCTTTTTTTTTTTTTTTGAACTTTAAAAAATAATTCTGAAGTTCTGGAGATTAAATGTGAGATAATAGCCAATAAAACACTTTCAAAGAAAAACAAGAAGAAATTATTTATTATTTTTTTTCTTTTTTTCTTTTCTTTTTTTTTTAATTGTAAACAAATGGGATACATGTTGTTTCTCTGTCTGTACATGGCGTAAAGGCATACCATTTGTGTAATCATAAATTTACATAGGGTAATGTTGTTTGATTCATTCTGTTATTTTTTCCCATCCCTCCCATCCCTCTTTTCCCTCTATACAGTCCTTCCTTCCTCCATTCTTGCCCTCCTCCCTAACCCTAACTCTAACCCTAACACTAACCCCTCTCACCCCCCATTATGTGTCATCATCCACTTATTAGCGATATCATTCGTCCTTTGGTTTTTTGAGATTGGCTTATCTCACTTAGCATGATATTCTCCAATTTCATCCATTTGCCTGCAAATGCCATAATTTTATCATTCTTTATGGCTGAGTAATATTCCATTGTATATATATATACCACAGTTTCTTTATCCGTTCATCAATTGAAGGACATCTAGGTTGGTTCCACAATCTGGCTATTGTGAACTGAGCCCCTCAGATCTTCTTGAGGGACGGACAGTGCAGCTGAGGACTGGCCACGGAAAAGATGCTTTCAGATTCCCATTTCCTGCTCTTCTGCGGCAGAGCAGGGTCACCTGGAGAGTTGTGCGTCTGCTCGCACAGGGCCCTTAACCTGGAGGGACTTGGGCCCCTCTCAACCTGGCTCAGCCGTGGGGAGAGTGGAGAGGCAAGGGAGAAACCGTGGCTGCCTGGCTACAGGCCTGTCCATCTCTCTGCCCAGTCCTTCCAGGGACTCAGACTGCTGTGGCTCCTCTGGGGAGGCTGACGGTGAGCACCCTGAGGGCAGGCGGAGGTGACGGGCCCGCAGCCTTCCTGGGCCCAGGATGGCATGTTCAGCACTAAAAGGAGCATCTGGTTGGACTTCTTGTCCCTTCTTCTTGCCTGTCCACCTCATCACGCCAAAGTGAGTGTCTGCCATCTGATGTCCTGCGACGTCAAAGAACACAGTCTCTGCGTCTGCAACGTGTTTCCAACGAGAATACAACAGGAAGACGGAAGCGCAGGTGGCTTCCTGGTGGCCAGTGAGCGCCTCTCCTGCGGCCTGTCGGCGGCACTCTGCGTGGGCTGTGTCCACATTCCTTGCACACCTGCAGATAAAGGCACTTCTGTAAGTGTGTCAGTCAGCTTTGGGGGAAAATTAGTGAGCAGGTTGTAAAACGAGAAGTTCTAAGCCTGGGAGGACTCTCGCCTGGTCCTTTTGTAGGACACTAGCTGGAGGCTGGCTCCGGGTCCTGGCTGGTGCTCAGCAGCCTATGGAGGGGAAATCTCTCTTTCCTCCTACCCTGCTGTGTCTCCCTGGGGCCCCTGTTAGAAAAGGCATATGAACAAGCGACCAACCAATGGAGGTGGGTTAACACGTGACTCTTCTAAGGGTGGGAGAAACTCGGGAATGAGTGAATGCAAAGAGGCAGTAAACAGTCTAGATACCTCCTTCAGGTTCAGGAAGGGAAGGGTGTGGGAGGCAGAAGGGGAGAAGGTGGCCCAGGTAAACCTAGGTAGCACTCCTTATGCGGATCTGTCTCTTGTGATTTAGTCATCTTTCAGAGAGAAAGAGAGCGAGAGAGCGAGAGACAGAGAGAGAGAGAATCCACTCTTACAAATGAAGATTTCCTTGATAAATGTGAATTTCCCTTACAAAGTACCCTGTACTCTGTCTTCAGAACTGCTTCAGTGTCTTTCAGTGTCTGCTAGTTTTCAAAATAATCAGCTCATGCCCACAAGGCATATTTGGGTGACTTATTCTGATGTCCTGCAAATGGGTGTCTTCTTTCACTTTTTTTTTTGGCACCAGGCATTGAACTCAGAGGTGCTTTACCACTGAACCACATCCCCAATCCTTTTTATCTTTTATTTTGAGAGAGGGTCTTGCTAAGTTGCTGAGGTAGCCTCAAACTTGCATTCCTCCTGCCTCAGCCTTTCAAACTGCTGGGATTACAGGTGTGTGCTACCATGCCTGGTTTTCTTTCACTACTTTCAATTCAAATAAGAAATCTTGCCTAGTAAAGATCTGTAGAAGAATTACTTAGCAGCTAGGTGGAAATGATGTGTAATAATTTAGTGTTTGCTAAGGTCATATAAAAGTTTTCAAAGTCCCTTAAGAAACATTTCTTACTTCCTCAGATTCCCCCCAAGGCCTGCTCTATACCATCTAATCCCAGGACCAAAGGCTGAACAAAAATCAGCTTCAACTCCTGTCTCATTTCAATCTTCAGTGATCCTGTGTTGCCAAAGACTTCTGTAACTGGAGTTTGTTTTGTAGGTTTTTGTTGTTGTTTGTTTTTGTTTTGGCAGCGATGGGGTGTTTTATGATTTAAAAGCTTGGGGCGGCCTTGAGTGGCTAGCTCCGCGAGGCTGACACTGGGCGGGGCAGGCTCCTAAACTGATGGGAAGCTGCTGCCCAGGAAAGACTGCTGACGTGTTCTCAGAGTTGTTTTTCTTTTTGTTTCAGCTAAGGCTCTTTGGAAAGCGTACAAGGACTAAATTCTATGCTCAAGGAATGTGCCCACCATCTCTGCGTGAACACGCGCCTCTGACTTGGACTGAGCTCAGGAATGGTCTTGTGGGCGGGTGACAGTGCGAAGCCTGCTTTCTCTCTTTGGAGAGAACACTGCTTTGCCAGTTAAGTCCCGTGGGCTTCCTGCTTACTACAGGTGATGACCCTTTCTTGCTGCTCCATCTCCTGGACCTGCCCAGCAGCTTCGCACTCACCGAGAGATGGGCTCACTGCATTCACCCACGGAGCTCCTGAATAATTTGGGGTCCCCCCTGCCCTGATTTCAGCAAGAGTCATGTCGCCTTTCTTGCTGGTTGTGGTCTCGGGGAGACCTGGAGCCCCGTGCCCCTTGGCTGGCCCCGTTCATGTGTGGATCAACAGACACCCGGCTCTCTGAGGGAAGGTTCTTGGTATGGGGAGCAGCCATGCTTCCCTCCCGGGCTTCACAGAAGACTTACTCCTAATCTCTAGAAAATTCACTTTGTATGATTACAGAAAACTCAGGGGCCTCAAAGGAGCCAAAAATAGTTTATTCTCAGGTATAACGTCCCTCCGTGTGGGGACAAGGTTGCTGTTACTGATGTTTAATAACTGTCACAGAACCTAGTTCAGCGCTTTTCCTTCTAGATGGCTTGTACTGCGCGTCCCACAGTCGTGTTTGTGTCTTACTAGGCTAGCTTCCTACGCTCCTTGGATTCGCCTGCTGGCACACTAACTCCCTCGACTCACAGAGCAGAGCGTCGACAGGACTGGGGACTAACCCACCTCCTCGGAGCCCCTTCCACTCACTGCTCATCTGCCTCTGGGAAGAAGTGAGTTATAAATAAAACTTACTATTTATCATTTAAGAGACTGGAACCGTTACACACGTGGAATTCCAGAACTAAATTGTCAGCTACTGGGCCACATATTCTTGATGTATTGCACATTCATTTCCTGTGTCACCAATCTTCCCAGGTGGGAGTCCCAGTTTTCACACTAAGGCCAGATCCTCCGCAGAGCCTCTCATCTTTGAAAGTTTTATCTTCGTCTGGCATAACTGTGCTTCCCTGGGTTCTGATCTGTTTTTATCTCCTTGTCGACAGGACCTCACAGTGTGATGCGATGATTTCAGGGCCGCGGAGTAAAACTTGATCTTGTGTTCGGGCAGCAGCCTTCTCTCAGGAACAGGAAGTGCCCGAAGAAGACTTCGAAGCTACGGTGATGTCGTGTGTTAGCAAGGCCAGGCATTTTTTTTTTTTTTTAACATTTTATTTTGGAAATTTTCACATGCACGGAAGCAGAGAGAAGGGTAGATGGAATGAGCCTCCACGTGCCCAGCATTCAGCTGTAACTTAGGGTTTGGGGACGAGCCCGGTGGCAAAGTGTGCACTCAGCACGTGCACACACACAAAGCCAGTTAGCGTTGTGCCAATCTTGTATCTGTTCTCATCCCCGCTCTTTGTTTGTGTTGCTGGGTGCTTGCCAGGGCCTCACGGGCTAGGCGAGCACTCTACCACTGAGCTACACCCCAGCCACCCCGCCTTACATATTTTATTTTTAAAAATTTTTTATTTGTTCTTTTCAGTAAACCTTAGGTTTTCAGATTTTAAAGCAAACCGCAGACATCACGTTATTTCACTGAAGCAGGGGCACATATCATTAATTCAATTTTGGGGGAAAGGTACTGAAAAGTTAAGAATTTCACTCGAAATGACACAGAGTCCGTAGGAAAACTGGATGTCATAGAGAATTTCTTTCCAATGCAGTGCTCCTACGAGCTAAAGAAATCACTCCCAGGCTGGAGAAGCACTCAGAGGCAGAGCACTCGGTGGCATGTCTGAGGCCCTGGGTTCTGTCCCCAACAGTGGGAAACAAAGAAAAAGAAAGAAGACATCTCTAAAAAATATTTTCCTTAGTTACCGGCTTTGTTGCTGTTTGCTTTGGTGGTACTGGGGATTGAACCCGGGAACGTTCCACCACATCCTCAGCCCCTTTTATTTTAGACAGAGTCTTGCTAAGTTGCTGAGGACTTGCTTAGTTGCCCAGGCTGGCCTCAAACTTGCCATCCTCCTGCCTCAGGCTCCTGAGTGACCTGCATCACAAGTGAGCACCACCATGCCCGGCTACTTAGTTACCTTTTTAGCACTTAGTTATGTAATTACATGTTAAGCATGTCACCTACTACAAAAATTAATTGTGGCAATGACTTTGAAACAGATTAATGACACAGATTTATTTGTTTTAGTCATAGTGTTCAAGTAAATTGGGAGTTTGATACTGGGTTCCAGGACTTCTGACCTGGTGACAGTGGTAAGGAAACTAAGCCAGGAGCAGAGCAGGAAGGCCCAGCTTTGGTTGGGGGATTAGCTCCAGGAGAGGGAGATGGCACCCAGAGAGCAGGTTGTTCCCAGAACCAGGGATGGGCCAGCTTCACGGAGTTGTTGGGTGGGCCAGATCAAATCTGGTCATTTTCCACTGGTCATGAGTGTATTTTTTTTTCCCCCACAAGAAATCTCCTTGTGAAAGATGCAGACCAGCCATTGGCTTGGCCTTGAAGACATCATGGCGCCATCCTGATTTTTACCCTGCATCTGGTCTTTTATGGTCAAACTGATAAAAAGACTAAGAAGTCAGGGAAAGATGTGTGCCTTGTGAGGCAGAAAGAGGGAGAGACTCAACCGCAACGTCGAGTGAGCGAGAGGCTGGGGAGAGACACACACCATGCTTCCAGCAGGTAGCAGGCCAAACTTGTCTGCTCCCTGAGTGACCCCTGACTGTTCCAGGTAAACGTCTGGAAACTCAAAATCAGAGTCCCTCTGTCGCGGGAGAAGAGGTCCCCCGGAGAAGGGTCCAAGGAGCTCCTGGAGAGAGGGGGAACTCAGCTCAGGACCACCAGGGTCCTTAGCTATGTGACGGAAAGGATTTCTGCACGTGCTAGTCAGAGGCATAGGCAGAGGTTATTTAGGAAAGCAGATGTGGACAGCAGGCCCTGCCCTGCCCTGAGCTACTCCATGTCGCACGGAAAAGCAGCCCTCAGGCTGGCCTCACCCGGTCACTCCACCCTGTGAAGCAGCCGTTTGCCATGAGCCGCTCCATCTGGAGCACAGGTGCCCAGGCAGGTGACTCCACACCTTGTCTGTGCCAGTGCACACCCACCAGCGGCCAGCACAGCCACAAGGCACTCACTGATAAATACTTACCTGTGCCAACTTATCAAACTAAATCAGGAGCACCTGGACACGTGGACATCCCAAATCATAGCAGCAACACCAGACACAGCAGCTTCTCCACCTCACCAGATGCAACTCCCCAAGACCCACAAAAGGAGGAGCTCCGAGACAGCACGCCGCAGCGCCTCAATCCTGTTACCTCTCCACTTGTCAGAGCCTCTTCCAGATAATCACTACAGTGACAAGCCTGCATTTTCCTGCCCCATTGGGCTTCAGCAGAGTGCGGTTCCTTCTGCCCATGACAACCATGAGTGGCCCATGCCCAGCTGGCACTTTGAGCGAACACTTCAAGCTGATGTTCTAAAACTGCTGTCCATCCATCCATCCAAACCCTCTGCCTTGACAACTCTGTGGAACTGGTTTGTTAAAACCCTCTTCTGACCACTCTTTGACTCTGCAGTCACGTCTCTCTGCCTGGATCTTGGCTCTGCAGCCTGTAACCATGCCTCGACCCCTCGCAGTCCTCCTGCGATGTACATCATCGTGTGGAGCAGGCTGTGTGACTTGAGTGTTATAGATATTAGAAATGAAGTCTAGAATAAAAGAACTTGTATCTGCCCAGCTTATAACTGTCAAGTGATCCACAAATATTTGGTGAATTGGCACCACTGAAAGTGATGTATCTTGTGAGTTCGTTTTTTTTTTTTTTGGTGCTGGGGATTCAACCCAGAGCTTTGTGCATGCGAGGCAAGCACTCTACCAACTGAGTTATATCCCCAGTCCCTATGATTTCCTTTTTATTCAGTAAATTCCAACACTGTGGAAAGACACAAGGGTGTTGGGTCCATGTTAAGAGCATGGCTTGCTCACAGCAGTAAATACACATTCAAGGGAAAGTGTGGATCATCTCCAGAGTGAAAGATTCAGTTTTGAGATTCTCAGCTCTTCTTTTAAAGGAAACCATGGGAAGGTATTTGGGAATGATGTCAGTCTGGTGATTCCAGGCCCGTCTCTAGTGGTCTAGTCAGTCTCGGGAACCTCAGACAGGCATGATCCTCATTACCTGATCAATACATAGTTCTGGAAAGCCCCCTAAATTATAGGTTCCTCAAGATAACATCTCTCTCTTTGTTTTATTTATTGGGAGGTTAATTAATAGTGCACAGGTAGATTTACAGATCTCCCAGGAGTTTGGGAGCAACAGGCCTTAAGAGACTGGCTTAGGGAGTGGCAGGCCTGGAAAAGTATGTGGAACTTCTGAATTAAAATCTTATTACTAACCAGGTACGGAGGCTCATGCCTATAATCCCAGAAGCTTGGAGGCTGAGGCAAGAGGATCGCGAGTTCAAAGCCAGCCTCAGCAATTTGTTGAGGCCCTAAGCAACTCAGTGAGACCCTGTCTCAACATAAAATATATAAAAGGACTGAGGATATGGCTCAGTGGTCAGGGCCCCTGGGTTCAATTCCCAGTGCTGCAAAAAAACAAAAACAAAAAAACCCCAAAAAGCACTTATTACTGTGTTCTTCCTTTAACTCTCTATTCTACCTATTTTTTATTTCTACTATCCTGCCTCACCTTTAAATAATGAATAGGAAGTTGAGTCCCCCAAGTTATACCTACCCACAAGAATGTTTTCCAAAAGCCACGCATGAGGAGTCACGGGAACAGGAGCATGCCCCTTGGCCAGCTGGGACCCTGGAGGAACTCCTGGTTGTTCCTTTTGCGACTGCGAATGGCAGCGTGGCGTCTAGAGCACAGTGTCCTGGGGAGACTTTTAGTGAGCATGTCTCCTCCCACCCAAAACATCGTAGCTTCCTGGGGGTCTCTCCTGGCCCTTATTTGAGGGTTGGGGATATGGTCAGACAGGTCAGCAGGCTCAGGCCCTCTCAGAGGTGTGGCTCTCCGCATGGGCCCCAGAGGACAGAAGACTGAACTGGAGATTTTCTTTGGTCCCTTGCACTGGTACTGGGGAGCTGTGGTACAACAAAAATTTGTCCCTGCGAGAGAGCTTCTGATTCCCCGGACTCTGAGTGTCTTTGCTCTGTGGTAGGTCTGTGCGCTCAGGATGGGGGTGGTCAGGCTAGAAAGAGCAGCATGAGCTCCCAGGAGGAGGGCGTTGCAGATGGAATTCAGTCTGGTGGCCAGGGATTCTGTCACCAGAACGGGTCCAAGGTGGTCCCAGAGAGGGGGACCTCAACTCAGGATGAGGGTCCCTGATGAAGGTGATGGAAAAGAATCTCAGCATCAGGCATTGAAGCCCAGGGGTTTATTCAGGAAAGCAAGGTGTGCACTTCCAGGGAGAACCTGGCCACGTCCAGAGGGACAGCTGGGTTCCCAGCTCTTCTTCTAAAGGGCTGGGCATGTGGTGGTGTGTAGGCTGACATGGGGCTGTGATCGCAGGACACTGTGTGGTGGTCTGGTGGTTCTCAGGGTCCTCAGTTGATCATTAGATAACCTAGCAAAGCACCAACGTCACAGGTCTCGCATCCCTTTGCTCAGTCCATTTTAAAAATACATGTATTAAGCCAGTGACTAGGGAGGCTGAGGCAGGAGGATCACGAGTTCAAAGCCAGCCTCAGCAACAGCAAGGGGCTAAGCAACTCAGTGAGACCCTGCCTCCAAATAAAATATTACAAAGGGCTGGGGGTGTGGCTCAGCGTTTGAGCACCCCTGGGCTCAATCCCTGTGGGTTAGTTAACAGTGCACAGGGCAAGTTTCTTAAGTGGATTTCCGATAACTTTAAGATTGTTAGTGAAGATTTTTAGATTTCCCAGAAATTTGAGACTGGCCTGGGAGTAGAGGGATGGGGACCCGCGGTGAGAGGTTCTGAGGGAAGCTGTCTTTTCCTTGCCCTTCCTCTCCTCCTCTACCTGCCTCTTCATACTTCTGTTCTACTTGCAGTCCCATCCTGCCCAGGAGTGGACCTCGACCTCAGATGGGCTTCTTGGTTGGCAACCTTCCTGGGATACCTCGTCCCTCTCAGTCCCGCCACCACCCCAGGTGCCACCCAGTGTCTAGGGACCCGGGCTCTCTCCCCTCGACCATGCAGGCCACGCAGTCCCAAGCCACCCTTCTCAGGGACACGCGGGCTTTTCCTGAGCTGCCCTCTCCGTGTTTCTTCCTGCCACCAGCTTATCGACTCACGTGTTAGAACAGTCGTGCTAGATTTAGTCGCTGAGCAGCACAATGCAGTTGAAGTCCAGCGGCATGAGTGAGTACTCGGGTTCAGAAAACAACACCCGAGAGACGCCTGGAGCTCCCTGGCCAGAAGCCAGGACGTTGAGACCTTCCCTGTCTCTCCATGCACTGGGGGGAGGGAAGAGACCTGCAAAGTCCCCTAGGGATCAGGGATGGCCAACAGAGGAGCACAGTAGCCTTCAGGCCTCTGAAAAGTCCCTGCCCGGGGAGGACTGAACTTGCACTGCAGGAGGAAAGGCTGGAGTCTGTCAACACACCTGGGCTGCCTTTGTCACACACCATTGTCCCCCTCTGTCCTACAGTGACTCCTTTAGAGTCCCTGCCTGTTCCAACAGGCTTTGTCCCAGGCCATAGTGTGCTCTCCAAACCCACAGAGTCCCCCAAATCACCTGCTCTTCCTCACACACCCTATCAGGAAAGGGCATGTCCATTTCCAGATCACGTGGGAGGTGTGGGTAATCACACTCCTGTGACACCTCCCCCCACTGTGACTTTTCCCTTCTTCACATTAACAAATCTGCCTGTTCTTTTGTTCAACAAATTGTTCATTCATTCCAGCTGAACTTCAGAGGGAGGAGGAGAACGTTCCCTCCACCCCTACAGAAGTAATAACAAAACAGACAACTCAGTGAATGAACAGTGACCCCGGAGGCAACCGCGCCCTCTGGAAGGTGTTCTGTCCGTGCTTTCAAGGACCACCAACCATCTGAGGCTGTCCCTGCTCCCCACAGGGAGGCCCTCAGGCTGGTGCTACTCACGGCTACCCTGGCCTTCTGCCTCTGCCCTGTGGCCTACAGGGCCACCTGCACAGCTGAAACACAGGCTCCCTCCCTTTCTGGCTCCCACTGGGTCTGGCCAAGTGGAGGCCCCTGTCAGGATTCAGAAAGAAAGAGGAGGGGGCGGGGCTCTTGGTGGGCTCCATGCTGCAGCAGCCCTCTGCTCACAGCCCCAGCTCGCTCCATCCCTTGCTGCCCCTCCCCAGGGACACTGCCACCTCCCTTAGCCTGGAGACAGTGCCGGGAGAGTGTCCTCAGTCTGTCTGGTCTGCACATGCATTCTGCACCCCACTGGCCCCCGCGTAGGGCAGGGGTGGGGAGGGGCAGCAGAAGGCAGCCTGGGCCAGGGTCACTGCTCAGCACCAGGGTTTGTCATGGAGTCGTCCCAGATCACCGAGGAGAGAAGGCAGAGGCCAAGCTCCCTCAGCTGGGCAGACTGGGCCGTCCCTGCTACAGGCCCTCTGTGTGACATCTGTCAAGAGTGTCTTTGCCCATCACGGGATGGATAGGCCTGAGGGCTCCAAAGTTTAACGATCGACCTCATGAGCAGAGGTAACAGCAAAGGCTGGAGAAGGGTGAGCGGCTCCTGGGTGTCCTGGTCTTGCCTGAGCCACGCCTTGGCCTCTCAGGTTCCCATGACAGGCAACACCAACCAAGAAAGGCCAGAAGTGTGGTCAGGGGAGCTCAGCGGTGGAGTGCTTGTCCAGCACGAGCACGGGCCTGGCTTCCATCCCTGGCACTGCCAGGAGTCGGAGGGTTCCTGGGGCGCCACGGGCAGTGCCTGTGTCACTCTGCTGCCCTGGAGAGCTTCTCGAGGTATGGCTAGTTCCACCTGATCCTTAATCTCCATCAGTGCCAGAAATGGACATTATGGGCACTGCCAGTAACGGAACGCGCCTGTGCCTCAGAAAGCGCCACCTCCAGAGGCCCCTTCCTCTGCCTTCCATCTTCCCCACCCATCTCGCCCCCGGGCTTGGGACATGCCAGACTTGACCCAGCACCTTTGCACTCTTTGTTCACAGATGATTAGTGAGATTGGGATTGTTTGTCCCCTGCTTCGGGCAGGGACATGCCCCTGCAGTCCCAGCCACTCTGGAGGCTGAGCAGGAGGGACACAGGTTGTGCTGGGATGGGGGGGGGGGGAGCCATCCCTCAGTGAACAGGAAATGTTCGTCGGGTCTGGCTGGTTTCAGGGGGACCAGTTTTTTCATTTGTTTGCTTTTGAGACAGGGTCCTTCTATTTTGCCTAGGCCGACCTCAAACTTACGGACTCAGTGGCCAACAGCAGGCTAAGGTCAAGCCACCGGCAGAGACCTCTGATCTTGAATCTGGGGCTCCTCCCTATTGTGATAGCATGAATAAAATTGATCTCACGTTTGGCACTTTGGTTGCCGGGGTTGAACCAGGGCCTTGCCCATGCTAAGCACACGCTCTACCACTGAGGTGCGCGCTCCCTCCACGCCTGGCCCAGACCTTCTAAATCAGGGGTCAGCACTGCAGCTAGTGCCGGCGGGCCGCTCCTACTCTTGCTCAAGTTTGAGCAACTCTGCCCTCAGGCCAGGGTGACCCAGCAGTGTCACAAGGGCTAACAGGTGAACCTTGGACACTTTACATTAGCAGGGGTAGGACCTGGTGGACACTGGGCTGGGGAATCAGTTCTTGAACTTTTCTCAGAAGCCACTGGTTTGCAGGGTAGGGAGTGTTGTAAAGAGAAGGGTTTAAGTGGGTGCATTGCAGGGATTCTGAGGCTGGGGTGTGTCTGTTGGGAAGGGCTCTGGAGACGGCCGGCCCACAGTGCTGCTGCCACCAGCCTCGCCTGCAGCCTGTCATTGCATCGTCACCATCACCACCAGCAATGAGCGGCTCCCGCAGGGAGTATCACAGGACGCCCTGGCACAGACTCTGCTCTGAGTCACAGCCCCGCACATCAGCCAGGGAGGAACAGCTGTGGCACCACACGTCTGTGAGTCACTTAGAATTCATAGCGAACAGAAGCTCTCCATTACACAGACTCGAATGCTGCGCACCAACCTGGCGCTCCACACTTACACCGCCAACAGCCCCTTTGCATCTTATGTTTTCTCTGATGATACACTAACTTCAGCAACGAACTAAAAAATCAGAAACTTTGAGTATCTAGTAACACTACCTAAAATGTCCTACTCCACTGTCAGATCTTTAACAATAACAAATACAGCATTTGCTGTTAGAGGAAAGAAGTGGGAACCCCCCAGTGCTAAAATCACGGCAAGATATTATGCATTTTAGTTTAAATAACTAAAAGCTTTTTTCAAAAGAAAAAAAAAAAAAAAACAGCCAACACCAGTAGGTACTGGAAAATGACCCGTAAGCACAGTAGAAGCACCATAGGAGCTGCCTCCTGCCTGCAGATGTCCTTAGTGTCTGGCCGTGTCTCTGGCAGGACGAGCAGGGATTTTAAAGGACCCAGCGGCGCAGTGAAAAGGGAGGAAGGGTGGAAACCAGGAGCCAGGGGAAGACAGGCCCTTCCTGCATGGCCGCAGTGCCGCAGGCTGAGCGAGAGCCAACCAGGTGTGTCTGGCCCAGTGGGGCTGGGTGACGCCCCCCACCCCTGCCCCAGCCTCCCTGCCTCCCCTGCCCTCCTGCCCTGCTGGGCACCTGAGTGAGAAGGCCAGATCCCTGGGGCTCATGCCTCTTCCTCTGTCTCTACTTTTTCCCATGAATTCCATAGTTTAAAAATCCCCCTGAAAATAGCTTTTGTCATGTATTGGGATGAACCCAGGGTACTCAACTGCTGAGCTGGACCCAGACCCTGAAAGTAGCTTTGGTGACTTCAAGCTTCGCCCTGGTATGAGAACATCCTTTCTAGACTATCCTTGTGCTTGCGACAGCAGCAACATTCTGCACGTTCTGCAGAGACAGCTTTCCTTTGGCCTCCCCTGGCTGGCTCAGAACTGAGATGATGTAGGTTAAGCTCTACATTTACAAATAACAACAGGGTGGAGGGCAGCTCCGTGGCAGAGCACTCACTTAGCATCTCTAGGCCTGGATTTGATCCCCAACCCTGCAAAAAATAATATCGGGCACCGTCGGTCTCTGGGGCACTACGATCATCAAGATACGCTCATACCTGGGCTCCCGTTTGTTTGGGTTTCCTGACTTCAGAGTCAGTGTCTGGGGAGAAAGAAGACCAGCAAGTACCAACTCGGAGAAGTGCGACTTTTCCCTCCAAGCATTGGTCGCGGGCACCTTGAAACTGCTCTGGGGTCCTTGGAGCCTCCCGGAGGCCACTGTCCTGGAGACCAGGTGACAGGTTCAACTACCTCCCTCACCTACCTCATGGTTGCTTATTTGCTCTCTTTAACACACAGTGCAAGATGCCAGCTGCTTGCTTCACTCATCAGACCAGCCGCAAAGGCACCCACCGTGCCCCACTCCCTGAGTTGTCTAGACAGCTACACTTCCTGGGGTCAAGAGAAGTGACTTTCAACCTCTTTTGGTAAAAAGCATCACTTCTTAATTGGAGCCCAAATAGTCCACTCTCCAGGACACCTGGTTTCATGCCTTACACCCACAGCAGCCAAGGAAGGTACTCAGTTTTCCCATTTCAGCTCAATTATGACATCGTTAAAATCTGCTTTGTAAGTGCTAGTGCCCTGTGCTAGTTTAGTGTGCTATAGAGCAGCAGTCCTGAAGGTATAGACTTTGCCAGGAGCACCCAACCTGGGTTGTGTGTTAAGTCTGTTTTCTGTTGCTGTAATAAAACACCTGAGAGTGGGTAATTTATAAAGAAAAGAGGTTTATTTGGGCTCATGATTCTGGTGTTTGGGAAGCCTGAGATTAGGCAGCCACATCTTGTGCTGCTTCATAATGTGGCAGAAGGTGGAAAGGAAGAGAGGGCAGACATGAGGAAGAGAAAAGAGGCTGAACTCCTTCAATTGCTAACCTGTTAAGAGAAAGGCATTGTCATGAGTGAGCTATGCCATTAACATAGAGCAGACACATTCATGTTGTTCTACAATGTCAGAATTTATTGCATCATAATAAATTCACCAGCTAGGTCAATTTCATTGGGATTGAACCCATGGCACTTTACTGAGCCACATCCTTATCCCTTTTAATTTTTATTTTGAGACAGGATCTCACCAAGTTGCTGAGGCTGGCCTTGAACTTGTAATTCTCCTCAGCTTCCCACGTCACTGGGGTTACAAGCATGAACCACTGCACAGGCTCCAATCCAATCTTAATTATTGTTATCAGTAACACTCATGCCACACATGACATTTCACATGTTGACATACAGGATACAGGACAGCTAAGAAAGGGTCAGTGCAGCCAGAGGGCATAGAGGCCACAGTGAGAGCCAGGGCAGAGAGCCCATACGGGTGGCTAGATAAGCATCGAAGGAACCCAAGGGCAGAGCTGCCAGAGTCAGGGTCAGGGTCAGGGTGGCAGGCAGTTTTGAAGTATCAGCTTGACATGTCACTTGAAGTGGGCCCTACCTCTTGGGCAGGAGAAACCACTTAGTTGACAGCTGCAGAGAGAGAGTCAGAAGTTCATTGCTGTGACAATTTTCCTGCAAGACCTGGACACGTGACCAAATGGTTGGTCAGTGTGCCTGCAGGGCCAGTTTGAGGTCCCCCTCCATTTACGGGTCTTAAGTGAGGGATTACGTCTGGTGTGATTGGTAAGTTCATGTGTCTGGTGTTTCTGATGATCTGATATGGCCATGTGTCCATGTACTCCTGAGTTAGGTAAGTTCTCGGTAATTTTTTATTGGCATGAATAAATGATCGGTTTCTACCTTGGCACTTGTATTCAAAATGGAGTAGCTCATGGCAAACTGCTGCTTTTCAACATGGAGTCGCTTGGGGCAGGCGAGGACTGAAAGCTGCTTCCTGTAGCCCTTGGGGTCACTCAGGCAGGCACAGCCTGCTCTCCACAGACATCCATCCATGTACCAGGGCTTTCCCACGTCCCGAAACCTCCCGCCAGGCCCCACTTCCCCACACTGCTGCACGGAGGAACGGAGGTCCCTACATTTGGTTTGGGGACACTCCAAGCACAGCAGGGACTTTGGAGAAAGGAGTTGGTACACGCTCATCTTCCCACACGCTCTTCCTGGACACCAGTGTTCTGGAGACAGGGTGGCAGGTGGCTGTCATCAGCAGCCCAGTCCCCCTCACGCCCGGCAGGGAGCCTGCGATGGAGCCTCACGCGGGGAGAGACGGTCTCCAGGGCAAGAGGCAGAGGCGGGGCAGAGCCTCCTGCGTCAGGGCAGCGCGACCGCATGGCCACGCCTTCCCGGTCCCATGTTCATGTTTCTGTTAAGAACAGAATACGGACACGGTGGTGCATGCTCACGATCCCGGCTACCTGGGAGGATGAGGCTGGAGGGTCACAAGTTCCAGGTCTCCTGGGCAACTTATTGAGGCCCTGTCTCAAAATTCAAAACAAAACAAAACAAAACGTGTAGTTAAAAATAATATTTAGTGGGCTGGGGTTGTGGCTCAGTGGTAAAGCACTTGCCTAGCATTTGTGAGGCACTGGGTTTGATCTCTGGCACCGCATGTAAACAAGTAAAATAAAGGTATGTGTCCACCTACAACTAAGAATATTTACAAATAATTTTTGACTGCCTGGCATGTAGTTCAAGGGTCATTTTCCCTGGATTTTTGCAATGTTCATAGTTATCAGCTTTTAAAATGTACAGGCTGTTTTTCTCACTTGGTGGCGTTGACTTTCGCAGCTGATTTGAATTCATGATTCTGTGTTATTTTTACTGAATAGCTCCCTGAACCCACCGTCCCTGACAACGGCCGCATCACCCACCCCTGTTGTGATCACTGACCTCGTCTCTTAGTGTGCTTTCTAACACTGTGGCAAAATACCTTCAATAACCAACTCATAAGGCAAAAAGGCTTCTCTTAGCTGTTCTGCAGATTTTGGGTCGTGAGTCGGTGGCCTCGTTTGGGTCCTGTGCTGAGGCAGCGCAGCGATCGGGGAACCAGTGGTGGACTGGGCTGCTCACCTGGGGGCCAGGAAGCAGGAGAGAGGAAGAAGAGGCCGGAGGGCACACGCGGTGACCTGACTGCCCCCAGAGGCCCCGCCACTCCCCAGCACCATACTGGGGACACACGAGCCTTTGGGGACACTCAAGGTCCAGATCACAGTTCCACAGCCTTAAGCTACTTGGAAAAAGAGTTCCAACCTCCAACTAAGAAATGTCATCCAATCAAGTTCTACTTTTCAAGTTTAAAATGTTCATTAATATTTGATTTAGTTATTTGGGGTGCTGGGAACTGAATTTAGGGTCTTGCACAAAAATCTGAACTTATTTATAAATAAATGAATAAGATTAGTAAGCCTAAAACTTTAAGAACAGTTAGATGTTTAACATGATTAACTATTAATTTTTGAAATCCTTGGTCTTTTCTATATAAGAATCTCCTCTCAGATTTAAAATAATTCATTAAATGTTAATCAATTAAGCACTTCATGTTTAGGTATGAAATTACATATTAAAATATTAAATTTAACCAAGAAAAGAAACAAAAAAAAAAGGAATTGCTAAGCCTCAGACAAATGAATTTTTAAGGTACTGCTCCTAGAAAGTGCCCAGGAAGCCTGAGCAGCAGACTGGGGGCAGCGGGCTCGCGGGGTGAACGTCCCACAGCGCTGCCGACTGGGCGGCCAAGAGGCTCCCGAGGCCCTCCCGACGCCGTCCCTCCTCTACCTCTGGTGGGTGCTATTTTCCCTTCCTTCAGGGTGACGAGTGCATTCTGCCTTGACCACAGCCGCCCCAGGTGCTGAGCACCAACTCCACCTGGGACAGGCTCCAGGGCTGACCCAGTCCTGAGTTCTAAGGTGAACTCAGCTCCTGGATGCTGACGTATCAGTGTTTCTCCACGAGGCTCGGTGGGACGTTCTCGGCATAGAAGGTGGCATGCGGGGTAGACAGCAATGGCGTCACCAATGGTCAATGTCCAAGCAAGTGGAAACGAAGAGGGAAACGCATTCAGACGTACACCACAGGAGAGTTGCTCCAGCACAGGAAGAATGGTCTCGAATACCTGAAGGAGCATCCAGAGCCCAGGTCATTATCAAAGCCACTTGCTCTGGGCCTCGGCTGCAGAACAGTCCTCCTCCGCTGACGGCAGGAAGGCTGCTTGTCCCGTGAGCACCTGCCAGAGGCCACGCTCCCGCCACTGACAAGGGCGTGAGGCAGGAAAGGCCACAGCCTGGGCTGGCCTTTCAGGATGGCTGCTGGGCTGTGACCATCGAGGGTTGGGAGTTCCCTGGCCACCAGCTGAGGAGCCTGCCCGAGTTGGCATCTCCCCATTCACTTCCTGGGAAGGCAGTGTCCTGCTCCCCCTTGGCCTCCAGCCTCTAGCAGGGTTTAAAAAGTTCTTTTTACTAGAAAGTCTTCAAATACTTAAAGAGAGAACAGCTGGATGCAGTGGTACACGTCCATAAAACCAGCATTTGGGAGGCTGTGGCAGGAGGGTCACAAGTTCAAGGCCAGTCTTGGCAACTTGGTAAGATACTGTCTCAAAATAAAAAGTAAAAGGGGCTGTGGATGAGGCTCAGTGGAGAGCAGAGCTTGCTCTCCGCACGCACAGGGCCGGCGGCACGGCCGGGAGCTCCAGAGCCCTTCCCTGTTCTGACGGCTCAGCGTTTCCAGCGTTTCCACCTCTGCGCTGAGCCCACCCGACTCTGCCCCAACCCTGGGCCTTTCAAGCAAAGTATAGTTTGTTTTATAAAACAGGGTAGCTAAGTTCTCTCCTGGGGCCAGAACCCAACGCTCAGTTTGGCCTGGCCTCGGCCCCCACGGCGACCATCACTTCCTGCAGTGTGGCTTGGTGTCCTGCCTCTGCACGGAGGCCCCTTCCAGGGCTCCCGCGAACCCCTGGTGACCTATCACATCTAGTTTTGGCTCTGGTACCAGCCAGTCTTCTGCTCCCCACAGCCTGCCTCTATCCTCCACTCCGGAAGTCCTGGCACGCTGCCTTGCAATGCCTCCCTCGGACCCCTTCCCCAGCATGAACTCTGAGGGCGCACAGCCCCCATCATCTCTGAACCACCCCCACAACGCCTGCTGATAGGAGCCGCCGAAAGCTTCTTTCAGGCCTCCAAGGGTGAGCACTGCTCTGCTTTAGCCGTTGACTTTTTATGCTGCAGTGTTTCTGATTCCTTCTAGAATAAAGGTGAACGGGGAGAGACGGCTGGTAACTGAAGGTGCTGAGCACGGGAAGTGCCTACTTATTCGCCTCATCTTCCATCAGCCCTTCTCCCTAACCCTAACCCACAGCCGCCCCTTCAATACCAGGGTTGACAAACTACAGCCTCGGAGACAAGCCTCGTTCACTGTCCCATTTTATAAGCTAAGGGCGCTCCTTACACTCTTAAAGGATTATAAAAGACTAAGTAGTGAGATTGCCTGAGGCCTGCAGCCGGGACGCTCCCTGCCCAGCCCTAACAGAAAGCGCCAACGGAACAAGTCTCCCTAGTCTTCCTCTGTGGTGGCCAGTTCTTGGTGCTGAACTCATCTCACAAACCTTTCTTGCTTCCTGTGTGCGAGGCACTGGCCAGGCCAGACTCTGCCGAGCACTGTGACCCATGAGTCTCGCCTGGCTTTAGGAGAACTGAGTTGGAACCAGCAGGAGGACCAGCTATTCAAACACAAAGCCTGAAGCAGGACCAGAATGGCTGAGGCTGTCAACCGCCTGGGAGTCATTAGGGCGGAAACCGTCGTCATCGGCAGTGGCTGCAGCTCAGGCGATCCACTCTCCTCTGGCCCAAGGGCACCTGTACCAGGCATGAGAGCAGACGTCTAGAAAGACACCACAGTTCAGGTGACAGGAAAATATAGAGGTGAAATAATGATCCCATCATGCATTTTAAAGTGGTTTAAAAATCCAGCAGAAAGAAAGCAATACTAATGTCCGCATTCTGTGATTCATCAAATCAGTTTCTGGAAATCCATTTCAGGAAATAATACAAAACACAACATGAAGGCCAGTGTAATCCCAGTGACAGGAGGCTGAGGTAGGAGGATTGAGTTTGAGGCCGGCCTGGGCAACCTAGTGAGACACTGTCTCAAAATTTAAAAAATACAACATGAGTGACATTTCACAGGTGTTTCTGGCAGCACTGGAGAACACAGGAAATAACTGATGCAGAGACAGGGCTTCGTGGGACACCAACACACTGCCACCAGGTAAGCACCCGGGAGGGCAATCTGTAAGGGTGTGACCCAAGGGAGCCAGACTCCCAGGGAGGCTAGGAGAGCCAGAACCAGTTCCCAGGGAAGAACTGCTTCTGAGCATGTGCAAAACTTCCTACTTGCTTTGCCCTGAGGCTTCATACCCCGCGCAACACCACGCATCAGAGGGATTCCAAGGGCCTTGGCCTGAGAGCAAGCTATTAAGCCAACCACCAACACCCCAGAGAAGGGACCCGACATCTGAGTGGTTGTATCCGTGCGCAGCCATGGGTGGGGGGCGGTGCAAGGAAAATGGCAACAGCCTGGCCAGCAGGGCAGGTTTTAGCCTCAAACTTGTGTTCCAAGAGTCAGCCTTCTTTAGGGGAACGTGGTTTCATTACTTCTATAATAAAAAAGGTGATTATTAGACCCTTGCTGAGTTGCTAAGCCTCTTGGGTGGTTATAAAATCTGAGGTAGATGATCTCAACACTTACTTTCAACGTTATGTTTTCTATTTTGGTATTCCTGAATACCTGAAACGTAGGATTACAGCAATGTGGACCAAAATCCAAATGAAATGAATGCCAAATGTGGGCTCAAAACAACACCATGTACATGTATGATTACACAAATGGTATGAATCCACATTGTGCACAACCACAGAAATGGAAAGTCATATCCCATTTGTGTACAATGAATCAAAATGCAGTCTGTAAAACACAAAAAACAAGACCATGAAAGGAAAGCGAGGCAAAACATGGGTGAACAGCCCACCTGTGCAGACTCCGCCTGGCCTCCAGGGAGCAGAGGCCAGCATCTTTTGGCTCTCGCCTGCCACAGCTGCTTCTCTCGTCCCCAAGGAGTGCCTGTGCTGAGCCACAGCAGCGCTCACTGCCCCGGAGGTGAGCACAGCCAAAGCTTCACAGCAGCAGGAGTCCTGGTCCACTGAGGAGCCCTGAAGAGCCACACCAGCTGGGAGGTGGCCCACGGCCACCTGGGGGCACAGCTGTCCCGGACAACTCACACATTCACCCAGCTCTAATCTCCCTACTGAAAATGTGCCTGAGTTTACATGATACTCGAACAAAATTAGTCTGCTCCTTTTCTGATAAAAAAATGCTATGATACCACAGTTCTTAGCAATGAGTAGTTAAAATTATTTCTAATTCATCAGAACCAGGTCTATAAATTCAGAAGTCGCTACTGCCATTACCAACACCTCCACCTCAACCAGCTTACCACCACCTCGCTGCTGGAAAACACCTGGCACTCGCTGATGTGCCCGCTGGCCTCGCCTTACAGTTAAAGAATTCCTTGCGCCCAGCAGGTGTTCCTAAGTATGTACTATGTGTGAACAAACACTCCACAGTGTTGCCAGTGCACCCCTCGCTGAGGAGTGTCAAAGGGAACCAACGACACACGCTGGGCTCGACTCCAGTGATTTTATTTTCGCAACCGAGACAATGCAGGGTCAATCCAAGAGGAGTGCTCAGTGCCGAGGGGACTCGCGTCCAGAAGAGGGCTGAGGCATCCTGAACTTGGACAGGTCCAGGTTCAGGTCTAAGAACGTGTACGTGTGGTAGTCATGGTGCTGCAGGTTCTTGTAGGTGGTGGCGTCAGCCGGCTCGGGGGGCACTGGGGCCTGGGCGGACTCTGTGGAAAAAGCACAGCACAAAGAGAGCTTTCGGAGACACACCCACCAGCCTTCCTCACCAGCAGCCTCCACCAGTCCTGTCTGTGATGAAGGAACTGTCTAGTTAGAAAAGAAAAACCCACAAAGGCACCACACCTTCAAGAGCAAGATAAAGATGTTAGCTGAAAAGTTATTCTGAAACTTGTGGCCCTAACAGTTAAGAAGTAATAGTTACTACACCACCACCTGGGGACAAAGCTGTCAGTGGGCCCTACAAAACGTTCACCTCTCCCTGATCTTGCCACTGAAAACTGCCCCAGGTTTACATCACGCAGCCACTAGAGAAAGGGACACTCTGCTCAGTTCTGGTAATAAAATGATAATGGCTTAACATCTCACTTTGTGTACTTCCAGGTCCCAGACTTCTTCTAAGTTTAAAAATGCCTAGAACCACTGCAAGCAGACTTTCAGGTTGCTCGAGGATGCACAGGAAAAAAACACTACCACTCTAACACATCTGTCTGTACTAGAAGTAAACTGTTCAAAGAAGAACACTTTCCTAAGCAGAAACTAGGTGAGCCTTCTGGTCTCCACTAGATTGGGCGGTTCTGAGGTTGGCAGCCTTAAAACTGAAGCGTGGGTTGAAGCACAAGCACACTGCCTGCTGCAACAGGAGGTGTGACACAGCAGGATGGGGCGTGTGGGGCAATCGGCAAGGTGTAGGCTGACACTTCAGTGGGCTCTAAATTTCTGGGACTCAGTCTGAGGGCCACCTCAGCTCTATTCTTGCTGCAGCGAACACGACTCGCACACACTCCTCACCGTCCCAGTCAACTCCAGAAGCTCAGTTTCTCACAAGTTTCCTGAGCTAAACAAAAAGATTCCTAAGGACCAACACCTTTCCACCCTGGACAAGCTGCAGCTCTTCTGTGGCTCCACACACACCTTTGGCCAAGGTGAGGGGGTAACTGCAGGGAGATGTGGGTCCTAAGGTTTCAAACTCCAGTCCACCTGCAGGGCAAGGAGCTGGTTCTTCCCTTGGCGAGGTGCAGCGCACTGAGCAGACAGCACCGAGAAGGGGACTGTGCTCCTACAGTCTTCTTCAGTCTCGGAGGGCAAAGGGAATCCCCACCCCCCAAGTGCTGGAGATGGAACCCAGGGCCTGGCTTATGCTAGGCAAGCCTTTTGCCACTGACTATACCCCAGCCTGGCAAGTTGGTCTGAATCTGAAAATCTAAAAATCCTGTTTTCATCCTGAGGGCTTTGGAGCCCACTTCCACTTGAGAGGAGGAGGAGGAATGGAAAGGTGAGCAGACCAAAGGCAGGGCCTGAGGTCTGGAGAAGCCTGGCAAGCACGGGCACGCAGCATGTGACGAGGGAGGGGTGGAAGGGAAGGGAAACACACACACAGCTGCAGCTGCATCAGTAACACACAGGTGATGCAGCGGGGCAGCAGGGCCTCCAAGAAGGAAGCGGCACTTGCTGGCGATGCCGCGCTTTCAAGAACCTTGCTGAGCCACAGATCCTAAAACTGAAGGCCCCCCACTAACGTATGGCCACACCCACCTACAGCGCATCATGTCCACAAACTCTGATGCTCGTGACATGTAACACCTTACAAATACACTGCTCCCTCAAGAAGCCTGGTGTGCTTGTCAGGTAAAGCAGGGAAGGAAATGTTGTCGCATGAAAAGAAAAGCCACACAGTCCATGGCTGCCTTTGCGAGACGCTCACTGCTTCAGTTCCTAGACTGTGACTCTCCCCTGATCTCAGGCTTATTCACTTGAAGAGTATCACTCCAAGCATCACTTCCACTCCTGCCCTTCCAAGCCAGATGGGAGACTAAGAGATGCTCGCGAGGTCATGAAACGGACACCTGGATACCCTGAAAGGTTAAGGGTGGCAATGCCAAACTGCCAGTTTGCAAAAATTATGCTGGTTAAAAGGGAGAGAGTGGCAAGGGCATACTCTTTCAATTAAAAAAAAAGATACTGTCCTATTGTGTGCGTATACAAACATATAACAATGAACCCCACTATGAGGTTAATTATAATACACCAATGAAAAATATAAAAATTTAGATATCAGAAAATAATAGAGGATTTCAGGATTTTGTACATAAAGATGTGCATTGCCTATAACTAATATATACTTCTCTGCCTAGCTGGGACAGCTTCTCTGGTCTCAGCAGACTCTGATTGACTCTAATACTTCTTTCTAAGCAAGCAGAACTTAGAGTAGTTTGTTAGAGCTTAGCCACCCGAAGGACAAGAGGAGCCTAACAAGGCGAGGTGTACCCTGCGTGTGGCCGTGGGCTTCCGCGCAGGGCGCTGTGTCTTCTGCTGCCTCGCCCCTCTCCTCAGGCTGTGGCTCTGCAGTCTCCTCCTCAGGGCCGACTGCCTTCTTCACCTCTCTCACTGGTACCTGATCTTCCAAGATGCCCCCTTTGGTCTTCACGTGTCCTTCCATTACAGGTGTCCCTTCTTCTCTGACTAGGGGAAAAGTGGCTTTCCAACCAGGCTCAGGCACCTGTGGTTCCAGATGTTTGCCTTGGGGCCCAGGGGCAGCAGCTGGCAGCTGACCCCCTGCCCTGGCTTCTTCTGTCTGTGTTGTGAACATTGGGCCGCCACTCTGCTGCATGGATGACCCGGCCTTTGTGTGGTCAGGTAAGATGTCCTTAACATCAGATGGCTTTAGGCTTTCTTCATTTATCTCACTGGATCTAAATATGTTTTGCAATTCTTCTTCCTTTACATTTTTCTTCAAAATCTCTTCATTGGCCTGTGAGCTGGGTGTGGTGGGTTTTGCTTTGGCTTTTCTCTCCTCTACTGACTTGGTGGAGGGCCCCGACTTCTTCGGCGGACGGGGCTGCCCTGGGTAGGTGACATCTACGGATGGCCTTGGCACCCTGGTATCCTCTTTTGCAGATGCTGTGGCTTTGGGGTCTTTCCTCTCAAAGGGGCGGGTAGCCTCTGGCTTTGGAAACCCTCCTTTGCCTTTGCTCACCACTTGGGGACCAACTTCTGAGACATCCCCCTCCTCGTCAGACTCTGAATCAGAGGAGCTGGATGTGGAGGAGGAGGAGGAGGAGGAGGAGGAGGAATCATCCCCCCGGTTCCTGGGGACCTGAGGAACCTTCGAGTCAGAACCCTGGTCTTGGAACGGAGGCAGGACTTTTTGAGGAAATTCTACCAAAGTCTTCCCGGACAAACGCTGTGGGTGCCCTTCGTCTGTGAGCAGCATGCTGCCACTGCGGTGGGGGCTACCTAGCCTCCCGCCTTTACTGCCAGCTGGTGGGGGAGACCTGGGCGGAGACAAGCTTTTAGGCAGTGCAGCTGCTGCCTGGGTGGTTAGTTGCGTGACCCTCTCCTTTGGTTCCACTACATCTAGGAAACGGCATAAAGAGGAATGTTATTTTTAATATTTAACGAAACAACTTAAACTCATTAGTCAAAGTCATAGACATTTCACTGCATATCAACCCATTACTTATAACGTCTTCAACATAACCAACCCAACACAGGTTCCAAGGAAACCACTCTCCAGCGAACACCAAGCTGCATGCTTGCCAGCAGTAAGAAATGGAGACACTTTCCTTTGTTGCTAAAAATATTAAAGATGGAGATTTTTTTTTTTTAGCCAACAGGAGTAACAAATTACATCCATTTTCCACATTGACAGCTTCTCTGATGATGGTTATTTTTAAACTATTTAATCATAAAAAGATATTTTTAGATGTATACTGAAGTTTTATAAATGCATAATTCCTTGAATCCCTAAAATCAAGCAAATATTTGGTGTTTCTCCAATATTAAAAAAGTACAGAACAGCTGGGTGTGGTGGCAAATGCCTGTAATCCCAGCAGCTTGGGAGTCTGAGGCAGGAGGATTCCAAGTTCAAGCCTCAGCATAAGGGAGGCACTAGGCAACTCAGTGAGATCTTGTCTTTAAATAAAATACAAAATAGGGCTGGGGGTGTGGCTCAGTGGTCGAGTGCCCCTGAGTTCAATCCCTGGTTACCCACCCCCCGCAAAAAAATAAGTACAGAACATGTGTGTGAGTGGGGGTGGTGGGAGGGGATAATGCAGTTCAAGTAAAGGTCCCCTAAAAAGGAAGAAAAAGTCCTTCACAATCACACAGGTCACTTGGGGATTTCTTCAACCAAGAAAACAAAAGAACTGCAATACCCAAAAGGTCTAAATAAGTTAACATCATAGGTATCACTTGAAATGGACTTTAAATTCTAAAAAATAAATAAATAAATGTCAATATAAAAGTCTTATATTTCAAGGTCATTGATAAAAAATGAAATCCAGTAATATACTGATTAGATTATTATTTATTATAATAACAATAGTGAGGAGCTAAGCAACTAGTAAGACCCTATTTCTAAATAAAATACAAAATAGGGCTGGGGATATGGCTCAGTGGTAGAGTGCCCCTGAGTTCAATCCCCAGAACCCTCCAAACATAAAAATAAAAATAAAATAAGTCCTGCTCTTACACTCACTATGTGAATTTCATTCTTTTAATTTGCAAATACGAACCCAGAAAGAAGACATTGACAGCAGGCTTCTGGGGCCTGCTGAGACACTGGAGGGCTCGGCCTGCCATGCAGGGCGGCCAGGCCTAGCTGCAGGGGACTCCAGCCTCACTCAGACACCATGCCAGCGGAGGCCGGAACTCCAGTCTCACCTGCCAGCAGAAGTGGGATCCCCTCACTGGGGTGGGAGCAGAGTTCAGTGATCAGAGTGCTGGCCTAGCTCAAGGCCCTGGACTCAATCCCTAGCACGAAACACAAAACAAAGCAAACACCCAACCTGATTATAAACTGGCTTATTACCTACAGAAAAGGGAAAGAACATTCCCGATGGGACTGACAATGATACAACTTAGACATTCTGTTTGAAAAGGAACCTTAAGGGCTGGGATGTAGCTCTGGTAGAGTGCTCACCTACTACGCCTGAGACCCTGGGTTTAATCCCTGGCACCACAAAAAACAAAGACAAATAAGGTAATTTTATTATATGAAATAAAAGGTTTTAAAGTTTCTTTTGTTTGTTCTAGTTACTGAGAGAACCCCAGGGAAAGGCTAACAGAGGACAAGACCAGGGTTGGCTTTTTACCAACAGCCAGTTTCTGCACCCCCCATCACAAGCCCAGCCTCCTCTTCGTGCCTCACAAGGCCACCTGTCATGCTGATCTGTCCAGGGCACAGCAGGTCTGAGTTCCGCACTTCTGCACTGTGGAACTCAGCTGCCTGGAAGACAGTTCTGTCACGTGAAGGAAAAGCGGCCCTTGCTCTGAATAGAAGTACTTCACCCCAGTGCTCGCTCTCATTCCACGTGGAGACCGAACGTGAGACGCTCGGACAGTGCACCAGTGTGACAGTGGCTTTCCTCAAAGACAAAGTAACAGAATGCCCGGCTGCCAAACAAGCCTGGCAGGGCAGGTCTACCTCAGCACAAGAGCGGGCCTGTGGGGATTTCCCGCCTCTCAAGGCACCAAGCAGCCTGCCTGAGAAAAAGGCCTGCGGACACCAGAGGGCCGGTCTCCTCGCTTCCTGTCCCTCCTCAAAAAAGAACTTAAGCTTCTTGATTCTCTGTTGGGCTTGATTGAAAAGTGAGGGCATGACCTTCAAGTTTTTAGCAAAAGAAAGGATGACTGGTGTTTGAAACAGATCAGCTATCTTAAAATACTTCCAAATCTCAACAGATCACAAAACTAATTCAGGATACAAAGCACATTCAGAAGCAAAGGTCATTTAAACATGACATAGAAGGATAAAGTTAAATGGGTTTTATAGGTAATTATATGGTGTTTGACTATGATACGTTTTTCTTTTAACAAATGCATGAGAATTGAGATTTTTCAGCAGCAAGATAGTAAAGTGAATAAAATATAAACTATGAATCACAATGCCTGGGGTCAAAACCAGACCCCCTGCTGCTGCCTCTGTGACACCTCAGCCTGGCTAGTGACATGAGGTGACAGCAGCATCCACACACAGGCTTGTCTGTGGACACACCAGATAATAAGGGGAAAGTGCTTAGAATAGCACTTGGTACTATGGTTGTAATCAAATACATCAAATCTCTATTTCCAAATATCCTCATTTTTAAACCTGAAATAGGACTTGGAATTAACTTTGGCTTCTCACATACTCTTTAAAAAGTCACACAGAAATTACTCAGTCAACAGCTTACCACTGACTCACAAAGTTCAGCCTGGTGAATGGATTTAGCAAATGATGAAGCTGGAGAACCAGACAGTTCTCTAAGAGGGGCCCTGCAAGGACACCCCAGACTGACACACACCTGCTGCTTCCCTCAGTATGTGCAAAAAGGAGCTGGAAACCTCCAGAACAAGGCAGAGCAAGTTCTGTAGCCCTGAAGCAGGCCCAGACCCTTTGGCTAGAGATGTGACCCTGGGGTAAGCACTTAGGGTCCCCATCTGCAGGCAGGAAACTTCCACCAGAGCTTCTAAAGCTACCTCGGGGTAAGAGGGTTTAAGCCAACAACGCACCATGGTGGGAGAAAAGAATTTTTGATCCTTACACTTTCCTTTCCCTGACACTTCAGGGGAAAACACAGGCTCATGTGTGTCATTTTAGAAGCATTCTTTCTTTTTCTTTGTATGGAGATTATTTTACTTATGAGATATAAATGTAATATACACCCAAAACAATTTACTCCTGAAAACTGTCTTCCTAATCAAAAGCCCCCTGCCATTTATGAAATACATACATGTTATCACATGTCCAAGAGACTCACAATACCCAGGGAGGTAGCACACTGGCCAATCAGGCTGGAAGGACCCAGGCTCATACGCCTGCAAGGCTGCCACAACCAGTGGCAGAAGCTCCAAAGGAGCCCAAGGCCAGCTCCCAGCTCAGCGTTCCCATCCCATAACTACACCCCAGCTGTCCCGGGACAGAGCACACCACTCCCATGCACACGAAGAAGCACATTTCTAAATAGGAGGCTCTGGGCTGTGCCATTTCTTCAGATTTACTTAGTTCAGATTCATAAGTCTATGAAGCGGGATTACAACGCAAGGCTAAAATTCACCAAAGGAAAGGATGATGTTAGTAATGAAATTCAACAGTCATCCATCAGCAAACACTTAAAGAATGTAAAAAATGTGCCAGGTTGCGTGAAACCCTGGGTTCGTAAAAACAAAAAACCATGCTAGGTATAAAATAGAATTTAACTTTTTTTCTTTTCTTTTTTCTTCTTCTTCTTCTTTTCCTCCTCCTCCTCTTCCCCCTCCCCCTCCTTCTTCTTTTTCTTTTTTTTTAAGTACTGAAATTGAAGCCAGGGGTGCTATACCTCTGGACTACATCCCCAAACCTTGATTTTTTATTTTGAGACAGTCTCACTAAGTTGACCAGGCTGGTCTTGAACCTGAAGTCCTCTTGCCTCAGCCTCTCGAGTTGCTGGGATTACAGGCATGCATCTGACTGACATTCCTGTTGTAAACATTTTTTTGGTGTGGTACTGGTATTGTGATTATTTTTACAAAAAGAAGAGTCCTTAAGTTTAAGACATATATTTTTAAAAACGCATTAAGATGGAAAAGAATACCAGATTTAAAAATGAGGCAGGTGTAGGATAGAATTTAAAAAGGTTCCTGTGCAATACAGGCCTCAAGTCAATAGGACATGCAGATCCACCAGGATGGCGAGTCTCCACAGCCCAGGAGGACAATATGAAAAGCGGGGCTGGCACTCTCTGCAAGTGCAAAAATTTAAAAACCCATCAATATTCTGTGCACAGGTCAAGGAGACTACAAGCAAAAGAGTCTAGGCATTTTCAGAATTCAAACTGAGGAAATGGTATTTTGAAGAAAGGAAGACCAAATTCAATTATCATTCTACAACCCCATATGAGGATCAAAGACTTGCAAAGAGATAGTAAACACTGTGCAGTCTTTCAAGAGTAAACTAAATTCTCATCAACAAAAGCTAAATTCAATGGCCCTAGATCATAACTGATCATCGATAATGATAATCGATCATCGATAATGAACAGGGGGCTGGGAATATAGTTCAGGGGCTAGGAATATATCTCAGGGATAGGGTGTTTGCGAAGAGTGCAAGGCCCTGGGTTCCAATTCCAGCACTGCACAAAGGGGGGGAGGGGGAAGAGTAGGAAGTAGAAAATAAAAATATACCCAGAAGAGAAGCATTTAAAACACTGTTGCATTTCTTTTTGCTCTTCAATAAGGACATGTTATACTGGTATTCAAAGAGGAGAAAAAAAATTAAAAACTAGTGGCAAAAGTAAAAAGGATTGTGTAAAGAGCTGGAAACAGATCAGACATTGTGCCTCAGGAGAATGAGTCACAGTTCAAAACTGCCTGGTCTTATTCACTCCTTCTCCATAGTCCTAAAATGACGCATGAAATCCTGCTCTGTGATGGAGCAAACGATCGCAGGGTTTGAGAGAGAGAACAAAGTCAAAATTGGGGAGGGAAACAAGGGGGTAGTCCCTCTACTTTGCACTAGTGAGGGGTCCAGGGTGGGGCCACAGAAATGCTGCAGAGCACTAATGCTTGGTACCACTGGCTCCACGATGGAGGTGGGCATTTAGAAAACAAAAAGAACCGATTCAGAGTTGATGTGGAGTCAAAGACAACATTACTCATGTGTTTGGTCTGTCACAGACCTTGTATCTGACTATAATCTGGACATGGCAAAGATGAAGAGCCCTTAGTTGTGTAGCTAATAAATCTCGTTTGCATGCATGGAGGGCTGACTGAGCCATTCACTTTGCATTCTGTCTCTTAAGACTACCATTAAAATCTTACTTTTTGGTGAACTTTGCTTCTTGGGATTTAGTGAATGTCCCTTTTCATTCTTCCCCGATTCTGCACAGAGAGAAACTGTAGAAGCAAATCCTCGAAATACCCGTGCTTCTAGGAGCATAGTCTGACAAGAGAGTTAATAAACATGGATATTTAGAGTAGTATCATTTATAACAGCTATTACTACATATAAATACTACATGTTACTACTACATACGAATATTCAAATAGCTAGAGGTTATTACAATTTCCATAACAAATGTATGTCATGGAAACAGTGGAAAATACAAAAAAAAAAAAAAAAAACTGCAATAAGAAAATGCCCAGGTTCAAGGACAATCACTGTTAGCATCTGATTTAATAATGAAGGATATCCTCCTGTGCACACTATTGTCATCTCCAACTTTGTTAACTTCCAAAATACTATGGTCCTTTTATAAAATGTTTTTCTATATTCAGAAAGTAGTAAAAATACAATCTATAATTTAAATTGATGTACACAGATATTTACTTCAGAAGTGCTTACAATGGAAATGAAAAACATGTTAATTCACTCAGCAGGTAATCACTAAGGCCTACACGCTAAACAGTAGGATGCTCTAGATGCTGGCCACAGAACAAGAATGTGAAAACATTTATGTTCACGACTGTAAGCATGTGTACGACATGTACACATAAAAGCCGGAAAAAATCGTTGGGTACTTAAAGGAGTAAATAAGTAGTGGACAGGACAATGGGTTTCCTTCCCTCACGTGTACTTTACTTTGCAGTGAACACTTGCTGCTTCTGGGGACTGAGGATGTAGCACAGTGACAGGGAACGCACTGCACACCTTGCGGCCCTGGTGCAATCCCAGCACCAAGGGCGGGGTGGGGAGGCAAACACTGCTTTCATAATAAGAGCCATCTGAAATTTTAAAGTAGCGGCCTTAGCTCTTCATGGAAAAGGCTAGCCCTTCTTTCACGGCCAGGCGAAGCAACCTGCTTCTCCACGGACTCCGGGTCAGCTACCGGGTCAACCAGCGCCCGCATCTCACTTAACCCACAGGTGCAACTGAAGAACAGCCCAAGATTTTCCGCGGTGGCCGGGTTCTCGGCTAATAAGGGCACTGACCTTAGGGGAGCCTGCGGGGGGCACAAGTCACCGCCGGACGGCGGTTCTCCCCACGGGAGCAGCGGGGTCGCCCGGGCAACGTCCACACCGGTCCGCCGCTCCCCAGGGGACGCGGCGCTGTGCAGGTGGGGTCGGAGCCGGACCGGACCGCACCGCACGAGGGGGCCGCAGGCCCGGCCGGCGCCGCGCCCTCCCCGGGCCCCTGCGCGCTCCGAGCGCACGGCTAACTCCCCCGTACCTTCAGCGATCCAGCTCGTCCTAGCCGCAGCACCGGCGCGGCAGCCATGGCGCAGACGCGGGCGGAGGTCGCACGGGAGACACGCTCTGCGCGCGCACGCCGCTGAAAACCCGCCCCTGGTCCCGAGCTCGCCAATCACAGAGCAGGAAGGGCGGGGTGAGAGACGAGGGCCTGCGCGCGCACCTCCAGCCGCCTGTTAGGCCACACCCCCGGCCCGAGTCCACCAATCGCAGGCAATAGCGCAAAGCGGCCCGCCCCCGGGCCGATGTGGACCTCGGAAGGTGGGGCAGCCGCCTCTCCAGCGGCGCAAGGTGCCCTTTGAGCAGCTGCTGGGGCCGGGTAGAGGTCTGAGGTGGTCTTTGCGGCTGCACCCCTCCTCTCGCTGTGTGCGGAGAGCGTGTCTGGATTTCCCCTTATCCCTCTGACTTCTTTGCCAGTTTCCTCTGTCTTAAATCTGAAAACTTTCCCAAGTGCACAGCCTTACCGATCGTGCCCTTCGTAGCATTTCTGGTCCTACTTGAAAGTCCTCTGTGTTTCGTGGAATTTATTTATTTGGCACCGGTGATTGAACACAGGGGTGCTTAACCACTGAGCCACATCCACAACCCTTTTTATTTTTAATTTTGAGGCAGGACCTCAAGTTGCTTAGGGACTCGCTAAGATGCTGAAACTAGCTTTGAACTTGTGAATCCTCCTGCTTCAGCCGCCCGAGTTGCTGGGATAACAGGTTTGCGCCAAACACGTCCGACGTTTTGTGGGTTGTGAAACTCCTCAGCACCATGTCTCTGTGTCCACTCCACATGCCTGGTCTCCTTCCATAGGTACAACTGCGAAGCCTGATCCGACAATCAAGTGGTCACCAGTGGTCATCTTCCACCCTGCAAGAACAGGCTTGTTTTTGGCCATGACAATGCCAACACCAGAATTAGATGGAAATCGAAGCTTTATTTTACCTGGATATTTATCAGTGGAAACATTCCCCCACATGGGGCATAGCGTAGTTGTGGAGTAGGTGTCATTAGTTATCAACTTCCTTCATGTCTCATTGAAAGTGCTCTCCTGCCCCTTCTCCCTCACTCCATGTCCAGTGCCCCATAAATATTTCATGTAAGACGAATGTGTCACACCTGCAACTTCCACAGGGGAAGGGCCCTTCCACAAACAATTCAACTGAACAGGGATCTCGGACTGAGCTGGAGATTCGCTCCCGTGGCAAGATAAACTGGCAGAAACAGGTGCCCCAGACCCAGACTTGCTTCAGAGCAGAATCTGTTTTGAAGTAAATGCAACAGAACTCGTCCTGGAGGGCAAAGAGAACGAACTTAGGGTCATAATCAGAAGATACTCTTTTGTTCTTAAAGAGAGAAGAAGACAAAACAAAACATGCGAACACAAGGATTGTAATTCCGCTGTCTCCAGGGGAAAGTTCCTGCTTATCATTGTGGTGTGCTCATTTGACAGGTGAATAACAAAACTGAAGGTGATAAGCCACAGCTCTCACCCGGGGAACCTGCATTGGAATTGGAAGATCCACATCACCTTCTTTTCTGGTACCTGGAGGCCCCCACTTCCCACATCACATCCAGTCACAGGAAGACATCTTGGCTGGAGATGTAAGACTCAAGAACAAACAGTAAGGAAAGAACTTCCCTGGTGGAACTGTGGTTTGTCCCAAGGGTTCATGTGTTAGGAGCTTGGCCCCTAGCGTGGTGATGTGGGAACTGACGGGACTAGGTGGGTCCTAGTGGCAAGTTATTAGGTCACTGGGGGAGCTACCCTTGGGAGGAATTAATACCCATGGGACTCTAGTTAATCTTCACAAGAAGATATTTTATAAAGACCAAGACTAGCTCCTTCTTGCTCTCTGATTTGCTGCCTCACCATGTGGTCTCGCCCTCTAGCTTGTGCTTCCGTGGCAATGCCATTCACCATGATGTGACACAGTGAGTGGACCTTGCCAGAGCTGGCACCATGCTATTTGGACTTTCAGCTTCCAAAGCTGTGAGCTACACAAACACATTTTCTGTATAAGTTATTCAACCACAGGTATTTTAAAATAGCAACAGAAAATGAATGGACACAGAAGGGATGTAGTCTTCAGACAGGTTGACTTGAGAAGTGTGTGCCGTTGAGGAGGAACCCTGGGGAGGCGGGACAGTGAGCAGCTCGGAAGGCACGTGGTGAGCCCTGTGAAGAGCAGTGCCTGCACCTGGCAGGAGCAGGACCTGCTAGAATGCTAACGCAGCAGCGGGAGGCTGACGTGGGCCCAGGCAGCACCTGGCAAGTGTGCCCAAGCACCTGATAAGAACAACTGAGAGGAGGAGGAGATGATTTTGAGCTCATGGTTTCAGAGCTTCAGTCCATGGTCAGCTGACCCCATTGCTCTGGGCCTGAGGTGAGGCAGAGCATCATGGCAGAAGGGTATGAAGGAGGAAAGGAGGAAAGCTGCTCAGTTCATGGCCGCCAGGAAGCAGGGAGAGAGGGAGACGAGAAGAGAAGAGAAAGAAGAGAGAGGAAGAGGAGTGAGGGAGAGAGGAAAGGGGGCCAGGGACAGGTGTAGTCCCCAGTGCACACTCCCCGGGACCGGATTCCTCCAGCCATGCCCCACCTGCCTACCGTTACCACCCAGTGGTCCAGTCAAATTTTTGGTGCATTAAACAGGTTACTCCACTGATGAGATGCCAGCCCTCCTGATCTGATCAGTTGATCTCTGAACATTGCTGTTTGCCTAACTCGTGAGTTTTGTGGGAGACATTCTAGATCCAAACCACAATAGCCAGAGAAAGTGGAAAGGACAAGGTCAGGTGCAGGAGCTAATTTAAGCTGCTGCAGAAAAATCAAAGAAGCAGAGACCAGTAAAAAGGCAGTGGGTTCACCAGCGTGTGTGGAGGGGTTGACTTCATATGGTCCAGTCCTCAGAAGCCTGTGGACGAGACTGTGCTGGCAGCAGAGGCTGTTCCTCTGCTTGTTAGTTCTCTGCCCAGAACTCCTGAAGACACCATCTTCTTTGCTTGGAGCACTAGCAAGCAGTGGACCCAGGATTTTTAGATAAAAATATACATATTCATTTTTTTTAATAAATCATATAGCATTCTACCTGCATTGCCAGAAATACCTTCTCATGTCTCCTAAGTGTGAATTAAAATTTTTGGGGGGTGTGTACTGGGGATGGTGCCCAGGGTTGCTTTACCACTGAGCCACATCATCAGCCCTTTTAATTTTTAATTTTGATACAGGGTTTCACTAAGTTGCTTAGGGCCTGCTTAGTTGCTGAGACTGGTCTCAAAACTGAGATCCTCCTGCCTCAGCTTCCCAAATAATTGGAATTTCAGGCTTGCACCACATTGATGAGCTTAAATTTCTTTTTAAAATAACTGTATAACTGGAGGATCACTTGGGTCCATACCCTGACCACTTACCTCCGAGGTGTAGAGCCAAAGAGAGAAGAAGAAAACACTCGGATGTCACCCTGTCTGCCAAGAGGCCACAGCTCTGCACCCCTCTAATGCATGAATTCCCATTTAGCTCTAAAGGAAATGTGTCATGGAATTATCTTATGTAAATGAACAGCATTTAATTATGTATCTTAAATTAAGATCTCTTTAGCAGTTTTAGTCGCACTGTGGTTTTAAGGTATCATCTCCGGGCTGGGAGTGCAACTCAGTGGTAGAGCGCTTTCCTAACTTGCATGATCCCAGCACTGTTGGGGGTGGAGTTGTCTAGGATAGTCATATGTTTTATGCCTTGCTGAGTAAGATATCTTTAAAGTAAAATAAAAATGAATTTCTCATCAGAGAAAGTAAATTTAGAAGATTTTTCGAGTCAAGATAAAATAAAGAAAGTTAAATTCGATGTTCCTAAAACTGTTTTAAAACACATGGAATGAGTCCTGGTAGAGAGCACGGTGGGAAAGAGCAGGCTGCTCCTCTGGCCCAGGCTGCCTGGGGAGCTGGGCAGGGATGAGGTGGCCTCTGCCCTGCACACACCAGGCCGCTGCATCTGCCCACTAGGCCCAGCTCAGTCTAGCAAGCCTCTCCCTGACCCCTTATGACCAAATGTCAGAGACTGGACCCTGCAGGCTGCTGGATCTCTGTCCTAAGTGATGCCACCGCCAAGGACGAGGCACCCCCTGGTGGCCATGGTGTGTGGGGCAAAGAATGGGCCAGGGTAGCAGGTGGACACAGAAGGCTCCTGGCTGTCCAAAGGCCAGCCGTTTTAGACATCTGAGCTGCGCAGACCCGGGCCCTCCAGGGAGTGCTCTGTGTGGTTGGTTGAGATCTCATCCTGTCCCACAATAAGGAACGAAGGCTGGGGTCTTCCAGGAAACTGAGGCAGCACGAAGACCACCCACTCTACGTTCAACCCTGATGCTTGCAATCAAGTCAGAAAGGCTTCAGACATGTCACTCCAGAGTAACAGGCATGAGTTTATTGAAGGGAAAAGGGACACTCTCAAGGGAGAGAGTGGGTCCTCTCGGACAGGAGAGGGGCAATATACCTCTCCTGCACTCCAGTTTTATTGGGAATCCCAGAAAAGCGGCTAAGGAGTCCTGCCCGGGTCCACATCTTGACTTTTTTATTTAATTAAAATCTTTTTTATTTTTACAGACACATTTTGATTCATTGTACACAAATGGGGTACAACTTTTCATTTCTATGGTTGTACACAATGTAGACTCACACCATTCATGTAATCATACATATACATAGGGTGATACTGTTTCATTCTACTGTCTTTCCATCCCCCACCCCTCCCTCCCCATTTTCCACTACACCATCCAAAGTTCCTTCATTCTTCTCTTCCTCCATCACCCCCTCATTATATATTCTTATGCACTTATCAGCGAAAACATTCAGCCTTTGGTTTCTTGGGCTTGGCCTATTTCACTTAGCATGATATTTTCCAACTTCATCCATTTACCAGTAAATGCCATCATTTTCTTCTTCTTTGTGGCTGAGATATATATATATACACACACACACACACACACACAAACACATATATGCCACAGTTTCTTTATCCATATGTCAATTGAAGGGCATCTAGGTTGGCTCCACAATCTAGCTATTGTGAATTGAATTGCTATGAACATTGATATGGCTGCATCACTGTAGTATGCTGATTTTAAGTCCTTTGGGTATAAACTGAGGAGTGGGATAGCTGGGTCAAATGGTGGGTCCATTCCAAGTTCTCTGAGGAATCTCCATACTGCTTTCCAGAGTGACTGCACCAATTTGCAACTCCACCAGCAATGTATAAGTGTGCCTTTTCCCCCACATCCACGCTAACACTTATTATTGCTTGAGTTCTTCGTAATGGCCATTCTAATTGGAGTTAGATGAAATCTGAGGGTGGTTTTAATTTGCATTTCTCTAATTACTAGGGATGATGAGCATTTTTTCCTATATTTGTTGACCACCTGTATATCTTCTTCTGTGAAGTATCTGCCCATTTCCTTAGCCCATTTATTGATTAGGTTCTTTGTATTTTTGGTGTAAAGTTTTTTAAGTTCTTTATAAACTTTGGAGATGAGTGCTCTGTCTGAAGTGTGTGCGGAAAAGATTTTTTCCCACTCTGTGGGCTCTCTTTTCACATTGCTGATTGTTTCCTGTGCTGAGAAAAAAACTTTTTAGTTTGAATCTATCCCATTTATTGCTTCTTGCTTTTATTTCTTGCGCTACGGGGATCTTGTTAAAGAAGTCTGGTCCTAAGCCAACGTGATGGAGATTCGGACCTACTTTTTCTCCTATTTGGTGAAAGGTCTCAGGTCTAATTCCTAAATCCTTGATCCCTTTTGAGTTGAGTTTTGTACAGGGTGAGAGATAGGGGTTTAATTTCATTTTACTGCATATGGATTTCCAGTTTTCCCAGCATCATTTGTTGAACAGGCTATCTTTTCTCCATTGTAAGTTTTTGGCACCCTTGTCTAGTATGAGGTTACTGTACTTATGTGGATATGTCTCTGTGTCTTCTATCCTGTACCATTGGTCTACCTGTCTATTTTGGTGCCAGTACCATGCTGTTTTTGTTACTATTGCACTATAGGAGAGTTTAAGATCTGGTATTGTGATACCTCCTGCATCACTCTTCCTGCCCAGGATTGCTTTGGCTGTTCTAGGTCTTTTCTTCTTCCAGATGAATTTCATGATTGCTTTTTCTGTTTCTATGAGAAATGTCATAGGGATTTTAATTGGAATTGCATTAAATCTGTATAATGCCTTTGGAAGTATGGCCATTTTGATAATATTAATTCTGCCTATCCAAGAACATGGGAAATCTTTCCATCTTCTAAGGTCTTCTTCAATTTCTTTCTTTAATGTTTTGTAGTTTTCATTGTAGAGACCTTTTACCTCTTTGGTTAGATTGATTCCCAAGTATTTTATTTTTTTGAGGCTATTGTGAATGGAGTGGTTTTCCTCATTTCCCTTTCAGCTGTTTCGTCGCTTGTGTATAAAAATGCTTTAGATTTATGTGTGTTGATTTTATAGCCTGCTATTTTGCTGAATTCATTGATGAGATCTAGAAGTTTTCTGGAGGAGTTTTTTGGTTCCTCTAAATAGAGAATCATGTCATCAGCAAATAGTGACAACTTGATTTCCTCTTTTCCTATTCGTATCCCTTTAATTTCTTTAGTCTGTCTAATTGCTCTGGATAGTATTTCAAGGACAATGTTGAATAAAAGTGGTAAAAGAGGGCATCCCTGTCTTGTTCCCGTTTTTAAAGGGAATGCTTTCAGTTTTTCTCCATTAAGAATGATGTTGGCCGTGGGCTTAGCATAAATAGCCTTTACAATGTTCAGGTATGTTCCTACTATCCCTATTTTTTCTAGTGTTTTGAGCATGAAGGGGTGTTGTATTTTGTCGAATGCTTTTTCTGCGTCAATTGAAATAACCATATGATTCTTATTCTTAAGTCTATTGACATGATGGATTACATTTATTGATTTATGGATGTTGCACCAACCTTGCATTCCCAGGATGAACCCCACTTGATCGTGGTGCACAATTTTCTTAATATGTTTTTGGATACGGTTTGCCAGGATTTTGTTAAGGATCTTTGCATCTATATTCATCAAGGATATTGGGCTAAAATTTTCTTTCCTTGATGTGTCTTTGTCTGGTTTAGGTATCAGGGTGATATTAACTTCATAGAATGAGTTTGGTAGGGTACCCTCCTTTCTATTTCATGGCATACTTTGAGAAGTATTGGAATAAGTTCTTCTTTGATGTTACGCCACCTGCAATTCCCCTCAGTGCTTAACAAGGATTCCGCTGAGTAATAAAGGTGTTTGCAAAGTCTCATCATATTGGGAACTCGGTTGCAGACTTTCCTTCCTTGCTTGCTTAATATGTGTAGGTTTACTATTAATATTTTATGTGTTTTCCCTGAAAACAGGGGTCTTAACAGAACCAGGGTTAAAACATAAAAAACAGACTTATAATGGAACAGTAATTTCAGATTTAGTCATTTGTAATGAAACTTTGAGTAACCAAGAATGTTATGAGAAAATACAAAAATAGATTCTAGCTGCCGATCCCCTGTTGACTACTCTCAGATGACCTGAAGTATGTAGGTGAATAACTTCAACCCCATCAGGAATGATTAACAGGAACAGAAGAAATAAAGAAAATAGAGTTCCTACAGTTAAAACACCTTATGACAATGCATATTTAATTAATGGAAAGCCATGACATCCCTACAGAGGGATGCCTCTTAAGCCCCTGGATTTAGACCCTCCTTTATCTCCCACGGGATACTTAGATATAAAATCAGGACATGTTATAATCTGGTTTGAAAGTATACATTACAAGAGTGCAAGATATTCCATTTCTTAAAGATTAGGATTTACTAAATGCTGTAAATATTATTGGCCACCTATCCCCCGGAGAAAAAGTTCCTTAATGTTAAGTTCACACAGTAGAAGATGATGTCACATTATTGTTAGCTTAAACTGTCTAGCACTTATTAACCACAGCAGTAACCACAGAACTGACGTTTACTCAACCCTGCTGAACTTGCTTTAACCTTTATGATTGGTTAAGCAATATTAATATGTCTTATTGTTTAGTTATAAGTTATCACGAGTAAGCAATTACTAAAAATAATCAGAATACTTCATTGCCTGGTCTAGTAATGATTATACATGATATTTTTGTAATTTTTCCTTATGATCTTTTCCTGTTCTGGAGAAACGTGTTACTGTCAACATTTTAATGTATAAAAAGCTGGCTGTGAAAAATAAAATTTAGAACTTAGCATCCATTCCTTGAGTTTGTGTTGCTTTTTTCTCCACCTCACCAATGCCTACTCCATCACCTGTGACCACTACAATCCCTGCTAGGGCTGGACCCTGGCACTTTGAAGGTCTTGTAGAACTCGGCTGAGAATCCATCTGGTCCTGGGTTTTTCTTGGTTGGTAGGCTTTTGATGGCTTCTTCTGTTTCATTGCTTGATATTGATCTGTTTTAATTGTGTATGTCCTCCGGTTTCAGTTTGGGAGGATCATATGTTTCTAGAAATTTGTCGATGTCTTCGGTGTTTTCTATTGTGTTGGAATATAGATTTTCAAAGTAGCTTCTTATTATGTTATATATTTCAGTGGTGTCTGTCATGATATTTCCTTTTTCATCACGAATTTTAGTAATTTGAGTTTTCTCTCTCCTTTTCTTTGTTAGTGTGGCTAAGGGTTTATCTATTTTGTTTACTTTTTCAAAGAACCAACTTTTGTTTTGTCAATTTTTTGAATTGTTTGTTTTGTTTCAATTTCATTGATTTCAGCTCTGATTTTAATAGATTTTAATTTTAAGTAGTCTTCTACTACTTTTGGTGTTGTTTTGTTCTTCTTTTTCTAGGACTTTGAGCTGTAATATTAGGTCATTTAGTTGCTGACTCTTTATTCTTTTCTCAAATGCGCTCCATGCAATGAATTTTCCTCTTAGTACTGCTTTCATAGTGTTCCAGAGATTTTGATATGTTGTATCATTGTTCTCATTTACCTCTAGGATTTTTTTTATCTCCTCCCTGATGTTTTCTGTTATCCATGCTTCATTCAATAGCACATTATTTAGTCTCCAGGTGTTAGAGTAATTTCTGTTTTTTATTTTGTCATTAATTTCTAATTTCATTTCATTATGATCTAATAGAACACAAGGCAGTATCTATATTTTTTTGCATTTACTAAGGGCTGCTTTGTGACATAACATATGGTTTATTTTCAGGAAGGTTCCATGTGCTGCTGAGAAGAAAGTGAATTTGCTTGTTGATGGATGGAATATTCTATATATGTCTATTAAGTCTAGGTTATAGATTGTGTTATTGAGTTCTATATTTTCTTTGTTTAGTTTTTGTTTGGAAGATCTATCCAGTGGTGACAATGGTGTGTTAAAGTCACCCAGAATTATTGTGTTGTGGTCTATTTGATTCCTGGAATTGAGAAGGGTTTGTTTGGCCTACATAGATGCTCCATTGTTTGGGGCATAAATATTTATGATTGTTATGTCTTCCTGATTTATGGTTCCCTTAAGCAGTATGAAATGTCCTTCTTTATCCCTTCTGACTAACTTTGGCTTGAAGTCCACTTTATCTGAAAGAAGGATGGAAACCCCCGCTTTTTTACTGAGTCCATGTGCATGGTAGGTTTTTTTCCCCATTCTTTCACCTTTAGTCTGTGGATGTCTTTTTCTATGAGAATAGTCTCTTGCAGGCAGCATATTGTTGGGTCTTTCTTTTTAATCCATTCTGCCAGTCTATGTCTTTTGATTGATGAGTTTAGGCCATTAACGTTCAGGGTTATTATTGAGATATGATTTGTATTCTCAGTCATTTGGGCTTATTTTTGGTTTTAACTTGATTTGGTTTCTCCTTGGAATGGATTTTTCTTTAAGGTAATTCCTCCCTTTGCTGACCTCCATTGTTTTTCATTTCTTCCCCATGGAATATTTTGTCCAGAATATTCTGTAGCGCAGGTTTTCTATTTATAAATTCTTTTAACTTTTGTTTATCATGAAAGGATTTTATTTCATCTTCAAATCTGAACATTAGTTTTGCTGGGTATAGGATTCTTGGTTGGCAACCATGTTCTTTCAGAGCTTGAAATATGTTGTTCCAGGCCCTTCTAGCTTTTAGATTCTGGGCTGAGAAATCTGATATCCATATTGGTTTCCCCCTATATGTAATCTGATGATTTTCTCTTGCAACCTTCAAAATCCTATCTTTAATTTGTATGTTAGCATTTTCATTATAATGTGCCTTGGTGTGGATCTGTTGTGATTTTGTGCATTTGGTGTTTTGTAAGCCTCTTGTATTTGATTTTCCATTTCATTCTTCAGGTTTGGGAAATTTTCTGCTATTATTTCATTGAATAGGTTGTTCATTCCTTTGGTTTGCATCTCTGTGCCTTCCTCAATCCCAATAATTCTTAAATTTGGTATTTTCATGATGTCCCATAGTTCTTGGAGATTCTGATCATGATTTCTTACCATCTTCTCTGTTTGGGCAATTTTATTTTCAAGATTAAATAGTTTGTCTTCGTTGTCTGAGGTTCTGTCTTCCAAGTGGTCTAGTCTGTTGGTGATGTTTTCCATTGAGTTTTTTATTTGGTTTATTGTTTCCTTCATTTCAAGGATTTCCATTTGTTTTTTTTTTTTGAGAATCTCTATCTCTCTGTTGAAATGATGTTTTGCTTCCTGCAGTTGTTCTTTCAACTGCTTATTGGTATTATCATTCATTGCCTGCATTTACTCTCTTATCTCATCCTTTGCTTCAAAAATCATTTTATTTATGTATAATGTGAACTCCTTTTCTGACATTTCTTCTAACATACTGTCACTGGATTCTATCAATATAGAATCTATGTTTGTTTGGATCATTTTCTTCCCTTGTTTTTTCATGTTGTTCATGTATCTTCCCTTCTAGCAGTGCAGATCTGGGTTATTGCAGTTTCCCCCCTACAGGCTTATAGTGATCCTATAGGTTTCCAAAAGCTTTTCTTTAAGGGGAGATCAATATTAGCAGTGCCCAGTTCAGACAGTATGCAACCCTAGACCAAATAGCCCCTATGAGGACAATAACAATATTGTGATAATAAACAGAATGAGTTCGATTATTAGCTTCTGTATAACAAATAGATTTGCAATAAGGTCTGCAGTTTCTAATAGAGGACAAAGAGGATGTGGAGGGGTGTAGGATGTAGCTATAATGTGATAAGAAAAGAATATATAGAAGTTCTAGATCATAGAAAGAGTGAGAATGTAATCAAAAGAAGTTGGTTGTTAGCATGAGAAAAGGGAGAAAGAGACTCTGAGGGAACAGGTAAACAAAAGGAAACGAGAGTGAGAAAAGTAAAGAAATAAAAACTTAAAATTTTTCAATAAGGAGAAAAAAGAATATCTACAGTATAACAGTTACATAGTATTCCAACCTCTAGTCTTCAGTAGCCTCATGCATGAGAGGTACCTGACAATGAGTTTCCAGTCTCCAGCAGGCATCTCAGCATGGGATTTGCCCCACCTAAAGATGGGAGATACAGCTTCCAGGATTATCGAAGATGGCTGCTCTAGCTTCCAAATGTGTTGGCAAATGGGGAGCTGCAGCTCAGGGTGTGAGCGTGGTCAGCTGGAGGTCCTGGAGGTGGGATGTGGTTCAACAGGCAGGAGTCCTGGAGGTGGGGTGTGGTTGGTCTGGTTGCGGGATCCTGGAGGTGGGGTGCAATCAGTTGGTCTGGGCGTCCTGTTGGTAGGGTGCAGTCAATCTGTCTGGGGGTCCTGGTGGCGGGGAGTGGTTGGTTGGGCTGAGAGACCCTGGAGACGGGGATCAGTCAGTCCGGCCAGGGGTCCTACAAGTCCTGGCTGTTGTCTGAAACTGGCGGCAGCCACGTGTAACCAAACCTGCAGGTACTGTGACAATGAACTTTCATGAAACAGCAGGCAGCTGGTGCTCTGCTGTCCGCCTGCGGTTAGTCTACTGACTGCTGTTGGGTGATCAGGAGGTGAACCTTGGGCGGTGGGTGATGGGTAAGTGAAAGGCAGGCAATGGGCAGGCAAGTGGCAGGCAAGTGGCAGATGGGTAGGTGCCAGACAGGGAGCAATCTGCACTCAAAAAGTAGTCGATATGCTGGCAGACTGCAGGTGATTGTAGTAGGCAAATGGGGTAAACAGCAGGGGATCCATAAGCTGCAAAAACTGCCTCACCAAGAAACAGATATTCTTTGCTCAAAACCTGAGTTACGGACCAACAAGGAACGCAGCCTCCCTCTAATCCTCCATCTCGGATCTCCCACCTCTTGACTTTTGACTAACAGCAAGGTGACATCATACTTTCAAGTCCCCACTGCCATGATAACTCTAGGTTACTTTGATCCATGCTGACTGACTCTAATTGGATTCTTAACCATAAATCGTTACAACTTTTATGGTTAGGAGGTTAACCTTATCTCTCTGAGTTTCAGGATCTGGTCTGTGAAAAGGGTCACAAAAGTCTCCCCCTTCAGGGTCACTTTGGTTCCTCTTGTTGACATTGTTTCCAGCCTGCATTTCTCCTGCATATAACAGGAAGTTTGCTGAGGAATGTTACATAACCTGTCTAGTTAAGCCCGGCAGGACTTCAGGTGAATTGCTTCTTGGGAAGAAAGCATATGGGGATCAGCGCAGGGGGCCCAGTTCATAGAAGTTTTCCCTTAACCTGATGCTTCTACCACTTGCATCTGTCTGTCCTCTATTACTGGAAGGTGAGTGAAGCCCAGAGGAGCACAGGTAGACCAGTTGGTGACAGATGGCAATCATGTGAGTGGCCGTCCTTCTACCAAAGAGAGAAATGCTAGAGAAACATATTATGCTCAGCCAAATGGAAGTATCCCCACCCTATGGGAAGGTTTATTGACCTTTTGTAGCAAGCCGTTGTGGACATCAGGCCAGGCCCTGCTCTGAGCTACTCCCTGTTGTATACGACAATAGTTTTTAGGCTGGGCCTAATCCTGAGTCACTCCATTCTGTAAAGCAGTGGTTTGCCATGAGTTACTCCATTTCAAGTACAGGTGCCAAGGTAGGATGACTCCATACCTTGTTTGTACAAGTAAATAGCAACCATTTGCCTGGTACTACCAACAGGCATAAATTGATAAATAACTTATACATGCCAACTTATTAAACTAAATCAGGAGTACCTGGACACATGGACATCCAAAATCATAGCAGGTACACCAGACAGAGGAACTGATCAACCTCTTCTAAGACCCATAAAAGGAGGAGCCCCTCAAGATGACGTGGTAGTAGTCTGGCCATGTCTCCTGGTCTCTTATCATAAGCCTTGCCCAGGAAATTGCCACAGTGCTGGAACTCTGACTCCTTGTCCTTGAGTTTTAGCAGAGTGCTGTTTCTCCTGCCTGTGGCCACCACACATGGCCCCCTCCAAACCGATGCTCAGAAGCTGAAACTGCCGTCCATCCAGACCCTCTGCTTTGACAACACGCAGAACTGGCTTGTTAAAATGTGACCACCCATAGGGACTCTGACTCTGCGGCCACCTCTCTCCCTGCCGGTGCTCTTGGCTCAGGGTCCTGTAGCCCTGCAGCTGCCTTGACCCTTTCGTGGTCTTCTGTGACCTATTTATATATCATTGTGGAAAGTAGGGTGCGTGACTGGAGTGTCCCAGATACTAGAGATCAAGTGGAGTGAAAGAACCCGTGTTTGCCCCCCCCCCCCCCCCTCGCACCGCCAGGGGACCCAGGAGTGTTTGGTGAATGGCCACTGATGGAAGTGGTGTAGTAGGTGAATTTATTGTTATTTGATAAATTCTGACACTGTGGAAAGATAGAGATGTGTTTGGTCTATGTTAATGACGTAGCCTGCTCATAGCAATTGGCATAGTCAGCATGATTCCATTCATTAAAAAAGGAATTCCATCAGTAGAAGGACGATTAGCAAAATAATTGGGAATATACAAATTTTTTCAAATAGATTAAGCTATTTGGCAATATAGATAAAATTCAGCACCCATGCCAAAGACTTGCGAACAGAGACTAAATGCTCACTCTGCCAAGGTCTGGCTTGTGGCATGGAGCAAACCATGGGATGAAACCCACTTGGGTGTCAGAAGGAGGGCGTCCCTCTGATTCATGCAGATTGAGGGTCAACAATTGGAGGGCTGGGAAGGCAAGTTGCCGATACCTACAGGGTCTTGTCTCATGAGGAATCAGTTGGCAAAAGAAATATATGGTTATGGTTTGGATGTGAGGTGTCCCCCACAAGCGCCTGTTCATGCAGGAATGTTCAGAGGTGAAATGATTGGGTGTGAGAGCTGTAACCTAATCCGTCCTTCCTAGCTTGACTGGACGGACTGGGTGCTCTGTAGGCACGTGGGGCGTGGCTGGAGGAAGCGGGCCCCTGGGAGTGAGCCCTGGGAGGGTGCGTCTGCCCTGCCGTCTATTTCCTGCTCCCTCTATTTCCTGACCCCACCTTGAGCTGAGCTACATTTTTCTGCTGGGCCCTTCCCCCATGAGGAGCTGCCTACTCTTGAATCCAGAGCAATGGAGTCAGCCATCTGTGAACTGGTACTTCTGAGACCATGAGCCCAAGTTAAATTTTCCTCCTCTAAGTTGTTCTTGTGAGGTATTTTGGTCACAGCAATACAAAAGTTGACTAAATCCACAAGTAGCAGAAAGAAGGAAAAACTGCCATTCTAAACTCTGAGTAGGGCACAGCCTGCTCTCCACACCTGTGTGTATAGAAAAAGCTGCTCTCAGCTTCCCCCCACCTTCAAAAAGAACCTTTACTACATCTGGGCATTCTAGAGGAGAAGAGGTGGCCAACGTGTGACAGTTAGAAGACAGATGCCCTCTGGTAGAGCACAAGTGTCGTCTGCAGATGACTTTGAAATGGGAGTGCACCAGGAGTGACCCTGTCCACGTTCGTGCAGTGGGTTGGAGGACATGAGCCTTGAGAAGGAGGTCCTGTGCCAGACAAGTCCATGGGGGGCCGTGCTCCACGTCACAGCCTTGGTTCCTCGTTGCTGTGTATGGTCGACAGTGCCGAAGGCTTTTTTGAAATATCTGGTCTTTCTAGATGATCTGAAGTGCCTAACAGATGTTAAAAGTAGGATCAATAAATCATAACACGTTTTGTAAATTTCTTCTGTAAAAATTCCTGTGAAGGCCTGGGGAGGCAGCTTGGTGATAGAGAGCTTGCTAAGCATGTGCAAGGCCCTGAGTTCTGTCCATAGCATTAAAAAGTAAAATCCTGAGAAATGTTGTTTGGGGGGAACAGCTCCTTCCCTGTTTAGTTGAGTAGTATACACTGTGCACTGGTTTTCCAGAGGAGGAGGAAATGCAAAGAGCACCCGACAGTGGGCTTACAACAAGGCAAAGTGACCCTCTTGTCTGGGCACTTTGTTTCACTGTGCTGGGTTCCTTGTGTCCATAAAGGACAAACGACTCCTAATCTACACCGAGTCTTTCTAGATCTTAAAGAGGTTGCCAGTGTAAGACAAAAGTAGAATTAGTAAACATAAACGTGGAACATTTTGTGTTAAAGTTCTTAGGTAAGATTGTCCTCTGAAAATTTGATCATTGTAGGCCACTAGGTCAGTGAAGAGCTACAACACTCAGGTTTTGAAGACATTTTCTAATTAAAACTATTGTTACATATGTGCAGTTTGATCAAGATTGTTGTGCCACAGTAGACAAATTGCATTCTTACTTGAAATATCTAGTCTGTCTAGACGTTGAGAAGTCCTGATGTATGTTAAATGTAGAGGTGGTGAAATACCACTTTGTAAATATCTTTCTGCCAAAATTTGTGTGAAATATTGTCTTTTGGGAATGGGGTTGTTGACCCATCTCTGTGAACAGGACAGTACATTTTGTACTTGTTCAGGGCTGTGGATAAGATGGTAGGGAAGTGATTCCAAAAGGTGATATGCTGGTGCGTCCTGGACATTCTCAGACACCAGTTTTCTGTGTTTTGCGCATTTTGTTTTGCTGTGTATGTAGTTTATCTAATGGACAAATGAGTCCCAGTTTTGCAACTTCTAGTCTCTAGATGATAAAGAGGTTGCCACTGTATGACCAAAAAGTTAGCAAAATTAGTACAGCTAATTCAAGTGCTAATCTTTCTCAGGAACAGCCTCATGGACACATTTAGAAATAATGTTTTACTAGTTCTCTGGGCATCTCTTAGCCCAGTTAAGTTGACACATAAAATTCATCATAGTCAGTGAGATGCTTTTTCATGTTGCAGAAAAGAACTTTGAAACAGCTATTAAACTAAGATAAAGAATGCAAAGGAAACTTTGCTCACAACGAATGAACAGATGAGAAATCACATTAAAGAAATAGACAGTATAAGAGCACCAAATGAAAAGCTAGAACTGAAAAACACAGTATCTAAAATAACACACACACACACACACACACACACACACACACACACAAACCCTGCATTGGATGGGTTTACTAAAGATTGGAAATTACAGAGGAAGTGTCAGGTAACTTGATGATAGATCTATAGAAATAATTCATTCTGAAGAATGGAGAGAAAGAGAGTGAGTGAAGAAAAAAGAGAAGACTCTTAGAAACAAGTAGGACAATATTGAAAGGTCTAATACCTATTTATTTGGAGTTACAGAAGGAGAAGGGAAAGAGGATGAAGAAGAAAACATATTTGAAAAAATAATGCCCTAAATTTGGTGAATGAGGAATTTCAGTTCATAGCTAACACAAAAAGAAAAGGAAAATATATCAGAGTTTAGAAAGTGTTATGGTTTAGATAGTAGGTGTCCCCTAAAAGTTCATGTATGAGAATATGCAAGAAAGTTTATGAGAGTTATAACTTAATCAATGCATTAATCCCCTAATAGGGATTAACTGGGTCACTGCAGGGGGCATAGTCTTGGGGTTTATATTTTGTTTTTGGTGAGGGGAGCAATCTCTCTCTCTCTCTCTCTCTCTGCTTCCTGGTGCCTTGTCCCCAGCTGTTTCCCTCCACTACACCTTTCCACCATGAGGTTCTGCCTCATTTGGGGCATACGGCAATGGAGTTGGCCATCTATCGACTGAGACCTCTGAAACAATGAGCCTCCTTTAAAAGTATTCTTGTTAGGTCTTTTGGTCACAGCAGCAAAAAAGAGGACTGAAACAGAAAGGAAGAAACAAAGCTGTTAATTTTCACCAGTGGTATAATTGTAACTATATCCATGGGAACGTACTTGTGTGCAGGTTTCAGAAAACATGTCTGAGAGTGACTGAAAAGAAAGGACGACTTTGTTCCACATCATGAGAACTCTGAGAGTTTGCAGTCAGGGCCTGTGTGTGTGTGTGTGTGTGTGTGTGTGTGTGTGTGTGAGATAACTCAAGGATCATTGATCTGGACATCAGTCATCTTTCTGCTAAGTTGTTCCTTGAATGTGGGCTTTGTCCTCATAGCTGGCATGTCAGGGTGGAAAGCAGATGCTCAGTCACCTGTTTGTTTTCCAGATAGGATGGAGTAGGAAAGAATGACCACCAGTCTATCTCTTTTTCCGAGGAAAACAAAACTCCCATAAGTCCTGTCTTCTGCTTTTACCTCATTGGAAAGAACTGGGTTCTAAGGACCCTGGCCCCCACCACAAAGGGGGAAGTACTTTGAACAGGAATTGGGTGAGTGTAGCAGACAGTGCTAACTAGGAAAACAGAAGTACTTGTAGGTGTTTATGACAGAAGGAATTTAGCAGTCTTAGTCTGTTTTCTGCTGCTGAATAAAATACTAGAGACTGGGAAAGTTATAAGGAATAAAAGTCTATTCAGCTCGCAGCTCTGGATGCTGGGAGGTCCAAGATGGTAGGCCTGCATCTTGTGAGAGGTTGTTGCTGGTGAGGACATGCAGAATCTGGAGGCAGCTCAGGACTTCCCAGGATGGGAGGTGCACATCCAAGAGACACAGGCAATCTGGCTTTTATAATAGACCCATCTAATCCCTAATCCACTCATGGGAGCAGAACCTTTGGGATCCCGTTACCTCTTAATTGTCCCACCTGGTCATACCTTTTCATAGCTCATAACAGGGATTCAATTCAATAATGTGTTTGGGTGGGGATGTGCACACCACATGGTGCCCTGTGGTGGAGGAGCTGAGAAGCCAGGGAGGACAGCAAGGGCACCCAGAGATCTGCACTGACAGGAAGCTGCCATCCCCCTTGGGATGGCCAGACAAGAGAGTGGCTTGTTGGAAGTGGGACCTCCATCGGCTCATCCCGCAGGGCCGGGAGCTGTCAGGAACTCTTGCTATGGGAGAAATGCCCTTCTCTCTCTTTCCCTTCTGCTTGCAAAGTCCCATGGGCCGGGCCTCTTGTTGGCCAAACCAAGTGAGCTGAGAGCAGCCCAGGGCCCTCTCCCTGCAAGGCCCCAGGCCTGGCACCATGCAGCAGGCAGACTGGCGGTGTCTGTGCCAAAGCCCATGAGGCGGCTGAAAACACGACGGAAGTTCATTAGAGGATTCAGCAAAACTGCTGGGCGTGTGAACCACCTAGAAATATAAACTGTATTTCTAGACACCTACAACAAATGGAAAAAGAAGTCTGGGTTTTTTGTTTGCCTGTGTGTTTGGGGTCTTTTTTGCAGTACTGGGAATTGAGTCCAGGGTCTCAGGCATGCTAGTCTGCTACTCCACCACTGAGCTACGTCCCCAACCTTCTAAATTTTTAAAATTTGATTTCAAGACAGGCATTCCGTTGTTGCCAAGGTTGACCTCATGCTTTTTATCCTTCTGCCTCAGCCTTCTAAATGGCTGGGGTTATAGGTGTGTGTCCTGTGCCCCACTTATAAAAACAGAATTTTAAAAGGATTCCATGACGTTAGTTAACCCCATATTTTTTGCTGAAACATAAATGTTGAAGTTTTGCACGTACACTTTAAATGATAAAATGATAAACTTTCTTGAGAGACCTGAGAAGGAGCACATTAATAAATGAAGAGGAAAGGTGCTCCCACCTATGGTGACATTCGATTTTCCTCAAAGTAATCTAGCACTTGATTATATTCTAATCAATATCCCAGAAGGGTTTCTTTGGGGGAACTTGACAACCTAATTATAACATTTATGTGGAAGGAAGAAAGGCCACGAATAGTTAGGGCAGGGAGGGGCGGGGAGTGAGAGTCTGGTCTCAGTAGGCACTAAACGTAGGCTGTGTGTGGTTAGGTCTGGGTGGCATTGGTCAGGAATGCGTGGTTTGACAGTAAAACATAGCAGGGTCCGTGGAGGAGCCACACCCGTATGGAAACTTAATGTGTTGTGGAGAGCGGTGATTTGAATCAAATCATGGCCTCTGACTCTCCGGTGGCTACCTTTGTGCTTGTGTCCAGATGCCCCAGTGGCTGTGGTGATGTTGACCTGAGAAGGCTCCATGCCTAAGTGTAGAGCTGTGTCAGTTGAGGCCTTGAGTTCAGCACCTTCTCCCAGGGATAGCGAATTCTGAGCAAAACAAGATGACCCTAATGCCTTGCCAGTCCCCAGTCCTTCAGATTGCTTCCTTTGCTGAAACTTTCCCACAGTTGACCTTTTAATCATGAAACCTGTATTATAAACTTTCTGAGCTAGCTTGGGGTCAGTCAAGCTTCACCAGGGCTTGGCTTTCACACCAGACCCCAACTTTTTCTCCCTATGCATGTTTGTTTCTATTTTTCTTAATCCCCCATTGCCCCTGTATGTCCAGTATCCCCTTAATTACTGACCCGGGCTCCAAGAGAGATAAGAGGGTCGCAGCAACGCGTGACAGAGATTTACCATGGATCATTTAGGAAGGGGTACACCGTTCCATCACTGGCTGGTATAACTGATGATGAAAAGGGGAAGAACAGCTGGCCTGGTGGTGCAGGCCTGTGAGCCCAGCAACTCAGGAGGTTGAGGCAGGAGAATGGCAGGTGTGAGGCCAGCCTCAGCAACTTCATGAGTCTTTAAGTAACTTAGTGAGACCCCGTTTCAAAATAAAAAATAAAAAGGACTAGGGATGTGGCTCAGTGGTAAAGTACTTGGCTCAATCCCCAGTACCAAAAAAAGATGGGAAATATAACTTCTTCCTTATACCTTATACCTTGTACCTTATACCTTTTATATACCTTATACCTTGTACAATCCTAGCTAAATTAATGTTCTGTAACAGAAAAGCAATTCATTATGGACATAGAGTAGGGAATAATTTCTTAGACAAGATACAAACAGTCCAAACTATGATCGAAATTAAAATGTCTATTAACATTAAAGTAAAAATGTCTGCAAAAGGCACTATAAAAATTGAAAAGACAAACCACAAACTGAGAAACTGTTTAACCCATATGAATTAGTATCCAGAGCATATGGTTTCCTAAGAAGAAAGACAAATCAACCAAGAAAACAGGCTAGCGGCTACCCACGGGCTGGAGTGAGGTCCACACAGAGGGAGCCCTCAGGGCTGCGGCCTGCTGTGGCATCTATTGCTTCAGATGTGGTGTAGCTACCTGTGACTTGCTTTGGAGTCTCACAGGAGCGCCCACGAGTCTCAGATGAGACTTTGTTCTTGGACTTTTGGGCCTTCCTGGAATGACTGGGAACTCTTGGAGATGGGACTATATGCATTTTTCAATGTGAGATGAATGTGAGTTTTGGGAACCAGGTGTGGATTGTTCTGGTTTGCATGTGAGGTGTCCCCCCAAAGGCCTGGGCTAACGCAGGAATGTGTGGGGGTGAAATGGCTGGATTGTGAGGGCTGCGGCCTAGTCAGTCCATATGCTAGTTTGAACTGAGAGACGGAGTGGTAACGAGGCAGGTGGGGTGTGGCTGGGGGAGGGTGCCCCGGAAGGGTGCATCTTCCCTGGGACCCTCCCCCTCTTTACTGCTTGTGGCCTCCATAAGGAGAGCAGATCTCAGCCTTTCTGCCATGATGCTCCACCTCACCTTGGGCCCAGAGCACTGGGGACAGCTGACCACGGGCTGAACCTCTGAAACCATGAATCAAAAGTGATTTTTCCGCCTCTGAGTTCTTCTGGGGTGTTTTGGAGACAGTGTCAGAAGATCGACTAACACTATCACTATCCCGTTCTCGAGGGCTCCCTCATTCCCAGTGGCCCCACTTCTTAACGCCTTCACCTTGGGGTCTGGTTTCAGCATTTGAAAGTAAGTGTACAAGGTATCCCAAACGGGGTGGCCTAAAACGACAGAAATTCATTCTGTCACAGTTCTGGGGGCTGGAGTCCAAGACCAAGGTGAGAGTAGGGCCATGTTCCCTCTGAGATTCTGGGCAGCGTCCTTCCTTGTCTCTTCTGCTCCTGGGGTGGCCATCGGTCACTGAGCTGAACTGCTTTCCTTTGTTCTTTGTCTTTTCTGTTTTTTATTCCTGTAAGCTACCTCTGTCACCACACAGCTTTTCCCTGGGTCTTCACATTGTCTTCCCTGTGTGCACATCTGTCTCTGTGTCTAAAATTTCTTAGTCTTACAAGGACACCGGGCATATTCAGTTAGTGCTGGCCCAAATGATCTCATTTGAGCCTGTTGCATTGTAAAGACCCCATTTCCAAATCAGATCATATTCTGAGGTACTGGGGGTTAGGGCTCCACCATATCTTTTGTGTGTATGTGAGTGGGGGTGCAATTTAACACAGGGCTTGTCCAAAGCACACCAGATGGGAGGTTACGAGTAACTTCAGAACATGGTGACCTGGCTCTCTTTCCATGCTGGCAAACCCTCAACTTTAGAAAGAAGACAGCTGGGAGTAGTGGTGCACACCTGTAATCCCAGTGGCTTGGGAGGCTGAGGCAGGAGGATCTTGAGTTCAAAGCCAGCCTCAGCAAAAGCGAGGCGCTAAGCAACTGAGTGAGACCCTGTCTCTAAATAAAATACAAAATAGGGTGGGGATGTGGCTCAGTGGTCAAGTGCCCCTGAATTCAATCCCTGGTACCACCCCCAAAAAGACAAACACTGACTATAAAATGGGAAAAGGACCTGAAGAGATAGTTCTGTGAAGAAGATGTACAAATGGGGAGTAATAGATGAAAAGATGCCCAGCACCACTGGTCCTTAGGGAGGTGCCACTTCACACCGCTGGGATGGCTAGAAGGCATCTCCAGGGCAGCAGAGGCCAGAGGTGGGGCTTCTGGAGATTGGGTCTGGAGAGCTGTGAGCCGGCAGTGATTAACCTTCCTTGGTTGGATGGGCTATGGGGAAACTCTAGGTGACGGGACATGGTCGGAGGATCTGGGTCACTCGGGTGTGCCCTGGAAGGGAAGGGTGTTCCTTCTCCCGGCCTCCCCCCCCCCCACCCCCCCCCACCCCCCACCCCCCTTCCTGGCTGCTGTGAGCTGAGCTGCTTTCTTCGGCCACACCCTTTCACCATGATGTTCTGCCACACTTCAGACCCAAAGGAATGGATCCCGCCAACCATGGACTGAGACCTCCAAAACCACGAGCCAAAATAAAGCCTCCCTCCACTAAATTGTTTTTCTTAGGCATTTGTCATAGCAACCAAGCTGACTGACACACAAAGACAGACAATAGCAGGTGTGGTGGGGTGGGAAGCTGGAACCCTGGGATGGTGCTGCTGGGAATGTGAAATGTGCAGGAACTCTGGGGACGCCTGGCAGTCCCTCTGAGGTTCAGACCTCTGGGCACAGCAGTACTCACCCATAATACCAGCTGCTCAGAAAGCTGAGGCAGGGGGATTGCAAGATCAAGGCCAGTCTGGGCAACTTAGCAAGACCCTCAGTGACTTAGTGAGACCCTGTCTCAAAATATAAAATAAAAAGGATGGTGGGGGGCACTTAGTGGTAAAGCACCCTGGGTTTAATCCCCAGTACCAAAAAAAAAAAAAAAAAAAAGTTGAACAGTTACCATATGACCCTGCAATTGTGTCCCTAGAGGAATGACAATAGCACTATTTGAGATAACCCCAAAGTGGAAATACCAAAGACACCTGACCACTGAGGAATAAACAATGTTTTACAGCCGTTCAGTGGACCATGATTTAGCTACAGAGTGAGGTGAGTGTGGGACCTTGAAACTACCAAACTCGGTGACGGAGTTCGTCACAAAACATTACCCAGTGTCCGAGGAAATGCCTGGAACAGTAAGATCTGTAAGGCAAAGGTGAAAGTTGCCAGGGGCTGGGGAGGGCAGGGTGGATGGGGCGACGGCCTGGGGCCACAGGGTTGCTCTGGGGTTGGCACAGATGTTCTGAAGTTGGCAGAAGTGACAGAGGCACAACTCTGAAGGTGCTGGAAATCACAGGATCGTTCACCTGGGGAAATGATTTTATCTGATGTGAAACCACTCAGTGCGGTTGGAAGAAGAAAGCACCATGCCACGAGTCCTAGATCATTTGTGCCGACACGACAAAATACAGAGGACTGGTTAGCCTATCATCAGTGAAAACGTGCTTGTCATGTTCGGGGTTTGGGACCTCCAGGGTAAGCCTCTGATGGCTTCCGTGTCTGGAGAGGGCTGCTTTCTGTTTCCAGTGCTGCGCCTTGATCGCCGCACCCTCTGGAGGGGGTGGATTGAGTGTCCTCAAGTGACAGAAGGGACAGACTTGCCCTGTGGGCCCCTCTGTAAGGCACCGACCCATTCATAAGAGCAGAGCCCTCATGGCCTAGCCATCTCCTGAGTGACAGTACTGCTGCTCTGGGGATTCATTTCCAGCAGGAATTTTGGCACAGTCACAGAGGTTCACATGATACAAGGAAAAAAGAATTTCAAAAGCAGTTACAATGTGGATAGAGGACTAACAATTTAAGCAAGTATGTCGCAACATAATGGCGGAAGAAAAATGGAAAAATGGAACTCCCGATGTGGATCCCAGCCTTTCAGAAACCATCTCTTCTTGCACTCTTCACCCCGTCCTATGAACAGTGGCATGCAGAAGTGCAGATCAGGATCATACACACAGGTCTTAGATTTTAGGTGTTCATGTCATTCTTGAACACAATTCAGCCATCTTTGGAAAATTACTGTTTTCATGGTTTGCAGAACAGGAAATTCAAGGTGAGCCTAGGATTCTTGCTGCCTGGGAGCAGGGATCCTTTGAAAGATCGATGCTGGAGGGACTCAGGAGACAGACACAGGAGCTCCCGCTGCCTGAGCTTGAAGAGATGATAGCTACAGTTCAGTAAGCCACTTTAGGCTGTGACGAAGTCATCCAGGAATCCACAATGTTAATCAAAGGAAACAAAGTTTTCTCTTTAATTTTCACACATCTAGCATTGTGTTCAGGTAATTTTATGAGAAAAATTTTGTTCGTGTTTAAATGTATGTAACGTATGTTTTTAAGATGGGTGAAAACCATCTGAAGTACGAGTATTAGCTCGCGTAGGCACCATCACCAAAAGACCTTGAAAAAATTTCATCCTTGTTCGTTAAGAGTTGCCAACACATTTCACATGCAGAGTGTGAAGGAAGTGTGCAAATCTCAGAGACCCAGCAACACTCATAAGCCCTAGATCATGCCCCATCTCCATGGGTGGCACAGGTTAAGAAGGAGATTTTGGAAGAAAAAAAAAATGAGCCAGGTGTGGTGGCAAACGTCTGTAATTTCAATGACTCAAGAGGCTGAGGCAGGAGGATAACAAGTTTAAGCCAACCTCAGCGCCTTAGCAAGGCCCTAAACAACTTAGAGAGAACCTGTCTCAAAATAAAAAATAAAAAAGGTTGGCATGTGGCTCAGGAGTTAAGCATCCATGGGTTCAATCCCAGATACAAAAAAAAAAAAAAAAAAAAAAAAAAAAAGAAAGAAAAAAATACAAACTGGAATTTGTGTTTGCTCATAAAATCCATCTTAATACTTGTCAGAGATTTTATTAGAATTAAATTGACAGAACAGTAACAACAAAATAAAGGAATTCTTCCAATACACACACGTGCACACACACACACACACACATTCACATACATGCATATACGTACAGCAGTACTGGGGATTGAGTTTGTGCTAGGCAGGGATCTTCCACTGAGCTGTGTCCCTAGTCCTTTTTAAATGTCTCTTTCTCTTGAGACAGGGTCTTGCCAAGCTGCCCAGGCTGGCCTTGAGCTTGCAACCCTCCTGCCTCAGCCTCCTAGGTAGCTGGGATGATTGCAGGTGTGTTGCCGTGCCCAGCTTCTTCCCATAAACAGTGGTGGACTCACAAGAGGTCCTGCTCTATGGCAATTGCTGGGTCTCTAGCAACAAACTTTTGCTTCCAACTCATAAATGTGAGGCCAGGTTAGATGCCCGGCTTAGCCATGCTGAGCTGCCTGGCCTGGAGGTCACATTCAGCTCAAGTCAGATGGCACCTGAACCTTGATCCAAGGAGCTAGGCCAGCTTTTCCTCACTACCAACACTACAGCAAGTGGCAGGACCTCTGGGTGCACCCTCCCCACCACACAAGAAAGCACCTGCTTCAGGTAGTGGGTGTGCGTGTTTTGTTGGTTCTATTGTGTTGTTTAATTCAGGGTTCTCAAAATAAAAAGACCAACAGGACTTACGTAGCACAGATTTATCCCATCACAGACTTCTCAGGGGAATCTGCAAGCAGAACGAGGGAAGTTGGTAGAGGGAGTCACTCTGAGGCTGAGGGCCCAGGAGTTGGAGCGCGCGTGAGGATGGAAGTCCCAGCTCAGGCGGAGAACTTCACCACCTCTGCCTCTCTGTTCTGTTTGGGCCCTTGAAGGACCAGCTGATGCCCACTCACCTCAAGAGGGGTCTTTTTCACTCGGCCTGCTTATGTCTTCCAGACCTAATGTTTTACCCGCTATCCGGGACCTCTCAGCCCAGTCAAGTTGCCAGATTAAGTTAGGGACCTCACACATCCGCTGTTGAGGTCTGACCTGAACAGGGCTTGGCCTGAGTCCCTCAGGAGCAGGGTGAAGATATTACAGTCGGAGAGGAGATTCACCGAGCTAATAGATTACTCTTCCTAAGGAAAAAAAGCCCACCAGAGAACACCGCTGAGTGTCCCTGACAGCCGCAGGTACTGTCATTAGGTCCTGGCTCTAGGACAGAGGAGCAGTGGGGCTTTCTCTAGTCGAGCACAGAAGAGGCCGGCCATAATGGGCTAGGGAGCTGGATTAGTTCACTGTGGATCCTAACAGATCACCACTAGGTATCTCAAAACAACAGAAACTTCTTCCCGCCCTGTTCTAGAGACCAGGGTGTGGGCAGGGCCACACTTCCTCTGAGAGGCCTCGGGAGAGCCCTTCCTTGCATTTTCTCTCTCTCTCTTTTTTTTAAATATTTTTTTAGTTGTCAACGGACCTTTTAAATGTTTATTTATTTATATGCGGTGCTGAGAATCCAGCCCAGTGCCTCATGTATGTCAAGCCAGCGCTCTGCCACTGAGCCACAACCCAGCCCTCGTGTTTTTCTGGTGTCCAGTGCTGCTAGCCACCCTTTGCTCAAGGCTGCACCATGCCAGCCTCTGCCTCCTTCCTCACGGGGCCTGCTCCTCTGTCTGCTCCCTCTCTTCTCTCTTAGGGACACTGGCCATTGGAGTTAGAGCTCACCCAAATTCATTTCAAGATCTTAATTACATTTGCAAAGACCCGTATCCCAAGTAGGGTCACATTCACAGGTTCCATGGAGATAGGTCTTCTGGAGAACTACTGGTAAGCCCAGCACAGCTACCACAAAACTGATGGGCATTTGCTTTCATACAATTAAAAAACCCTCCAGGATCTTAATATTACCTTTATTCCTGTCTTGCCACTCTAAGATTTAAATAAGTCTGTGCTCACTGTCTTTCTGTCTTAAAGGAAGGATTCCCAACTCCCTAATACCTTTTACCCAAGACTGGGTTAGACCAGGCGCAGTGGCACAAGCCTGTAATCCCAGCTACTTCAAAGGCAGAGGCAGAAGGAACGCAACTTCCAGGCCAGCCCTGTCTCAAAGTTAAAAGAATGCAAAGGGCTAGGGACGTAGCTTGGTGGTCCAATCCCCACTTCTGCAAAAGCAAACACCACACCACACGGTTTGTGAGTTTCTTTGTGGGAAGGGAAAGGCCTGTACTCACTCAGGCTCAGGTCGTTGGCTGTGTGTTCAGGCTGTCGATCTGCATATGGGACCACAGAAGGGGTGTGCATGCTGCAGACAGGTACGTGGACGTGGGTGCTACTGTTAACAACCGAACATGCGGCATTGGCTCTGGGGCCAGAGGCCTGGACAAGCCAGGAAGAGCCTGGCTGTGAGGACTGGAACAACATGAGGACAAAGGGTGACCCATGTGACGGAGGGTGAAGCACTGACAAAACAAACGTCCCCAGTAACACGGACAGGAAAAGAAAAGTACTCGTTGCACTTCTGGGTTTGAATAAGACAGTCTCTCAGCATAATGCTGAAATTACTTTTTTTTCTAACCTGAATATGTAAAGGTGGAACTGGTCTTGAAAATCAGGGTCGGGTCCCGTTCCCCTGGTGTTGAAGACTGAACACCCAAGAAACGCCGAGGCAAGAGCAGAGTTTTATTTAAGGACAGAACAGAGAGACTCCTCCGGAGAGGAGGGGGTCCACAGCTGGTGCGGAGGGAGCGGGTGTCTTGCCCCTAGATAGAGTTTAGGTTTCCTTTCTTCTCTTGTTCCCTCCTCCTCTTACCTTGCCTTGGTGACCTAAAGCTGGAAGAGGAGCTGCTGAGGGGTCCCTCTCCCTATTTTCCATATCTGCCCAGAAAGTCGGAAGGGAGTCATCCAGGGGTCATTCATTAACAAGGCCTTGCTGGGAGGAACAATCCCCTGGTGGCAGGTGACCTTGGCAGCAGTTGAGGAGGGGGAAGTGTCTGGAGGTATTCCCTTTTATTTCCTTTCCATCAGCGCCCATCTTCCTGACCCAGTCATTCATTACCTACACTGACTGTCCTTTGGCCTGGGTCTCAAAGGCACTACAGAAAAGAGTTAAAGAAAAAATGGCCATTGTCGAAGCAGAGTTCCCACGACCCTCAGAGTTGCAGGGGAGTTCACCATTAGATTCTCTAGGAGGTAAGAAGTTCCCCCGTGGGACATAGGTCAAAATTCAGGGGTGACAGGAAAACACGGCCTCAGGATCAGTGTTTGAAGGTGGTAGAAATGATTTAAATTGTGCCTAGTAGGTCCTCTCGGCAGTGCACGTGGGTTTCTAAAATTCTTAAAGGAGAGGGGCTTGTCTCAAAAAGAACAGTGGCGTGGCTTCTGGGGCATGGCATGGATCTGGATCAAATTTATTAGAAGCCCACAAAGGTTTTATGTTTTTGGTGCCACTGACTGAACCCAGGGGCACTTTACCACTGACCATCCTCCCTCCCCCTTTTGAGGTAGGGTCTCACTAAGTTGCTGAGGCTGGCCTGGAACTTGTGAATCTTCTGCCTTAACCTCCCAAGCTGTGGCCCCTGCAGCCAACTCTCAAAGTTTTTTAAGGTAGTTAAATGGAAGACTTTTCCAGGGATTTATTGTGGGTGTAACACGAAATAGAGAGTTTTATGTGAAAAAGGCTAGAGGGTCCCAATTTGCTGAGGTCAGGAAGTACTGTGAAAGTTGTTCTGAGGGAACTTTCTTCAAAGTGGCCAAGATGGTGCTGGGAAAGAAGGGACACTCAAGAGGGCAGAGGTAAGAAGAATGCGGAGATGCAGCTTGGGGCAGCTCTCCGGTCCAGTTGTTACAGGGCCGGACCTTCTGTGAAACCGAGGAGTGCAAAGGCTCCCCCTTGTAAACCCTGATTCTTGTTATCAAGTCAAAAAGATTTCAGCTGTGGCTCAGAGTAGAAGGGCTGGGAAAGGGGGACACTCTCAAGGGAGTGAGTGGGTGCTCTTAGAAGGGCAAGGGACTGCACGCCTCTCCTGCACTCGAGTTTTATGGGGAGTGCCAGGGAAGTTTTCAGAGTCCTGCCCAAGCCCACCTTCTGAGTTCTAACTGACAGCGTAGGAACTGCATGGACCACCTCCCACAGACCAGGGTGTGATGCTCATAGTGTAGAAGCTTTTAAGGAAATTGAGTAATCCTGTTTTTGCCTCAATTTTCTGCTCCCCTAATTGATTCATTGCCTTTGAATAGATCAAGCATTGTGAGGGTCTTGATGTTTTGGATAGTAGGGTGACTGGTGGTTATAAGGGAGGGTCCTGGAAACTTGGTTACAAGAGATAATGATGACATGGTCCAGAAATAGTAGTTTTTCCTAATTAAGGCAGGACTAGGTTTTAACATACAAGGACCCTATCTTCCAGGTGCTTATCTATCAGATAAGGCTCCCTGTAGCTCTCAGTGGTACGTTATTGTCTTTGACTTGTTCACCCACTCCTGGTTGAGTAGCTACCTTGTGGGACTCACAGAGAGGGCACTGGAAGTTCAGCAGGAAGCAGTGCTGAACAAGTGCCAACTCTTGCCTAGCAGATTCGTGTCTGAAGGCTGAACACAGAATGCAGAAGTCCTTGCCTTATATACCTTTTGTTAGTTCCTCTTTTACTAGCCAGCTGTCTCCCATATAAGGTAATACACATTCTGATTGGTATTCTATTTCTATGCAACAATGTTTCATCAGAGTTGTGGAATGTGCACATTGATACTCATGGTGCCATGTTATCTTCTTTGTTTTGAGCAAGTCCCTACCACAACCTAAGAGTCAAGGAACACACCACAGCTGCTGGAACTCAAGACTCTTCCCCGAGGCTTCAGAAGTGCTTTGGACCTGGAATTCTGTGCGTCCACTGCTTGCCTTTCTACACGTTAGTATATGTGGTTATCCTTCACCATAGTTGTCAGGAGCGAGCTGTGGAGGACCCATCTTTTTAGTTTGGTAAGTCTCTGGTTGTAGAGGATCGGCCTCACAGGAGCCACATCCAACCTAGGAGGGACCATGCCATCTCCGACTTTGGGCTTTGTGTTGTGATCCGAGGAAGCTTTGGGAAATCTTGGGACACTGGGAAATAATCAGTTCATACTGAAAACACCACTTCCAGATTGAAGACTTCGAGTTTAAGGCGTCCTGGGCTTGTCTGCGTGTGTGTTTGTGTGTGTGTGTGTGTGTGTGTGTGAAGTAGCTGTCAGTCAGGAGCGGCAAGGAGTCAATGAGAGTAAATTTGGTTCAAAATCAATTGGCTTTTATTTGATGCTGATCACACAACTATTTATAGTTATTCTAAATTTTAGTCACACTAATGTCACACACAACTTAATCACTAAATTATTATAAGCCCCGAAAAAGCAAGACTCACTCCTTACTGAGACCCGTTCCTAAGGTCCACTCCTGTGTGACGAGTCTTGAGTCGAAGGGCAGCGACTCCCAGAGGTCAGTCAGGAAGACAGCTCAGGAGATCTCGCTGGGGAGCTCCCTCTGACAGGAGTCCTGATCGGGGAGGACGGTTGGAAGGCGAAGGAGGGCGGCGAAGGAGGGCGGCGAGGTCACGCAGGCAGGCCAGGCGGAGACGTCTCAGGCATGATGCACACGGGCAGCTCCGCTGTCACTTCCACAGGAACGTCTCGGTCATGGTCAGGATGATGGATGGTCCATCGAGCAACAAGCAAGTCCGTGAGTCCCCTTCAGGCTTGGCTTAGCACTGGCGTCACTGGTGTAAAATGGGGACTGGAGCCAGGCTCATCATGAGTCCTTTTAAACCCTTTTTATCAGACCCTGCCAGCCGGTCTTGGTTCGAGGGAAGTTAGTTATCTTACTGGGGGTCAGTTGCATGTGTCTCCAACTTGGGGGCAACGTCAATCTTATCTTGGGGCAACACCACATCATTACCTCATTACAGCACAGAGCACTCAAGTTATTTTTTGCAAGTTAACACAGCACAAGTTGTTTTTTGTAAGTTACACAGCACAGAATAAACAAGTTGTTTCTCTTGCAAGTTACACAGCACACAGAGTGTCACACATTTAACTCTGCTCCTTACAGTAGCCTAGACTCCCTGGCGACACTGACAGTGACCCCCACACCCGCGGCCCCATCCCAGTGCTGGCATTAACTCGAACTCCGAAGTTACTTGAAGGACATTAATCAGCACCAAGTAGGGACCGGGCTCCGTCCACATCAACCATCCAGAACATGTCCAGTCCTGGACGTGGCCAGGTGCACTGAGCCCAGCCGGGAGCTCAGTGGCGGGAAGGAGACGGTGCCTACCGCGCATGCGCAGCTATGGCTTTTCCGCGGGCGCTCGCGGGCTACGACAGCTCGCCGCGTCTGCGCGTGACGTCACTGGCCGGCGCAGTCAGGAAGGAGCGCCTGGCGGCACACGTGGGTAGCGGCGCGGCGGGCGGGTACATGGCGAGTTCCGCGGGGCTGGCGTTGTGCGGGAAGGCGCTGGTGGTGCGGGGTGGCAGCCGGTTCCTTGCCGCCTCCACTGCGAGCAGGTGAAGGTCGTGGGAGGGGAATGCGGGCGCGACTCCTTGGTCTCCATGGCCATGTCCGCTCTGGGTCACCGGGAGCCCTGCAGCGGCCCACGAGCCCACCGTGAGCCGGACGTGGAGCGGCGAGCGCCCGGCGGCCTCGGACCTCGCGCGCGCTTCCGGGTTCTAGGGCGGCTGCGCGGCCAGAGGGCGGGCCGGCCCGGATCACGTGGGGCTACGCGCCGGGATTTAGTACGGGTTGTTGGGCCTCTTGAGTCCTTTCCAGGGTGGTTTTGATTCTTTCAGGTCTGAAACGAGCAACTTGCCTGCTGTTCGATGCTAAACTTAGGTTGCACAAAAAGTTTACCCACGAACCTGCGACGTGTCTCAGATTAGTTTGTTTAGGGCTCAGAGCCTCTAATAAATGCCATTGTGAAACAAGGGTGTGTTAGATGCTGTCCGCTTCCTTCAGTCCTTGCCTTTGGAGGAACCTCGTTGGCTGGCAGTTTTCGACTTTGAAGACAATTTCTCTTTCTATAGCATTAGTGTTCCATGAGAAATGCCTTTGGGTGCTGTCACTTTAAAGGTTATCAACGTGTACAAGATGCCTTCCGCCTGCTGGGGATGGGATAAACCCAAGAGAGCTTAGGGTCTGGTAGGGAAGATGGGTGATTTCTATATTGGAAAGTGCCTGGGGGTCACTTTTTCTGGTAGATGAGACATTTTTCTGAACAAGTAATGAGTATTTTAAATTTGGGTGCAAAATCCCAAATATATCAGAACATAATTTCTTCTTAAAATCACCTTGTGTTGCTTTTCTAGTGCCTGAAAGAACAGCGTATTAATTCTGGTTGAGTTTTTAACTGTGAGTGAATTGATTTTTTTTTTTTTTTTTTTTTTGGACAGAATCGTGTGGATTGTGTATGACATACCCAAACAGGAGTTTAAGCAAATAGAGCTCCTGAACTCTTCTGGGCAATGTTGTATCAACACAGTTTTCTTTCTTCTTATTGATAAGATTAAGAATTTAACAAATATGCAAATGTACAAATGGTTTTGTTTCAAGGGTTAAAAAAACAAAACAAGAAAACCCCAAATCCTGTGTCTTTGTTAAAAGTGTTCATTGTGTTGTTTTTCTTTAGTGATGATGACAGCCTCTTCATATATGATTGCAGTACTGCAGAAAAGAAGTCACCAGAAAATAAAGGGTGAGATGATGGGGAAGAGCGTTGATGCCTGATGGTTTGAGTCGGGGGACCCGTTAGGCGAAGAAGTAATTGTTGTATTGCAGAATTCTTAATTTCTGTCACCTGGTTGTGGAGATGAACTTAAGAAAAACATGGAAATTAACTTTCATACTAGGTATTAAGAATATTTAGAGGTGGGGCTGGGGAGATAGCTCAGTCGGTAGAGTGCTTGCCTTGCAAGCACAAAGCCCTGAATTCAATCCCCAGCACCCAAAAAAAAAAAAAAAAAAAAAAAAGAATACTTAGAGGGCCAGGGAGATAGCTCAGTCAGAAGAGTACTTGCCTTGCAAGCACAAGGCCCTGGGTTCAATCCCCGGCACCGCAAAAAAAAAAAAAAAAAATTTTTTTAGGACTTTTTTTTAGGAATATTTAGGACTTTTAAAAATTTAATTTGTCCCTGTCGGTAATTACTGTATTGGTTCCTTGAAATAATAGTTTCAAATGCAGAGAAGGCATGCATAGGACATTAATGTCACCTAATTCAAAGGTAAGGAAAGCAGAGTGCAGTTTTGCATGGTGGCTTTCTTTAGTACAATTGGTCCTTTGGATCAGTTTGTCCTACCATTATTTTCAGTTTTATTTAACTGTTGTGTCTCTTCTTGGATTAGTCCATGTCCATGAGGGTGTGGGCTCTGTGATCTCTGAGGGTTCTTCCAGCACAACCCTTTGGGTTCTAGCATGTTTGTTAAGAGACAGAAGAGTTAGTCAGATGTAACTTTTGTAACATTACAGTAGTTTCCGAACCTTCTCATGTCCCCTTAATATGTCTTTATGTTCTGACTACATGAACCATTTAACTATTAGCATTTTCTGCCTCTGCCCATGTTATAAATTGACAAGGCTAGCCATCCAGGAATGCAACCTTATTTTCTTGGGTGAGTTAGCCAGGATTCTGTTGCTATAACAGGTACGTGAGATAAACAGTTTACAAGGAGTAAAGGTTTATTTTAGTTCTGGGTCTTCTAGGTTCTGGCCTGTAGTACTTGGCCCTGTTACCTTGGACCTGTGCTGAGACAGCACCTCAGGGCAGGAGCATATGGCCGAGCAGAACTATTCATGTCATTGCCAGGAAGCAAAAGAGAGTGAGGAAGTGACCAGGATCCCACAGTCCCCTTCAAGGACATGCCCTCTGTTGATCTAAATAAATACCTCCACCTTCTTTTTTTTTTTTTGAGATAGGATCTTGCTGTGTTCCCCAGACTGGCCTTGAACTTGAGCAGAAGCCATCTCCTGTTTCAGCTTCCCGAATACTAGCACTGTGGACTGTGCTGCTGTGCCCAGCAAGGTCCCACCTCTAAAGGCTACTACTTCCCAGTAGTAGCATGGTGGGGACCATGCCTTTAGCACCTGCACCTTTGGGTACACTTGCCCAAACCATGGAAAGGCCTGATTGTTTCTTCCTCTTTCCTAGGGAGGACGGCCGGCCCACGGATCAGGGGAATGACACAATTCTGGTGTCCACCTTCTCCAAGTCTGGCAGCTATTTTGCTTTAACTGATGACAGTAAGCGTCTGATTCTTTTCCGTACAAAACCATGGCAATGTCTGAGTGTCAGGTATGAAATGTTAATGTCGAATCGTTAAGATGTCTTATGCCCACCTTATACTTGCATGTCAGTAGCAGTAGAAACAGTTACCAGTAATAAACACCTAACATGGAGTCCCAGCTGTGTGGCAGACACTGATCCAGGGTTTTATGGGTATTCGTTGATGAGGGCCTAGCCATCTGTGAGGTAGTCAGGTGCCTTGTTTGCTCCCACCTCAGTGGTGAGGAATTGGGCAGCTGCTCTCAGGTCAGTGGGCTTACAAGGTGATTCTTCTTGTGGCAGTGTTGCTGTCCCAGACGCTGGGCCATCCTGCCTCCCACATGGTGCTCCCCAGCCCTGTGCCTGGTAGAAGCAAATCCCTTAGCTGGGTGACGGCTTCGGCTAAGTCCTGCCATGCACTGGGTTGCTGAGTGGATCGAGTGCACTTGTTTTTGTGTGCTGGAGGAGAGAAGGGAGCTAGCGTGGTCTGTACCCGAGGCAGGAGTGCAGGTGTGCTGCTGTGTGCTCTTGCTCCCTACTCCCGGAGTGTCTGCCTTGCGTGCATCTGTGCCCCTCCTTCGAAGCGTCTTTGTCACTGCAGGTGACCCTGCAGTGTGGTGAATTGTTTCCCAAGCCACCACCTTTATGTGCTGCCACCATGTCCTTGTGAGAGGATGTGCGTGGTACTGGGCAGATTTACATTCTGTTGGCTCTGACAGTCTCCTGATGTGTTTTTGAAAGTGAGTGCTCTGTCATCCTGCTTTTTCTGTGACACATAAACACATGAACAGAGTCAGTCCTGGGCCCCTCTTCTTCTCCTCCCCGAGGCTGCTGGTTTAACTGTCCCTTGGCAATCAGAGATAAACATGTAGGTAGCCATGCTTAAACTGCTAAGGTTAAGGAATTTCCATTTGTAACTGGCTCATGCCAAATTATTGGATTCCACTAACTTTTTAGATTTTTATTTTATCTCATTTTCTTTGATAAGAGTAAGAAACTATCTAAAGGAAGAGTATTCCCCCTGCCCTCTCTTCTTGTCAGATTAAAAATAATGCCCTGTTGAATACTGCTTCATCTTTAGTATTCACAGTATGTGTTTGTGTGGCAGATGTATGAATTTGTGTGTAGAAATCCGTGGTTTGGAAACCGAACAAGATAACAAAATTAAACAAAAGGATACCCAGTGATGTGCCAGGCTTCCTCATCTCCCTTCCCTCAGCTGTGGAGGAGGGAAGTGTCTGCAGGTGAACACTGTGAACTGGCTGTGAGCCCCTCCCTTGGGGCCCCTGCAGGCAGTGGGGGTTTTGCAGCTGGCTGGCCTTGACTTTGGGTCTCTGGCCATCTGTGGGGAACTGGGAGGCAAGGCAGAAGAGGGAACACTGGGAGGTATTCCATCTGCTCGGGCTACCTGAGCACGGTAACATGCACCAGGCAGCTGAAACCCCAGACATTTATTCTCAGTCCTGGAAGCTGCAGTTGGAGACTAGGGTGTCTCAAGGTTGCTCCCTCCTGGGGCCCCTGTCCTAGTTTGCAGATAGCTTCTCCCTGGGTCCTCAGGTGGTTGTCTGTTCTATGTCTATCTGTTTCGAACTCCTGCAAAGATGCAGTCAGGTTGGAACAGGGCCCAGTTGGATCTATATGGCTCTGTAAAGGCCCTACCCAAATGGAGGCATATTCTGAGTGTTATGGGGCGCAACTTAAGAACAGACCGATCACCACTGAGAAGTCTGAATTTGAGAGTCTTTATTAAACTGGCCGCTGACTGTCTCACACAGTGCCCCAAAAAATGGCTATTGGGGGAACAGCCCTGACCACAGGGTTGTAGGGGTTCTTATTCCAAAAATCACATCAATCATAAGTGTCTGTTGCTATGATTCAAAATTACAAACTAACATCATGAGATCATCGACAGAGGGGGAAGTGGGTCAAACTGACCCTTACCTAGGTACAAACTAAAGAATGGTTGCTAACATCCACACAATTACCGTTTACATGGTACATTGGTTAAGAGCAATAGGAATCAAAAGAGAGCAATTCTTTACTACATAGGAGTTGCCATTGTATATTATTAAACATGTCACACCAAGTAACTGATGAAGGGCACAGAGGCGGGGTGTTCCCATGGGACAAGCTTATTTCCTACATAACATGGAGTCTCAGAGCAAAATGGAGTCTGTTTAGTCATTTCCCTTAGAGTCTGGCCTATAACATTCTCATGGAGCCAGATCTGTCAGTCCATCACATTCCCCACTGTTTTTTTGTACATAATCAAATCATTGATTTATTAGTAGTGCATAGGTGATTGCAGTGAGTGTGCAACCCCATTAGCTTAACAGACTGGATTCTATCTTTAACATATTTAGTTGAACAGTTTATCATGTATGGCCTGATTAAAAGTACAGGGGCCACTCATTTAGATCAATGCATGAGTCCCATATGTTTCCTTTTTGGAACCCATTTGACATTGACGTAGTCTTCTGACTGAAATGGGCATTGGAAATCAGTGGTCTCTTGGGGCTGGTTCTCTCATAAGTTGATCCTGTTGGAGAGACTTAACAACAGGTTAGAACAGGAGCAGGTTCTTGGGAAGGGTGGAGGAAGGACTCTGGAAGCATTAACATTTTAATTTTTCAGAAGTCATTTGCCTCCAACTTTCTGGACCCAAACTGGTCCTTATTTTTGTGATATAACCCAATTTACCTATCTATATTGACTGTCTTTTAAAATTTTTATTATTACCCCTCTACTCTTAGGGACTTTTTACTGCTGTAAGGAAAAAGGGCGATGACCGCTCTTGCTGCTTCGAGCTGAGAGGGGACAATGTGGGGTGGGGCAAGCAGTAAAAAGTTCCTTTTTAGAAATTGGATCTTTCTAGGGGTAAAAGTCTTGTTCTATGAAAGAAACAAAAAACCATGAGTACAAAATAAATAGCATCTGGAACATGTCAATGAATATCATGAAGCTGATAGAAATTAATAATCTGTTATCAGGAGGTGGAAGACCTGAGACGTTCACATAAAAGGCCTAACAAAGTTTAACAAGGCTGGAGTGGATAAGGCCTTGATTTTAAATCTTAACACTGTTGGAGTTATCAGGAATGTAAACACAACATTTAGTTAAGTTACTCAATGTCATCTGATCTTTGTAAACTATCTTTTTACTGGTATGATCTTTTTGTTTAGTACAGATCCCTTTATTTTTGTTACTCAGGGCTAGAGAATCATACCAGCAAACATGGATTAAATCTACCTGTACCAGAGGTTATGATGATGTGTAGGCCTTAAACTGACTAAAAACTTATAATTCTAACAGTTTCTCTTGATAGTTATCAGGCATTTTTGTCTAAGAATATTTTTTGTTACCTCCAGTTTTATTTATTTTGGGGCTAACACAAGTGTACATCTTAAATTACATGAAAATAACTATTGTTTTGTTTTTAAAATGTCCAGGAATGACTGTGTTTTGGTTTTAACTGTTTTGCTAGGTGTTTAAGACCAAGCTTGTCAAATTGACCTTGTTCCTATCTGCTGTTAAGAGCCAGCTGAGTTCCCACAGGGGTCACTCTTGGGGAACTTGAGAGCAGCTTTTTAGCTCCTTTAGTGCCATTCACCTGGTAGGGTCTCCTTGATGAGGTGGCTTCCTTTGGAAGCATTAGGGATGGCTCCCTTTCCCAAGGACCCTCCTCTGCAGCAGGTGCACTGATTGACTTTTCATCCTCTAGTGGTCTCATTAATCTCCCTGATCGGAAGGTTGTGTGCCCCAGAGTGGCAAACTCCTTAGAGAAGTTCTCTTGTTCCCTGGGTTTAGACTGACTCTGAGGGCAACAGCCAAATATTGATTCTCTTGACTCCTTTATTTTAATCTCAATCTTTAAGTTTTGATCTTAAACATCCAGCAAGTCAGTTTCACCAGTCGTACAGTAAGAGTACTGGGTTTTAACTTTAATGTCTATGACTTTATAGTTATTTACCAACTTTTATTAAACTGGGATCTATATTATTTGTCCTATAGGTGATGTCTTATTATCTCAAATTAATTTAGATCGTTCTTGAAGTAGTACCTCTGTAAAACATTAATCAGTCAAAAATTGCAGAGTTTACAAGGAAAATACAAAATGGAATTATAACAAAAAATCAATCTTTAGAATATAACTTATGAGCTGAAGTCTGACTTATTTTGGAGCCATTGTAACATGTAGTAAGGTAGGAAGTAGAGCCTTATCTCAGGTAAGGTGGGGCTCTTCATAAATCTTAGGTAAAGCAGTATGATATTACACCTAAAACATGAATCAAAGAAAGCTGAGAGAGCTTTTAACTTTCCTTTTGTTTAGTAAAGTAGCAAAATGTTTTTTCTGTTTTATGATATTAACTTTTAAACAGATCAGACTTTCATTATCTCTTTCTTAGAAATACATTTACATTTTTATCCCAGTGCAGAAGGTAACATAAGGTTCAGGTCAAATTACAGAACACTAAATGATATAAATAAATCCCCAATAAAATTTCTTATTCTGATAAGTTTAAAATTATCATTACAACTTTAGGTGGAGAACACCAGTTTGATAAAATGTTCTTTTAAACCTTTTAAAGACTTGCATACCTGGAAGATATGAACACATTTAATATATGAATAAGAATAATAGAATCATAATTACATTGATGTTTTTATGTTAACCATGTTTAACTTTTAAAGAAAATTTAGACTTTGTAATGTAGTACAATACTCTAAAATAACAGTTGCTGTTTAACCAGAATTGTACAAACCCCCAATTTTTAAGACTAGCTGTTCTAGAGAATAAAACTTAACAGATACAATGTTAAGAGTAAATTAATGCTTTCAGAATTATTGGTCATTTTAGCATATAAACTGAAATTTGGTTTATATCAGTACATTAATATTTGACCTTAGGAAAAAACCTTGAATAGTTTTAACTGTTGTGTTACTTACATATACATGTAAACCTTTTAAAATTTACTCTTAACTAACATTTTTTAATCACTTAGACACTCTTGTTGTTTACTTATGTGTATTACAGCCTTATTTTATCACATAAAGGCTTTTTTATCTAGAAACATTTTTATTAAATATTTTTATATCTAAAACCTTGTAATGTTTTAATCTGTTTATTCCCTTTTTTAAAATTTATATTCTGAAACAACCCTTATAAATTTCTAAATTGAGATAAATTACTCCGTTTTAATCCGATGAAATACTTTGTTACTTATAGAATTCTATTTAAATACAGTTGAAACTTTTGGACCCTTTATATTGAATAATGTCTGTTAAGACTTTTAGTAACCATGTTTTCAGTGATAACATAAAGTAAATTTAAATCCTTTTTTATTTACCAATTTATGAAAACACCAAAAAATGTTTTAAGTATGTGGAATTTAAGGAGTTAAGAGTATTTGTTATATTTAACAGTTAGCATTTTAACTCTCTAAACCAATCAGATGTCTCTAACAAACACATCCATGATTAATCCCATATATGTTAAATCGATAGTTATTTTTTAAAAACCAAGGTATCCAGAAAATTGTATTGAGCCATATCAGTCATTTCTTTCCTGTTGAAGAAAAACCTAGAAACAATGGGTATTAGATATTTTATAAAACTAACATTTTATTTATTTATTTTTTGACCACCTGGAAACAAAACTGTGTTAGTAACTTGAAAGCCATATTTTTGTTTACCTAATTTAAAAACCTTTTAAATTATGTAAATCAAAAGCATTTGGATCCATTTTTTAAAATTTTAATTTATGAGCTCATATGTCAATTTTGGTACCAAATATATGTAGACATGATAATACACCAGTGTACATATACATAAAATAAACAGATGACAAAGACCTTACAGCTTATTTTTTAAACCCATTAGATTGAGAGTTAACCCTTGTAAACTGGCCTCTGAAACAGAGCATTAAGAAAACTTTATATTTGGATAAAAAGGTCTGATTAAAATTAACCTAGGTGCACCAGATCGAAATTATGAACTCGAAAACGATAGAATTTTAAAAGTCTTTTTGGCCTCCATCCTGAGATGAAAAAGAATTAAGAGAATATAGACAAGGTTATGGCTTATCCCTTCCTGAAGGAGTTTCCCGAAGAGACAGCAAGGGAGCTGCTTCCATTGGTCTTTTGGGAGAGCCCCCTCAGGTTGGGGTCTTGTTCTAAACTGGTTTTTCTGGTCTTTTGGATAGCAGCCATCAAAATTTTAGCCTGGCATTTTGGTGGACCAACTCCAAGAGTTGGAAGTTCCTATTGGCAGCAGTTTACATTTTAATGTAAGCTTCGTGAACATGGTTAAAAACCTTTTTAACCATTTTTTTCAAATTTGACTATAAAACATTTGATCAGATTGTTCAGGCTCCCAAAGACAATTTAGTGGTCCCCTGAGGGGGCCATCTGACCTCAAAATTTGGTCATTCTCTCTCACAGAATTTAGAGAGAGAAAAGACATCGCAGCGGGTTCCGTAGTCACTGGCTCTCTTCTGGAATTCCTGGAAATTAGTTAACATGCACTGGAGGGGAGTACATGACTGACGTGAGGGAGACTGACCCATGCTTACACTTAAAGGCAACAAAAAACAGAAAAGGACAAACAAACACAGAACAGGTAAAACACCAAAGATGCAGACGAGTGGCCACTCCAGATCCCAGACCAGAGGAACTGAGCAACGTCTTGCCAGCCCCGGACTCGGGAAGTAATGCTGCGTCCAGCTTTCCTCAGAGTCCCCAGATGCGGATCCACCAGAAACAGACTTACCAGTCCCCCCGGGGTGCAGAAACAGGTGACTCTCTCAGAGAATTTAGTCCAGTCCTGGGGCGGGGCTCCACAGACCGTGCAGCCTGGGGCTGAGGAACGTCTCTCAGAGGCCTTCCCCTAGGAGCAATGTTGTGGCCTCTCCCCTCCGCAGGAGTTTCCAGGTCAGTGGTGAGCGGTGGTTACCCACCAGGCAGCAAGAATCTCGCTGGGGCCTCCAAACGTTATGGGGCACAACTTAAGAACAGACCGATCACCACTGAGAAGTCTGAATTTGAGAGTCTTTATTAAACTGGCCGCTGACTGTCTCACACAATGCCCCAAAAAATGGCTGTTGGGAGAACAGCCCCGACCACAGGGTTGTAGGGGTTCTTATTCCAAAAATCACATCAATCATAAGTGTTTGAAGCTATGATTCAAAATTACAAACTAACATCATGAGATCATCGACAGAGGGGGAAGTGGGTCAAACTGACCCTTACCTAGGTACAAACTAAAGAAGGGTACTAACATCCACACAATCACTGTTCACATGGTACATTGTTTAGGAGCAATAGGGATCAAAAGAGCAATTCTTTACTACATAGAGTTGCCATTGTATATTATTAAACGTGTCATACCAAGTAACTGATGATGGGTACAGAGGTGGGGTGTTCCCATGGGAGAAGCTTATTTCCCACATAACATGGAGTCTCAGAGCAGAATGGAGTCTGTTTAGTCATTTCCCTTAGAGTCTGGCCTGTGACATTCTCATGGAGCCAGATCTGTCAGTCCATCACACTGAGGTGCTGGGTAGGTCGGGGCTTCAACACAGGAGTGTGGGGGCAGGTTAGCCCATAATGGTTAACCTTGTCTTTCTGATCCTGACTGCTAAGCTTATTTGTAGAACATGCCCTTAGCTTACCACGAAGTCTCCAAGGGGCTTTGGTACCAAAAAGATATGAGATGATCTAAACCAAGCCAAGGGCAGTCCTTTTGCTGTGTAAGGGAGACTCTACCTCCTGGTCCCTGTGGAAATGCAGACTGGACATGCGCTGGCCTGGGCTATGCGAGCTGTGGTTTGCTTGTGTATTTGTTTTGGCACTGGGGCTTGAACCCAGGGCCTTGTGCATGTCAAACATGGGCTTTGTTGCTCAGCCAGACCCCAGCCCCGTCTGATTTCGAGGTGCTCCTGGTTGACTGCTGCCAGGCCGTGGGCCACACTTTGAACAGCAGGATGTTGTAGAGTTCAGATTGCCCTGACCCGCTGCCTCCTATGAGGCATTCTGCCTCCTGGTGAATGGGCAGCAGGCCTTCCAGGTGGACGAGGGGACTTGAGCAGTGTCCAGACACCCCGTGATGTCTGCCTGGGGAAGGAGACCTGGGTGTGTCAGGGCTGACACATGCATCTCTGTCTCTGGATGTTTTTCTCACACAGTGCTTGTTCTGCTATTTCAGGATGTGCTCTGATGAACAGTCACACACGGTTGTAGCACTTCCCACCTGGGAGTAGATCTGTAGGGGGACCATCAGGTAACTGAGCTAATCCAGGCTGCCTTCCAAAGGAGCTGTACCTACCTCCCAGAGTCTAGAGTGCCGCTGGGGTCCAGGGCAGGGCACCTGAGCATATGCGAGGCCCTGGTTCATCCCCAGCACCGCACACAGGAGTGCCTTTTTCATCACAGTGGGTTGGACTGCTGGTTCTAGGGACGTCTGCCCACAGAAGTTGCACGGGGCCTTTCGGCAGTGCCAGCACGCAGCGTGCGACGTGCTCGTAGCCGTGGGACTGGATGAGCGTCTTCAGTACCCTTGCTGTGGCTGCTGACCTCAAAGCTCCGGCTGAGAACTGGTGTGGATCTGGGATTCTGTGCAGCCGCATGGTGGGCACCTTCAGGGACCTCATCTGCGGTCCTCTGGGCTGTGGTAGATTAGTACGTTCATCACGGACGGCCAGAGTGAGTTCTTGGTTCTGCCTGGCTCCCCTGGAGTCCAGGTGGGTGTCCTGCCACATTGCTTTTTCCATTTTCTCCCTTTGATTTTGGTTCATACAGAAAATTGGGAACCCCAGAGAAGTACGCGAGCAGAAAGCAGCCGCCTTAATCCAGCGTCGGAGGTGTTCCTCCTGCGGGACGCCGCGTGCCCTGCCCGCTTCCCTCAGGTGCGAGCTTGCCTGCGGCCTGGGGCCCGTGTCTCCGCACACAGCCCTCTGGCCGACATGTCTCCCCTGCCTTTGGACCGTTGACAGTGGAGCCCCCGCACCGCGATGAAGAGCCAGTGCCCCGGCCTCGCGGGATCCCGCTCCTCTAGGAGTCTGGGCTGCGCTCCTGCACTGACGATGGAGGAGGGGTTCTCGAGGGTGGTTCTGTGGGCTGTGGCCGATGAGATGAGATAACTTGGGGGCAGGACTCCTGAAGTGCCAGTCAGTTCCGTGGGCAGAGTGCAGATCTCGCTAGTGACTTGTGAACAAGGCCGGTCCCTCTTCATGCTTGTTTGCAGTTGTTTTGGGGGGAAGATGCTTTGTGGTTTTATTTATTTACTTATTTTTGTTAGTGTGACTTGATATTTTTTTTTTAATTATTTATTTAGGTTTTAATTTTTACAGACTACATTTTGATTCATTGTACACAAATGGGTACATCGTTTTGTTTCCATGGTTGTGCATGATGTAGATTCATATCATTCATGTCATCATACATGTACATAGGGTAATGATGTCTCAGTCCACCATTTTTCATACCCCCTCCCTCTCATTTCCTTCTACATAATCCAGTTTCTCCATTTATCTCTCACTCCCCACACCCCCCCACCCCCATTATATATCATTTTCTACTTATCAGGGAAAACATTGGGCCTTTGGTTTTTTGGGATTGACTTATTTCGCTTAGCATGATATTCTCCATTTCCATCCATTTATTTGCAAATGCCATAATAGTACTCTTCTTTATGGTTGAATAATATTCCATTGTGTATATATACCACAGTTTCTTTATTCATTCTTCTGTTGAAGGGCATCTAGGTTGGTTCCACAATCTAGCTATTGTGAACTGAGTTGCTATAAACATTGATGTGGCTGTGTTACTGTAGTATGCTGATTTTAAGTTCTTTGGATATAAATCGAGGAGTGGGATAACTGGGTCAAAAGGCGGGTCCATTCCAAGTTTTCTGAGAATTTGCCACACTGCTTTCCAGAGTGGCTGCACCAATTTGCAATTCCACCAGCAATGTATGAGTGTGCTTTTTCCCCCACATCCACGCCAACGTCTATTATTGTTTGTGTTCTTGATTATAGCCATTCTAATTGGAGTAAGATGAAATCTTAGAGTTGTTTTAATCTGCATTTCTCTAATTACTAAAGATGTTGAACGCTTTTTCATGTATTTGCTAATCGCCTGTATATGTCTTCTCTAAAGTGTCTGTCCAGTTCCTTGGCCCATTTATTGATTGTGTTCTTTGTATTTTTTTTTTTTTTTTTTTTTGCGGTGCTAGGGATTGAACCCAGGGCCTCATGCTCGCGAGGCAAGCACTCTACCAGCTGAGCTGTATGCCCAGCCATGTTCTTTGTATTATTGGTGTAAAGTTTTGTAAGTTCTTTATAAATTTTGGAGATACGTGCTCTATCTGAAGTGTGTGTGGTTTGCTTTTTTTTTTTTTAGAAATATCCTTTTTTTAAATTTTTTTTTTTTTTTAGTCGTCAATGGACTTTTATTTGATTTATTTTTATGTGGTGCTGAGAATCGAACCCAGGGCCTCACACATGCTAGGCAAGTGCTCTACCACTGAGCCACAACCCCAGCCCCTGATGTACATTTTTGAATGAGAAATCTTCCAAGTGCAGTTACCCTTTCTAGAGTAACCTGTTAGAGAGTGATACTGGCACTCAGAAAGGCAGGGCCCCAGGAAGCCAGATCGGGTTTGCTCTGCCTGCAGGTGTTGGGCTGGTGGGAGGCTGACGGCTGGAAATGTGTCTAGGGGCATCTGGAATCCTCGGTGCCCTGGCAGGGCCTGAGCAGGCGACTCTGGAGGTGGGCTCGTGGCAGCACCAGCTCAGGCTGGGGCAGGCTAGCCTTGAGGGACCCTGCAGAGCCAAGCACGTGCTGTTGTGTAGGGCTCTGGCAGGAACTCAGAGACTCTGGGTGGAAGGCAAGTGCCCAGACTTGGACTCCACGGGACCTGAAGGTCATTGGGTCCACTGCCTCAGGTCCCTGGAATCCTGGGAACTGGGATCTTTAGCTGGGGCGACACCTGCTCCATCACGCCATCTGACTCCCTTGGACCCTAACCCCAAGCCCACCAGGGAGCTGAGCTGTGTCCTAGTCACTGTGGGGACCGACCTAGCTGAGAGGCTGAGAGCCCCGACTGGCACGAGAGAGGGGCAGCTGACAGTCAGCTGTTGAGCTGGGTGGCGCATCCTTGCCACTTGCCCTGTCCTGGGGTGGATGGACTCCTGATGTCCAGCGGGCCGGGTTGATTGTTGGGGCTGCCTATGTGGCGCCTTCGGATCGGGGCTGCTTGTTGACATTGTGGTGTGCTCTGAGAATTTTGATGATCCTGCCCGCAGCCTCATTGTCTTTCCGTTGTCTTTGTTTTCTCTGTTTCCCCACCACGCCCCGCTCTGGGGCTCCTCCTGCTCCCTTGTGGGTATCCAGCTGCAGGGAGCTGTTTGGCTGGAAAGTCCGCCCTGCACGGGGTGTGGACACAGCAGGGAGGGCTGCTGTCTTGTGCTCTTGTGCCGAGGGGAAGGTGGAGCAGCCTGTGCTGTTGAGGTGCCAGCCTTACCTGGAGAGTAGTTGGCATCTCGCTGCTCTGAGTCCTGACCCTGGTTAAGCAGAGGCTTGAATGTGGCTGTGTCTCTGTTGGAACCAGTGGGCAGGTGTGGCAGGTCTTGGCAACCCAGATTAAAGGTTTTTATGCGTGTGCTGACTGCGTGGCACCCAGCCCCTCCTGCGCTCCTGGCTGTGCTGTGGCATTTCTGCTGGGGACTCCAGGGCTGTTTTCACTGCTGCCCTTCGATGGTGAAGCATGGTGCCCTTGCTCCTGCAGGGGCGAGGCAGCCCTGCAGTGTGTGTGGGATTCAGCAGGACCAGCAGCTTTTCCTGCAGGAACAGTGGGGGTCAGTCAGGTGGAACTGTGGGTGTGGAGATTGAGGACCATGGGCCCCGGATGGTGGCCTTTGCTTTTGTCCCTGATAGTGGCCCACACACACTGGTGAAGCTCCTCTGCAAAGGCATGGCAGGACTTCTGGGGCCACAGGGCAGTTTCCCCAGCATTACATCATGACAGGTTTCAAACATGCAGCTGAGCTGGGAGGACTTTACATCACATACTCATGTGTCTGTCACCCAGGTCTTATCACCAAGAATAATTCTCTTTTTTCTTTTTCTTAAGTGGGAACAACTTTCCTTTTGGTACCAGGGGTTGAACCTAGGACTGCTTTACTGCTGAGCCACATCCCCAGCCCTTTTATTTTTCACTCTGAGTCTGGTCTCGCTAAATTGCTTCAGGCCTTACTAAGTTGCTGAGCCTGACTTAAAACACTGCAGTCTTCATCTTTCTGACTCGGTCTCCTGAGCCACTGGGATTACAAGTGTGTGCCGCTGCACCTGACCAGGAGCGGTTTTCTTAAGGAAAAATTATTGAAATAAAATTAGTCCAAGGGGCTGGCTTTATTGGTGCTGGGGGGAACCCAGGGCCGGTGCATGCCAGGCAAGTGCTCTGCCGCTGAGGTGCACCCAGCCCAGGGCATGGCTGTGATTCAGTTCCCCGCCATGCTTTGTGTTCTCGGCATCGTCTTCCCTGGCTGGAGGGGTGCATGTAGTGCCACAGGCAACAGTACAGAGGCCCTGGACCTAGAATGGGATCATGTCCCAGTAAACTCCTTAGACCGAAATGACATTTGTTAGGCCACACCTGAGAGCATCCTGGGTTAGCCTCACCTGCCTCAAATGCTAAGAATACTTTCCTGAGCTTATATCTGGTAAGATCATGGACTGAAGCCTATTTTATAACGAAGCGTGTGGAACATTTTGTGTAAGGGATTGAATACAGAAAAAGAAAAAGAGCGATTGATTGTACGGGTGTGCTTTCACACCGTCGTCAGACTGACAGGTCCAGGCTGAAGCAGGCTAGCTGGTTGGGGCCAGCTGGGTAGGGTGTGAAAGTCTGCAGAGTGCTGGGCTGAGTTGTGGCTGCTAACCGAGCGTCTCTGTGGCTCTTCAGGACTGTGGTGAGGAGGTGCACAGCCCTGACCTTCACAGCCTCTGAGGAGAGGGTCTTGGTGGCCGACAAGTCTGGAGACGTCTACTCCTTCTCGGTGCTGGAGCCGCATGGCAGTGGCAGGCTGGAGCTCGGCCACTTGTCCATGCTGCTGGACGTGGTACGTAGGGGGCACACTGACTCGCTGTCTGCTCCAGCTGAGGTCCTGGTGGGGCAGAGGCCGAAGGGTCCAAGGGGCAGGAGCACGTAGACTGGAATTGGGGCAGGTGGAGTGGTCAGCAGGGTGAGTCAGGATGTGGTTGTGTGGTTCTAGACGGGAGGGATCGCTTCAGCTGGGCTGACCAGGGGAGGGAGTGGGAGCAGCCCTGAGCCCCAGCCTGGTGTTTCCCAGCCGTCTGGAGACTGGCTGCAGCCTGCAGGCAGGGACGTTGCGGGAGGGTGTGAAGGGGTGCTCGCTGGGATTGGTGCCCGCTGGATGTGGGGACGTGTGCGAGGAAGGTGGCCTGGAGGGTGGCGGGTCGTGGAGGCGGGGTGAGTAGACTGAGTCGTTCTGGGCGTGCCAAAGCCGAGCCACCCATGGTGGGGAGGGTGGACCCCGGCGACTTCATAGAGGAGGGGCAGGACTCCCCAGCCAGCTCCAGGACCACAGCTTTGTGGAGGCCTCAGAGGGGCCTTCCACAGGGGACTTGATGGGAGAAGGTCGGGGTTCCTGTAAAACCGCGGAGTGGCCAGTGAGTCCCTTTTTGTTCTCTGACCCCTGGTGACACAAGGCTGTGAGCCCTGATGACCGCTTCGTGCTCACCGCCGACCGGGATGAGAAGATTCGGGTCAGCTGGGCTGCTGCGCCACACAGCATCGAGGCCTTCTGTCTGGGGCACACGGAGTGAGTGCGGCCGTCCCGCCCATCTCTGCGGGAACCCCGGGCTTAAGGCAGATAAGCGGGCCCCTCAGCGGAACCACTGAAATGCCTTTGCCAGAGGAACGCGTTCTCCCTTGACTAGCCTGCCCAGCTTCCGGCTCCGTGCTGTCCCAGCTCTCACCCAGGGAGGCGCCCATGGGTGCCGAGGGAGCAGGGCTGAGAGGCGGTGACTCCGCCTTTCTGTGCTGGCCTCTCCCAGTGTCCACACTGCTGGTGGGGCTTTGTTTAGAGGATTCCTTCCCCGGTCAGCATCCGCCTTGGCAGTCAGGAGGTGGGCGAGCTGGGGATGAGGACAGGCCCGCCCTGCCTTGGTTTCCTGGAGGTGGGTGTGCTCAGGAGTGGGTTGTGATGCCCAGTAGGCGGGAGCTCCCGGGCCAGAGGCTGAGTACAGTGTGCATGCGAGCAGAGCATTTAGCTTGATTGCCAGGAATGTTTTACAGTATGTTATCTGAGGCCGTGGAAGAAACTGCAGGCTTGACTGAGTTCTGAGCTGGCTCTTGTTTCTCCGTGGATTGTCATGAGACTGACTCGGAGCCCGTGGTCCCTCCGCCTGCCCCTCGTGATGGCGAGTTTTCACTCTTGCTTCGTTGTCTTTCAGGGCCTTTGCATGTGCTGGCTCCACAGGTGGAGTAGTCTTCTGAGACAGCCCCTCTCCCTCCTTCCTCAGCCTTCTGCTTGATGCCGCCTGCTTCTTGGGGGGAGCTTCCCAACCACCTCTCTAGGGCTCAGTAAAAATGGGTTGAGATTTGTTACTTTCCCCCCCAGTTTGCAGTTCAGCAAATGGAACCTCAACTCTGCACCTGTGAAGCGTACCCTCTGCTGCTGAGCTACCCCAACCCCATAACCGTACCCAGATCAATCTCACCTGTTCCTCTTTGCCTCTGCCATGTGGCAGCTAACCTGCCCAAAATGTCCCCCACGCCGAGGCGTGTGTTCTTTCTGTTGGACGGTGCATCCGAGATCTGTGGTGGTACCTGTCTGCCCTGTGCTCCAGCATCCTTGCGGCCCCTGTGCCGCTCTGGCCTGTAGCCCAGCCCGTGGTGCGGAGGAGCTGCTTGGTGGATTTTAGTGTCCTTGATAAGTGAGCAGTGACTGGTTCTGAGCCCGAGTTCCAGCCCGTGGAAGCTGCTTCTGTTCTTTGCTGCGCTGCTTGCAGGCATTATGCCCGTGGGACATGTGCTGGTGTGCTTTTCATCTTGAGGACCTGAGTTTAGAATCCTGGGTACCCCGGCAGATAGCAGCCCTGGGCCAGGCCAGGGTGACACCTGGAGAGGCTTTGACTGATGGGGACAAGGGAGCTCCTGGGGCGCCCTTGCATTTGTGATTGCTCGAGGCCACTGCATTAGCGGCAGGAGAGAAGCAGGGAGCTCTCAGCCTTGTGTGTGCTACAGGCCACGTTCTTGGCCAGTAGAGGGGCTTCCTGGAGAGCCAGGTTGCTCAGGCCCCTCCCAATGGCTTTTTTTTTTTTTAATAGTTTTTAGATGTTGGTGGATCTTTATTTAATATATTTATTTACACGTGGTGCTGAGCATCGAACCCAGTGCCTCACACATGCTAGGCAAGCGCTGTGCCCATGAGCCACAACCTGGCCCCCCAACAGCTCTCTGAATGGGAGAGCTCTGCTGCAGTGAGCCATCTGCTGGCTCTGTGATCAGGCGACTGGACCGCCCAGGTTCTGGCACCTGGCTGGTTGTGTTGGGTGCCCTCAGGATCTGGTCTGTGCTGTGGCTCTGCTGTCTGGGGCTCCCCAAGGGTGCAGGCGTTTTGGGTAGAGGTGGGGACTCGTGGTGCCGGCTGAGGTGCTGCAGAGGAATCTCTGGGACCGGGACTGGGGAGCTCGTCTGGTCCGAGGCTCGAGGCCCTGCTCTGGGCTGGAGCTCGGGTTGCACTGTGTGTGTTTCCCAGGGTTGCACTGTGTGTGTTTCCCTAGCTTGCCTGGCCCCATTCAGGCGCTGTCAGCGACTCCGTAGTACCGGCCAGTTCTGTGGGAGCTGGGTGGAGGGCTTCTCTTCCTGGGGTGAAAGGCCGCCTCTCGTCCTGCTGCAGGTTTGTGAGCCGCATCCTCGTGGTGCCCAGCCATCCCGAGCTGCTGCTGTCCTCCTCAGGGGTAAGTGCCAGTGCTCAGCGTGTGCGTGCTGCTGGTTGCTGCTTGGGAAAGGTGGGAGAGCCCAGGGAGCGGGGCCTTTGTCCCCTGTGGTTCCTGAGCCTGTGCAATCCCTGCTTCTCCATGGCGCCCACTAGCAGGTGCTTGCTTCCTGAGTCTTAAAGCTGCCCTGGTTGCTCCTAGCCTGCAGTTTTTCATTCAGGATTGTGTGTAGTCTGTGGCATGTGTGGTGTGTTTGTGTGGTATGTGTGTAGTATGGTTTGTGTAGTGTGCATGTGAGGGTATGTAGGTAGCCTGTGGTGTGCGTGGTATTCGATGGGTAGTCTGATGGGTGGTGCCTGCATGTGTGCACACCTGGCCAGCACAGCAGGTGTGGGTTTTGACCACCTGGCATGTGGCATCTGGCTGTCTTGGATTCCTAGCCCATCAGATTGTGGGGTCACCTGACTGTCTGGACATGCATATCTTTTTCTTTTTTTGGTTTTTGGTACTGGGGATTGAACTCAAGGGCACTTAAACACTGAGCCACATCCCAGGCCTTTTAATTGTGTATTTTAAGGTAGGGCCTTGCTGAGTTGCGGAGCCTGGCTTTGAACTTAGAACCCTCCTGCCTTAGTCTCCCAGGGGGCAGGAGCCACCATGCCCAGCGGGGCCTTTGCAGAGAACCTTTAGCTCACGAGGGCAGCCCTGACTCTGACTACACCCAGCTGTCCTCAGTATCATCTGCCCCTCCGTCCTGGAAGACTTGCTTGTGTGGATCTGGAGACCTGCTGGGACCCTGTGTGCTAAACTGTCTGTCTTTGCAGGACTGCACCCTACGGCTCTGGGAGTACAGAAGTGGCCGCCAGCTGCAGTGCTGTGACCTGGCCAGCCTGCAGGAGCCAGTGGAGCCTCAGGGTCACAAGGTAGCTGCAGTACTTGGCTGGGTGATTGGTGTTTGCAGGGTCCCTCTTCAGGTGCCTGGATCATGTGGAAAAAGTTACCTGTCAGAAACATGTCTGTCGTCAGGGCCAGAGTTCTTCCCATTTGGGAGAGATCGTGTACAACATCTCCACCTTTGAAGGCGTGCGTCACACAGGGGGGATGATCTCTGTCTTACGCCGTGTGCTTTCAGACAGCAGATGAGAGGAAAGCCTCTAGTTCCACTTGGAAGTGGAAAAATGGTGGTGCTTAACGAAGGACCTTGCTTAGCTCTCAGTGGACAGGCAGCCCGCCACACCGTCGTGGTGTGTCTCGACACCCTGGCTGCACCAGGCACTACCTGGGGTGTAGTCTGCGTGCCCAGTGGGCCAACTGCTGAGTGAGAGCTGGGTGGCATAGCCTCTGCCCTCTGCTGTGCTGACCAGGAGAGCAGCAAGCTTTGTCCTCTGCTTTGCAGGCCGTGGGGTTCTGGGAGTGTCTTTGTTTCTGTCGTCTCCTTTGCTGGGAAGAGTGGAACCTGTGGGCGATGGTTCTGGAGGCGGGTTCCCTGCTGCGCCTCCCCCAGTTTGTAACAGTTCTTGGGCTTTGGAGGCATTGCACAGGCCTGCAGGGACGGCTGGGGCCATGGCGAAGCTCCTGCCCTTACCTGGTCTTGGGGTTGAGAGGACTGGGGAGTCACCTGCTCCCTTCTTCCCACTATGTCCAGCGTTCTCAGGCCCCCACCCGGCCCTGCTTGGCGAGGCTGGGGACCGCAGTGCTTGCGGCTTTGCTTTTGTGTGAGGGACTGTGCAGCCTGGGCAGGCGGCACTGACTCAGCTGCTCTCGCTTGCAGAGGTTTGCCGCATCCAGGATCACATTCTGGGCCCAGGAGAGCTGTGTGGCACTTCTGTGTGACAGGTAAGCCATGGTGGCTTCTCCATCCCAGGAGCCGGGAGGGCGGGGAGACAGGTGAACTGTTCAGTGGTCCCAGCTGTGTCCTCGTGGAGGGTCCTGGTGCTCTTGCTGGGCTATTTATACACCATAGCTTATTGGGTAGCAGTGGCTTCTAGCTGATCCCAGTGGAACCTGCCTGAAGGTGTCCGTGCTAGGTTAGAGCGCACCAGCAGACACTTTTGGAGCTAGGACAGGTCTCCTGTTTTCAGGTCTCTGGTGCTTTCTGCATTCTCTGTTTTGTCCTGTGACAAGCCTGGGGAGGCCGTCTTGGCTCATCTTGGGAACGGGGTACAGGTTTGGGGATCGAGAGATGCTGCCCAGAGCCCAGGCTCTGTCCACGGCACCTGGGTCTCCTCCTCATTCTTTGTTCTTTGCCCTGCATTGGTTAGTGCTTGCTGTGTAAAAAGTTGCCCCAGAACTCAGGGATGCAGACAGCAAACGCTTTTCACCTCGCAAGGGCAGGGGTAGCTCAGCTGGCTCTGGCTGGGGTGCCTCTGAGGTTGGTACTGGCGAGGGCTGTGCTGTCGGGCCCAGTGCTAAGGCGCGGCCGCGTCAGGTCCCACAGGCCTGGGGTGCAGTCATAACCATTTTCTCTCTCCTGGAAAGCGTCCCTGTGGTCTTCGTCTTCCAGCTTGAGGCCAGCAGACCGCAGCTGGTGTTCAGACAGCAGCTGACGTTTTCGCACCGGGTGTGGGATATCGCGCTCGAGGAGACCCGGGGGCTGTGGGTTCTGCAGGACTGCCACGAAAGCCCCCTGGAGCTCTGGAGGCCTGTGCAGGGCCGGTGGCAGGTGAGACCCAGAGCCCGTCTGTGTCCAGCCGCGCTGTCCTGTGAGTCTGGGCTGTGGACAGCTAGGATTTTCTCCCTGCTCTGAGCCCCTTGAACCTGATCATATCTGAGTCCAGGCTGTGTCCCAGGGGGCAGTAGCTGGAGGCCTTGGCCTGGAGGAAGGGAAAGAGGGCCCTGCTGTCCCTACCGTGGTGTGGGCATGTTCTTGTGGTGGGCGGATTGCCACCAGGGGTGTGTTTCCTGGGGCTTCCACTTCCTGTCCCACAGGTATTTTTAGTCATGAAGTTGGCATAGCAGGGTTTGTGTCTGTGCGTGCAGGCTCAGTTATTACCCTTGTGGGCACTCTGGAGCTTGTGGAGCCCCTGGGGCAGAGGATGGGACGTGGGCAGTAGGCCTAGCTGCCTCCTCACTCGGTGCTGGGGCAAACCCCAGCCTGGTAGGGGCATGTCACCCGATCTTGCCTGGGGAGGGGATAAAGGGAATTGGCTCATGTGCAGACTCCACCCTTACCAAAGCTCCTGCCTGTGCTGGGCACGCTGAGCCCTGCAGGGCTGTGGGTCTGAGAGAAGTCCAGTGCTGGCTGAGGCAGCCCAGCTCCGTCCTGAGGCCCGGCTGCTGTGAGCAGAAGGCAGGTCCTGCCTCAACAGCTTCCTGGCCACCTGTCTGCTGTCCCTGTTGTGTCCCGCCTTCTGATCAAGGCCTTTGTCACCCCAGTCTGTTCCTGAAGGTGCTGTGTTACAGAGGCTGTCCAGCCATCTCCATGGGCACTGGGCCATGTTGGAAGGTAAGAACTCGAGTGTGGGCTGCTCTGCAGGGCCCAGGAGCAGGGCCCAGGATCTGACCACAGTAGGACACCACCACAGGCAGGCTTGACGCCAGCAGGCGTGGGGCAGTCACTGCTGCCAGCAGGAAGCGCTCGGCTGAGGGAGAGGCCACAGCCGCTGACCTTTGCCTCTGCAGATGCAGCAGGGAGGGCAGAACTGTGGGAGCCACGTGTGCTGATTGGCCTGGGTCCAGGGTGCTGGGTCAGGCAGCACTCAGTACAGAGGACACTGGCACAGAGGCGCAGACCCTCGTGCGTCACCTGCTGGTGTCCCCTCATGCTCTCATGGAGCAGAGAATGGAGGTGGCCGAGTCTGCAGGACTGTTCAGACCCAGCTTTCATTGCTTAGAAAAAATCCTCCAAAATCAGTCTCCTGCAGTTACGAGTTGGGGTTTCTTGGATGCTAAAGGGGTTTGAACTTAAACCTGGCTTTGGAGATGTTTGTGTGGAGTCCTTGCGTGTCTACCTCTGTGAAGCACTGTGGGTGGCTGTGGGCTGCCTCCCGCCTTCCCATTGCTCTTTCCCTTCCGGGCAGGAAGTCGAGGTGTGGACCCCAGCATGGTCTGGATCTGCTTCAGCAGCACCTTCCGGGGTGCCCTGTGACTGGCTGTGCAGGGACCCCAGGTGGCTTGACACCCAGCATGTGCTGTTGTTCAGGGGCCTCAGCCAGCATGATCTTGTCCTGCTGAGGGTCACCTCACGTGGGCTCAGGCCACAGCCTGGTGTCACTTTCTAAGGTGTTCTGCAGACAAAAAGGCCTGTTTGCAGGGTAGTGGTGGGTGGTGTGGGGGAGGCCCACCTCAGCCTGAGCATCCCCAGAGCAGCAGCCTTGCCGGGGGGTGCTAGCAGCTGTTCCTAGGTGCAGGGCGAGACAGGGCAGCCACTGGTGTACAGTCACTGAGTGCCCAGGGTGTCCCTGTGGGGCTCCGGCTGTGGCTGCCCTCAGGCATCTGCACCCTGGCAGCCATCCGTTGCTGTGTGGCAGATCTTTCTGTGGGTCAGAGGTCTGGGCTGTCGAGAGGCCCTGCGGGATGCACTCAGAGCCGCTGTCTTGAGTCCACCTAACGGGCCCACCCTAGTTGCTTCCTGGCTATGGGCAGAGTTGGTCTTCACAGCTGGTGGCCTAGGGCCTCACTGTGTGCTGCTTCTCGGCCTGAGGCTACGACCCCTGGCTCCCTGCCCTCCGGCCTCTGCAGGGCAGCCCACAGCCCGCAGGAGAGTGCCTTTGTACCTTGGGCTCCCTTCCATCCTTTCTCCTTTTCCCTGCATTCTGTTAGAAGTAAGTCCCCAGGTCTGGCCAGGGTATAGCCACCAGGAGGTGGGCATGATAGTAGCCCTCTCAGAATTCTGAGTTCTGGCTCTTCGTGTCCTACTGCTGAGTCCTGATTGATGTCTACTTTTGTCCCCGTCACAGGCTCTGCTGGTGCTGAAGATGGCTTCCGTGGCCTCTACAAGGCCACCTTTGACAACATGACCTCCTACCTGAAGAAGAAGGGAGAGAGACTGCAGCAGCAGCTGGAGAAGCAGCGGCGCCGGAAGAGCCCTCCACCAGGGCCCCCTGGACGGACCAAAAAGGCGCGCTCAGGGTCGACGGCTTGAGTCACTGACCCTGTGCTTGGTGGTGGCTCGCAACCTGATGCAGTACAAGCTGCTCTTGGCCCAGCACCTCCCTTTAGAAGGAAGCGGGGTGACAGGTCCCATCCGCTCAGTGGACAGTCTCCGGTCTCCAGGCTCTGGATTGTTCTGCGTTGCTGAGTGCAGGCTCTTGCCTGGTGCCCATTCCTTCTCCACGTGATGGTCAGCTGAACCAGCCATTCTCCACGAGCATGGTGGAGTGCCTGTGAGCACTCTGTCTTTATTTTGAAGGAAATATACCACCCGTGGTGCTGGCAGTACTCTCACTGTGTCCTCAGTGCCGTCTGTGCCGGGCGCGTCTTCCTCCTGGGGAACCTGAGGCACGGCTGGCTCTCCTGCCCTGGCTGTTGTCTCCGTCCGGGTGCTGCTCTGGTTCACGTGCGCAGTAGCTGGGTGGTGAGCGGCTCTGCCGCGCAGCAGTGACACGTCCTTGGGGAGCTGGGTGGTGCTGGCACAGGAGGGGACTTGGTTGCAGGGGTCTGTGGACGTGGACTGGTGAGGACCTCATTCCACCGTCAAATGATTGGTGATGTCGTGTATCTTTGTGCCTTTGACTTGACCTCTGCGCACACTGCAGAGTGGCAGGTCTACTCACTGATCAAGGAAAGAGCTTTGGAGGCTTCCTGCAAGGTGCGGGGCAGTGTGTGGAGTGGGTCTCAGGTGGTGGTGTGTGCTGCGTGGAAGTCGCGTTTCAGCCAGGCCGCTGACCCCAGCTTCTGCCCACTCTCCGTGATTGTGTCTCAGACCTAGGCCCAGCCTGTGTGCGGGGTGGCGTGCCGTTTAGCGAGTCCCGCTGGGAGCCAGCAGTGCAGAGCTCCGGCTGCGCCTTCAGAGCCTGCTGTGTGGAGGGGCTGGGTCCTGTGTGAGCAGCCTCACATGCTGCGGGCCATCAGTACCGGCCTGTCCTCCGTGGTGGGCTGTGAGGTTCTGGGCTTAGGAGAAGTTCAGGTTTGGTCTCGTCAGTGGTGTTCACTGCCCTACACCCAAGTGACCCCCAGGGTCCACTCCCCACGGCCACTCTCACAGAAGTTGGCATACACACTCGAGTGGTGACTGTCCACATGCTCACAGGGATCCGAGTGTGCCATTGCCCCAGCACTCACTGCTGGGCTTCCAGGCGGGCGTGGCTGCGTGCCCTCTCGGCCGCCCTGCTCTTCCCTCCCACAGGGCTGTCCTCTGGCCCCTGCTCAGTGGCTCTGGCTCACTCGGCCTATGGCCAGGAGTGACTTGGAGCTGGAGTGGCAGTCTGAGCCACACGTGAAGTCTACAGTACTGAGGACTCACAAGTCTTGTAGAAGCAGGTGAAGTCGCCTTGTCACGCGCTGCTTGACGTCCTTTCTGCCAGTTGTTAGAGACCTGGAGAGCCCCTCGCTCCTGCCTTTGTCCAGCTGCCGGCGTCAGATGCTCCGCAGCTGTCGTGCCGGGGTGTTCATCTGGGTGAGTTTAGCCTTGACATTTGGTGTGGCCTTGGCTGCGCTGGTGTTTGAGTCTCATCTTGCATTTTTCTTCTGTCCCATGTGTTTTGTTCCTTTCTCCCAGCATTCTTTGGGGTGAACTGAATAGTTTTTTAAATTTCAGTTTATCTCCTGGGCTTATTAGTCACCTCCAGATTTTTTTTCCTGTGGCGAGTCTAGTGTCTAAAGTACACGACTTGAGTTTACCCAGCTACTCTGATTGGATTGCGTCAGCCACAGGCAGGTGGGCATCCCTAGCACAGCCCTTCTGTCATGGCTGTGCAGAGCAGGCGGAGGCCTCTCTTCTGCGGACACCCTGCCTGTCTGGGTCTTAGCTGGCCAACGCTTTCCTGTGCTGATACCGAAGTCCACTGACAGGGTGAGTGGACACCTGCCTCCCTCCGGGAGCCTGGAGTTTGGGGTGTGTTGGAGGCGCCTGAGTGACCAACCCCTGTGACAGTCAGACCCTCTCGGGCAGCCCATGTCCCACGTGTGGTCAGCTCCTCTCTGCGGGAACTGGGCACTTCCTTGACTTCATCAGGAGAGCTCGGGGAAGCCATGTCTGGTTCCCCCAGAGTCCCGACGTGTGCCTTTCCCATCTGCTGTTTTGTTCTTTCCCCTTTCCCTGAAATGAGCGATGTGGCTGTGCTGATCCTGTGAGTCCCAGCACATCCCTGAGCCAGTGGTCCTGGGACCCTGATGTGGTGCCATACAGTTTGCTTTTTTTGGATATTTAGAACTTAAAACTCACCACGTTTGGTTTTTACCAGTGTCGTCCCAGACAGCTGGCAGTCACGTGGACAGGGGAATGAGAATCTTTAAGTGAAACTTCAGCTTCCCTGTCACACTGTCGACTGCTGCCTCGTGGGATGGGGAACGTTCGGACCGTCGCAGGAGGTTCTCCTGGACAGCCATGCTTTAGTCTTCCACCTTTAAAGAGGGGAAGCGGAAGACTTCACGTTTCCTCTGGGGCTGCTGCCGGCGCCTGCCTTGCCTTGCGTGGACCTGGTCTCCAGGCGAGGTGGCCTTCCTCTCCTGGAGCTGTGCGCGTTCCTTGTAGCGCAGGTCAGGCGTAAGGAGTCTCCTCGTTTTTTTTTTTTCTTCCTAAAAATATTTCTTCTAGGATGCGACGCCATTGGAGGTGCTGGTACTTCAGCGTGCTGTGAGGGACAGCACAGGAGGGCCTGCTCTCTGAGCCTGTGTCCCTGGAGCGACTCGTGGGACTGCTGTCCTGCTGCTCAGCGTGGCTGGCTTCACACGCACCCGTGTGTAGTTCTGGTTCTGTGCTGTTTCCAGGGTGTGCGGTTGTGTGTGTCGCCACAGTCGAGGTGCACAGCAGCTCCTCACAGGCCCCTTGTGCTGCACAGGCTGCCGCGGACACTCCCCTCCCTGTGCCCAGCCCGGGCAACCCGTGTCTCCCCTTCCTGTGCCTTGACCACGGGGTGCTTGCTGTCTGAGTGGGCTCTCGCACTGCCACCTTGGGAGTGGGCTTTGTGCTGCAGCCTGCCTGGGTCTCTGGAGCCGCATCTGCAGTTGTTCTGCCTCCGCACTTGGTTCCAGCCTGTGTTGCACCCAGGTTTCCTCCTGGCTGTGGTGCTTGGCCGCCTCCAGGTTGTGGCTGTTACTCACGTTCACAGGCTTGTTGGCTGTGTTGAGAGGGCAGGTCCTCGTTTCTAAGGGGCAGTGGGGGTGAGGCTGCACCTGTGCCCGGAGCAGCTACGCCACTTGCCCCTCCCTGTGAGCTGCCGTCGCAGCCTCTCTGTGTCCTCGCCAGCGTCCACGGTCCTCACCTTTTATTCGGCCCTTCTGATGCACGTGCCCCGTGGTCGTGGCTCTCGTTTCCCTGGTGGTGTGACGAGGACCACCTTCCCAGGCGCTTGCCTACCGTGTGTCCTCTTCAGTGACATGTCTCTTCGTGTCTTGCAGTTTTCTGTCTGGACTGGATCTTGCTCTCGGGTGTTGAGGGAATTCCTTCAGGTCCTTTGTCAGGTGTGGTTTGCAGATATTTTCTGCCAGTGAACAGTTTGCCTTATAATCTTTCTAACCCAGAGTCTTTGCAAAGCATGCATTTTATTTATTTATTTATTTATTTTTATTGTAAACAAATGGGATACACGTTGTTTCTGTGTGTACATGGAGTAACAGCATACCATTTGCATAATCATACATTTACATAGGGTAATGATGTTTGATTCATTCTCTTATTTTTTCCTCCCCCCCACACCTCCCACCCCTCTTTTCCCTTTTCCCCTAGTCCTTCCTTCCTTCATTCTTGTCCCCCCACCCCCCATTATGTCATTATTCGCTTATCAGCAAGATCATTCGTCCTTTGGATTTTTGAGATTGGCTTATCTCACTTAGCATGATATTCTCCAATTTCATCCATTTGCCTGCAAATGCCATAATTTTATTATTATTTATAGCTGAGTAATATTCCATTGTATATATATACCACAGTTTCTTTATCTATTCATCAATTGAAGGACATCTAGGTTGGTGCCACAGTCTGGCTATTGTGAATTGAGCAGCTATGAACATTGATGTGGCTGTGTCACTATAGTATGCTGATTTTAAGTCCTTTGCGTATAGGCCGAGGAGTGGGATAGCTGGGTCAAATGGTGGGTCCATTCCAAGTTTTCTAAGGAATCTCCACACTGCTTTCCAGAGTGGCTGCACTAATTTGCAACCCACCAGCAATGTATGATGTACCTTTTCCCCCACATCCTCGCCAACACCTATTGTTGCTTGTATTCTTGATGATCGCCATTCTAATTGGGATGAGATGGAATCTTAGTGTAGTTTTGATTTAAAAGCATGCATTTTAAATTTTGATTTAGACTAGTTCATTGATTTTTCCTTTAATGAATTGTGCTTTCGATGTCAAGTCTAAGGACTTCCTAGTCCTAGATGGCAAAGAAGTTCTATTACAGTTTTCTTTAAGTTGCATATTCTGCTTCTGATGTAAGCCACCATCCATCCGGAGTTAATTTGTGTGGGTTCTGAGCTCTTTCCTTCTTTGGTTTGGGCCGTCCACCAGGACCAGCACCATCGAGCTGCTTTTGTGGCTGCCTTCCTCTGGGGAAGGTGGCTCCGTGAGTGTGGTTCTGGATTGGTGTTGTGAAAGCATCTCACCCCTCAGAGGGGCCGCTCCCTCGCCCTGACCTGTACAGGGCCTCCAGTCATCTCTGCTGCCAGGGGCAGAGCCTTGCTCTCGGCTCCTGTGCACCCTTGCCCTGCTGTGACCCTGGAGCGGACCCCTCGTGCACCTCTTAGCCTCTGGTACGCGGCCAGGCTCTGTCACTCCAGGGAGCTGGAGGGGCGCTGCAGGAGGGCCTGGTTCCATGGCGAGGGGCTCACCTGCTCTGGCGGGGAGGCTTCAGGAGCAGAGCCTGCTTTGTGCCGTGTTCTCTCCAGTCCTGGTCCTGTCTTCTGATGCACACGCCCTCTTTGTTCTTCATGATGTCTTCAGTCCTGGCCACTTTTAAGATTCCTTTCTCTTCATCCCTGGATAGCTGTAATTTAATTGATAAGCTTTGGGTGTATGTGTGTCTTACTTGGGATTTGCTGAAATTTGTTAGGTTTATTATTTTTATGACACTTAGAACATTGCCAGTGATTCAGCTGCCTCCCCAGCTTCCTGAAGTTCTGCTCCTTGGGTAAACGGGTTGACCTGACCGGACCCCCAGGCCAGTGGATCTCTCAGGTTCCCAGGCTTTTTCCTGCATGTGTTCATTTTGGTGGGTTCTCCCTCTGCATCTTCAGGTTCGCTGCTGCTACTCCAGCCCGAGGGTTTCCCTGGGGGGTTGTTTTGGCCCCGTGTCCATTCTCTTCCCCTCAGCCATGTTTTCACGTGTTGTTGAGCACACGGGGTTTATGTAAAGTAATGGTCTCCCCCAGCTGGGGGGACCACGATGACTCCTGGCCTGTGTGGCTTCTGGGAGTTGACCATCTTAAGCTCCTGGGAATTGTTCTTTCTTAAAAGTTGCTCCTCTGGCCTGGGAGGGAGGTCCTTGTGTGCAGGTTGCATTCAGCCACGGTTTGCGGCCCCCTCTGGGCCCCTCCGTTCCGGTGCTCTGCCCCAACGCCTGCTGCCTCGGGCACTCTGATGGGTGGTGCTGTTCAGGGTCCCTCCCTGCTGCCAGGCGCAGACCTGGAGCAGGCAGCTCTCTGTCCACAGGGACCACAGGCCCCTGCGGCCCGTCTTCCAGTTGGTTGTGGAGGGTGACCGAGGTGCCTCAGGTGGGAGGCCATGTGCTCAGGCTGCTTCACTGTCCATTCGTCCTGCAGCGTGTTTCTTTGAAGGATCTATGAGTGTCTTTGCTGGTTGTCGGCAGAGCTTGTGAGGTGTGGGTGCTGATTTGAAGGTGCTCTTCCTGTGGCCTGACATTTTTTTTCCAGTTTGATTTTTGATATTGTAATTATTTTCTGTTGATTGAGTGATTGATTGATTGATTGGTGGTGCTGGGATTGAATCCAGGGCCATGCACATGCTAGGCAAGCACTCTGAGCTATGTCCCCAGCGATGTTTTCTTTTTAATGCAGTCGTAGTTGCACATGCAAGCAGTTCTCTTCGTGATTTCTCGGAGCGGTATTTAGTAGAAGGGCTTTGTGTAGCTGCCTTTAGAGTGGCGTGTTTGGGAGCCGAGGGCAGAAACAAGATCCTGTGGGGCGGCAACAAGCTGACAGGAAGAGGGGCTGCGAAGACCGTGATTCCATCAGAAGCTGTCGAGGTTTCTCCCCCCACGATCTTTCTCAAGCCTGACTTCTCACCTAGGAAGTGGGAGCAGGGTGGCTCAAGGATTCACAGTAAGCTTTGCCAGTTTTTGCAGCAGAAAATTGCAAACCCTACATTTGGTATTAAGTTTTGCTGGTTCTAAGTCCATGACAAAGAAGGGAAAGAACTAAAATAATCAGGGTGTCTTCATGGTTCCTCTGAGCTGTTCTCTGCCAGCGTGACAGGGACAGGGAGGTGTCAGGAGGCAGAGGGTCTGGGAGCGGAGGCGTGCGACGGTGCAGGAGCTTGTTCTCCAGCTTGGGGCTGGGTCCCGAGAGCCAGGAGGGCCACAGAGGCAGAGAAGCCCACACCGTAAGCCTGCGAGTTCATCCTGCTCGTCCAGACCATTCATTAGATGAAGGATCCGTCAGTGGCAGCCGAGCTCAGGATGCGCCTCCTTCCAGGAGACGCTGTGGTGGAAGACGGTGGAGCGTTTCACGACCACCTGTCGCGGCCTCACTGCAGCACGGTGCTGGTTCCATGGCAGACCAGGCTGGCCTTGCCTCGCCTGAGGACCCCAGCTGCCCTCTCCTGATCTGGCTCTGGGGGGAGATGGTGGGTGGCCACGCGCTGGCCTGCCACCAGTTCAACTCCACTCCAGCCAGCTCTGTGGCACTGTGTGGTCAGGGCCTGTGCAGGCCACCTCGTCCCCGAGCATGAGACGCCCTTCCAACCTTAATGAAATTAAAGCCAGCATCACAGAAGAGAGTAACTGAGAGACTGCTTGCTATTAGGCACCTGCTGGCTACGTTCTTCACGTGGTAGACTGCATGTGCCCTAAAGTCAGTGTCTTCCTTCATAAGGGCCAGCGCCATTTCCCCTAGGACCACGGACAAGCAAGAGTGCCCACCATCCGTTTGCCGCTGTAGGGATCTCACCAGTGCAGTTAGGTGAGAAGTCGGGCACAGGTAACTCGTGGTGAGGAAGGAAAGCCGCGTCTTCTTGTAGGCGACGCCAGCATATCTGAACCACTCTGCATAATGGAGGGCCAGACCTAGTTAAGTGAAGTAGCTGGATGCAAAATCAGAGATGGAAGCTGCAGTAGAGGAGAAGCGTTTACCAGAGCAGCAGAGCAGATGGCTTGGGAGTAAATGTAATGAGAAACGTGCAGACCTCAACAGGGAAGTTTTAAACAGTCTTGAAAATTGAGTCGAACAAATGCGAAGACATTCCCTACTCTTGAAATAGGAGAGCTAAACACAAGCATATCATTTATAAATTTAGTGCTGTCTCAAAAATATTAGCAAATTGTCTTACAGTTAGGCAAGTTGATGCTGAAATTCACGTGGAAAAACAGGCATACAAAAATAGCCAGGAAGCCAGGCCTTGTGGTGCTGCCAGTCCCATGGGAGACTGAGGTGGAGATCAGCCGCTAACCTGGGCAACTCAGCAAGACCCTGTCTCACAAACACAGCCGAGGAAAACCACACATGCAGCTAGTCAGGAAAAACCACAAGGAGGAAGTAATGCTGAGAGCATTAACATACACGATGAAGCCTCCTTGATTAAAACTGGTAGCACATGACCACACAGGCCAGCAGACTAGAAAAGGGAACCGAATAGCCCCGTGTATGTGGGACCTTAGCATGTGACAAAGGTGACCTCTCAAATTGCTAGTAGGCAAAGATGGGCCTTTTACAAAACAGTGCTGGGACACCCGGGAAGCCGTGTGGAAAAGGCGAAGGTCTGTGTCTCTTCCCATACACCAGAATGAGATCCACGGAGGTTTGGAAGTAAAAACCAAGCAAATACTAGAAATGAGTTCCTCGCTTTAGCAAACGTCTTTACGACTCAAAATCCAGAGACAGTAAAAGATTGATCAGCTGCATACAAATAAAAATTGTTGAATGATAGGAAACGGTTTAAAGTAAGTGGACACACTTGGAGAAAGTGTGGGCACTGTGTGCCACAGAGAACGCTTGTCTGTAAAGCCTCTTCATGTGTGGAAGTCCTCTTGGAGGTGCAACTGAGGACCAAAGGCAAGATCTCACAGACCATCACAATAAAGTAAAAGGACAAGGCACCCTGCTGGGGCTCTGGAGAGAGCCAGCTCCTATGGAGAGCGGTGACTGATGTATATTAAAGCCTCTGTTAGATTAACCTATTGAAAATTAAAATGGAGCCCAGCAGACTTTAACATTATGACTTAAATACAGGACAGGCCTGTCCAATTGGAAATGCCAGGTATAAAATCTAACAGCCATGATGGACACTGGAATCAAAGGTTTCAGGTAGCCGGCTATTTGTCCTTGATGGTTATGACTCATTCCCAAAATCACCATGTCAATGCCCTCCTTAGGATTTATTAAAAAGAATTTTTGAATGTATTTAAGAGCAAACCCTGGAGAAATTGGCCTTCACGGGAGAAAGGGATGGAGAAAAATGGGCATCTGCTCCTTTGTACAAAACAAAAGGAAGGAGAGGACAGAAATGAAGACCGTATGGGGAGGAACTCAAAGAAGGGATGAGCAGTGGGATAGCAGGAAGGGCTTGAACCAGGGCTGCTGTGCTGCCGGGCCACATCCCCAGCCCTTTCCTTATTTTTTATTTGATTCAGGGTCTGGAAGTAGCTGAGGCTGGCCTTGAGCTCGCAATCCTACCTCTGCCTCCTGAGTATGTGGGATCACAGGCCGCGGCACCAGTTAAGAACACGTCTTTTGTGAAACTCCCATTCTTAGAGTCAGTGATGTTTTGTAGATCCCCCCAAATGAATTCAAAGTCAACCAGGCTGTGGGCGAGCCCAGAGGGAGCGGAGCAGTAGCAAACCAGTCTAGCTGTCTTGGGAAGGAGCCACTTGCCCACACTGGAGTGACTTGGGAGGGAAAGAAAGAAGCCATAAGTCACTTCGTGAAATGGTATTTTGGTTGGATATTATCAGTCTAAAAAGAACTGGTTACGGTACCCTGGTAAATTTGTTTCTCATGGGTCCTGGTTAGCAATTCTGAAACTTAAATGCACATCAGGATTGAATAATAAGTGGATCCATAGCAGAGAACTAGATCCAGGTTTCTCACTGTCGAGGGGGAGGTTGCAGACTGCAGTGGGGAGGGATGGCAGGGCCCAGGTGTGGGTGGAAGTGTGTGCATCTGTTGAACCTGTGGTTTAAATGTGAATGTGCAGAAGGTGAAGCGGATGGGACAGGTGCCGGTGTCGGGTCAGTGTATGTACGTGTATTGTCCAACTTTTGAGTGCAGAGGGTCTAGAAGCCATGACATCACAGCCACCAGAGCCCACCTCGCACCCAGCTCTTGTGTTTTAGGACCATTCAGCATGGAAGACCAGGGGTCCCCAGGGGTCCTTAGAGAACTTGGTGGGAAAACCAAGCTGGGTCTGGGCACTCTGGAGCTCAGAACAGGTGGGGGCTTGTGAAGAAGACAGCCGGCCTGGAGGAGTTCCCACCGCAGAAAGACTGACGGTGGCGTTGGGCCAGAGCCCATAGCATGACAGGTGTCCGCGAAGCCGCACTGAGGGCGGCGAGTGGTGGGTGAGTCGCGGGAGAAGAGCGCTCCACAGAACCCTGACCGACCTGTGCAGAGGGACCGGATAGAGAATCCGTGCTCGGCAGGTTGCACGGTCGTGGTTGCTGCAGGGGCCCCTGCACGGTGCTCAGTTCACAGGCTGACGTGAGGTGTGTGCACCCCTGTGGGGCGCCCTAGCCCCAGTTTGAGATGTTCATTGATCCCCAGGTGACACTAAAGGTAGAGGGAGAGGTCATGCCCTAGTGACCAGGCCACCATCCCCATTGGTGAGACGCATGGACATGTCAGCCCCTGTGATTGACTGGGGACATGGTGTCACTTCCAGCTACTGCTGTCGCCCTCACAGGGGCCGAGCTCTGCCCCAGTCCCCGGCCTGCTGGATCCTGCAGGTGCACTTCTTGCTTGGTGCTGAGCCTCCTAACAGGCTGCTGTTAACTCTGGAAACTTCCCTCGCCAACTCGCAGGTTCCGAGTTTGCCTGCCTTTCCTAAGGAGTCACCCCTGTGACCAGAGCAAGGGCTCCAGTCACCCTCCTCGGATGTCACAGGGATGTTTCCCAACCTTTCCCTCGGTGCTCTGACTACGTTATGCAGGTATTTTAGGTTGTCTTCTGTAAACAGCAGATGGCTGGGTTTTGTTTTTCTGCTCTGAGAAATCTGTCTTTGAGTTGACGAGCTTAGTGTACGTACATGAAACTAATTACTGGTGCATTTGGACTCGGCTCTGCCGGCTTGTCTTGACTACATCCCTCTCTTGACTGGTGTCCCCTCCTCCTTCCCTGCCTCCCCGTTTTGCGGGCTGCGTGTTGTTTCTCTTCTTTCAGGGCCACACTGATGAACAGGACATTCGTTACAGCACAGCCACAGTGGAGTGACTGCCACTTCCTGGCGACTAGCCCCAGGGATGCACAGCCTTGCTGCTGTCAGACGAGGAGCCCAGGAAGGGGGTGCAGAGGAGGTGGCCGGGTGGCCGGGCTCAGCATCCAGCCTCCCTCGCCCGCCCTCCCCGCTGAGCCCCCTGCACACTGCGAGGACTGCAGGTGTTGCTCTGCTTCCCCTAACGTCAGCCCCAAGATCTTGCTGAGGTCGGTGAGGATGGCCTGCTGGGAGTCCTGGAGAGCATGTGGCCACGTGGACAGCATACCTGATGATTGGCACAGCCTCCCTGGGGAAGGAGGACATGGCCCAGGGGTGTGGTCATAACAGAATGAACAGGGGCTACGGTTGAGGAGAAGTGGAGTTCAGCGTGCAGAAAAACACCAAAAGGCCATTTCCCGGAAGGAAGGGAAAATGTCCTGTCCTTCCTGTCCTGCAGCGTGCTGGCTGGCACTCCAGCAGCCATCTTGGTCCATAGGCTCAGCTCCAAGAATACAGAGCCGGAAGCTGCTTCCTCGGGAAGCCCGCATGCCAGGCCTTGCTCTAAGTGTTTCGGAAATGTTAACTCGGTTGTCCTTGGCTCCACATGAACTGATGAGGTCTCCAGTCCACCCCAGCCCAAAGCTCACCAGGCCACAGTGGAAGGAGCACGGCAGGTGGGAGCCGTGCAGACCATCCTTCCCAGCTCTCCGCCCGCTCCCCGCACCACCTTGATGTTCTCCTTTCTGCTCCTCTTCAGTTGTGTAACTTAGGTCCCTCTCAAGTCCCTTCCTTGCCTGCCCCTCCTCATCCCCTGTATGTGGCTTCACACACCTGCACTTAATAGCTGGGAGACAAAAAGAAAATCCTAAAAGCATGCAAAGCACATGCCTGTAATCCCAGTGGCTCGGGAAGCTGAGGCGGGAGGTTCGCGAGTTCAAAGCCCGCCTCAGCAAAAGCGAGGCGCTGAGCAACTCAGTGAGACCCTGCCTTGAAGTAAAATGCAAAATAGGCTGGGGTGTGGCTCGGTGGTCGAGTGCCTGAGTTCAATCCCGGTACCTGCCACCTCTGCCAAGAAATAATAGGATAGGGACTATTCTGGAAATTAAAAAAAAAAAAAAACTTATTTTGCCAAAATTATCTTTAGAGAACTATGTGCAAATGTCAGAAGCATCATTGCCAAATAAATTAGCAAGTAACTTGGGAGATGCAGTTCTAATTGAGCCCAGTGGGGCATGAGGCTTGCCTTCGTCCAGTGGGAGGTGAAATGACGACCTGACTGTTTCGGAAGACAGGTGAGCGCAAGGGCTGCTCAGGCCCCGCTGCCGGGAAGGCGGCCCCCTTTAATGTGAACCTGAAAACGACATCTGGGGCAGCCCTGAGGAGCCCCAGGCAATGGCCCTGATGGAGGATGTGATCGTCCCGCGCCGCCTGGGCTGGTGGGGAGATGCTCCAGGCCCACATCTGCTGCTGGGCCTCGGGTGCCACTGAATTGAGACCCTGAGATTCTCGTGTGGGATCCTCTTGGTTGGTGTTGGCTGCTTCACAGGCACCGGCCCCTGCACATCATCTTGCCAGGTTCTTGCCACCCCCTGGCTGCTGGGTCGAGTTCCTGAAGCCTGAAGGCACAGTCGGGGATCCTGAGGATGACCTGCCTTGTGTGGTGTGTGACATGGGTTTGAAACAGGCTGGCAGGATGGCAAGGACGCATTTCCCAGATGCTCAGGCCTCCCACCAGAAGGCCCCTAAGGGTGGCTCACCCACAACTCAGGAGGAGTGTTGCCAGCACCTTGCGTGCACCCCAGGTAAGGGGTGTGCTGCCCCCGGGTCTGGTGCTGGAGCTGGGGAGGCTTAGGTCCGAGCGGGCTGGAGTTTGTGCAGCCACATAAACTGTAGCAAGTCTTGAGAGCAGAGTGTGGCTTTGCCGTCCACGTACGCTGCCGTTTTAAGGAGGAGCACCCTGGCATTCAGGACGTTTGCGGTGTTGTGTGGTTGGTCATTGCCTTGTTCAGGGAGGGCGAGCTGCACTCAGGCACACACCCCAGGCCGTGGTGAGCATGGAGCGGATCCTGCAGAGGACACCTAATCATCCCCGGCAGCAGAGAAGGCTGAAACCCCGGGCAGGAGGCGCGCCGAGGAGGGAGGAATTGTCTGGGCTCTTCCCGGCGAAGGAAATGCACAAACTGCTCTCGACTCCTAGTTGCTTTTGAAGCACTGGATTGAATGCCACCATCCACATGTGGCTCTCAAGACTTGTGTTCTGGCCCTTCCCTCTGTCAGAGCATTTCCTCCAAGACTCCTGCCTGACCTTCTTGAGGCATTGCAAATGTGCAAAGGACCTGTTCCCTACACCCCCTGTACCTCCAGAGTTTTCTGCACGCCCTGCACCCCTTACCTTCCTTGCATCCCTTACAGTCTCTGCATCCGTTGCATCCTCTAGTCCAGGGATGCAGCTCGTTTAACCATATCCACAAGGCGCAGAGTTGGACAGTCCTCCCCTAGCCAGCTTGAGACCCTCCCACTCACGGGAAGCATCCAGAACTTGAAGGATGACTCCCGCCTCCTTCCCTGTACTTCTGCTCTAACTCACTTCTTCCTCTGGAGCAGGTGCTAAATGCCAGTTCTCTGAAGAGCCAATGTATGAAATGGCCAATTCCCCAATTTTTTATTGTTTCTCAGAACTAGTGTGCTTTAGTTGGACAGTTTTCAGTTTGTGTTCATATCAGCAAATTCAGACTGTTCCTTTTGTCTGTGTCTCAGCACCCTGAGTACGGGAGGTCATGGGAGTGATGGCAGGATTTGAGAAGCATATAACCTTGACTGTGGAGAATCCCAATCCACCAGTTTTTTATTAAAGTAATGGTCATAAAACAAATGTTTCATATTGAAGATAAACTCAAGGTCATATTCAGGTTGCGGATATAGCCTGCTGGTAGAGCGTGTGCTTATTAGCATGTATGAGGCCCTGGGTTTGAACCCTGGCAACTTACCGGCTCCCCACCCAAAGACTGTATTTACGATGTATTTTTCATGAATACATTCTTTTTTTGATCTGAAGGGGTAAGAGAGGTAGCGGGTGTATATATCGTATTCGGTCTCCCTTTTTCTCTTAAAAGAAGTCTTCCTTTCTGGGGGCCTCACTGTGCCAGTAAGGACATCACATTTCCCTTCCTCCTGAAGGTTGAGAGGGCTGGAGAGTCACAAGTAAGTGTGTCTGGGTGGCACCTCATTTAAAACGTCCTGCAAAGAGACTCAGGAGGCGTACTCCTTGCTCCCTTCTTATCTACCTGTCTGGAGTGTGGTCACAGTAGTTGGATCTATATTTTGGGACCATATGGGATTCTTATTGGAACCACAAGGTGATCTTGATGCTGAATGCCGAGAGATTGACTATGTAAATGGACAGTGTTCAGATCACAGATAGAACTCTGACCAGGGGCAGGGGCACAGGCTCCTAGTCCCAGCTTCTTAGGAGGCCAAGGCAGGAGGACCACTTAGACCCAGGAGTTCAAGGTCAACATGGGCAACATAGACCCATCTCAATGAACAGACAGAAAAAAAACAAAGAACTCTCACCCACAGCCTGCAGCAAACAGCCGAGGTCACCAACTCAGTATCTGTAGTAACAGCCCAGGAAACTTGCTAGGTGTGTATAATTCAGATTTGCAGAATTTAAACTGGTACTCTAGTAACTGGTTCAGAAAGCCGAATGATAGCTTGACTCAAAATGTCCAGGTCTCGATTGATAACCATCAGCTTCCTTGCTTTTTGCCCCTGCTTCCAGTTTTGCTCTCTGTAGAAGAACCCAGTCTGCCCCAGTCACAGACGCCTACAGCACCCTGCCAGGGCTGCACAGGTGCCCAGGCTCTGGAGCCTTCCCTGTGTCCACTGTGGAGCCCCCTCCTGCCTGGGCACGGAGCACACTGGCCGAGCTGCTGTTCTCGGGCTCTTCCTTTTTGATGGTGAAGCAGAAACGGGACCCAGGTCCCAGGTGGAAAGGGGCTGCCGTCCCAGCCCAGACTGTCCCAGAAACGGAATCAAAAACAACATCTCCCAGCCTAAAAACCTCCACAAAGTCAGGAAAGGGAGAAACGTTGTATTTTCAAATGAGCACTGTTGCGGGCATGGCAGACGCACAGTCTCTCTAGGAACTTGGAGGGCGACCGGCAGGACACTCCCTGCTGCAGCTGGGTGGGTTCCAGGTCAGGTGCGCTCAGCTCACTGTGGCTGCACAGCTGGCAAGGGTGTGCAGCGTGGAGTCTGGCCCCGAGGAGAGGCCGTCTCCTCCAGGAAACCAAGAGGCGACCCCAAGGCAGGGCTGCCAGGCCTGGAGGCGCAGGGGAGGCCCGCTCGGCATGTGGCTGCCCATCTGCTTGCACGCTCCCGGGTGAGGGGATGCAGGGTGCGTCGTGTGGAGACTCTGAGACTCTCGTCCTTGGCTTTCCAGTAGCCAGCAGCCAAACAGGACTCCCAGCCAATGCATGGTTTTGAGGATTTTTTCCCCAAAGAAAATTGTCTGGAAGTTTCTCTTTGAATATTGTCTTTTCCATTTTGTGTTTCTTTTCTTATGAGATAGACGTGAGAGCTGCTTGTTCTGTCTTGTCTAATGTGTTTTTTCATATAGTGTAGCCTTCATCTCCCTGAGCTATAGATGGAGCTGCTGGCTCAGTAATTCCCTCTTCAGCTGTTTCTGGTCCACCGTACAAGTCCTGTGTCAATGGATCATAGCAACCATAGCCAACATTGTTTATTTACTTTAAAAATTCTTTTAAAAACGACAGACTGTTTCATGGTTTATGAATGTTGTTTTCTATCCACACTAAAATAAGCCCACTTTAAACATAGATACTGGTAGATTAAAAAGAAAAGGGTGGCAGAGGCTGGGAGCACAACTCAGCACGGAGTACAGCTCAGCCTGCACCCGTCCGGCCCAGAGCGCCCCGGTGAATAAACACCTAGGGTCAGACAAGGTATGCCCACTTGTGCAAATTACAAAAATGGCTGGTGATGTCAGTAGGGGACAGACAGATGCGAGTGGTGGGAACATAAGCCTAAGGGGGCGAGTCTATAAGATGAGAAACGCATTCTGTCATCACAACTAATCAGAACAGATTAAAAATAAAATGGGCCCACTCTGCTGGGCTTGTGGCTCAGTGGTGGAGCACTTGCCTGGCATGCGTGAGGCACTGGGTTTGATCCTTAGCATCACTGTAAGTAAATAAAATAAAGGTCCATGGACAATAAATAAATAAATAGCCCACTGTGCTGACTCACGCACTTTCCCTGCAGCCCCGCCTGGCTTAAGTCCACAGGGTATGTCAGTCCTCAGAAAACTACCTGCTATCTGCAGGGGAAATGGCGGCCCCCAAATACCTATAAGAACCAGGTTACCCTGAAGGGGTGACTTTGCGAACCCGACATAGACCAGATCCTGGAAATCAGGGAGATAAGGATAATTCCCCAACCGAAGTTCTGTAAGCACAGGCTCCAATTAGAACAGGTCAGCACGGGCCAAAGTGACAAGGATGTCACCCTGCTGTCAAAAGTCAAGAGATGAACCTGGCTAGGCCTCTCTGGAAACTTCTTTGGGACTCTAATAAAACTGGAGTGCAGGAGAGGCACACTGTCCCTCTCCTCTTTGAGAGGACCTACTCTCTCCCTGAAAGTGTCCCTGTTCTCTTTTCCTACCCTTCAATAAACTCATGCCTGTAACTCTGAGTGACATGTTTGAAGTCTTTCTGACTTGATCATGAGAACTGGTGTTTGGTGTTGGGGGCTCTTCATGCTGCCTCAGTTTCCCAGAAGGCCCCAGTCTGGAAATAATGCCAGCAAAGCTGATTTCAGTACAAGGAATGTTCCTGGGGATAGAGGGTGTTACAGAAAGTTGAAGGGGTCAGTTCATCAGTAGGTGGGCATAGTCCTGACACCGTTGGTGGGCGGCTGCCCTTCTGGACAAGCCCCCTGTCTGGGCCTGGCAGACGATCAGCCCAGCATGGAGTCGTGTGTGCTAGGTGCCACACCATCAGGCTCAACTTTGAAACAGTCCAGTTTTCAAAAAAGGAGGTTCCAGTCCACCCATTCAGTGCAACAAGGAAACTCCACTTTAACCCTTATGAGGAAAGCACCCTGCAGGTGGCCACCCACTCCTAGTCCTCTGCTTTGCTCAGTCTTCTGCTCAGCTCATTGGAACACTCATGCAGAATGAGGAGCTGCCGGATTCCAGAGCCATACATAAAAGCCAATTAGATCTTTCAATTTGCTGTAATTTTGTCTTTTCAGTCCCAAACGTGGCTGGTGTGGCACCTAAGGCACTTTAACAAGATGACCCTATCCTTAGTATCACTGGATACCTGGACTGCTCCCCATCCTCCACCATCCCCGTGTCTGGTTACCTGACCTGCCTTCAGCAGGAACCCTATTAGGTCGATTGAGTGAGGGCCCTGAGTCTCTTGATGGCTTTCCACCCACTGTGTCCTTGGCCGTCAGTCCCCACTTGTGGGCACTGTATCTGGAGTGGAGCCCGTCCCTCCCCCACTGCAGAGCCTTCAGCCGGGGCCTCGCACCTGTCCAGTGGTGCTGATCCTTTCAGTGCTGTGAAGAGCAGCACTACCATTTTAACTCCTCTCAAAATGAAGGAGTCGATGCTTGCTTTCCTTAATGGGCACATCCCTTTTTAGAATTCAGTTTACTTTGTTCCCTGCGACTCACCTCTGGTGGTTTTGAGGACTATCTGGCTTTTTCATTATTAGCGTGGGAACCATGTTCTCTGTAGCATGTCTACATTCTAAGAGGAGATAGAAGTCTCTATTCTGCATTGTATTGCAGAAAGAGCCTATGAGATTCCCTCTGAGTTCATTTCCAGTGAGAATTTCCTCCATGGGGGTCCTGGGTAATGGCAGTAACTCCCTGGGCTGTACATTGAATGATAAGATCACAATGGGAAACAGGTGGCACAGAAAACTGGGTTACTGAGGGAAGTTTAATATGGAGACCATTTATGAAGCTGTGGGCAGGGCTTAGAGAAGCCAGTGTTCCAAGGCAAGGGAAATCGCCTTTGCTTTTCTTAGGTCTAAAACGGCAAGAGAGGAAACTTACTGGAGTCCAGGGCAGGTGGTCGTATGGAGAGAACTGCCCAGGGGGAGCCATGGTCCTTAGTAAATGAACACAGCCAGTCTGTAGCCAGACATAAAACAAGCAAAGATGTAGAAGAATTCAGCAACATGGGGCTGGGGCTGGGGCTCCGTGGTAGCACGCTTGCCTAGCATGTGCAAGGCACTGGGTTTGATTCTCAGCATCACATAGAAAATACAGTAAAGATATTGTGGCCATCTACAACTAAAAATATATTTAAAAGAAGAATTCTGCAACAATATCAACCAGCACCATCTGCTTGATGTTCATAGAACATACCACTCAACCTCAGCACGAAACACATTTCATACATACCAAGGTAGATTTGCATCAGCAACCAGAAAACAGACCTCAACAAACTGAAAGCATGTGCACTGTGTTCCCTGTCCCGCCCAGCTCTGAGCACCAAAGTCTGGGCCTTCTGTGTGCTTGGCAAGTGCTCTATCACTGAGCTACACCCCCAGCCCCAGAGTGTGTTCTTTGACCACAGTGCAATCAAATTAGATATCAGCAACAGGAAGAGAGCAGGAAAATCTTCAAGCAATTGGGGCCCAAATAACCCTGTTTCAAATGATCCATGGGTTAAAGAGGAATTCTCAAGGGAAATATAAAAAGACATTGAACTGAATGATATCGAAAAGACAACATGCAAAATTTAGCTGTGGGGCACAGCCAAGGCAGGGTCAAGAAGGGAATTTATAACATTAAATGCTTATGTTAGAAGAGAGGAAATAAAGTCAATAATCTAGGCTAAAAGGAGTAAAATAACCCCAAACAAGGCAAAGGAAAGAAATAACAAAGATAAGAAATCATGAACTTGAAACAGAAAAACAATGCAGAAAATCAATGAGACAAAGAGTCGGTTCTTAGGAAAGATCAATAAACCTCTAGTAAGAGTGACAAAGAAACATACAAGATACTAATATAAGGAATGAAAGGGGGTATCACTACACACCATGTAGACATCAAAGGGTAATAAGGAATCACTACAAATAATTCTACACACATAAATTTGGCAACTTAGATGAAAAACAAGCTAGAAAACTCACCCATTATGAGATAGACCATTTGAATAGCTCCATAACTAGTAAGGAAATTGAATTAATGATTCAAAAGAAATTCCTATGCCCAGGTTTTCATTGGACAATTTTAGGCATTTAAAGAGGAATTAATGTCAATTCTATACAATCTTTTGAAGAAAATAGAAGAGGAAGGAACACTTCTCAATTAATTTTATGAAACTAGTCTTACCCTGATACTAAAACTAACCAGACAGTACAAAATCAAACTACAGACCAATATTAGTAAAGAAGAAAAATCCTTAATGAAATTTACCAAACAGAATTCAACAGTATATAAGAAGAATGAATCATTATCAAGGAGGAGTATATTCCAGGTTTGCATGACTGTGGAAATATTCAAAATCCAATCAATATAAACCATTGCTTTGACAGGTTAAAGAAGAAAAAACCACATGGTCATATCAATTAATGCAGAAAAAGCATTTGACAGAATACAACACCCACTCATAGTAAAAACTCTCAGAAAAATAGGGATAGAAAGGGGAGCATCCTTAAGTTGATGAAGAACATCTACAGAGACAAAACAGAAGTTAAATGCTTAAAACAATGTCTTTCCCCAAAGATCAGAAACAGTGTGGGTGACTCTGCTCTGTCCCCCATTGTTCAACAGTGCTGAGAGTTCTAGCCTGTGCAAGAAGACAAGAAAAGGAAATAAAAGACAGACGGTCAGAAAGGAAAAAAAGAAAATAGCCTTATTTTCTGAAGATGTGATCTTCTATCCAGAGAATCCCAAAGAATGTACCCAAACCCCCAAAATAAAAAGCAAAACCCTATCCCTCCCAGAACATAAGTGAGTTCAGCAAGGTCATAGGATATACTATAGACTAACAATGAACCTTTGGACACTGAAATGAAAAATGCAGTAGCATTTAAAATCACTTGAAAGAATACCTACTTAGGTGTAATCAACAAAATAAGACTTGCATACTTGAAACTAGAAAATGCCAATGAAAGAAATTTAAAGAGATCTAAATAAATGAAGAGACATACCATGTTCATGGGTTGGAAGACTCAATATAGTAAAGATGTCAGTTCTCCCCAAATGAAGTTTGTGTTTGGTTTGACATGTGAAAATCAGCAAATTTTTATAAATACAGGCAAGATAATTGTAAACTTATATGGAAAAGTAAAGGAGTTAGAATAGCTAAAAGAGAACGTGGGAGGAATTAGACTACCCAATTTAAGACTAGTAATCATTAATACTGTGATATTGAAGAAGATATAGAGATCAATGGAATAAAAAAGAAAATTCAAAAGTAGACCCCAACAAATATGCCCAACTGATTCTGAGAAAGACATAAAAGCAATACAGTAGAGGAAAAATAGGTTTTCAAAAAAAGCTGCTAGAGTCATTGTAGATCTGGAGGCAAAAACTGAACTTGAACCTTAACCTCAGACTGCATTCATACAAATTGATCCTGAAGGGCTCATAGGTAAAATGCAGAACTGTAAAACTTTGAGGAAACAAATCTTCAGGATCTAGGGTTAGGTAGAGCATTATGAGACTTGACAACAAAAGCAAGATTGGTAAGAGAAAATTGGCAAAATTGAACTTCATCAAACATGAAGATGCTTGCCACGTGGATGATTTTGTTCAAGGGTTGAAAAGAGGTGCCACTCAGTGGCAGAGCGCAGGTGATGGACAGCATGCCCGGGGCCCTGGGCCTATCCTGGCAACACGCGCACAAGAGGAGGAAAGACGAGCTCAGCCTGGGAGGGAGGATTTGCAGACCCCATATCCAGCAGAGGGCCAGGGCACAGAGTGTACACAGAACTTCCGAAACTCAATGGTAAGGACAATGGATTAAAAAATAACCAATTATATTATAAATTGAGCAAGAGCCACGAGCACGTGAATCCAGAGAGGGTGTAGATAAGCACTGTCCAGGGTCTGGCCCACTCAGCCGTGGCCATCATGACACGCAGACCATACCCACAGTGCTGCCCACCCCGCAGGTCAGCTAAGACTCGGCAGTGGAAAACCAAACACTGATGCCGACAGAGGAGCCAGATCCTTCATGCATTGCTGGCAGGAACGTAAGAGGGACAGCCACTCTGAACAACAGCTGGGCAGAGTCTTAGAATATGGAACATCATACTGTGTGATCTAAGGTCTGCCGATGTTAAAACAGGCGGTGAGACACCGAAGACAGTGAGTTTGTCAATGCGATGTGGGGCACGCACCCCCGTAGCCATGGGCGCACGCAGCACGGTGGAGGCAGGCAGGAGTCTGTAGGGCAGAGGGTGGAGGCTGCCTGCCCCGTCTGCAGTCAGTGCTCCCGGCTACAGGACCACAGCAAGGCTGGCTCAAGCAAGGGTGGGCAGACCCTGTGCAAGTGTTTTCTGTGTACTGCGGGGAGGCCTTTGTGCAGGGTAGGGTTCTGGCCTTGTGGAAGCCTGTCCCTCATGGGAACCTGTCCCTCATGGCCTCCTCTGACTCTTGTCAAGTTTGGACACCAGTCACTCCATTTTGAAGCTGACGATTTTCGCTTTCCTGGGTATTCATTCCAGAGAAACAATGACTCCTATTCATACAAACACAGCGCATGAATATTTAAAGCAGCTTGCTCATCATAGCCCCGAGCTGGAATCAGCTCAGATGTCCTTGAGCTAGTGAATGATCACACGAGCCACACGTGGACTTGTGCCCGGCAGTGGGAAGGAACAAATGCCTGATGTGACGCTGCAGGGAGTCATTCTGAGGGAAGGCCAGGCCAGACGTTCTGAACACTGGCTGCGTTTACGTAGCAGTCACAGAAGGACCAAATCATAGAGAGGGAACACAGGTCCAGTTGCTGGGGTGGCAGAGGGCGGGAGGAGTGACGAGGTGAGACCATGCAGGGGCGGGGAGGACCCTGCAGGGACGGCACTGCCTGTGGTTGTGACGTTGTGCTACATACATTGTGCAACATGTCACCATGGGTGGGTGGGGACAGTGTGGAGGTGTCCTGGGTGCTGGACAGCCTGTGTGCGGGTTGTCACATTGTCTTCAGCTGTGATGTCTCTTCTGCAGAGTTGGGGTCCTTGGAAGATCCGGCTGGGGCTCCTGGATGCCCTGGAGGCTGTGGCGGGTTGCTCAGAGTCCCCCACGATGCAGGCAGGGCCTGACCCTGTCTCCCTGGTCTGCATCCAGGGTCTTCCTACCTCCCCAGGGAGGGACTCATGCAGCAGAGAGTGAAGAGCCCTTTCTGTCCCCTATGGGTGGCCATCACTCTGGGCTGTGTTCAGCAGAAGTCTCAGAGTGACAGATGAGAGGCCCGGTCCAGACATCCCCCCAGGGCCGTTTGGCCCAAGTCCTCATTAAGTGCAGAACAGGCAAGCTTTGCGCTGAGGCCCTTGTGTCCTGTGGGGGCTGCTGCTCTCCCCAGGGAGGCAGGAGGACGCAGGCGACTGGAGTTCAAGAAACCAAGGTTCCCCCCGGGTTCTCTGGATAAGTCCTCTTGGTTGTCCCACCTAGTTTGGATCACACGGCCTACGGCTGCGGGAGAGCTGGCTTTGCTGCTGACCTGGTCATTTTCGCCAACGAGGAATGCACACCCCTCCCCCATTCTGCCATCACACCAGCGTCCTCCCCCTCCTCTGTGGCCTTTCAATCCTGAACAGAGGCAGATATATTTTTCCTGAGACAGAGAAAATCCATCCAGTTGGAATGGAGGGCAGCGGCCGTCACAGCAGTTCAGCGCTGCCCCCGGGGCTCCCGCGCCGTCCAGCAGACACCAAGAGCCCAGGGGCGCGGGGCCGCTGCAGGCAGCCTTTCCCACCCGCTGCCGCTCCCTCCCGTCAACCTTAAGCCATGCTGGTGACCCCTCGTCTGGAAACAGTGCAGACCTTTTTACCAGGACGGCTACTAAGTAGCCTTCCGAGCATGCGGTGACCTGTTCTTCCTCCCTCCCTTGCTCAAGTGTCTTCGGCCCATAGTCTTCTTTGTGAGACCCAAGAAGATGGGCTCACTGGTCAAAGAATGGGCTTTGGGGCTTTTTTTTTTTTAGCTTCATATCCTTATTGGATTCTTTTTGTGATGAGATTTACAGCGGGGCCTTTTCTTGGTGTATTCATTTGTTCACTCCCGTTCATGGCAATGACCAGGAGCAGAGGGGCTTGGGAGTGTGTGGTCCATGCGTTGGCTCTCACCAGGGAGGTGTGGAGAGGCTCCCGAGCTTGTGGCATGACTGGACTAAAGGTGCCTAACACCTGTCATCCCAGTAGCTCGGGGGGCGGAGGCAGAAGAATTGCAAGTTCAAAGCCAGCCTTAGCAAGAGCGAGGGGCTAAGCAACTCAGGGAGACCCTGTCTCTAAATAAAATACAAAACAGGACTGGGGATGTGGCTCAGTGATTGAGTGCCTCTGGGTTCAATCCCTGACTTGAAAAAGTAAAAAAGAAGAAGAAGGAAAAGACAAGGCAGCTGGTTGCTTAGAAGCAGGCCAATCAGCATGGCTGTCCCCAGAGCGCCACACCTGCCTCGGTTCAAGCTGTGGTTAACTGCATCACTGGACACCTCGCTATGCACCCCAGCTGCAAATGGAGTCACTTCTGTACCCCGATCCCTGGGTCTGGCCTCACTCGGAGGACCTCAGAGCATCCGGGGTCCTCAATGCGAGGCTGGCTGCTAAATGACCCGAGTGTGACCCTCCTTGCCATGAGGGAGGTGGGGTTTCTCTGACAATAAATATAAATGACAGTAAGATAAGACTCGGGAATGTGCCTTCCCCCACCAGCCCAGGCCCTTGGACAGCCTGTGGCTGGACATTGGCAGCTTCTCATCTGGGACCTGGTCTAACCTGCGAGTCTCCAGTGGTTGGTGTTGCATTTGTGGCCAGGTAACCCAGCAGCATGCAGGAGCGTCCACAGCCACCTCCTGAGAGAAGGGGCAGGTGCAGCTGGGTGGAGGACGCTCGCCTAGCCCGCGAGAGGCCCTGAACTGGGCCCGCATCTGAACATGAACAGGTGAGTGAATACGTGGATATGTAAATAAGGGACACTTTCCACCTAGCGGTTAGGAAATACCTCTTCTGATTGTCCCTGGAAATGGCCCACAGCACATCCTGCAGCCAATGTTTTCCTTCAACAAAGTCAGGGTCAGGTTGCAAACCATCTGCAGTCATGTTGTTTAGTCTAAATAAATAAAGTGGAAAGTGCTTGACACACGTGACTCTCTGACAGCCTCAGAGCTCCCTGTGACTGTGCTGTTTTGGTTGAAATGTCTCACTTTTGAGACGCTCTTCTTCAGTCTTCCTTTGGGCAGCTCTAAACCTTTGAACTCGGACCTGGCGAGCCAGCTCCCACCTCGTGGAAGGCAAACAGGACCTTCGGTTAGCACCGAGGGCTTGGAGAAGACCTCACACTCATTTTTACAGATCCCCCGGTCTCCTGCTCTTGCTGCGAGGTCAGCATTGAAATGCTTGCCATTTTTTTAGGTACCCCTGGTGGCTTGTGACCGCAAGTAGCTCTGCAGGAAAGCTCCTGAGAAAAAGCAGCACCAGATGTAAGGCGCCCCCTGTTTGCCTGCTCTTGGGTCTTGCAGGTGACATGTCCAGACTCTCCCTGACTTGGCTGGGACCATTAGACCTGGCAGTGCTGGTGACAAATCAGGTCTCTGGTCACCTCCCCGTCCTAGGAACTGGAATCCTCCTGGGAAACTCTGGAGAGCAGCCCTGCAGTGTCACACCAACTCCCAGTTGCTCTTTGTGGTTTGTGGTGTCCCTGACACCTGGGAGGTGGTAGGAGACGCAGCCGGGCTTGGTGGTGGAGGAGGTCAGTGCTGGCTCTGTGACAGATGGCTGACCATGGCGCCAGCCACGGTCTTCCTCACTGTAGTAAATGGCAAACGGAGTCATAGATCTAGGCCATAGCTCCCTCCATCACGAGTCTGTTTTCACATCTCTCCATCTGACTCGCTTTGTCCAACCAGATGTAAGAAATGTGGCATGTGCTGAGACTTGACAAGACCTTGAGCCCTGGGCCTTATGCCTTCTGGTTGCTTGGAGCCCATTACTGCGTGAGTGGCCCACATGGCTGCCACAGTGAGGGACTCATGCTTGGCTAACATCAAGCCAGTGCCAGGCCTGGGGTGAGACTATCCAGACCAACCCACTGCAGCCGAGCTAAAGAGTCCACCATCAACCCAGACTGTGAGAAGTATAAGTACCACTGTGAAGCTGCTGAGTTTGGGGATGCTCCTTACACAGCAATGGCTAACAGATACCTCCTTCATCGATATCCAGGTCATCCATGGCAGAATTTCAGGTCTGAATTTGGCAAAGCAGATCATGTGATGACCATGGTTGGTCTTCCTGGATTCCTACCTCCGGATGGACCTTTTCCTTCTTGCCCATTTCCACCAGTCACAGTGTCTGGAGCCCTGCAGCTACCCTTGTCCCATCAGACGGAGCTTGTGGCTGCTTGCTGCACCTGCAGATGTCCCCTGGGCCCGCCACTCCCGTTTCATCACTGGTGCCTGCCTGCTTGTTTGGGGAAGCCTGACCAAGAACCAGCATCCCAAACTAGCCCAGTGGTCCTGCCCAGAGCTGCACTTAAACGTCCGAGTGGCCTTGCTCGGTGGTGCCTGAACTGCAGGAGGAGCGACTCGCTCCAGATCTCGTGTGGAGCTCCTGACAGATGTTATTTCACAAAACCCGACGAGCTGGGAGTTGGTGTGTGGGAGGCGCAGGCCATGAGAGCGTGTGGAGTGGACCTGAGGTTCTGACCGTCAGACCTGCGAAGGGCCTTCTAGGACGAAGGTCTGCGATGCAGCCAAGTTAAGGTGAGTCAGCCTGGAGCAGGGCTGGCGTCCTTGCCAGAGGGAAATAGGGTCGACACACAGTGGGAAGGACATGCAGTGACAGGCAGACTGGAGGGATGCTGCCTTCGTCGGGGGACCCCCCAGATTGCCAGGAAGTTTGTGGGAGGTGGAAGAGGCAGGGAGGACCCTCCTCTGGAGCCTGCAGAGGGAGTGTGGACCCTCGATCTGGAGTTCTGCCTCAGAACTGTGGGAGGAGACGCTGCGCGCAGCCTCCAAGCCTGTGGCCTTGGTTCTGGAAGCGCTGGAGTCCAGCCCCGATGGTGCGCAGTCCACACAGCTGTGAGTGGAGAGATCTGTGAGGACTCGAGCTCAGCCTGCCAAGTTCTTTACAGGGCAGGTGGCTTCTGAGTGACCTCTGTCCTGGTGGCAGAGCTGACCCAGCACACAAATGAGGAGGAACGCGGCTTAGCAGTTGGAGGGGCGCCGTGGGGAGGCTGGGGAGGCTGGCTTGGGCCCTGAGGCTTACCACTGCTTCCACTGAGGACGGGTGCCTGTCCGGGGGCAGCAGAGAGGTATAAACAGAAGGGATGGTTTCGCCAAGCGCTCGGCACACTGCTCCATCACCCCCGCGGGCCTCGGCCTGCAGAGAGCGAGCCTGTGGAGTCAGCGGACAGGGTGCGTATCGGGGCTGTGGGCCTGGTCTTCAGTGCAGGTGGGACACGAGGAGTCCCGGGTGCCCGCCTGCGACAGCAGCCAGAGCAGGTCAGTGGTCCGGTTGCTTGATCTTCCCCTGCCTTACCTGGCGGTTGGCAGAGCCTTTGCAATTGGATTTGGGGAGGGGTTTAAAATTAGTTTTAATAAAAACAACAGAAAGTCCAGAATTCACAAAGCCACCGTTCACCCTCAGCTCTGGGGTGAGGCCTGGCTGCCTCTGGAACTCCAGAAAGGACACTTGGACTTCACTGGGACTGGACTTCTGAGCCACGACTGTAGGAGAGTCCGTGTGTGTGGTGGCCAGCATGGTGCCGTGACAGCAGATGGGAGCGTGGCGGGGCCGTCAGAGCACAGCGCCGGGGCACTTCCTGCGGTTCCGTCCAGCTGCGTTCTTCCTGCTGTGTCCTCCAGCTAGACGAGGCCAGGAAGCCCCCTGGCACCGGTCCCACCGCGAGGCAGAGGCCGCCTCCCAGGGCCTCACCTTGGGGGAGACAGAACATTCCATGGCAGCAGCCGCCCAGCGCGCCAGCTGGGAGAGCAGACCCCAGCGCAGGCGTCCGCATGGGTGGCGGGCGCTCCCGGGTCAAGGGCAACACGGTTTCCCAGGAGACAGCCGAGCGGAGCTGCGGAGCAGGAGGCGTCTTGGGCAGCAGCGCCAAGCACGTGAACCACTCCAGAGGTTCCTGGGCGCTGAGCCTGGCCGGCCGACAGCAGGGGCTGGTGAGGAGCAGTGGCCACCCTGAGAGCTGAGCCACGGTGGGGAGAGCAGGGGGTAACTGTGAAGTAGCTGGGGTCAGCCCGGGCACGGCGGGACCTTGTCACCACTGTGCCTCGTTCACTGGATCACTTAAAGCATCCGATTCCAAAAGGGCATTGCCAGAGCAAAAGGGTGGCATCAAAGGCTCTTTACTGACCCCTAAGCCTCCCTGTCCCCTGTTCTGCTGTGTGGGGAGAGGGGTCCCCTGTCCTCCTGGTATGTGTGGGGAGAGGGGTCCCCAGTCCTCCTGGTGTGTGTGGGGAGAGGGGTCCCCTATCCTCTGGGTGTGTGTGGGGAGAGGGGTCCCCAGTCCTCCTGGTGTGAGTAGGGAGAGGGGTCCCTTGTCCTCCTGGTGTGTGTGGGAGGGGTGTCCCCTGTCCTCCTGGTTGTGTGCCGACAGGGGTCCCCTGTCCTCCTGGTGTGTGTGGGAGGGGTGTCCCCTGTCCTCCTGGTGTGTATGGGGAGAGGAGTCCCCTATCCTCCTGGTGTGTATGGGGAGAGGGGTCCCCTGTCCCCCTGTTGTGTGTGGGGAGGGGTGTCCCCTGTCCTCCTGGTGTGTGTGGGGAGAGGGGTCCCCTGTCCTCCTGGTGTGTGTGGGGAAGGGGGTCCCCTGACCCTCAGTTGTTTGTGAGGAGGGTGGTCCCGTGTCCTCCTGTTGTGTGTGGGGAGGGGGGTCCCCTGTCCTAGTGTGTGTGGGGAGAAGGGTCCCCTGTCCCCCTGGTGTGTGTGGAGGTGGGTCCCTTTCCCCCTGGTGTGTGTGGGGAGAGGGGTCCCCCGTCTCCCTGTTGTGTTTGGGGAGAGGGGTCCCCTGTCCTCCTGTTGTGTGGGGAGGGTGTCTCCTGTCCTCCATTCACTCCGCACCACAGACACCAGGAGTCACTGCTAGTGACCAGAGGGAGACCTAGGGGTAGTCCTAACAGTCGTCCCCACAGCCCTGCTCCAGAAACCCTGGGAAATCTCAGGAGACACAGACAGCAGGGCAGAAATCAGAATCCCCTAGGAGGTGCCTCAGTGTCCTCAGAGGGACTGAGGACAAGCCAGGTTTGAAACCAATGGCCCAGTACAGCTGCTCATGGGACAGACAAGGCCATCAACTGGGCAGTTTGTGAAGCTGTGGCTTCTCAGGTCTCCGCAGCGCAGGCTGTGAGCTCAGGTGCCTGTAGGCCCAGAGAGCACCAAGCCACATTGGTGAATCAGGGAACCCTTGTCTCCCCGTCATAGAACGTGGAAGTCGACAGCTTGCTGTTTCGGGTCTCGGACACAGAGAGTCCACGAGCTCCTTTCCAGAGCTTACGGAGGACTTCCGGTCTTGCTGTCTGAATTTTCCTTCCACACAACCACCAGATTTGAAGTATCTGCTAGGAAGATGTATTGGAAAGAAGTAGGCATACTCTGGTTCCCCTTTCCATCTCTCCTTTGGATTCCTAGCCTTAGATATTTGGTTTCTTACCAGAAAATCAAATTATATAAATACAATTTTCTCTGCTACAAAATAATTGAAATTCCTACCTGAAGGCCCACTTATGTTCTAGAAAGTGGGGTCAGAACCAAGTTCTGGAATGGTAGAATTTATGCAAAATTCTTGCAGTGTTTAAACATCTGCAAGGAGACACAGGTAAGCATTTTAAACTATTGTTTTTTCTGTGTGAAGTGTATTTTTTAAAAATGTGAAAATGAAAGAAGGGTTGGCTGTGGACAATGGACCCCAGCATGACCAGGGCTTCTCTGTTTGGAGCTGTGAGGTCAGTGAGCTGGGGACTGCCAGGGAAGCAGGGACCCTGGCTCCTACATCCCCTGCAGTGCCTGGTGACCTCCTTTCCTAAGGCCACCTTATGGTATGATGTGACTGCTTCAGCTCTTGCCATCTTGTCCATAATTCAGTGTTAGGAAGGAAGACGGGGCAAAGCACATCCTGCCTTCTGAGCTGCCGTGCGAGGTTCCCAGTACCTGCCCTCTGTCTGCACTCAGGCTCCTGGGCACCGCCAGTTGCAGGGGAAGGGAGGAGAGTTAGTCTTGGTCCAGCTAATAGGAGGAATAGCCTCGGGGGGGGGGGGGAGTGCAACCAGAAGGACCCACCACAGGCTGGAATTCACGGAGTTACAAGGAAGCCAGGGGGACGGGTCAACACCATGTGGCTGTCCACAGAGGACTCAAGGAAGGAGGACCCCAGCCTTGAGAAGGGGGAGTTCCTGACCCGTCCCCAACACAGACGGCCTGCGGGGGTCCTGCTGAGCGAAGCTGGGTTGCCAGGGGAGGCAGCTGCCTTCGGAGTGCACGGTCTGAGGCCACCCAAGCCCGGGACATCCTGAGCCACGTGAGTCAGACTGAAACAAGGAGCAGGACCCGAGGACCCTGGCTTGTTAATTCTTACATTCTCAAACTATTCATCTCTCCAGAAAGACAAATGAACTCTTGAATTCTGTGCTAGGAAGAAGTGGCTTCCTCCTGAATACATGGTTTGCTTCTGTGTCTTAGAAAAGTGCAGGGAAGAAGCAGCTCCTCACAGCACACAGGTGGCTTTTGTCTGTATAAGTAGACATGCACAGCACGCGTGGACATGTGCACACGTGATCATGTGTATTCTGCCCTCCGAATCCACAGCATCCGTACCTAGTACCAAAAATGTTTAGAAGACAGTCACATCTGCACTGAGCACGTACAGGTCCCCTGTCCTCGTTCCTTAATGATACAGTAGAGCTACCGCGGATGTGGCAGTCTTGGTGTATTAGGTGTCACTAGCCATCCAGGGATGACCTGAAGCATGCAGGATGTGCCTGGATTCCGCGCCAGCACTACGACGTCTTACAGGAGGGACTTGGGCACCAGTGGATTTTGAAATCCACAGGGGTCCTGGACCCTCTCCTCCAGGACACCAGGGACAACGGTAGGTGTGTTAAGTGTGTGCATTCCATTGAGTGCACTTTGGTAAGGGGCAGAGGAGCTGGGGCAGGCGATCCAGGTCACTGAGCAGGGGGTCATGGCACTGGAAGATCTCCCGGCAGGAGAGCAGGGAACAGGACTTTCCTGCGAGGTGACATGAGGGCTGACCAGCCAGGACCTGTCACTCTCTGAGTTGTATTTTTGTCAGAGCTGTGTCTGGATTGGCTTTAGGAGGATGGAAATGAAAAACAAAAGCAAAGCCAAGAAGAGGTGCAGAATCCCTGGCTGTGCGAAGCTGGGTTCAGGAAGAGATGGAAAATTCCACAGACCAAAAACGATTATTCAGAGATGGGAAGCAACGTTCTGGAGTTCGCCAAGAGGGAACACATGTTCTGGGAAGCGGCACCCGCCGGGTGGAAGGAGTCCAAAGCCAGATTATGCAAATGGCCTTTGAGGATCAGTTCCTGAGAATGGAGGCGCTTCAGGTGATTTTGTCCCTCCAGGGGAGCAGAGCTGGGCACACGGCCCCAGGGGATGGCTACTAATCTCTCTCCTTGCTTTCACAGGGTCCAGGAGTCAGGCACACATGGAGGGCAGGGAGCCTGAGCAAGGTCACCAGGCGTGCCACCGTCCCAGGGGTTGGGCCTCCTTGGTCGGGCACAGGGCTACCCAGAATGCCCCCAGTGCCTGTCCTCAGAACAGGCACGATGGAAAGGAATCCTGCCATGAGAGACTCATCCCCAGTCCCCTGTGAGTGAGATCAGGCTTTGCTGTCCCGAGGGCAGGTGTGTAGCCGCCTCCCACCTGGTCACTTCCACACAGCCTGCGCCAGGCCCTGCTGCGCCCACATGGCGTCCACGCCCCTCTGCTTGGGAATACAGGACATGCGCACATCCCCACGCTGGGGCGCCATTCTGACATTTAATGCAGGATTTACACGGACGTTTGCATCACACTGATCAGTTGGTCTAAGATACATCTGTTGAAAAAGCAGCATCCTTTGTCTCTGTGTGAACACTTGTGAAGCAGCCCTGGGATACACAAATCTACCAAAGAAAAAGTACAGTACCCATTTCTGTATAAGAATATATTATTTAAAAGACAGTTTAAAAATAAAAATTCTGTACAGCATCATGAATTCTGGTTTCTTTTTCTTTTTTCTTTTTTTTGATCAGTGAACAAAATGTAAAATGGTTCTTAGAAAACGTGGCCCGGAGGTGTTGGACGCAGGGCGCGGCCCTGCACAGGCGTCTGTGGAGCTCTGTCCGCTGCACAGTACCGCAGCCCTTCTGCTTCCTTCAGTTACTGTCTGCTTGAAAAAGGAAAGGAGTCCTGGTGAGTCTGTGGGGACGGACAGGGGCAGGAGGGTCACAAATGTCACAGGACCACACGGACTCTCAAAAGAAGAGGTCAAGGGACATCCTGTTAGACACACGTGAGCAAAGAAAAAACGTGGATCCCTCTTCTGAGTCATTCAAGAACTCGATCTGACCTAAAGATCGAGTGCTGCTGTTGAGTGGGCCCTTGACATGGACCAGGGCTCTGCTCATTTGATTGCTGGGCAACAGTAACGCGGTCACTGCCCTGGCTGAGATCGGGCTCTGGGGTGGAGACTCTTGGCCCACACGCTGCTCCTCTGACAGGCCCCAATCTAGTCCTCAGGGCCTGGGCTCCAAATGCTTCATAAGCTGAGAAGCTCTCAGTCACCTGACAGACATGTGTCAGGTGTGACCTTATTACCAGGTGGCTGCACGGACCACTTCTGCCCGCCACATGGGTTAAGTGAATGACCAGTGTCAGCAGGTGTGGGGGAAAATGCCCACAGTAAAATAAGCAAATGCTTTATTTTTGAAAAGTTTAAAGTACTTCAATTTCACTTTAAAAATATTTTTAAAAGTATGTATATCCTAATTATTGATATTTTTTCAAATAACTAAAGCATGTTCTCCTTTTTCAGAGCCCAATTCTAACTACTACATTCAAGGAATTAAAGTCTCACTTATTTAAAAATACTCTCTGTGCTGTGGTTGGATGTGGTTTGGGTGACCCTCAAGGGTTCATGAGTTGACGTTTATTCCCCATTGTGAGGCATGAGGAGGTGTCTGGGGTGGAGCCTGTTGGAGGTCACAGGATTAGACAGCTGTCAGGTGAGCCCCACGGCTGCGCCTTACACACGCACGCACTCTCACGCATACTCGCACGGGTCCCGACACCCTCCCCACTCCAGTCTGAGTGGCCTGTGCAGGGAGCCGTCAGTGGGGGAGCGCTACCTCCACTTTCTTGCACATCTCTGCTCTTCTCTCTGCGCTGTTCCGTGCTCCCTGGGGTCAGGCTGTCAGTCTTCTTCTGTAACTAGGACAGAGCAGAGCAGGCCAGAGTCAGCACCAGGGAGGCAGAGGGAAGCGACGCTCATCCCTTTAGGTTTCTGCTGCCTGAAGATGCTGAAATACAAGACTGCTGTCTACAGCTTCCTCGGCCAGAAGGCACCTGGGCTTCACACACAGCCCTGGCACTGCCCTCTGCCCTAATGCCTCACCTCGGGAGAGGGTGACCAGCACCTGGACAGGAGCTGGGCCAGCTGCATCCCACACAGCGTGGGGACTGGCGGTGGGTGTAGGGTCTGTGGCTCAGTCATGGCCCTTTGACTGCTCTTGTTTGTCTGTCCTTTTTAGGGACATGGTGGCACTGTGAGGAGTCCTGGTGTCCCCACTGGGCAGCAGGGCCAAGGACTTGAGACTCAAGTCCTTCAGCAACAGCTTATGGGATGGCCCAGGAGAGAGGCAGGAACTGGGGTCTGGGCCTTGGAGGACCTCTGTGGATGTCGCTGCTCTGTCTGCTCTTGGCCCTTCAGGATTTCAGAGCCCTCCCGACTTTGTGGTGAAGAACCCAGCTCGCAGGACCAGGATGGCAGGTCTGGATTCTCCGCTGACCTGTCAGCATCTGCTGAGCTCCTGTGCCTGGCACTGCGTGCAGGTGGTGTGTGGCCGAGGGAGAGACCACAGGACACCCTGGAGGGCCGCTTGGCACTCAGCAGGTGCTTTGGCAATAGCTCCCGGAGTTCCCAGGAGGGGCGTGGGGCACTGTCACGGGGAAGCCCAGGCTGACGTAGGCACCGAGTCAGAGCAGGGGCTGGGAGGTGGGGTCATGGCGGCCAAGGCCAGGTCTGGGAGGGAGCATGAGGTGCTCTGGGCTGCTCTAGATGCCCTGGTCCCTGAGCAGGAGGGTGGACTCAAGGGCGGCCAGTCAGGCTGGAGACCCTGCGGGGTCCCGAGCAGCAGAGCCCTGGAGGGGAGACGTGCAGGGAGTTCTGAGGCAGCCACAGCAGCTCCTGGGTCCGTGGAAAGACCATATAGGAGCTGGGCTGCCTGGTGTGTGCTCCATGCTGGCAGCCCAGGGTGGTGGTCACTCTGTCCCGGTCTCTCTGCCACCCCTCATGAACAAGGCAGCTGGGGGGAACCTCCCTAGGCCAGTGCCCCTGCCAGGGACTGCGAAGCTGTGGGGCTGGGCGACCGTCTCCCGAGAGCCTTGACCAGGCCTGGCGGGCAGACCCCCTCAGAGGAGCCAGGTCACCCGCACTCCCGCGGCCTGAGTGTGCAGGCTAGTGTCAGAGCCTCCCCGAGCCCGGGTGGAATGAGGCGTTCCCACCGAGGTGCACCTGCCCCGCACGGCCGGGGCTCTAGCTGGGGTGAGGGCGGAACCTGCCCGATGCCTCCACGGGCCGCTACCTCCGTCACGGCGTCATCTAGCTGCTTCAGCTCCTCGTAGCGGTCTCGGGACTCCCAGAGGGGCTGCAGCATGGCCTCCTTAACCACGGGGAACAGCTGGGGAGAGACGGCCTGCTCAGCCCTTCGCGCTCGGGCGACAGAGCACCTCAAGACCAGGGCTGTCAGGTGTCGGGCCCTGTGGCTCGCAGACCCCAGGGGGTCACTGCCACCCAGGTGGCACTCTGGGGCCCTCCCAGGCTGGGGCCTTCAGGGAAATCTAGGTGACAGAGGTGTGAAGCCACGTGGCTAGCCTGGCACCTGGGGCTGCTCCCAGGCTCCAGCTCGGTCCCGCTCTCAGTGGTCCTCATGGGACTCCCCAAGCCCACTCCCTTCCCCCGCCCCCGTGAGACACGTGCGGAATGGGTTAGGACGTTCCTGTGCTGACCCACACAGGTGATGGCTGCCAAAAGCCTCCTGGTTGGTGGTCCTGGGGATGGGAAGGGGCAGGGGCAGCCCTGAGACACCCCCCAGAAGGACTGGCAGAGCAGTGGGTAGGATGGGGAGGGTGGCGAGAGATGAGTCTGTTCTGGACATGGGGGAACGTGAGGTGGAGACTCGGGCAGGGGCCTCGAGGCACCAAGTCCACTCAGTTCCTTAGGGCTGAGGCCCCAGGGCCGAGAGCCAGGAGCCAGAGCTGCAGGCTGGGTCTTGGGCCAGTGGTGATGGGCAGGCAGAGTGGGACCCAGAGTGGGAACCCAACTGTGCAGGGGAGCCCAGCGCCCAGAGAGCTGGGAGGCAGTAGACCCAGCAGGGGTGAAGTGGCTCCCCAGCAACCGTCTCCATGACAGCAGGATGATGAGGCGTCTGTGGGTTTTGTGGCCACGGCACGTGCGCAGGTGCATTTGTGTGTGCAAGTGTGTGGGTGTGCCTGTGTATGCATGTGTGGGCGTGCAGGTGTGTCTGTGCACCTGTGTGCACATGTGTGTGGGCATGCGTGTGTGGGCATGCCTGTGTGCACGTGTGGGTGTGTGGGTGTGCCTGTGTATGCAGGTGTGGTGTGGGGGTGTGCCTGTGCGCCCGTGTGGGTGTGCAGGTGTGCCTGTGTGCACACACGTGTGCATTTCTCGCCACCGCTCCGTCAGTCCGCGGTCACGGCACTCACCTTGGTCACGGTTTCGAACATGGGGATCAGGACGAACTTGATGAACCCGGTCTGGGCTGTAGCTTTGGTCACCTTGTCTCGGTCCATGAACGGGGCCACAGGGAGGCCTTCTGCCTTCTCGCGGTCGCTCTGTGGGGTATGGCGGACAGAGAGTGAGGACGGGTCACCTGGGGACCCGGGATCCCTGAGCGCTACTGTCCTCAGGAGGAACAGAAGCCGGGCGGGCCGACCACCGTGACACGTGGTACGGAGGTGCTGTCGTGGCAGCGCACACAGCCTCGCTGGGCACGTGGAACCCGGCACTGGAGGCCGCCCCCAGCCAGGGCATCGCAGGGCTGTGTGGCCGTCTGTCCTCGGAGCTTGAAGCTCTGTCTCCAGCCCCTGTGCCTGCCCGGAGGGTGGCTTGCCCAGGCTCGTCTTCTGGCTCCCTCCTGCTCCCTGGTGCTTGCTTCGCGACCTTTCTGCGGTTCGCTTGAGGAGCCTGCCTCTACAAGCGGCTCTGGGTGCTGGCAGGTGGGCCTCGCCACACTAGCTTCTCCGTGGTGGGTCTCTCAGGTCTGGGTCCCCTATTCCCTCCTGCTGTCTGCTGGGAGGGCGTTCTGCAGGCTGCTGGGCCAGGGCTGACACGCTGGCACATTCCGACTCGCCCCTTTGAACATGGACCCTGCGCAGCAGGCTGCAAGAGCAGTCAGTCCTGCGAGTCTCTTACCTGCATAAAATACTCTTCTAACAAACAGTCCACCCAAGGCTCCGCCACCTCTGTGGGCCGCACCTCGTTAGAGATATCGCAGCACTTGATCAGGATCATCTTCAGCTGAAAGAAGGGAGTTTGTGATTCAGGCGACGCAGGACAGAATGTGCACCACTGTGCAGCACAGGGAGGCGATGTCCCTGGCAGGAGCGGCCTCTGAGGCCGGCTGTGTGGGAGACTGGGAGCAGCAGCACCACCCACGGCATCAGACTGACACTTGTAACAGCAAGGTCAGGTTCAGACAGCACTTCCTGGTTGTCGGAGGCCCCGTCTCTCAGGAGGCGACGAGGGGCTGTGGGTGTAGGATGAGGAGGTGTCTTTAGACACAAGGGTGAGGCCGGAAACCCCATCTAAAGCACAGAGGGCACTGGCCTAGGCGCCCCGTGCCCTGGAACTCTGGGGAACCTAGCCCAGCCCTGCTGACCCATGGGGAAGTGCTGTCCCTTAGCCACGTAGGAGGGCTCTCTGGGGAGGGCAGTCCTGCACAGCTGGCCTCGGAAGTCAGGACCCTGAGGGCCAGGTGTATGGGCACCTCGCCCCAAGGCCAGGCCACAGGCTGGGTTTCCGGGTCTCCAGTCCAAGCTGGCTGGTGTGACCCCATGCAGCACCCCAGAAAGGCAAAATGAGACCACCCACCAGGGTCATGTGCTCCTCGTTGCTGTAGTCGAAGTTCTCCATTTTTTCTTTGAACGAGTCCATAATTTCTTCGTGCCTTGCCATGTCAGTGGCCAGGATCAGCGTGATCATCCCCTGAGTTGTGAGAGAAGAAAGCATTACTAGGGGCCCAACCTGGACGGTCACTGCTCAGGTGCCGAGGGTCACGGAGCCCCAAACGCGGTTCCCTGTGGTCCAAGAATTGCTGTCGTCTCTTCCACAGACACAGAGACGGAGTCATGGCAAGCAGCAGGTGAGGCCCAGGTGGCACGGCTGCTGTCATGAGTGCTGGTCCCCACACCACTGGCAGGCCCCAGGGGACAATGGCCTGAGGCAGGCTCGCAGACAGACTTGTGCTTACTTGTGAAATCTAGCAATTTCTGCCAAGGACCTTTCCCCGACATTTGACCATCTAGATTTGTCTGTTCCTTTCAGATCTTGTTGGATGTCAGGAACTATTTTTGGGCTGGGTTTGTGGCTCAGTGTGAGGCACTGGGTTCGATCCTCAGTACCATATAAAAATAAAAATGAATACATAAAATAATGGTCCAGTGACAACTAAAAAATGTTTTTTAAGGGTATTTTCTAAGAAGTGATTTTCTAAGGGTATTTTTTCTATCATCTCATCTATATGTATATGTAGTATTTGAAAATTATCAAAGAATGTATTTAGTAACCTTATTAACAAATTTGTAAATGAGGATGCAATGAGTTTTTAACATAAATGTTTCATAATTGCTATGGTTTGAATGCAGTTGGCCCCCTCTGAAACTCATGTTGACAATGTCCCAGGGTAACTGTGTGAGAGCTGGTAGGACCTTTGAGGAGTCTGGTCATGGGATTCCACCCTCATGGGGATTGCTGTTGCTCATGTAGGACTGGCTAGTTGTCCAGCCCACTTGCCCTTTAAGCTCCTGCCAAGTCTTGATGGGCACCATGCTGAGCGGCCCCCACCAGAAGCTGAGCAGAAGCAGGTGCTCTGGACTCTCAGCCTCCACAACCGTAAGCCCAAAGAAATGGCTTCTCTTGATAAATCACCTGCCTCTGGCGTTTTGTTATAGCAACAGAAAATGGACTAAAACAATCACTTTGGTAACCAAATATTGGTAGGAAAATTGCACAATTCAGAATCACTGTCATCCACACTCCTCCCGCTCTCCATCCCTCCTCCCGCTCTCCCAGGGACTTTCCAGAGCCTCTGCCGGCTATGATGCTCTCCTTTTCCAAGAAAATAAAACCACCAGCATCAAATAAAAGCAATACAGGGAACCACAAATGTACAGTTTTGGGGAGGATATCACCTGCATTTGGAATCATGTAATTTTTATGTAAAAGTTTTAAAGGATTTGCCCAGTTATCCTCAAAATCTTCAATGACAAGATTTTAAAAAAAATTAGAACAACCGATTTTTAGTCCCAGAAAAAGTCTTAATTCCGGTAAGGTTTTGAAGCAGGACAGTCCTTATAAGTCCCCTGGTGGCCGCTGTGAGGAAGAGCCTGTGTGCAGGGCGGCCACTGCTCCAATCGGGAGAGCACCTCCTTCGTGTGCTGTCTGGCAGCCCCACTAGCCAGACACCGGGTCCTCCTACTGGAGGAGCCCCCACTGGCGTCCCCAGGCGGCTTGCCCCCTTCAGGGGACAGCGGGCTAGAGCTTACCTCAGCCACCCGTGGCACAAGCTCACAGTGGTCAGCAAGCGTGGAGGAAAGGGCAGAAAGCCTGGGAGGTAGGCACAAGGGCACCAGGAGTCGTGACCCGGCAGGGGCCATGATCAAGCCCCAGCTGGCTGTGTGCTTGGTGTAGCCAGTGGGCACAGAGGCTGCAGAGCGTGGCTCCGGTGGAGCGAGCCCATCAGTTCCTCAGGAGGGGGAGCCGCTTCCCAGCGCTCTGGGGGCTGCAGAGGCGAGGAGGCTGAGGCACAGAGAGGGCGAGGGCGGTGACGTGTCCGGCCTGCGTTCCAAGCCCCCACCGGGCAGCACACAACTCCTGAAACGCGTGCCCTGCCTGTTCTGCAGGCTGAGTCCAAAAGTGGAGCAGCAAATCCCGCTTCCGCCAAGGCTCCAGGGCAGGGTCCCGCCCGCCCCTTCCAGCTTCTGGGGGCCCTAGGCCTTCCCTGGCTTGTGTCCAGGTCACTCTCGTCTCTGCCCCCATTGTCACATGGCCTCCTGCGTGTGCCTTCTCTTCTGTCCCGATAAGGACACTTGTGGGCTTAGGGTCCACCTGGACAATCCACACTGACATTGGGAAACTAACTTAAGTCCCTCTGCAAAGACCCTTTTCCCAAATAAGGTCGCCGCCTCTCGTTCTGGGGTCAGTTATCATTTGCCCCACCCTGGCTGTCCCTGGGTTCACGTTGACCTTCCCTCCCCTGTGTCGGCAGGTGGAGCACTGAGTCATGGTTCCACGAGGACCTGTGTGGAGGAGGACGCCGTCCTTGGTGCACTGGAAGTATGTGCCTCAGGGCAGGGGGGCTGACCATGCCATGGGGTCAGGTGACCCAGCTGGGGCCGTGGGGGTGGTGCTCAGCTCCACCAGGTTGGAAGCAGCAGAGGTACCTGCCCATGGCATATACCTCCTTGGGCAAGTGACCCAAGCTCTCTAAGCCTCGGTGTCCCGGACTACAAGATGGACCCGGCTCATCTCGAAGTGAGCCGGTGGTGGTTGAATTGAGGGCTGTGATATGCAGGCCAGTGGACATCAGGTGCCACGGCTGGGGTCCCCTCTTCTTGGGGCTCCTTTCTGGGTCCTGGAGAAGGCAGGGAAGGAGGGCAGGTTCCCAGAGTCCCTGGTGGTATTGAGGAGACCAGGACCCTCTGGGAGCCTCCGGCCATGGAGAGTGGGGTTCTGCTGTGCACCCGACCCACCTGTCTGATCTGCTTGAACCCGTCCGCAGGCACGTTCGAGAAAATGTTGCACTCCGGCTGGGCCAGGATCTGGAAGGCCACGGCACAGTGGTGGTTCTCCAGGGGCGAGATGTCATTGTAGCGGACGGCCAGCTCAGTGCGGGCATTGATCTGGTACCTGGAGTGCGAGGGGAGAGCAGGAAGCTCAGGTGCGCCACCCGGGGCTCCTGCAGCTCAGGGGGAGTGGCGCCTGCCAGGGGAGCGGGGGCCTGCGTAGGAGGCCTTCGGCCTGCGCAGGACCTGCCTCTGGCGGCGCCCCTGACTCCCTGCTGCCCCGTAACTACGTTTCCCTAGTTTTAAAAACCCTACCAGAAGGTCCCCCCCATGAACTCAGACTAAGCATTATGGCAAAAATTGCCACTTTCGACACGTGCAAAGGAGACATGGGAGGAGAACCAGGCTGCACTCTGGAGTCAGAGGCTGAGGGTCGGCCCGCCCTGCTGCCTGTGCCGCGCAGAGGGGGCAGGTGGCCGCCTGGAGGCCTGCCTCCTTGGAGGAGCCCCAGGGCCGCAGCCTGGATCCCCCTGCGGCATGCTGGGCCCTGCTGGTGCGCCGTGGCGCTCGGCCCAACAGGCAGGAGGGGCGCAGCGACCCCGGCACTTCGCCCAGCCTCCTGGCCCCACAGCCCCACTGTGGGCCGCCTCTGCGCCCCTCTTCCCGGATCTCCTCTGGCTGCCTTCCGACCTTGCCCTTGGCCTGCCTGTGTTCCTACGGGGGCAGGGCACCCTCCTCTGCTCCTCCCAGGGGAGGCCCGTGGCCCTGGACCAGGTGGGGACGCTGGGAGCTGGTCCTGCAGAGGCAGCGCTGGGCGGCCTTCCTCCACAGCCGCAGCTGGGAACCTGCAGGGTCAAGCTGGAAGGTCCCCTGATAGCCAGGGGCGTGTTTAAAAGAAAGACAGAGGAACCGTGTACACACGTGTTGTTGTACCCTGGGTGATCCAGATCGTGGCAGATGGCCGCCGTCACCAGGACCATGATATCCATTTGGGAGAACTTCTCCTGGATGGGGACAGAGTTCAGTTTCTGCCCTTTCACCGGGGATGGGGATGGCTGGGGAGGGGTGGGGTGGCGGAGACAGTTACAGGGCAGGACACCTGCCCTCCAGCCAACATGAGCTCCTGGGCCAGGGGAGGGAGGACCCAGGCCCTGGCTGGGGTGGGGAGGTGGGACCCAGCGGCTTCTGATCCTGGGAGTGGCCTCATGCAGGGGTGGAACAGCTGGGACCCCAAGCCTGGGGTTATCTCCGTGGGGCAGGTGCTGCTGTCCCCTGCCTGGGAGGACAGATGTGTGACTGGACCCACCTGGAGCCCACAGAGCCAGATCATGCTGTACATCATCTGGGTCACGCAGAAGCAGTGGCGGAAGTTATGGAAGGGGTTGTCTCTGTAGTTTTCCTGCACACAGAGCTGTGGAGCCAGAGAGTCAGAGCCGCCTGTGCCCGGCCTGCCCACACTGCCCCCGGAAGCCCTCAGCCTAGGCTGAGGCCAGAGGGTTCCTGCATTTGCTGCCATATGAACGAGGGGCCCTCGGAGCCTGAGAGCGTCCAATGGGCCCTGCCCTTGCACATGGGGCATGGACTGAGGTGTCCACAGGGGACACAAAGCTGGGGGCAGGCAGGACAGCACATGATGGGTGCTAGGTCCCCAACGCCATCCAACAGGCCTATAATGCTTGGTTCTGAGTAATTATCTATTTTGTTGCTGTTTTGGTACCAGGGATTGAACCCAGGGACACTTGACTACTGAGCCACATCCCAGCCCTTGTTTGTATTTTATTAAGAGACAGGGTCTCCCTGAGTTGCTTACCATCTCACTGTTGCTGAGTCTAGCTTTGAACTCATGATCCTCCTGCCTCAGCCTCCTGAGTCACTGGGATTACAGGCATGGGCCACTGTGCCTGGCTTGCTTCTTTTTTTAAAAAGGTGTTTCACACACACACAGATACACATGCACACACGCACCACACGCACACTCTGCTGAGCACATGCCACCTCACCTGCGTCTCTAATTCTATTTCTTTGCTCCACCAAGTGGGAACTTAGGGGCACAGGGCTGGTGGAGGTCAGAAATGGGCCCGATGTCCTTGCAGAATTTGCACAGAAATGATGACTCCCTTTGTAGCTGTCCCAGCACCACCGGGAAGTGGTGTGGCCGGAGGGCCTGCCCAAGGACAGGGTGGGCTGCACACTTACCAGCCACCTCCTGAGCGTGATGGGGTGGATGCTGAAGTCCCTCACCAGGCCAAGATCATGGTACATGTGCTCCAAGCAGCTTAGCATCTGTGGGCAAAGGGCCAGGCGGTCAGCATCAGGAGAAGGGAGGCCACCTGCCCACTCCAGTTCCATGCACTGTCCTGGGAAATGCCACCAGGGTGACCCAGTGGTGTGGCCAGGCCTGTTCCAGGGAGGTGAGCTCTCATCCTCTGAAGAGGGGCCTGAGCAGTGGGGATGCCCCTGGCAGGCCTCCTGGATTGGGGAGCTGGTTTAGAAGCCAGCGAGGATTCCATGCAGGAAAGGACAGTGATGGTCAGGGGCCCCCACTCCCAAATGACCACGTCCAAAATCACTTTATTAATTTCTACACATGAAAAGCAATCCCCACAGATCAGGGGTTCAATGTCCTAGGAGGCCGTTCATCCAGTGTACACTCAGGGACGAGGGATTGAAGTCTGACGTTTTACGTGCTAAAGTGCTGAATTATGCTCCTCTGGGGCACTGCTGGGCCCAGGGATGTTTCTAATGTCCTAATCATACGGTCTGCAGTGTGGCCCCTGCCCAGGTCAGGGCTCCTCTTAAACCTGATTTCAGGGAATTCTGTTGTCTACAGACATCTCTGTTCAAGGTGAAACAGATTTTGAGTTTAGACCTATTATTTTGGAGTTCATTAAGCCAGGGAGGAAGAGACAGAAGACTTTAAATCAGAGGTTTTTTTTGAGTGGGGGTATCAGGGATTGAACTCAGGAGCACTTGACCACAGAGCCATGTCCCCAGCCTATTTTGTATTTTATTTAGAGACAGGGTCTCACTGAGTTGCTTAGGGCCTCGCTAAGTTGCTGAGGCTGGCTTTGAACTCGACATCCTCCTGCCTCAGCCTCCAGAGCTGCTAGGATTACATTGTGCCTGGCTGAATCGGGGAGCTTGACCAGAGCCGGTTTTGTTTCCTGGGGAAAGCAGGTCTCAGATGCAGAGCCCAGGGGGGTGGAGATCTGCAGCATGGGAAAGAGGAGGGACCTCCAAGGACACGTGGCAGGACCCCAGCCAGAGTGCCTGCCCCCATCCGTCCACCAGTGGCTTAATGCTTGCACGTGGCAGTGGGCCATCCCCACTGGAGCCCAACGTACTCTTTCGCCTCCATGCACCACATGGACAGGACAATGTCAGGGACTGAACTGTGTCCAGTGGGAATGCTGAAGCCCTGACCTCCGGTCGACCACACAAGGAGACGGAGCCTTTACGGAGGGGATGATGGAAGCAGGAGGTCACTGGGGTGGCCCTGATCCAACACACCAGGGTCCTTTTGGGTCAGGACACAGACACAGACCAAGGACGGCCCTGTGAGGACAGAGAGGTCCAGGAAGAGCCAGCCTGGAGGCACCTGACCTTGGCCTTCAGCCTCCAGAACGTGGGACAGTGCGTTCCCACGGTGTAAGCCACCCCGTCTGTGCACTTGGCCCGGGCCACGCGGCAATGGAGGCGGGAGAATGGGCGTGGCAGGCAAGGCGGAGCTGAGCAACACCGATCCCGTCACACCTTCAGGAGCAGGGAGCGAGTTCTGTGGCTTCAGAGTCCACGTGGAGGCTGGACACTATCCCGCCCCCGGGGGCCACTCATGGCAGCTGGGACGTCCCTGGAGCAAGCTAACCCACTCTCATCTTCCTTGAGAGGATACACAGGTGTGGTCAGTGTGAAGGAGCCTCTTACAGAGGGCTGGCATCTGGGGTCCTGGCTGAGGATGGGAGGGTTGGCTCCCAGGCTGCTGAACAGTTGCTGCCCAGGTCACCCAACACGGGGCCTCATTGTCCAGAGCTGCAGGTCCTTCCATGCCCTGGACGTCAGCCTCGGGACCAGGGGGCCTGCAGCCTTGAAACCCCTGGCTCCCGCCCCACCAGCCAGACCGCACTCAAATCAGCCCGGAAGAACTGAAGCGTTTGCTGTGAAATCAGAGTCTAGAGACAAAGGCAACTGGCAGACACGACCATCTGGTGCCAGCATGGCACAGGAACGGCCCATCTGCTCCCTGCTTGCAGGCCTGAACCCTCGTCCCGAGTGAGGGCAGCCCCAGACGCTGTGGTGGTGCCGGCTGAGGGCGCGCGTGGTTGCCAGTGGGGTGGACTTACGAGGTGGTAAGGGGCATGACGGAGCTGCCTGCCTGCTGTCCTCAGCCCCAGGAGGAAGCCCTAACGGATCGGAGGCAGCAGGGCGGCCTGAGGTCCTGTTCTGCCTGATGAGGGACGGGCAGGACGCTGAGCTGAGCAGCTGGGGCGGTGGCGCAGTCCTGCAGGAAGGCAGTGAGCCGATGGGCGACTAGAGGCAGTTTTGAGGGCTCTCAGTGTGTCCCACTGCTTGTCATCCGTGCTATTCACACTCAGATTCCTGGCATTGCCAATTCACCAGAGGCCAAGGACCTGGTCTTTGGGAACCCAGCAGGCTGCTGGGTACTTCTGGAGGCACCTTGCTGGTTTCCCTGGCCAAAGCCATATGCAGTGGCTGGTCAAACAGCAGAACGGGCCACCTCGCCCACCTGCAGCGCTGAGAATGGCGGCAAGCACTTTGCAACATGGGGGACAGACAGGTGGGCTTTCTCACGGATGCACCAACCCTTCAACTCCTGGGGTGAAGCTTCCACCGCTGCAGCCATGGGCAGTGCTACGCTCAGAGGTTCCACGGAGGAGGTGGCAGAAAGGACAGTGAGGGTGTTTTCGTCACTAACCCGGCTCTGGAGCATCCCAGCAGGCTGAGCTCCCAGGCCTGTGACTTTCCTAGAGGATGAGGCAGGAGTCCGCGCGTTCTCAGCCATCTGCTGTGGCGTGACTTGCCTTGGACTTGCTGTGCCCAAGCTCGGGGGAGCCACGCTGCCCCTTTCTTCCAGCTCTGCCTCCCGCTCCTGTGCCCCCACCTCGGGGGGCGCTGATGTGGCGCTGGCCTCCGAGGCCTGGGCCGGGCTGCTGGCTGCTCTCCGGGGTGACTGGGGTGAGGGGCGGAGGCGGGTCTTAGCTTTGCTGGCCAGAGCCGCACTGGGAGACCACATAGGTGGAGCATGAGCCCGGCAGATCCTGGTGGCCCCGCCCTGGTGACCTCATGTCACGAATCCTAAGCAGGCAGAGTCCCACTGGGAGCCGCCGTGGCCTGGGTCTTCCGAGGGCTGCAGAGGAGCGCACTCAGGCAGGGTCCCTGCACTTCTGTGTGCTGAAAAGTCAGAGTCCGTAGATTTTGGTGGCTTGATAATAACTGGGTCTGAGGTCCACCTGGATGAAGGGACTTTCTCTTTTCTTGGGTGTGGACAGAGAAGGGCATAACTGATATCATTAGATAACTAGACTCAAACGACAAAAAAAAAGGAAGAAAGAAAAAGAACCTCCTTTTTTGTTTCTCAGGTAATGGGAAGCTCTGAAGAGACAGCCTGCTGCCAGGCGCGACCCCCCTTTCCCCGAAGCCCTCGTGTCCATGGCCTAGTGGCGCTGAAGTGCTTGTGGCAGGAGCCCAGGGTGGTGGCCCCTCACTGTACCGCCATTCCCAGTCTCCTGGCCCTCCTGAGCCCATGGAGTCTAGTCTGAACTAGAAGCTGGAGGATCAGGGTCTCCTTAGAGGCGAGCAGACGGGAGGAAGCACGGAGGGGGCAGAGCAGTGGTGGCGGGCCCCAGGCGGGGTCCACAGCCCTGAGCAGCCCCCCTGGACCCTGGTACCCACGGTGCCCCTCACCTACCTCGTTGGGCTCCCAAAGCCAGACGTCAAAGGTGGGCTTCCGCAGGGCGTCGATGGTCTCTGGAGACAGCAGGTACTAGGAGGACAGGAGCTCCGTGTTAACCCGGCCCCGCGGGCTGTGTGCAGACACAGGCCGGAGGCCTCAGATGCTCGTGGTGAGCATTTGCTCCTCGATCCCCTCTCACAGACGCTGTGCACAGACCCACAGTGCCTTCCTCTGCGACCTGCTGAGTGGACTCGCGTCAGTGGTGGTCAGAGGAGGGCCGAGGGCATGGGCCGCCGGGCCACGGCAGTGCTCCCTCGCTCGACCGTGGTGGAGGCTCACGCGTGTACGCGTTTGTCAAAACCACAGCCCTCTGTACCTAGGAGAGATGAGCTGTGCCCACGGTCCATCAGCTGTCACACGCCCGCAAGGAAGACACAATGAAGCGAAGCCCGGGGGAATCTGCCGGTGGCACACGGGCAGACGTGGCTCAGATGCTACTTTGAGTTTCTCTTGCTGGGACCCACCGGGTTCAGCTGTGCGCCAAGCCACGCACTTGTGGACGGGGCCGAGCCCAAGGCGGGCAACGATTGGGGTGTGGTTTCACACTCACACAGTAACGGCGTGTGCCACCTGATGTGGTCCTCGCCAGGGCTTTTGTTTATTTTCTTAAAAAGGAAATGGTATGGAGGACTGGTCCCTTTTGCCCTTGGTTTTTGCCCTGGGCTGTGCCTGGTGACTCCTGGGACAGGATTGCAAGGGATGTGGGTCCTATTTTCCTGAAAGACACTGTTCCCAAAGGAGAGCCTCCAGTGATCTTCAGCCCACTGCCCAGACCATGCCAGAAAGTCACTCAGGGCCCCTGAGGCCCACGGGGAGGCTCCAGAGGGCTCTTTGCCACCACTCGGACTCGGGCACCAGGTCCCTCTGTTCCCCAGTCTCACCAAAGAGCATGAGCCAGGGGTTTGCTGGCTCACCAGCTGAGACCATGCTGCAAAGGCAACCTTCTCCGAGAGCTCATTTCAACAGCTCACTGTCCCGGGCAGGGCTACTGGACCAAGGGCCCAGCTGCTTCAGAACCTGAGGAAACTTTCCATTACATCTGTGTATTGTTCAGGGACAGGAGATCCAACCAAGTGGGTCTTAGAAAATGTAGTTGAACATTCGAGTTCAGCCTCCACTTGAGTGCAAACACATCTTGTGGAGTTAGCCCAGCGGGCTCAGCAGTCAGGAGCCACTTACAAAGTAAAGCACAAGTCTGCGTTCACTTCTGCCCAACAAATGCCAAAGAGAAAACCTGCTGCCTGAGAGAGTGACCCGCCCTTTCGCGGCCTCGGTTGCCTCATCAGTGCCCGTGGGGCTCCTGGGCCTGGGCGCTAAGCACACAGAGCTGCAGCCATCCCCAGGCTGGACTTCCATCTCACCTTGGGGTAGGTGGGGACATCTCTTCGAGGAGCCAGCTTCTTGTTGTTATCCAAAAAGCTATACTTACAGGGACAGCTGGTCCTGAGGAGAAAAGGTGATTAGTGGCAGTACTGTCCTCGGGCCTGGGGCTCACCTTGCAGGGCACCAGAAGCTCATTAGAGCAAGAGCAGAAGATTCCCGAAGCCAACCCCAGAACCCACAGATACCGCTTGGTCTCCTCTGCAATGGAGTCATGAAGGTAGTGAGCACGGGGCTCCCGGACCTGAGGACCCTGCAGGGACCTGGGCCATTGTATGGGGCTTGTGGAAAACATGCAGAGTCAGGTGAGGAGTCTCTTTCCAGTTTGAGACAAGCTTCTAAAAATTCTTCCCTCCCCCGCTTCCCTGCAACCCCAGGGGATCAAATCCAGGGCCTAACACATGCTAGGCAGGTCCCCTACCACTGAGCTCCCCAGCCCTAAAAGTCCTTCTTTTTCATGATACAGGCAAAATTTTCTTATTTTAAAAAATCCAGACAACACAGGAGTAAAGAGGAAACACCCCCAAGTCTTTGCTCCACCCACTTTGTCTCCCTGTGCCCACTCTGAGATCCCTCCTGCTAGCATTTTGGCGTGTCCTTGCAGGATGCACCTGGGCATGGGCACACATGGAGAGCCACTCGTATGTTTGAACAAAGATGTAACTGGACCAAATCACTCTATGGCAACTTGCTATTTCCACCTAATGTCACAGACTCAGTCTGCGTGGCTTTATGGAGCTGGACTCATTTTCTAATGGACATGAAGTCCCTGCACAGTTCTCTAAGGTGTGTCTGCAGCACATGCTATTGGTCTAGTCCCCAGAGCTGGACTGTGAGGATGTCTGCAGTTTCCCCATTGTGCACAACGTTGAGAGCTCAAGTTTCTAAGTTTTTCTTCCCCATTCAACATGAAGCTGTTGCATCAGAGGACAGAATGAGCTAGGTGTGTTGGAGTGTGCTGGCCTGCAGGGCTGTCCCAGGAGGCTGCCTGCGGCAGTGGCCCCAGGGGGTCTGGCTCCCCTGGCCAGGGGACTGAGCAGGCCAGGAGCCAGGGGTGGAACTCATCCAGAGGAGGGCTGCAGGGGTAGGGGCCACCTGGCTGGCTTGGGAGTCACCCTGCAGCCAGGCAGGGGGCCAGCATGTCAGCTCTGTGATTTATAAACAGAGTTCTGTCTTCTGGAAGGCCATTTATCCTGTGTAGTAATAGCGTGGAGGAATGCACAGCCTTTAAGTCTTACGTCTGCTCGGGGAGATTTATCTTAAGAAAAATAATTAGACATGAGAAAATGGCTCTGTGCATTATCTGCTGCTACGACAATCCAGAACACACTGGGGGCCACCTGGAGGCCCCCAGTGGGAAACAATTCAAGCCTCTTTGGCTCATCAACGTGAGGATTCTACATCATTATGAACGTGATTATGAATATGATGCAAAGCAAAGGAGTTCAGGTGAAGGAAAAGAAAAGGCTACACAGAATAGGGACACAAAGGCGGTGCACGTTTGGTGGGTTAAAGAAAGTGCTGGCCTTCTAGAAACATCTGTGAGCTGCATGTTGGAAAAAATTTAATACAGTAATCATTCATAATGTGAGTGAAAAAAAGATCACAAAACAGTCCTTTTTAGTTGTTTTCAAAACTGGATAAATGCACATGGAAAGCTTCCCATCTGGATTAAACCAGGGGCATTTGCTGGCTGCCGTCATCAGTGGTGACCACCACAGCCCCCGTCCGGGTAGTCTGGGGCATTGCCAAGAGCCTCAGCTGTTTTCAAGCTCAGAATGACAAACGCCTTCACTTCGGAGCAGCGCTGTCTATGCTATTGTCTTGGCATGCTGCTGTCCCTTCCTTCCAGTCCGCATTTGCCAAATGTCAGAGTTTCTACAGCACTGGGATGTACAGAGGGGATTCCAACATGGACTTGGCAAAATAATAACAAAAGGACCAAATGTGCCAATCAAAGCATTTCCAGTCGCCCTGTATGCAAGAAAGCCTGCTAACTCATTCTGAGCGGGGAACTTGACCTGTGCAGCTAAAAAACTAGAGCACACGGCCGACTCCTTTCTGCCTCTACCTCTTGGGTAAACGTCCAACCCGGGCTTCCTCAAGGCCTCTGTGTCCCGGGGGGTGCTGCAGGCCCCAGCAGGCAGGATGGCTTGACTGCCGGAACCTGCTTTCTTCCTGGCAACTGCAGCATGGGAGCAGAGGGGCTGCTGGGTGCCAGCGACCCCTGGGCCAGCAGCCCTCTGCACCGTTGCCAGGGGGACATGCGGGGCAGCTGGCGGGTGCCTTTTCTTTTCTTCCCACTTGGCGGTATCTGCTTCCTTTCTCTGCCTTCCCATCCTCCCCTCCCCTGGGGCTCAGTCCAGTGGCCAAGCCTTTCATTTTGGGGTGAGAGGGGAGGTCACAGACCTCCAGGGCCTCCCCAGCCCGGAGGACCGCACACGTGCGCTACTGTCTGCCTGACAGCCCTGGAGCCACAGCTGCAGCCTGAGAACCAGCTAAACCTCCCTCCTCTTGAAACAGCCGTGAGAAACCCGGGAGCCTCAGTAGAGGGCGGCCTGCTAAGGGGCGCTGGTGGGCCAGCCATGTCCCCTGCTGTCCCCAGACGGGTTCCGCTGGCCCCAGGCTCCCGGCTCGGAGCCCTGCCAGATGTGCTTGTGTGTGGGTGAATGCAGGTCAGCCTTCCAGGCGCATCTACCACCCTGTGGGCGTCAGCCTGGGCTCTGCCCCCCCCCCCCCCCCCCGGTGCCCTTCTTCTCCCCTCTGCTTCCCCATAAGCAAGAAATCGGCTCTGGGCTGGGCCCACATCACGAGGAAGGGCTGCTCAGCAAGGACACAGCCTCTCCCTGCAGACCAGTGAGGGCGAAGCAGCGCTCCAGAAGCCCAGCTCCGGGCGAGTGGCCACGGAACCCACTCACACTAAAGCAGACCCCCCAGGGCTGGAGTGGCCACGGCACCCACTCCTGACTGAAGCAGACCCCCCAGGGCTGGAGTGGCCACGTGCACCCACTCGTGACTGAAGCAGACCCCTTCCCTCTGCAGGGCTCATGGCTCTCCTCCGAGGCTGGTATTCTAAAGAGCAGGGAAGGGCTGTTTTGGGGGGTACCAGAGGAGCCGCAGGGTCTGGGGCAGATGAGGCGCTGGGTTTGTTTTCCTAACGTGCAGGCAGTGCTTGGGTTCGGCTCCCTCTGGTTCTGGATTGAAGAAGCCCATCCACCTGCCTCGCTGCCAGAACTGTGCTGAGAACTCTGGGTCTGACAGGGCCGGGAAGCTGCCCTCCCAGGCGCAGGGAGTGTGCACTCTAAGGATGTGCTTCCTGCAGAGCACGGGGCCACTTACTGCTGACGGAGCTGAGTGCGTGCTGCAGCCCGGCTGCCCGAGGCTGCTGGCTGGTTGGGCTAGATCCCTGCCCAGGGCCACTGCCCTCACCTGGGCCTGGGAAGAGGGGGGATGCCAAGGCCAGGGGTGCCTCAGGCCTCCATCGGCCCAGCCATGTGGCTGCCCTGTACTGAGCAGCTCTAGTCTCTTCCCAAGGCTACATGGGAGGGTCCCCTGCTGAAGGGGCCTCTGGCCCGGGGACAGCAGAGATGAACTGCTAACTCATATTTCCCGTGGTCACAAACTCCTTTGCCCTGACACCTCCAAATCAAACTGCACGTGGCATTCCCTGTGCCAAATCAGTCCCCAAGCCAGCGTGATGAACCGGCGGGGTGTGACTCACAGGGTGAGCTGCTCAGCCAACCTCCCGAGAGGGCCAGGGGGCTGGCCCATGACGGCTCTCCTGCCCCTGCTCCCTGTGCTCAGGCACAGTCCTCCACACGTTAGGAGGCTGAGGAAGCATGACGCCTTTGCCCAGGACCGCTCCTCGACTCACGTGCCCGCAGAGGCCCCGCAGCAGCTTAGCCTCCTGGGCAGGGCCGGCAGGGCAGGCGGGGCAGGTCCCTCGGTGGGCTACGTGCCACGTGGGCACAGGCGTGAGCTTGCATCAGTGCCACGTCTTTACTGTGCAGCTCTGTTCTCGGTCTGCAGGGGGCTCGCCCATGCTTACTGTGACCGCAGCTTTGGAGGAGGGACCTTCCAGTCGACTGGAGGAGGCACGATGAAACCTCAGGCATGTTTTACATGAATTCAGGTCACTGGTCCCCAGAGTGTCCCGAGAGACGCCTATTCTGAAGGGCATGTGATCTCTATGTCTGCGATGGCTGGAGCTCTTGCCATATTGTTCCCTGATGGCTGCGCTGCGGGGACATCTCCTGGTGTGAGGACAGGGACGTGGGTACCTAGATGCTCAGGCCTGGTAAGTCAAACACCCATGTGCTCTTATTGTTCTTTTTCTTTAAAAATTGGCACCAACATCTTGCAAGCTGGATGAACTCCTGTGCACACTGGGTCTGCAGGAGGATCCCCCACCCACCCCACCGTGACGTCACCTTCCCTGCCTCTATCTGCTGCAAACACCTTTACGTAGGAAGGTCTCGGGCTGGGAGAGTAAGTCCTGGGACAGGGGCTGCCTTCAGGCTGTGTGGCCACAGCCAGAGCTGGGAAGTCACACCAACCCTTCTTCTGGGGACATGAAGCCCACGGCCCCAGCCAGGTTCCACCCAGGCCCAGGCCTGCTGCCCACAGGTGCCCCCAGTGTGGGCCTTACCTGCTGTTTCTGGCTGCCAGTTCCTCCCTCATCTTTCTGATGTCACTCTTGCATTTCTCAATCTCCACCACTTTCAGTCCTTCCACTGGGACAAAGAGACACAGCAAGAGGTTACTGCAGAGAGACATGGAGGACCAGGTGACTCGGGGCCCTAGGGAGGATGGGCACATGGCAGAGGCTCCTGCTCCGGCCTGCTCTGCTGACATTTAGGATGGGCTCCACCTGCCTGGGCTTGGCCACAGGGACTCTGCTGTCCCCGGCATGTTTCTGGCAAGCTTGAGCCACTGTGTCTGTGCCGTGTCGACAGTGTGGAAGCCTCCTGGCCCTGTCCCCACATCCCCACTCTTGCCCATGTACTGTACTCTCTCTGTACTGCCCAGTGCCAGCTGAGGATATGAGACGACTCTTACCCCAAGAAGAAGGAACAGGGAAATGTGGCCCTGGGCATTACAATGCAGTGAAGTCCCAGGCTTCCCTGGCAAGCATGAAAACCTCAGCAAGATAAAACTTTTTTTTAGAATTTTTTTTTTTTTTTAATTTTTGCAGACTGCTTTTTGATTCATTGTACACAAATGGGGCATAATTTTTCGTTTCTGTGGTTGTGCATGATGTAGATTCACACCATTCGTGCAATCACACACGCACATAGGTAATGATGTCTGTGGGTCCCACCATCTTTCACACCCCCGCCCCCTTCCCCCTCTCATTTCCCTCTACATAATCTAAAGTTCCTCCACTCTTCTCTCACCCCCACTCCCCCACCCCCATTATGTATCATCATCCACTTATCAGGGAGAACATTCGGCCCTTGGTATTTTGGGATTGGCTTATTTTGAAGCTCCCCCGGAGCAGTTAACAGGAGAAGGTGTTGACCTAACCCAGATGAGAAATAAACAGGCCACGTCAAGGACTGGCAGAGCCGGGCTTGATGGCGCTCCGGCATACGGCTCCCAGTCACGGCCTGCAGGGCTTCCAGGTCCGAGTGGTCCTTGAGAAGTGAGGACCACTCATTAGCTTTGTTTCTCTGTAATACACATCAGTTCTTATGCAAAAGGCTGCTGCCCACCATGTCCTTCTACCCTGCTCCTCTTCAAGCTCGGCTCTGAATAACTGCTCAAGGTAAAACAGGAGCAATCTCTGAAGGAAAAGCAAAGGGACGGCTGTTCCTGAGGATCCCTCCCACCTGAGGGAGCCAGCTGGCCGCCCTGCAGTCCAGAGGCAGCCGGGTGGCACTCAGTCAGGAACCTGCTTCTGCCCAGGGGGCCCAGCTCGGCTCCGGTCCTGGTGACTGGCTCCTGGGCCAGGGAGACTTCTGCCTTCCTCTGTGCTCTGGAGGGAGGACATGGGGACTGAGACGCAGGCCTGGAGTGTGCATGCATGGAGTCAGGGCGGTGGCCTCTGGGTCACCGAGGAGACTGGACAGCTCTGCTCCTCATGCAGAGCCACGCTGTCCTTCGGAGGGGGTTCTTCCTGCTTTCTCACATTGTGGGACCTTAAGAAGTTGCCGAGGGCCACGGTCTTCAGCTGAGATGAGGCGTGGCCTCTCAGGCCTTGTCTGGACCTCAGCGTCCCACCCTGTCTGCCTGAGGCTTGCCATGAGGACACGGACAGGAGGCAGTGGATAGCAGCAACTCCATCATGTGGATACTTGAAAAGCGGAAAGTTCCAGAAAGTGAGTAGATCTAGGGAAGAGACAGGCCTGGAGCAGCCAAACAGGGCAGCTGTGTCTAGGGTTGCTCAGGTTAAAAGCACTGTTCTGAACACCAGGTTCCCTTTTGGGAGAGTCTGCAGCTCCCCTCTGTGGCTCCTTCCAGCCCCAGGAGCAGAACCTCCCTGAGGGGCTGACGGGCAGTGGCGGAGGACACTGGAGTCCAGGCCAGACACGAATGCTGTCCATCGTGTTCCGTGCCTACCCTCAAAATGCAGGGCAGAGACCAAGAGCCCAAAGAGAAGCTCCCCACCCAGCACCCAAAGGGCCCTGAGTCCAGCCCAGCACTGGTCTGTCCCTGGCCTGAACTGTCAGACAGGCTGACTTGCAGGTTTGGAAACTTGGGCTGTCCTCTTGGATTTTAGAAGGGTGTTCTTTCTGGGGGCTTCTGCAAGTCCCTGTCTCCTGAAGGAGAAGGTTTTTTTTTTTTTTTAGTCATAAGCATTGGGTGTTTTATTTACTTTTATTTTTTAGTTCTTTTTATTACGATTTGTTCTTTTAGATGTTTTCTAGGAGAGCTATTGGCTCGGGGGAAGGGCTTTGGTGGACACAAGGGCTGAGCAGGTGGCTAAGGGCCCCCACCCCCATGGCGCTTCCTCCGCCTGCTCATGGCAGGAGCCTGTAGGGCCCTGGCGGACGCTCTCCTCCAGCTGCAGAGCGGATGGGGCTGTGTCTGGAGGGGTCTGAGCAGAGTCGCTTCCCATTCTCTCCAAGCACTGCCCCAGATCTGCCTGAAGAACTTCCCACACCACAGACAAAAGCAGGGGCCTTCTGGGTGGTCTGCATGACCTTTGCCCCCAGGGGCCAGCTCTGCCAGTGGCATATGCTGGGTTTAGGTTTGGTCCAAGCTCAGGGCACCAGTACACAGAGTGGACAGGGCAGGACCACGCTGAGCCCAGCAAACTGCAGCCTTTGCGTGCTGGTTTATGAATTCATCGTTGACCTCTGAGAAGCCCTGACTCCCTGCAGGAGGCTCGACGTTCTCACACAAAGGAGAAAGGCTTGCAACGTCAATTAGGAGGAAAGGGAGGCTGGTATTTGATTCAGAAGATGACACGTTTAAGAAGTTTGAAGAGCAAGCAGGTGATTCCACTTAGCACAGGTCCCAGGCAGTGGGCTCCAGCAGATGCCTCCTTGCTGAGCAGCAGAGGGCGGGCCCTGCAGGCTGACAGAACTGCATGCTGGTGTGTATGTGCTCAGGCGCACACGTCTGTGCTCAGCATGTGTGTGTGTGTGTGTGTGCACCTATGTGCTCAGTGTGTGCATGTGTGTGCACCTCTGTGCTCAGCATGTGTGTGTGTGCACCTCTGTGCTCAGCATGTGTGTGTGTGTGCATCTCTGTGCTCAGTGTGTGCATGTGCGTGCACCTCTGTGCTCAGCACGTGTGCGCGTGCACCTCTGTGCTTGGTGTGCGTGTGGGTGCACAGGTGAGGGTCTACGTGGAGCAGCGTGCAGTGACCTTCCTGGTCCAGCAGCTCAGGCCGGCTGGCTCCCGACAGCTCAGGCTCAGGACTGACTGGGTGGGGCAGTTTCCTCGTGGCCGCATGGGAGGTCTGGCTGCAGGCCCCTCTCAGAAGGACTTCCCTTCCCCTTCCCTACGCATGTCCTTGGGTTAAGGCACCGTGTCTCTGGGCTGTCTCTCTGGAGCTCACACTGCCCAGGGCTCAGCACAAGTGGGTGTCCCTGGCCACATTCACACTGCAGGAGAGGCAAGGGGACTGGGATATGGCCAGCCAGAGGCAGGAGAAGAAGATGAGCCCAGAGTCAGGTGGGGTCCAGCGGGGGAGAACCTGTGTGGTCAGGGCTGCTCGGGCTTCACCTGCACAGAGGATGTGGGGGAGGAGCCACCTCTGTGCAGACACCAGGAAGAGTGAGAGCAGAGCTGGAGCTTCCCCTGGGGTTGGGGAGCGAGGAGGCAGGCAAGGGGCGGCCGTTGGAGGAGCAGAGGAAGCAGAGGTGCCTGCTGTGGGGGCACTGACCAGCCAAGGGAGCCTGTGGCTCCCGCATCTGTCAGTGTGCCTGGCGGCTCTGTGGCAAGCCTTGCCTGTGTTCCTGACTGAAAGCCTTTCCTCAGAATCCCTGCTCCAGGGGGCTGGTAGGAGGCCGAGTTGGCCTCCCACTGACGCTGGAAACGCCCGAGGCTCACTCCAGCGGTTGCACCCGGCCCCCAGAACCTGCGAACATGACCTTGTTTAGGGACAGTCCTTGATGGAAACGAACAGTTAGAGATATAGAGATGAGACCGTGTTGGAGTCAAAGATCAATGTCTTTAAGAGAGACAGGCGGAGGGAGATTTGAGACACGGGGAGGATGTCAGGGGAAGACAGGCAGACGTCAGGGACGCAGGGTCCCAGCCAGGGAATGCTGAGGGTTGCTAGCAAGGCCAGTCACCTGAGAGAGGCTGGGACAGTCTCCCTGGGGGCCCTGAGGAGCTGGGCCTGTTGACACCTTGACTTTGACCCTGGGGCCTCCGGCGTGGTGAGAGAAGGCATTTCTATCGATCAAGCCCCCACTCTGTGGAACTCTCAGGTGGCTCCGGGAAGCGAACACCCTCACGTTTCTGACTTCCCGTGCGGCAGGGCTGGGCAGGGGTCCGACGCTGCGTCTGTGCATGGTGAGAAGCAGCCTGATGTCTGCAGGGGAGGCCGAGGGGACCATGGGGCCTGGGGTCCAGAGCAAGGGGTGCTGGGAGAGCCAGGGCAGCCTCTGGGGCTCGGGAATGGCAGTGCTGGCACCCCCGCCCAGCCAAGCCCTGTGCCCAGCCCTCCAGCTCAGAGGGGAGCTGCCTGAAGTCCCTCAGGAAGAGAGACATGCTCTGCTCCAAGCGGTCGGTCTCTTCCCTGCCGTGTGCAGAGCCCTCCTGCAGCTGCCCCTCTTCAGTGCCCACGAGGGGTGTGACTTGCCCGGCAGGGCAGGGCTGGTGTTGGGAGCAGCCTGGCCAGTTCTGTTGATCTGACTGATTTGCTGCATGGACCCTTGCAGCATCCTCATGCTCCGTGGGTTGAAGACACTGTCTCGAGGGTCCAATGAGCAGGGGAGGTTTTAAAAAGCCAACACGCTCTGAAAGCACCACGTGCGTCACGCTTTGACTTGTCAGCTGAACCCGTCACGGCGCTGACGTCTTCGTTTTTTTTTTTTAGTTAGAAGCAATTCAAATGCCGTAGGAAGAGTGACATTCAGTCAATCTTACAAACACAGATCTGCCAGATGTTTTGGGGGGACAACGGGTAGGCCCCTAATGGCCTTTTGTTTGGATACTATTTGCTTAATCCTTTTAATAAATAAGGTGCCATTAATCATGAGCCTCCACCAGGACATTGACAAAGTGCCTCCTGTGCTGGGTTTCGGGCGGAAGGTGGGCCGTCAGGCAGGTGGAGCTCAAGCGCAGATCCTGCCAATACTGCCGAGGACGCAAAGCGTGGGAGACTCGAGGCTCTCTTCCTCCTGGAATGTGGATTTTTGGTAACTGAATCAAGACTGGAATTGACTCTCCTTTGCTCACTTTGCTTTTCTGCTTTGCTTCTGTGATACCAAGAGATAACGACTTCACAGACGTATTCCAAAATACTGTGGGACCACAGCACGGTGGGTGTGCAGGAATGTCCCCATGTCTGCAGAAAGGCACAGATGAGATCTGAAGCAGGGGCTCCCAGGGCCAGGCGTGGGTGCCTGCGTCTCCCCCTGCTCTTGTGTGCACAGAAAGCTTTGTGCCTCGTGCCGTAAAGCAGGAGTGAGGTGCTCGTGGCTCCCTGTTCCAGCCCTGGCCAACGTCACAGGCGTCCCAAGCATTTCATAAAGAAAACAGTTGTGCTTGCCTGTGGCACTAACCTCGTCCCCGTCCGTCCAAGTGGCTGACTGTAACGGAGGTTAAAAGACAGAAGCAGAAAGGAAACAACCCACTCACGTTCCACTCGCTTCTCCAGCATGGCCAGGTGGTTTGTGACTTCAGCTTTCAGTTCGTTGATTTTAAACGCTCTAGGAATAAAAGGAAAGAGACACCAAACATCACTCATAAAATCCTCCCAGCTAAGCTTGGCCCAGCAAAACTTCATGACTCCCTGCCAGGGGCGAGGCCTCCTGGCGGCTGGTGTGGGGCGGGGCCGAGACAGAGCTGCGTTTAAGGAACTCAAATGTCCCCGGTTGGGGGATGGACTTCTGTCATCTGGGCAGTGAACAAGCTTACAAGGTCCTCTGCTCACCAGCACCCACCCCCTGGAAGCAGTCCCCTTCAGGGGACTGGTGTAACCTCTGGAGCTCTGACCATTCAGCTCAATGATTCGCGGGCTTTGAAAAATCCCACCCATCTCTCCTTTCCCCCATTTTAATCACCCTGGACAGTAAGATGCTGCAGAAAAATCAGTGTGAGAAACCAAATGCCCACTTAGCATCAGTGGGTCACTCAGGATGAAGAGGAAGCCTCTGTCTACAAGGACCTCAGTGAGGAAGCTCATTTTTAAAATGGTGCTTTAAAAAAATGTAGACTGGCCTCTAGTCCAGAAGGGCCAGTTGAGAAAATTCTCTGCCGTTGGAGCTCACATTCTAAAAGTGACCATGGGACCTGGTCTGTGGGATAAGGTGAGCGTTTCCGGAGGGTGCCAAGCTGCTTAGTGGCAGAAGTCACAGAGGGAGTCCTGCTGGCCAGGGCCAGCCTCAGAGCAAGGCCTCCTGTGCCACGGAAGCAGACGGCCCATCGGGACAGCGTGTGGAGGACTGTGCACCTGGAGAACTGCTCTGCCACCTGCGCCAGCACGCTCTGGGTTAATTCTTCTCTCTCTGAAAACCAAAGAAGAAAGGCAGGTGGAACACAGGCACAGGGAGCCCGGAAGCCGCCCGGGCCCAGTCCCAGGGCTGTGGCCAGGAGCGGCCGGGCGAGCCGGAGGGACATGTGGCCTCCCTGCCAGCAAGCCAGGCAGGCCTCTCTGGGCCTGGGGATCCCCTTCCTCCTGGACCGCACCAGGCCCGACCTGCTCTCGCTGGCCCTTGGCGGAGTCCAGGATCGTGTTCTCGAGGCGCCAGCACCAGCTACGGGCTCGCTAGGTGGGAGGCTTTCCCTGAGTGCCCAAGCCCGTTTATGGGGGCAATTTCAAATTCAAGCTCAAGTGCAAAAAACCTGCCGGTGTTCTCCCGGCAGGCCTGCGGAGAGGAAGCAGGAGGGCGGAGTGGGTTGGCCCTCGGCCGCCTGGTCTGTAAAACTGGGCTGGGTGGCTGGTTTTACGAGGCTCAGGCCCCAGGCTGACTGTAACCTGCCTCTTTTCCTGTTTCCTGACCAACCCCATGCTGGAGACTCAGGGCAATGCCCACGGGACTGTTCTTTTCAGCAACTCTGTGTGCTCGGGCAGGGAGCCATCTCTTCCTGGTCCAGGTGTGCCATTGCTGTATCCCCTCAGCACTGACAGCCTCCACGACTTAGTCCTGAGTTCACATAAACTTCTGTGTTGGCTTGATGCTTAGCTCTCCATGCGAAAAAACAAGACAAAACAAAACCCCTCCAAATGAGCAATATCTAATAACCCAATTTGGCAATGGGGTTCAAAAGCTAACACTGTTCATATGCTCTGACTGTGTCTCATATCCAGGGAATGATCATGAATGTACACAAAAGGTGCTCATCATAATGTTATTATTTAAACCTAGTGAAAACCAGAACAACTTATATGTCCATCAAATGGGGACTATGTAATCATTATGGGAATAGAAATGAAGATCTTGGAAAATGTTCCTATTGTTAGAGTTAAAAAAAATCTCAGCAGTAGTAGAGAATGATCCCATTTTTCAAAATATATTGGGAAGATACATTCCAAAGTAACAACAGTAGTTATGCTTTGGTTGTAAGACTACATATAAAGTTCATTTTCTTATTTTTGCTTCCCTATATCTTATATATTTTCTATAATGAATATAAGTTAATTTCATAAAAAGAAAAATACTAAAACCAATCAGTTTGAATTACCCTCTTGAGACCCCGCTGCCTCGCCTCCTGCAGGGGACCCTCTCAGTTTCACGCTGCCCGAGCCACGTGTGAAAGCAGGGTGTGCCTTCATGCCAGGGGCAGGGCTGTTCCCCTACCCCAGAGTCTGGCTCTTCTCCTCCCAGGTCCTCACCATGGTCAGGCCACACCCCGGCCTCATGTGACTTCTCCTGGTGACCACCTCCCTGTGGGACAGCTAGATGCAGTCTACGCGACTCGCCCCCAACCCCACACCCCGTGAGGACTGTGCAGACCTATGTCACGGTGACTGTCTCTCGGTCATGGTGTGACCTCCTGGAACTGAGTTTAAACTCACCAATGCAAACTCCCCACAGGAAACCTGCTGGATAATGCGCAGGGCCCAGCGACGGTGCTGGCCCACGGGACTCCCCTCTCTTCACATGCTCCCTGACGTTCATGGTCGTGGCTCTGGCCATCCCATTCACTCCCAGGACTCTGAGTAATAAGACCTTTACTTCCATCTGTGTCTCCTAATCCCTAAGGGTGTAAGCCATCTTAAGACTCTAAATCACAGCACTGCCAAATATGTGTGTGGGTGAGATAGCCCAGGTCTCTCCAGATTTAGCACTCCATGACTAGATGAGAAGAGGAAGAATCTCTTGAAATTATAAGAGCAAAAACCCCATTCAGAAAACATTTATAGAGCCACAGGTTGAGCTGCTGGCTGGTCCAAGGACTCCGGCTTCAGAAAGTCCCATAGCTGTCAGGAAGAAGAGTGATTGCGTCATAGGGATTCCCAGTGCCCTTGGTGAACTCGGCAGGGACTGATATCATTTACTACAGAATCTTTGGAAAAGTAACGTGTCACAAACATTAGGAGTCAATGATGTCCGGTTGAGGTGAATGAAGAAGTCCATCAGACAATGAACATCTGTAGACCACGCCCCTAGCAACGGCATAACACACTCTTCTCGGGTGCCTGCAAAGCACATGCCAAGATAGGCCCATAATCCAGGCCATAAGGAAAACTTACCAAATCTGAAAGAACTAACAGCATCCAGAGTGTGCTCTCTGAAACTGAGCACACTTCTAAATAATTCATGGCTCAAAGAGGAAGTCTAGAAAAGACACTGAACTCAATGAAACCAAAACCACGACAACCAAGGCTCTGCTGGGCGGGGGCTCACAGCGAGCCTGTGCTGGGAGAGAGGAAGAACCTCGGCTCGGCACGCGGAGATCCCGCCTCAGGGACCCACAGAACAAAGGGCAAAAGAAACTCACGGCAATGAACTAAGCTTTGGTCCATCGAGAAGATCAACAAATTGGCAAAATTCTAGCAAGTCGGATGGAGAGCAAGGATGACTCCCAGATTAGGAATGAAGGGGCCATGAAGACTCGAAGGACGCCCCACAAATACCTGCACACACAGACAGAAGGGGCCGATTCCCCAAAGGGTGTAAGTACCACGACCATCCAAGGCGAATCGTAATCTGAGCAGCCTGTGACTAGTGATGGAATTGGATTCATAATTAAAAACCTCCTAAAAAAGAAATTTCCAGGCCCAGAGGTTTCACTGGCAAATTCTACCAAATGTTTAAAGAATTAACACAATTCTAAATGATCTGTTCAGCAAAAACAAAAGGGAACACTTCCAAATTCATTTTATGAAGGTAGCATTAGCCCGATTCAAAATCCACAAAGACAAGACAAGAGCAAAAAGACAACTTCAAGCCAATCTCCTTCATTAACAAAATTTCAGAAAGCATAATTCAGCAATACATAAAAAGCACCCGGCAGGCTCAGGTGCGGTTACCGCAGGTGTACAAGCCTGGCTCACTGTCAGAATATCAGGGACGTGCCCACCACGTAAGGGCTAGAGAGACGGCATGGTCATGCCATTAATGCATAAACCGTCTTCCATCAAGTCCCACCCAAGGTTATGACTCAGAACTCACGTGGAGAGCGACTTCCTTAAGTTGGTAAAGAGGAGACCACCACACCCCACTCAGCTGACATGACGGGCGGTGGCAGGAGATGACCTGCCTCTGAGGGTGACAGGCCCAGGGCCCTCCTCACTGCTGCTCAGCACTGAGCTGGAGGTGCCAGCCAGTGTCATCAGGGTCAGAGAGGAAGGAGAAGCACTGCCAACGACTGTCTCTATAGAAGATCCAGGTGCATTTAACACACCAGCAAAGACCACGCAGACACTGAGGCAACAATTCAGTCACACAAAAGGGAGACACAGTCGAGGCGGGGATCTAAGAGCAGAGATCAAAGAAGATGCAAACACACAAGGTCTGGCCCATTCACAGACTGGGAGACCCCACAGTGAAGATGCTGACTCCATACAGCTTTAACAAAATTCCTACCAAAACCTTGGCAAGATTCTTTTTTTGCAAAAACAGACAAGATTATTCCAACATTTACATAGAAAGACAAAGGAACTGGAATGATTTTGCAAGAAGATAAAATAGGGAGGGATCTGTTTGACTTCAAGACTTATTATTTACCTAAGGTAATCAAGACCGTGCAGTGTTGGTGGGGGGGTGGACACAGCAGGGAGCCCAGAGTCTCATCACAGGACACTGACTTCTTACTAGGGTGAAAAGTGCTTCAGGGAGGGAGGGACAGCTGTCAAGTCCTCAGGGGCTGGAAGAACTGGACGTCCGTGGGCAGAAACCCTCGACTGCAGTACATAAAAATCAATGCAAAATGGACCACCAGACACTCAGGGAAAAGCACAGGAGGGAGCCTTTGGGATATTGGGAGAGGCAGGGGCTCTGGGTGTGATACCACAAGCACAGCCGTGAAAGGCACGCTGACCAGCTGGACACCATGAGACGGAAACCTTCATTCTGAGAGGATGAAGAGACAAGCCGTAGTCTGGAAGGGAACACTGGCAACTACCTGTCAGGGTGTGGATGTGAGGTGACCCCCAGGGCAGGTTGCAAGCCTGGCCCCCGTGCAGCAGGGAGCAGAGGCGGGGGTGGGAGGGCGCTGACCCACTCGTGGGTTAACTCATGGAAGGAGCCACGGCTGATCAAGTGCTGCATCCAGGCTCCAGGAGGGGAGCGCCTGCCCTCCACCACGCCCTTCCGCCATGATGCCCTTCCGCCATGATGCCCTTCCGCCATGATGTGCTGCCTCAGGCCCGTGGCCGTGGAGCCAGCCACCAGGGACCGAATCCTCTGACACCGTGAACCTAACCTTCCCTCCTTTAACTCTTTTCAGGCACTTTGTCAGAGTGGTGCAAAGGTGACTAACACACCAATTATCTGACAAAAAGACCTGAATATAGAAATACGTAAACTCTCAAAACTCAATGGCAGAAAACAAAACAGGCCAATGTGCAGATGGGCAGGAGATGAGCAAGCGTATTACTGAAGAGTGTGCAGATGGGAAACAGGAACGCACAAAGCTGCTGAGCACCCTCAGCCATGAGGTAGTGCAGACTGAAGCTGCAGGGTGCTGTCTCGGCTCGCTCATGACAAACACCAGCAACAGCACCCAGGGCTGCTGAGGATGCAGCAAGCCGGGGCCGCTCATGCCCTGGTGGTGGGATGGAGCAAGGTGCAGCTGCTCAGGAAAGGCGGGTAGCTTCTTAAAGACCAAGCATGCAACCACTACGTGACCTCGCAATCCACTCCTGCAGTTGTAGAGATGAAAATTTATGTTCACATTAAGACCTGTACACAGTGTTGGTAGCAGCTTGATTCCTAATAGCCCCCAACTGGAAACAAGTCAGAGCCTCAAGGGTGCAAGGCTAGGCGAACTGTGGTCCAGCCACACCGCAGAACACCGCTCAGCCATAAAAAGAAATGAACTCTTAATTCAGAAGCAGTGGCAGGGCCAGCGAGGATCTCGCTGGGGCTCACAGCCAGGACTGCACTCAGGGGACACATTAGGATCAAGGAGCAGAGCGGCATGGAAAGGAGCGGTGTGGCCTCAGGGGCAGCAGGAGGGGTCCTGGTGGGAGGGAGCGATCCCGTCTGAACTGTCTGTCCACAGGCCCTGTCACCGTGTCCCATGCTACCCAGGGGGACTGGGCAAACACGATGGCTCTCTCTACGTTTGTTCTCACGGTGGCACGCGAACCTTCGATGACCTCCAAGTCCACAGAATGGAAGGTTTCCTTAGGACTCTGGAGGCAGGACCCTCGAGCGGTCCTTCATTTTGAGGCCTGATTTTAATTTCCAGCTGAAGCGCTGCCAAGCGTTGTGCCCCTTCCTCTGGTGCCTTCCCCAGCTCCGTGCTAGTTCTCAGAAAGGGCCCAGAAATAAAGCCAACGGGAACACCCCCAGAGGCCACCCCACGCAGCACAAAGAGCTCCCCAGACCGACATCTCTTCCTAGACTGCAAAATCTGCATTCTTTTGCAGGAGAAAGAAGGGGGGAAAAAAAAAGGCTGTGTGCACAAAGAGCCACTGCACACAGGCACAAACAGCCCCGGCCGGAACTCCCTCCCCCGTCGTTGGAATTCCTGCAGCGGCCACCGTTTCCTCCCGGTGGATTTCAGAATTTACAAACGAAGTGTGACTGAATGTGTGTGAAATGCTCGGGACAGGCCCTGGCGCACGGTGAGCCATGCGGCCTCCGCTGCCGTGGCCGTCCTGGCTGCCACAGGGTCCCTTCTTGCTTGCACGGCCCACCCTGGTCCTTGGGCAGATGGGGCAGGGGACTGAGAGGCCCAGACCCTGCTGCGGTGTCCTGAACGTGCTCCCTCTCCCTCCGGCACCTTGGGAACCCCTGGGGAGCCCGAACCCCTGGATATGGGGCAACAGCGTTCAAGGGCGATTGTTAGTCATTTGCCACCTTCTTGGCAAAACCACATGCTATCAGCAAAATTTGCTATTATGTATCATACCTGTCTCTGTTTCCTAAATGTTGCATGATGTTCACTGAATTTTTAAAAAATCAAAGCATATTCAAGTGACTTGGCCTTGAGAGTTTCTTAGTAGGTTTTAGAATAATCAGCAAAAGCTAGGGATGTTGGTATTTCACAGTTGGACAAGACTGGTCTTTGGAGTTCCTCTCAATCTTAAGGATTTTAAGTAAATGGGGAGAGAAGAGTCTGGGGTCAGGGAGTCAGCCTTAACTGGTGCTGGTCAGGGAGGTGGACACCAGGGGAGAGCAAGCTGATGCTCTGGATAACTCCTGTCTTCCAAAGGAAACTGTCCCCCTGTCCCAGGTAGTATATGGTCTGAAAGTGGCCTTGAGTCTGGGTGTCCAGTGGACTTCAAGGGTGATGCTCTGAGCTCAGCAGGGTGGACGGCTAGACATCAGTGACTAACAATGGTGAGATGTGACTTCCCAGAAGAGCCATCACAGCACAGGCTGAGCGGGGCTTGTGCACAGCCTCAGAAGTCTGGGCCTCTCTTCCACTGACGTCTTAGCCCACCCGTTGCCTCCTATGTGGATGCCCACCGGGAGGGCCGAACACAGGGCTCCATGCTACAGGAGAGCTGGGTTAGTTCAGGGCAATCTCGGGGTGATGGAATTGGGGTCCTGGTCTGAGGACGCTGCCACATCATTCCAGCAGCAGGTCAGGGGCCTGCAAGAGAAGCCCCAGCACCTGCTCACAGAAGAGGACCGAGGGGGCTGGAGTAAACTGTCTCTGGTATCTAACGAGGGGCCTCTTGGGGCTGCCAGCTGAGGTTCCCCGACAGGAGTCAGCCTGAGGGGCAGCAGGAAGGGCACCCTGCCCCACAGCGTTTCCCCAGTGGCATGACCCAGGGAACCTGCACTGCCCCCTGTGATGCCCACAGTATGTCCCCTGACTCCGCCCTGGGCCTCCTGGACAGTTCAAGGAACCTGCCCCTGCCTCACCCACTTCTTCCAGGAATTGTTTACAAACCCTGGATCTACCCAGCACAGAGTGACACACGGGCTTGGTTTAATGGATCAACAGGAAAGCCTGCCATTCCCACTAAGGATCCGTTGCTGGGTGTGCTCATTGGGTGGCCCCAGCTGATGGCAGCTCACCTTTCTGTCCTGTGCTGCAGAAGCGTCAGTTATTTTGTGCTCTGCGTGCCCACGCTGGTTTGGGCAATTACTTCCTCCCCTGGACAAGTGAGAGCAAACACGGCCCGTGTGATACACTGACCCCAACCTGGGCACTGGGGGCTGGCGACCTGGGAATGCCGCGTGGGCACTCACGCCCGAGTCTTTGACCCTGCACCAGTGGAAGAAGGGCACTTCAGGGCCTGCGGCTGCTGCCTGGCACCCGTGCGTACCCGTGCGGCCTCCTCTGACGGCTGGCGACTGTGGCCTCGCCCACTGGCTCAAGTCCATGGGCTGCTGAGATGGCGCAGGCGCCAGGCTTCACCCACCTAGTCTCCACTGGCAGCAGTAGTGTGGACACTCTGCATCCTTCACAGAATCCAAGCTCCACACTCTTCCCAAAGCAGCAGAAAGACAAACGCGACACAGGAAAACCTGCGGCCCTTTAGAAAGGGTATCTTATTATTTTTGGATTAGGGGAAAAGACCTCACATTACTTGGTCCCCAGGAGACAAGCTCTCCAGAATCCCTGCAGAGGGGTCACCTATTTCTGCTCTTGTCCAGCCCCTGAGAGCCAGGGTGCTACCAAGGAAGGGCTGGCGGGCCTCCTTCGGGCACGGGGGTGGGGTGTCATCTCTTCCTAGGAGCCAAGAGGGGCTGGACTCACCTCCCGTCCACCATCGCTCTCCTGGACCCTGCAGTCGCCCTTGAACCAGCCGGGCAGGACGTTCTAATGCAGGGAATGGTCACCGGCAGCTCACTGTTCATGGATGTCATAAAACAGACATTCAGAGCAAGGAGGACGTTTCCTTTACAGCCCGGGAGCACAATGAAGTTATATGATTAACAGTGACCTCGCCTAGCTTCTTAAAGGCACAGGCCTCTGTCCCGATTGTCCTGCTCAGAAATCGCAGGTTTGTCAGGAGCTCAAGGTCTTCCCCAGATGAGCCATGTTGTAGCCACTCAGAGACAAGAAGCAAGCAGAAGGCACCCCTCTGAGATTCTGGAGTGATCTGCAAGTGCCTGACGTTTCAGATTCCTGTGGCCTCGGGCAGCACTGGGCCAGGGTCTCCCTTGTGTTCTCAGAGAGGGGACTTTTGAGGTCCGCACAGCTTTGTCTGATGTCAGGCTGCGTGGGTGCAGCTTCTCCCAAGTCCCCTCCCCTCCTGAGGAGTAGCTGCGGGCAGGTCAGGGCCTGGGCCGAGCTAGCCTGCATTTCCCTCTGCTGACTCACAGTCCGGAGCCCCGAGTTCTCTGCTGAGCTCTGCGCACCCGGGGCTGTTCTAAGTGGTTTGTGGTGGACTCAGTTAGACCTCCTCATCTCCTGCAGTGGCTGCGTGACATTCAGAGACGGCCAAGTCACAACCTGTCCTGCTCCTCCTCAGGCTGCAGAGCTGGGCCAGGGAGGTACCCGTGCACCCTCCTCTTCTTCAGGGGACACAAAGACACCTTTCTCTGTGGCCCACAGTGTGCTGTATTTCTGGGGCATAAGATGTGGGTCTAACAGGCTCTGGGGCCTTTTCCAGAGTAGTCTGAATTTGGTGACCAGCAGCTGACTGTCCATGCAGGCGGGGCTTTGTCCACGAGGAGGGCCAGCGTGCCTCACTGTAAGCTGTCACACTGTGGGAAAGTTTAATTGCTGTGAGGCCAAAGGAAATCAGCTCTAGCTCACCTCCTGTGTCTGGGGCTTTGACCTTCTGTCAGGAAGAATTTTGCTGGGATTCACTAAGCCAATCAACAAATGGATTGCCATGCAAATAAATGACAGGCCGTTTGCCAAAATCTACTACAGAATGAGTCTGCTTTGCAAACCAGAGGTTGTCCTACACCTGTGAACTTCCACAGGTTGCACACAGTTGCAAAAATTATAGCAGGAGGAATTCTAAAAAGTAACCAACTGATCATTGTCATAACAAACGAGATGGGAAGCAGCCGGCCACCCACTAAGTGCAAAAAGCAACCACGGATGTGCAGTTGAAGCACTGCCCTGCGGCTCGGGTGTGGCTGACGTTCCCAGCACTCCCGTTGCCTGCCTGACAGCTGTGGAACTCAAGCAGGAAGTCGCAGGCTGGCTGGTTGAGGTGTCAGAGAAGATGAAAGTGGAGGGGGAATCTCTGAAAGAGGAAGCCATGGGGCTGAATCCTGAGCCGCACAGTGGGGAACCCGGAAGGATTTCAGCTGTTGCCACCAAATGGTGACAAAAATCACAGTTAGTGCAGTCCTGTTAGAGGGGCTTCCCAATGGAACCCCAGAAGTGTCACTTTAGAGATCTCCTCCAAAGAGCATAAGACCAGCCTCCACAAGCTGAGAAGGAGCAGTCAAAAAAATAACTGATAGCAAAACCAACATCCTTCAGAGCAAGGTGGCAAAATCTAGTCTCCAAAATGTAGTGTTATCCGTAATGTCGGCACACAGTACAGCAGACATGCAAAGAAATGGACAACGTGACCCGCAGTCACTCAACAGGAACTCCAGATGACCCAGATGCTGAAATTAGCAGGCGGAGACTTAATGCGGCAGCTATAAATGTGTCCATGGATGTAAACAAAAAGATCTTAATAAACTAAACAGATGACGCTATTGGGAGAAATCTATGAATAAGAATCCAGTAAAAATTTTTAGAATTTTAAAACAGAATATGTGAAATAAAAAATCCATGATGTGCTTATAGCATTTTGGAGTTGGCAGAACAATCAGGGAAGTAGAAATCATCAAATCTGAAGAGCAGACAGAAAAAAGGTCAATAAGAACAAAACAAAAACCCCAGCGAAACTTCTAACTATGTGTAATGAGAGCCTCGGAAGGAACAGTGCTAAACACGTTCGAAGAAATCATGCCCGAGAACACCACAGATTTGGGGAAACACAGATTTACAGACCACGGCTACCCAGGAACACTCAGGGCCAGCAAAGGGGACGCCAGGTCCAGGCAGAGGAGCCACAACCGGAGCCCCGGGTAAGCGGGAACGGGCGAGCCCCTGAAGTGGCCACCCTTAGGGAACAGCACAGGGAGCACTCCCGCTGCTCGGGGACAAGGAGGCCAGGAAAGGCGACGACTAGGCGTCCAAGGAAACCAGACACCTGAAAGCCAGTCTCCCGGAACGAGGGCAACACAGACACAAGCCCTGGCCATGCGTGGGTCACAGGGATGGTCAGGAGATGCTGAGGGAAAAGGCGCTGGGACGTTCGGGAAGAAAGCAAGCACCGGAAGTCATTAGAAGTCTCTTTCTTTTCGTGATTTATTCCAAAGGCTAAAGCACGAGTTGTGATGCTGCCTGTGGGGTTCAGGGGTTCAGGTGTGGGTAGACAGACCGTGCGGCTCAGCCACTGAGGGGAGAGGGCTGACGGGACCAGGCTGCCACCATGCCCTTACTTCATGAGATGGCACAACATCAACTCCAAACAGACCTGGACTCGGGGGCGGGCGGGGGAGCAGGTCTGAACAGACACCTCCAGCGAAGAAGGTACAGAGGCGGCAAATGAGCAGACAGCAGGAAGCTCTCTGTACACCATCAGGGCTTGCAGATGAAAACAACAGGATGTTTTACCTCACACCTGTTAGAGTGGCCAAAATCCACACCACTGAAACACATCAGGGCAAGAGGTGTGCCGCTCGGGGACTCTGGCTCCTTGCTGTGGGAAGCCAGCGCTCTGCAGCCACCTTGGAAGTCAGTCTGGCAGCTTCTTGGCACAGCTAAACACGCTGTCGCCACAGGCTCTAGCAGTTAAGCCACTGGTGTTAAAGGAGCTGAGAACCTAGGTCCACGGGAAAACCTGCACACAGATGTGAACAGCAGCTTGATTCCTAATTGCCAAAACCTGGGGGCACCCCAGACGCCCCGCACTAGGTGATCAGATAAACCGCGACACACACAGACGGGGAAGTCACCTGACACTGAAAAGCTGCAAAAAGGCCAAGGGAGTCCTTAAATGCCAGAGTCAGGGGAAAGCCCACTTGAAAGGCTGCATCCGTGTGGTTCCCACTGTGACATTCCGGAAAAGGCCCAACCCTGAGGCCGCAGGGACAGCGGGAGGAGGGGTGGGCGGGGGCACGGCAGCTGGGCTTTCTGCCTGACGCTTTGGAGGACACACGGTCCTGGGTGCTTGCCCAAGCCCAGAGAATGTGCCAGCGTGAGCCCCACATGAACTGTGGACTCTGGGGGACCAGGAGGTGTCATCGCTGCCCAGTGACTGTAACCCATGTCACTCAGCTGCAGATACGGGTGGCGGGCACTGAGTCCTCTGTGGGAGGGAACCAGCGGGACCAATTCCACTGCAGATCTAAAAGGTAAAGTCTGTTAATTTAAAGAAAGTTAAAGATGTGTGTTCTAGTGCTAGAACGACCAACAAAAACAGTGCAAAAGGCATGGCCGAACTGTCAACCCAGGAATAGAATGGGGTCCGGAAAACCATTCAGGTACAGAGAAAGCTGAAGAGCAGCAGAGAGACATCACCCCAGAGGGAGCAGAGCCACTGAGGACGCGGCAGGCCTGGCGAACACCAGGGGACACAGGAAGAAACAGGGCCCAGACACAAACACTCCGGCAGGAAGTAGAGAAGAACATCGGCCCAGCAAGTTTTATGAGCCCCCATAACTCCAGATTGGAAATGGGACAGACACAGCAGAAAAATAAAGTAAAAACCCATACCATCTTCAACACAGACCCAGCCAAACCCCCAAGGGATTCGGCGGTCAGACCAAGCCTGGAGAGAACAGGCCAGCACGCCGGGCTTCCCGGAGCGGCTTCTGGCAATACAGGGATGTTCACCCTGGGAAGGCAAGGTGGTTTCAACATCTGAAATTCAAGCGAAATAATCAGTCCACCACATCGACAGGACGAAGGAGGAAACCATGTGGCCATCCCAGTGGACGCAGAGAGAATGTACAACAGAGTCCAACACCTGAGATGACACAGACCATGAGCCAACCAGGGCAGGACACCTGAGCACCTGCAGGGGACCACGTGCGGGAACATTCCCAGTCGGTGAGGTGACCTGAAGCCAACGCCCTCCGCCACCCGTCGGGGTGGACACACATGCAGCCGCAGGGAGGCAGCAGGCAGGGGTCTGCTCTCACCTTCCCTGGTTACTGGCGTCTTGGCGGGAGTCACAGACGAACAAGAAACACAAGCCACAGAGACTGGAATACAAGAATTAAAACTGCTATTGTTTTCTGAAGATGACTGTCTCCATGGAGAACCCCAGGAATCTCGAGAATACTCACTAGAGCTAACGTGAATCAGGCTCTACGTGAATCTGCAAGTCTATTCTACTTTCATAATCTGGCAGCAACCAGTGGAAAATTGACAAAATCCATCTACGATAAAACCAGAAAGCAGAAAATACTTAGGAATAAATTTAACAAAGGATATGTAAGACAACTATTTAAAATCACAAAACCGGGAGAAGTGAAATAAGACCAAGCGACGGAGGGTTGTCCTGTGCTCGTGAACTGGCAGGTCCAATGCCGTCATCCCAAATCCAGGCACATGTCGGAGGCCACAGGCCAAGCCACAGAGGACCCCTCGCTCCCCTAGAAGTCATGCAGAACATTCTAATGTTCAGGGTGAGCAGAAAAGGATCCATTTAACCAAAAGCAACTGAAAAGAGAGACAAATGTATTAGATTACAAGAGCCCAGGGATGGAGCCAGTGTGGAACAAGTGGATGGAGGAGACAGACAGGGTCCAGAAAGACCCACCCAGGAGAGGCAAATAGTCTTCATAAAGGTGTCAGAGGTATTCAGTGGGACAGGGAAGTCTCGGTGAGTGGTGTGCTAACACCCAGACATACGCAGGGGAAAGAATGAACAAAGACTCCTACTCACAACACACACAACTGATCTGAAACGATTACAGATTAAAATACAACAGCCTATAACTCTACTCTTCTAAATATGTACTTTGGGGTAGAAAAAGTGGTCTGAGAGAAGTTGCAGCTTCTAAGCATAAAAGAAAACATGCTAGAACATCAACCAATTAAAACCCTCTGCTTATCCAGTGACCTCATTAAGAACATGGAAAAGGCAAGTCAGAACTGGGAAAAATAGGTGCTATTTATATATGTCTGACAAATCAATCATATCAGAGTCTCAACAAACCACTGACATAAAATATTATAATCAGAAAAAAATGAGAGATTACACTATGTATGACCTATCAAGATGCATGACCTATCAAGATGCATGACCTATCAAGATGTATAAATGCATTCTACTGTCTTGTACAACTAATTAGAACAAATAAAAATATTTTTAAAAAAGGAGCCAACTACTTAGATGCTTCAAAAAATAAGATACTGGAATGGCCAATAATCCCATAAAAACATGCTCAAAATCATCAAGTCATTAGGGGAATGCAAATTGAAATGCAATGAGGTACTGATCTTGCACTTACTTGAAAGTTTTAAATTAAAGAACTGAAAAGCCCGGCGTTGGGGCCGCAGAAGAGCAACCTCACTCGGGTTGGGGGACATGAAGCTGCAGCCCCTGGGAAGACAGTCCAGCGGTTTCTTATGAGAGTAGACACACACTTGCATGTGAACCCGCAACCTTACTCCTAGGTAGCACCCAAGATCAAGGACGTCCACTGTGAGGCTTGTGAGTCTGGCAGCTGAAACCCAAATAGAAGTGACCTGCAGGTCCAACCACACGAGAATGAGCAATCCAAAGGATGAATCTTAAAACCACGACGTGAGCCAAAGACTCCAGACCCAACGCCCCGGAGCACATGTGGGCAGGTTCCAGGTCTGTAAGTCAAGGGCAGACAGCCCCCCGTGGTGACAGAGGACAGAACAGGAGTCTCCAGGTGAGTGGACTGAGTGGGGGAGGTTTAGGGAAGCTTTCTGGGGTGATGGAATGCTCTGTCTTGACTAGGGTGGTGGCCATATGCGTGTGCCCAGGGACCTGGACAGGATGCTTGTGTGGGCATCCCTCCTCGACCTCAGGAATGTCCAGGGGCAGAGAGAACAGCTGGACCTCACATGGCTTGAGGTTTGGATGCCATCATTATCACCAGACTGAGACCTGCAGTCAGGTACACCAATTCTAGGGACCCTGGCTGTTGGCTGCCGCCCACATCTTGGCTGTCTTTGCTGGCTAGACCACCCCAAGGGGAGTGAGAACACACAATTCCAGAAATGGTTGTTTCCATTTTGTACTCTGCACCCCATTTGTTTTAAAAATGATGCAAAGCACGGATGACTAAGTATATGCTTATAAAGCTTCAAGGCTTCAAAGCTTTGGAACGACATCGGGCTAAATATAGAAAACATTATTAAGAAACATTATTATTTCTCATAAACAACACAGCTGTGCTCAAATTCAAGCATTAAATTGACTTTCAAGCGAAACAGTCCACACTACACGTGTTGGTTGAGACCCTAGCAAGCTCCTCTCTATTAAAATTCTGCAATTCCAGAGAGACATAATTTTAGCCATTCAATAATGCCCCATGGGTCACTTTAAATGATAGCTACCATTTGTTAGCACTTACCAAGTGGCAGGCCCTTGCTAAGCATTTTGCATAAATTACTTCATTTGTCCTCTTAAGAACACGCAGGGAATGTATTATAAGTCCTATTTTGCAAGGGAAAGATCAGTTAAGTAGCTTTCCTGAGGCCGCTTCATCCAGCAGAAGCATGAATGAGCCTTTGGAGGGGCCCTCTGCTCTTCTAGCCCCTTTCCAAGTCTAATGCTCTACTCTGGCTTCCTCAGAAGCTGACCTGGTGCTGGGACCTGAGTGTATCTGGAGGCAACCCCAGTACGGCACTGTGACAAGAGGGGAAGAGGCTCACGAGGCAAGTGGATGGCCAGGTGACCGCTCTGGGCTGCTGCAGCTTGTTGCTCCAGGGTTTTGAGCACCTGCACAGATGACATCAGAGAACTGTACCCTGTGGGACAGGAGACCAAGCATTTGTCCATCAGCTCCTCCCCTGGGGGACTCTGGTGTGGGGGTAGTAACTGCCAAGACTTCTGGTTTGTCCTGCACAGAGAAAGTCCTCCAGCAGGGGACTCGGTGGAGGGAGCATTAGTGGATATGGGAACTGTCTTCCCAAGCTCAGGGACCTCGTATGAGACCAACAGCAACTCGTATCCTCAGCTGTGAGCTGCCAGTCCTTCCCTCACTGTGGACAAAACTTGAAAAATATTAATATTTTATTTAACCCAACACATCTGGAAACATTTCATTTCAACATGTGTCATTCACACAAAGAATTGCACATGAAGGTTCATAGCAGCATCCTCAACAGCCCCCAAATGGAAGCAGCTCAAATGTCCATCATGACGAAGCATTGGTCAGCCATAAGAGGGAAGGGCAGATGCCACAGACCCAACACAGCGAGGCTTGGGAGCATGAAGCAGTGGAAGGAGCCATTACGGAGGGCCACAGCTTGCACTGGACAAATTGTGCAGAGCAGGCAAATCCAGAGATGAGGTAGATTAGCGGTGGTGGGGGCTGGGGCGGAGGTGACGGGGTCACTGCTTGTGGGTGGGAGGGTTCTTTTAGGGGTGATGGGAAGCGTGGATATACTGAGACCTACTGAACTTGTATGATGGTGGATTTTCTGTTTTGCGGATCACAGCTATGAACTAAGAAATCAGTGTAAAAACTGGTGGTTTCTCTGCTCTTTATCCTAAGTCTTCAAAGTTGAGTGTGTTGTGCTCACAGAGGATCTGCAGGTGGACTGTGGCAGACCGATGCCTTTGGTACCTACCCCAGACTGGGCAGCCCTGGTCTTCCATTGCTGCCCCAAAATCTTTTCAGACACAGCGTTCTGGGCCATGGAGACTCCCAGGAGCCGCCCGTGAGTGTTCACTGCAAGGGCCTTTTCCTGAGCTGCTGGGAGCAGGCCTGGATGGGGTCTGCTGCCCGATGGGGGCTGGCAGCACACACAGTAAGATCAGGTGGGTCCCCTGGCGTGGTCTCCCTGGGTCTTGAGGCAGAAGGACCACCTTAAACTCGGAGGGCATCTGTAAAGAGCAGCTCTTCTGAGGACGAGGGGCAGGTGTGTGGCCGTGGGCAGGCTGCCTGTCCCTGTTGGAATTCTGAGCAGTGTCCAATGTGGAGCCTGCCAGCCCGTCCTTCCCACCGGCTGCCCGTCACCTGTGACTTGCAGGAGCACTGGCAGGAACTCTGTGGATATCCACATCCTGACGTGTCTTGGTGGCTCACCTTCGTTGTCCTTTGGAAGCAGTGACAGCGGAACGTGTGAGCCATGCTCAGTGGAGCTTGGTGACGTGTCGCCTGCCCTTGGGGACTCCACGGGGCCTCCTCGGACTGGGCCAGATGCAGGGTCTGGAGAGGGGCGGTGGGGCAGGGGCGTGTCCCTGTCCTGAGTCTACGATAGGCGGGGAAAAGAGGGAAAGCAGAGCCCGCGCCCCACCCCAGGGCCTGTGCTGGCTCTGTCGTGAAGGCTCTGTCCCCAGGTTGTGCGTGACTCGATGGCTGACAGCTGCGGCTCCCCGAGAGTGCCCTTAGTGCCCTGGCTTTCCTGAGGGACGCAGAGGCCATGGCGAGCTCTGTGGCTCTGGAAAGTGCAGCACATCTCTCCGTCCAGCCGACCCACTCTGGTCAAATGGAGAAGCGGGCCTTGGCTCAGCACGATGGCGCTGGGCGCAAGACTGGCATCACCTCCTGAACTCAGGGGGCTGAGGTCCTTCCCCCACGGGGCTGTGGTCATGGCGACTGTTCTGTGACAGGTCTGTCCCGCAGGCTCTGGGCAGGCCGAGGCACAAGGCAGGCACGTGGTGGACGGCTGCAGCTGCAATCCCACCTTTCATAGTTTGGAAAATGCCCCTATTTGGCTTTGAACTGCTTAAATCAAATAAAAATGATGATTCAAGGGCTTTCAAAAGAATCAGCAGCCCCGCTGTAAAAAGATGCATAAAAGCCTGCCCTGTGGTTTTGTAGTTACTGTGAATTTTATTTCATTCACAAAAGGGAAAAGCAGTCTAGCTACAGGATTACCTTCCAGGACAAGGCAAAGGGGGTGTTTTTCCTGATTTTATTTTATTTTATTTTTTAGACAAGGTTTCACTCTGCTGCCCAGCTGCCTCTAGCTCATGAACCCAAGGGATCCCCTGCCTCGGCTCCCGAGTAGCTGGGACGGCAAGTGTCTGCTGCTGTAAAAGGACATCTCTCTAGAAGAGGCACTTGGCCAACAGGACAGCAGCGTTCACAGAGGTCATGGCGTTGGTTCTCTGCTGGAGACAGGAGGCTGCCTGTTGCTCCCCCCCCCCAGCAGGGGCTGCCTGAGAAAGCCTCCGAGGCTCAGGGTGGGCCTGGGGCAGGTCTGGCCTCCCTTTTCTCTGAAAAGTCCTACTCCTGGAAATGCTCTTCTCTTAATTGATTCCTGAAAATCTGGTAGCAAAACAGCAAAGCGCTGGGCATTTCTGCTGGCACAGCTCTGCAGGACCGGCCAGAGGCTCTGGCAGCAATGCACCGGGATCTGCCGAGGACGGGGCTGCAGGCGGCATGGCAGCTGGGCCAGTCTGGAACCAGGACCCTACTTCCTCTCCTGGGGTTCTTTTTATTGCCACTGTAAATGTGGCTTGTTGGTTCAGGACGAGGGGGGCTGCTCAGGCCCAGCTCGGCGCTGCGTGGCCAGGACCTTGGGCAAAGGCACAAAGCTCTGGGGGGCAAGGCCAGAGGGAAGGCGGTTGCCAAAAACAAGGTCCAAAAGGAGAAGTGTTTTCCAAATGTACCTCTCACATGCCCCTTTCCTGGCTGGCCTCGGGAAAGCCAGGCCAGGGGGTCTGCAGGACGTCTACTCTGTCTCCCTGAGGAAACCCAGAGTACAGGCACAATGGAGGAGAAGGGGCCCAGATACCCAGGGCTGAGAGTGTTTGTCCAAGCAGGAATGAGACCGAGGAGAGGAAGTGTACCCAGTAGGAAGCGCCTTTGGAGGCCTAGCAGCTTCTCATGCAGAGTGAGTGTCACCAGCTCTGAGCTGGGCCTGAGGGACACACAGACCCGGGGCCAGCACGGGCCTTTCCTGGGACTGCTTAGCTCTCTGGAGAGCAAAGTCCCCTCCCGTCCTGCAGGAGTGCACGCAGCCCCTGGCCTCCCCTAGGCCGTGGCACACGCTGCTCCACGGGGCAGTCAGCACCTGCCTGCGGGTGAGGGCCCGCGGGAACCCCCAAGGAGGCCACAGGCCAGAAGCTCCGAGAGCAGCCCCCGCTCTGTGGGGAGTGCGATCCTGGGTGTGCCGCCGCGCTTTCTGCTTTTCCTCTCCTCCTGGCATGTTTAGAAGAAGGTCCCTGCTGTTCCTTCTCTGCAGACATCTCGACGCTCAGATGTCAACACAGGCCTGTGCTCTGCAGTTCAGCTGATTCCCCAGACTTCCTGGGGGCTCCTGGGATCTCAACTTTGTGGGGGCTGCTGCAGGCCCCACTGCCCACTGGTGCCCCACAAGCAAGTGGCCCCCAGCCCTTCGCCAGAACCTCCGTGGAGGCGCTTGGCCCTCGGACGGCCGGTCCTGTTTGTAACAGGCTCCAGTTTCCGTGAGGTCCTTTTCCTTGAGGAGCCCCACAGTCTTCCTCTGGACTAGGTTGCCCCAAAGTTACACAAAATTCCCTCTTTCTTGTAAATATCTGAACACAGCTACCACATCCCTGGTCTTCCTCTGCCTGGGCTGAGCCTGTTGCATTTCTCTGTTCCGGCAGGGCCGTATCGTCCTGTCCCTCTGCTCTGGATGACGTGGACCTGGCGTCCTTCTCAGGCGACTCCTGTCTCTGGTGTCTCAGTCTGGCCCCTCCTTGCAGGATACCACCTCCTGGAGACTCTGGCTCTCTTTTGGCCTGTCCCCAAGCTGCCAGCTGCCAGCACCATGTCTCCTGCTGAAGGCAGCACCAGGCTCCCTGCCGTCTCCTCCTTGCCTGCACCCGATGTCCAGCAGGCCCTGCCTGTCTCCGGCCGTGTGGTCTCCTCCACCTCAGGTGGTGGCTTTCAGGGGCTTGGGGCGGATCCAGATGCTTCTCGGGTTCCTCCGCTCCGTTAAGGAGAGCAGCTCTGCCCCTCCTCAGAGCCCCCAGAGCCTGCTCTCCCCCACCCCAGGCCTGCTCCTCCTACAGGAGTGACTGCAGTGGCCTCCTGGGCCTCAGGGCCCTCTGCTGCCTCCCCTGCTGCCCACCTCCCTTCAAGCCCAGGGCAGTCCCAGCCAGCACTGCAAAGCATAAACATGCCAGGCACAGCGGCGCACGCCCATGATCCCAGCAACCCGGGAGGCTGAGGCCGCAGGATGGCAAGATGCAGGACAGCCAGGGCAACTGAGCGAGACGGTCTCAAAACAAAGGGCCCAGGGTTTGATCCCTAGCACCTCTAGAGAAATAAGTGAAGGGCTGGGGAGGGAGCTCCCTGGGAGCGTGCCCCGGTTCACTCCAAGACACAACAACCCAGAGGACAGACATGGCGAGAGAACGCCACGCTGGGGCTTTTGCCGAGACAGGTGGGTCTGGGAGGCCCCTGCCTCCATGCTCGGTGACGGGAGGGCCCCGGGGTGGGAGGTGAAGAGAGCTGCAGGAAGTCCCTGGCTGTGCGGCTGGCACCTCGGCACTCAGCTGGCCAATGGGAGACGTGCCGTCCCACAGACAGTGTGGGGCTGCAGGGTGGTGCCTGGGGACAGTGGCCTGGTCGCATCAAGCACCGAGAGGCCTGCACCGCTGCTCCAGGGGGAAGGACTGTCTCACGCTGCAACTCCAGCGCTCCACGCTCACTGCTGGGTCGAGTCTGTCAAGTGCACACGGATCTGCTGACGTGCTTTCCTGGCCCAAAACCTTCCATAGCTCCCAGTATCACCCGCGAGGAGTCAAGTCCCACCATGACCTGTGAGGACAACGTAAGCTGTCCTGGAGCCCCACCTCACTAAGGGCTGTGTTCTGAAGGGCCGGAGGGGGAAGGCCCCGCGGAGGACCTCAGCTCCCCCTGGGGTACAGCCCAGGAGCCATCCCGAAGCTAAGGAACGGGTCTCCACACACCACACACACTGCACCACCCTGACTCCTGTCGGCCGACAGCAGCACAGCGCTCACCATGGCCAGCATTCAACCAGAATTCACCAGGTCTCTGAGAGTCAGGAAAACAGGAGCCAGTCCCAGGAGAAGAGTCAGTCCTCAGAAATGGCCTCGCCGGGACAGGGGCGAACCCAGCGGTGACACCAACACCGAACGATGACCAAGTGGAATCTCTGAAAGACAAGTGAGCACCACAAGGACAGGCAAGACCTCGAGTTGGAATCCACACAACAGCCGAGTCCTGGGGAGGAAAGCCCGGGACCGGGGCGGAGAGTTCACTGGGTGAGACGGACAGGCTGGGTGCCCCCAGGGAGAGCTCAGCGAAATCCACGGTAAAACAAAACGTCTGGGAAAGTCAAAAGAGACTGGAAAAAGGGCACCATCCCGTGTGGGATGGACACTCAGGCTGCCCGCTGCCCAGGTGGTGAGGGTCCCAGTGGAGCCGGCAGAGAGCGAGCAGAGCACACGCTTGATGGACGCGATGGGCCCCAACTGAAGCAGGCCCGCGAGCCCCCGCGGGCACACACAGAGAAGGCCACCTGCAAGCCACTCACGGAAAGCCCAGACGCAGTGACGGGGATACCCTGAGCACCACCGGTGGAGACGCAGGCCTGGCGCTGTCGCCAGGAGCGCCAAAGGACCACGCCGTGGTGCAAGGCCGTGCGTGCCAAGGAGGGCCTCCAATGGAGGCTTTCCAGACCAACACGGGCCGGGCAGCGTGTCACGGGTCGGCCAGCGCCACAGAAGGCAGAGTTCAGGAGGACGGCTCCAGATACCAACCTGCCCCCGCGAAGACGGCAGGCAGGCTCGGAAGCCCACCCACGGCCGAGCGTGTGGCCACCTGCTGCGGAGGACAAGAGCAACACCAGGAAGCAAAGGAGAAGGGCTCCCAGACCCGGGGGTGAAGTTCAGCATGCTCGCTCTCAGAGCCAGAAGAAGCACCCGGAAAGAACAAGCAGACAGTAGGACACGGACAGCGAGACAGCCAGACACCCACAGTCCCACTGGATGTGAACCCTCTAAAGGTGTCAAGGTCAAGGCTGAGAGGCCACAACGGAACTACTGCCTGTGGAGACAGGACGGGCGGCAAAGCACACAGCTGGAGGACGCCCACTCCGAGGCCGCGGGCGGCTGTGTCCCAAGAGGCTCTCAGGAAGGTGTTGAGGCCGAGGGGCAGGCCACTGGGATGACCCGTCTGCTCTCCGAGCAGAGAATGGAAGGTGCTGGGGACGGAATCAGCTCTACAATCAGGGTGGGGCATTTCCAGAGTTGGTCTTCGTGCCCACAGGGCAGGTCTGCACCAAAGAGGCAGAGGCGCAAGGCTGGATTCCGCCACAGAGCAGCCCAGGACAGTGGGGCGGGCCTGCCTTCAGGGACCCAGGGAAGAGCCGCCAGGACAAACCTGCAGCTCCGTGAACTTGGGACTGAAGCCATGGCAGGCCCTTTTACTCAACTCAGTGGGAGTCACGTAGCAGCCAATGACAAGAAGTCAAGCACCTGAAGTCTGAACATACACTTCTAAATACAAATGGGTCAGAGGAGAAGCCACAAGCAAACTTGGAAGTATCCTGAGTTGAACAAGAATGGAAACACGAGAACATTTATGAGCCTCTGCGTTCAGGGAAGTCCTCAGCTTTAAACTGCTCTTACTACCTAAGTTCTAAAATCGAAGGAGCTTCTACCTTTAGAAGCTAGGGGGGAAAATACCTGGAGAGAGCGGAAGGAAATAAATAAGAAAGAAGAATCAATACAACTGGGAGCAAGAAATGGAGACAACCAAGGCCACCCGAAGCCAGCTCTCTGGAAACATAAACCAGTAAGATCACAAAACTCTAGTTACACAGATTGACTTTTAAAGGAAGAAGATACAAACGACATCCGTGTCATGCAGTGGTGCTTTGGTCAAGGAGGCTGTGTGTATGAGGGTGGCCTGAGGCCTGGCGTGACCCCGTGATGCACAGCACCCTGAGGAGCTTGCTTTGGTGTGCGCACAATAAAATCGCCCAGGGACGCATTTCTCAGGACATCCCCGAAACCAGGGGACCAGTGACTGCACTGATATTCTGATGGAGGGACGTTTCGCTAAAACCCTACAGACATGAAAAGGACAAGGCACATCTCCACCTTCATATGCCAGCAGATTCTGAAGTGGTCGCACAGAAGAGCAGCCTGTTGACCCCAGTGCTGGAAGGACGGCCGCGGCCCGGCACTTTGGAAAGGCCCAGCTGATGGTGCTGGCTGAGCAGGCACCGCTCCGAGTACTCCCGCAAGCCCGCTTTGGGGCATTTATCCAGGGCCCTGTGAAGGCTTGCCTGGTGAGCCCACGCCAGCTTTATTCATAAAAGCCCCCCCTCAGGAAATAGCGCGAGGGTCCATCTGTGAACGAAGGGCAAACACGTTTTGTGTGTTCCATCCTGTAGCATGGAAAACTACTCAGCAACGAAGAGTGAGCTGTCTGCGCACGCCGTAGCAAGGGGGGTCTCAAAGACACCTGGGGCCAAAAAGAGTGCACTTCTAAGCAGCCTCCTCACACGACACTCCCAGGACCAGCCTCGCTGAAGGCGTCCGAACACAGGTCAGCTGGCGACTGAGACAATCGGGGTGGGCACAGACAAGCTTTCCAGGTGGTGTCCACATCCTGCACCCTGATTCTGGTGACCGGAGACATGGGCATATAAAGTTTTCAAAACTCATCAAACTATGCACTTAAATGGGACCATTTTATTATGCATAAATAGTACATAAATAAAAGTGACTTAAAAACCAAAAATGAAAAGGGATTTTGATGAAATGCCACCACTGCCTGGTGGAGGCACCAAGGAGCCCTGTGGGTCAGAAGCTGCCTTCGCAGTTCATGGAGACTGGGGGACGGGCCCTGGGCCCTGGAGCCAGAGAGGCATGTCAGTTGGCACCGGCTAAGTCCTCAGGCTCGGGTGGGGACTCAGATGGGCAGTGTCCACAGCAGTTAGAGGGTGTCGGATTCCATAACAGCTCAGGCTGTACATGCAAATGCGTAACTACTATCTCTAACTTTGTTTTCTTTGACTTAAAAATGATAGCAGGGCCTTACCAGAGAGTTGCTTGACGGCCACAGGTCTCACTTTGTAGGGGGTTCTGCAAAAGAGAAGAGATGCCACTGAGAAGCCATCCAAGACCCTGCACGTCTGCTGCCGGAGATAAGCAGGCAGAACCGGGGTCAGCGGGTTAGGGTTGTGTGTGCTGGAAATGGAACCCAGGGTTTGCGCACCCGAAGCGCACGCTCTACCACCGAGCTACACCCCTGACCTTTGCTGTTGTTTGAAATCAGGTTCTCTGGCTGTTCTCAGCTACCTCATTCAGACGAATTCTAAATACTTTAATTATACATTCAGGTGAGAGCTTTCTTTATAATGTTCATATTTGGTCAAGGAAACACGTGGTCAGCAGGCCCGGTACCGATGAAGGGTGCAGTACCGAGTCGGGACGTCAGTGCCTGAACCCCCCAGCGCAGGCCGAGGCAGGCAGCCTCCCCTCTTTGCACAGCTGAGCTCTTGGCGACCGTACCCCCAGATGGACCAAAACAAATGCACCGGCACCTTGGCGATGTCACCCCAGGGAGCACGAGACCCAGAGAGGCTGGGCAGATGACTTCGGCAGTATGTGTGACAGATGGCGGTGGGGACCTCTGGCCAGGTTGGGAAAGGACCCGAAGTCAATGGAAACTAGGCAAAGAACAGACACAGCCAGGAGGGACTGGAAAAGCACACTGAGGAGCCACCTCGAGAGAGGCTGTAGATTTACCCAGTGGCTTAGCAACATTTAAACTCTGGTCGCAGAAGTGCTGAAAGGGCTGGTGGCGGGTGGACGGCTGTGCCCTGGGAACAGCGGCCCACAGCACGGAGCAGACTGTGCAATCCTCGCCTGGCAAGCGAACTGTGGAGCCCGCACACCTAGATTAAACGCCAGACCACGGGACTGGCAGGGGTCGTCTGTCCACGTCATCCCCTTGCTGGTTCCTTCGTTCCCTGCTCTGCCGTGCCCACAGGAGTCGGTGCTGGGGACCCGGATGCTCCCCCCAGCACTGACCCTCCAGGTCAGGCACAGGCTGACGACGGGGTGCTACCAGGCGTGGTTCGGGGCTGCGAGCACCCGTCTTGGGGGTCAGGGGTACACGCACCATCCCTGAGTCTGAACACTTGCATCCCAGCCCCCGGACCACACTGAAGCCCTCGCCCCAGGTGACAGGAACGGGAGGTGGGGCCTCTGGGAGGTCATCGAGTGGGTGAAGTCACGGGGAAGGGGCCCCCTGGGTGGGATTCATGTCCTCATAAGTGGACAAAGGGACCAGAGGTCCCTCTCTCTGCCACGTGAGGACAAAAGAAGGCTGCTGTCCGTGAAGTAGGAAGAGGCCCTCCCTGAACCTGGTCACGCTGGGACCCCATCTTGGCTCCTGCCTACTGCCTGAGCTGCCCGTCTGGCCTGTGTCACAGTGACACTGCGTTCCAAGCACTTGTTATCGACTGCAGGGATCTATCGGGTCACTGTCACATGGAGAGTGTGAGCTTATTTCTGGAAGAGGACAGCACAGAAAACAAGGGTCATGGCCCCAAACCACAGCATGAGCAGCACCTGGCTCAACACCCGGGGCAGCGTGGGGAGCCTCAGCTTTCCATACCAGGAAGCATAAGTGCAGGCACGCTGGGGGACACGCCTCCGAGAGCTCGACCCCTCTCAGGGCGAGAGGCGAGTCCACACGGCAGTCTCCCAGCCTCAGAAGGCCTCTCCAAAGGCAGGGCTCCTTTCTCCGCAGGGACTGTGTGTGTCCTAAGTGTTGTCTGGGCTCCCAGGTCAGTAGAAATGGTTTGTAGAATCCACGTGGGTTTGAAGAGAGGCCCAAGTGGCAGGTGGAGCTTGAAGCCTGGGGAGGTCGGGGACCTCACCGACGGCCACATGGGACTAGCTAGGGGCCAGGGCCAGCCTTTGGACCAGGGCCCATGCTCTGAGCCCCTGGGTCAGTGTGCTCAGGCAGGAGGGAAGCTGCACCAGCGCTGGAGGACAGGAGCGGAGGGGTGGTGAGAGGCGAGGTGCCTCCTCTTCTCCCTGCCCTCCCTCCTCCTGTTCCTGTGCCTCTGGCTCCCTGCTGTAAGCGGCTCTTGGGATGGGCAGCAGTGGTCAGAGGGAGCCCGGGTCCTGGTAGTCACAGGTGGGGGCTTCCTCTGCCCCCCTCTGAGAGGCAGCAAAAGCTTTTCTCTCCTCCTTCTCCTTGGCCCCTAAAATCAGTGCTGGAGGGGGCAGGGGTAGCGATCAGGACCAGGAGAGAGAAGGGTCCGGGAGCCAAGGTGGGGTGGAGAACACCTTGATGGCACCTGAGTGGGGCAGGGACAGAACAGGAGAGCGGCATCTCAGGGCGGCAGATGCTGAAGACGCCCCACGGCCCTGATGAGGGGCAGGCTTGTTGAGACCCTCTGTGGCTGCAGTGACCTGGGGCTGGCCCAGAGCAGAGCCAGGTGCCCCTGGACGGCCATTCAACCTGCTTAAGCACCCAAGCAGCTCTGGTGCGCTGAGGGACAGGAGCCACGGGCCAGTCATGGGCCCAGGTGGATGTGGACATGGACACTGAGACTCCGGGCAGCTGTGGACCTCCCAGGCTCCCGGGCTGGGCTTCCTGCCACTCAGGATTAGTCTTGGTCCTGCTTCCCTAATCCTCTCAACTCTGAACAGCGGCACTGCTTTGAGCCAGCTGCAGCGCCTCTGGGACTAGAAGCTCTTGGTTCTGGGTCGATCTCACCCTCATCCCGCCTGTCCCCAGCAGCAGGGGAAGCCACTCCCTCGGTGGAGGATAAGCTTGCCTTGAGCTTCTGTTGTGTGTCTGACCGCCAGGCTTTGGTCCTCTGTTAAGACAGCTGGAGCTGGAAGCCCAAAGGCATTGACCCAGCAGTGGGACAGCCACCAGGTCACCCTGCAGGCGTGGGGCCGCTTCACCTGGCAGAGGGGTGCTGCTCACAGCGTGGCTGACCCAGAGCCAGCAGGAGCGCTGTGTTCCGCCAGCGTGCTGGCCGCTCTGCCCTTCCCTCTCCATGTGCCCTGCACACGCCCCGGGGTTTCTGCCCGCTGTGTAAGCGCCTGTTCTCCTTCCCAAGGGGCTAGAGCTGCGGTGACAGACATGGAGGGGGCAGGGTGCAGGAGGCCCCCGTGTGAGCCGGGCAGCACCGCTCAGTGTTCCTCCTCCTCCGGATGGCGTGGGCCCCTCCCAGGGGGGCCGCTCGGTTACTCGACTGGAATTAGGACGTGTCTTTCCATTTCCGTTGGTCATTTGGAATCCAGGGTTGCTTGGGAGTCAGCAACCAAGTGAGCCTCTCCAAGTGAGAGCAGGGGCCCATCAGCCTGGGTCCTGCAGCAGGCCTGTGGCTGCCGGGTTATGCCACACGCTGGTCCGAATGCTCCCTGGTTGTACCAAACATCCCGCCACAGGAGAGGTGGGCTCTGGACAGGCAGAGGGGCAGGAGCACAGAGGGAGCACAGGGTGGGGAAGCGTGTGGGTGTACACAGAGGGGAGGGACCCACTGGTCAGGTCAGTGGACTTGGGGAGAAGGACATGAAAGAGGACTGGGGCCAGACGTCCCCGATGCAGGGTCTGGACAATGTACTGCAGGCCCCTGAGGACTCTGTGCTGGGAGCAAGCCCCGTACTGGGTTCGGGGCTGATTTTTCTGGAAGGCAGGACTGGAGTGGGGGTCCCTGAGGGGGAACAGGAGGCACAAGTGCCCTCCGTGGGGCACGTGGTCTGAGCTAGGAGTTGGCCGTGCGCTCTGAAGGGAGGGCAGCCTTGAGGGGAGGCGAGCTCTGATGGCAGGACCAGAAGGTCACATCTAGGGGTGGAAGTGGGGGCAGAGAAGGAGCCATGGAGCATTCAACCGGAGCAGACAGGGCAGTGGGGGACCCCTGACAGGGACGGAGATCCGCCAGGAGCCCTGGGAACCTGAGAAGAGTCCATGAAAAACCCATCCGAGAACCCGCAGTGGAAAGAATCCGGGAGGGCGGACACCAGTCACCTGCAGCAGATTCTCCACCCGGAGGTGGTTCCTCTGCCTGAGGCTGCGGCGACCAGGTGACCACATGCAAGTGACACAGGGTCCTCACGCTGCAGTATCCCTCTCTGTCTCCGTCTCCACATCAGAGGGCGTTCATTCCCACACCCCGTGAGCAGAGTGCATGTTCAGACACGTAGGTTCTGGAGGGCTGCTTTCTGGTGCGTCTGATGCTCTTTCTTGTCCAGGAGGCCCCAGGGCCCGAGTGGCAGGGGGCCCGCGGTGCAGTCCCCCTCCTCTGCAGACGCCTGCTTGCTCAGTGTGGGAGGAAGGACACAGCTGTGCTCAGTCAGCTTGCGCTGCGAGACCCCGCCACTGAGGTGACTTCAGGCCTGGGTGTCGGGGGTCGGACTGCCCAGCGCCTCCCCTTGGAGGACACCTGACTCAGGTGGGGCTGGAGCTGAGGGGCATGTGCTGGGGCTGCGCTCTTCAGGGAGTCCATTAGCAGGGTGCCCCAGGGGAGTCCGGGAGCTGAGAGAGTGAGAGGAGCGGCTGGAGACTGGCCTCCCGACAGGAGAGCGGATGGGCAGCGCTGGACAGAGAGGGGGCTTGGCTGAGGCCTCGAGGTGACAGGGACACTGCTGGCCATGTCCACTGGGAACTAGACGGCCTGGACAGTGCCAGCTACATCACCCCAGGAGCTAGCTGACAGGACCACAGCCTTCTGAGGACAGGAGGAAGGAGGAAATTTGTCAGAGGCTGGACGCTCAGGTCCTCAGGCCTGTGGGGCCCAGTGTAGGACTCGGCCCAGCCCATCGCTGGAGTCCAAATATCTCCACGCTGTCGTTGCACGCGAGGGCCGCCTGGTGTGCTTCCTGCGTGGGCTCAGAGCTGCCACGGGACAACTGGGCAGACATTGGTGACCAGACCAACAGGCCCCATAACCTTCACCGAGTCCCTTGGGGGGCTGGTCAGTGAGGAGCAGGGGACCCAGAGTGGGGTCCTGAGGGGCAGCCTGCACCGCAGGACTCATCAATCACCTCACCCCTCAAGACAGCAGGACTTAAATTTTGCCTTGTTCAGTGGCAAATGAGCTGCAGATGACGGGGACTTTCCAGGCCGCCTGCAAAGGGGCCTGTCACTGGCTGGAGGGTCCCTGCTGCGGGCCCTCCCTGGGCCCCGTTGTACAGGCTTTCACAGAGGCGCGGTGGCCAACTCTTCCCACTTTCTAGGCCTGGGTTCCTGCTCCTCTCATGCCTCAGAAGTCTCCCGCTTCCCTGCACAGAATGTTCCAGCATCGCCCCAGGTGGGTCAGCCCTCAGCGTCCCAGAGGACGCTCCCAGCCTCTCCCGAGGTTAGTGCAGGGATCCCAGGGCCTGGCGCGGCCCCTGTGCCCCGCCACGCGCCTCGGTTTCTCCGTCTGCGTACCACCTCCTCACAGGCTCCGTGAGGACGGGTCACGGGTTTGACTCGTGCAAGGGAACAAGAGCATCCCTCCCCGCCCCGCTCTCGGCCTGCACAGATCCAGAACTCCCTGCGGCAGGAGGGAGGACGGCAGATGCCGCCCTGGGGCAGATGTTGGCGCGTGCTGCCCGCAGCCCTGCCGCCCTTACCGTTCTGAATTGGCCGGCATGGTGGGGTCGATGGAGACCATGGCGTCGTCCGTGGTCAGGAGGGAGATGGTCGTGTTCCTGAAAGACACCCGCGTCAGCGCCCCCCAGAGTGCGCCTGCAAGCAGCCCCCACGCAGCCCCCACGGTCAGTGCAGGAGAACCAGGGCACAAGCTGGGGGGCTCTGGGGTGGCAGGCGGTCCTCGTCGCGCTGACCCACCCCAGGTGAAACCACGTGGCTGAGTGCAACCGGAGGCCGGGGAGGCCTGAGTCATTTAGAAGGGAACTGGAGCCAGTCTGGCTTACTGAGCTGGGAGGCTGCAAAAACACTGGTAAGAGAAGTGGACGTGCGGAACCCTGCGAGAGCTGGTGGCTCGCCTCCCTACTTCTGGGTCCTTGGAGACTGCACAGACCTCTCCTACCCAAGTTAATGGTTAAGGTGACTCTTCCTCCAGCCTCTCATCTTTGGGGCCTCTTCTAAGCTGTGCTGCCTTCACCAATTTGCTTAGGCTCTCTGATCTCCAGTTGTGAATTTTTAAAACCCAGGCAATGGAGGTGACACATGAATGTCAGATTTGTTATCAGTAATGATGTGCACACATTTCTTAGTGCAGGGCTTAGTACACTGTGCCCAGAGATGCCCCAAACTGTGTGCTGTTCTCGTGGCCATGAACTGCCATCTGCTGCTTCATCTGCCGAGTCTTCACCCCCCACCTGTTGGGGAGAGCTTCCACTGCACTTCTGACCGCGGGCCTTCTTTGACCCTCATCCTAACTGCTGAGTCACTCTGCCAGCACCAGTCCTGATGGCGCTTTATCATCAGGAAGGGACACCAGCCGAGGGTCCCTCACTGAAATGCGGGACACCAGGGTGTTTCCAACCTTGGGCTTGGGGGTTTCTGATGCTTGCATATACCTCGGGGAGAGGACCGAGTCTAAACGCGGACTTCGTGTTTCCTCACACACAGCCTGAAATACAGCGCTGTGGAATTTCTGTGCACCCGTGTGTTACCGTGACACTCACACTGGCAGGCAAAATGCCTAGGCCTTGGAGCATTTCGAATTTTGGATTTTGGGATTAAAGATGCTCAACCCATAATCAGAAAACTCACTTGCTTGTATAAACTTGATTTAGGAAGACAACTCCTGTGCGATCCAAGTTCCCCCATGTGGTGCGGACGCGTCAGAGGAGTGAGCAGAGCCACCGAGCGCCCTTCTGAGCGCGTTCTGAATTCAGACTTTCCTGCAACTGTCAATTTAAAAACGACAGACCTGCTTTTTCTTTTGAATCGACAGCGGCAGGAAAGTCTGGATTCTACGCAGGGATGTGGGCAGTGGGAGCAGGAGCAGGAAGGAGGAGGGTCTCTGGTTCTCTCGCACGGATGCACGTTTCCTCCTCAACAGGAGTCTCTGCTGAGAGACCCCTGGGTGGGAGGGCCGCGGGCACGGCGAGGGCTGGCAACGAACCCACGCATGACCTTCCTCGCACAGCAGGCGAACAAGTGCGAGGAGGACCCAGCTCGGCAGAGGCACTTCTGCTTCCTCCGCCCCTTGGCTTCCCCTCCGCCGTGCTGCCTGGCCTCCTTGGGGCGGGCGGCTGACCGACTGGGCAGAGCTGCTGAGCAGATGCGGCACCTCGGCCTCGCCCGTCCCGCCCCTGGGCACTCACCGCGGCAGCCCAGTGGCGATGCAGAACAGGTCCATGATGTCGCTGGAGTTGCAGTACTTGCTGAACACCACCTACAAAACAGAAGAGCCACGGCTGAGGCTGGCAGAGGGGCCCCGGTTCCCATGGCGACGTCAGATTCCACGTGCCTCCTCTCTGTTCCGACCCCAGGCTTATTTTAAGAAGGGGCACCGTGAGAGTGGGCTCCGGGAGTCACACGCCCGCCTTCATTCGGCTGGTTTACACAGGTTGTGAGAACCCTCATTCTCCTGTTCGGGGAAAGGGCTGTGAGCGATGAGGGATGCTGCCTGCTGCCTGCTGCCTGCTGCCAGGACCTCGCGACGCCTGGCGCAGGATCCCAACGCGCGGGGCTTCGAGCTCCACCGCCCAGCCCGTCTCCATTTTCTCATGGGCCCATGACATTAAAACAGCAAATCTAAGCTCATGAACTTTAAAAAGATTGCCTTTTCAGACTTGGGGAATCGAGGGACCGAGACTGAATGACTAAGTCAAAGAGGGGGGGTCAGAATCTCAGCAGAGCAGCTGGGAGTAGTTGGTGTCGAATGTGAACTGCGGGTAGGGTCGCAGCACACCCCCCTGTGACCAGGGGGCCCGCGAGGGGACAAGACCAGGCTACATCAGCATCTCTGTGCGATGGTCCACGCTGAGGCTTGGTCTGGGGCAGCCCTCCTGGGGAGGGAGGGTCTCAGGGACAGCAGTGCCCTCCCTTGTCCATGCTATCACCTTCCACGGTCACCTGTGGTCAACCAGGGTCTACAAATAGTAAAGGGAAAATTCCAAATAAACAATTTGCAAGTGTTTGGCTGCATGCTTTTCTGAGAAGCGCGATGAAACCTCACATCCTCGCGCTCCATCCTGCAACAGGCGTCATCCCTCCGACCCGGGGATCCGCTGCCTGTCAGTCACCTGGCTGTCTTGCTTATTGGGTTGACTGGAGGCATCACAGTGTTTGTGTGCTAGTGACCCCGTTTTACTTGATGCAGTCATTGCTCTATTTTATTCTTGTTGCTGATCTCTGTGCCTAATTTATAAATTAAACTTTATCATAGTTATATATATGTGTACAGAAAAAGAGTACCCACAGGTGATCCATCCAGGTAACCCAGCAGCTTTGGGCATCCCTGGGGTGTTGGAGCGACTCCCCAGGGACCAGGGTCTGCACGGGGCAGTACGCCCAGGCTCCCTTCCTCGTGACAGCGGCAGTCCTTCGACATGCTTCCTGGCTGCCCCGGACCTGCCCATTTGCTAACAGCATGAGCCCCTGGCAGGGGCCAGGACCAAGCCCGAGGAGGTGGTTATTTTTTGGTGCTGGTCACATTTTTTTTAAAGCTAAGATTAGTTTGCTCTTCCTTTTCTTGGAGACAGAGATACAGAAAGCAGACTTCCCTCCCTCCACAGGCGTCCTGTGACCAGTGCCACTTCCTGAGTGCCACTGTTCCAGCAGCAACGAGGTAGAGCTGAGGGGCTAGGTGGGCCCAGGAACCCGCCCTGTGGCTTTCCAGGCCTCTGGGTCAGGAGCCCACTCAGGGTGTGGTCTAGCCCAGAGGGTTGACCCTGCAAGAGGTGGGGGCAGGTGCTGGGGGCACGGTGTCCAGCTCCGTGGCCAGTCAGTGGTCCTTTCTCCAAGGACCGCTGCACGTTTCCTCTTGTGCACAAAGGCAGCCGGGTGGCCTGCCCCGGCCGCTCAGAGCCCACAGGGCTGATCCTGAAGTTACATTCTCTCCAGTCACGGTAAATAAAACCTACTGAAACCGCGGGCCTCAGGAGGCTGGAGGGAGGCCCATGGGCCAGCAGCACCTGGAAAGGCGAGGGGGACGGCTGGCGGCACCCGGGTCTCTGCGGCTGGGACTCTCCCCGACTGCCCGGGAGGGAGTGTCCCGCCAGGGCACCCAGAGCAGGGCCGGGACCCTGACCCTGCTGTTCGTCTTGGCCCTGGGTGAGCTATTCCATACAAGGGTTCCAGAGAAGGGCAGAGGTCACCTGCCAGTGGCTCAGCTCTGCTCCAACCCTTGCCTGAGGCTCAGCTACCAGCGGAGGCCGGAGGCCGGAAGTTTGTGTCTTCAGAGTGGAAGCTCGGGCAGAAGAGGGCGCAGCAGGCTCCTCAGGCCTCTGGCGCCTTGAGGCTCTCGTTAGCTGGTAAACAGTGTCCTGTGACCGCTCGTTGGCTGGTAAACAGTGTCCTGTGATGCTCACAACGCCTGGCGAGTGAATCCCAGGGGGCGGAGTGAGCGGACGGGGAGTTTCCACCTAACGCTGATTTTCTGCCCCACGAGGAGGCGCTTTCTCCCTCTCCAGTCATCCGTACCCTGGACTAGGTGGTAGGTTTTTTGCAAACTGAAATGAGACTTTTCTAAAGGACCCCTGATGTTTACCATTGGCTCCTCTCAACCCTGTACAGAAACTTTTATTAAAAGTCTTTCCTTTCCGTGACAACAGAGTTATCTGCCAAGGTTCTAGAAGAATCGACCTCCCTTCCACCAGGAGTAACCAGGAGCCTCGTGCAGCTGTGACCATGCCTGAGGGTCATGGTCAGGGACCAGGTCCATTTGTCCAGGGTGTGCAGGTGCTGGGGGGACGACACAGGGGTGACCTGGTCCTCAGGTCCCCGATGTCCAGGAGGGAACAAAGGCCCTACCTTTTGGCAGGCCAGGAGCTGGGGAATAATTTGGAGACCCTGAGGCGTGAGGAGCCACCCAAGTTCATGAGACTGTGGTGAGATCTGAAGGGGGAGGCCTTACTCTTCCGTGCGTGGCCTCCCAGCAAAGCGGACTCAGGGAGGCCTCTGCAGCTCTGGCGCTGCTGCCCCCGGCCTCGCCCGCCCAGCCCCCAGGTACTGAGGACGCCCTCTCAGAGACTCTGACAAAAGGCGGGAGGTTGCAAGGAGATTTGGAATAAGCCGGAAAGATCTCGCTGGAGGCTCCAGGGGAGAAGGCGCCTCGCCAGCTGGCAAGTCCTCCCTCCTCTGCTCTTTGGAACAGATCTGACATCTCACCGTGTCTCTTCTGCTGCTGTGAACTAGCCTCCAGCAGGGCCGAAACAAGAGACCCGGCAGGAAACTGCCCGTGACCCCAAGGGGGGCTGTGTCAGGGAGGGACCCAGCCGCGGCCAGCCGTCACCCACGGGACCCGTCCCCAGGGACTCGTCAGGAGGCACGGGGCTGCGTGGCCACAGGCTGAACAGCTCTGCAAACCCGTCCTTCGTCCAGAAACAGCAGACACACACACACACACAGCTGATGAGCTGGGCTGCAAGCAGGAGGCACCAGGATTCGGGCGCTGCTCCAGCGTGGGGCGACTCAGAACGGGAGGGACGAGTGAGCACGGCCGGTCACCACCCGACCCTCCCCGTGGTCTGACTGGCATGCTGTGAGGCAAAAACGAGACGGGAGAAACACATGAGAGTACAGAGCCCTGCTCTTGGCCGGATGCTGATCCCGCTCCGTGTTCAGCCGAGCCCTGCGTGTATCAGGGGAACCGCTGTGTCGGGAACCTTGGGACGCCCACAAGAGGAAGCTGGTACTCGCTGGGCACCAACCACAGCCAAGTGCCACGTGAAACTGGTGACGCAGGAAACTGAGGCACAGAGAGATGCACGAGTTCCCCAGGCCCAGCCAGCGAGAGGCGGGTGAGGATGGCTTCCCAGGCCGGGGCCAGAGCTGGTGCCCCCCCGGCAGGTGTCTGCTAACTCCCAGGGGCTGCCTGAGAATTGCTCTTTGCTCAGTCCGCTTCCCTTGGAACCGTGTTGGAGTGGTGGATTTGGGGTTGAAGTGCTGCCTTACCATCACCCCTTCATCAGCTGTCTCGGGCACCCTGTGGGCAAGACCGCAACACAGGAGCCTGGTAACCATTCTGTAAGTACGCTGCGGCGTCAGCATCACCTGCCTCTGGGCCAGCGGGGGCAGGAATGAAGGAGGCGTTTGAGAGAATTACTCAGCCAGGCAGAGTGGCGCACACTGGTGATCCCAGCTACTCAGGAGGCTGAGACAGGAGGATGGCAAGTTCAAGGCCAGCCTCAGCAACTTAGAGTCTATCTCAAAGTAAAAAATTTTAAAAGGGCTGGAGATGCAGTGTGGGGGCAGAGCAAGTACTGGGCTCAGTCCCCAGCACTACAGGGAAAAGTGACTCAAATCCCAACAGATTGAATGCAAAATTCAACTTCCTGCACATTGATGGCCCAGGTGGCTCTGAAGTGCTCCATGCTGGTGTGAGGCTCTCACGGTCCCTAGCCGCCAAATGCCTGGCAGGGATCTTTGACCACACTCTCTCCAGCACGTGACTATTTTAGCAGGAAGCCATGTTACAAGCTGCAGGATCTCCTGTGGTGGGAAGAAATGGCGTGTAACTCGGCTCCTCTGTTCCCACTGCTTCTCCAAGGAGTTGCCCTTGACCTTGGGAAGGCAAGAGAGGCCCCCAAGGGCATGCTCACAGCAAGGGTCCTATGTCAATCAGTCCAGGGCAGGAAGAGCGGCTGTGGCTGAGCACACCTGGACACTCTGGGCCAACTCAGGGCTTCTTGGGTGTGCAGGGTTCTGGTGGACCAGGAAGGCAAAGGGGGACCCAGGACTGTACCTCTGCCCAGTCACCAAGCTGGCTGTCATGGCATGGCCATCAGGTTGGCTGTGGGACTTTTTTGACAAACATCCCTGAGTTTCTCTTTCCAAGTGGAGACTTAGGGCAAGACCCTGGGACTGCAGTGACCAGCCTGCACCCACCATGGCACACGGAATCTCCACCAACTGGCTGTCCAGCCTGCTCCCTAGAGCCCCGGACAGGCTGCCATGGTTCCTGGAGACCCTGCCCTGCCCGCATGACCTAAGACTATCCAGCTGGTGCCCAATCCCACTTTCCCACGAGAACTTGAGAGTGGGAGCTGGTGGCAACAGGCAGCAAGCTCGGCGACATAGGACCTCCTCGACAGGATGCTCACAGGGGCCACCCCAGAGAAGAGGAAGGAGGAGCAGCCCCCGGGGAGGGGCAGGGTGGGAGCCGAGTGCACAGAGTGGGGGGGAGGCTGCGGAGGAGGGGAGGCGGGCTGCTGGCCATCCAGGGAGCCTGATCATCCACACCCGGCGCCCACTGGCCCCCACATGAGCTCACACCGCCTGGAACCGGCAGAGGAACGATGCTTCTTGCAGTTTGGAGTGTCTCAAGGAGAACGTTTGGAGCAGGGCCGGGACTGGGGGAGCAGAGGTGGGCGTGGCCTCACACCTGCAGGGCGCCTCCGAGCTGGAGACCAGGAAGGAGGAACACGAGTTTCTGAACCGGCTTTGATTCTGAGTCCAGAGGCCTCTTCTGGGGTCTCTTCTGCTGACGGAACACGGAGTGTTTGGGGCTCCTTTCTTCTCTGCACACCCCATTCGAAGACCGAGCAAGGGGAGGCAGAAGGGCCTCTCGGGTCCCGCTCCAAGGCCCACTTGGTGCGTCCGCAGTCTGCCAGGCAGAAGCCCGACGGCCAGGTTCCCCTCCCTCCGTTCAGCAGGGGGAGGAGGACCCTGGCTGCACTCCAGCTCCGGGTGCGCGACGGTCATTGTAAAGCCGGAGTACAGAACAAAGGGTTCCCGAGCTCCTCTGAAGGGCTTCTCGCCAGTCCCCCACCCTGTAAATGCGCTGTGACTTCAGTACGCAATGCAGCAAGGATTTGGAAGGGCGCCGTGAGGGCAGAGGAGACAGGAGGTGCTGGGTGGTTCTGGAGAGCAAGCCAGGCGGGATGGCATGCCCTGAATGGCAAACGGGACAGATGTTTGCCAATGCCGTGCCGATGAGAGCCCGGGTGCCAGGCAGCCCACCTGCACCAACAGCCCTGGGGTCCACACCCCTGCCAGGGCTGAACCTCCTGATTCGCGTCTCTCAGGTCACAGGTCACCAGGCCCTCCCGGCTCACCTCTGGTTTTAGGGTGCAGTATGAAGCCTGAGCTGCCTTTGTTTTGGGGCTTGGAGGGGACCAGCCCAGCAAGGTTCATTCCTGGGCCACAGTCCTTCAGCCCAGGAGCAGAACCATCAGGTGGGGCTAGCAGGACAGCGACAGGCCCTGGTTTGAGGCACACACATCAGGGTCCGGCCCTGCACTCGGGAGAGGGGGCTGGTGCACAGCACCTTCTACCTTTCCCCACACCTCGTCAGCATCCACCCAGGGGTCAGCACCCGCTGGGCTTGTGTGGCCCCTGCCGCGCGGTCCTGACAGCAACATCTGTCTAGACATGGAGGCTGGCGTTGCTCTGGGGAGATGCTGACTGCACACTAGGTGTGCTGCTCCATTCGCCCGAGCTGGGTTATGAAACCCCAAGGTGTGCGTGTAAGGATGCCTGCCCCTCGTGCACACTACGTAAAATTCGCAGAGCATTCACACACCTGCAAAGGTTTTAAAAACGTTTCATGGAGAGCTGGTTTTAATTTCCATCACTGGCTTTCCTTTGCTTCTTGCTTTTCCTTTCTCGAGGTGGCTGACCAAGGAGCCTTGGAGGAGGTCTGCATGCTCACCTGCTTCCCAGGAAGGGCAGCTCACAGGTGGGCATCCAGGCTGGGTGTGGGGGCAGGCAGGACTCAAGAGGAAGCCTGGCACGGTGCCCCTGGATGTGGGTGTGAGATAAAAAACGACTTGGATTGTCTCTGCCCTGGTCAACCTAGACATTGTGGCTTCTATTTAATGCAAATATGCTTGGCAATGGCTGCCAGGAGATTGTTCTTCTTGAGGCAATTAGGAGCCTGGGCAGAAGGGCTGGTAATCACAGGGCAGATGGAGGCAGCCCAGCCCTGGCCCCTCCACGCTCTGTGCTGAGCACCTTCCGCCCTGGCTGGCAGCCTAGACCCCATCCATCTTCCTAGTTCTCCTGGAGACACCTCCCTGCAGCTCCCGCAGGAATTTCTCGACGGGTCTGTCAGATTCTGGTTTGGATTGGCAGGAAGTCAATAGTGATCGGGAACCGTGGGTTTCCTACACAGGCGTTTATGGGCAGACATGACCATCACATGGCATTTAAGGCTGGGTTCAGCCTGGCAGGTTGGAGGATGGGAGCATCCAACCCAGCCCCAGCACCAGAGGTGCCACTGTGGGGCAGGACGGCCAGGAAGGCTCCCTGCAGGGCGCACGTGGTCACCAAGGAGATGCTCCCGCAAGGCCGGTGAACCAGGACAGTTTCCTTTCCACGTCCCTGAAAACACGTGTCGCCTCTCAGATCATTAGAAGCATACCTCTGTCAGCCAGTCACGCTTTGGGGTGGGCTGTGGTGAACACACAGTCACGTGCACGGTCCCACTGTTACTGCGACCCCAACTGTGCAATTGTTCATTCAACTGCCTTAGCAACAATTTTCATGGAACTTCTTTGAACTTGGAGTAACAAATCTCCAGCAAAATTTCCTCATTACAATTCTTCTGCAGTCTTTCCTCCAAGGGATTTTAAATGGCCAGTGTTGCAGACGAGAGCCAGGGCGTGTGGTACCCGATGCCAAGCCCTGCTGGGTGGAGGGAAGAAAGGCTCTCTCCTCAAAGCTCTGCCCGAGGCGGGAAAGGAGTGGCCCAGCCACCTTCGCTGTCCGCCCTCCAGCTAGATTCCAAGTGGCCATCGATCTCAACCCCTTGAGAATCTCAGGTTTGATCATGCTTGTATTAACTAAGAACCTTGATGGTGCTGGTTAATTATAAACGTCAAGTTGGCACTACAAGTTTTCCAGCCAAACAAAATAAAGGTACTGATTCCAAAACAGCCACACAGCCTCTGAGAAATTGAAGGCAAATACTGGGGACTGGTCATGGGCAGCCTCAAACTAGAAATGGCCTGGTGCCCTACTGCGAGGAACGTTAGGCCAACTGCCACCTCCACGCAGCAGAACAGTACCCAGCAAGGAAAGGGGGCCGTTGACGCACGGGAAAGTGAATGGGTCTGGAGAGAAGCACACTGAGTGAACCGAGCCAGTCCCCGAGGGCCATGCTGCAAACCCCGCGGGCACGACACGCTGAAAAGGCCAGAATACGGAGAGGAACATCCTCCAGGAGTCGGGCTGGCGTGGGTGGGAGAGGGACCCTGCCGGGATGGATGGTCTCGTGAGCAAGCAGGTGAGCAGAAGGACCTGCACAGGTGCGGCAGGTGAGGAACCAGGGAAGGGCAAGGGCTCTGGATCTGCAGGCCAGGTCCAGGGTGCACCTCTTCCCCGGGCAGCTCAGCAAGGGCTGCCACAGTGCCCAGGAGTCTGTCTGGATGAGAGGTGGCACGGATGCCCGGAGGAGAAGAGGACACTGGGAATGGGCCTCCACACAGCCCCAGCAGGGTGCTGGCAGCGCGGGTGCCCTGGGACCCCGAGTCCCTCCTGCAGAATGGCTCTCGGGGAGTCGCGCGCAGCAGCAGCAGGAGGAGGGCTCCCTAAGTGCCAGGTGTTGGCTGGTGCACCTCTGCATCCATCACCTAGTTCCCATCACAAGCGGGTCCTGCCCAGGGTCCTGCCCTGGCCACTGCCCCGTCGCACGACCCATGGTTTACCACAGGGAAGTGGCGGGGAGCTGTGTCTTCATGCACCAGGTGACCATGAGGATTTAGACGCCTCCAGGGAGCACTGAGGGGGCTTCGGGGTCGTGACCTAAGACCGTTCGGTGCTACTGGGAGCTGCTCCAACGTGAGGCTGAGTGACAGCCAGGGCCCAGCACTGTCAGAGCAGGCCACACACACACACACACGTGCACGCGCACACGCACACACACACGCGCACCTGCAGGAAGCACCCGCGAGCCAGGCCCCGCCGGGGGTGGGGTAACGGATTGTATTTTCTTCCTGATGTCGGTCTGCATTTTTCAGATTTCCTCTGATGAATATGTAGGACTTTTCTAACCAAGGAAAAAGTGACCTAGCCCGGAAGCCGCGGGCCGGCAGGACACAGAACCAGCCTCTGAAATGCGCGGCTGCATTTGCACAAGATCCTCCCGAGGAAAGGAAAGGTCTTCACGGTTTTTATTGGGAAAGAATACTCTTCAGCATTAAGCCAAGCACAGAAGATAATTAAACGACAGGACGGAAATGAGAATTTAAGTAGTGCAGAGCTGGGGGTGTGGGGGACCTGGCCTGTGGAGGGAGGTGCCGGCAAAATCAGAGAGGCAGGAAGGCGCAGATGCCCGCGGAGGAGCCAGAGCCCAGCAGAGAACGAGGCCAGCCGGGCTCCTGGGAAGGGGAGGAGAAAGTTCTGAGGTTGTGGCTGGTCGGGAGTGCAGGCAGAGCAGTCTCACAAAGACCAAGGGCTCGAGGGACCCACACGCCTGGTGACCACGAGGGCATATGCAGATGGAGGGGAGAGAGAAGTTGCTCCTTCCTCAGTCGCATGGTTCCTGTGGCTAGGCCTCGCTGCCAAGGGTCAGGGCTGCGCAGAATCCTCCATTCCTAAAGCTGCAGGCGTCTTGAGGGCCTGAGACCTCCACACATCCCTGGAACTAGAAAGGTGTGGTGCCCGAGGCTCCGAGAGGTTGCAGAGAGCCCAGGCAGGAGACCCACTCTGTCCAGTCCAGTGGGAGGATGAGGCCTGCTCCAGGTGGTCAGGGGCCTCCTGCTGGTGCTGCCAGACGCTCCTCTGACACCGCCCGCAGGGTGGATGGCCCAAGTGTCACTCCTTAGTCTTAGTTCAGGTCCACTGGGCACCCCGATGCTGCCTCACTCCATCCGGAGACCTGAGTGTCCTACTGCCCAGTGAGTCAGGGGCCACACTGCCAGGCATTCAAGCCTGTCTGCACCTGCACAACAATCCAGGGGACATTCCTCATACAGTGGCCGGCTGCTCCAACTGAGCAGACCCAGGCTGACCAGATCCACATTCTGGCTATCCCACACCTCCAGGACGGCCCTGGTCAGCCACTGGAGCTGTGCACTGCTCTAGGGACATGGAGGGCAGAGGAGCCAATAAAGAGGAATCAGGATGTGAGCTCAGCTGCAGCCCCTCCTCTCACCAGCTCGACCCAGGGGAGATTTCTTAACCTCTGAGGCTCTGATTCTTCAGCTGTGGAGTGGGGTCATCCCACCTGGCCTACAGGAGTGCAGGGAGGAGCCGCCCTGGCAGGTGGCAGACCTGGTACATGGAAGTGCTCAGCTGAGTGGCAGCAAACTTGTGGGTCCCCTTCCTCCTGCTTGCTCCGCCGAGGCCACTTCACCAGCGAGGACATGAGGAGGCCCAGCCTGGGCAGGTTGACTCTGCAGGGTTTCCCCTTCCGTGTGGGCCAGGAGGCAACCTCAGCTGGGAATGCTGCGGGAAAGGCTCTGACTGCCCCAGCTGGCCTCCAGGGCCTCCTGTCCATAGGGTCAGCCACTCAGGGTTAGCCCAAGCCCAAAGCCTCACTGGGTAAAGGAGTCATGTGACCTCAACTGGTTACTGTGCGTCTCTTCTTCCTTAGACAGGGCCGGGGCCTTGGGGAGCGAGGTCCTGCTGCAGGACCAGGTCAGCTCCTCCGCACCCCTACATGCCGGGCCTGTCCCTCAGTGGTGAGCAGGGAGTGCTGGTGCTGGAGTACCCACCTGGTGAGGGTGGGTTTTGCAGTCTGTGGTTTATGCCCTGTAAGAACCACGCCAACCCTGCCCTTGCCACCTCTGCCACCAACCAATGGGGACTGACTCACCATCAGGCCAGAACCAAAGCCATGTGTCTCGGAAGCCCTGGGTCCTCATAAGGACCTCAGCAGCTCAGCGTCATCCCAACAGGTAAGGACACAGGGGAGACTGAAGGGCCCAGCCTGGCCTGGGCCCTGGATCCTGATGCAAACCCGGACTCCCCCGGCCCTGAGCCCAAGGCGTCGGGATGCTGATGCAAACCCGGACTCCCCCGGCCCTGAGCCCAAGGCGTTGGGATGCTGATGCAAACCCGGACTCCCCCGGCCCTGAGCCCAAGGCGTCGGGATCCTGATGCAAACCCGGACTCCCCCGGCCCTGAGCCCAAGGCGTCGGGATCCTGATGCAAACCCGGACTCCCTGGTCCTGAGCCCAAGGCGTCGGGATCCTGATGCAAACCCGGACTCCCCGGCCCTGAGCCCAAGGTGTCGGGGACGCCCTTGCACCTGAGATCAGACTCGGCTGCCATCTGGAAGGAGTGGCGATGGCCTCCTGGCCTCTGCTCTGGTCACTCCCCAGAAGCGGAATGTGCGCCTTCTGTCTGAGAATATGCATGTTCTCAAGTTAGGGATATTCTTGGCTGCATTGGAATGAATACGGATTCAGTTCCTCCTCCCTCAAGGAGACTAAGCCAATTCGGATCCCTAGTTTGCCTATCATAGACTGTCATCCATCTTCTATAGCTCTTATGAGCTACCAAGTTTTTACAGAAGCTTCTGTGGACTTCTGTGAGGCTTCATCTGTTCCCAAAGCAGTCAGAGCAGTTCAGACCGGCTCCTGGATCGATCTCACACTTTGGCCCAGGAGTGAGGACTGGCCAGACCCACCCTCAGGGATGGCCAAACTCCAACCCAATGGTGGGTTCAAAATTTCCATTTTTGGAGGGGTTAAAGGCAAATTTTCCATTGGATATTCAGCATCTGAGAATTGAGACTCTTTAATATAAAAAAAAAAAAAACTCAAAAGAGACCATAATCAAAATTCCACATTCTATTGTTTTTTTTTTTTTTGACACCCTCCAAAAGTACATGTTCATTAAAGAAAACACCACAGTCTATCTATGATCCATCCATCCATAATGTCCTGTTCAGAATGGGCTACAATTAACTCAGGCAATCACACCTTTTTTTTTGGTAAAATAAAATCTGCATTAGGCTTCATAGTCCTTTCCAAAGTAGGAAATATCCTTCTGATCATTGTGTTTGAAAAAGAATATAAAAATAATAACACAATTTTCCACTTGTTATTATATGCCCATGACACCATCTTTAAAGAAAGAGCCTCGGTACTACAGGAAATGCTTGGCCCCACAGAAGCAGGAGGACGGTGTGGCAGTCGGACCAGCACGCAGCTCAGCACCAAGCCTCCCCTCTTGTCCAGTCCCCTGCCTCGCTCCTAGGGGGAGAGTTTTAAGCTACTCTAGACATTAATTATATAACTGCATCTGCATTTCAGTGTGGGTCTCTAAAATGTAAGCATTACATTATTTTTCTTTACCCTTGTCTAAGATAACCACAATGTGATCAGTACACAGGGAGAAGGGGACCGTCCCTCATCATGTCTCAGACTGCATAACATTCACCTATCTACACACACACCTTTGAGGCATGTTTTAAGGATCAAAGATAACACGTGCTCTTTAGGAAGTAAATGACAAGAAAAGGTGTTGAAAGAATCAGGAGACACCAGCACAGGTGGCCTGCGGGCCTCGTTAGGGTCCTGGCTGAACAGATGGGGGTCCTCTTTCCTTTGCTTGCTGCTTATTTGTTGAAGCACGTTACCTTTGATCCCTAAAGTACCTCTTAAAGGCGGACACGCTGCGACTCTGTGGGTGGTAAGGCTCCTGGAGTTAGTAAGGCCTCACCACAGGGGTGGGGAGGAGCAGGACAGGCAGGCACCAGCGTCCAGAGGGCTGCAGTGGGCACAAAGGCTGAAGAGCTGCAACCTGCTGGGACAAACCTCCTGAGAGGAGGAAGACTGGCCAGGCGGATGCACGGGTGACGCAGGGCATGCGTCCAAAGCCTCCCCAGGTGGTGGAAGGAGCGATTTTAGGCAGATGGAAGGGAGAGCTCTGAACCCCACCCTTGCTGCCCCGGCACAGCTCGACGGTCACCATGAGGGGGAAGAGACATTCAGTGAGCCCGCTGAGCAAGCTGGCTTGCCACACCTGAGATGTGGGAACAGGAAGGCTGGCTCCAAGTTTCCCAGGTGTCAGTCCATGATCAGTGGCCCCGGTGCCTTTGAGTCTGCGGGAGGCAGCTCATCATGGCAGAGGGTGGGTGGAGCAGGCTGCTCACTTTGTGGCTGGAAGTGAAAGGGAGAGAGAGGAGGGGCTGGAGTCCCAACGTTTCCCAGGCCTGTCCCCAGTGGCCAAGGGCCTCCCCAGGCTCCACTTCTTAAAGGCTCCACACTCCCCAGCAGTGCCATGGCTGGTCACCAAGCCCTGAGCACGCGGGCCTTCAGAGACACTTGTCCAAACCCCAGCACACCCCGAACCAGCTGGTGGAAGAGGTCCTCAACTGGGATTCAAAGACGGGTCCAGGCTTTCTCTGGACAAAGTCTTGGCCCTGGGCAAGTCTCTGAACCCCCTTCCTCACCCCAGGGTGGGGCTGTGTGGGCGCAGCACCCCTGACATCCTGTACAGGGCCTCCTGCCCCTCCCCAGGGCAGAGGCCAAGTCACCCCTGAACAGGGCCTGAAGGCCACTTCCTGCTCTCGGCTCTGCCTCTCCTTAGCTGTGTGGCTGGGGCTGAGACTAGAAGCCTCTCCAAAACACTCGGGAGACGTCACAAGTGGAAAGCACTATGTGAATGTCGGTGGGCAGCCACGGGCCCCATCTTCCGGAAGGGGAAACTGAGGCCCGAGAACACGCACCAGCAGGTGGCACTGCTGGATTCTAGCGGCAGACTGCTGGTTCCTGGGCTCTTCTCTGGGGTCTGGCACCCGAGAGACCTTCCACGAAAGTCTAAGGGGGAGGACTTGAGAGACAGGTTTGCTGAGCAGGCCGTGAGGAGTTCAGTGCAATGTTGGCAGGCAGCGAGGGAAGGCAGCCATGCCAGCCGTAAACACAGAAAGGGAGCCGCGGTGCAGAAGAGGGAGGCCCCGAGTGGGGCAGGACACAGGAGCAGGTGGAACCAGGATGGAGAAGAAAGCAAGGGTCCTGCGTGCGGTGAGGCCAGCCTCGGGCAGCAGCCAGGGGCAGGCTGGGGCCAGGAGGGGATCTGCACCTCCTGCAGCAGTGGAACAATGCTCCCAGCCCCAGACCCCCCAGGCCCAGCCCCGAACCCCGTGGACAGTGCCCTAGTAGCAAAGTCTCTGCAGATGGAACTAGTGAAGGACTTTGAGGGAGATAATCCTGGATTATTTAGGTGAGCCCTAAATGTAATCACAAGTGTCCATTATGAGGGAGGCGGAGGGAGATTGGACACAGGAGGGAAGGGGAAGTGACGTCGGAGCAGACAATGAGTTGGAAGTGCTGGCCGGCGAAGCTGGAGGGGCACAGCCCTCTAAGCTGGGGAGGCTGGGGAGGCTGGGGAGGTTCTCCCTGAGCCTCCAGGGGCGCAGCCCTGCTGATGCCTCCACGAGGGCCCAGGGACACTGAGAATCAACATGACCACGTTGCAAGAGCTGCTGGGACCTGCCCTCTAAGCGGGTGGGGATCTTTGCTGAGGTGACGGAGTCCCTGAAGCTGGATGAGGCTCGGAGCGCCCTACAATGGGAGCCAGCCCCAGGAGGGCCAGGGAGGGCGGCCTACAGGAAGCCAGTCTCAGTCCTTCCCTGAGGGCTGCAGGGTCCTGGCTCAGGGCAGGGTGGTGGGTGGAGGGTTCTGGCACCCGTGGGTACTTCCCCCCCAGGGCAGGCGCAGCTATCAGACCGTCCACCCCCACGGCTCTCCCAGGGCTGCGAGACTTCAGGGCCCATTTCCCCCCCGCCTGCGCAGAGCCGCCTCTGCGGCAGGAGCCCATCCGTCATGGCTAACCCACTCATTGCGCCTGTCACTTCTCTGGGGTTCTGCTCCTGTTTTTCCCCTTCTGATGACTGAGGCCAGTCTCCACTGTCATGAATAAAGGATCACGGGATGGAAAACGCAGGGGGAGGGCACAAAGAACAATCCTGGGCACTTCTGGAGGCTTCTCTGGTGGCAATCCACCTGACCCTCTGCCATACCAGTGGAGAGGGGCTTCACTCTCCGGTCCCTGCTCTTCGGATTAACTTAACCAGAGCCTCCTGGGCTCCGTGGCATCCTGGGTGGGGGTGGATCAGAGAAGTGCTGGGGCTCTGGGTGGCAGCCCTGCAGGCGGGGCTTCAAGGCGGCACACGTGTAGCTGGGCAAGGGTGAAAAGAGGAGGCCCCTGGGAGGTGGGTGGAGCAGGTCAGAGCAGAGACTTCTGGGGACCCTCTTCCCAACCAGGACCCAGAGGAGGACATCGTGGCACGTGCTATAGTTTGAAATGTCCCCCAAGACTCAGGTGCTCAAGGCCTGGCCCATGGCCCTGGGGGCATGGGAGGGGGACCTTTGGTAGGCGGGCCTTGCGGGTCTGGGGTGTGCCCTAGAAGGGTATTTGGAGCCCCGCCCCCTTCTGCTTCCTGGTCTTCCTGGTGTGCACAGGACACGTGCTCCTGCCATGATGCTCTGCCTCACCACAGGTCCAAATCAACAGGGCCAACAGCCCAGGGACCAAAACCTCTAAAATAGCCCAGATACAAACTCCTCCTCTTTACAAGTTGGTCGTCTCAGGCATTTTGTCACAGCTGATTAGCACAGAAAGCAGACATCATCATCTCCTCATCCAGACTTCCAGATGAGCATGAAGTGGGGAGGGGCTCTCCAGAATTGCAGCAAGGGAGGGGCTATTCGTTCAGCAAAAAGCAAGTGTCCTGCATGTCCTGAGGGGCCAGTAGGGAGCTGAGCTGCAGGGGGCCTGGCCACATGTCGGGTGGATGGAGGACTGGTCAAGCCAGAGGATCTGGGGAGGTGTTGTCAGGGAGGCCCCTGGAGCGGGGCAGGTGCCTGACCTTCGTGAGACACCTGCCAGGGTCTGAACCTGCATAAAACCCCAGACCCAGAACTTGTGTGAGCGGAGACAGCCTGGGACAAGCCTGAGCAGCAAGGGGTCTCCTGCCTTTTCTTCCTCAGTCCTTTGTGTCTCGGGGCTGTCACCTCCGTGGGAGTAGCTGGTGGTGGCTGGGAGCTGGTCCTTCCACGTCACGGCAGCAACACACAGTGCCACTCTACTGGTTGCGAGGTGGCAGCATGCAGGGCTGGCAGCCGGGAGGGAACATGCTTTCATATTCTTCTTCATGTCACCCTCAAATATAATTTTAAGTCCCCCTAAAAAGCTGCTCTGTCCACGGCGAACCAGGAGGACAGTGCTGCTGGGTGGTCCTGTGCTTGCCTCCGGTGGAGGCTGGTAGGTGCAGGGACGGCGTCCTGTGCATTCCCCCTTGGGATTCAGCAACTGGTCTCCGTGGTTCTTTAGATTTGGTGTCTGAAGGGATAGGCTGTGGCCTGCTCAGAACGCGGGGACCCCGTCCAACCTCCTCGCTGGCACGGCAGTGGTCATGTGGCCCGTCTCCCTGAAGAACCTGCTACGTGTTTGCAGCTTCCCCACCCCTGACCTCTGCTGGGCAGAGAGGATGGACAGGCCCAGGCTGTATGGGGAGGGGGTGGGGGCAGATGCCCAACAGGTCAAGGGGGACATGCAGGGGCAGCTGTCACAGACAGGGGCCTTGGGGACACAACCTTTCAGGCCTTGGTGACATGGATAGCCTTTCCTCCTGCTCTGTCACTTCACGGTCGCAGAAGCTGGAAGCAGGGAAGGGCGAGGGAGTGTTCCACTTCTCAGAGGGGGTGTTGGGGCCTGACGGGTGCCCCCATAAATCCACACTGTGCTCCTGACCCCAGCACTTGGTACTGTTCAGAGAGGGAGTCTTTACAGGGGCGTCTAAGGTAAAAATGGGGTCACCAGAGTGGCCCTGATCCGACATGAGCATGTCCTTACAAGAAGAGGACATCAGGACACACACACGCACTCAGGATGACCACGTGAGGACACAGGAGAGATGCCTTCCGCAAGCCAAGGAGAGGCCCCAGGGGAGACCAGCCCTGGGACACCCTGACCTGGGACTGTAGGCTGCAGGACATGAGTGAATCACCCCGTGCTGTAGTCCCAGGCCTGTGGATCCTGTTCCACAGCCCAGGCTGACGAGAGCAGGGTGGGCCCAGACCTCGGCGGCTGAGACCACTCGATTCCAGGCCGATCCTTGGCACTTTCTGGAACCTGCTCTACACCCTGGGCCACGGAACCCATAGCCCCCTCCTCAGTCTCAGGGTGGGTAGGAGAGACCAGCTGCCAGTCCCCTATTCCTCACCTTGGGAAGGGGTTGCAGAAACGCTCTGGCTCCAGCTGGGACCCTCCAGGGAAGGAGAAAGGCCAGTCGAATGACAGGGAGAGTGTGTAGCAGGAGGACACCACCTCAACCCACTCCCTCCTTTGAGAGTCCTCTCTAGGCCTCAGAGCCCGAGTCCCCAGCATGCTCCTCACCGGGCCCACGTGCAGCCCTGGAGGCGGGAGTCCTCGGTCCACAGCCCCAGGGCAACAGGCCCCCCAGCCTGGCCTCACAGGAAGTGCTCTCGGGGCAGGCCTGAGACTGAGGTGTCCTGAGGTGAGCAGGGGATGCAGACTGGAGAGTCCCCAGGCTGAGCTGAGAGCCTCTCTCCCGAGGTGGGCTAGGAATCCACCAACCCGCTGTCCACGGCAGGTGCAGGGTGGAGGGGAGACATGGCCCCAGCTCCAGGACTGGTGGACAAGGCCAGGGTGGCATGTGGCGACATCTGTCCACACACAGGGCTTCCTGGGAGTGGACATTCAAGTGGGTGCCACGGCTGGGGGAAGCAGCTACAGGGCAGCGATGGTGAGAGACAGCTTGAGGTCGGGGACAAAGGCGGGCAGTGCCAGGCTGGCCAGGCAGAGTCAGCTGCCAGTCAGAGCTTGCCTGGGCCCGTGGGAGTCCCGGGCAGCATGGGCAGGGGGCCTGCAGGGAGCTCACTCAGGAAGGGGGCGCTGGTGGGGATACAGAGGTACCAAGGGCAGTTGGGAGGGTCCCTGAAGAGCTGGACTAGACCCTGGGAAGGCCAGACTGTGGTGGCACACGACAGCTGTGTGGGACAAATCACTACAAACTGGTGGCATGAACGAAATTTATTCTCCAGCTCTGGAGGCCAGGAGTCTGAAATGGAGGCTGGGGCGGGCCAGCGGTTCTGAGGCTACAGGGAAGCACACTCCTTCCCAGGTGCTGGCGCTGTGGGCACCCTGGGCTGCCCACGCCCCCCATTCCCTGCCTCTGTCTTCACATGCCTCTTTCTGATCTGTCTTGGGTCCTGTGCTAATTGCCCTCTTCCTGGGACTCCCGGGGAGGGAGGAAGGCCCACCCTACTTCAGAAGGCCTGGCCCTCAGGTGACCATGTCTGCAAAGACCTCTTTCCCCAGAGGGTAGGGCTAGGGCAAGAGCCACACCATCTGCTTTTCAGGTGCCACAGTTCAACCCAAAGCAGGGATGAGGAAGGGGTGGACAGAGGTCAGTGGCAGGATGGACAGAGGTCCGTGGTCAGTGGCAGTGTGTTGGGACAAAGTGAGCAGTGGAGTCAGAGGAACCAGGGGCTCTGGCATGGGCGACCTGGAGATGGGGGCTGTGAGGAAGAGGCAGGCGCCCATGGCGGAGACTCCGGGGCAGCTGTGGGGCAGCTCCAGGGCCCCAGGAAGCTTCTTTCGATGGGAATCTGGAACCAAGAGCTTTCCTTCCTTTCTCTTCTTCCTCCCCATTTCCTGTCCTTTCTATTGCGTGAACTGCTCAGAAAAATGAGGTCTTCCTGCCAGGGGACCCTGGTCCCTGTGCCAGACCAGGGAAGACTGGCTGCCCGGGGCTGCAGGGCTGCAGGCCTCCCCGTCGCCCCTGCCACTGCACGCCCAGCCTGGGCCTGTCCAGGCAGGGTTTCTGCTTGGTGGCGATGCACTTTTAGGGGTGGAGTCACCCACGACGTGCTGTCACCTGCAGGCAGCATGTCCCCATGCCATGCTGAACGGTGCAGTACCACTGATGTGCCCATGTCAGGTGGCACCTGTGTCACACGGCGAGCGTGGGCGACGTGGCCCATGCACTCAGCATGAAGGGCTCCTCTTGGACTGGCTATTTTTAGCTGATGCCTGGGGCTCACTGCACTTGGCTGGAGCCGCTGAACCCCTGGCTGCTTCTTCCAGAAGCCAAGCCTGGCACTCAGTGGGCAAGTGGAAGCGGGGCCACCTTGAAGGGGCGACCCTCTGGCTCCAGGTGTCCTCCTGGGCTCCCTGACCCTCCATCTGAGACACATAGGGGCTTATCGCTGGGATGGAGGCTGAATCAGAAACTGGCTGGGCACTTAGGGTGGCTGCACGCAGTGATGCCAAGGACAAGCAGCCGCTGAGGAGCTGTGGCTCTGGTGTGGGCAGCCTGGCACACAGGCACCAGGGGTTTGAGAGAGCAGATACAAGTGGAGATGCCTGCAGAGGCCTGGAGAGAGGGGAGGCCCTGCCTCAGGAGCTGCCGGGCAGCTGGGCAGGAGATGCTGGGACAGGGGTGAGCCTGGCCCACCTCGCCATGCTGGGCAGCAGGGAGCAGGGCACCACACGTCTGCCACACACACCAGCCTGCATCTGCCTCAGGCTCAGTCCACAGTCCCTGGTTCCCAGGAGCCTGGGATGTCACGTGGGGGGACAGGAGGAGGGTGGGCCCTTCGGCACTGGGAGGCCCAGCCTGGCCCCGCGTAGGGAAGGCTGCCTGGGCCTCCTCGTCCTGCAGACGCTCTTCACCTTCACCCTGCAAGACCGGGGCGCCATCAGCTCTGCATCACCCGCCAGCAGCATCCGTGTTTGTGTGAGTGAACGTGGTGTGTCTGCAGCGTGTGTGTCCTGTGCTATGAGTGTGCGGTGTCGCGTGTGTGGTGTGCTGAGGTGCGTGCTGAGGTGCGTGGTGTGCGCTCATGGTGTGTGGCGTGTGCTAGTGTGTTAAGGTGGCGCGTACTGGCGTGGAGTGTGTGGTGTGTGCTGGGTGGTGTGCATGTCCCATCAGGATGGACTCTGCTCCACAGGTCACACTGTTGTCCATCTGGCAGGGCGGAGGCAGCCCGGGCTCCTGTGCCCGCTGCCTGGGCAGCCATGGCTTGCTCTGCGCTGGACCTGCCTCCTGGCACACCACAGCCCGCTTCTGCCATGAGGGTACTCCACGCCCCCGACCCCTGCTTTGTGGGCTCCACCCTCTCGTGGGACATGAGACAGCATTCAAACAGGCATCTGGCCAAGACCCTGCATCCTGTGGGCCCAGGTGGACATCATGGGTCTCCAGGACCCCAACAGCACCCTGGCTGCCCCCAGCCATGGCTTCCGGAACCTGAGTACATCATGAGCTCTGGCTTTCCTGCTGACAGTGCCTGAGCCCTTCCAGGCCTGCAAGGGAGCTGCCTCGAGATTCCAGGCCACACGTGGCCACCCAAATCCCCCCTGCCCCCGAGGCCCCCGTGACACAGCCCTCAGGGGCACCCCAGGGTTGTACCCCAGTGCTCTGGACTTGGTGTGCCCGCCAGCCACCCTGGCACTGTGCTGGAGACAGTCTGCCCAGCCGCAGAGCCCAGTGTGAGCCGTCACTGCGAATATGAGTTCCAGGTGGAGAGATTACTGAAGATGGCTTGATGATAATGTCAACTGCGCTGCCTCTTTTCCTGTTATTTGTAAGGCTATAAAAGTTAAAAAAAAAAAAAAAAATTCTGCAGAGGCAGAAGCCGTGAGGCGAGAGACGGTCTGAATCACCAGACTCCATAACTGGCCTGCTTGCAAAAATGGATCAACACTGCAGGCAACGGCCACCCCACCCAGACCCCATCCTGCCACTCTGAACCCGCTGACCTCGGCCACTCCATGTGTGGGCTTGGACTGTTCCCAGAAGGCCCAAGCGGGCTGGGCAGCTCCTGTGGCTGCACCTGGCGTGGGGCGGGAGGGGGCAGGGTGCAGTTAAGTAGCAAAGACCGAGTGGAATGGAATGGACATTTCCAAACAGTCCCTTCCAGGGCCAGGGAGGGCTCGCCTGCATGGCCGCTGCAGTGCCAGGGCAGCCCTGGAGCCTCAGGGCAGAAGGAAACACTGGAACCCGAAGCCCGAAGCCCCAAGAGCCTGCGGCTGCCTGCGCTGCCCACCGGCACGGTGGTCGGGTCCACTGCCCTGGACCACTCCACAGCATCTCCCTCCAAAGCAGCGGGAGGAGCAAAGAAAGGCACTGGGGCCTTTTGTTTGGTGAGGAGAACCAGGGAAGGAGGTGGACCTGCAGCTGACCTGGGAAAGGCGTCCTGACTGAGTGCTGGGGGGGCTGTCTGCAGAGCACACCCCAGATGGCCATGCGGGCAGGATGGAGGGCGCCAGGGCCACTCAGTACCCTGGAGAGACAGGACCTCTCCCAACCAGGCACAAGGACCCAGCTGCCCTGAATTCGTGACACGGATCAATAAGTAAATACAAACAATGCTGTACATACAATCAAGTGCCAGTCAACTTGAATGCATCTAACCTCCCAAAACCCTGTGGCCTGGGCACCCCCTCCCTCCACACGCAGACGGAGGTTCTCAGGTGTAAGCTGAGCAGCCAACACCGCACGGCCTGCTGTGAGGTCACAGTGGCAACGGAGGCACCGTGTGGCTGCTCCCCCGGTCGGCTCCTCCCGCAGCACACATCGCACGTCCTCACCCACGTGGCCTGCGCAGAGCCACACAGCTGGGACTTGGAGTGGGGAGGGCCCTGGGACCCAGGAAGCTTCTCACGCGACCCGACATCGACCGGCTGCACCAGGCTGGCCCACGCTCACCGAGGAAACCAGGATGGAAGCGACTGAGGTTTGGGGGGCTTCGGGCAGACCCACGAGTCCTCCATTGTAAGTGGAAGCTTCACGTGGGCTGTCTCCACGGAACACTACTTGACCCTGCAGAGGAAGCACCCTGGCACCTGCTGCCATGGGGGTGGCCCCGAGGACTGTGCGAGAGAGACAGCCGCACTAGACAGGCCACTCCTCTCCAGCAGCCTCAGGCTCCCAGGGCAGCGGGGCAGCCAGCAGCGGGGCGGGGACTCAGGCTTCCTGGGGCAGACTTGGGCTGGGGAGTGAGCTCTGCAGACGACAGACAGTGGTGCTGGTTGCACGGCCATGCGGATGTGCTTGATGTCCCTGAACTATGCCCTTCAAAATGGTCGAAGTCATAAATTTTTATGTCATGTCTAGTTTATCATAATTAAAAAATGAATTAGAGAATCTCAAGCTGAAAGAGCAAAAGCACTCTGGTTCTTCTTTAACTGTTTCTAGACCCAGTTTCCAAGGCTCTCTGAGCTCCTGCTCAGGGCGAAGACTCCCGCTGTGTGGCCAGCTTTGGGACTGTGTGTCCAGGGCAGGGGACAGCAGACAGGGTGGGGCCAACACAGCACACTGCACCCTGGACTTGGAAGACTTCTCCAGATGGACAGCAGGGCACCAACGATGCAGCAGCCGAGTGCAGGGCACGGAGGCCCGCAGAGGGTTTGTGTGGGGCGTGGACGCACACTCTGCACGCTCCCACAGACGAGGGCCAGCTGTGTGCTCTCACAACACCGTCCTCAGAAAGATTCAGAGCATAGCTGTGCAGGCGCAGGACCACAAAGCAGGAGGCCCACTGCCAGCTGTCTTGAGAGGCCTCTTGAGAGGCCACTTCTGGCCCAACCCTGGCCTGTCCTCCACCAGTCGGGACTGCTGTCTCTGTGGGCCCAGCTTCCTGCTTGGGCTTCCCTGGAGCAGTAGTGGCAAGTGTTCCGGGGGACTGGGTGGGACTGTCCAGGTGGAAGCTTGAGGTCCCTCAGTGTCTTCTAGGCCCTCCTTGTCAAAGACCCTCCTCATCCCCTGGAGTTTGGCTAGCTGGGCCACCTGCAGCAGATGAGCTGGTGACTAGATGGAACAGGGATTGGTGAGTATCTGTGAGAGACCACGGGCATGCTGGGCACCTGAGGCAGCAAGCCCAGGACGAGGGTCTCGCCTCCCAGGGACTGCAGGCAACCGGGCAGTGCTTCCTTTGCTGGCACTGAGACTGGCCAAGGTTGCTGTGTCCCTTTTCCATCTCTGTCTGCACGTCGCGTCAGTTTGTGCTAATGGGCAGCACGACCCTCCTCTGAATCCTGCACGTCTGTGAGGCCAGACTCCCTCACCCACAGACAGCTCTGATGAGACCAGGGCCTCCTGGGGGACAGACAGGGAACAACTCCACCTCCAACAGCCTAGCAAGACCCTGGTGCCCGCTGCAGAACCAGGCCAGGTCAAAACCACAGCTGCTCAGAGTGGCAAGGTGGGCTTGGGGCACACAGAGTGTGAACCTCCCCGACCAGCCACGGCACCAGGGCAACGGCACCAAGGAAGCTCAGGGGTTCAGCCCTGCCCAGATGTGACCTTTCAACAAACCCAAGCCCCGACGTGCCATCAGGCAGGAGACCCTTACTCCCAGCGCAGTGTCGTGTCCCCGTCATTCCCGGGTACATCAGCTGAGTCCATCCTTTCTCCACAAGCGAGAGAGAAAGAGCAGGTATTGAAGCTGGGGGCCCAGGTGAGGGAGGCTGAGGAAAGAAATTCAAGCCCTCTGGGCAAATGCACAGGGCTTGGGCTTCTAGAGGGCAGACTCCAAAGTTGCCTTGACTCTGGGCATGGGCTCCTGCCTCCCTCCTCCAACAGCCCACCTGGGGGCTGGATGCGGGTGGAAGGAGGCCTCGTCTGTGCACCCTGGCAAACTGAGCAGGGGTCAACAGGCATAGGTGTGGGCAGGTGATGCTGGACATGTGAGGCTGCCCCTGGCTACCAGGCAGTGACTAATCCAGGATGTCCTAATGGTTGCCTGGTCTTCAGAAGGGCTCCTTCCCTGCCATGCGGACCTCCACAGAGGAAGGAAACCAAGCCGTCAGGCCAACATGACGTGCTGCTGTGGGCTCTGCCCACCGCCCAGGCTCTGCTGTGTCCCTCTGAGAGCCCAGAGCAACTGTTGCTGTTGACCATTTGTGCTCACGAAGGAGCTGGCCCAGTGCCTTGCTCAGGTCAGGAGGCCTGTCCTAAGGTGGTGGCTATCCAGCGGGTCTAACCTAGCACTGTGGCTTCACGGTCATGGACCCTGCACTCAGACACAGATGCTCAGTAAAGACATGTGCCTCATCCATCAGGTGATTCGCCCTGTCCCATTTAATCCTTACAATGGCAGCTCACTCTTATCCCCACGTCACAGTTGAGAAAACAGGCTCAGAGGTGAAGTCACCAACCTAAATCACAGAGATGGTAAGTGGAGGTGCCAATAAGACCCCAGGGATGGAGTGTGCTCTCCTGGGCCCTGCAGCCTTCATGCAGGGCTTGAGAGGACCAACGAGCTTCCTCTGCATGCTTCTCAAGGGAAAGTCCCTGGGGATGGAGCACAGAGTCCCTCAAGCTGGGTTGCTGATCCCTGCTAGATAACCCTGGGCAGGTGCCAAGCCACCTGTGTGTGTCTGGAATTCTCTTCACCTGTTAAAGAACCACTGAAGGAGCTGCCGAGTAGCTGCACTGACCCCTCCGAGTCCTGGGAGCACCAGCAGGATCATCCCCCAGCGAGACCTCCACAGGCAGGGGTCTCCCTCCGACAGCTCTGGCTCTCCACTCTGCGCTTCACCAGGCGGTACCCATGGAAGCCACTGTTCCCACTGTCGTCCCTGCCTCTCATCTCCTCATGTCTGGGGGAAGCTGATATGGGCAGGCACTGATAGCGAGAAGGACAAAGAGCAGAGGTAATGCAGGCATGCTGTGCTTGCCTGTCACCAGGCTGGTGACCACTGTGGCAGAAAACAACACAGACCCTCATCTCTGCCCTAGGACCCCACCCCATGCCCTGTCCTTGGAAGCAACATCAGTGTGTTCTAGGACTGTGGAGAGGAAACCGAGTGGGAAAAGGGAGAGAGAAACGAGAGCATGCTGGGAACTTTCAGAAGCATCAGTGCCTGGGACTTTAAGAAAAGGCATTGCAGTCAAGGACAGCATCACAGAAAGTGTCTCAGCTGAGCATATGAGGTCCCGCGGGTGCTGCTGGGTGTGCAGCCTGTGAGGTGGGTGAGCAGGCTTCATTTGACAGCACCGGCTCAGAAACCCAGAGTGGCCTGGCTCCCAGCTGAGGCCAAAGGTCCAGCCCTGAGTCCCCGACAATGCTAATGACAAAAAGCAGAGGACAGTGAGGAGGTCAAGAACAGTGACTGACTGGCAGGACCACAGAGATGGCCAGTGTCCTCCCCACTGCAGGGTGCAGATGTTTATGGAGCAGACAGGCCCGTTTCGCAGTGTGCCAGGCTCTGTTTACATTCTCTCATTTACTTCTCCTTGCAGTGTATACAACAGCAATCATGGTGGCTTCTTCACAGACAAGAATGCCCACTCACGGGAGCCAAGGCACTTGCTGTCCATCACAGCCCTGTCCCCTCCCTGGAAGCCACCTCCCCATCTACTTGCCTTGCCTATGGGCAGCTTTCCTAGAGGTCGCCCACCTCAGGCATGCCCACTTTGGACAACCTACCTGCCCACAGTGCCCACCTAGCCTGCCTGCCCTGGGCTCGCCCCTGCCCTTCCCGAACCCTCCCTCCACTTTCCACCTGGTGCTCCAGGACCTCTGGGGAGTTCTTAGGCAGGACCTGCCACTGTTGATCTGCTCACATCTTATCAGCTCTTCAGAAAGTGGCAGATCTTCAGTAAGTTCTCATCTGGGGGACGTGTGTGTCTGCACGTCCACACGCATGCACCTGTGTGCACATACACTGTGTGTGCGCACATGTGTGACGGAGCATTTGGGGCTGGGCCCTTCCTTCCTGTGGGGTGAAGGAGGCTGTTACTTCCCTGTGTAGATGCAGGTGCCATTCCTGGAAGTCAAGGGACCTGGGTATCGTGGTGTATCTGCCCTTGACCAACTGTCCACACTGATGAAATAAGGGGCTGACCACCTGTCCTTGAAGATGCCTCCCACTCCCAGTTAGCTGAGGGTGAGGTGGCTTGTTGACGGCACTCTACTGAATAAGCTAGCTGAGGGCAGTCTCAGAACCGGGAGGTCCACACCCTGCTGGGCAGTGCCTCCTGGCTCCTTTGCTGGGCTTCCTTGGACAGAAATGTGGGCAGCTGCCCTGGCACCCTGAGATGTCCAACTGAGGTCTGGGAACAATTTCCTCATAATGTCTTTTCCTCAGGGACTTTAGGGGGAGCTCACGAGAGCGCCCCCACCCCAGCCAGCTCGCCCATTGTCCCTGTCTTCCAATCAGAAGCAGAGGTCCAGGGTCTCTAGAGCCAGGGAGGGGGCTTAGGAGGGGAACGGCCACGAACAAAGAGGGTCCTTTGCGAACCACACTCCTAGTGACTCCTATGGATAAGGAACCGTGGACATTTGGAGGAGTCCTTCCCACCAAGAGGACGGTAGACGAACCGCAGATCTGACTGCGGGCCACCCCGTCCCCGCTACGGGGCCCAGGAGCCACAGCAGCCCGGAGTCCCCTCGGCTTTCAGAGCTGCCCACCTGCGGGGCCGCGGACCCCACCCGCCCCGCCGGCCGGGCCCGCACCTGCGCGGCGCAACCCGAGGCGACGGGCGAGCTCGGACACTGCCGCGCTCCGCGCCGAGGCTGCCGGCAGCCGCCGCCGCTCCGGGCGCCCCCAGGGCCGTACCGCCGGAGCTTCACGCACCGCCTTGGAACGCAAGGGCTCGGCCCGATCCGGTTTTTCAAAAGAGACCCGTGACACGAAATGCAAAAATGCCCCCTCGCGAGTGGCCCCCTCCCGGGAGACGGCGCGCGGGGACACCTGCGCCCGCCGCCCCCGAGGAGCGGCGCACCGAGGCCGCAGGGGCTGCGCGGGGCGGGGGACGCGGGAGCGCGGCGGGCGCCTACCTTCTGAATGCGTCCATCGATGTCCAGGTAGATGGCCTTGGGCCGGTAGCTGGAGGAGCCGGAACCCATCCTGCGCCGGCCGCCGCACTTGGACTTTTTACTGTACTTTCCCGACGCGGCCGCCGCGCCGGGAGGGCGGGGGCGGGGCGGGGGCGGGGCGGGGGCGGGGCGGGGGCGAGCAGCCAACCCGAGCGCCCGCCGCCGCCGGCTCCGCCCCCGGCCCTCCCCGCCCGCCCCGCCCCCACCCCTCGCCCTCCTCCCGCTCTCCGCTTCCCTCTCCCCGCCCTCTCTCCCTCTCCCTCTTCCTCTCCCGAGGCCCCTTCTCCGTCTCCCGCTCCTTTGTCACCCCGTCCCCTCCCTGCCTCTCCGCTCGGCCGCAGCTCCGTCTGCTCCCTCTCTTACCCCTCCCCGCCTCTCTCCGGTCCCCCTCCCTCTCACCTTATCTCTTCCTCTCCTCCTCCTGCTCTGCCCCCTCTCTCTCCAGGTCCCTCTCTCAACCTTGCTGCTCCCTCCCTCTCCACCGCTCCCTCCTCGCTCCTCTTCCCTCTGCCTGCTTCTGCTGCTTACCCCAGTCTCCTCTCCTCCTGGCTTCCCTTTCCCTTGTCTCACCCCCTCTCCTCTCTCCCGACTCTTCCCACCGTCTTTCCCTTTCTCCTCTCCCACCCCTCCTCTTCACCTCCCTCCCCACATTAAGGCACCCCTCTTCTTCCTTTTGACCCCAGATGCCTTGGAGACAGGGCCAAGTTGATATCCTGTCGCTACCTGTCCTCTGTGTAAATGTCCGCTGGTTGCCTCCCCATGGGGTCAGTTAGTCATCAGTAATCACTGAGAGCTGTCGCTGTGGTTTTTACCCAAATCCAGCCCACTTAGTGGTGGGAAAATTTTCCCAGGCTCCCCCCTCTGGCATGCTTGCCACCCTCACTTAATTTGAATAGGAAGTGAGAAAAGTTCCTTTTCATTCATCTGCATCCTTTCCCAAGTTGTGGGCACCAGGGGGAGGGCTGAACTCTTCCCCACTGCACCTGGAGCTGAAATGACAGTTTTGTTCTGTCCTTTAAGGAGCCGGACTGAGGACTGCCCAGCCATGCAGCCTGCTGGATCCAGCGCTGTGCTGGTCCCCCCAGTCTTTGTCAGTTGCTACAGGGACTGTGGGAAAAGCAGGAGGAAAGAAGGGATTGGGGGCAGCTGGTGGGCCTGCAGATCACAGTTCTCAGGCTTTCCCAGGAGACTGGGCTGGGGGCGTGGTTGGCGGCTCCCAGAGCATGTTGCTTTTGGAAGGAGAGGCGAATGGCAGCAGGAACGCACTATTGTTTCCTCTAAGTGGATTCCCAGCCACAGCTTCCATCTGTTGACTGTCTGGGTTGTGCTTGCTGACAGCGCCCGCCTGCCCCGGTGCACACAGGGCCCTCCTTGCCCTCAGGCCTGCGGGGAGCCAGACCAGCAATGCCCTGGCTGGGGTCATTTCCTCTCTCTTCCCTGGCCACCCTGGTCTCCACCTGGTGGACAGTCACTGGCTTTACAGAGTCTTCCAGGTTCCAGGGCCATCTGGAGCCCTGGTCAGGGATGGAGCGGGGGCGGGGGCGCTGTGTGTGAGAGTGCCAGCGAAGCCCTGGTGATTCTGCCTCCCCTTAGGTAAAGGAGTGGTCACCTCGGTCCTGGACAGTTCAGCCCCTTCACTTCATGTGCCCCTCCCTGCTCCATGGGGGCCAGGACTCTGAGAGAAGGGTGATGGTTTTGACCCTTGCTGACTCTGCAGCCCTGCCAGCACCTCCAGGGGGGCTTGGTCCCAGAGTGTCTTGGGGTGCCTAGGGACAGCCCAGAGGCCCTTGAGGTGGGGTTGACCCTGCTGGGTGGTTGTAGTTGTATTCCTGCCTCGCAATCTTGTGACTCCAGAAAATCAAAGTTGGCACCCTCACTGGTTGGGCTCTGGCCAGTGTTCTGACCCTGTTGGTACTGCCTGGGTTGCCTGGCAGGAGTGCCCCCACTGGGCACCCCCCTGTTCTCCATACCTCACTGTCATGGCAACAAGTCCTGTGTTTCCTTCTAGACCCGAGACGAGTGTGCAGACCTGGTGTGTGGTTCCATGGGTGGCTGGTCAGCAGTTCTGTGCCTGGGTGTGTTGGGCACCATTGGCAGACAGGCAGTCGGTTCTGTCCTTGCTTATTGTTTTGTGTCTCTTCTCTCAGGAGACAGACTCAATTGCTGTACAGATAGATAATCAACAAGTCGCCCCAAAGAGAAGCAGCCAGCTGTCCCTGATTCCCCGAGAAGCTGAGGTGTGCCACTCACCAAGAGCTCCATCACTCTGGATTAGTGATGTTCTAGGCCCCAGGGATATGGGAGCCAGCAAGATAAACCGAAATTCCAGGCTGAGTGGGGCTGGCATTTTAGGGGAGGAGAGAGGAAAGATGGGGTCGATACATCAATACGAGATGTAGTATGCTGGGTGACGTGCACAGAAAGAGTTGTGTGGGGATGTGTGGTGGAAACTTCAGGGACTGGCCAGGCACAAGGTCACATGTAGAAGGACCTGGTGGACCTTAGGAGTGAGGAGTCCAGGTGGACCTGAGGGAGCAAACCCCTGCCAGGGCCCTTGCAGGCCTGGGGTGGAGGGGCAGCAGTGGGTGGTGATGTCTGAGAGTGGCAGGGAGGCAGACCCTGTGGGTCACACGGTGACTTCAGTCTGCTCTGTGTCTGATGCTTCCCAGGTAGGAGGAGTGTACAGAGAGGGAACAGGGCCTGGCTTGTGCCTCACCAGGACCACCCTGGTTGCTGGGTGCAGAGTGCACTGGATTGGGTAAGGACCTGGTTTGCACCATGGTGGAGTATCAGGGTTCTTCAGAGAAACAGAACAAAAGAAGACATACATATGATATGATAAATCTATCAAAAATTATTCTAAGTCAAAATGCATTGACTCCACCTGTCCTACCACACACCAAGGCTCAGTGACACAGCACACTTAGAGTACCAGCTGTTCCGTCTTGGTTCTGGGACTGCGGTCACTGCAGCTGACCTCTTTGAGAGAGGATCATACTGCATACTTCCCAAGATTGAGAAGATCCAAGTTTGAGACCCAAAAGGTCTTTTTCTATTGAACGTGTGTGGCTTTTGCACCATGGTGAAGTTGAAGAACTCTTAAGTTGAGCCACGTTTAAGTCCAGACTGTTGTATGTACATCGTGAAGCTTTGACCCACAGGATTCTGGAGCCACGAAGTCGAGAGATTTGCCACCTGCCAGCTGGAGGCCCAGGAACTCCGAGGGTGTCATTCCAGTTCAAGTCTGAAGCCTTGAGGACCAGGGGAGCCCAGGCTGCAGGTGGAAGACCAGCTCCCAGCTCATGCAAGGCAGGGGTGCAGGGAAGGTCCACTCCTGGTACCTTTTTGTTCCTGGAGGCCCTCAGCAGGTCTGATGAGGCCCACTCGCCCTAGGGAGGACCGTCTGCCTTCCTCAGCCCACCATTCAAGTCCAGCTCATCTAGAAACCCCCTCATACCCAGAATGATGGGTGTTATTATTGTTGCACCGGCTCTCTGGGCATCTTGCAGTCAGGTCAGGTTGACCCACAGAATGCACCTCGGCAGGCAATGGTGGGACTCCAGCCAGGTTGGGGATGGCTCAGGTCTTTGTTCCTGCAGGATTGCCGTTGGACCTTACTTCTGCTTTCTGTTCCGTCCCTCTGCTAAGCCACTGTTTGTCCTTCAGTCCTTCTCTTTCCTCCTGGTGGCCTCTGGGGATGAACATCCAGAAGTCGGCCTTCCTCACGTCCCCCCACATCAGTCTGGGGGCTCCTGATGTCTCAACCTGTATTTCCACGCTTGGGAATGCAACCCACATAAGTTCCTTGGAATCAAGGGGAAAACGAACCACACCTCCGACCTTGGCTATGGCAGGGAGCTTGGGTGGCATCCATGGTTCTGCTCATCTGCTTCCTTAGCTGGGGCCCTGAGCCTTGGGGAGCATGGTGTCTGAACTTATGTGTCATAAGGGGAGTTACAGGGGGGATGTTTCCAACAGCGGGGGCCTCAGCACCGGCTCCTGCATGCTTGTCACAGGGGAGGATGGTGGCAGGGGGGGGGCAGCATCCATCCCCACCCTCGGTAAGGATGGCTGTTTCTTCCGGTACCTCCCAGCACGCACACAGACTCGTTCCTTTATGCAGAGCTCACTTCATAATTGCCAAAGTGATCAATCAAAGAGGAATTTCATGTTGAGTCATCAGAGCGCAGGAGAAGATGGAGGAGCTGAGCCGGGAAGAAGGGTGGAAAGGCTCCTGAGGCGCTGGCTGCTGCTTCCTGGACCCCACACCAGCCCACGGGGATGGGAAAGAGCGAAGCCATGTAGGAGGGAGAGAAGGGGCAGTCTTCACAGAGCGAGCATCCTGCAGCTCCAGTGGGCGGTGGGAAGGCAGGACGTGGCATCCACGCAGTGTGGACAGGCCCAGCTGGCCAGAGCCTCCTAGAATCTGCTCCCAGCAGCTGGACTGGTCCAGGTGGGCTTCAGCAAAGGGTCAGAGGGCTGCTGACACCGTGGGCAACCTTCTGCCTGTTCTCCTGAGGTCTAGCCAGTATTTTTCGTGACTACTCTGGAAAGAATTCAATTGCTTCTTACAGTACTGCCCTCTGAACCAGGGGCTGGAGAGGAGACAAAGTCAAATTTTCAAACAAACCAAACCGAGCACCTGTTTGCTGTGGACGCCAACTGTGCAGAGCCTTGGGAAAGGGGACCGCGGTTCCAGGACACTAGCAGCACCGAGGAACAGGACTAAGACGAGCAGATTAAACAGGCACCGAGGGCACGTTACCTCCTGAAAGGGGATGGTCAGCTCTTGGAGGAGTCAGCTGGTTTTGCACCTAGGTGAGGAACTGAATGCTGGATGCAGCACCAGGAATTAGAGGAGGTGTGCTCTTTGGCCTGGTCTTCCCCAACTGTGGTGCCAGGGAGGGAGACAGGCTTAGTCATGTTTCATTTACACATTCTCAACCTGTTTCTCTTTATGACTTTGGTAATTACAAAATTATTACCAGTTGTAAATATTTCAAACAATGTTGAAGAAAAGGCAAAGTCCCATCTGGGTAGGATGGACCCGCCTCTGCCTCTGTTGGCTGACTGTAGTCCGGGACACTCTGGACTGTCTCTGCGACTGTCTCCCCACCCCCGGCCACGTACTGGACATTTGCATTCCGCTGTATGTTACTGCTGCTAATGGCCAGTACGGCTACTGCCATGAGTGTGTTCTTTAGCATTGGCCTTGCAAGTGAGATTTGTGGGTCAAAGTGCACATTTTATGCTTTTGTATGCTGGGTGAAAGCACGTTTAAATTTTCTGTTTGCTAATTGCCCTCCAAAATGGCTAAGCCAATTTATTGATCTCCCACGCTCAGCAACACTTCCATGAAACAAGATGCTCTTAATCCTGCTTATCTTTTCCAACTGCATAAGGGGAAACCCTTGATTTGATTTTAATTTCTGTGTCTACAGGTGAGATGTGTTTCTCTAGTCAGTTCATACACTCTGCCCTTTATTCTACTTCAAAATCTCTTCATTATTGATTTTTCTTGGCTCCTGATGTAGAAAGGGCTACTACATATTCTACAAATATTTTCTCCAGTTGGTGGCTTATCTTTTAACCTTATTCATGATGCATTCATGATGTGGCCTTGCATGTTTAAGTAATCAAAACTGTTCCACTTCTCCTGTAGGTGTGCTGGATTTCTTATTGGCTTGGATAGGAGATGTATTTATAATAGAAAATTTAAAGAAAGAAAGAAATGACCTAAATTTTCAAAGACTGCATCTGGCTAATGAAACTGGCACGTTTGCTGGAGGGAACGAGAAGCACGGTAGTCGTGCTGAGCACGCGGAGGCCAGCTTTGCCAGCGGCTGCAGGAGAGCAGGACAGCTTCGTGATGGGAAGGTGAGAGGGTCGCGTTTAGAGAAGAAGGATTTTCTTTTCTTTTTTTTCTAATTTCCCCCCAAGTTGTTTTTCTCAGATATTTGTCACAGTGATGAAAATCTAACTGATACAGAGGCTCACCAGGACACTCCCTCCCCAGCGTGGCTCTCCTGGCCTCTATTGGGTCCTAGTCTCTGGCCCCTCCCCAACTCGTGGTCACATCCCTGACTGCATGTCAGTTCATTCAAGTGAATGTCCTCCTCTCTCTTCCCCTTGGTCACCTCATTCTCTAAGATTCACTGAAGTGTCCCCTGCACAGTCAGGTTTCCCCCAGATCCCTGCACCCCTGGAATGGGACAAATTGTTCCTCTCCATGTCCCCAGGACCCTGGCATGCCTCTGTGACCCTCACTGTATGGCCCTGGACTTTGGTATTTCCTAAGACTCAGATTCTTACCAAGTGGGTTGACAGCCCTGGCCCAAAGCTTCCTGAGTAAGGGGGACACAGGATGCTGCACGCTGATCCCCTGGCCCAGGGTTGAGTGGACAACAGGAGTGGGCCACGGGAGCTGTCTGTCACTGTTCCCAGCAGGGGCTGCGACCTGCCCCACCCCTGTTGTGCTCGTAGCCGGCCCATGTGTATCCCCTGAAGTATGTATTTGTCCAGGGCAGGGATTGATGGGGTCCTGGGGCCTCTGACAGGAGCCCCGCTGTAGCCGAGTAGAAGGTCAAACGGTGTCAGTCCCTGAATGACTCCATGTGGTCTAGGAGCCTCCGTCCATGCAGAACTCATTGCTTTCATCAAGTCTTTGACCTTGAACTTGGTAGCACAGAAAACAATGCTCACAGGGGCTGTGGACCCTCACCCTGTTGCTAGAGGATTTTTCTGGGGACAAGGTGCTCTGCAAGCTGATGCTGCCAGGCCTCTTTCTCTGTGGCATCCGCTGGTCCATTTGTTGCCTGTGTCCCCCAGAGCTGGACCCAGACACACTGTGGCCAAGATGCACACACAAGGGCATGATCACTGGGCTCTTCGGTTCCCGTGCCACTGTGTTGGCACTAAGCTGGGAAATGGCGGGTTAGAAAGTTAACCTTGTCAAAGGCTGTGGTGGCAGCATGGCTCTGGGCCAGCCTGCCCTTGTGTGCTGGGACACTCTCCAAGGCCTGTGCCCACACCTGCCCTTCACTCAGCTCTGCCTACAACAAACCCTCCGCCATCTTTCCGTGGAGAGCTTGACCTGACTCCTCCTCACCTAGCCCTTGGGCTGCTGTGTGCATACTGGCCATGGTGGTCAAATATCGGAGCCCTGACTCCTGTCAGGCTTGCAGAAACTTCAAGTGACTTCACTAGTCCTAAGCCAGGCCACCTTCTGCTCATCTGAGTTTGATTGACAGCTTTGATTGACTAAGGGTACTCAAGATTCCTTCCTGCAAAGTGACCCCAACTCTCACTGCTGAGCCTATCATCAGCTGAGGAAGAGCAGAAGAGCAGAAGAACGGCGATCACTGGGAGAGAACCACAAGCAACCACTGTGCTGGGAACTGGCGGAAGGTCCAAATAAGTCCAGGTGGGGTGGGCAGGAGGGTTGGGTGCCGTAACCTGGAGAGTGTTCTCAGACCTGCCCCAGGTAGCCTCTGTTTCCCAAGTGGCCCTCCTTCCTGTCACTCTTATTTCCTGCCATCATGGAGAGTTCTTTGTGGGAAATGAACTCCCCCCAGAGACAACCCGCCAGGCTGGCGTCCTCATGTTTGGCCTCTGGCTGGTCCTGGGAAACAGGGCATTTGCTTCTCCGTTCCCAGCATCCTCTGCATCCGGCCCCGCAAGGTGACTTCATGAGCAGCTCCCAGACACCAAGTGGGTGTTGAGGCTGATTCAAGAATCCAAGTGGCCCTTTGCTTGGCTGGACTCTGGAGTCTGCTATCACGATTGGGGTGGACTGCAGAGTGGTGATCTCATTTCCATAAATAGGACATGGGATCCTAATTCTGATGCAGGCTTGTCCACCGCTCTTCTCCAACAGCACGGATCTGTAGATCCTGTCACTCTAACTTAATTGCAAGTGTCTTAAAGAGGAGGGCTGCGTCCTGTTTATTTTGGGTGACTCTGAAGTGCCTTGGAATGCTTTAAAAATATCCCAAATGCTAGTTTTAGGGGCTAGGGTTTGTATATATTACAGTAAAGAAACTCTGGTCACGCCTCTTGCAAGTCTGCGTTTGATTTCTGAAGCTCTGCCTGTCCACATGAGAAGGAAGCATCCTGATGGGCCCCTGGCCCTCCAGTGTCCCACACTCCAAGGGTTTATGTGGGTCAAAGGGCAGAGCTTCCGACCCCTCCCAGTAGAGAAAGCGCAGGGTTCTTGTCCACCCACTGCTATTACTCCCCACAAAAACAAGCAAATATAAGTGCCCCTGCCCACTTTGTGTGTAAGATTTTATTTTGCAAATCACAGAATGCTGGGAAAGCTAGATTTCAACAGTAGAAAAACACGGCCCCATCTTCTTTCTTAGTGAGTCACTGATGCTCTTTGCTCATTTAAAGAATTTGGGTGTGAGATCCCTGTGTAGCAGGGGACCTTCCCCAAATGCCTTCAGCTTTAGGGGGCAGGGTCTTGGCAGGCCCAGCTGGGGGGTCTCTGCTCGGAAGGTTCCCTTTTGCTGACTCAGAAAGGCTGTGGTTCCAGCCCACAGCCTCCTGGCTCCTTCTTGTCCTCCCTCCTGTGCACACCTGTGGGCCCCTCCTTCCCTCTGGAAGCATCTGGAACCCAGTGCTGGACCCCAACTCCTTGCCTCTGGAGACTCACTCTCACCGCCACCTTTAATGAAAGGCGACGTGTTCCCCACCGACAGTTTAGAGCAGAGGAGGTGGCTGAGGTTGTCTGGAAGCTTCTGCTCAGAAATGGTGGCTGGGATGGGGAAGTGGAGAGGATTCACGGAAGCAGGGAGCCCAAGCTCAGAGAGCCTGTGTCCACCGCCACCCCAGCCCTGAGGGTGCTCTGCAGGCCCCTCAGCAGGGAGGAGGCGGGGGAGGCCTGCAGGAGCCAGGTCCTGAGACACTGGCCGTGGGCCTGGGGCCGGGGCGGAGGGGAGGAAGGCGGGAGCCCAGCCAGGGCAGTATGCGCAGCTCTGTCACTTTGGTGCTTTCAGTTACCCCATCCGGAAACATCCAATAGAAAATCCTAGAAACAAAGAGGTTAGAGGTGTCAGGTAACTCTTATTATAATATGTCATTATGATACTTTCTACCTTATAATTACTTATTGACGCTGATCTCCTCCTGTGCCCAATCTTTGCCCTAGGGGTGTGTGTAAGAAACAACAGCACATACGGGGTTGGTGCCATCCGCCCTGTGGGCCCCCCTGTGGGTCTGAGGGTGTATTGTCACCCTGCACAAGCGAACAAGTGACAAGCGCTACCTCCAGCAGAGGGGCCTGCAAAGAGCTCCGTCCCTAAACAAGCAGCAGCGTCTGCCAACCGGGGTTTATGTTCCGGTGAAGACAGACAGCAAACGCCCACCTGGGACTTATATTCTGGTGAGAAGATCGATAATAAACAGACAATAGATGTCTGGCAGGATGCCCTAGCAGAGATAAAAGCTATAAAGGGAGAAACGGAGCAGAGACGGGGACAGAGAATCCCTGGGGCGGCCACTTGATGCTGCCGTGTGGCCAGTGCCTATGTGTTGAGTGGACTAGAATCAAGTGAAGGACATTGGGAAAGGAGCCGTCCAGTCCAGCGGAGGGAGAGGGCACCTGACCAGGAGGTGGCAGGAAAGAGGCAGAGTGGACTGGCTTTCAGGGATCCGGCTCTGTCCTAAGGGGAAGTGACTTGGCTGCCTTAGATGCAGCCCTGGGGTCTGAGCCCAGCTCCCGCCTGCAGGGCAACGCTGGGTAGACTGCCTGGCTCTCCTGAGCCTCAGGGTTCCTCTCTGTGGAATGGGCGTTGGGCCTTTTCCAGAGCAGTGAATTGGCTCCAGGGTGGTTCTATCCATGCCCTTCCCCCTCCTCTGCCCGGCCCTCCTTTCCTTGCCTAGTGTGGGAACAGGATTCCGAGCCGCATGGCCGGGAGGGCTGCTTCCTGCGCTCCAGTGTGCCAATGGTTGCCATGGCATTGGCAGTTTCCCCCTGGGCGCGTGGGTTTGGGGTTGCTGAAGAGGCCCCTCCAGAGCAGGCTGACGCTCTCAGGGCAGCGCCTGCTCCCACCTCAGCCCATGGCAATCCCTTTCTCCCAGGCCATCCCAAGGAATGCATCCAGCTGTCGGAGTTGCTGCCCGGGTGCTTTGATCCCTAATGAGGACCACCTGAGGCCCAGAGCCAGCAGACTTCCCTGCAGTCCTGCAGGGTCGGCTGGCCCCACGGCCATGTCACCCACTGGGACCCGTGTGTGCTGAGAGCTGCCACTTTGCAAAGGCTGTCTCCCTGGAGACGGACTGCCCACACTTACCTGACACTTGTACAGAGTAGCTTGGTAGCTGGCTGTGAAGCCCACCTGGGGCGGTCGCCCTTCTTGTTTATGCATGAATGTACTGCCCCTCTTGGGCACGGGCCTGGCAGGAATAGATCTTGTGGCTCATCAGCAAAACATTCCGTGGTCATTTTCGGGTACCCCGGTCCTTGGCCTTGAAATAAACAAGCTGTGGAGGACCAGGGTGTTTGGCTGCTGCTTTGCTGTGGAGCAGATTGAGATCTAGCCTGGGAGGTTTCCAGTGCAAGTTTCAATCCATTCATTGTAGGTTTGTTTCCCTGCTTATCTTTTTGCAGCCCCGGGGGTTAAGCCCAGGGCCCTGGGCATGCTAGGCAAGTGCTTTAGCGCTGAGCTAATCCCCAGCCCTTGTTACTACCTCCCCGGTTATTTGGTAGCACAATACATGACTCCCCAGTTTCTATTTTTTTTTTTCTTTTTGGTGGAGGGGCATATCAGGGATTGAACTCAGCGGCTCTCAGTCACTGAGCCACACCCCCAGCCCTATTTTGTATTTTATTTAGAGACAGGGTCTCACTGAGTCGCTTAGCACCTCACCTTTGCTGAGGCTGGCTTTGAACCCATGATCCTCCCACCTCAGCCTCAGGGAGCTGCTGGGATCACAGGCATGCGCCCCCATACCCAGCTCCCCAGTTTCTTTCTGAGACACAGCACCCGCAAAGCGTGGAGATCAGGTGTGTTAGGATGCTTTCAAAGTCAAGTGAAGGATCTCAGCTCCAGAAAGCAGAAACACAGGCAGTGTTTGGCTTATTATAAAAGGTCTGGGGGCTGTTCTGGCTTTCCAGGAAAGTGGACCAGGGCCCAGCCTATGTCCTTCTGCCCGTCTCTCCCTCCCGACCCTGGGCTTTCCTGGCATGGTCACCATTGTGGTCGACTGACTGCCCAGAACACACCTCCTACCAGCCTGGCAACCCAGGAGAAAGAGAGGACTGCCTGAGAACTTGAAGAGAAAGGTTCTGGAGAGCCCCGAGGGTCAGGCAGGCCCGCAGGAGGCACTTCAACAAGAGCTGGGGGCCCTGGCGGCAGGACAGGTCACACCCTAAGCAATAATATCCCTGAGTCACAGGTTTCTCCAATAGCTATACTTTTTAAAAAGGACTCGTGCTTTAGAAATGTTTTAGACCTACAGAAACATTCCTGAGCTAGAACACAGAGTCCCACGCGCGCTGATCCTGCACCCTCTTCCCTGCTGTTCACCTCTGACGGCAGTGGCTACTTGGTTAAGACAATGGACCAACAGTGACGTGCCGCTGCCACTAGAGCCCAGGCTCCCTTCAGACCCCCTTGGGTTCCCTCGTCCTTTCTCTGGCCAGGATCCCACGTGGCTTCCTCGTCTTCTTGTCTCCCGAGGCTCCTCTGGGCTGACCGCTTCTCAGGCTTCCCTTGTCTTTTGTGACCTTGGCAGCGTGAGAAGCCCCCAGGGGCTACTTGGGAGGACGCTGTTTAGTCTGCTGCTTTTTCTCATGAGTAGACGGGGGTGGTTTTAGGGAGGAAGACCACCAGATGAAGTGCCATAGACCTGTCCACAGGACTCAGCACTGCCCACCTTGACCTTGGTGGAGGTCTCATGGAGGTCTGTTTGCCAGGTTTCTCCACTGAATGAAAATCCCTGTTTCCTCCGGAGGGTCTCCGCTTAGTCACAGGAGCTCCAGGGAGGACTGTGTCTTTGAGACCCTCTTGGGGTTTAGGGTTTTCTCTGGCTGGTGTGAGGATGGCTTCCCAGCGTCGTTCATTTCTCAGCGGTCTGTCCTTTCTGGGAGGAAGTGACTATGCTCAGCCCATGGGAAGGGCCGGGCCTCTCTCACCTCCTCCTTGGGGCAGAGTGCCTACATAAACTCTTTGGAATTCTTCTGCATGGGAAATTCGACTCTTCTCCTCCTGTTTGTCCATCCGACCATTTATTTATATCAGTATGGACCCTTGGGCATTTATTTTATGATTTGGGTCATAATGCAATACTACTTTATTTTATTACTCCAATTGTTCCACTATTGGCTGTTGAGCGCTTCAGTCGGCTCCTGGGCCTCCTTGACCTGCCCCACAGTGTGGTTTGTGTTTGGGCTTATTTTACGTGTGTGTGCGTGTGTTTACATGCATGTGCTAAAAGCTTGGCTGCCAGCCTGTGGCGCTGGCAGGAGGTGGGCCCTCCTTAGAGGAAGTCGGTCCCTGGGGTAGGCCTTTGAAGGACACACTTTGCCCAGGACTCTTCTGTCTCTCTCTGCTTCCTGGTTGCCATAAGGAGAGCAGCTCTGCTTTGCCATGCGCTCCCTGTCATGTGCTCTGCCTCACCATAGGCCTGGAATCAGTGGAGCTAAATGACCAGGGACCAGCACCTCTGAAACCATGAGCCACAAGAAATATTTCCTCCTCTAAGTTGGTTTTCTCCGGTATTTTGTTAGTTATAGAAAACTGACCAAACAATCTTGTGTATTTCCTGCCCTGATCCTGAGATCAGCCATCCCTCCAAGGAGCTGGGTTGTGCATTAGAAACCAGAATCTGGGAGCTGGGTTTGCTTCTTGCTACCGGGGTGCTTCCAGGCCCTCTCAGCTGAGAGCAAGGCAGTATGTTTGTACACTGCCATGATAGTTACACATACCTGCAACTGTTGCCACCTCTGCATATGTAGTAAGTCAGGTGTGATTTTGCTTCAGTGTCCTCAACTCTAATCCCTTGCCACATGGGCATTTCCAGTCTTCACCCTCCCTTACCTAATTATTCAGGTCCAGTATCCATTTGTACTGATGTTTGGAGAGGCAGACCCTGTCCCCACCATGTGGAGGTAAAAGAGGACCAGAGGGGGGTGTCCAGTTGGCAGTTTCCAGCTCCAGGGCCACCACTGAGAGTCACCCGGGATCTCTGACCTGGAGGCTGAGTCCCAGGAGATTTTGAGGAGTTCACTGGCAACTGCAGAATTCTTGGGCAGTTGAGCCTCTCCCTGTAGAGTGTTGGCTAAGGGCCTGGTGGGGCTCATTTCCTGCAGCTGAGTACATCCACTGCTGCAAGACGCGGACCAGGGGAAAGAGGTTTCTGGGAGGCTCCATGCCTGCGTGGGAGGCGAGCGTGGCCTGGATCAGCAGGCTGTGACGACACATGGAGGCTGCCGGGAAATGAAGATGGGAAGTGACCCTCGGGCCACAGAAAGAAATTCTTAAACCCGGAATGGGTATCAAGGGCACAGACTCCACGTGCTGCAGGAAGACCAGGAGCTATTTCCAGTGAAGCAGAGATCCTTGCATGAGTGGTCCTAGGCTGCGTGGAGGAGCAAGTGTGGAGGGCTAGCCCTTGTCCTGCCCCTCGTCCAAAGCCACCTCCTTCTCTGAAAAGTCTTCAAGCCAGACTGAGGTGCTGGGACAGAGCCCCTGAGCCCACCTGATGAAATCGTTGGCCTGGTACTTGCTGTGGGCCCTGCTCCTGCAGGAAGCTCCGGCTATGGCGGCACCCTGTCCTCCTTTTCACTGTCTCTGGGGTGGGCCGGGCCTGTGGGTTTGGAGCAGGCTGCCCAACCTCCTAGCTTTGTCTGTCCACGTTGCCAGTCACCTGTGCTGTGGCTCAGCAGAGCCAGCCTGAGTGCTTTGCTTGGAAGGGCCCAACTCTGACTAGCAGGAAACACGGGAAGCCCCGTGTAGCCTGGCCCTGACTTGGGGTGTCTGTGGGCACAGGAGCGGTCCTCTGTATGCTGCCTGGATGAGGAGGAACAGGTTGTGATGCCCCGGGTCTCTCTGCATGTGACCAGAGCAGCGCATGGCCTCAGGGTCAGGAGCTCCTTCCCCACCTGAGAGACATGCTTCCTGTCGGAACTCAGTGGGGGAGCCGGGCTCAGTGCAGCGATGGTCCTGGGAAGGAGGCGTGGGCCATTGGAGGCAGCTCTCCATGTGTCTGTGTGCATGTGCCCACACCCGAGCTCTGTGATCCCACCGACCGGCCATTTGGTGAGAAAAGCTGGTGAATCTCTTGTCGCGGGCTGATTAGCTCAATCCCACCCTGAAGCACCAAGACAGCTGCGAGGCTTACCTGGCAACGACCTCCCGCTGACGGCTTGAGAAAGCAGTCCTTCGATGAGGAGAACCTTCATTTCTCTTACTTTGCAACTCTTGATTTTTTATTGACAGATGATGATTGTACACCTTTGTGGGGCACAGTGTGGGGTTCGGTAGGAGTCTACATTGTGTATTCCTAACCCACCCTCTCCTGTTTCTTATTTCTTTGTGTGAGAACATTCACAATTCTCCCTTCTGGCAATTTGGGTTATACCACACGGGACGATTACTCTAAGAGATTCTGTAATCAGGTGAGTGAGCTTGGTGTGGCAGTGTGCGTGGTGTGCGGTATGGAGCAATACCAAGCCATGCTCCCAACAAATGCCAGTTGTTCCCCAGCCAGACCGGCTTGATCTCTAGCCTCCCATTCAGTTCCAGTTTTAACAAACAAAAACCAAAACAAAACAAGTCGGCAGCTTCACGAGAAATGGCATCAAACCGGAAAAGGCAGGCCTCTTTGGAAAGTCGTGCAAGGCTTCTCTGGAAACCCTCCGGGGCTGGGTTCTGGGGTTTGCAGGTGTGATTAGTATTAGTGGGTGGACTGAGGAGCTGTCCCCCGAGAGCGTGTCTAGGTATTGGCCTGTGTGTGAACCTCTCCACAGACAGATCTGAGGCCCTGCAGATGGCGCGTGTTGGATCACGGTTACAGCCGAGCTGCCTCACAGAGGAAGGAACAAAGCCGTTTGTTCTTGTTTTAAATTTTTTCTATTTGTTCTAATTAGTTGTACATGACAGCAGAATGCATTTATGCGTTTTGATAAATCATACATAAATGGTGTATAAACCGTTTGTTCTTAAATAAGCAACATGAGATCCAGGGCATGGGCTCCAAGGCCGTGGCTTGCTATTCTTCCCTTCTCTGCCCGGCTGCCACCCCCAGGCCTCTGGGGTGTGGCATGCGTGCTGGGACCTCTGCCTGTGCTGCCCCGCAGGAGGGCGCCTGTCTCCATCTCCTCTTCTGAGAGAAGCTGGAGGAGTTAGAGATGAGGTTTCTGTCCTAGGGCCCAGGCCTGGGCGGATGAGGCTGGTGCAGAAGGGACAGGAGAAAGCACGAGTCTCAAATGGCGGGGGAGGCAGGGCTGGGGTGGGGCACAGGTGCCTGGGGGTGTTTGGGTCTGGTGTACACTTGTAGCTGGAGGGACACAACATGCGAGGAGGTGTTTGCTTTGGGTCCAGCAAATGTCAGTACTCTCAACTGCAGAAGTCCAGCAGGCAGGTGGACGCACGTGAGTTGAGTGTTATTTTGTGACAGGTCCTATTTCAGCTGTTGGGGATATGTGGTTCCTGCTTGGGTGAGGCTTGAGAGGGTCACAGAAGCCTTTGGGGGTGGCAACTGGCCTGAGCCTAAGTGAGGAGCCAGGCTTGGGCAGGGCAGAGCGCTGAGGCCTGGTCACTGGGCTGGGCTCCAAGAAGCCACAGGACCACAGTCTGTGCCCAGGGGTTAGTCCTGCAGGCCCTCTCTGCCCTCTTCCTCATCTACCCTGGGACTGACCCCTCCTGATGGACCAATGGGTCCCTTTTCTCTGGCGTGGGTTGGGTTCCGCCAGTGGGGACCCCTGGCAGAACTCAGAGGGCAGGGGAGGTCAGGTGCTCCCCTGGAGCTGCCTCTGGGGGCTGGTCTCCTTTGACTGAGGTCAGCTCTGCCTGAGGCAGTCTTGTGCACAAGGCAGTCTTGTGACTGGTGGCTCCAGGTGCAGTAACCATCACTCTGACCCTTGGCTGCTGTGTGACCGACCGCAGGCTGCTGGCCTCCCTGGGCTCCCGGGGCTCCACCTTCATCCGAGGCCTTTTCCAAACACCACCCCAAAGTATTGCAGTCTCGATTTGCTCCCTGTGGGGCCTGATCAGTGAGGCAGTTAGTACAAGGAGTGGCCCTGAAGACGGACCCTCAGTGGGGATGGGGGTTGGGCTGGTCATCGGGGAGGAGTGTGGACTTCCTTCCTCACAGGGACATGGGGCCTGGTGCCAGTGAGCCAAGTCAAGCGGCGTCTCCATGACTCAGATCAGCACTAGGGTCAGTGTGGAAGGGGGCCAAGGGAGGGAAGCCCTGGAGAGACGGTTGCTATGGCAATGGTTGAAGGGCATTTATGTACATGGGAGAAGTAAAAGTTAAAACCACTGCCCTTGCACTGGAGAGACCCGTTCCCTGGAGCCCGTTGCTGAGCTGAGGCTGAGGCGGGCTCTGAGGTTGATGGTCATGCTGGGCCAGGGCCCTTAGGCTGTGTTGGCATCTCAGTGGCAGTGACGTCACCCACAGAGGACATGGGGTAATGTCTGGGGCATTTGGGTTGTCATGCTGGGAGGGGTAGAGATTGGGGGCGTCTCAGCTTCCCAGGGTGTGCAGGACAGCACAAGAATCACCCACCAGTGTCCACAGAGCCAAGGGGGAGCCCCTCTGTGCTGGAATAAGATACTGAGACACGGGAAGGAGACCTCTGAGCATGTGAGCAGAATTCTCACTTACCAGTCCCTGAGCCTCCAGGGACAGCCGCCCTGCCCAGCCTGAGGACACCATGACTTCTCTGCATAAAAGTTCTCCGTGGTCACTCTGGCCGTTTGCCTCCCCAGCTGACAGCTGGGACTCAGGGCCTGCTCCTCGGGCTGGACCTGAGCTACTCGCCGGAAGCCCCTGCAGAGTGGGTCACGCTGATGTCCGAGCTCTTGCTCCGCGGGCTCCGGTGTGACCCTCTGGGGCAGGTTTGCATTCCTGGGTCCGGAAGCTCCCCAGTGACTAGGGGACAACCAGGGCTGAGAGCCCCACACACTGGCCTTTGACCCCAGGAGTGGCTTCCTAGCTTGCCTGCTTGGCTGGCACACCAGTCTGGTCACAGAGCTGCCTGCGGAAGGGCTGGGCTGGCCTGTGACTCTGCATCTCTGAGCAGAACCTGGGGTGGCAGAGTCAAGTCCTCTCCATCAGAGAGGAGAGGTGCCACTTCTGCATCAAGACGGCAGGGCTGGCCACAGGTGTCCGGATGGGCAGTGATCTGCAGCCCAGAGCCACTACCAATACCAAGTGACGCATGCATAGGGAGAGCACTTCACACACACACACACACACACACACACACACACATACACACGCATCTAGTTACACAAAGTTCAAATGTCGCCTAGGTTTGGATTCACAGCTTCTTACCCTGACCTGGGCCTGAAGCCAGATCCCAGAGGTGGCCCTCCGCTGAAGAGGCACTGGAGTCCTTGGAGGAAGGAGCCTAGTGAAGCACAGTGTGTACAACGGGTCTTCCCTCCAGTATCTCTCTGCAGGCTCCTGCGCTGGGGGATAGAGTAGCTTGGCCTTTGGAGAATGATTGGATATTGATTTTGAACTTAAATTGAACCCCGAATACCATTAATAAATAGAGGCTTCCGGATGACCAGTGGAGTCTGGGTCCCGCTCACAGGGGATCCCATGGGCCTGCAGAACTGTCTTCCACTTTGTCCGGCTCGGAAGCTGTGGTGGGAATAAACAGGCTGGACCACAGAGGAAGGCCCGCCGTGCTGGAAGGGACAGGAGGCCACCTCCGTCAGTGCAGCTGCTGTAACGAGCACCCGAGCCGGAGGGACGGGGCAGAGCTTGGCTCCTCACAGTTCTGGCGTCTAGACAGATCGGGCGCTGGAGACGCAGCTCCTGGACAGCTCTCCTGGCAGAGGGACGGCTGCGTCCTGCAGCTTTCTCGCATGGCCTTTCCTGGAGGGGGACCCGGGGGCGAGAAGGAGGGAGAGGAAGAGGGAGAGAGCGCTGTCTCGCTGTCCTCACAGGGGCGCCCGTCCCACCACGGCCGTCCACACGCCTGCTCTCGTGTGGACAGGTGACCCCTAGAGCCCCTACCCAGGGGCCATCACGCTGGGTTAGAGCTGCAGCTCACGACGGGGCCCTGGATGCCCTTCTCACCACAGTGCCGCCAGGTCTTACCCTGCATCCAGGCGAAAGAGCCGAAGTCGGGGCCACGGCCAAGGCTCGGCGACGGCACCACAAGCCGGCGGTGCGGATCTGCTCACTGGTGAGCCAGAGGACGTGAGGGCACCAGAGTGGATCCCACCCCACTCGATCCCCTGGCTGTGCTCCTCAGGGCTTCTGGTCTTTGCTGGCAGCAGTGAGCACAGCCCTGGCTGGCGGGGCGCTCGTGCCTGGCCAGCACCTCCTTTTCTGTTCCTGTGGGGAAAAGCAGGTGACCTGTTGCCGCCACCACTGAGCGCCACCTGGATAGAGGCCAGGCCACACGGCTCCCTGGGGATCAGGCTGACGACCTGGTGGCAGGGCCCTTAAGTGGAGCCCCTCCATCATCAAGGTGCAGCCACGGATTTGCCCTGTTCTCGGTGCTTCTGCCGACACCACCGTCACCTCGCCCATCCTGATGGACTTCATGCCGCGTCACCTCCATGGGGTCTGGCTTGCAGGAAGGGAAGTGCTGCAGCCCCCAAGACAGTCACCCTGTGGCCTTGGGAGCATGAGATCGGATGTGCCTGTGAGATCCCACTGTGGAGGGCTGGCGGCCAGCAGAGGCCAGGCCTGAGACCGGAGGGGCAGGGACCCCAGACTCGAAGGGACACTTACCAGCTTCCCCAACCACACCTGTGCCCACAGGAGGACCCCAAGGTTAGGTCCTGGAGAAAGAAGGGGAAGGCCTGGCCTCCAGAGGTCTTCACATTGTTCCAGCCACACTGGAACGTGGCCAAGGCCCAGCAACCCAGCATGTGGCCAGGAAGGACGAGGGGATCCTCCAGCAGTCAGGATACCTGGAGCTCGGACGTGGAAACAGAGTTGGCTGAAGGTGTGACGTGTGTCTGTAGACTCGGGGGCAGTGGAGAGGGCTAGCTGGCGACACTCAAGAGGACACAAAGAGGAGGTAGGTGTCACAGTGGGGCAGTGGGGCTCCCAGGGACAGAACCAGCAGGCTATGCTGTTCCAGTGTCCACCTACGCAGGGGCTGGGGAGGGGAGGGAGGCTGGAGTCCCGTGGTTGGCTGGCAGTGAGCTGGAGAACCGAGGAAGCTTGGCCGAAGGTCTGATGGCAGGGGAGGTGTGTGAGCGGGATCTGGGACACGCCCTGCGGTTCCTGTCACGGACCTGCAGCTCTGATGTCCCAGGGCAGGAGAAGAAGAGGGGGAGGATCCCCTTTCCGCTGCCCTTTCGTTCTCTCTGGGCCTCATCTGGTTGGATGGCCGGCTACGTTGTGGCCACTGATCCCACGGTCAGTTTCTTCTGGAACAACCTGCAGACATGCCAGAACAACTCCTTAGCAGCTATCTGTGCCTTCAAGCCAAGTGGATGCCTAAAACCATTGCAGTGGGTCTGGAGGAGGAATCTGAGGGCTGGCTCTGTGGGACGGGCACAGAGGGCAGACGTTTGCATCCTATGTAAAGGCCCACCCGGCGTCTGGGAGGACCTGGGGTCAAGGATGACCACAGGTGGGTGCTTGTCACTGGACCATGTAAAGTGGCAAGATTCTGAAAGTCAGAATTAATGCCAAAAGTCCACAATAGCAAAACAACAAATCCACGCCTCTCTGCCGGCTTCTGGAGGCTGCTGGCAGTCCTGGGTGTTCTAGCTGGTGGCTGCATTGCCTGGGGCTCTGCCTCATATTTCCGAGGCCTTCCCTCCCTGTTTCACCCACTTCTCTTTCCTTACAGGGACACTTGTCCCTAGATGCAGAGCCCTTTAGAGTCTAGTCCTGAACAACCTCATGCCCAGGTCCCTGCACATCCTCTGCAAAGACCCTTTCTCTGAACGGGGTTGCAGGTGGCTTGCCTTTGGCTGTGCGGGGCTGCCATGCAATGCACTCTGCGCCTGCCTTTCACACCAGTCCGATTTTCAGAATCTACTTGTTAGCTCTGTGTGTGTGTGTGGGGGGGGTCCTGGGGCTCCAACCCAGGGCCTGTGCGTACCAGGCAAGTGCTCTACCACTGCCCTAGGCCCAGCCCTTCACCATGCCGAACCCAGGCATGCTTCACCGCTGGGCAACATCTCCAGACCTTTTTTCATTTTTTATTTTGAGACAGGGTCTTACTAAGTTGCTTAGGGTCTTGCTGAGTTCTTAGGGCCTTGATAAGTTACTGAGTCTGGCCTTGAACTTGTGATCCTCCTGCCTCAGCTTCCAAGTCACTGGGATTACAGGTGTGTTCCACCACACCTGATTTTTTCATATTTTTAACTAAGAGAATTTTCATGTTTGACCATTTCTCTTAAAAAATTGATAATTTTCAATAATTTTAATTATGTTAAAGTAAAATTAGGATTAATTGGTTTTGATATAAATAAAATAAACCAACGGTGTGGTGAGTTTTAATGCACCTATTTTTCAGCTTTCTGCTGCCTTTGGGGCTATTTTAATGCTCTGCTGAAAAGGTTCCACATAAAAGCACACAGGGCTGGAGACGCAGCTCAGGGGCGCATGTGTACCTATCACGTGGCGGCATCCCCAGCATCGCAGTCAAACGAAGCCCTTCAGACAGGTGCGGAGGGCGCCTGTTCCCTTTCCCCCCAGGCTCCCATGCAGGTCAGGTGGGCACAGCATTCCCTGGGGGGTCAAGATGCAGATATGGGCTGCCAGGTCAGGCTGATGGTCAGGAGGGATGAGGGAAGAGGAAGGACCGCCCCAGAGCTCCTGCCATGGTGACCATTTGCAGCGGGAGTTTGGCTCGAAGGTGAAACCAGTGCTTTCTGAGCACAGGAGCTTCGGCGGCTGTGCCCTTCTTCATTGGAGCAGGGAATTTGGTAAAGTCTCCTCAACACAGAAGCTGCAAACGGCGTGAGGTTCTCACCACAGCCAAGGCCCTGGGGGTGGTGAAAGCAGGCACGGTAGCCCAGCTGATTCCCCTCGGGACTCGGTGATCCCTCTAGCCGCCGCAGCCAAGGCTTCGATGGAGCCCCCGACAGAGCAGAGACAAGCACCACATAGCAGACATGGCTTCTGGGAGCCCGGGTGACACCCATCTGCAGAACATCAGGCAGGCGAGGGGACGCCCGGGACAAGTCGTGTGTCCTGCACCCCTTTCTGGGAGGGAAGGCAGGGGTGTTACACAGGAAGGGTTCAGTGATGGCGTTTGAATGGCTTTCAGTGTTGAGCTGCTTCTCTGCTGGACTTCGAAGGCCTTTTTCTGATTTATAAATCGGGCCCCAGGTGTCAGAAAGAGAAGCCCCTGGGAAGTGAGTCCTTGCAGGTGAGGCAGGCCCTGGCCAGGGGAAGGTCCACCTGCCAACTCCCGCCAGGAGCCAGCTCCCCTGGGGTGCACTGTCACACTGTGAGAAAAGCAGGGGCCAAGGACCAAGTTTAGTGTCTGCAATGGACTGAGTTGTGGGTTCTCCCTGCAAAAAGTGTCCATCTGGCACCAGGAATGTGACTCTAGGGAAGCTTTGCCAATGGTATTAAGTCAAGGTTTCAGGATGAGATCTGCAACTTATGGTGGGACCTAAATCCAGTGACGAGTGTCCTTCTGAAAAGGAGAGGACACAGAGACACAGGGGAGAAACCACAGGAAGACGGAGGCCAAGGTTGAAGAGATGTGACCACAAGCCAAGGGGCGCCAAGGACTGCAGGTGACCAGCAGGAACTGGAGGGTGGCATGGACACTATCCCTCAGAGCTTCCAGGAAAACTGGCCCGGCTGGTACCTTGACTGTGGTTATCCAGACTTCAGGATGGTGAGAGGATAAGTTTGTTTTAAGCCGCCAAGTTTAGGGAGATCTGTTGTGGCATTTACAGGAAACTCACGTGGTTGCTAAAAATCCAACTTTTATTGAATGGCTTGAAGATCAGTCCTGTCCTAAAGGGCAGGAAAGACACAAACTGACCAGGTCTCAGAGACAGCCCCTACCCTGAGCGTGTGTTGGGGCTTTGCTGGGGTGGGGCTGGGACCTGCGTCCTCGGGCACTCTGAACCTGGTTCTGCAACTTCCCTGGACACTCTGCGCTGCCCAACGTCCTTCCAGGCCTGGACCCTGCACTCCTGCAGCCCTCTCGGCCCGTTCTCTCTGCCGCTTCCCCAGCCGCCGGCCGCCTTTGCTTGTTCGCTGCTCCTGACACCCTGGCCTCTCTCCTGCCCAACGCGGAACTCCAGGCCCTCCTTCCCGGCAGCCCCAGCTTGGCTTCCCTGCAGAGCCTACGGGCGCCTTCTGTGGTGGGGACATCGAACAGGTTTCTCAGCCCGGACAACCACACTGGATTCTTTAGTGCTCCACTGAATTTTCGACCACAGGACACAAACTTAATCCAGAATGTGCGCCCCCAGAATGGACAGAATGAAACAGGGACACCGGGCGCTGGCAAAGGTAGGGCTCAGGCGGATGCTCCAGGCTGTGGGCTGCTACACCTGCCTTGGAGACTGCTCCCAGCGGGCACAGGACAGGGGGACCTGCCACAGTGCAGCAACTGTCCCCACACACCCAGCATAGAATTGAAGCGCACACATCAGGTGTGCACAAAATTCACGGCAGCATAGCCTCTTTGGGGCACAAACAAGAAGCTGCCCAAGCATAGTGAGCAGCAGAGGGGCGGTGGCAGTGAGTGGCTGACCTTGTGGCCAGGCTGACATGGAGGAGGACACACAGCAGGGACCCTGGGGACTGGAGGCCAGAAGGGGCTGGCACAAGAACACTGGTGTGGGAGCCAGGCCACAGTGGCCAGTGACAGAACAGGGGCCACCCGGGGAGCAGAGCAGGGCAGCAAGGGCGTGGGCTGGGGTCATGGTCTCTCCCTGAGTCTGCGTGCTGCTACCCAGGTGTCCAGGTTGTGGGATCCATGGAGCTGCGTCCGGTGTGGAGCCCCATGTAGGTGGGCCAGCTTCCGAGGAGCGCGCTGCGTGCAGCTGGGTGCCACCCAGGAAACCTCCACACAACGTCACCAGCCAGGTATGGAAGGAGGCGGACCCTGGAGGTGGCCCTCAGCCCTGTGGGAACTCAGTGCAGTGACGGTGCGGGGTCCCTGAGAGCCGTCTGGGGTGGGGTCCTAGGCCTCCGATTTCCTTCCGATTCTGGCCTCCAGATTCTACTCTCTATGCATCTAAAATCGGTGGAACGAATGATGCAGTAAGATTCGATGCCATTCCAGGGTCTGAAGAAAAGCCGGGGGGCTGCGTAGGGACAAGGCCCCAGGGAAGGTCCTTGGGAAGGTGGCTGCAGCCTGCCTCCAGCCTGGCTCCAGAGGGGAGGTGGGTGTACAGGGGACGGGTGCGGCTGGAGCCTGTCGGGCCAGGGAGTGTCTCCCAGTTGACAGTCGAGCTGAAGGAAGGGCAGGTACAGCAGCGGGTGAGGGGCTTAGCTCAGGCTGGGTGCAGACCTGACACGGCTGCAGGCCTGGTCCGGAGCCACGCCAGGGAAAGGGTGGGACTGAAGAGGCTGTGGTGGGAGGCGGGGACTCAGTGGCACAGCCCCGCGCTGCTGCAGGGGCTTGGTGAAGGAAGGCTCCTGGTGACCCACAGCCGCGGTTCAGGAGTGTCCCATTCGCTGGCTCCCTTCTGTCTTCCCCCTTGAAGTAAAGGTGAGGGTTTTGGCATGCTCAATGGTGGCTTTAGGACAGAAAACATGACTCAGAAATTTACCGTGGTTTTGAAAAGTCATCTTCATTTGATCAAAGTTGAGAATTTGAACATGAGGTCTTACATTTTAGGGACGCTTGTAAGACTGGTAAACTGTAGCAATATCTGTTAGAAGGCCCTCGATTAACGTAAGCAAATGTTAAATGCCTTCAAATATTTTAAACTCTACATATACTTTAAGCATAGTGATTTTATCAGTGAGTATTCCAGTTATTTGATTAACAAGTCAAAGCTTCCCAATTATCTAATTATCTGAGAAATTAACCTTATAAACATTGTGATTCTCAAGTTCTCTTAAACGTTCCAATACTGAAAATAAATTTAGTGAAACTTCTATGTGACAACTCAAGTTTAAATCAATTACTCAAGTTTCAATTAATTGAAAAAATCAGGTAGGCCTTTTATTATAATGGACCAAATTACGGATATATAAAATTCCAAATAGACAAACCCATATAAATACAGTTATCTCATACTAGACAAAGGTGCCAAAAACATTCACTGGAGAAAAGACAGCCTATTCAACAAATGGTGCTGGGAAAAATGGAAATCCACATGTAACAAAATGAAGTTAAACCCTTATCTCTCATCCTGCACAAAACTCAACTCACTGTGGATCAAAGACTTAGGCACTAGAAGAGAGACCCTGCGACTACTAGAAAAAAAGTAGACCCAAATCTTCACCATGTCAACCTAGGACCTGACGTCCTTAACAAGACCCCTAAAGCACAAGAAGTAAATCAAGAATCAATAAATGGGATGAACTCAAACTAAAAAAACTTCTTTTCAGCAAAAGAAACAATCGATAATGTGAAGAGAGAGCCTATAGATTGGGAGAAAATCTTTACCACACGCACCTCAGATAAAGCATTAATCTCTAGGCTATAGAAAGAACTCAAAAAACTTAACACCAAAAAAACAAATAACCCAATCTAAGGAACTGAACACTCATTTCACGGAAGAAGATATACAATTGATCAACAAATATATGAAAAAATGTTTAATATCTTTAGGAATTAGAGAAATGCAAATCAAAAAAACTACTCTAAGATTTCATCTCACTCCAATCAGAGGGGCAATTATCAAGAGTCCAAGCAACAATAAATGTTGGTGAGGATATGGGGAAAGGGTACACTCATATATTGCTGGTGGGAGTGCATATTGGTGCAACCACTATGAAAAGCAGTAATGGAGATTCCTCAGAAAACATGGAATGAACCCACCATTTGACCCAGTATCCCACTCCTTAGTTTATACCCAAAGGACTTAAAAATCAGCATACTACAGTGATATAGCCTCATCAATGTTTATATCAGCTCAATTCACAATAGTTAAAAGTATGGAACCAACCCAGCTGCCCTTCAACAGATGAATGGATAAAGAAAGTGTGGTGTATACATACAATGGAATAGATTCAGTTTTAAAGAAGAATTAAATTCTGGCATTTGCTGGTAAATGGATGGAGTTAGAGAATATCATGCTAAGTGAAATAAGCCAAACCCCAAAGAACCAAAGCCCAAATATTTTTTCTGATATGCAGAAGCTAATTCACAATTAGGGAAAGTAGGGAAGAATAGAGTTACTTTATATCAGGTAGAGGGGAGCAAACGGAGGGGAAGTGGTATGGGGGAGGAATGACAATAGAGTGAAACAGACATTGTGACCTCAGGTACATGTATGACTGCATGACTGATGTGATTCTGCAACATGTACAATCAGAAAAGTGAGAGATTACACTCTATGTATGAGCTATCAAAATGTATAAATACAATCTGTCATGTACAACTAATTAGAACAAATAAAAAAATTTTTAAAAACTTCAAATATTCATTAATTTCTTAACTCTAAAATATTAAGACTATGGGTTTGATTCCTTAACTTTTCTGTAAAAAATTCAAAATATCAATGAAAAGCTCATACGAAGAGGATGCCAAAGGGCAGCTGTCACCGTTTGGCCCCGGAACATCCCCAAAGTTGGTGAGTTGAAGCCTCGGTTCCCAGTGCAGCAGCATGTGGAGCGGAGATCTGGGGAAGTGACGCGATCATCATGAGGGCTCTGGCCTCGCTGGTGCCTCGACCCATTGATGACTTCATGATCCGAGTGGAGGATGGGAGGTGGTGGACAGTGGGCAGGCAGGATGTGCTAGCTGGAGGACACAGGTCACTGGGGGTGTACTCTTGGGACTGTATCTGGTCCCTGGTCCCTTCCTCTAGCTCTTCTTCCTGGATACCGTGAGCTGAGACGCTTTCCTCCCTGTGCCCTTCCACCATGATGTTCTATCTCACCTCGGGCCCAAAGCAATGGAGCTGGCCGACCATGGACTGAACCATGAAATTAATGTTTCCTCTTCTAGGTTGTTATTGTCAGGCCCTTGGTCATAGCAGTGAAAATCTGACGAGCACAGCAGCTAAGGAAACAATGTCACATCCCCACCATCGGGGGCACGGAGTCTCACAGTGACTGTCTCCACTGGACGAGATACCAGGTGAGTTTCCTCTGATGCACATTTACACATATGTAGCTCGATGGCCTACGGGAGGGTGATTTCATAACAAAATGCCTATTTTAAAAGTCCTATCTTGTTTTCACATCCTGGCAGTTCAAGCTGCTTGTGACTGATCCTTCCAAACCCTCTTAGGAGGCTTGTGCCTGCCAAGATTCCACAAAGGCCTCAGTGGACCTGCCTTGCTGTTCAGGACGCTGTCACGGTGGAAGTTTCCAAAGTGCCCAAGAGCAGGGAGTGCAGTGAGCCCCTGGGCTTTGTCACCCACCCTGACGCTGAGCACCTTGCCTCCCTCCCTGCTGCCTTGACAGAGGAGTCCGCACGGCACAACGTCTCTTCCTTCTCTTACAGGTGCTGAGCGGTGCACAAATGGCTTCTGGACCTCTCCCCTGCTTTTTCCCGACTCTTGGTTACAACTTCTAAGGCCTGTGCAGGGTGTCTAACATAGAGCTGCTCACAGAACAGAGAGAGGAGACAGCTCTGTTCACGGGCACCTGTTCACCTCAGGAGGGAGCGTCAGACTCCTAGGGCAGTTACTGACAATCCAAAAGGCAGGGCCCGTGGGGAGCTAGCTTCCTGGAGAGGCAGAGCGGAGCCGAAGGACCCCTTCCCCAGGCTGGTCTCTCACCACAACGGCCTGTGAGGGCACCTCACCGCAGGTCTGGTCCGCCGTCTCAGCAGGAGCACGGGCTTTTGACCGGGGGCTGGGAGCAGTGACACCAAGAAGGTCGTCGGGGCCAGACCTGTGAAAGCCACAGTCACCTGCCAGAGGACTGGCTTCACCAGGAAAGAGTGGGAGACTGTGACAGGACCACTGTGCAGGCAGGGCCACCTAGGTGGCTTCAACGGCCGGCATTCGTCTCTCGCTGTTCTGGAGTCTGGAACTGTGAGGAGGAGGAGCTGCTGACTCGGCTCCTGGAGAGGGTGCCCTTCCTGGCCTATGGTGGCCGCCCTGATGGTGGGAGGGACAGAGGCCTTCCCAGCTCTTCATAAACGGCACTACACCAGCCTGGGGCTCCACCTTTTTGACCTCCCTTAACCTTAGCTACTTCCTTTCTCATACACAGCCACCACTTGGGGGTGAATTTGGGGGCATGATTCAGTCCACTGAGAGCTGACCTTGCCCTTGGAAAGCCTCTGTTCTGAAGCCACGTCAGCGTCTTTGCTTTGCACCCGGAGCTGTGCTGCCTGTCGACATGGGAGGATGTCCCTGGAGCAGGTTCCTGGAGGGTCTGTGGACCTCGTGCTGCCAGGGCCCAGACCTGCTCCTCAGGCTGAGTGGCAGGCCCCCCGCCTCTCCCGCCCGCGGGAGGTACCTGTGCAGGAGAGGGCACCTTCCCCCACACGGGTCCGGGTCACGGCAACTGTGTCATGCACACTTTCACCTTATAACTTAGTGTATAGAAAACAGTCACTTTTTAAATATTGTTTGGGGGAAAAATAGCTTCTTAGCTAAATTAGTTCAAGAATTTCAGAAAAAACTCAAGATTTTAATTTGAGCACAGATCATTTGAGGACTGTGCTCCAGACCAGGACCAGGACACCTTTAGGTCTCCATGCCCTCCTTTTAGATGGGTTCTTACCTGGTTTCTAACCCTGGGCAGCCACGGATATCTGCCAGGGAGCCTTAAAATGCTGTCGCCAGCAACTTAGCGAGGCCCTGAGCGAGTCAGCAAGACCCTGTCTCTAAATACAGTATTAAACAGGGCTGAGGCTGTGGCTCAGTGGTTAAGCACCCCTGGGGTCAATCCCTGGTACACCCCTCCCCCCAATGCTGACACCAGGCCCACCTTGACGAGGAGGCGGGCTCTGCAGGGCGGGCAGGGGCTGCGTCTCCAGCCAGGCCCACCTTGACGGAGGAGGCGGGCTCTGCAGGGCAGGCAGGGGCTGCATCTCCAGGACCGTACATGCCCTTAAGCTGCACTACACCTCCTCATGGCTGCAAATCCAGAGTTCAACTGGGCGCCAAGAATCTAGTGGCTGAGGCGGGGTTGCTGCTGAGTGGCGCCTCCTTGCCATGGGGTCCCAGCCTCCTCAGCGAGTGAGGGGACCCTGCTCTCTTTGCCTCTCCCTCAGGATCATCCGGGCTGCCGAGGCCCACGTGGAGGGATGGTGGTTGCGGTAGGGGAGTCACAAGGCTGGAGAACACTAATGGGTGGGTCCCACCTCGGCAGCTCTCGCCGGCTCCTCTTCCACATCAGTCCTTTATCCAGCGTCCCTGATTCGCCCTGTTGCAGAGCCACAGTATCAGAGAGCAGTGAGGAAGGCTTGCCCCAGAACAGAAGCGTGAGGTCGGAAGCTCCATCAGGGCAGAACAGGCCGCATTTGAAGACCCCACACGAGGAGCTGGCTTGGGCAGGAAGACCCAGATGGCCTTGGCTGGGAGGGGGAGGGGGACTCAGTGCTGAGGGAGGGCTCATCCCTCTGGGGCAGCAGAGTCTAGACACCGCTGACCCCCGGGCCTGGCCACTCCTGGAGGGCTGGGACGCTCTTACTCATCCCTGTGGTCTCCAGGGCACCCAGTGTGATGCAGGGCACAGTGAGAGTTCAGTGTGCTTGCTTTAGGGATGACGAGGAAGCCAGCAGGCTCTGAAGGTGGCGCTAGCTTGTAACAAGAGGCACGCGTCCCTGGATGCTAACGGACCCCTCCTGCCCTGCAGGGTGACTGGAGGAAGACACCAGAGGCGTCTTCAGCATGGAGGTGGCCGTCCTGCCCTGAGGGCAGTCGTCGGCAGGCAGGAAGGAGACAGCAGAGGAGGCCAGGTCTTCGCGTCCCGCAGAGCGGGCGCGTGGTAACGGCTGAATCTGGACCCTCCGACTGCCGTGTGCCTTGGGAGTCTGCGAGTCAGCTCTTCTGTCTCTGTGATGAAGAGATCTGCTGAGAGCAATTGGAGCAGAAAACTTTATTTTGGCCCCTGGTTTCAGAGGTTCACGCATGGTTGGCCAACTCCAGGGCTCTGGCCCGAGATGAGGCAGAGCATCAAGGCGGAAGGGTGTGGAGGGGGAAAGCAGCGCAGGACGGGCCATCAGGAAGCAGAGAGAGCTCTACTCACCAGGGACAGAATACAAACCCCAAGGACACGCCCCCAGTGACCCACCTCCCCCAGCCCCACCCACTGCCTACAGCTACCACCCAATTAGTCCCCATCGGGGATCAAGGCACCGAGGCCACAGCTCTCGTGATGACCTCCTTGCATGGTCTCACACACGAGCTGCTGGGGGCACCTCACGTCTAAACCATACAGGAAGGATAAGGAGAGCAGCCACGGCCCCCGTTCACGCCCTCTTCCCTCTGCAGTACTGTCTTGAGTGTCACGGGTGCTGGGCGCTGGGGGCGCTTAGATCCAGGCCGAATGGCCACGGCTGGCCCTCATGGAGGTCACGATCTAGTGTGACACGGGCTTGGGGATTAGCAGCTCCAGCTCCGGGTGAGGGATGGAGACTTGAGCGGCCGGCACTGGGACAGGGCAAGATGCACAGGTCCTGCCAGGGAAGGGCACAGCCCACCTGGTGGGCATCAAAATCCAGAGGCACCAGAACAAGAATGGGAGTGTCCTTCTGCTCCCTGGAGTCCATGCTCGGTTTCTGGCTAAGTGGCCATGACTTATTCGGCTGGGGTGGGAGGGTGCAGAACTCAAGGGACGGCCAGGTAGGAACGCTGTGCTCCCAGGTTACGGCAAGGTGGGACCAAACAGCTCCCTGCTGCCACCAAGCCCGCAGCCTGAGGCTCCCAGAGCGCGGGCTTGTCTTGGCTCCCGGCAGCCCCTGGAGTGCGCGCTGTGCAGGGTGGGAAGCCTGCTCTGCAGCAGGCGGGCATGCCTGGTGAATTGCTGACCACTGGCAGATGAACTTAAGCCCAACACGTGTGTGGGGCATGGGGCAGGGGCTGCCGCGTCCCTGGACATCTTTGTGTGTCAGTGGTGGGTGGTTTTCCATTTTTAGCTTTTAATTGCTTTTCACTTGAACATTAATACAAAGGGAGATGGCTTTGATTTCTGCTCACGCTGCATCTCCTCCAGGTAGAACAGGTGTGCCTTGGAGCAGGAGTCTGCCTTTATTCCTGAAATTCATTCTTTCTGCTTGTTTTCCTCTGCCAGAGCCGGAGCCTATGGGTTTTTTGAAGCAGGATAAATATCAGATTTTGCGTTGGCAGAACATGAAGGTACCAGAGAGAAAAAGGACTCGGCCGTGCACCCTGGAGGTGTGGCGCTGCCCTTGATCAACTTGGATGGAGGATTATTCCAAGAGCCATGGCCCAGCCCACCTCCAGCTGCAGACCCCAGTGGGCAAGGATGGAAGCCGTCCTGCGTGTCTGCTCTGGTGGTCGAGTTTGTGATGGGCATTCCCACCGCAGCAGCACCACTGTGACGACAGGTCCCACCTGAGCTTGGCCCCAAGAGAACAGTGGATGTGCGCCCTGTCGGCCCTGGGGACAGCTGGGGCTTGTCCTCAGGACGCGTCAGTCGAGCTTCCTGTTTGGGGAGCCTCAGCGGGTGCACGAGCCTGCTGGCGGTTTCCTTATGCACACCCCGTGACTTGGTGGGCATCGGTGTGGAGAGAGCAGCTGCGGCGACTTCAAGGGTGATCGTGGTGGGAGTGAGTGAGCCAAGGGAGTCACTGCCTGAAGGGTGAACTGCTCGCCGTGCAGCCAGAGCAAGCAGAGCTAATCGTCCATCAGGCGACCAGGCTCTGAGGGACACGAGCCCTCCGGGGCTTCTGCTCACGAGCCGCACGTGTATGGCCCAGAGGACACGTGGGACCCGCCTGCTCCATGGCTGGGTGCTGGCCCCGAGTCAGTCTGGAGTACCTGTCAGGTGTGCCCTTGGGGGTCCCCATGATGTGGGCCTGGGTTCTTGTTTCAAAACATCAGAAACCAACTCCTGCTGAATACCAGTGCTTGGGGACTCCAAGAGCAGCTGAGGAGAGGGCGGACCCAGGTCCCCAGGAGCTGGGAGCACGTTGTGGGGTCACGGCAGGGTCTGTCCAGTGCTGCTGCCCGTCAGGTCATGGCTGCCTTGGACGCCCCCTCCCCCGACTGATGCCGTGTGCAGTGACAGTCACGCATGGCCTTCTTGTCACCTTGCTCTATGAGTCGCCTGATCAAGTGCTGCAAGGCCTCATCCAGGTCCAGGGAGCAGGGAATGCTGTATCTTTCCCTTGGCTCCGGTGGAAGGTGGAGACTCACCACCAGCCCAGGGAGACTCCACCCCCAGAAGCCACCAGAAGCTGCCTGGCCAACCACATTCTTCCTAAAGGTCACAGAAAAATTTGACACATTTGTCTGGGGTCAGGTCTAAGGTCCACCTCATCTGAAGTCCCTCAGGTCTCAGGTTCTGGACCCATAGGAGTGGGGCAGCATTGGGACAGGCTTTTTCCATGGACGGCTGGACTGAGCCTTCCCACTGGATAAAGAGTCAACAGTGACCCCAAGGGTCACACCCACTGGGCTAGACCCCAAGTGAGGTTGGTGGCATTTTGTGCTGGCCAGCCTCAGACATGGGCTCTGCTGAGGTGCGGCTCTGTCCGGCTCTCACCTGGGCTCCTTGCAGAGTTGTTGTGTTCAGACACCAAAAAAAAAAAAAAAAAATCAGGAAAAAACTGCTCAAATCCACAGTGGGTCACAAATGTCAATGTCAGTGTCCCTTATAAAGCCTAGAGAAGTTTTGGGGGTGCAGGGAAGGTCTACAAAGTTTGGGTGTCCAAAAATTGCACCATGAGTGGCTTTCACTGTCACCTCGACTGGACAACTCCTGTAAGCTCCGTGCAGAGGCGGGACAACACCAGAGCCTTTTGGTCAGTGTTGGGCTTGGGCCAGCAGCCCTGGGTGAGCTGCTGTGAGCCTCGTTTCCTCCATCTGTCAAGCAGGCAAAGCCTCCTCGACTGGGCCGGTGGCCGCAAGGACCAGGCTGCGCTAGGGGAGAGACGAGAGCTCAGGATTCCAGTCAGCCTTTGCCTCCTGGCCGTGTGTCCTGTTGTGGAGACGGGAAGGTCAGCAAGGCACTGCTGGAATGTCCCCAAGAGGCCACCTGATGGAGGCTGGGGCCCCACCTGGTCCTCCTGGGAGGCGGTGGAGCTTCCAGGAGGTGGGGCCTTTGGAAGGATTTAGGTCACTGGTGCTGTGTCCTCAGAGGGGACCTGGTTTCTTCCTCTCCGTCATTCTTGGCCACGAGGTGAGCAGGTTTGTTTGCTGGGGTTCCCCCCATGCTGTGCTGCTCCATCACGGCCTCCAAAACCTCAGGGCCAACTGGCCATGACAGAAACCTCCAAAACCTCGAGCCCAAAGGAACCTTGTCTCTTTAAAAGTCGATGATCTCAGGTATGTTACAGTAATGAAATCCGACTAACAGACGTTTTTGTCTGTTTTAATAGGATAGTTGAATGCAATGAAATCATCTGCTACAGCAAGATAAAGGTAACTGAAGCCTGCCTGGGACGGAAACCTGACAAACTTAGTTTTAAATTGGTGATTTAAAGACTAGGAAAGAAAAGCAGCGACCACATAGTATTTAAAATACTGATTTACTTGAGGCACAAGTCTTAAAATTATGACTGCAGAGAATCCCGTGTTATAGGTGCCTGGTTCATAAACTCGTGAATGCAAACAGCCCCGCAGCCTCAGGGCGCTCCGCCCTCTCCCACTCCATCCTCCTATCCCTGCGGCCCCTGATGCTGCTCTGACACCCGGAGCCACTAGGACCAATTCCCAGACTTGGCATTCCTGGAGAAATCTCAGAGATTCAGAGTCGGAGGCAAAGAAGGACTGGAGAAGTAGGGGGCATAAGATCACCAGAGGCATACATTAATTAGAGACAAAAGGAATATTTTGATTCACCAGAAATAATTCTAAATGTGTACATATCTAATACATGACATGTACACATGCACAGCTTTTGTGAGCTCATAGGTAACACAAGGCAAAAATATCCACAAGGATGCAAAACAGTTTTAACAAAATCAACAAACTTGACATAAGGAGCACACACGGAACACCAGACCAGACAACGAACGGCGCTTGGGGCATTGCAAGTGCATTTAAAACATGCATCAAAATGTGCCATAACGCAATTCTCAACACATTTCTAAGACTAAAATCACACAGTGTAAGTTCTCTGACGATATTGCAATTAAGCTAGAAAACAATAACAAAAGAAAAACAGAAAATTCCCATGTTTGGAATTTACTACTTCTAGAAGCTCGTAAGTTGGGAGAAACATCGATGAAAAATTTAAAAAACACTCTGAGCTGAAAGATAATAAGAATATTGCATATAAAAATGTTGAGAACTAGTTAAATAATGCTTAAAGATAAATTTATAATTTAAATATGTACACTAGAAGAGAAGGGAGAATTAAAATTAATGATTAAGAATTTAGTTTAAGAAATTAGAACAAAAATAAACACAGAATTGAAGGAAACAAGATCAGAAATTATTAAAATAGAAAACAAATACATAAGAGGAAAATCAACAAAACGAGTTATTCCTTGAAAATACTAACAGAATTGACAAAACTCTAGTGAGTCTAACCAGGGGAAGAAAGAGTGGGCTGGGGTGCGGCTCGGTGGTGGAGTGCTTGCTTGCACGTGAGGCCCTGGGTGTGATCCCCTGCACTGGGGAAGGGGTGCTGAGACCAGAGGAGCAAACAACCAATGTCAGTAAACAAGGAGCCACCACTACAGACACTGCAGAGGCAGTTTTAAGAGGATTCCACCAACAGCTTTATGCCAGTGAATTAGAAAATTTGGAGTAGAGATATTCCTAGAAAAATAACTTCCAAAATGAACACAGTAAGAAATAAGATGTGAATATGTTTACAACCACTAAAGAAATGATGAAATCATCTTAATAGGTGAGGTTGAAAAAATTTCAACATATCCTGTGATTAAAAGGAAAAAAGACATAGAAAACTAGCTATAAGGGAATTTCCTAAACTGATGAAGTAAATGACCCCAAATCTAGAGAAAACACGGTAATTAAACATGAAGATCTTTGTATAATATTGTATTGGAGGTCACGCCTGGTGCTGGCTTTCTCTGAGAAGCCAACCAACCCTGAAGTGATTCTTCCTAAGGAATTCCCTTGAGCGACCTCCTGAAGAAGATGGTCTGCCGGTCAAGCAAGGGCAGCTCCCAGCACCCCTTGAGGGTGAGTCCTTGACTGTTGCAGGCAATGAGCTATGAGTCCAGATGAGAGCTCTCCTCCTCTGTGGCACGGTCTCTTCCAACCCTCAAGACAGTGCCTGGTCCGCAGCCTGGGTCCGAGGTGGTGAGGAGCCTTCGAACTCCTGCAGTGGATATGGAGTACATACAAGAAGCCCTAGTTGTCATTAGCTGCCAATCAGAGCCCTGGGACAGAGGCCACAGGAGAGTCTGGCACTAGGAATTAAATGTTCCACCAACAAACTCCCCCTTGTCCAATGTCACATCTCAGTCTCTGATCAAGCACTTTTAGAATCCTGTCCTACGTGAACAGGATTGTCACGGCAGATGGCAGAAGTAGCTTCTTCCTCTAGTGCTCAGGAAGCGGGCTTGCTGGCGTAGGTGTGCTGGGAAGCCCCAAGCCAACCAGACGCTTGCTAGTACTGCATAGGAAACCCTGGCGGTCTCACCTTTGACCAAAGAAGAGAAACGACGTGGCAAGAGCTCCAGCCTCGTCAGTCTGTGTTGGTCTCCTCCGTAGACCAGGGCTCGCAGCAGAAAGACGCCCCTTGAACCAGGATTACCGATAGCGACGGAGATGAAGGGCCCTGGAAACCAGAGAGACCGGATGCTGTGGCTGGAAGGCTCATGTCCCCTAAATCCACATGTCGAAATCCCAACCCTCAAGGCGGTGACTTTAGGGATGGGGCCTTTAGAGATGATCGGGTCCTGAGGGTGGGATCCGTATGAATGGAGTTAGTGCCCTTAGAAGAGACCCCAAAGTCACCTCTTGTTCCTTCCACCCCATGAGGACCCAGTGAGAAGGCACCATCTGTAAGTCAGACAGTGGCCTCAGGAGACACTGACTCTGCCTTGATCTTGGACTTCTAGCCTCCAGAACTGTGAGACTTAACTGCCTGTGTTTATTCTGTTTTGTTCAGTTTGAGATGGGGTCTGGCTACGTGCCCAGGCTAGCCTCAAACTCCTGAGCTCAATGCATCCTCCTGCCTCGGCCTCCTGAGTAGGTGGACTATAGACCTGAGGTGTCAGAGTGGCCCTCAGAAGGTGGAGGGATACCACCCCAGAGAGGGCAGAAAGGTCAGAGAGGTGGCCAAGGGGCTGGTCTGTGGGTTATGACAAAGGCTCAAGGCATGTGGCTTCCCTAGGTGACGATGGCCCATGGGACGTGGCTTCCCCAGCTGACGCTGGCTCAGAGAACCCAGCAGGCCTAGAGGTAGAGAACGTGTGGCCAGCAAGGGCCTGAGCTCAGACCGACGAAGCTGCTGCAGACAACCGGGAGGCCGAGGAGGGGCGCCTGATTCAGGAGTCGTGGCCCTGCCCCGTCTGGGCTGCCGCCAGTTTGCCACCGGCCTCACTGACCACAGAGTCCAGGAGTCATCCGAGGCCGCGTCCTTGGAGAAGGACCCCGTGGCACATGCCGGAGAAACTAGAAAGGACTTCCAACCCTTCCCCGTGGAGACCCATGGCCGTTCCCCAGGGGCTGTGCACTCTCCAGGCATTGGAAGGACTGCTAAACAGGGTTGGCGCTGACCCTGGCCGCCAAAGACCAAAGCACGGGGTGGCCCTGCTGAAGAGAGGCACAGGGGCCGGGGAAGGGCAGAGCCTGGGCGGCGACAGCTCCCGGTGGGCCCCTGGGCCCCCGAATTGCTCCTCCCTGGGCTCACGGCCCACCTCCCAAGTAACGATGAGGACAGACAAACGTGAGGCTGGCACCGGCTCCTACGAGGTAAGAACTGCCCAGCAAGGAGCAGCAGAGGGAAGCCTCCGGGACTGCCCCCGCCCCGCCGAGACGGGAGTGCCAACGGGATTGCCTCCCTGGGGGTGGCTCAGCTCTGCCCTGAGGGACCCGCAGGGCGGGTGGTCTCCATGGGATCTCCACTGGGTTTGCCAGTCGGGCTGCTGCAGAAAGCAGAGGAGCCCGGGCGGGAGAGCTGACCCTGGCCAGCCAAGTCAGGACGCGCACAGCTCTGCCTCCCAGGCGAGGGCTGTTGGCTGTGGCAGAGCGACCGCCTGGGGTGTGTGCCATCCCGGGCGGAAGAGCCCCAGGAAGAGCCGACCTTCACGAACGAGGGGATAAGCCGGCCTTGCCTCAGGGCCACCATAACTCCGTGTCCTGCGAGGCTGGGAGAAGCGTCCCCCAGGCCTGCTCTCAGAGGGGGGCCTCGTGGGGGGACGTTAGATCTCGGGGGTGTGCCCTGGAAGGGGATTGTGGGAGTCTGGGCTGTTGTCCCTGTTTTTGCTTCCTGGTTGCTGTGGAGTGAGCACTTCCTCTGCCATGATGTGCTCTTCACTGGAGGCCAAAGCACTGAAGCCAGCTGACCTGAAATCTCCAAAACTTTGAGACAAAATAAAACTGGGGCTTGAACCCAGGGTGCTTGGTGCTGTACCAGCACTTCGCTAGTTCTTATTTTATTATTTTGAGATAGGCTCTAAGTTGTCCAGGGTATCCTCAAACTTGCAATCCTCCTGCCCCAGACTCCCTAGTAGCTAGAATTACCAAACCAACCTTTCAACTTTTTAAGTTGATCATCTCAGGCAATTTGTCACAGTAACAGGAAGCTGACTAAGGTGGCCTTAAGATATATGGACAATTAGGACATCCCAAAGAACATAGCATTGGTTCACTATAGTAATGACATTATGCTAATCAGTGATAAGCAAGAAGTGACTAACATGAAAGATATCGTGGGAAGATACCTTAGCACCAGCAGGTGAGAGACACATTCTCAGAAGATTTAGGGAACTACAACACTGGGGAAATTCTTGGGAGGGGGTCCCCTAGCCATGAGCATCCTGGGACCTCCCATAAGGCTCCAATTATTGCACCTTGCATCTTCCCACATGGCCTGGGAGCCCGTGGATTCTGGAGGCAGCATGCTCCCCACCCAGGAGGGCCACCCAACCTGTGCGATGATATGCAGAGCTGCCAGCCTTGCCTAGCAGGACAGGGCCGGGCAGTAGCCAGGCCGCTGTGCGCGCAGCCCTGTGACTGGCCATGCAACACAGACTCCGCAGAGGTGGGAAAAGTGCCGCGTGTTTATGGCCCTCCTCTGGGTCAGGGTCACAGCAGAGGCCGCTGGGCTGCAGAGAAGAGGGCACCTCCTGCTGGGGAGAACTAGCGGCCTTGGAAGACCACGCTGATGCCCTGCCAGGCCTGCCTCTGCCCTGGCCAGCTGGAGTCTGCCACACCCATGTGTCCCTAGGCTGGGGGCTCACACGTATTCCCTGTGGTGGAAGCGGAAGAGGAGCTGAGGGCCCTGGTGCCCCTGCCACCCTCCACGGCTGCACCCCAACCCCCACAGCCCGTGCAGTGAACTGACTGAGGGAAATGCCGGCCCTCGTTTATGGCTGGTCCGTCCCTCTGCGGGCCTGGCCGGCCTGCATGCTGTACAAGCCCCACAGGCTGCCCTTTCAGGAGGGTCACGAGGGAGGTCTCCAGCGGGCAGAACTTTGGGTCCACCTGCCGTCCACTTTGGAGAGAGCAGCGACGGCAGCGTCAGACAACATGTGAACTCACAGGTAACAGTGGATGGCTTGGCCAGCTGCACAGAGGCTGAGCGACAGGGCTGTGATGAGTGGGCACAAAGGCGGGGTGGAGGCGCGGGAGGGGCGCGGGGAGGGGGCGGGGCCACAAGGGCCGAGGCCACAGGCCGAGGCTCCGAGGAGGCACCCGGGAGCCCGGCGGGGTTTGCCAACGTGGCCAACCTCAGTGAGCTGCCTCTGCTCTGCTCTGCTCCCTCCTGGGGACCCCCAGCTGTGTCCTCGTCCTCGCCACGTCCTCGCTGCCTCCTTTCTATGGCTGTGACCCCCCAGGGAACTTCCTGATAAACATCCTGCCTGCTAAGCTCATCCCCCTCTGTTTCCCAGGACCCGCCTGCGCCAGCTGCCCTGTCCCCAGGGTGGAGAAGCAGAGGCACGAGGGGCTCTCGAGCCCACGCAGCCGCCCAGGGCGAGAGTACGCAGGTTCTTCCCCTGTCCCTCCCTCCCTCCCCAGGGGCCCCCTGCAGCCATGTGCCAGTTCTCTGTGCACCAGGTGGGGCCTCGTGATCTGCAGGAGGACTGGCCAGGGCTTTTTTTAAATTTAATTTTTAAATTTTTTACAGACTCCATTTTGATTCATTGTGCACAATTGGGGCACATTGTTCTGTTTCCATGGTTGTGCACGATGCAGATTCACACCATTTGTGCAGTCATACTTGTACATAGGGTGAGGATGTCTGTCTCAGTCCACAATTTTTCATACCCCACTCCCTCTCATTTCCTGCTACACCATCTAAAGTTCCTCCATTCTTCTCTCACTCGCCACCCGCCTGCCCCCGTTATATGTCATCATCCACTTCTCAAGGAAAACATTCAGCCTTTGGTTTTTTGGGATTGGTTTATTTTGCTTAGCATGATATTCTCCAACTCCATCCATTTACCTGCAAATGCCATAATATTATTCTTCTTTATGGCTGAATAATATTCCATTGTGGTATATATATATATATATATATATACACCACAGTTTCTTTATCCATTCCTCTGTTGAAGGGCATCTAGGTTGTTTCCACAATCTAGCTATTGTGACTTGCACTGCTATAAACATTGATGTGGCTGTGTTATTGAAGTATGCCGATTTTAAGTCCTTTGGGTATAAACCGAGGAGCGGGTTAACTGGGTCAAAAGGTGGGTACATTCCAAGTTTTCTGAGGATTCTCCACATTGCTTTCCAGAGTGACTTCACCAATTTGCAACTCCACCAACAATGTAAAAGTGTGCCTTTTCCCTCATGGTGTTTCCATGCCAACACCTATTATTTGTATTCTTGATAATTGCCATTCTAAGATGAAATCTTAGTTTTAATTTGCATTTCTCTAATTACTAGGTATGATGAGCACTTTTTCTTATATTTATTAATGGCCTGTGTGTCTTCTTCTGTAAAGTGTCTGTCCAATACCTTGGCTCATTAATTGATTGGGTTCTTTGTATTTTTGGCATAAAGTTTTGTTAGTTCTTTATAAGTTTTGGAGATAAGTGCTCTATCTGAAGTGTGTGTGGAAAAGATTTTCTCCCACTCTGTAGGCTCTCTTTCCACATTACTGATTGTATCCTTTGCTGAGAAAAAGCTTTTTAGTTTGAGTCCAGCCCATTTATTGATTCTTGCTTTGACTTCTTGTGCTTTGGGAGTCTTGTTGAAGAAGTCTGATCCTAAGCCAACATGATGAAGATTCAAACCTACTTTGTCTTCTATTTGGTGCAGGGTCTCTGGTCTAATTCCTAAATCCTTGATCCATTTTGAGTTGAGTTTTGTGCGGGGGGAGAGATAGAGGTTTAAATTCATTTTACTGCATAATATGGATTTCCAGTCTTCCTAGCATCATTTGTTGAACAGGCTGTCTTTTCACCATTGTATGTCTTTTGCTCCTTTGTCTATGAGGTGACTGTATTTATGTGGATTTATCTCTGTGTCCTCTATTCTGTACCATTGGTCTGCCTGTCTATTTTGGTGCCAATACCATGTCGTTTTTTTACTGTTACTCTGTAGTGTAGTTGAAGGCCTGGTAATGTGATACTTCCTGCTTCATTTTTCCTGCTCAGGATTGCTTTGGCTATCGAGGTCTCTTGTTCTTCCAGATGAAGTTCATGATTGCTTTCTCTATTTCTACGAGGAATGTCCTTGGATTTCAATTGGAATTGCATTGAATCTGTGTAGCACCTGGGTCTCCACCTCACGTGGCAGACTCCACGGCCAGTCCCCATGGCAGAGAGAAAGGGCTCTGCCAGGGCGCAGCCCGTCCAGCCCCCGCGGGGTGCACGTCACCCCCACTCACACATGGGCCAACAAGATGCAAGCAGAGATGCTGCAGGTGCTCGGGAGGGTGAAGAGTTGGAAATACTTGCAGAGAGCAGAGGCGGGCGGCTGGAGGGGAGTCCAGGGAAACGGGCACCAACCGGCGCTGGGCAGGAGCCCTGCTCAGTGGTCTTCAGGTGCTCGGGGTGGAAACAGCCTGCTCTCCTGTCCTGCCGCCCCCACCTCTGCCCCGGCAGCGGGTGGGCGGGTGCCTGGACTGCTGTGGCTGGCACCGGGCCGGTCGGCACCTGCACGTGCTCCGCACTCCACCCGACCCGGTTCAGCGAGCAGGTCCTGGTCTGCTCTGTGTAGCTGGCGCCCAGCAGGGCCAAACCCTCACCGTCCCTCTGCTGCAGATGAGCTGGGAGCTCTGGAGAGAGGACGCCTGGGAGGGCACCATCCACAGGAGCACTGACTTGTCCCTGCCCTGACAGTCCCCAGCAGCCCCTGCTCCTGACCGAGGCCCCCCAGCCCCGCTGAGTCACTGGCACTTGGCTTTCTTGGCTTCATGCGGCTTGGGGGCAGGGATTCTCCGCCCCCACCTGGTGTTCCGGATGCAGGCATTTTTCACGCCCTAATGCAGTTCTGAAAATAAAGTCGGTGCAACTTCAGCCTCTTACTCTTCTCTCTTCCCTTTCAAGCCAGGTGATCGGACTGTAAAGACCTGCTGATATCCCACAGTGCCTTTATCCACTCATCAACTGAAGGGCATCTAGGTTGGCTCCACAGTCTGGCTATGGTGAATTGAGCAGCTATGAACATTGATGTGGCTGTATCTCTGTAATATGCTGATTTTAAGTCCTTTGGGTATAGGCCGAGGAGTGGGATAGCTGGGTCAAATGGTGGGTCCATTCCAAGTTTTCTAAGGAATCTCCACACTGCTTTCCAGAGTGGCTGCACTAATTTGCAGCCCCACCAGCAATGTATGAGTGTACCTTTTTCCCCACATCCTCGCCAACACCTGTTGTTGCTTGTATTCTTGATAATCGCCATTCTAATTGGGGTGAGATGGAATCTTAGTGTAGTTTTGATTTGCATTTCTCTTATTACTAGAGATGTTGAACATTTTTTCATATATCTGTTGATTGTTTGTAGATCTTCTTCTGTGAAGCATCTGTTCGTTTCCTTAACCCATTTGTTGATTGGGTTATTTGTATTCTTGGTGTAGTTTTTTGAGTTCTTTATAGATTCTGGAGATTAGTGCTCTATCTGAAGTATGAGTGGCAAAGATTTTCTCCCACTCTGTAGGATCTTTCTTCACATTGTCAATTGATGAATGGATAAAGAAAATGTGGTATATATATACAATGGAATATTACTCAGCCATAAAGAATAATAAAATTATGGCATTTGCAGGCAAATAGATGAAATTGGAGAATATCATGCTAAGTGAGATAAGCCAATCTTAAAAAAACCGAAGGATGAATGATCTCCCTGATAAGCGGATGATGACACATAATGGGGGGTGGGAGGGAGGCAAGAATGGAGGAAGGAGGGACTGTATAGAGGGAAAAGAGGGGTGGGAGGGGTGGGGGGGAAGGAAAAAATAACAGAATGAATCAAACACTATTATCCTATGTAAATGTATGATTACGCAAATGGTATGCTTTTACTTCATGTACAGAGAAACAGTATGTATCCCAATTGTGTACAATAAAAATAAATTTAAAAAAAGTAAAACAAAAAATTGAATCAAAAATTGGAAGACAACCCTCAAGAAGGTATACACAATGCCCATAAGAAGAAGTTTCTCAACACCAAATCACAGGGACAGCAAATTAAGCCCACATGTATGAATGGACAACATTCAAACCAGTCTACACCAATTAAAAATACATCTGATTTACCTGCTATTACTGAGATACAGTGTGTGAAACACCATCAATATTGCTTTTATCGCTCAATTTCAGTAAACATAAAATATTTATAAAGACAAAAAAAAAAAAAAAAAAGACCTGCTGAGAGGAAATCAACCAGAGCGACAACCAGAACACCTGGGCTCGTGCTCACTGGGATCCAGTCCAGGGCACAAGCGTGACCTCCCCAGGTGGGACGGCCCGGGCAGCTCCCTTCCCCCACCGTGGGCCATGTGCGGTGGCCAGCCCTGGTCCTCGCAGGACTGCAGTGTGAAGTCGCTTGGCCTCCCTGGGTTTCAGCTGCTTTGCCTGCACCAGGGGAAGTGCAGCTGATCCTTACTGGAAGAGAACAGAGACGGACGGGTGGCGGGTAAGGCGATGAAGTTGTTTGGGGTGCCAGGGTGTGACCCCAGTTTCTTTAAAAATGTGGAATGTGATGAAATAAAAACGAGACTGTCAGCAGGTCTGAGAGCTGAGGAGGAAAGGCAGCCCGCTGGCGGCCGAGAGGAGGGCAGGGCAGGTGGAGCTTGTGTCGCCTGCTCCACTTCTGTGTAGTCGGAGGGCCACAGCGGGGAGAAAGCGTCAGGAAAAGTCATTAGGCTGCAGGGAAGCGGTTCCCTTGGGCTTCCATGGAGTCACTGAGCGAGTCCAGTCTCCTGGCTGCTCAAGAAAGGGGAGGTAGTGGGAGGTAGATCAGAGCTGGGTCCTGACCCTGAGCTGAGACTCAGCCTGGGTCCTAACCTGGAGCTACAGACTTGGAGCCCGGGTCCTGCCCGGGGCTATGGACGCAGAGCCTGGATCCTGACCCCGAGCTGTAGATGCAGAGCCTGGTCCTGCCCGGGGCTATGGACACAGAGCCTGGATCCTGACCCCGAGCTGTAGATGCAGAGCCTGGTCCTGCCCCTGGGCTATGGACACAGAGCCTGGATCCTGACCCTGAGCTGTAGATGCAGAACCTGGGTCCTGCCCCTGGGCTATGGACACAGAGCCTGGTTCCTGACCCTGAGCTGTGGCCCCAGAGCCCCTGTCCTGACCCTGGTGGCAGCGGGGATTGGGTGTTCTGAACAACCTCCAGCAACCCCAGCCTCTGCCTTCGGATGCCAGGCAGGAGCAGCGCACAGGTTCCCTGAGCCAGACCCCAACCATGGGGGCCTGACTGACTTATGTGGCCAGGCACCGTGGCACCAGCCACTGTCCATGCTGGGATCTGCAGGGATGGCCGTGGTCTTGGAGTGTGGACAGCATGCTTCATCTTGGAGGGTTCAAGGGGCTGGTTCCATTGCCCGGGTTGCAGGAAGAAGCTTTGGGAAGGCAAAGCGCCATGTCCGGGACCCCTGGCAATCGGGGAGGGCCAGCCAAGCAGGCGTGGCTGTCACTGGGAAGGAGCACAGACCGGTCTCCACAGAACCCTCTGGGCCTCTGTTCCCTTACCCGCCAAGGCTGAGGCCAGCTCTTCAGGCGGGTTGTCTGCCCTGACTGGACCTCTGCTCTCCTGCCCAGAAACGGCTTTCCTTCTGGCCCTTGCATTGCCTCCTGTTTGACGATCTCCCAGCTCCACTCTCCTCCCTCTGCCCACCACCACCAGCCCCGGAGCTGCTCACCGCCAGCGTCCACACCATCTCCAGCATCTCACCAGTTCCCACCCTTCCAGGCTGGGTGGGGTCCCCAATCCTCCGTGGGATACCCGCTCCTGGGCCACCACTTCCACCCCATCATCCACCTCGTCACCAGCTTCTGCTCCAGCTGGGACTCCATGGGCCTCACGCCTGGCCTTGCCTCATCTCTCCCGTCCCTTGTCCCTCCAGCCCTCCTGGTGAGGAGCCCCCATCTGCCAGGGTCCAGCCCTAGTAGGGGTCGTAGTGGTCACAGGTGATGGAGTGGGCGTCGGCGAGACAGAGAAAAAAGCAACACAAACTCAAGGAATGGATGCTAGGTTCTAAATTTTATTTTTCCCAGCCAGCTTTTTATACATAAAAGGTTGACAGTTACACATGTTTTTCCAGAACAGAAAAAGATCACAAGGAAAAATAACAAAAATATCTTGTATAATCATTACTAGACCAGGCAATGAAGTATTCTGATTATTTTTAGTAATTGCTTACTCGTGATAACCTATAACTAAACAATAAGACATATTAATATTGCTTAACTAATCATAAAGGTTCAAGCAAGTTCAGCAGGGTTGAGTAAATGTCAGTTGTGTGGCTACTGCTGTGGTTAATAAGTGCTAGACAGTTTAAGCTAACAATAATGTGACATCATTTTCTACTGTGTGAACTTAACATTGAGGAACTCTTTGTCCAGGGGATGGGTGGCCAATAATATTTACAGCATTTAGTAAATCCTAATCTTTAAGAAATGGAATATCTTGCACTCTTGTATGTATGCTTTCAAACCAGATTATAACGTGTCCTGATTTTACATCTAAATATCCTGTGGGAGATAAAGGAGGGTCTAAATCCAGGGGCTTAAGAGGCGTCCCTCTGTAGGGATGTCATAGCTTTCCATTAATTAAATAAGCATTGTCATAAGGTGTTTTAACTGTAGGAACTCTATTTTCTTTATTTCTTCTGTTCCTGTTAATCATTCCTGATGGGGTTGGAGTTATTCACCTACATACTTCAGGTCATCTGAGAGTAGTCAACAGGGGATCGGCAGCTAGAATCTATTTTTGTATTTTCTCATAACATTCTTGGTTACTCAGAGTTTCATTGCAAATGACTAAATCTGAAATCACTGTTCCATTAGAAGTCTGTTTTTTATGTTTTAACCCTGGTTCTCTTAAGACCCCTGTTTTCAGGGAAAACACATAAAATATTAATAGTAAACCTACACATATTAAGCAAGCAAGGAAGGAAAGTCCGCAACCGAATTCCCAACACGATGAGACTTTGCAAACACCTTTATCACTCAGCGGAATCCTTGTCAAGCACGGAGGGGACTGCAGGTGGCGTAACACCCGTCCTGGTCCAGCCGCGCGCCTGCACCTGCGCTCTCGCCTTGCTGCCCTTGACCTCACCCGGCGTCTGGCCTGGGCTTCCTTAGATCTTCACATGGTTTGCCATTGAGCTCTGCACTGCACTACCCCTTCCTCCACGGCACTGCCAGCGTAAGACCACCCCAGCCCAGCCCCTGACACTGTCTTTGTGGAACTGGCTCTTGCGGGTTGACGCTGCGCATTCGTCAGCTTCTGTCTCACACCCGCCCCCACTGCCTTGAGGTAACCCCACGTGGGCCGATCGGCTCAGCCTGCTCAGCACCGTACCCAGCACCTATTCAGGACTCTGCAAGACGCGTGTGTCCAATGGACAGCACCACCCCGTACTCACGACGCCATCTCTGGGTTGGGGAACAGGCACCTGAGGCCAGGCACCCGAGAGGTGTCGCCATGGGGCTGGGCTTCAGTGCAGGGTGTTCTGGAAGTAGAACTTCGAGGTTTGGGGATGTTCGATGTCACTAGGGTGTGGCAGAACCATGGGCTCAACATAGAGGTGGCATCAAGTCACCTCCTGAAAAATGTGCCCAAATGCAACTGTCCCGAAGCAGCGATGCCCTTCCTTCCAGTGTCACCTCGGGCTTCAAAAGTAAGGATGTTACTTCTGATTATGATACTAAGACGCGCCCCGGTAAACCACATGAACAATACAGAGAGAAACGGTAGTGCACGTCCCCACGGACGCCGAGCCAGGAGGGGCCTGCACGCCTGCACACAGGTCTACGCCAAGGGACTGGCCTATGTGAGCAGGGCACGTCCTGGATCTGTGGCTGGGCAGGCAGAAGGCTGGCACGGGGACCTTGGTGTTGCTCTCAGGCCTGCCTGGCCTGGACGAGGCCCACACACCTTATTGAGGACCACTCCTTGGAGGTTAAGTCCATTTTAGACATGAGCCATCCACAGAGCCACTGCAGTGACCCTGGACCAGTGTTCATCTGCATAGCTGGCACTACCGCCTGGCCAGTGGACACGTAAGGCCAGCACAGACAGGAACGGAATTCTAGGGACACTGACAAAGCCAGGGAAGAGACTGCCTGGTCAGGAACTGGGCAGCAAGGGGCAGCAGAGAGGACGAACCCAGGGCGGCATGACACGGAGAGGCACCTGCCAGGCCAGTTAGGTGGAAGCCTCTGGGTGGGGTGCTCCCTTTCAGGGGACCCTGGTGCTGCTCCGGAGGTCTGGTGATATTCTGTCTCTTCCCTGCACAGTGGTTGCCTGTGTGTGCCATTCACTAAAATATTTAGGAAGCCGAACAGGTGGGCTGGGGGGCTCCCGAGGCTGGGTTCTCAGCAACGAGGCGGACAGCAAGCAGCACTGGCTCTAGCCGTGCGGGGCCAGGCTGTGACCTGGTTGTGGTAAACACCAGGGCCCTCGCCCTTCCAAGCAAGCCGCCAGCTTCATGTGCCCACCGAGGTCCCGTGGGGTTGCTGGACAAACACAACTGACAACCGACACTGGGACCTTGAGCCACAGGAGTCGCCGCTGTGCAGAGTCGAGCCAGGCAAAACTCTCCAACTCTCCGCGGGTCGGAGAGACGCACCCGGGCAGGACTTCCAGCCTGCTGCAGGCATAAGCTGGTTTTGATTTGAAGTGGTCAAAATGAGTTTGAACAACCACTTTTGGCTCCAGTGGGTCAATGCGCACGGACACGTGGCAACACAGCATGAAGGTGTCACAGTCGTCCGTGGCTGGGGACCGCCTGGCCCTATCAGAAGATCCTCAGCAAGTGAGATCCAAACGGAGAGAAGAGGGGTGTTCAGGTGCAGTCCACCGCGCCTCGGAAGGGAAAGGGCAGTGGAGAGCAGGTGTGAGTGTGGACGTGGGGCCTCTTCTCCAGCCCTGTGCTCCTTCCTCCCTGCGGGGGCTGGCTGCCCGTGCTGGTCAGTGCCGAGCTGACGGCAGCGACAGAGAGCCTTCGGGTGGGCAGCAGTCCGCCCCGCGCGTCTCCGCTCGCTTACCAGGGAGGAGTTTCTTCACCAGCGGACTTGTGAGAAGGACCAGAAGGACAGGAGGGACCTGGCTTGTCTCGACAAGGGTGCCCCACTCTCAGCCAGCTCTTCAGCTCGTGCCGTCTGCAGGTGCCCGAGAGTCCCTGGGAGCTCCGAGTGCTGCCAAGGCCCCACCAAGGGGGCGGAGGTCTCCTTCTTAACAGAGATGACCGCGAACACCTTCCAGCAGCCTGTGAGCGGCCAGCACAGAGGGAGGGAACTGGCAAGTCCCCTGCCCTGGAAGGCAGGGCTGACGCTGTCCCCTCTGGGCGTGTAGGGGTACACATAGGAACCAAGGCTTGCTGCCAATGGCAAGTGGAGAAGGAAGGGTGTGGGGACAGGAAAGGAGAAGGCCTGGCGGAGACTGGTGGAAAAGGGAAAGAGAAGTCGGAGCTGGCCCCAACCTGGGCCCCTCCACCAAGACCCGGGGCTTCTGGGAGAGAGTGCTTGCCGGACATGTGGGGACCACTGGCCAGAGACTGGCTTCCTGGGAGGTGCTCAGAGGCTCAGGAGCTGGCCCCTGCCTGTGATGACAAGGCATTCTGAAGCCACGTTTCCTTTTAGACCACCCGTAGTAGGGATGGGCTCCGTGGCCACGTTAGTGTGACCGAGACCCAGTACAAGCAGCAGCAGCGATGTTCACTTAGGGTAGCATTTCATGCAAGAGGCACTCTGGGGCTCATCTGCCCGAGAGAAGCCCCATGTCAAAGCAGGGCTAGGCAGGGCGTGGACGCTGGCCACAGGGCGCCAGGCTGGTCTTCAGGTCCTGATTCCATTCTGGGTGCAGCCACATTCTGCCGTGGTGGCAAGATGGCCTTCTCCCAAGGGGCAGTGAGACCCCCGGCTGGGTCCAGTGGGGCGCTGGGGTTTGGTGGTCAGCAGGGGCCTGTTGGCTTCTGAACCCTGCTCTTTGTGCCTGTGGTTTGTGAGAGCAGTCCAGGCTGGTAGTGCTGTCGCTGGGGCCTGGAACCTGGGCTTCTGGATGGCGTGTGCCCACTGCCTCCTCTGGAGGGAACTGCTGCCCTCCTGACGCCTGGACCCCACTCAGGGAGGAAACAGCCTGGCCTTACAGGTTCCCTGGTCGTCCTCTGACCCAGGGGCCCGGGTGAGGGCAGGGGAGAGGTCAGGGTTAGGCATACGACGCTTGGTGTCTCTCGTGGGGCTTGGGGGCACTGACCCAGCCTGGGCCGCTGTGCCACAGCCTCACCTCCACAGCTCACCAGGTGCCCAGGGCACCCTCAGGTCTAGGGGTGTTGGTCCACTCAGTTCACAGGACCCCTGTCCTGGGAGAGCTGGGCACCTGGAAGTGGCTGGGTTTGGGTGTCTCTAGGCCCCAGGGGTCAAGACTGACTGGCAGATAAAACACAACAGGGGGAGAGAGACTAGCGTGGATAGGAGTTGGGTATTCCAGTGCCTTACTGGTAACTTTCCTTTCTGTCTTTGCAAGGGTCCCGATCTCTTTCCTTGGCAAGAGGTGGCAGGAGAAAGAGAAGCCTGCTGGCTCAGCCAGGTACCCTGCCCAGCTGCCCAGGGGACAGAGCATCCACACCACAGGCCCGCAGCTCCCTCCCTGCCCATCATCAGCAACCCTGCCACAGGCCTGCAGCTCCTCCGCAGCTCCTCCGCAGCTCCTCCGCAGCTCCTCCCGTGCACACCTGCTCCTGCTGGCCAGCTCCTCCAGCTGAGCTCTGTGGCTGGGGCTGCACAGGGCCACCCAGTCCTGGACTCTGCAGCTGTGGTAGGGTACAGACTCGTTTTATGTCTGTGAATCTGACAAGAAATTAGGGCTTGCGGTTTTTTAGTTTATATTTTGAAGCTACTTATTTTGATTGGATTTCACCAGCTGCTGATCGGAGGACTGGCCGGGGCCCCTCCCACAGACCGTGGGGGTGGCAAGTGCAGGACAGAGGCCCACAGGCACCTGCTGGGAATTCAGGCTCAGGGCCTGTGAAGGAGCTCCCCATGGGCTGGAGGGTCCACCTGGCTGCCCAGTCCTGCAGGGGCTCACATTTCCATCTAGCTGGCATGGTGTGCCAGCTTGAACGGGAGACGCAGAGGGACACCAGGAAAGGACGTCCTCCAGGAAAGGAAGGCAGGCGTGTGTTTATATGAAGTTGACACTTTCCCTTAAGTCATGGTAAAATCTTCCACTCACGAATTGTTTTCAGCTACACTGCCTTAAAAAAATAACTGCGTGCACGCAGCTATTCAAACTTTCAAAAATATTGACTGTCCACTTCAAACGGCCTAAGGTTTAGGGCTCAGCCCAGACGTGCAGGAGTGGGGAACTGCTCCAGGGGACTGCGTGAGGTTTCTCCCCAACTCTGGTTCTCGGAGCTGGGAGGCACAACCCTTGCCCCTCCAGTCTTCCTGCTTAGGTAGATGACCCTCAGCGGGGAAGGGTCTGCCGGGGACCCCTCCTCACCTGACTGGGGAGGTCTCAGACCCTTCGGATGAGCAGCTCTGTGTTCTAAAGACTGCTTTAGTGGGTTTTTTTGGTCACTGTGACCAAAATGCCAGACTAGAACAGCTAGAGGAGGGAACGCCCCTTCTGACCGAGGTTCCCGAGGTCTCAGGTGGTGGTGGGAAGCCCTGGCTCCGGGCCTGAGGTGAGGCAGCGCAGTGTGGGGGAGGCGTGTGGAGGAGAGCTGCTCCGTTCATGGCGGCCAAGAAGCAGGGAAGGTGACGGCCTGGGGCACCTCCAGGGCACAGCCCACCTGCCTCACTAGCGCCCAGTCAGCCTTCAAACCAGGCCCGACTGACGGGGTCGCAGCTCTCACCACCCGACCTTGTCACCTGTAAACATTAGCACAGGGGCTCTGGGGGACGCCTCGCACCCAGACCGGACCTTTTCCCTGTGCTACCCATTGACACATTTCTATATCCCGTCTCTCTTTTCTTTATCCAAATGAACACCCTAACTGGACACCTGGAAGGACAGAGGTGCCATGTCCCACAGGGGCAGAGGGCAGACCACTGCTGGGGTGGGCAGTGTGGGGGGAGGACAAGCAGGTGCCCTCAGCACGTGGGTGGAGGCTGAGGACAAAGAAAACTGGGAGGTCAGGGACCTGCCCAGGGAACTGACCACCAGGCCTTTGTTTCTGGAAATTCCGCCTTCAGGAGAAAAGCCTACGAGTGTGGTAACAACTTATTAAAAAGCAAGCACGCCAGCCCAGCGAGGGCAGCGGGCTGGCTGGAGAGCCCACTGACAGGTCTGTGTGGCCTGCTGGGCCCACAGAGCTCAGGGCAGGGTCCCGAGTCCTTGGCCTGTTGCCATGGAGGCACCCCACGGAACCGACCCCGAAAACACAGCGCGCACCTCGCAGCTGGGACGTCAGTTCCTGAGGCCTGAACGCCCGCAGCCCACCTGGCTGCAGCTCGGGCACGCCACCCTGGTGCTCTGGCAGTCCGGGGCGAATGCCAGGCTCACAGAATGCCCAGGCCACAGGTCTGCTGGGGCCCGGGCTCCAAGCAGATGACGGGCCCAAGGGGCAGGGAGCCCCTCTCCTGGAGGGACAGTCCCAGCTTCCTGCTGACCTGCACAGCCACAGGATGTGTCTGACCCCAGAAAACGCAAACCACACGAGGCTATTGGGAAGTTTTCTTTTAGTGTAATGGAAACAGGAGCAGAAATGATCAATATTCCCTGAGTGTTCTGCTTGAGTTTCTTTTTTTAAAACCCATTTTATTTCAAAAGGCCGATAAGAATTTTGCTAGATCCAACCCAGAAAACAAATGTTCAGAGAGCCACTAGTTTGCCTTAATAAATAACAAAACAAAACACCAATGTATTTCTTCAACCTCCTGTGACACATTATACATTTTAAATAAATACCCCTCTGTTGCTATGGATCTAGAAACTGCCCGGGGGGGTTGTGCATGTGACTGAATCAAAGGGCTCAGAGATGCCCAAGGTTCCCTGTGCCCACGGCGATGTCTCTTCCCAGGCCTCTGCCACACCTGCCACATCACAGGGGAGCAGCAGAGCGTGGCCCCTGATGCCAGCAGGACTCCCAGGAGCCGGGCAGGGGCATGGTGCCCTGGGGCTGGTTCCTTAGGCAGCTTATTGCTCCCTCTCTCTTCACTTCCTGACAATCAGCACCCAGGCTGGGACTGAGTCTGGGACGTGCTGGAGAAGCCTCTTGGGCAACAGGCGTCTTGCTTCTGCCTTGGTGTCTGATGCCGGCAGAGGCGGGCGCTTGGCTGGCTGCATGTTCTTGTGGGTCCACGTCTGCTGGCCCCTTGCACGTCCAAGTTCTCTGGGAACAGCTGCATGCTGTGGCCGGAGCTCCTGCAGTCCCAGGCTCGCACGCTTTAACATCTGCTGGGGCCTGAGAGGGACGGGCTGCCCAGGTGCTGCAGGTCAGTCCCATGTGGCTGTCACACATGGTATTTGAGCAACTAGATGGACGCCCATCGGTGAGGCTGGGCAGGTGGGGCCGTTCGCCATCCACAGGCTCAGCTAAGGCAGTCGGAGGGCGGTTCTGGACCCGCGTGGCTGTCCCGGGGGCCACGTCTCTTTAAATAGTACCAGGAATTCTCAGGTGGCTTCTGTCTTTTCCAGGTGTGTGTGCAAAAGGCCAGGGTGAGCCATCAGGACAGGACCCTCTTCTCAGTGCTCTCCACAGGTTATGAAGGACGGGCTCAGCCTTGTGGGACTTTGGGGTCAGTGTTCCTTCAGCCTGAAAGAAAAGGGTAAACAACAGGGGGTCCCAGCAGACGTGTGGCCTACACAGAACACACAAACCCACGCAGGAGCCAGTTGGCGGGGCCTGAGCACCTTTCCCATTCTGCCAGGGCCAGGGCCAGGGCCAGGGCCAGCGGGAGGGCGGGGCCCGTCTGAGGCTGTCTGGCTGAGAACTGTAGCCAGACAATGACGAGTGACAAAGGAGGAACTCCCTAGTCTCCTCAGACGCAGGGGAGAGGCCACCATCACGCGAGGGAGGGTGGTGTGCCCTGCAGGGCGGTGGCAACCTGAGGAGGCAGGTGCGGAGGCTGACGGGCCAGGCCACCTGGGCTGCCCTCATCCCGGGAGAGACTTACGGAGCCTGGTCCCCTGCTGTGGGCCCCGGGCAGCTCAGCTCCTTGTGTATGAGGCGGATCAGGAACTGCACCAGAAACCAAGACAAGACCGCCTGTTACCGAAGAGGGGACATGCATGGACGGCAGGTGTGGCCTGGCGTCCCCTCGACGCTCTCGCTCCCTGAGGCCCACTGGTGTGGGCTCTCCCTGCCAGCATCTGCCCGGAGAGACAGGCAGTGGCCTGGCCAGCACACCTGGCTGAGGGCTTGTCCTGGGTGTCCTACGTCCTCTGAGACACTGGACGCACTCCTGTTCACGTTGTGTTTAAAACACAGCTAGCCAATTGTAAGATGTCCAAATTGGTAAAACCACAGTGGAGACCAGGGGACCTGCAGTCATGGGGACACTGGGGTGACTCCAGCTGGTGAGGTGACCTGGCTGGGTGAGAATCTCGGGGGACGCCAGCACAGGAGCTTGTCTTGGGAGCTCCCGGCGGCCTCACCCTGGTGGGCACCCACAGGCCTCCAGCAAGGGCAACTGCCTCCTGGCCTTGTGACCCAGGGCTTCACCTCACGTCCTCCGTGAGCTGACAGGGCTGAGTCAGTTGACAGAGCCAGCTGAACGAACGCATGTCACCAAATGTGCCACGTTTCTTTTGTGTTTGTGAGAGTGATTGTGTGATTTAGTCCCCTCCCCTGGGTGACGCGATCCATGGCAGCCCCACACCACTGGAGTGTCCCGGGGTACAGAACGGGCTCCTGAGGGGAGTCCTGCTTCGGGTGGCCCCTGTTCTTAGAGGGCAGAGGTGCCCTTAGACAAGAGAGGTGGTGTGGCCTGGGTGGCGGGATGCTGCAGAGAGGTCCTGAGGGGCCATTAAGCCCCCCAAGCTACACTCCAAGGCTCGGGCCAGCAGTCTGGAAGGCAGGGACCCTCTCTCCGTAGATGCCTCTAGATGCCTTGGATTCAGGGAGGAGTCTGAGGGCTAAGCTAAGAGAACAGGAGTGTCCCCTGCAGGTCACATGTGATCCTGTGCTTGGCGTGGCCCTGAACAGGGCTGTCACACAGGGACAGGTACGTGCTGGTGCTGAAACCAGAGCTGGGCAGCAGACAGGCTTTGTGGAACAGACCTGTCCTTGTGAACTCAACCCAGAGCCGTGCCACCAGGCAGCCAGGCCAGTGTGGCTGGCTCCTGGCCCGCGCGGGTCCCCAGAACATGTGCAGAGCGTTAGCAGAGGCCGCCTCTGGTCTGACAAGCACACGAGGGCAGGGAAGGAGGATGGGCAGGCCAGTGCCCCTGAGGGTGTGGAGGACCCCAATCTGCAATGTGCTCCATGCCCAGATGGCCCTCCTCCCACAGGACCACAGTGCCGTGCCTGGCATGTGAGGGAACAAGCAGGGGCCTGCTGTGGGCGCAGCCACAGGACACCGGGCCTGGTGTGCCATGGGCTGCAGTCCTATGACCCTGGAGCTGCCCGGCCAGCCCAGGTGACAACAGGCCCGGGCCTGCTAGCTCCCAGGCAGGAGCCTCGGGTGTGCTCGGTCACTGAGGCCCTCAGCCTCAGACTGGGAGGAGGTGGAACTGGTCAGTTTTGGGGAAGTGAGACCAAGAGGACTGTCCCAGTGAAGAGAAGCCTGTCAGGTTTCAGATTTGAAAAAACCAGTGCAAAAGTGTCCATGCTGCTCTGTGGAGCAGCTGGACCTCCCGGTGCTGCTCCTTCCCCCGGGGAAGCGGTAGCCTCAGGTCTCCCTCCCTGCCTGCAGCCAGCGGGCTCTGGGGCTGCGCCTACCGTGGCTGTGCCTTCCCACCCCTAACGTTGCAGTCTCTGAATTCTGACACATGGGATGGATGGCTGTGAGACTCTGACTCAGAGTGACCTTTGCATGGGGGGCTAGTGCCCACCGGCATCTGAGTTCAGTCCCAGGCTGTGGGTGCTGCGTCCAGGAGCGGCTGTGTATCCCCCTTACCTCCTCTGTGCCCTGCAGCTCCCTGGCTGGAGTGTCCCCCAGAGGCCACTGCCGAGGGCTTGGTCCCCGCTTGGTGGTGCTGGGAGGTGGGGCCTAGTAAGTCCTTAGGTCACTGGGTGTGGAGGACCTCGGGCCCTTCCTCCTCCTCTCTTTTGATTCCTAGCCTCGGGGGTGAGCAGTTTGCACCACCAGGACTCCCACCATGAGGCGCTACCTCGCCACAGGCCCAAAGCAATGGGCCAACCAGGCACAGACTGAAACTTCCAATAGTGTGAACCCAAATAAACCTTTTCTCTTTCTAAGTTGATAATCTGACGTATGTGCGATAGTGACAGAGTGCTGGCTACCATAGCACCACGTGGGTCCTAGGGCGTGATCCACTTGAATCCCAACAGGCTTGTCTTGGGCACCTTTATCACATCCATTGTAATATAGGGAATCTGCAGCACAGAGAGGTTCAGTCACCTGCCCCTTCACACACAGACTGGGCAGAATCCAAACCACAGAGCTCCGTGACGTCACACTATCCTGCCGGGAACTACAGAGCAGAAGACTCACCTATTTCTGTTTGTGACATTTCTTTTAACCAGAGAAGGAACTTGGACCAGGTGTATTCAGTGAAGGTGGAATAACCCCCTGGCCCCCAGGACTGCAGGCATCTAGGGAAAGTTCCACCGGCGTCTGGTCAACAACCACAGAAGTGCTCACGGAAGTTGCTCGGGTCACAAAGAAGGGGACTCACCAGTAAGGCACAGGCGTCTGCGAACATGAGCATGTAGAAGACGTTGCTCCAGCCCGAGGGGGAGATGAGTCCCGCCAGCAGGGGGCCCAGGGCTGCTCCTGGAAGAGGCGGGACACGGACCTGGAGGCGCCGCGCAGGCTGCCCAGGGCGCTAGGTGCACGAGTCCTGCGAGTTGCAGACAACGCCTGGCACCTCGCTCACAGTGAGAATCGCAGGACGCCCATCTGCTGCAGGAGGGGGCACGGCCTTCACGGCCAGTTCCGGGAGCAGGAGCTGGCCCAGCCTCCCCTGGGGTCATCGTAAGGAGAGGGACCGATATTTGAAATGTCCGTTCTTTGAGCCAATGTTTCCATTATTATTATCTACGTAAGAAATCTGGGTCCGACACACAACCTCAGATATTCCTACGCTGTGAAAACATTACTGGGTGCCTTTGAATAAGACGTGCAGGGACCAACAACCTGTCAACATCGACTTCCCAGGTCTGATCGCTGCGCTGTGGTGGCTTCAGGGCCTTCACCCTGAGGAAGCCACGCACCTGTGTGAGTCACGAGTGCGTGTCCTGCACGAGCGTGTGTGTGGGCTGAGCGGCGTAAAGCTCACACGCCGCGGTTCTGTGAACTCTTCATATGTTCTTTACATGTTTTCTCCAAGTCTAAAGTCATGTCAATTAACATTCAGAAACCATGGCAGGAAAGAACGCGGCCCTGCGGGCTGCCGGGTGTCTGCGCACCGGGCTGTGCAGCGCGGTGTTTCCCCGCGGGCGGAGTGAGCTCTGACCCACGCACGGCCCGCCTGCCTCCGTGCACTCGGGGTGGGCAGGGCTTCTCCAGCTAGCGACTAGACGGCACGCCTGGCGGGAGGGCTCGCCAGGTCTCAGGGACACTGGGCCTGGCCGAGGCGCGTGTCTCCCCTGGGTCTTGGTCTCCTGGCGCACACGTGGGCAGACAATCACTGAGACGCAGTGGAGGGCGGCACGTGCGGTCTCCATGGTGATGTCCGAGCCCCAGGTGCTCCCACAGGCAGAGCGGCACAGGGCTGGCCAGGCTGCAGCCCTGTCCCTGTCAGACCCCCGACTGAGTAGGACAGAAGCCAAGTGGGTGGGGCGGTCTGCGGAGGGGTGCAGGTAGGCCAGGTCAGAGTGCCCACGGCCTCACCTTCCTCCCGAGTGGCAGAGGGGGCTAACAGGGCCTCCTCCTCCTACTCAGCCCAGCGTGGGTGGCGGGGGACAGGGCACCTCCACTGGCAGAGAAGGACCCTCCTCCCTCTCTAGGTGCTGCTGCTGCTCCCTCACTGAAGAGCGTCAAGACGTGTCCGACCACACACCCGTGCGTCCCCCTTCACCCCCCGGCTGTAAGGGTGGTCATCCTGACGTGGCACACCTACCTACCGACCCGGTGCCGTCGATGATGGCCGTCACGGTGGAGAGGGCGTGAGCGTTCCCTTTCAGACTCTTGTGCGTGCCCTGGAGGGAGGGAGAAGGCACGTGGGCGCCCCAGCCAGCCCACGTCCCAGGCAGAATGCGCTCAAGGTCCCGCCAACAGCTCACAGGCGAGCCGGCCCCACTGGGCTGACCGCGGCTCCACCCAGCCAACCTGGACAGCGAGCCAGGCCCGGAGCCAGGACGGGAGTCATGGGAAATGCAGTCCCAGCGCATGTGACCCCAAGCCCCGGGACTCCCTCCTGAGCAGGTCCAGTCATCCTCCTCAGGAGGCAGGCCGTGGCCACCGGGCACCCCACTCCAGGCCGCACCAGCGTGGACACTCCACAGCCAGGGCCGTTCTGGGACACCTGCCAGCCGTCGCTGCAGTGCCCCAGATCAAGGTGACAAGCGGAGAGGGCCAGGAGGATGGGACCAGGACAGAAGGAGGCCCAGCGGGGCCCAGAGGACTAACAGGGTCCCCGCGGGGGCTCGGCTTTTAGCAAGCTCCACACGCAGGGAAGGGCACACAGTCAGGCGACACAGCAGGGAACAGTGCTCAGGAGCCAGCACCACCATACACCAGCACTCAGAGAGCGCAGGCAGAGCTGGGTGCGCGTGTCCCCGTGTGGTGCAGTGTGTGACGCCGTGTGGTAGTGTGTCCCCATGTGGTGCGGTGTGTCCCCATGTGGTGCAGGGTGTCCCCGTGTGGTTCAGTGTGTGTCCCCATGTGGTAGTGTGTCCCCATGTGGTGCAGTGTGTCCCCATGTGGTACAGTGTGTCCCCGTGTGGTAGTGTGTCCCCATGTGGTGCAGGGTGTCCCCGTGTGGTAGTGTGTCCCCATGTGGTGCGGTGTGTCCCCGTGTGGTTCAGTGTGTGTCCCCATGTGGTAGTGTGTCCCCATGTGGTGCAGTGTGTCCCCATGTGGTAGTGTGTCCCCATGTGGTGCAGGGTGTCCCCGTGTGGTAGTGTGTCCCCATGTGGTAGTGTGTCCCCATGTGGTGCAGGGTGTCCCCGTGTGGTTCAGTGTGTGTCCCCATGTGGTAGTGTGTCCCCATGTGGTGCAGTGTGTCCCCATGTGGTACAGTGTGTCCCCGTGTGGTAGTGTGTCCCCATGTGGTGCAGGGTGTCCCCGTGTGGTAGTGTGTCCCCATGTGGTGCAGTGTGTCCCCATGTGGTGCAGGGTGTCCCCGTGTGGTAGTGTGTCCCCATGTGGTGCACTGCATGTCCCCATGTGGTGCAGTGTGTGTCTCCATGTGGTAGTGTGTCCCCATGGGTGCACTGCATGTCCCCATGTGGTGCAGTGTGTGTCTCCATGTGGTAGTGTGTCCCCATGGGTGCGGTGTGTGTCCCCATGTGGTAGTGTGTCCCCATGTGGTGCAGTGTGTCCCCATGTGGTGCAGGGTGTCCCCGTGTGGTAGTGTGTCCCCATGTGGTGCACTGCATGTCCCCATGTGGTGCAGTGTGTGTCTCCATGTGGTAGTGTGTCCCCATGGGTGCACTGCATGTCCCCATGTGGTGCAGTGTGTGTCTCCATGTGGTAGTGTGTCCCCATGGGTGCGGTGTGTGTCCCCATGTGGTAGTGTGTCCCCATGGGTGCGGTGTGTGTCTCTGTGTGGTAGTGTGTCCCCATGTGGTGCACTGCGTGTCCCTGTGTGGTTCAGTGTGTGTCCCCATGTGGTACTGTGTCCCCACGTGGTGCACTGTGTTCTCCCATGTGGTGCAGTGTGTCCCCATGTGGTTCAGTGTGCGTCCCCATGTGGTGCAGTGTGTCCCCCCATGTGGTAGTGTCCCCATGTGGTGCGGTGCATGTCTCCGTGTGGTGGAGTGTGTGTCTCTGTGTGGTACAGTGTGTGTCCCCTTGTGGTGGAGTGTGTCCCCGTGTGGTGCAGTGTGTCCCCGTGTGGTGCAGTGTGTGACTCCATGTGGGAGTGCGTCCCCATGTGGTGCACTGCGTGTCCCTGTGTGGGAGTGTATCCCCATGTGGTGCGGTGCATGTCCCCGTGTGGTGGAGTGTGTGTCTGTGTGGTACAGTGTGTGTCCCCCTGTGGTGGAGTGTGTGTCCCCGTGTGGTGCAGTGTGTGTCCCCAAGTGGTAGTGTGTCCCCATGTGGTGCAGTGCATGTCTCCGTGTGGTGGAGTGTGTGTCTCTGTGTGGTACAGTGTGTGTCCCCTTGTGGTGGAGTGTGTCCCCGTGTGGTGCAGTGTGTGTCCCCATGTGGTAGTGTGTCCCCATGTGGTGCGGTGTGTGTCCCTGTGTGGTGGAGTGTGTGTCTGTGTGGTACAGTGTGTGTCCCCCTGTGGTGGAGTGTGTGTCCCCGTGTGGTGCAGTGTGTGTCCCCAAGTGGTAGTGTATCCCCATGTGGTGCGGTGCGTGTCCCCGTGTGGTGGAGTGTGTGTCTCTGTGTGGTACAGTGTGTGTCCCTGTGTGGTTCAGTGTGTGTCCCCATGTGGTAGTGTGTCCCCATGTGGTGCGGTGTGTGTCCCTGTGTGGTAGTGTGTCCCCATGTGGTGCACTGCATGTCCCCGTGTGGTGGAGTGTGTGTCTCTGTGTGGTACAGTGTGTGTCCCCATGTGGTGGAGTGTGTGTCTCTGTGTGGTACAGTGTGTGTCCCCGTGTGGTGCAGCAGGTTACACGCAGGCCAAGGCACCCACTGTTTTGGTCTGAGGAAGCAGTTAAGGTCCCTCCTCTGCCATGTGGGTGACCCTGTTCGTGGTCTGGTGTGGATCCTTCCAGAATTTTCCACACCCACAGGTGTGAGTCTGCTCATCCATGCCCAGTTTCAGCAACACACTCAACACAAAGGTGGTCAGAGCAGGGTCACCCTGTGGGGGACGCTGACAGGGTGGAGAGGGCGACGGCCAGGCCACCCCCTCCTCTGCTGACTCACGGGGACAGCCCTCCACTTCTGCAGCGAGAAGCTCAGTGAGAACCTTGTGTGGCTCCAGATGGGGCTCTCGGGCCAACCTGCCCAGCACCCTGGGAGGGTGGCCGAGGGCCAGGCGTGGGCCACCCCAGCGCAGACAGACAGCACTCCACCCAGGAGTGTCTCCGTGCTTGTGCTGGTGCAGACGCTGCTGTGGGTGCGGCAGGTGCAGGGCCACTCACCAGGTCGGCGGAGACGGCGGTGGTGATGAGCGCGTAGGGCCCGCTGACCAGGGCCCCGCTGAGGAGCAGCATGGCTGTGGAAAGCGGAAGGGGTCTCAGAGGAGAAGTGGTCCCGGGACAGCCGGCCCGTGACCCGTGGCGCGACCCTCGAGTGGAGGCGGGTGCGGGGAAGGGCTGTTTGGTCTGGGCTGCCCCCAGGGCTGCGGCTGGTGCCCCTCCCCTGCCCAGAGCTGCGCCTGCTCAGCCCGGCCCCACCTCCCCACAGGCGTGGGCTCTGTGCAGAGGACCTGGCCTCGGGGTCCCACTCGGGGTCCGTGACGGCCAGGCTGCACCCAGGACAGCTCTGTCTGGAGGCGACGTCCCCCTGTCACAACAAGGCTGCACACTCGCCAGACGTACTGTGCACTCCATGAGCCACAAGGTCAGTCCTGAACTGCCCCCAAGGCCACTTTCCCAAGTTGGCCTTTGGCACACAGGAGAGTGGGCGGCTGCTTCCTGGGTGACTTTGAAGGGGTCGCACACGCCCCAGGTCCCCCTGACCCCACTGCTGACACGTCAGCATGTCTCCTAAGGGCTGGGACATAACTTGTGGGCGCTGCTGTCAGGAAATCCAACGGCCCCCCGACTTTACACAGCGCTCTGGGTGGTGGCTGAGGCCAGCTGGAAGGTTAGGTGGAAGGGCGGGCCCTGCCCTGTCCCCAGGCTGAGCCCCGCCAGCTGCTGGGCCCCTTGCCAGGCTGGCTCGGGTCTCACTGCCGACCCATGCTCTCCCCATGGCTTCCACCTGCGGGTGCTGGCGTGCCACCACGGGGCCCCATCCTGGCCGCACCCACACGGAGGCAGGCCTGTCAGCCCCAGCCCGTCACACAGCCCAATCCGGGATTTGTCCCCCAAGTTGTAGGGACAAAAAATGCAAGTGAAGGAAAGACAGCATGGCCCACCTACCTATGGTGGCTTCTAGGCCCATCTTGCTGACGGTGGAGAATACGTAGAGCTGGGGACGGGAAAGACAGGGTGAGGCGGTGGCTGCCCACGAGCTGTCTCGAGTTGCCCACCTGAGCGGCTGCACCCAGGGACAGCGAGGGCACTTAAATGTTCTTTGGCTGTCCGTGGCCCCACAGTGATGAGGACTAGGCTTATTTTGGGGACAGTGGAGAGGCAGGTGGGCAAATGGTTAGACTGCAAGGCAGTGACAGAGCAGTTTCTAGGACGTCAGAACACAGAGGTGACAGGCCAGCACGTCACTGAATCTTCAGTCAGCGAGGCGGTGCCCTCATCACCCCTGGTTTCAGATAAGGAAACTGAGGCACAGAGGGAGAGGCCACCTACCCAAGGCCTAAGGAGCAGGATGAGATCAGTAAGAAGGGGCCACCAAGCCTGGGGGCCAGAAGGGGACTGGGGTCCTTGGGGCAGGAAGATGCTTGACCGGGACAGGGGGACAAGCAATAGTAAGGGGGAGGGACCCTGAAGAGAGGAGCAGGTGCAGGAGGCCACGGGGGGAGAGGAGCAGGTGCAGGAGGCCACGGGGAGAGAGGAGCAGTGCTCAGGAGGCCACGGGGAGAGAGAAGCAGGTGCAGGAGGCCACGGGGAGAGAGGAGCAGGTGCAGGAGGCCACAGGGAGAGAGGAGCAGGTGCAGGAGGCCACGGGGAGAGAGGAGCAGGTGCAGGAGGCCACGGGGAGAGAGGAGCAGTGCTCAGGAGGCCACGGGGAGAGAGGAGCAGTGCTCAGGAGGCCACGGGGAGAGAGGAGCAGGTGCAGGAGGCCACGGGGAGAGAGGAGCAGTGCTCAGGAGGCCACAGGGAGAGAGGAGCAGGTGCAGGAGGCCACGGAAAGAGAGGAGCAGGTGCAGGAGGCCACGGGGAGAGAGGAGCAGGTGCAGGAGGCCACGGGGGGAGAGGAGCAGGTGCAGGAGGCCACGGGGAGAGAGGAGCAGTGCTCAGGAGGCCACGGGAGAGAGGAGCAGGTGCAGGAGGCCACGGGGAGAGAGGAGCAGTGTGCAGGAGGCCACGGGGAGAGAGGAGCAGGTGCAGGAGGCCACGGGGGAGAGGAGCAGGTGCAGGAGGCCACGGGGGGGGGGAGGAGCAGGTGCAGAAGGCCACGGGGAGAGAGGAGCAGGTGCAGGAGGCCACGGAGAGAGAGGAGCAGTGTGCAGGAGGCCACGGGGAGAGAGGAGCAGGTGCAGGAGGCCACGGGAGAGAGGAGCAGGTGCAGGAGGCCACGGGAGAGAGGAGCAGGTGCAGGAGGCCACGGGGGGAGAGGAGCAGGTACAGGAGGCCACAGGAGAGAGGAGCAGGTGCAGGAGGCCACGGGGGGAGAGGAGCCCTGCGGGTGGGGGCACCTGTGCTGCTGCAGGGGGTGTGGCAGAGGCAAGAGGGGCCTTGCCTGGAGCCCGGAGCCCAGAGCCTGGAGCTCGGAGCTCAGGACGCAGCCGGGCTTCTCAGGCACGTGGCCAGAGAAGAGCAGGCTGGTGTGGGGCGGACGGCCAGGCTTCAGCAGCCGAGGGGGATGGGGGGCTGACCGTGGGGGCCGCGAGCAGCAGCATCAGGCCGCAGGTGGAGGCCCGTTTCTCCAGTCGGTCGGAGACGACACCTGCCAGGATCCCACCTGCAACAGAGAGGAAGGGGCCTCAGGAGCGACCGCCCAGGCCTGAGCCATCCGAGGAAGAGAAGAGCGGGCGCGAGCGCAGTCCCCCAGGCTGGCTGCACTGGCGGCGGCAGCGGCCTTCTCGGGGACCAGTGCCCTGGAGGCCTCACCAGTCACGGCTCCGTGTGAGCCCTGGGTCTGGGGCCTTGGGCTGAGCTTTTCAGGTCAACCATGAAGCCCCTTTACTTGCTAGGGTAAAAACACGGCCTCTCGGTCACCTGCCTGGGCTGTGGTTTGAGGGCAGCGTGATGAAGGAGGGAGGCGGGGCCTAGAGCATTGGCTGAAGTCACTCAGGCCCACAGGCCCCTCCCCAGCGGCACATCAGCGCCCGGGTGTCAGCAGCACGGTTCAGTACAAGGCAGAACAGGGGGCAAGGGGCTCACCGAAGATCCCGCCCACGTCGAACAAGGTGGAGAGCTGGCCGGCTTTCTTGGCATCCAGGTGGTCTGTTGAAATGAGCGGGTGGCCTCAGAGTGTGCCACTGCTCCCAGGGCCACTTACACCCAGGAGCGTCACGAGTGGCCTCAATTTAAAAAGAACAGAAAGCCACGCAGCAGCTGCCCAGGCTCCCAGCCCAGACTCAGAGAGGCCCACCAGCCTCGTGTCCACTGGACGCCAGCTGGCAGCCAGGGGGCCCACGAGGGCCATTGACTCAGGACTGGGAAGCCAGCCTGGACGAGTGGGGGACACCCAGGCCTTCCTCGCCACAGAGGCAGGAGCGAGGCCTCAGGGCCTCCTCCAGACCGCACAGGCCTGTGCTGCAAGGGAGGCGGGTGCCAGCTGGCTGGGACGCCCTGGACGGCCACCGGACCGTTCCCTCAGTCCTAATGCCACCAGCAGGGAACTCAGCCTTGTTCAGCCCTCAGACTGACCATGCCCGCAATTTGAGATCTGTCTTAAAAGCCTCACCCTTGCGCTGTCACGGGAATAAGGAGGAAGCAGGGGCGAGGCCTCCCATTAAGGGCCTGCCCTTTGACCTGTGCTGTGACCTGTGGAAATGCGCGAGGTCACCAGGGAAGGAAGCCAGGAGCTCCCTGCAGCCTGCACCCCCCTCGGTCCTCCCTCCTGCAGGCTGGTTCTTGCTGGGAGTGCCACGGACAGACCCTCCCTGCCCGCTGGGCTGCCTCACATCGAGGCGGGGCTTGACCCTTGGGAGTCTGACCTCTACCCTCAGAGAGGCTCTGTTCTCTCAAGCCCTCCCGCATCCTCCAGGCTCCACCGTCTCCCCGACTGCCTCTCCCCAGGACCTCCTGCTTCTCCTCCTCTGGGACGAGGACAAGGGGCGCTGTGGGGCCACCCCCTCCCTGTCCACGGGAGCCCCACTTCCTCCACAGACCCCTCTCCTGGGCTGCTGAGGCCTCTTGTCGTGTGTCACACACGACACATGGCGTGCGTGAAGGACCCGGGTAGGGCTGTCATAATCCACAGCTTCAGCCACCACCGGACTCCAGAGACTCAGGTGGCCAGTCCGCCCTCAAATCAGAACGCGCCTCCCAGAGGCGATTTCCAGGTCAGACTATTAAGGGCTTTATCATCCTGATCCCCCAGGACCCAGCTCCTGCTCGCTGGCTCCAAAGTGCAACGTGGCCCAGATTTAAGTGCAGGCTGCCCAGAATAGGAAGCGCCCCGTGGAATTGGGAGCCAGGGCTGGGACAGAACAGTCAGCCCTTCGAACCCCACAAGGGCTTCAGTAGGACAAGAGCTGTGCGCCTCCCAGCCCCCTGCCTGAGTGTAGCTGGCCCTGGGATCTCGGCACACGGCCATGTCCCGGCACCGGCATGCAGGGCGCAGGGCTCAGGGCTGCCGGTGCCTGGCTGACCGCGTGCTTCCGGCAGACTCACCCACGCTGGTGATGTACATCGGGAGCCAGAAGAGGAACGTGTAGCTGACCAGCTTGGCGAACAGCAAGCAGAGGGAGAACTCGGCCACGCCCTGGAAGAGAGCGCGCTGGCGAACCAAGGCGGACTCGGGGCTGCAACGTGCAACTCCGGGCCTGCGGAAGCCCGGCACGCCGGGAGAGGGCCACCCACCGGCAGAGCCGCCGCTGCCCGTCCAGGGAAGCCAGAGTCGAGGGAAGCCTGCCCTGGTGGACGCATCCCACATCACCCGAGCACCTGATGTCACAGGATTCGCAGGGAGCACAGCAGGGACCTTTCCACTAGTTTTTGAGCCTTTAGTGACTTCTTCCTCTTCCCTGGAACCATGTGAATCAGTGTGTCAGGAGCACACAGAACGACCCATCCCGACGCCAGGCTGCTGCACTGCTGGTAACGGCAGGAGCCGGGGATGCCGTGGAAGACGGGCAACAGGATGGGGGGCGGCAGGGGACCGAGGCTGGGGTGGGCTCTGCAAGCCCGTGAGGAGGTGGTACCTGTGACACAGCGGCTCTAGGTCCCACTGGGAGCCCCTGGGAACCCAGACACTTGGGTGCTGGACGGCCATGCCGTCCACACACACGCTCACCCACCAGAGCAGATGGGGACACGTCTCCACCCTGCCATCAGCTGAGCCTCCTCCAGCGGGCCTGCACCTTGGGCATGCTGCCTGGGCTGTGGGGTCCCTGCCTCCCGGCCCCAGCCCATTACTGGGCTCGGTGTAATTAAATCGCCTCACTTTGTCCTCAGAACAACAGAAGGCATCACCGCAGGTGTGAAGCCAGGTGACAGACGGGACGAGGAGGCTCAGGAGGGTTGCGGGTCACACAGCTGGGCAGCAGCGGGGCGAGGCCTGGGCCTCCAGGGACGCCGCGTGCAGTGACGCCCTGCGTGGGCAGCAGGGTCTGGGACGGTGTGCAGTCAGGCACGCAGGACCCTCCAGCTTACTGACACAGCTTAAAAATGACTTCTGCTTGAAGCCACCCTCCACCGGCTGCCGGCAGAGGCCTTTCCAGTGGGCCGGGGGCCAGGCCTGAGCCGACGTCTCCTGCTGGCTCGAGGCCGCCTCGGTTCCCGCTGGGCCCTGGCGGCAGCCTGCCCTGAAGTAGTGATGCTCATCCTTTTATTTCCATGACGCTACTCTCAGGTTCTGGGCGACACCATTCCGCTGTCCAGCCCTCCCTGTTCCTTCCTGAGGCGAGTCTGAGTGGGGCCCACTGACTCCTCAGGCCCCGGCAACACGGCCCCACGGCGGGTGCTGCCGTCTCCCTGCCTCTGCTCTTGGCTCTCGGCCTACGCGTCCTCACACCTGAAGGGATGCCGCTGCGACCTGTCCTTGCTTACGGCTGAGTGAGCGGCGGATTTAACAGAAGAACTGAGGAGACACTAAGAGATCCCGCGGCTGGGCACCTCCCTCCATCTGCTCCAACAGCCTTGTCCTGGAAGCTCCCTACACAGACTGCCACCACGGACCCCGGGCCAGCTGCCCCAGGCCCAACCACGTCCCGCTGCTGGGGCCCGAGGGCTCCTCTCAGGCACTGCTCTGTGCTCCCCTGGTCTCTGCACCCGACTCCTCGGGCTCCTGCTGGCACCCAAGGGCTGTCACTGTGTAACTGAGGCACTTCAGAGGGAGAGAAAATGGAGCCGGACCTGCCTGCGGCCACAGACCAGGCAAGGGTGAGGCGTCTCCCCGTCACAGGCAGGCTCTCAGGAGGGAGGCCAGAGCCCGGGGGCTGTGGGGCCAGGGAGAGGGTGCAGCTAACAGCAGCCAGAATTCCTGCTTTCCCAGCGAAGACTGGAAGCCCTACTTGTCCAGGAAATCCCTGACTTTCCGAATGGAATAACTAGTTCAACAAATGGAAATGGTCCCAAGCAGTCAAGTGCTCCTGCAGCCACACGAGGCCCTGAAGCTTCGGGGCCACGTCCACCACGCACTGCACACCGTGGGTTCTGCAGCCACGGCTTCCTTAGCCAGCACTGCCCCGCAGGTACTTACAGGGATTCTCAAGGCCCCGGTGAAGCTGATGGCGGCCGTGCTGCTTCCACTGTCCCCCGGGAGGACGACGACATGGCTCGGACAGATGGAGCTTTTCCCATCCGCCAGCAGTAAGCACTGCATCTCTGGGTCCTGGACAAGGGTCCCATTGCAAGGAAAAGCACAGGTGTCAGCAGCCGGTGGGTCTGGCTGGAGGGGGGCGTGCCCCTAAACACTCGGTGATGCTGTCCACCAACCCTGGGGACATGGGTGACCTTCCCACCACGGCCACTGCTTTGCCCTTGTGATTTTATGAAACACTATGAACACATAAAATCCTTTAACTTAGGAATTCTAGCAAACTGTGAAAAATGTGAAAAGTGAAAAAACACTCGATAAATTAAACATCACACGATGGATCAAATGTGGAGGAAAGCTGGTCGATTAAAGTTCGTCCACATAAACGACCCATTGTGCAGTTGTTAAATGTTAGAGGATTTTTAACAGCATAGGAAAATACTTAGGATGCATTAAGTAATCACATCATTCAAAGCTGCATTTCCTCGCGATCCCAGAGAATGCTTAAGTACCTACCCACGTAACCTGGTGACTACAGGGCTTTTTCTAGACACAAAGAAGTTAAAATCTAAACAAACAATGATTGTCACTGAGGGAAACGGAGGTAGGATTGTTTTTCATGATCCTGCATTTTTTTAAGTTCATTATGGATACACGTTATCAGAGGCAGCATTATTTATTCATAAATCGATTCTGATATGTTGAGGTTTATCATATTCTGAACATTCCTAAGGGACTAAGTACGCATTTATGACAGCAAAGAAGAGTGATCCGCAGGTTCAGGGCAGAGTCCGAAGTCAGAAGGAGGCTGACCTAGAGACCCTCTTAGTGACTGACCCGTGAAGATAGAGGACTTAAAAAAGGAAATGCTTCTATGCATTTTAGACTTTCTGCCAAATCAAGCAGGTTTTATTGTATTCATCTCACTATGACCTATGTAAGCTGGATTCTAAAGGCAGTAAAAATTCTTAAAAGAAAAAGAAATGAAGATGTGACACAGGTCACGTCTGCCCTTGGCATTTGGAATTCCTCTCAGTGAAGACAGAGATCGGGAAACGGGGTGGCTGGCTGCGGCAGCTGAGTCCGGAGGTTCAGCATCCCTGGGGCCCAGGCAGCCCGGATCCGCGTGGCCCAGGAGGCCAGGAGCCCTGACCAAAACTCGCATCTGGGTCCACGCTGACCCGCAGTCGATGCTTCTGCCTGGAGGTGAAGCTTCCCTCCAGCCTCCCTCCAGCCCCCTGCCCCAGGCAGGTACAGGACTCAAGGCCACAAAGTCCAGGAAATGAGGACCACGTTTGAGTGTGGGCGTGGCCTTCCTCTCAGGAGCGAGGCGGGGCGGTGCGATCAGTGTCACCCATGGTGCTGCACACGGGATGGGACGGCACTTGAGAGCCCCGAGGCCACGCTGGCACGGCCCTGAGGCAGCAGTCTTTGGGGCGGCCCAGGCTGGCTGGTCCTGGCTCTCAACTGAGAACCTCAGGACACCACTGGCCTTTCTGAACAAGAAGTAGGCGAATCAGTGGATGAAATGCAGCCACATGAAGAGAAAACGAATGACAAAGGGCCTGTTTAGCCAGGAAAGGGCGCGCCTGACCCGAGCGCAGTGGCCAAACGCCAGCCACAGAAAACCACAAGGCCACGGACCAGCCCCAGGTGCCCGGCCACCCTCTGCCCTTCCAGGATTGGTGAGGTGCTCCAGGGTGCACCCTGTGCTCCTGAAGCGGAGCGGAGCCTAGCTCCCGTGGGTGGAGAACAGGCCTGCAACCCGCCCCTCGACGCTTCAGGGTCACCAGTCACCAAATCCCAGTCCTCTGTCGTGTGGAGGAGATGGAAAGGAAGGCACAGAGCTGGGCCCAAAGGGACCCTACTCCTGACCCCTAAACAAGCAGGTTTCCATCTGTGCAGGCTTGTGCGGCCCTGCAGGTGCAGGGGCGTCTGACCACAGCACGCCCCCTGCAAGGCTCCCACTTTCAAGAGCACAAGGGCTCCCTGCTGTCAGAGCCGCAGGTTCAATCCCCAGCAGGGAGGGTGCAGAGGGGAGGGGAAAGGAAAACAGATGGAATAAGCACCCGACACACAGGAGGGATGTGTGCAAGAGCACCCGAGCTGTCTGCTCCACGCTGCAGGAAGGCCACCAGGGGCAGAGCTGGGGACCGCACCCGGTGTGCAGGTGCAGGTAGAATGACCTTCAGCATGAACACACCCACCCTGTGTCACTGAGTCTGATCCACAATCAGAAAGATCCCCGAAGAGGCTAGGGAGGACAGTGGCCTCAGGGATGGCAAGTTAGGACCATCTGGAGGCAATCGGCTTCCAACCCAGGAGGACGAGAAGAGTGCTCATTCCCTGCCAACGCGACACCAGCGACCTGCCTCTTTCTCGCATTTTCTTCCGCAGCCTGATTCTTCCCTGAGCCATTGAGAATGGTGCCCGGCACTGACAGAAGCCAGCAGCACCATATGCAAAGTGGGAGACTGGACACCGCGCGTCACTCTGGGAAGAGAGACACCAGGGTGTGGTGCCCTGCTGGTGGGACACTGCCTGCTGATCCTAACCCAAGGGCAAGGGGCGTGCTGAGGGTGGACGCCAAATGAGCCTGCCAGTACCTGTCTGGCCCCACCCCCATCCCCTTTAGCCTGAAATGACCTGCTAGACTTCTAAATATGTCACTGGCAATTTGGTGACATGTTAAGAGATAGGTTTTTATAAAAGGGATAGAAAAGGAAAGAGGGAAGCTCTACAGAGCAAGGCTAGTTCACAGAAGGATAGCTGCATCAGAACAAGGGCCTGTGGTGTGGATTCAGAGGAAAGGGACAACCTTCAGGGACATCAGAGAGGAACTGCAACCAGGTGGACATTAAGATGTGATTTTTAAACACTATAAACTCAGAAATGAGTAGAGAGTAAAGCATTTTGGTTGAGTTAGTCAATATCCCCACTCCCTAAAATCCAAGGAATAAGAGGCACAAGACGTCAGCTTTACCTCCTGATCTTTCAACCACCACAAATAAATTTCCCCAGGCAACAAAGAAAAAAAGTTTGTTGGTATATTTAGCCTTTAAGTGATTTGATTTAAAAAGAAAATAGCTTATTTCTATGATTAACACCAGATCTGAACTGGTCCTGGAGGCTAAGTACAGTCAGTTAAGTCTTGGATGAGAGGGGCTTCTGGAAGAATCTGGAAGGAGAAGGCAGGGTCAAGGCCCAGGTGCTGGCAGGAGCCTCCCACAGACAGAGCAGCAGCTTGGCAGCGCTGTGCCTGTTTCCTCATCTGTGAGATGGGAGGGCGGAGGATGCTTGTGCATGCTCCTCCTCCCTCCCTCACCTGTCCTTGGTCCTGTAGTGCAGCTCGCTCCCACCCTGCTCCCTGCCCCACTCCTGGAGGCTGGGACCTGCTGGCTCCTCCTGCTCTGGTCCACGCCCCTGGGGACCAGAGGCCTCTGCTGCTCCCAGCCACCCTGGGTGCAGCCCCACCTCTGCTCACTTCCAATAAGTACCCCTCCCATACCCCCAGCAGGGAATGGCCTGGGGCACCGAAAACTGGGAACAGCTGTTGAATGAATGACTTTCACATTCTATTAAAAACAGAATAAGTTTAGCTTAATAACCAAAGAAAGAGAAGAAGGGCTAACGCAAGTTTTATGGCTGAAACATGAGGCCCAAGTGTTTAAAGACCCGGGGAGTTGGCGACACACCCGGAGGGATGGACAGTCCCGAGCTGAAGGACCTGCGTCCGGCCAGCGGGAGTCAGGCGACTTACCAGAGGCCTGCTCTTCTCGCCGTGCAAGGCTGGCTTCTGGAGTCTGAACCGGTCGGCTGCACTCTCATAGCCTTTTGAATGCTGGGAGGGAAAAACTTAATCAGAGCCATTAGTCAATCAGTGGCCAGAAGTTAGGTGGCCTTTACTGCAGCAAGGATGCATTCTGTCCCCACAAAAACATGACCCAGAGAAATTACAACAAACGTTTGAGATGACACAACGGACTGAGCAGCTCCATTCCCAGGCTCCGAGCCTCAGAGGACAGAAAGTGCCAGTGAAACCCTTTCTCAAGACACAGGGGTAAGGGAGAAACGCCCAGTTAAGGCCACGGGGGCTTCGGGCTCCCCAGCTCAGGAGTGAAGGAGCAGCCTCCTGGCTGGCACCAGGCTGTGTCCCACCTGCATCCACAGTCGTGTGAAGAAGCCCCTGTGATAAGGAGCAGCGTCAAAGCTGTTTTCAATTCTCCACTGGGAACATTTTACTGCTCCTTGTTTATGCGACAGTCTGAACAAGTCTCCTTCAAAATAAGGGACCGTTCTCCACTCAGAAGTCGTTATTCACACTCATCCAAATCATGACCATTTCTAAGACAAAGAGGCCCAGGTCCACCTAGACCTCCAGCCCTGGTACTGGATCAGCTCGAGGGAGAAAGCCACCAGCCCCTGGCGCTATGCAGGAGACCTGCGACTGAGGCCAGGCCACTCCCAAATGTCCAGAGACAAGTTGGGTGCTACCACTGCCAGGCGGACCGTCAGCTCCACGCTCCCGCGGGACCGTTCACCTTATCATCTGAGACTGGCAGAACCCCTCTGAGGACGTCTGTGCTGAAATACCCCAGCTGGGCAAGGACCTGTGTCCCCGACCGGGCCAGCTGGAAGGCGGTGGCTGGCCTGCCGTCCACGCTGGGGCACGCAGAGCTCGCAAGGCCAGTGTGCATGTCCTCCTCCCGGACAGAGCCGGTGTCTTTCGGTCAGGGACACGGTGCTCAAGGGAAGCCCCTTTGCAGCTCTGTGCGGACAGCAAAGCACAGCAGTGAGGAACTGTGGGGCAGTGTCCTGACGGGAAGGGGCCTGCACTTCTTCCCACCTCCTGGGAGACAGATGAACCAGCTGGAGCTCCAGCCACTATCTGGACCAACCAGCCACTCGCTCATTCAACAGGCACCACGCCTGTGCTGTGTGCCAGGCACCGTGACGTCGGCTCGGGTGCATCGTCTTGGCCTGAGACCCGTGCACAGGGGTAGAGCAGTGGCAGAGAAGCCTGGGTCCCTCAACCCTGGGACACATCTCACCCTGGCCTGGCTACCTCTCGCACCTGGTGATTGAAGAGAAAAATACATTTTCACCTTGTTTCAGTCAAAACATGTGCATTTTCCTTTTGCTTGGAGATAACAGCATTAAATTTGTCAAAACCCCAATACAGACCCTAGACTGGGGTCCCAAATAGATATTCCAAACCTAAATAACACAAAGAGCAAATATGAATCAGAAGAACCAATTCCAACAGCTCTCCCACAGTAGAGGCGGACGCAGAGATACATGCAATTTCAGGGCATCCTCAGACCGAGGCAAAGAGACAACCCAAGTCTCCATTTCACAGTTCTTGTGATTCATCTGAAACAAAATCTGGCTGGGAAAATCAGTTCTGGACCGTACCAAGGCTGCAAGCTTGCAGGACATGGGGACAGTGGAGCATGCTAGAAACACCAGGGATGCGGCCACAAAGCCCCTAATTGGGCAGCTCTGCAGGACAAATGTGCCGCCTTCCTCAACAGAAATAATTCAAAGGAGAAAAACAACAAATGAAAAATAAACACAGCGACCTATAAGTGAAGAGGCTTCAGGGACACACTGGCCAAGGGATGGACAGACCATGGTTGGATCCTGATTAAAACAACACAGAACCCTGTGCGACAGCCAGAGGGTCCAAGCGCTGACATGTGAGGCAACGGGGTTCTTGGATCTTAGAAACCCACAACAGCACCAGGAGACGGGTATCCTTCCAGCTCAACTCAGTGGGAGCTCAGGGCCACATGGCCCTCAGCATGCTCCCCCTTAGAAGAGATTCGTCCCTTCAGGGGTGGACCCTCCTGCCCCAGGCCCTGCCGCCCCTGCACCCACCCGTTGGCTTTCCCTTTCTGGATTTGGCACTTCCCACGGGCTGGGCCTAGCCCAGAGGCACAGTGCTTGCATGCACGGAATCGGACCGTCCGTGGCCAATTGTGACGGGCTCCTTCTGCATGGCATGGTGTTCTCGGGTTCACACGCATAGTGCGTGTGGGCACTCCACTCCCAGGTGCAGGGCACCCTGTGCATGATTCCTCTGCTCACCAGCCGAAACACATGCATGCTGCGCCCATGTTTTGGCTACTGCACTTCAGGCTGGTAATGTTCATGAGCAAGCTTCGGTGTGGACCTGTGCTCTCTCCTGGGGGGCTCTGAGCAGTGGCCCTGCTGGTCACAGGCAACCCCATGCCCCACTCCAAGGAACTGTGGGACTGATCTCCAGGCGGAGGCACAAGTCACACCTGCGTGGGCAGGGAGCTCCAATGTCCCCGTGTCCTCATCAACACGCCGTGTCTGTCTTGATCCCAGCCGTCCCGTGGGGTGTGAGCGTACCTCTGTGGTTTTGAGCACATTTTTGTGATGGCTGGTGATGTGAGTAGCTACTCGTGCGTTCAGTGACCACTTGTATACCTTCTGAGGAGAAATGTCTGTCTGGATCCTTGGGTCACTTTTTAACTTGGTTGTCTTTTTCATATCTTTTTTTTTTTTTTTTTGCATTTTGGTGCTGGGGATTGAAGTCAGGGGTACTTCACCACTGAGCCACATCCCCAGCCCTCTTAATCTTTAGAGACAGGGTCTTGCTAAGCTGCTGAGGCTGGTTTTGGAGGCATGTTAAGAAATAGGTTTTTATAGAAGGGATAGAAAAGGAAGAGGGAAGCTATACAGAGAAAGGCTAGTTTACAGATGGGTAGCTGCATCAGAACAAGGGCCTGTGGTTGGATTCACAGGAACTGAATCCTCCTGCTGCAGCCTCCCAAGTCGCTCGGATCACAGGTGTGCACGCCCTACCTGGTTGACTTGCTTGTCGTTTTATTCCTGACTTGTAATAGCTCTTTATAAATGGCAGATACAGTCCCTTATCAGACATGATTTGGAAATATTTCCCTCCCCGTTCTCTGGGGCTGTGCTTTCACTTTCTGGGTGGTTCCCTTGGAAACACACAAGTTTTGAGTTCGGATGCTGTCCCTCCTCTCTCCCCTGCCGCGCCATGGTTTGCACGTGGCGTGGGCATGTCCCTTGGGCTTGTGTGCCCAAGTTCAGCCCCTCTGTGAGGTATCGGAGGGTGGAAACCCCACCTGGCAGTGCTGTGTGGAGGTGGGGCCCCAGAGCGGTGACTGGGCAGAGGTGAGGCCATCGGGTGGAGCCCAGGACTGAGCCCTGGTGGCCTCACCAAGACTCATACACAGGCACGCTGACCCTCGCCATTCCCGGGCCACCTCGGGACTCTACCAGCAGGAAGGCTGCCGCCAGACACAGCCCTGGAGCTTGCATCCCAGAGCCACCGGCACAAATAGACCTCTTTCCTTAACGCTCAGCAGCCGTAGTGTTGTGCTGCGCACAAGAAACGGGACTGACACACACCCCTGAACTCTGGGTGTCACGCCCGAGAAGGCTTTGCCTACAGCCACCAAGACGCTCCTGGGTTTTCTTCTGAGGGTTCTGAATCATATCTAGGTCTCTGGGCTCTTCAGGTTCTGGTGACACCAGGTGTCCCCACGCCTGCCTTGGGACTAGCGTCCTGGCCGGATGGCATGGCGGTCCTGTCTCATCAACTGCCGTCAACGTGAAGGCCCCTTTGTACCCACTGCTGCTGTGTCTGTTCCCATGAGGGCACGCTGCTCAGTGACGGCAGCTCTGCAGGGAGTTCTGAAATCAGGACGCTTGTTCTTCCAGCTTTGTTCTTTTTCAAGACTGTTTTAGAAAATCCAGGGTTCATCCTACAATTACCTTAACTTTTAAATTTCCATAACCAAAACTTTTGAATATTGGAAAAAGTGAGGACTGTATCATGAAAACACCTCTGAGTGGGACTTCCCAGAACGCGGCGCCCCAGAACCAGTCAGCCCAGCGTCCTCCGGGGTGTCTCTGTAAGAGCCCCCGCTACCGCCAGGCAAGCGAGGAGCTGCAGCGGGGGTTGGCCGGGTGGCAGGACTGGGTGACAAGGTGTGGCACTCAGTGGGCGTGTTCTCAGAACAGGGAGCACTGCTGTCTGCAGAAGCTGATGCAGGATCCCCAAATCAAGCTGACTCCTCCTGTGGCCCAACGACCACCCCAGGGACTGGGAGGGGAAGAGGAAGAGGTCCACTCCCTAGGAACAGCCTGTTCCCTGCCCTGAAGGAGCTCAGCGCACAGCTCAGAAAAGATTCAAAGGGAGGAAAATGAAGCAGAGGTCAGTCCAGCCCTGGCCCACACATGCCGTGGAGCCCTGTCCACACACTGTGGAGCCCCGTCCACACTCCGTGTCGCCCCTGACCAGCACACCTATGGCAGAGTGCCTTCTGGCCCAGGCCTGCTCTGTGCACTCCTGGGAGCTGGCTCTGAGGAAGACGGCCCCTTCCCCAGTCCCTTCCCTGCCTGTCCATTTCCCATGCACAGGCCAGCCCCTGTGGTGGGAGGGGCCCTCCTGGGTGGAGGTGCACCCACGTCTCCCCACAGGCTCTAGGGGGCTCGGGGACACACCCTCCAGGAGTCTACAAGCCCCGACACTGAACCCAGGGCATGGCAGGAAAATGGCTTCGGAACCTCTTGTAGGTCTGTAGTTTGAAACCATACTGTTTAGTCTTCCATAGGCAGTGGTTTTAAATGGATTTTCTTGTTTTCTTTTTGTTGGTAAAGCACCAGAACCCTGGGTTGCCAATGAACTGTGCGGGGAAGCCAGAGCCATCCATTAAGCCACGGCCGGAGGAGCTCTGGCGCCCTCTCCTGCACGAGGCCGGGACTGCGGCAGGACAGCCGGCTCCTTGCCCATGGGGACAGCCAGCCAACAAGAGCAAGGACTTCCCGCCCCGTGAAATGGCCGCTGAGAACCATCAGGCAAGGCAGGGCATGTGCTGCCTTCTACTTTGAGGAGGGCTTTTCAGGGGAAGTGTGAGGAGGGGTCTGAGGGGCAGAGGACCCCAGGGAGGAAGGATGGAGGGCCAGGAAGGAGAGGTGACAGGAGGGAGTCCATACCATGCCCCACAAACCCACGCTAAGAGCAGAACTGACGGCGCTGGCACAGGTGGCCTGGTGAGGGTAGAAGGCCTGGATGACTCCAGGGGTCTGGCCTGTCCAGGTGGACAGGGGCCCCTTGGCCAAGATGGGCAATGCCAAGGCATCAGTAAGTTTATGGGGCAAAAATCAAGGGATCTACTCTGGTTGTGCTAAGTCTGAGGGGAGAACTAGATGGTTCCATGGGAAGTTCAAGTGGGCAGTGGGATCAATGACCATGGAGCTCCAGGGACGCTGGAGTCTGAGGGCTCTCCTGCAGGGGACGGGGCGTGAGGGCAGAGCAGGCTAAGGAACAGGCAGCAAACACTGCCCAGGAGCCTGGCCAGTGTGCCCCAAGAGAACCAGGAGGCTGTGGCCACCATGAATCCAAGGAGGGAGGGACAGCCCCACCTAACGGTGGTGCCAGCTCAAGGTGGGCGAGACGGGTACTGCCTGCACCACATAGCACATGCTGCTGCTGGCACCTTGGTGGCTAATTCAGAGGGATGGTGGGGACGAGGACAGGAGGGGAACTAGGCCAGGGGCCTTTCTCTTAGGATGGTGATCATACCACAGGACGTGCCAGGATGGCATGGAGAGGGCCTGGGGTGCCGGCAGGAGCCAGCCCCACAGGCCAAAACGGGAGGGGCAGGTGCCAGGGGGCTGGCCCAAGAGGGCAGAGGACATGGCGAGGAGGCCGCAGGGCGCGTGCCCTCTCCTGGGGCTGCTGGTCACCGTGACGCTGGGGCTTCACAGCTGAGCACGAGCAGAGTGGAGTGGCCAGGAGTGCGGTCGGCGTGCCGGCAGCCCAGGGCCCTCTGAGGGGCGAAGCTGGCCACCTGGCCCGAGAGCTCTGCTCCAGTCAGGCAGACCCCCCGGGGAAGCCTGGCCCAGGCCCCTCCGCTGGCTTCCAGAGCGAGGAGTCCAGACTGTGCGGGACCCCGCCTGGCGGCTGTGGCACAGCCACGGTCAGTGCAGAGGAACCAGGCCCGCGGGGCTGGGACACCCGGCCAACAGCACCCAGTTCCAGAGTGACCAGAATTGGAGAGCGAGCCCTTACCGTGGACAGGGTGGAGGAGCATCTGATGTCCTTGGGATCTGAAAGGGCAGATAGGAGGACAGTGTGAGCCATGCTGCCCACGGGGACAACGGACAGAGCCAGAACGCGGCCACCCTCCGTGCGGGGCCTGAGGGGCTGTGTGCGGCGGACCTGGGCTCAGGAACCGCAGTCGCTCTCCCACCGAGAGCACCCCAGGTGGCCGTGTGACTGCAGGGACGCGTGCCCTTGCTCAGTCAGCAACCCTTCACCACCCACAGGCCGCCCGGCAACACGCTGCACACCCGAACACCCAGGAGCCAGTCGGAGAGGGAACAGGTGCCACCTGGGCTCTCACTCAGACAACCTGAGTTTAAGGAAAAGACTGCTGAGGTTGGGGAGGTGAGGCGCCCCGGCCACCCCCTCCAGCGCCCCACCTCTCACGCTCTGCTGGCCGCCGTCAGAAGCGCGTGCTGAGCTTCAGGGCTGGACACTTCCTGCTGGCTGCAGGGACCCGGGTTTGACCAACACTGACTTAAACTAAACTAAACTCAAATGCACACTACCTGTGTAGGAGGAGACGGCGTGCACGGCTGGGGCTCGCTTCCATGGTGCTGGAGAGGGAACCCCAGGGCCTTGAGCTCCACCCTACCCCAAGTCTCGTCTTTTAAGGTGACTGTGTAAATGGAAAGTACTTAAGCGAAACCCAGAAGAACCCATCCCAAGGACCCAGCTGTCCATGGCTGCAGTTAGGGAGCATCTACCAGGAGGAGCCGGCAGTGGCCAGGCTGGGCCTGGAGCAGGCCCCTCGGCCCCACCCACGATGTCCCGCGGTTCAGACAGCCGTGCGGCACCGCCCGGGCCTGGTGCAGCGCAGGTGTCGGCTGATCTTTCAAGAGGGGCCAGAGTCAAAGGCTCCATTCTAAGGCGGGGAGCAAGAGGTGGACCTGGCAAACCCAGCAGCAGAGGACTGCAGGGAAGGCGCGAAGGCAGCTGTCCTGCCAGAAGCTGGGGAGGGCTGTGGCCAGGAGGTGCCCAAGGCCCAGCGCCAGGCCCTGGAGGCAGCCTGACTGGAGGAGGGGAAGGAGGGGGACCGCCAGGGCACTGAGACAGCATGGCAGGCGCTGGGACGGGCGGGAGGTGGGATAGAGGGAGGAAGTGCCTGGGCGGTGGAGGTGGGGCAGGGTGGACGGAGAGGACCCAGAGGGCGGAACGGAGAGTGGTCAGCAAGCTCGCAGGCGCTTCACCACAGGTAGTAGTGACGACTACAGGCTAATACTGTGTGCAAGACAAAGTCCCAGGAACTGGGCCTGTGACCAGCGGAGAGGAGGAAGGGAAACCAGGTGGCGCTGGGGCCCTGCGGCATGGCCTCCCGGCCCTCGGCCCCAGGACAGCCCTCAGTGACAGTGGGTGCTTCCCTCCCAGAGCCAAGGAGAACGGGAGGCCCGAGCTCCGAGGGTCCAGGGGACCACATCCATCTGGTCAAATCCCCAGAGCCTACAAGGCCTGTGCTGCACTGCAGGGCCCAGAGGCCCGGGGCCATGGACACAGTGTTTCTGCCCTGGAGTGGATGAGGGAGGAGCAGCAGGGCCCCCAGACACGGCAGTGCTGGGTTGGGGGCCAGCAGGTCACCCTGAATAGGAGAAAGGGGTGGGAGGCAGGTCCAGGAGGGTCCTCATGCTGCAGAGCTGGGCTGCCTGTGCCATCCTGCTGAGCAGGACGCCATCCAGGATGTCTGAGCAGGAGGTGACGGCCAAGGTCCCGGGCGGCGTATGCATCAGCACACTCCAGTCCACAAGGCCGCTCCTCCTGCCCAGAACGGACCTCTCAGCTGCTGAGGCCTAGGAGACAGAGCCTGCCTGGGAGCAGCCGGGGTCCGAGCGGCCCTTCCCGGACCTCCAGGGGCACGCAAGCTAGTTAACTGCCACGCGCTGGATGCTGGGCAGCAGGTCAGAAGACCTGCCTGGGCCGCAGGACACCTGCTCAGCCAGTCTGACACCTGCTAAAATGGCTGAGCACTGATGCGGGTTGGGCGGGGCGTGGGGGGCACGTCTATGAATCTGAATCTCCATTTTCATTTTTGTCAACCTAGAAGGCTGGTCCCAGAGCCTCAAAACCCTGCCTTGCTAGATGCTGGTTATTTTAAATAATTTAAAGGGTTAGTTTCGGAGCTGAGTGCGGTGGTGCACACCTATAATCCCAGTGGCTTGGGAGGCCAAAGCAGGAGGATTGTGAGTTCAAATCCAGCCTCAGCAACTTAGCAAGGTCCTAAGCAACTCGGCAAGACCCTGTCTCTAAGTAAAAAAATACATATATAAAAAATGTGGCTCAAGGGTTAAGCACCCCTGGGTTCAATCCTTGGTACCATACATATAAATAAGGTTAGTTTTGGCAACAACAAAAAAGTGAGAAACAAAGAGAATATGCATTCATGTTTTGGAAGATGAGCTGGTATCTCGGAGTGTCCAACCCAGGCAGAGGAACCTAACTCCCTGCCTGGGCCCTGGGAGCTCACAGTGGGGGCTGTCTGGTCGCACTAGCACCACATGACTATGTTCTGCTTCAAGGTAATAGAAGAGCTAAGTGCCAAACATCTATCAGAATAGCTTGCCAGGTTAGAACAGCCTGGCATCCCTATCAAGTGTGACTGTTCAAATCCTTGTCCTGCCAGAGCCGTACTTAAAAAATTGTTTTTGAAATCAGTTAGATTAGAAGTTCAGTACTGACTCTGGAATGGACAAGGAACTTGGTTTTCCGGTAGACACTCTGCCTAAGTAAGATATCCAGCCTTAGGTCACGCCTTAGTTTTACAGCCTTGTTCAAGATACAGCTTATCAAAAAGCAAACAAGTAGCAAGGTCCACTGCCATTTGTGGAGGAAAGGCTGGGGTGAGCAGGGGCAGCCACGCTGGCCGGGCCTCCCCAAGGCCTGAGTGCCACGGCAGACGAGGAGGAGAGTCTGCACACCATGCCTGGTGGCAGGGAAGGGGCAGGGGCAGGAGGGCAGAAGGAAGGGACTTCCACAGTGGTGTCCCTAAATCAGGAAACAGTGGCAACTGCAGAAGACCAGGACGGGGCTGGCTACCGGGAGGCCCGTGAGTGAACAAGGAAGCCTGGAGGCCGGGATGGCAGCGTGACAGGTGCCCGCAGGATGCCCGCGGCAGCCCACACCCAGGGCTCCAGGGCCTGCCAGGCAGGGGAAAGTTAAGGCCCTCTCACGGCTGTCTCCAGGGCCAGGTGTACTCACGTTCAATAAGAAAGAGGAAGCACACTATCCCCATGGCTGCCACGATGGCCCCAGGCACGACGAAGGACAGGCCCCAGCACGTGGACACCCAGTAGCCAGCAATCAAGGAGCCCAGAATGTTGCCCACGGAGGTGTGGGAGTTCCAGACGCCCATGATCAGCCCTCGCCTGCAACACAAGACGCCAGCAGGGTGAGGTGCTGGGCGGGTAGGGACAGTGAGCAGCCGGTCCTGCCTCCCCAGGGCGCAGGACCAAGAGGTTGGCAAGAGAACCCTGTTTTTATTTTGCCTCAGGCTGTATAATCACACAATCCATTTCTCTCTCAGAGCTTCTTTGTTCTGTAATTAAAAAGAAGAAAGAGGCCCTTTCCTGCTGTTCTCGGAAGGCCCAGATTTAAGCGTGCACCTCCACGGGCTGCACCCAGTCACAGGAGCAGCCCTGGATGGACGCAGGCTGTGTAGCCGCAGGCCAGGTGCCCGCAGCGGGCTCCCAAGTCCCGCTCTCGGGACCCACATTAGCTCCTTTCTCTGTGGCACCTTCCTCCCTTACTTAACCTGCAGCTTGGCTGGACAGTCTGCCCACAGGGACAACTCCAAGTGACCCTGTGCTGCCATCAAATCACCAGAGTTGGGCCCCAGCCCTGCTCTGTATGCACTGGGTGACCTGGGTCAGAACTTCTCCAACTGCCAGGTTAAAATGCAAATTTGGCATCCAAAGAGCTGGGTGGGGCCCTGGATTCTGCATTTCCCACAGGCTCCTGGAAGCTGGGTGAGGCCTACACCATGGGGTGGCCATCAGGGTGGCCTTCGGATGTAGTCTAAGTGACACAGGCTGGAGCCGCCCACACAGCTGGGGGCTGGGCTCCACCTCTCACGGTGCAGCCCCACCTGAATTACTTGGAAGAAGAGGGCAGTTAAAATGCTTTCTTAGGGCTGGGGATATAGCTCAGTAGGTACAGTGCTTACCTTGTAAGCATGAGGCCCTGGGTTCAAATCCCCCAGTACCAAAAAAAAAAAAAAAAAAAAAAGTTTCCTGAAAGGAGTTAAAAGAAAAACAAGAAGCACAGGGGTCTTTTAAACCATAAACGCTTTTGACGGCTGCATTTCTCACCTTCCTTTCCCAAACCAGTTGCCGAGGCAGGTGACGACGCTGGGCCAGCCGGTGGTCTGCACCAGTCCATTGAGGATCTGCAGGGGGAGAGGAGGCTGGAGCATGTGCCCGGTCCCTCAGGCAAGCCCCACAGCACTGTCCCATCCTCCTGGGGCTGGGGGACTGCAGGGCCTTTGAAAAAGAGGCCAATACCTGTTTTGTATGGCAGCCAAAGTTTTTGTGTGTGTTGGGATGGGACCTACAACCTGTGCACTCTAAGCACAAACTCTACCACCGAGCGACCCCCGGCCCATAAAGACAAGTTTAAAATGTTATATTTGTGATTAGTTTCAATTATAAATCTTAAAACATCACATGTACTTTCTATAACACAATACCCATATAAACGTCGTTTAAAATGTATGCAGTTTAAACTCTCTATGTATATATTTTAAATAAAAGTAATAACATGCACATTGTGGAGACGTTCGAGTAGGTGGAGGAGAGCGAGGGGGCCGGGCGGGACCCACTGCCAAGAGCAGCCCCTCCGAGGGCTCAGGCCGAGCTTGCCAGGCTTCTTGGAGTCTAAAGATTTTATGAAGAGAGCTCGTGCTCCCTCTCTCTACAGAACCGGTCACAGTCGTACGACTAAGATGCTAAGAAATGGCCCCTCTCCCTCGCTGCGCCATGGGAAGGCTGCTCACCTCTGAGGGGACTGTAGCCTGGACTCAGCGCCGGGGGGTACTGCTGTCCCCGTGAAGCGGCTTAGGCGGTACTGACTCAGGACACGGGGACCACCCTCCAAGACCACAGGGGTCAAGTCCAGCCCGGGCCACCCGTCTACCTGCTGCTGCCTCGCCTGGCCAGGCTCGGCCCTCCCTCCTGAACCTGTGGGACCCTGGGAAGGGTTTCCCTTCCTTCTGACCTTCTGTATGACCGCAGCTCAAGAGTTCTCTATCTGAGGATCCAACCAGTCACCCATCAGAACTGCAGCCAGGCCTGCGGGGAACACGCAGGGCCTCTTCCTTGTCATTGTTCACTCCCAACACAGGCGCTGACAAAGCATTTATCAGCCTGGCCTTATGGAGCACCTGCATTGTGTTAGGGATCGCAGGTAATCCAGAGGCCATCTAAACACGAGAGTGCGGGCAGCTTCTGAGCGACCCCCTGCCATTTCTCAGAAGGGGCCCGAGCAGCCATGGCTTCTGGTAACCGCGCAGGGTCTGGGACTACTCCCCACGGTGCTGGGGACGGCTGTGTGCAAGCACGAATTGCTTTTGTAATTAAACAGCCAAACCTTTTTAAGTGTTGTGGCAAAATCTTGAAAAACAAAATAAAATACAGTTTGCTTTGATGATTTTCTAACACTCCCGCGGAGAAGCTCGGAAACATCACAAGGCAGAGCGGGCATGGTGATTCCCACGGGCGACACTTACCGCAGGACTGAGGGGAGGGGCAGAGTTCCCGAGGTCGAGAGGTCCCAGAGGGGCCCAGAGAGAAGGGCAAAGCCGGGCCCTCCGGTCTGTCTCTGGCCTCTCCTAGCACCTTAGGATCCTCCTTTCCTCTAAACCACACCGCAAACCCTGCCCTGCGGCCCAGGCCCCCGAAGTCAGCCCTTCCACCTGAGCCCGCCACTCCCCACGTCCCCCGCTCCCAGTGACAGAGCGTCCCGTATTCACCCAGTTTAGGGCAGAGCGACTCCCAGGGCTCATCCTAACTGCCCCATCCTGCTCACCACGGAAGCCCGGGTGGTACTTGTGAGCCACGAGCCCCGGCCCTTACCTGAGTGACGACGTAGAATCCCAGACTGTGGACGTCATAGAAATACCCCAACCCGAACAGGGCGGTGAAGGCTCCGCTGGCGAGCATCCCGAAGGTCAGGTAATATCTGATGGGCAGGCGTTCCCCTATTATGCCACTGAGGATGGGAAGGAGAGGTGACTCGAGGGACCAGACACACCACCACACAGAGGCCGCTTCTCCCAGCATGCCCCTGGGCGGCCCTCTGAGCCTCCAGGATTGGAAGCACAGCGATTTCCAGGAAGGCTCGACACAGCAGCTCCCCTGCGGAGCGTCCTCTAACGTCCTCTCCCTTGCCCAGAATGGCCCTGGCAGCCCTCGGAAGATGCCCTGTTTCCAGCAAAGGTCACTGACCGTCAAGTAACAAGTTCACACCCGTCACTCACCCGTGACACCGCCAACCACACACGCGGAACCTGTCCTGCTAGTCCATCCTGCTTCAGTATGAACAACGAGTACCGTCATTTACATCCCCACTGCCACACCACGAGGAACACCATGAACGGGGCACCCAGACCCAGAGCCAGTCCCTGCTCCCACGAGGGGGCTCGGGCTGGGACGCCGCTCCTGCAGCCACCTCAGCCACCACCACTTGTGCCAGTTTTAAAGACAGATCTTCTCACCCCACAGGGGAGGGTCTAACCCTGGGTGGGAGTCCCTGAGTCCAGGGACACGACTCCACAAGAGCCAGCTTCCGGAGAGAGCCCAGTGCCCGGCGCAGCAGGGGTACTCTCTGCAAAGCCACGAGGGCGGCGGCCAGGGTGGCAAGACTCTGGTCTCACTCCAAGGCAGATGCCAAACAGGCTGTGGCCACCACTCACCACGTGGCCTGGCCCAGAAACCCTCTTCACAGCTTCAGGGGGAATGTCTCCAAGGAGCCACAGTGGACATAAGCAAAAGGCCAGGGCACCACAGAAGATGTGAGCCCTGGGCAATCACTGAGCACAGGGACCCACCTTCTGCCACATAATCGCTGTGGGAACAGAGCCGAGACCCCTGCCCCGGACTGAACTACTACATCGTCTTTTACCACAAGAACCCACGCATCAGAGAGTGCTTCCTCCTGAGGTGACCGAGCGAGGCGGATCCACACGGGCTGTGCAGACGACCATCTCAACACTAACACAAGGAAGAAAGTGAAAACGACCAAATACATCCAGGTCAAATGTTCAGCTGAGCAGAACCTGACCACACTCAGCCTAGAGATCCTTCTAGAGCTCAGAGCTCTGTGCTTCCACTTGCTCCCTGCAGAGGCTAGGAAGGAGTCCCAGAGCGGCTGGCTCACCTGCCCAGGGCCAGGGAACAAGGCAGAACCAGAGGCCCCTGAGAGGCCACCAGCTGGGCTCAGACGCATTCTCCAGTCTTGCTGCACAACATGGGTCCTTATTTAATCTCCTCTGGAAAGGTTTTGAAGAGTAGGTCCGATGGAGTGGACACCATTCCGCATTTCTATCCACTCACACAGAGATCCAGACCCACCCCGCAGCTGCTGGACCCTGCCAGGCATGACCTGGGCCCGTGCGCGTGCGCGTCTTGTGGGATTTCAATTGACAGACTAAACCAAAAACGCCCACTGTTGAGACCCTGGGCAGCAGCTCCATGGTCAGCTGTGCTGGCCCCAGTGCCCAGTGGTCACACTAACAGTCTGGCAGCGAGGCAGGGTGTGCCCTTGCCTCAGGCATGAGACTGATTTCACACAAGGCAAAATCTCATTTCAATAACCCCATTGTCGGGTTGCATCAAAACTTATCTTTGCCATAAAAAGGCAACAATAAAACGACTTTGTTCCCTTATACCAGGGTTTCCGAAGCCAGCGCCGTTGATATCTGGGGTCAGGGGCATCTTGGAGCGAGGACTCTCCTGTGAGTTACAGGATGTGTAACTGCATCCCTGGTCTCTGCCCACTAGATGCCAGCAGCATCCTCTTCCCTCACTGTGACAGCCACAAATGTCACCAGGCATTACTGAATGTCCCCTAGGGGATGAAATCACCGCTGGCTGGGAGTCAGATTTAAACACTGCTGTCAAATAACTGAGAAAAACACTCCTGCCTTGGGTCTACAGACGGTTTGTGTCCAGCAAGATTGCAGCCTTCAGGACAGGAACATGGGACCTCAGGAGGGTACGGCTAGCCCAGGCCTTGAGCAGGCCCACGGCCACACCACACTGCCTCCAGCTGGCTCCCGCTCTGCTGCGCCGCACACGGGGGCTTCTGCACCCTTTACTGTTCGCAGTTCCCTCAGAGAGCTCCGCAGCACCGTGTGCCCATGTGCCCAGGCCACTGCATGCAGGGGCTGTGCCTATGCGGGTTGGGGCGCCAGGCTGAGTTGGGAGGGGCCGCAGGCCTGGCTCCCAGCCTCTGGTTGTGCCTCGGGGAAGGAGCTAAGCACCTCCAGGCTTCCCCGAGGTTCTCAAAGCTCTATAGGTCAGCTGTGAACAACAGCGTCTGGACACCAACGCCTCAGTGCCCCCATCAGCCACTGGCTTGATGGTAATAACTTGGGTGGGCCAGTCATGCCCTGGCACCCGGGTAGCCACCTCACACCGGGGCCCCTCCCTCGTAGCCTTGGGCGGGCGGGTGCTGCCCGCACTGTTCTAAACTCCAGGGTGTTCACTCGCTTCCTCCTCACCAGCTGTGATGGAAGAACTATAATCTCCACCATTTGTCAAAGGGGAAACTGAGTCCCCAAAAGGTGTGGCTGCTTGCCCAATGCCACTCTGTGGCAAGTGGTGGAGCAGGGGCTCAGCTCTAAGCCCTTGCTCTGCAGTGCCCACTCCAGCTGCAGCTGTGCATGACGCCGCCCCTGTGGCACTGGTTCTGTTTGGGACCGAGCTGGGCACCAGGGGAGGCGTCCACACATGCTGCTTTGGCTGTCCCAACCATCCGTGCAAAGAGTGACTTGGGCTGTATGACAGAGGGCAGCCACCAAATCCATGGAGAGGGTGAGCCCTGCTGAGCATCCTGGGGGCCTCCAGTGACTTTTCCTATGTGACCACAGCCCAGGACAGGCAGGATCCACAGCGTGTCCTGACCACCAGGTACAGGAAAACCGAGGGCAGCCTGTGTCCAATCCATGGAAATCCTGGGATACCTGAACACGCTGCTCTGAGGTCCCACCTCATGGACATGGTGCCAGACCCTTGCTCTTGCCTCATCCTCGGCTTTAGGAGAGCCCGGAGGGAAGCCGCTGTGAGGGGGTCCTGCCCTCCCTGCCCCTTGCACTTCCCACCCCTGGAACGTTTCTGTCCCACATGGACCAGACGCTGGGCTGGTCTCGAAGCTCAAGCAGACCTACCTCAGGTACATCCCAATAGCATAGGCACACAGGAAGGAGTAGTCCAAGGCCCCGAGCAGCTGCTGATAGTTGTTCTTATCTACAGAGTGGAAAGTCAACAGGAAGGGCTCAGCATTGCTTAACTTAGTTCTGGAGCAGTGCTACAAAATACAAACAACTGTTCTCTGAATCTGGGGGTGGCTCTGAACACAGAAACCTTGGTAGTCCAACTTCTTTTTTGGGGGGTACTCAGAGGCACTCTGAGCCATGTCCCCAGCCCTATTTTGTATTTTATTTAGAGACAGGGTCTCACTGAGCTGCTTGTTGTTCCTGAGGCTAGCTTTGAACTTGCCATCCTCCTGCCTCAGTCCCCTGAGCCACTGGGAGCAGGGGCTTAGCTCTAAGCCCTTGCTCTGCAGTGCCCACTCCAGCTGCAGCTGTGCATGACGCTGCCTGACTTTTGTTCAGCTTCTTGCAGAGGAAAATCAGGTTATCCCTAAACATGCACCTTTCAGATCAGACAAGCCCCCCTGCTCCCAGCGGGCAGGTGCCAGACTTAAATGTCACTGGCTGATCTTCCGCATCCCACTCCAGCCCTGGTGCTTTCTCCTTTCTTCCCACCCGCAGATTTGTGCCCCGCAGGCCCTAAATTCCAAGTGTGGAAAACACAAGACCCAGATGCTCTCAGCAGGTTTCCTGGGCGCTGGAGAGCTGTATTTAGTGGCAAGTGCCCTTGCCACAGACGTGGTGGCAGGTAGTGCCAGGACGGGCAATGCACTCACACCTGAGAATAGCATCACTGCCTCAAAACCAGCAAAGCCGGAGGAGCTCTGACAGCCCAGGCCACGGGTGCCTGGACAGAAGGGCGGGCTGATGCCCAACTCACCAAACGGGGCCCAGCCACAGTCAGTCTCGTTGTCCGGGAGCTGGTGAGGGGGCCCGTGCCCGGAGCTGCTGCCCTGGCCGCTGAATCTGGGCTCAGCCTCGTCGCCAGCGGCACAGTGCTTGTGGAGCTCACCCTAGGGCAGACGGGCAGCAGAACTGGCAAAGCGTCCTCAGAAGCCGGCATGGGCCGTCCCTAGTCCTAGGGCAACTGCACCATGGCGTCACCAAGACCAGCAAGCAACACTGGGGCAGAGGAGTGAAAGGCAGGGGAGCTTGACGCCTGACTGACAGGCAGAGCAGGTCACCCCCTGTTCCTGCTCCAGCTTCTCCATCTGCAGACGGGGCTGCTACTCGCTTGCAGAATGGTCACGGGCTGTGACGCTGAGCACCATGATCTAGCACAGTGCTTGGGCTACAGACACGGGGAGAGGCAAGCTGTGGTCAGGAGGCAGAAAGGGACGCGAGCAGAGGCTCCCTGGGGCATTCCCTGGGAACAACCGTCCATGTTCCAGAAAAGTGCCATGTCACAGCTGGGGCCACCTCATTATAGGGAAACTGAGGAACAAGTAACTTTCTCTGCCACAAGGTGGCCTCCCCAGGTGGCTTCCTCACTCCCTCCTGCAGAGGCTTCTTTAATAACCAGTCCACCAGGTGTGAACAAGGGTGGGAAGGAGGGGGCCTTGTGGTCAGGGCAGTGTCCCTCAGGGGGCCTGGGTGTCCTCTCAGGGTCCAGGTGTCCTGTAGTGAGCAGGAGCCTGCGAGGGCAGGGTCTGGAGTGGTATGGGAGCTGGCTGCATGGTCAGGGCACCGCAGAGGGCAAGGAGACACTGTGGTCACCAGCAGGCAGCAGCCAGAAGTCCTGTCCACCCTTCAGGGAGCAGTCCCAGGAGCTGGTCCCCTCTGAAAGGCAGCCCTTGCCCAGCCATGGTCAGACAGGGCTGGACACCAGATCCACAGCTGCTTTACCTGGGTACCAGTTACTGAGCCTGGCATGGCGCGTGGATGCAGCTGCTCTGCATAATATGGCTGTCATCACCCCTGGGCTGTCCTGGAATTTACACGTTGCCCTGAAAACTAGCCCAGGGCTCCACTTCACCAATGCAATGTAGTGCTCTCCCAAACAGCTTTCCTGGGCAGCACCTGGCCTCCCGGAGGCCAGCAAGGCTCTCCTCGTCCAGCTGATCCAGGGCTATCACTGTCCACACTGCTTCTCTGTCTTCTCCACCCAGGGGACCAGGATCAGGAAAGACCTGGGGGTCCTGTAGCCTCTTTCCCTGTCGCTGCCCTGATTTCAGTTCTCTCTGCTCCCTCCGAAGCTGGATGTCCCTGACCATGCTTCCTGGCCGCTTCTCAAAGAAGCCAAGAAGCCGACCTGGCCACAGCCCATAGGCTCTCCAGTCCAGCTCACTGACAAAAATCATGGGCAAGACCGGAGGGCACACTGCCAGGACAAGAGGGAACTGTCTGCGGGGCTAAGCCGAGGTGTCCGACATTGGCCTTCGGCAGGAATGAGGAAATGGAATCGTGCAGACTGTCACTTACGCCACCCTTCTCGCATCTCCTCCACCCTGGCGTTTCTGGGGAGGCCCACTGCGGAAAACAGCAGAGTAGAAGCGATCTGTTTATTCTCAGGCAAGCAGAAAAGGCTCCCTGGCTTTGTCACCTGATGAGCAGGGCCTGGCATCCTGCGTAGGGGCACAGGCTCTGGCTGCAGACAGGCCTGGGCTGGGACCTTGAACCACTCAATTCCACTCCTGGCTCTGGAGCTGGTATGATAACGTCTGAGTCACAGGGTTGCGCAAAGATGGATCGTATACAGGAAGCACCTCTGTGTCACTGGCCCTTGATGGGCAGCTGTACTGGGGTTTTCAGTAGGCGTTATACCATGATGCCTGGACTTCTTCCACACACCACCAGCATCAGGGGAAGGCTCCCAGTGTGCCAGCTGAGGTCAGAAAGCCATCTACTGTGACCTAAATCTGCATCTGTGAATTCTAATAAACCCGAATGCGGTACGTGCACTTCTTGGAAGTGTGGAATCCTGGCCTGTGAACTGCCTGCTCATCCCTGTTGTCCATTGTCTCCGTGGGTTTCCTGACTTCATACTCCTATGACAGTTTTATTCCTGGACTTTTACTTTTTATATATTACATCTAAATATTTAATCCATCCATTTATTATTATTATTATCACAATAGAAAGCCAACCTTGATGTCTTCTAGGTGAATACCCAGTTGTGCCAACGCCATTCACTGAATAAGCCTCACTGGGCGGGCGTGTGGCTCAGCGGCAGCGTGTGCTTAGCAAGCATGGGGGCCTGGGTTCTGTCCCCGCACCACAGACAAATACGTAAACGCCTGTGCATTTCCCATCATCTGCCAAGTAGTCCATAGTCCCTACTTTGTGGACCATTTTGTCTATTTTCATGCAATATCTTAATAACTCAGTCACGTTATTTAAAAACATGTTAAGCTTTTCTACATTTTTCATTTAGTCAAAACATGTTATTTTTTTCATACTTTCCTTAGTGACTACTTCCTAGACAGCCTTTAATACAAACTTTAGGAAAAACACCCCTGCCGAGATGTCCCTTGGACTTGTCTTCTGTTCAAACGTCAGCCCGGGGAGCTCGGGTGTTCAGAGTGAGTTTCTCCCCAGTCCCAGGGCGCACTTTGGGCTTTTCAGACCTTCCCTTTATGCCTGACTGAAGATTTTAAGGTTTTCTTCTCACAGCTCTTGTGTAGGTGGAAGGGTTGGGCACACTCAAATCAATGTACCCATTTCTGCTTGGCTCCAGGGACCAGCAGCTCAGCTGTCTGAGAAGACCCTGCTACATGTTCCTGTTGTGGCCTGGTCTTGGGGACAAGGGTCCCCAAAAGGTCTCCTCTGGTAGGGTGCAGACCCCACTTCGCCACCTGCCGGGTGGACACCTACTTCAAGCCATGAGGTCGGGATGTGGGTGGGGCAGCAGGAGAAGGGACAAGGGTTGTGAGAGACACCACCACTCTCTGAGCCCTGTTTATGCCGTCATTTTTATATACAGGGTTTTTTAAACAGAGAAAAATAAAATGAGCCAGCAGTTGTCAAAGTCTAAACCTGACCTGAGAGGCCACGTTATTCTATGAATGAATTATAAAACATGAATCATTTTATCATTTACAAGCCCTGCTGATCAATTTCAAGTAAGCAAATAACTCTGGGAAATATGAGCTACAGATAATTACTCAAACTGTTCCTTGGGTCGACAGAATCTTTACTGCTTCCAGTTTCTCTGCCGTTATTTATAACCTGAGCTAAAGTGAGTGAAAGCTTCATAAGGTATCATAAAGTCCAAGTTATCATGTCTTAAAAGGCAAAGAAGCCCACAGGATTTAGCATATGGCCAATCCATACCCAGGCACCTATGGTATCAAATCAGAAATTCTGGGAGTTAAGAAAACCCGGGTGAGACACTGACCATACTCAAGAAATTAAATGTCCTGGAGACCCAGAGACAGAGTGGTTAGAGAGGGACGTGGAGCCAGGGCAGTCACCAGTGTTAGCCTGAGTGAGCCTGAGCCCAGCATGAAGGAACAAGCGTCCTGGTCCTGGCTTCCTTCAAAAGAAACGAGTCACTGGGGAGGGATGCAGACCTGCCACAGAAGCGGTGGACTACATGCTGCCTGCCACCGCCCAGAGAACTTGCTGGGCAGCGCTCTGCTCGGCCCCGTAGGCGGGGAGGAAGCTGGCTGCAAGGTCGAGAGGGCCCCCTGAGCTACACGTGGGCTGTTGGCATGGGCAATTTCCTGGTTCCTCCTGTAGAAGTCAAAAGCCACTCGAGCCTGCCGACAGTCCGTGGGCAGGAAGAGGGCGAGAAAATGATCCTGCCTGGACCGGTCATTATTCAGGACTGTCCATTGTGGTCTTCCTTCCTCAAATCTACTGGGACACCTGTTCAACAACTTCCTGCCTGCCCCTCACACAGCGTCAGAGTCACAGAGGACCACTTCCGAGGGAGACCGGGCCTGAGAGCTGAAGCAACTTGGGGAACCACATAGAACTGGATATACTTGGAAAGAAAATTCCCACAAGATAAAACAGATTTTAAATAATCTAGAGACTGCTGGAACCACTAACTTATACAAGCACAATACCTCTGAAATTACAAAGCCTAAAAGCATTTTAAAGGTCTGAATTTCTGAAAAGGGAAACTAGAAAAAAATATTTTATATAAAGCAGCAAAATTACTTGTTTCCAACAACCTGTCTTCTCTCTTTCCACCCACGCCGCTGCCCTCCCTCAAACTTCTTGGAGTAGCTGGTTCCTCGTGGAGACTATAGGCAGGAAGTAAAATGGAGTGATTCTGGTCATCTCTTACCTTAACGATGCTGATTGGCTTTCGAGATAAGTGAAAACTGGCATACAGCAGAAACGTCAAAACGAAAATGAAGGCTCTGTACCTAGAAGAGACCACAGCAGCGGAGGCGTGAGATGGCGAGGGCAGGCCCCACCGCCAGTCTCTCCTGCAGGACGCCGGTCATCGGTCCTACTTCCTGCATCACCACAATAGTACAAGGGTGAACAAATCAGCCACTGTCATTTGTCTGAATTGAAACTATTTAAATGTCGTTACGAGGCGAAAACAACTTTCCCTGCCTCATGCCACACACACCACTTCCGACAGTGACCCTGGGCTTTTCCATGCATGGAGCTCTTGTCCAGTGGACACCAAGCAGGGCTTCTGCAGGGCCCACCAACCCCGTGCTGGCCCTGCCTGCCTGCAGGTGTCCTCAGACCACACAGCCTGAGGGCCCAGCGGCACACGATGGCTCCAGCCTCAGAGGCCAACAGCAAGTCCCCGGTTGTGACCAACTGGTTGTACATCAGGGCTACCTCGACCTCCCCCTCAGGTTCAGTTAGAGTGGCTCACAGAAATCACGGCAGCACTTCACGTGCATTGCCCATGTGTTATAACGGACATGGCAAAGGACGCCGTTGGAAGAGACGCAGCCACAGGGGCAAGAGAGGGGTGGAGTGTCCCTGCCCACCCCCTCCAGGTGGCCCCCACGTTAGCCATGGCCGATTGTATCACTGCTGCTGGTGATCAAGCAACCTCAGCCTCTCTCCTGGGGCAGGGACGTGACCCAAGCTTCAACCCTCTAATCACAGGTTGTCCCCTTGGTAACCTGTCCCCATCCTGAGATGGTAAGGAGCCACCAGTCAGCTCACTGGCAAACAAAAAGACATATCGTTTCAGGTTTTTGGAGCGGTGTGCCAGGAACCAGGGGCAGAGACCAAATACATGTTTATTACTATATCAAAATACTTTATTTTTTAATCTAAAAAACTAAAGAGAAATTTGGGACTCAGATGATGTACATGAGTATCTGCAGAGCAGACATGAAGGCATGGTTATTTAGTTTATGACAAAATTAACCAAATGGTCTGTGTGTCGGCGGCTGTCCTGGGCATTTCAGATCATACTTATTTTAAGGCTTTTGGGTTCTATGAAACTTCTCAGAAGCACATGGGCAAGGCAGACAGAAATATCTCACTGACCTTCATGAGGGAAAGGCAGCGATGCCGGCCAGCTCTGAATAAGGCTGATGACAGAAAGACACTGGCACGCAGCCATGCCAGGAGCAAGGGGTGCGGGCAGGCGTGGACGGTGTGGGAGACGGAAGGAAGAAAGGCGCCGTGGTGACAGGCAGGGGTCAAGTCCAGTGCACAGACGGAACCCGCCCAGGGGACTTGCCGGGGAGGCAAGTGGCCAGGAGGACACAGTTCAACAAGGGGAGCAAAGGAACTCTGGCCAGAAGTGCACTGTGGTGCTAGGCACTGCCCACTTCAGGGACCTGTCCTGCTTCTGGCCCAGAAAGGCCACTGGCTTCAAATCGTGTGGCAACCATCTGAATCAACGACCTCAGGAGGAGGCATCCTGGATGGCTGGCCCATCGACTCCTGCGGCCGCGTCCCTGCGCCCGGGAGGCCGGCATCACCTCCTCCTGCCACTCGCCCAGGCTTGCAATGTGCCCCTAGCCCCCCAGGGAAGCTTTCTGTGACTCCATCCAGCATCCTAGAATTTGAGGGGTACCTGCCTCTCTGGCCACCAGCAAAGTCAGAAGTCAAATAAATGTTTCCTGATTAAAAAATAATAATGAAGACCCTGTATCAGGTGGGAAAATGGCTGGTAGGACTGCGGGACTCTACCCCAGAGTCTTGGGAAAGGAGAAAACCAAACCCACCACCCAGGCACTAGCCTCATGGACAGAAAGGTGCCCCGGCTCCCTCCCCGGGGAAACACACCGGTGGTTTCTCAAGGATCCCCCACAACATGCCCATCAATGGCCAGATGAGAAGAAAGCGAAACCCTAAAAATGGGTGCGTGGTTTCCATTGGAGCCGTGCCTGCCAGTGCAGGGATGCACAGCAGAAGCCTGGTCTTTGTGCCCCTGCCCGACCGCCACCCTGGGGCAGAGCATGGTCTCTGGAGTCTCTGGCTGGAGCCCCTATGTGCACTGCTCCGCACTCAGCCTCCCGCCTGGGAGGATTCCAGCCATGGCAGCGTGAGGCCTGAGCCCCTGCTGCCAGCCCACAGCTGGCGTGCAGCCCCTCACCTCCCCACTCCTCTAAAGGGAGCAGGGCAAGTGTGGCGTCCCCGCTCTGCCCCCTTTGCCATCTCTGCAAGATCTCAGAGTTCTCAGTTCCCTCCTGCACCCTGCAAGCCTGTCTGGGAGGAGAAAGCACAGCCTCTCCCGGGGCACTGGATGTGAGCACCGAACCTCAGAGCTGCGCCCCTGGGGCTCCTGGCCGTGAACACACAGCCTGAGGCCTGCACCGCCTGGCCCTCCACCCACTACCTCATGGCCCAGAAATAAGACCCTCGCGCCTTGATGGAGTGAGGGCTGGAGTGCCCAGCCCTCCTGGATCTCCAGGGCTGCCCGGGAGACCTGGGGCCAGCTCTGCTCCCACCCTGCTTCTCTACCTGATCCTTCTGCAGGCAGCACGCAAGCTAAGGTGCCCCCCAGGATGGCCCTCATTGCCCCTAAGCACAGCTCCACACATAGGGAAGCAGCCTCACCTCCGGAAACTTTAAATCTCATTTTGTGTAGAAATGAAGCACCTGGGTGAATGGACTCTTCAGGGTTCTGTGGGGTTCTAGCAGAGAAGTGGCTGAGAATCGGGGTGAAGAGTCAAGTACAGAGCGACTGGAATTTCCTGGAGACTGGAGAGGAAACCCTGTCTTCACTCGGCTGCTGTCAGGCTGACTACTTCCTCCATTCCCAAATCCGTCCTTCCTCCCTGTCCTCCTCATCTCCCTTACACAGGACCTGGCGAGGGGGAGGAGCCAGTGGTCAGAGGTTTGGTTTCTCCTTCAAGAAGGTCTGACCGCAGCAGTGTTCTCGGGCTGGTTCTTCCTGGTGGCGTCTGCACACGCCTAGTCTTGGGGCAAGCAGACATTTGACTTCAAAGAGACTCTGGGGCAATATGACTGAAGTTCCAGGTGACCTCCTGAAGTCCTTTTGCATTCTGTGATTTTATCTTCATTTAAAAAATCATTTCTGAAGAGTTTTGGATATTTATTTCCTTTTATCCATTCTTTGTGGAACTGAATTGTGTCCTCCAAAAATTCACACCTACCCACAACTTTAGAATGCGACCTTATTCAGAACTAGGGTCTTTAAAGATGCACTTAGTTTAGGTGAGGTCATACAAGATGAGGGAGGGCCCCAAATCCAATGACTGATGTCCTCATATGAAAAGGAGACAGAGGGGGAGCCATGTGGCCACACAGCAGAGACTGGCACAGGTGGCTGCAGGCCAGGAGTGCAGGGGCTGGGGGAGGCAGGGAGGACCTCCCGACACCCCGACGTTGGACCCTGCCTACAGGACTGTGAGAGAGGACATCCTGCTGACTTAGGGCACCCAGTTAGTGGTACTCCACCAGTAACCCCAGGAAACAAAGGCAACCCTCTGTTTTGCTTTGGATTCTATTTAGACCAACAGGAGGCAAACGTGATGAAGGAAGGGGCTCCCTGCTCCTTGGCCCCCAGCCCCTTCGGCAGCTGTCCTGGAGACAGCATTTCAACACACACACGGTGTGTGCGTCAGCCCCAAGATTCTCACAAACAAGCAAGTCCCAACCGCTCAACCCAGGACAGAGGTGCCCTCCCAGCCCCTCCCGGAGTGTCCTCGAAGACCACAGGCCCCACAGAACATATCGACTCCACTTCTATATCCATCTACCTCCAGGAGCCACCCTGAGGCCCCACGTGCCAGTCCATGCAGCTCCCACCCCCACGTAGGGGTCCTTCTCCACCAGTGAGGAAGCTGCTCTTCTCTGTGGGATTTCTGCCCCCAAATGCTTCATGCGAGTCTAACCCTCAGGAAACACCAGACATCTCCAAAACAAGGGACAGTCATAAAATAAGTGGTTTGAGCCCTTCCAAAGCACCAAGGTCGCAAAGAGAGAAAAGGCCAAGAATGGTTCCAGATTAAAGGAGATGGAAACCGATAGGGCAGCCAAATGTGAGTAGGGAACCTGGATGGGGAGAAGCCATCCTGGGCATTGCTGGACATGGATATTGTTTTTAAGGTGGACTGTGAATTAGAAAATGTTCTCTTATAGCTGCTACATTTCCTGATTTTCATCTTCATGCTGAGATTATGTAAGAGGATTTCTTTTTCTTTTCTTTTTTTTTTCAGTCCTGGGGACAGGACCCAGGCCCTTGTGCTCTTGCACAAGTTAGGCAAGTGCTCTACTATTGAGCTGGACTGCGGCCCAAGGAAATGCTGCTTATTGGACATAAATGCAGAAATGTTTAGAAATAAAGGGTATGATATCCACAACTCTTAAAAGGGTTAGAAAACAAGTGTGCATGAGTCTACCTACATATATCTGCCAGCACACAGAGGGAAGAAGCAAAATGTCAACATTCTGGGATACATGAGATCTATAGTTCTCTGTAACATTCTTACAATGTTATAAGAATGTAACTTAGAATTCAAAGAATGTAAGTTCTGAGGGTTTGAAATTATATCAACGCAAAGTTACAAAACAAAGAAGCTAAATACTAAGTCTTGGAAGATGGTGGCTAGAGTCCCAGTAGACATAAAGTAAGTCAACCCGGGAAGGCCCAGCAGGTCTTTTTATCACACCTGAGAGAGCCTGTGGATGCTCTACCCACTAGCAGGGCCTGAGAAGCTGCAAGGGATGCAGAAGAACAGTCCAGAGCAGGCCGGGGGGCAAGAGATCATTCTGAACAGAAGGTGGTTGAGCTCCTGATATCTCTTCTTTGCCTAAAAGCAGAGCCTCCCACGCCAACTCAAAATAACTCAATTATAGCAAGACAACCCTCTGGCGCAGCCAGGGAAGGTTGATGCTCATCACAGGGCATTGAAGCCTCTCCACAAGAAGCAGGCACGGTTACCCACCTGTCATCTGCTCTCCTAAGGGTCCACTTACCTTTCCAAAAAGCCATTTATCAGTGCCTTCCCCCACCCCTGTGAAAGACGACAATGAGCCCCGAGTTCGAGTCACGGTCTCCTGTGACTCTCCTCCACTAATTTGCCTTCCTCTTGTTCATTCTTGTCAGTCCCCAAGCACTCGTGATGAACAGGTAGGAGACAGACAGCTCTTCCTCTGGACCGCGACCAGCAGGGGAGGCCAGAGCACGGAGAGCGCAGCCTCTGTCCTGCTGCCTGCTTCCCGGGAGGGTGTGGAATTGCTGGAGCCACTGCGAGGAGAAGCCTGGGAGCTGCCAGGGAGATGCCCTCTGGACAGGAAGCGGCACCCGTGCTCCCTGAGAGCTCAGCCCCAGCCCAGCCTTCCTCTGGGCTCAGGGCCACTGTGCCGATCTCACCCACAGCCGTTTCACTGTCCTGCTGGAGGTCAGTGGCCACTTTCTGTAGGGGCCATGGTTATTAGAGAGTCACAAAGACCACCAAGGGGTCCAAATGCCATCTGCTGACATAGTACCAAAGACAAGGGACGCCTCTCAGGGCTCACAGTCACCGCTTCCAGGTCAGAGGCGGCTCAACTGTGAAGGAGGAGACCGGTCACCGTGCTTTAAAATGGAACAGCGTCGCCCGCCGTGGCCCTCGCCACACACACCACGGCAGCAGAAAACCCGCAGGACTCACCACTGATCCCTGGAGAAAGAGATGATGAAGCGGATGCCCACAGGAAGTCGAGCCATCTACAGTGTCACTGGCCTTGGAGCTTTGGTCACGGAATGAGATGCCTCACCAACAGGTCGAAGGTCCTGGCTCCAGACCCCGTCTCGGCCTGCACGGCCTGGTAGCAGAGGAGCAGGTGTGCCGCTGGGTCCTGGGTCTCGACCTGCCTCTTTCCAGCAGGGGATGGCACTCTGAGGGGAGAACAAGAGGTGGTCGGTCTGGAGTCCTGAGAATGGCACCTGGAGAGCTGGCAGCCCGGACCACAGACATGGGGTCAGCCCAGATTACAGCTGGACTTCTGGCACACGCCAAGTCCCAAGCCCGGCACGGAGGCGCATGCCTGTCATCCCAGCAGCTCAGGGGGCTGAGCCAGGAGGATGGCGAGTTCAAGGCCAGCTTCAGAAATTTAGTGAGGTGCTAAGTAACTCGGTGAGACCCTGTCCCTAAATGAAAATGAAAAAAGGCTGGGGATGTGGCTCAGCGGTTAAGTGCCCCTGGGTTCAATCCCCAGTACTGAAAAAGAAAAGGAAGTCCCATCCTGAGGAACGCTGACTGGAAGCAGAGGGCCTGCCCTCAGGCGGGGTGCTCAGAGCCCCTGAACCCAATCTCCGGTGCTCCGATGCCTACAGAAAGGAGGCGCAGGGCTGGCCTGTCTGCAAGGTTCCTGGGGACCAGCCCCGCACTCTCAATCAACCACCACACTCTGCAGGACAGCGTGAATCTTCGCATGAAGCCAAGCCAGTGCCCGCTGCTTAGGCCATGGGCCCAATGATCAGAGGACTGCAGGGCACAAGACTCGCTCAGCTCCATCCACTGCGGACGAGGCTGCCTTTGAGCCACAGAGACAGGGAAGACTGTGGGCTTGGACAAAATGGCGGAGCGAATCAATCACTTAATTGTGGCTTTGCAATTTCAGTCAAACTGCATCTAATGTGGTGGCTGTGAATGTCACTCACATCTACCTCTGCATTTAAAGAGGCCAGGAAAGTCGCCTCATTCTGAAGGCGGAGCTGAAGGAAAGCAGCCCAGGAAGGGAGGGGAGGGAGGCCTGGTCTTCTGGGGCAAAGCCAACCGCGAGGCTTACAGCGTTGTCATTGCCTTCCAAAACAGTATCAGTTCCCCGCATTCACTCTCTCCTTCCCTCCAGAGCAAGCTTTCAAAAAATGCACAACTAGGTTAGGGATATAGCTCAGTGATAGCTCGAGCCCCAGCATCAGCACACAAAAAACCACACACATTCCTACATGATTTTTCTTTCTATTACATTTTACAAAACAGTTCAAATTCCTTGCTGATCATTCATCCAGAAGTCCCACTGCCCTGTGTCCCCTCAGGATATTGGTGGAGACTGGGCAGCAGAGGCCCTCTCTGTTCCACCTAGGAGAGCTACGCCTTTCCCCAGGGCTGCCACAGGACCCTGGCGGCTATGACTCACTACACCTGGAAAGCTTCCATTCCCACCACTGACCTGGGGCTGCGTAAACCCGGCCAGTCTCTTCACTTTCTGCTCTCTTACCTTCCCCCACTAAAAAATGGCCTCATGACACCTGCATCATTATAAAAACAAGAAGATGATCCCCGGAAGCCTCTGACGCAAGGCCAGGTATGTAGCAGATGCTCAATCAATACTAGCCAGGGCTGTTGGGCTGAACTCAAGAGAGCATGGGGGTTGCAGATGAAGGCCCTGCTCTTGTTGCCTAGCTCAAAACAAGCACTCAGAGCCAGGCAGGGTGTTGTGTACCTGTAATCCCCATTACTCTGGAGGATCAGGCAGCCTGGGCAACCATGGTAAGACTCCATCTCAAAGCAAAACAAACACCTCATACTGAAGGAATGACTGCAGGTCTTTCAAACCACTTTGCTCAAACATTCAGATTGAAATGATATTGTGCTAAAATTTGCTCAAAGTGAATGTACCCCTGTTTGGGACTAGGAGAAACTATTTTGTGTTGATGACTTCAGGGTAAAGGATTTGACTCCAATTGTACAACGCCTGGTCAGAGTCAAATTCTCCCTCTACCAAATGCTTCCATGTGCAGGTGCTTCTGAAAATATGCCGCTGTCACCAACTGCATCAATTCAGCAATATACTCGACTTGGCTCTGTAAGAGCTTCAGCAACAGAGAACCAGAAGGCACTGAGAATTGGGAAGGAAAATGAAGCTCCTTGACTTCTTGTTATGGGCTCTTCCCCCTGTGAAAAGGGTGGAAGCAAAGCAGTCCACAGTCCCACGGGAAGCTCACTTAGAGGTGCAGACAGCAGTGATTTGACACCTGGAGGGAAACAAGTCCCCTTTCTCCCTGGCCTGTGCAGCACCCACAGAAACCCAGTCTCCCTGATGGGTGGCTCGGGAACCAAGGAGGTCATGAAGGTGACTGACATGCCCTCATGGAGTCCAGGGCCACAAGGAAGAGGAAAAGGAGGAGAGGAGGCACGCCCAGTTGACTGGATATTGTGGGACAAGTTCCAGGTGGCCCTGTTTGCCTTAGGTACCTCCTCCCTCAGTGCGCTTCCTCCTGCCCATCCCCCGCAGAGGGCCCTGGTTCGGGGGCAAACTGCTGGGATGGCCCTCTAGCTTTGGCACACAGCCCAAGCACACCAAAAGTTTTAAAAAGTCACTCTTCCTAGGCCCCCCTGGACTTACCAGAAAAGTATTGGATTGCAGTTTCATGGAACTGTCAAAGACAGCAACTTAGCAAACATCCTGACAGTGTCCCCACTAAAACCCGGAAGGAGTGCAGCTTAGACTTATTCCAAAGAGCCCAGCCACGGCTCCTGAAGGGCAGATGAGCAGAGGGAAATACACACCTGATCGCCCCACATGGTCCCTGCCCCTATGTGGGTCTCTGTGCCAGCCACCCTGGACAGCTCTGGGTCTGCTGCAGAGACAGATGAGGAGGCTGCCAGCGAGTAACAGCAAGAAGAATGCTGAACGGGTCTTTCCAGGCATGGACACATGGTCCAGGCAACCTCACAGATATGTCAAACACTTTATGGCAAAATTTGAAAACTGGGTCTCATTGCAAGAGCAAAGATGAATGAAAAACAAGGCACCCCTCCCCACCCCCAAAAAAAGAACACTCGAGTTTCATGCATTTTTCTTTTTTAAAAATCAAGAGATAGAATACGACTTCCTCTCCAGGGCAAGTACTCACACCCCAAGTGAGAATCATAGCCCTAGACCAAGGAGCTGCTCTCTAGAGCAAGCACTCGCTAAGCTTTTAAAGGCTGTAGTCAATGTTAAAGAGGAAAGGAAGTGATCACTCTCACTTTTCCTGGGCTTCAGTACAACAAGGAATTTGAATTCTGTTCACAAGATGCCTCTACCCCAACCGCAGCAAACAGAACATCCTGTACTTGGGCTTAAGTGCAGCCCAAGACCAGGTGCCAGACAGGACATTTAGAGCCTAGGTTTTCAGGCATAGAGTAAACCAGGCGATGAATAAAGGAACAATGGGGGAAATCGGATATATTTACCAACTCACAACTTCACACAATTTAAGTTCGAGGACACGCAGGCAGCAGCTTCCAGGCAGCGAGCTCCGGGACCAGGAAAAGGCAGGCTTCGGAATTCCTCCTTCAGCAATTCCAACCTGGGTGGGGGAAGGGGCTTCCAGGATCCTGAGTTCCGATGCAAATCCGCAGACAGCACCCCCTCCGTAACCCGGCTCAGGGCGTGGGCCACAGCGGGAGGCGGGCGGTAAGCGGCCGGGGAACTTTCCGCCCGCGTAAGCCCTTTATTATAAGCAGGAGGTCGCTGTCACTCGGGTTGGCTGGAGGCTCTCGGGCTCCGGGAACCAGCTGCTCAGCAGGCAAACAAGCCGAAGGCCCTGGGTGCTGGGTTCCGAGCTCACCCGAGGGCTTTTCGGCCGGCTCCTCCCCGGTACAATGCAGTGGCCGGGTCCGGGAGGAGGTGGACGCAGCCGGCACGCCCACGGCCCCATCGCGCCGCAGACAATGCGCGGGTCTCCTCCCGGCGGCTGCCTAGACCCCCGGCTGTCACCGCCAGGATGCGGAAGGGACCAGGCGGGACAGCTAAGCGAACCCCTGCCAGGGGCTTCAGCAAGTGGCCGCCCGCCCCGGACCGCGCCCTCTGCCTCCACTTCCCCGGAACAGCAGCATCGCCGAGCACCAGACGCCGGGCATTGTCGCCCAGGGACACTCTCCTAGGTCCCCCGCTTCAAAGACTTTCCTCCACGAAGCGAGCGTGAGGCCGCCCCCGCCCGCCCTCCGGATGAAGCCAACCGAAGACGCCGGCGCCCGGGCCAAGCCCGCAGCGCGCCGGCCCGAGCGCGGCCCCGGGCGGCAGGTGCGCGCGGCCGCCCGCAGGTGCGCGGGGAGGTCGGGCCGCCGCCGCCGCCCGCGCGCGCTTCTCACCTGCCGGGAGGCCCGGGCCCCGCAGCCCGCCGGCCGGCGGGAGCTTCCTGCTCGCCACTTCCTGGAGCGGCGCGCCGAGGCCCCGCCGCTCTTTCGCTTTCCCCCGCCGCCGGGCGCCGGCCGGGCTGCGGCGGGTCCGCGCGGCTCCTCCCTCTCCCGCCCGCCGATCCCGGCCCTGAGCGCAGGGTCCCGGACCGCGCTGGGGACGCCTGGCGGCGGCGCCCCCACGCGGAGTGGCGCTGCCGGGCCGGCCGGCGGTGGTCCCCGTCCGCACACCTGCCGCCGGCGCCTTCCCCGGCCCGCCGGGCGCTCGGGCACTTGCAGGTTTGTTGCCCACCAGCCGACCCGGAGCTCCCAGGGGCTCTCAGCACCGCCAGCCCTGTGTCCTCGGCGCAGCTCTTACCCTTCAAGGCAACAAAAGCGACAGGCTACTAGCAAGGACCCTTTCACCGTGCCTGGGCACTACAGAGGGCTTTTCTGGCCTTCTGGCTTTTGTTCCTATTGTCTTATCACGACACAATAAATCACATCCCGTCATGAAGACTAGCATTCCACAGAGTAAGAGCGGGCACACGGAAATGGCTACCTTGAACCAACTTGTGTCACCTGTGAGTGACACCTGCAGCTAGCAGAGAAGCCCACATCCAGCGCAAAGTGTGGGGTGCTCTGCCAGAAGCTTCCATTTCATCCTGGGAACCACTGTGCTCCAAACCCCACTCACCTCTGGCCAAAGCCCGACTCTGGACAGCTGGGGAGGGGGGTTTGATTGTGTCCTGGGGGAACCCTGTACAGCACCCACAGTAGGCATGCTTGGCATCCAAGCCCAGCCCAGGTCCCCAGATTGCTCCTCCCAGAAGAGCACCTCCCTGGGAGAGCAAACTGAGGCCCGAAAGCAAACTTTCCAGGAAGATGCCGGCCACTGGTTAATGCAGTGCTTAAGGCTGAAACCAATCCCAGGCTGTAAAAACCAAAGCACCAGACCCTGCGTCCAGCACCCTGAGGCAGTCTCTTCAGGCCTGTCTGGAGGAGGTTGCCCAGTTTACCCTCAGGGCTTGCTCGTTGGAGGAATGCGGAGTTGCGCAGCCTCACACCCACCTTTTAAGAAGGCTTTTAAGAAGACTTCTGCACTCAGGAATAAAATGTGCCCAGCTCATCGCTGCCATGGGTCAGTCGCAGGAGGCCTGTGGCTCACATTCCCACAGGGAGGCAGCCCGGGCCTCCGGTTTTCTCTCTCCCTTTGGCTGGGTCTCTCTCTCTCTTCCCAGTTGTACTTCCTTACTCCATTCCTGGTACGCACCAAGCCAGCCCAGCCTGGCTCTTAGATCTCTTTCCCATCTCCCCAGTCCTGGCAATGTCACCGGCTCTTCTCAGGGCTTCTGTCACTGAGTGTGTACAAAAACTGCTTCCCTTGCAAGCTCGTGCAAGCCATGAGGGCGGCCACAAGGGCTGGGAGGCCTCAAAAGGCAAGGCCCCTCAGAAAGCAAGATGTGATCTTGTCAACCTAACTCACAACCTTCAAGCATCCCGCGTCCTGCAGGAATGAAACCAAACTCCTGCGGCCCTAGGGACGGCCTGGAACCACTTCTGCAGCTGAGCTCTTCTTGCTCAAAGCTTTAGGACAGCTCATCCCATCCCAGGAACGTGGGCTTTTTACTTCCCGTTTCCGCCCTGGCACTCCGGAGTGAGCTCAGTCTGTCCTAGTGAGCTCAGCCATTTGAGACCCAGCCAAAACACCGTCTCTCAGGTACTCTCTGCTGCGTATCTGGAGTACCCGCTGAACAAACCCCGATGAATTGGTATTAGTTACTTAGAAATCTATCTCCTGCTCCTAGAAGGGAGCTGGGGAGATTCCTGGTGTCCCCTCTTGGGTCAGAGGTGCTCATGCATATTTGCTAACCACATGAATGAAATGTGACACAGGACAGGGACTGAGGTTTTCACGTCTTCCCTTAGAAAAAAATGACCCTATTTGCATGGCACACTGGAACCAGAGGAGAGCTGTGGGCCCATACAGAATGTCGGCCGAAAATATTAACCTTTAATCTGATAAATATTAATAAACATCAATATTTTATATTAATCTTTTATATGATTGTAAGCAACACATAAAATGTACTGAAGGAGATGGCATGTGTAAAACGTCCAAATAAAACATTTTATTTGTGCTTTGTAATGAAAACATGTGAGCGCTCCAGCCTGCTGGGATATCTTCATCATTGAGCCAGCTTTTGCTTTTTAAAAGTTTTTCTGAAGTAAAACTAACAAATAAAAATTGTACACATTTATGGTGTATATGATGTTGTCATTATGTGTACCCTGAGCAATGCTCACCACAAACAGCTAATGCAATAGATCCAAGGCTTCACAGTTATTTCCTTTTTTTTTTTTTTTTTTTTTCTTGTGGTGAGAATGCTGATGATCTCACTCAAGTGTACAGTAGAGTCCCACCCAGTCACTGGGCTGTTTGTCAGACCACTGAACTTAACGCATGCCACTGGACGGCCTCTCTCCATTGCCCCCATGCCCTGGCCCTGGTGTCTCTGCTCTCTGCTTCTGTTTGATGTTTTTAGATTCCACAGAGAGATGAGATTAGTAGTATTTATATTTTTTTCTGTGCCTGATTTATTTTATTTAACATAATGTCCTTCAGATTCGTCTACATTGTCAAAAATGACAAGATTTCCTTGTTCCTCGAATAAGACTGAATAGAAATCCATCCAGATTTCCTTTATAAATTTCTCTTTGAGGACTGTTTTTGCTGTATCCCATAAGTTGTGGTATGTTGTTTCATTTTCATTAGTCTCAAGAGTTTTTTTTTTTTTTTTTTTAAATTCCCTTTTAAGTTCTTCTTTGACCCATGGGTTGATGGAGAGTGTATTATATAATTTCCAATTTTTTCTCCTGCCATTGATTTCTAGTTTCATACTATTGTGGTTGGAAAAAATACTTTGATAAGTTTTCCATCTTAAACTTGCTAAGACTTGTTTTGAAACCTAACATGATCTATCCTAGAAAATGTTCTCTGTATATTTGAAAAGAATATATATTCTGCTGCTGTTGGATGGAATGTTCTGCATATGTCTGTGAGGTTCATTTGGCCCAGTGTTGTTCAAGCCCACTGGGTTCTTAGTTTGTGTCTGGATGCTGTATCCATCGTTGAAAGTCTCGTGCCATTATCTGATTGCCATTTATCTCTCTCCTGAGTTCTGTTAATATCTGCTTTATAACTTAGGTGCTTTGATGTTGGGTACACAGATATTTACAATTATCTCCTCTTGATGCAATGATCCCTTTATTATTTTATAATGACCTTCTTTGTCTCTTGTGACAGTTTTTTAAAAAACAATTTAACCTTTTCATGCGTTTGTTTGTGGCGGTGCTGAGGATCAACCCAGGGCCTCACCTATGCTAGGCGAGTGCTTTACCACTGAGCCACAGCCCCAGCCCTGACAGCTGGGTTTTTTTTTTTTTTTTTTTTCCACATTAAATGTTTTATGTTCAACAACAAAAGTAAAGAGGTAAAATATAGGTCCAGTGGTGATGAACTCCCTCTGCTTTTGTCTGGGGAAATCTTCATTTCTCTAGGACATTCTTACTGAGAAGACTAGTCTTGACCAGCAGGATTTTTCTCTTTCAGCATTTTGAATACATATCATCCTACCCCTTCTTGACCTGTAAGGTTTCTTCTAAGAAATATGTTGGTAATCTTATGAGGGTCTCTTGTATGTAACAAATGGCTTTTCTCTTGCTGCATTCAAAAATTTCTCTGCTTCTGACTTAAGAATTTGATTATGCGCCCTGGTGGAGATTTCTTTATGTTTTGTCTGTTTGGGGTTCTATAGCATTTTTGCATCTGAGTGTACATTTCCATCTCTAGATTTTTTTAGTTTTCTGTCATTATTTTCTTAAATAAGCACTCTACCCCTCACAAATCCCTGCTCTTCCTGGGGATCCCGTAACACCTATCTTGGTTTGCTTAATAACGTCCTTGGAACCACAGGCTTTCTTCAGTCTTTTAACCCAAAAGCATGGTGAGCATGCACTAAGGTGAGAAGCACACTCCTTGGAAGGGCAAGGGCTGGCAGCCTCCCTGCAGGGAGCCCGAGAGCACTGGGCTTCAGGACTTGAGTAAATGCCTCATGCTTAGAGAGCATCCAAGCATTAAAGGTAATCAGGGAGAGAAGGGATGGAAAACCAGAACCTGCTTACTTAATGTGCAGAAGAGGAACCCGTCTGATATCCCCAGATCAAAAAGCGAGCATTCTAGCAGTGTGGTGCACTAACTGGTGAACAAAGATGGCACATATTCAGTCACTGATAGTATCCCTAAGGAATAGAATGAAGGGCCTTCCACTATTACGCGTGTGCTATATTGCAGGCCTCACAGGGCTTCTGAGTGGGCCGAGGAGCTACATTCCAATCCAGCAGACACGACTGGGTCTAGAGAGGCAGGCCTGCCCCGTCCCGAAGAGCAAGAGGGGAAGCTAGCCTCATGCCACAGCACCCGTGGAAGTACTCTGCATGCACTCCCCTGTTGAGTCCCAGGGGAAAGCTCTATTTCCCTCCAAAGAACTCTCCTCTTTGATCAGAAGGACGCAGGTGATGGCCATGAACAACAGTCCCAGAGCTATCCCAAGTGGGATGGATCTACTGCGTCCACTGGGTCAGGGAAAGCGGCAGGGAAGTAAGAGAGCCAGCTCTCACCTCCAAAGCAAGATGCGCACGGACGACGTCTCCACTCATACATGAAGCTGCAGCATGCCCGCACTGCTTAAACACATGGGGAAGAGATGGAAAGGTGGAAGGGGAGAGCGGGTGAGGGACGAGGTGGAGGAGTGGAAAGGATGACGTTGAGTATTTGTCGTTACATGAAACATTTTGATTTTAGAACTACATGTATTTTTAAAATAAAAGAAACACTAAGTAAAACAAGAAGCGGTGCTGAACCTAGCTGGTGGCTTTTTAGACAGAGAATTTTAGACATGTAATGCCTGAGTTAGGGATATTTTAGAGACAAGGGCTTTGCAAGTGTCCTAAAATAATAAGGAGTCAATCACATTACAATAGTGGCTTTCTTAAGTTACCCGTATAAAATAGGTAGAGCAAATTTTCTTGTTTCTAAGACCCTTTGGCAATGTTTTCTAGAAGACTATCTTGCATTTCCTCTGTATGTGTGGTACGGGAAGTAGTTACTGAGAGTACTCGAGTGTTTCTGGAAGTAATCAGCTCTCACCTGAAGTGTGGTATATACAAAGTCTTGAATCACATTTAGGGGCTTATGCTTCTTTTGGTGAAGAATCCCTCTGAACTCAAACTCCATGCTAGGACTAATTGTTGCCTGAACCCATCTGCTATAATGCTCTTCGTTTTTGGCCTATAGGTAATATGAGATTAGGGACATGGAAATAGAAAATGACCTGTCAATTAAGAAGTCATTCTTGCAGTTGAGCTGGTGCACATGAAAGTGACAAGAAAGCTAATCACCGAGTCACATCTCTAGTCCTTTATATCTTGTATTTTGAGTCACTAAGTTGCTTAGAGCTTCACTAAGTTGCTGAGGCTGGTTTTGAACTTGCGATCCTCTTGCCTCAGCCTCTTGAGTCGCTGGGATTACAAGCATGTGCCAGGACACCCAGCCAAGCTGAACGGTTTTTATGAGGTTTTTGAAAAGGGCCCATATTCTTCAGTTCAAATGTGGGCCTATTTGATAATTTATGGAGAAGGTGCTTCTGTTTTACACATTCTGCACAGTCTGGTGGGAGAACGCAATCACTCATGGCCTTTGCCCACCTAGTGCCTACCAGGGTTGCTCATCTTTTCCAGGTCAACTTAGAGTCTGGGAAATGATGAGTTTGATGGTAAAGTGAGACTCTGAACTTAGTCAGTTGAACCTACCCTACTCACTAGTGTGACAGCTGGTGAAGCGAGTCCTCTAGCAGCCTACACTGATGACCTTGGCACTCACTGAGGCTGTGGGAAGTTTGGGGCCACTTGCTACATTTAACTCCTATGATTGTAACCGTTAGTTTTCAATCCTTACAAATGAAATCCTTTGTAAAAATAGACTTGTGTAATTCAATAATAAATGAACTTATTGACTAGGATATATATATATATTTTAATGTCACTTAAGAGTATCTTTTTGAGCCTAGCATGCATGAAGCATTAGGTTTGATCCTCAGCAACACACACACACACAGAAGAAAAAGAAAAAAAGATTGTCTTTTTGAACATGACTTCAGTGTATAGTGACCTAGCAAAAGCAGCATAGGATTTGGAATCTAAAGCTGCAGGTGCAAATTTTGACTTTGAGCTTACTCTTCTGGGGCCCCGGGAAAGTCACCTTACTCTCCTGAGCACCAGTGTTCCTGCTGTGACGTACCAGGCTCACCGGGAGGAGGAATGCAGCAGAGTGGTTTTACCTGTTTTATCCTTCAGTGAATCTGGAGTCTGCCCAACACACCAGAGACCCTCCATAAGTACTTGCTATTGAACAAACAGTCACGGGGCGCTAAGGGAACTGTGAATCAGGTGGAAATGCTTGTGACGCTCTGCTAACTGCGAAGCACAGCAGATTGATAGGAACATGTGGTCTAATGCATATATTTGGAGCTGGGGGAAGGAGGAAGCTACTGTCCCTTTTACCGGCTTCTCTTGTTGATCTGCCATTTCCCTCTGAACGTGAAGTTAGCGCCTCCCCACCACAGTCTGTAGTATTCATCCTGTTCAGACTTGGTCAGCTGGCGTAAAGTTAATGCAGGTTTTGAGATCAAGCATGCCTGCCATGTTCCCATGATTCCTTCACAACTATCTATCCTGATGGCCAGGGAAGGAACAGTCACGAGAACACACCGCAACGCCACTGTAATTGAGCAGGACTGATGCCGAACAGGCCTGGGATGCCAGCATCCACCTTCACCCATCACACCCAAGACAGAGGTCCCCTTCTGCTAGCAGCCAGGACGGCACCAGCATGGGCACTGATTAAGTACCATGCTGGGAACATTCTTTAACCTCCGTGACCCAGGAGCTTCTCTAATGCAGGGTTGCTCAGCACTTCATCTGTAAGACCCTGTTCCTGTCACAAAGATAAATATGACCGGTTCTGTTCTCCAGGGACTCATAATCTAGTTGATACAAATCTACAGTGGGCCCCAAATCACATAATGTAAAGATCCCCCCCAATTTTTAACACATTGCAAATTTTTAAGTTTTAAATAAAAAAACGAACAAAAGTATAAGCATGCATTTTCGAGCTGTTATTTTCAGGAATCAATATTCTGCACGTTAAGGGAACTAATCGAAGGAACACACTGGAGAGTCACATTCTAGGTGAGATGATCTTACCTTGTTTAACAAAGGCATATTTTTACACTTCAGTTTGTGTTTGATGGGGAAACTACTGTGTTCTCTGAAATGAAGGCTTGTCCTTAGTGTCATAAATAGCGCTAAGTTGTTGCTGTGTTACCCGGATGTGGTTGCCAGGGGCTCAGCGTGGCCCAAGAAGATCTCAGCCTGGTTCTCTTTTTAGCACAGCAGCTCAGAGTTCAGATGGTGTGAAGTCAGTCACAGGAAACCTGAAACTACCAGCCCGGGTTAAGACCATCCGGCTCTTTGTGCAGGGAGAGGGAAATGACTGGTTTAGCACTCCTGACGACTGTTGGGACTACAACTGCTTGGAGGCTTGTCCTAGCAACTAGGCCACTGAGAAAGAAACCTGTTCTCTTTCTTCTGGAGAAAGGTAGATGATTCAAAAGCAGATTTGCTGGAGCCACAGGAAGAGGAGGGCAAGAGCACACAACTGCCAAAGTACTTGGGTTGTCGCCTGAGACATGAATGAATGCAATGAAGAGAAAAGGCTTGAGACAAGGTTTTCTTAACAATGATATGGCATATAATTTCCTTAAATAACACTCTTCAAATTTGTATTAAACGTTTTCATTCATTCTTATGTGCAACACTGAGTCAAAATAATTTTGGTATATCCTTAAAGTGAAACACTAGTCTTTTAAGAACTGCTGGTGAATTTTGACATGTTCTCTATCAAGGCATGTGATGACGGTGGGTGACAGGTGGGCGGTCCCACTTTTCTAAGTGCATACAGCAATGTTGAATGATGAGATTCTGCTATGGGCCAGGCTTTAGGCTGACTGTGGAGTGCAGCCCTTAAGCCTGGAGTTTAAGGAGACTGACCCGGAAACAGACCATGGCAACTTAGGACAGAGCTCAACCAGAAGCAGGGCAAGCGGAGCTGGACATGGTCAGGACAGGCGTCCACTGGAAGCTTACAGATGGCCAGGTATTAAAGGCAAGGAACGCTCACCAGGCAGAGAAACATGGGAACTGCATTTCATAAAGAGGGAGAAATACATGGTGTGAGCTGTAGAAAGTGACATAAATAATTAGCAGCAGTTAACCTCGGAGGAAGAATAAGCATTTGTTCTGGAAATGATCAAGGAAGACAAACTAAGTTGCTATGAGATGCTGCTTCACCCATCTAATTTTCAAAGAAGAAAACTAACTTGCAGCAGGCCTGGGGGCAGGGATGCAAGCCCTCCGTGCTGGGGGGCCGTGGTCCTGGGGGCAAGGCAGCCACCTGCACTGGGAGTCCTCCTCCCCACCCGCCCAGGCATTCTCAGTGCCAGAGAACTGAATTCTTCGCGGGAGTATTTGGGGTGTGGATGGAGATGCACGCACGTGGGTGCTGGCCGTGATTCCGTTCATTCGTTCGTCTGCGCATCTGGGCAGTGGGTTTCCAGGTGTTCACTGCATGCGTTGCCATGTCACCAGCATGTGTGAATGGGTCTCCCTTTGGATGCATCAAGTATGACAGCTTGAAACCTGCATTAATGTACACATTGCCTTTCTACAGAAGCACATTAAGCTTCTGGAGGGACTTCCAGACCACTGTTATCCTGTGATCTTCTTTGATGCTCATGTTCTTCCTCTAAGGCAGGCGGCCCCGTGTTATTCTGGGAGAACAGTGTACGCGTTGCTCAGTGTGTGCCTCCTCCCCCGCCCCTACTCAGAGAACCCGACTCCTCCTTCAGCCCTGGAAGCACCCGGCGGGGTTGTCTGTACAGTGTCAAAGAGAGAACAACTTTAAATCTCTCTCAGTAGGGAAGAGCAATGCCGTTTTATTCATTTGTTTTGTGGTTCTGGGGTTCAAACCAGGACCCTGGACACTAGGCAAGCCCTCTGCCACTGAGCCACACCTCGGCCCTGCGGTCCACTTTAAAATGAAGGACTGACACAGCCCCACGCCATCAGAGTCTTGGTCATTGTTTTTGAACACTGGGGATTAATGTGGAATTTGCCCCAAATGACTTTGTAGTTTCTTTTTGATTTCCTGATAGCCCCTTGGTATGTGACCTAGCAGATATTCAGATTCTTCAATTAGCAATAATTGGTATCCTAAAAGAGTGCCTGGAAAATAAAGTATGATTTAAGAATAATAATAATAATAAACAAGATCATAAACCAGAAGGAAAAAGAATAAAAGATTTACAAACTTCCTTCACCTTTCCAAGTGTAGCACAAAGCACAGCTGTGTCACAAAATAATATCTAACGCTCATTCTGGCCGACGTGTTGGCCGAGCTCTTACCTGCGCCAGGCACTGAGCCACCGGCTTGGGCGAGAGTCGTTGCCCCGTGTGTCCTGGAAGGGTGCCAATTTTTTGACACCTCCTGTCTCCACCCTGGCTGACTTCCACTGACCCGTGTGACCCCGTCTGTGGCCTTACTGAATAATCCCACTTCCTGCGTGGAAATGACTTCTATTTCTCTTTTGACATGTGCTTCAGTACCCTTCCCCCAGGGCTAAGGGAGCAGCTCAGCAGGGGAGCACTTGCCTACTCTGTAAGAAGCCCTGGGTTCATCCCAGCACTGTGAAAAAGTAAAACAGAACACAAAAACCCTACTGTTAAACTGCATACCTCAGGGAGGGGTGTGTGTGCGTGTTTGTGTGTATGTGTGTGCACCTGGTTATTTCTTCCTGGTTGATTGCCAATTTTACTGGAGATATGATCCCCAAACAACTAACATACCGACTTGCATCTAAGAATCCACATGTCCACATGTTTCTAGAGACTTCAGTGTCTGCTCACCCTTAAGCACATTAGTGCTAGTGGATATTAGCATAAAAATTAACATAGCTGGGTACAGTGGCACACACCTGTAATCCTAGCAGGGAGGCTGAGGCAGGAGGATGGCTAGTTCCAGGTCAACCTCAGCAGCTTAGTGAAGCCCTAAGCAACTTAGTGAGACCCTGTCTCAAAAAAAAGAAAAAAAAGAAAAAGAGCTGGGAATGTAGCTCAGTTGGTAAGCAACCTGGGTTCAATCCCCAGTACTAAAAAAAAGTAATGCATCCACCACATATCAACTTCTGATTGTCACAGTTACCTGGCAGTTGGGTGTGGTGGAGCATGCCTGCAATCCCAGTGGCTCTGGAGCCTGAGACAGGAGGATTGCAAGTTCAAAGCCAGCCTCAGCAATGGCGAGGCACTAAGCAACTCAGGGAGACCCTGTCTCTAAATAAAATACAAAATAGGGCTGGGGATGCGGCTTAGTGGTCAAGCACCCCTGAGTTCAATCCCTGCAACCCCCCAAAAAAACCAAAACCAAAACCAGTTGCCCGGCAGGTGAGTCGCTCCATAACCTAAGTCCAAGTGAGAACGGTGAAGGCAAAGGAGTGGAAACTTCCCAGATATCAGGGGATGGACCCGAGAGTCTGAGCTCACTGAAAGTGACGGCAGCCCGACAGTGATGATGGTCAGCGTGGACGAGGGCTCCGCTCCTCATGGAGGCCCCCGGAAGCCCCAGAGAGTGGGTCGCCATTGTGCACCTTACAGATGAAGGAGCTGCCTCGGAAGGAAGGGGAGCGGGGCTGCGACCCTGGCGACTTGCCTACCAAGGGCCACCGTGTGATACGTAAAGAGGACGTCTTAAACCGTTCTCAGTATTTTCTAAATATATGTATGTATATACTTAAAGCTATATGTTATGCTTACTGTTACATAAATTCTTAAATTCGCAAGATCACGATGATCTTAATAAGCAAACTCATACTTCCAAAGTAAGATAGATCTCAATTCATTTTGTGGAAAGTCCCTGCTCTTTATTTGAGCAGTTGCTACGAACTTTAAAAACCCTTTGTTCTTTTGTTTCTTTCTTTTTCTTTTCCTTTTTGGTGCCAGGGGTTGAAACTAGAAGGGCTTAACCACTGAGCCACATCCCCAGCCCTTTTCTTTATTTTGAGACAGGGTCTTGCTAAGTTGCTGAGGCTGGCCTTGAACTCCCAATCCTCCTGCCTCAGCCTCCTGAGTTGCTGGGCTTACAGGTGTGGCAACTTCTCCATTCTTGATGCCTTTTCTCCAGCTGTCCCTGAGAGCCCAGAAGGGTACACTGGGGGGAATAGTCCTTCACCATGGCAACTACCAGGTGACCCGGGCCTCCTGCTGGGTGGTGGGCCTGAAAGGCTGCTGGAGACACATAGGAGGAGTCCCTGATGGCTTCACAGAGCCTCCCGCCCCTGGGGAGCCCGCCAGGAGGCACAAGGCAGCCCTTCAGCTCCTGCACAGACCAGGCTGGTGGGTCTTCCTTCCTCCTTCCGGGCGTCTCCTCTTCAGGGAGGCAGGTAGGGAGAAAGACAAAAAAAATAATCTCTCACTGGGAAATGGAGTGGAGGAACCCTGAGGACCGTCCCTCTCCACTCACGGTCTGCTCCTCGGAGGACTCTCCCTGGAGGTCTGTGCCTGCGAGGACCCCTGCTGGGGCAGAGGCAGGATGGGGCCCAGGGTGACAGCGAGGGCCCTGGGGATGGCGGAAGCCCCTTTTGGTGCCCAGTGGGAGCTCCTCCCTGACGAGGCTCCTTAGAGGTTGAAGAGGAATCCCTCCCTTTTTCCAGTGAAGAAAATCCTCCTGACAAGCCGTGGCCTTCCTGCCTTTCGTTCCCCTGAATAAAAGAGAGGAGAAGCCTGAACGGCAGGCCACCAGCGGCTGGGAGATGGTCCCAGGTGCCGGGTCCTGCAGAGGGTGTGCTCGGCTGGATGCAGGCTCCCTGGGGCTCTGCAGGTGTGCACAGGGCAGCTCTTCCGGCCGCCCCGCTCTTCACCTGGCCGGGACGCAGGCCCCCTCCGAAAGACAGAGTTTGCAGTGCAGTCCCGGGCTGACCCCGGCAGGAGGCCGCTGCTGTGCTTACCCGCCTCGCCTCGCATCTCAGTTATTTGGATGGTTGCCAAACCTGAAGTGTGGTAAAATCGTGAGCTGGAGGCTTTGGGGGAACCCTGACTCATTTCTACAGGCCTAAATCAGAGAGTAGCCCTTAGGATGTGACAGCTGTGGCTGGGTGCCAGCGGCTAGTAATATGATCCAGAACAGGGTTGGCTTAAGTCACTTTCTGGAGTTTGCAGTGCGTATGGAGCAAGTGGTTCTCTGCTTGGTCGGTGGTTTAAGGTCAGTCCTAGAAAGCCACAGTTACCCCTTTAAATGAAGCTCTGGAATGGCAGCAGCAGCGCTTGTCAGCTTGGTTTGGATCCAGGCAGCGGTGGGACTGGGTCCATGACCTCACCTCCCTGTGACTCCCTTGCCTCAACTGTGCAATGGGGAAATGGATCAAGAGGGATTTAATACGATAATGGGTATGGAGGACTCAAGACAGTGCCATAGTGGCACGAGAACTGAGCAATACTAGCTTTGTCATTGTTAGAGCTGATTCAAAATCAAATTTCTGACATTTACTTCTTTATGCCCAAAGGTTAAAATTTATCTGCATATACTTGAATATATCACCATCCAGATTTATAACATTTAAGATATTAAATATTATGAAAGTATTTAAAGGTAAAAATTTAAAATACTTTTGAGAGTTTATCATAAAAATAGCTATGCTCAATTGGAGTAAATGGGGAAAATTGCCAATAAGGATAGAGAATAAAATGATGATCATCTGTCATCCCCAATTCCCCACACGGAAGATTGTTGAATGTTGGTGTTTCTAATCCTTTTTTCCTTGCAACTAAAAAGCAATATGATTTTAGGGTCTTGTGTGTTAATTTTCTTGTAACTTGTTTATTCCGTAAGTGAGGTCTCTGGGCCTGAGGATTTGGTGAAGATGGTAATCTTCCCTATGGGATCGTTTCTGAGGGAAGGTCTTCAGGGAGTGTGTGCTCTGAAGGTCTGTGGGTTGCTGTGCACGTGGACTTAGCGTCTGCGAGGCTGCCAGCAAGGCGGAAGCCTGTGTTTACTCCTCCACAGCTCTCCAGCCCCACAGCCGAACACACACCCCAGGGTGGTGCGAGAAGTTCCTATGGCTCACATGTGATTTCATCATGACCTACTCATTGTGAACATCACATAGCTACTATAATAGGAATGCAGTACTAAACTGTCTTTGATTCCCATAGCAGCCCTTTGAGATTTTAAGAGCTTGTTCTCTCTACTTATGGAATAAAAAACTGAAGCCAGGGGGAGGCGAGTTGTTTGAAGTCACCAAAACTACAAGCAGGGGTTGCCCAGAACTGGAACTTGGGCATTCTGGCGTTTCATGATGTTTTTGCCAAACAATGGTCACTCTAAGATCGACTTTAGATCTGACATTTAGATCGAACTTTTTGGAATGTTTAAATTAATAGAAGAAAATTTTTGGATTATCATTATTTAAAGTATTACATTTCAAAAGCAACAAGAGTGCCATACAGTATTTAGATTTAAGATGAAGCATAGTTATTTGTATAATTTGCAAAAACATGAGAGGCTGAATATACCAACAGGCAGTGGCCAGGCCACATATCAAAACAGAACTCTGATTGACAACCTGCAACAGCCCATCCAGGAGAGAACCTATGTGCACAGTGTCGAGCCTGGGAAGTCAGCCTGCTATCTATAAGTCAGACTCGTAGGAAGCCAGACCATTATCTCGAAAAAATCCAGGAAGCTGCATAATAACCTTTGTAACTACCAAAATGACCAGGACTTGATTGATATCTGGCAACTTTCCTAATTTTTGTCCCCATTTCCAGTTTTCCAGCAATCAGAGCCAAATATGTCTCCCTAATTAATTACGTAAGTTTCCCTGTTTCTAGTTAGCCTCTAAAGCACCCCCAGACCAGCAGCCCCAGATCAGGACACCTGAAGCCTCTCCCCATTTTCCTCTACCAATCTTTCCCACTCCTCTGTGTCTTTGTGTCTCCCCTAAAAGGAAAGTGACGGTTTCAGGTTCCCTTACAATAGCAAGCTCTGAACAAAGGCCTTTGCCTGCTCTCATCTGGGTGGTCTTTATTTCCGTATGTAAAAATAGATTCTTGGCCTGGCACTGTGGCTTGCACCTGTAATCTCAGTGACTTGGAGCTTGAGGCAGGAGGATTGCAAATTCAAGGCCAGCCTGGGCAACTTGGTGAGACCCTATCTCAAAACAAAATTACAAAGGACTGGGGATGTACATCAGTGGTAGAGTACCTCTGGGTTCCATCCCCAGTTCCATTAAAAAAGAAAAAAAATCTTTTAACTGATAAAGGAAGAAAGGCCCCTCCCACATTTCCATCTGAGCAGAGATCTAAAGGCGCTATGGACTGGGTGTTGTGGCCTTGGCTGAGCACTCACTATGCACTTCTGGTTGCTGTGGGGGAGACAAGAGGAGGGCAGCCTGGCTCCTCAGATTCTGGAAACCAAACAACCACATAGACACCTATCACAGAAGCCAGAACTTGGTGCCTGTGATAAATGTGGGCTAAGGTACCGTGGGAGTTCACAGAGGTACAGGGAGCACATCAATCTGAAGGACCAATAGAAGTTCCAGTAAGAAGGTAACAAATACTTAGAATAAAAAATAAAAAATACAGTGTGCAGTTAATACATACTGCTATGACAAATTCACCATGGAAAGCAATGTAGTTGCTCCTCAGAAGCATCTACAGAACTATCATGCAACCCAGCAATCTCACTTCCAGGCCTATATCCAAAGGAATTGAAGTCCATACCCCAAAGAGATGTCTGCCTTCCATGTCAGCTGCAACACTGTTCACAAGAGCTGAGATAAACAACCTCAGTAAGATTATAGGCATATTATTCAGTCATAAAACAGAAAATCTTTTCTTTTTGACAACCTGGTTGAAGCTATAGGATATGATGTTAAGTGAAATAAGCCAGAAATAGAAAGAAAATGATCTTGCTTTTATGTGTGCATTAGTCCCTTTGTGCTGTTATAACAGAATTCTGGGTAATATATAAAGAACAGGCATTTATTTTCTCTCTGTTCTGAAGGCTAGGAAGTCCAAGTTCAAAGCCATGCCCTCCTGCTGGGTCCTCACACAGTGAACTGGCAGGGGCAAAGGGGACAAAAGCAGAAAGGCAAGCCAGCAGGACTCTGTGAGAGCCCTCCTGGACATGGGCCTAACTCCTATTCCCGAGGAGAGGTGGCTGGGGCCTACTCACCACTTAATACCATCTGCTGCTGTTTAGAAGTGTTCCCAAACTCTGTGTTAAAGGATTGGTCACCAGCCTGTGGTGCTACTGGGAGGTGTAAGGACTGTAATGTCCTTGAAAGGAATATTGAGACCCTGGTCCTTTCTCCTCTCCCTTGCCAACAGGCTACCAGGAGGTGAGCATTTTCCTCTGTCATGCACTCCTGCCATGATGTACTATGCTACCACAGGCCCAAAAGCAGCAGAGCCAACTGGCTATGGACTGAAACCTCTGCAACTGTGAGTCAAAAGAAACCTTTTCCCCTGTTAAGTTTATTATCTCAGGCACTTTGTCACAGTGACAGAAAGCTGACCAACACACTATCACATTGGCAACTCCTGAATTTTGAAGACATTTAAACCATAGTATTTTAGAAAGTAGAAAAAGTCAAACTTACAGAAGCAGAGAGAATGGTTGTTGCCAGGAGCTGGGGCATGGGGAAAATGCAGAGATGTCAAAAGGTATAAACTTTCAGCTGCAAAATAAATATCTTCTGGGTATCTAGTGTACATCATGGCGACTGTAGTTATAGTGCATTTGTTGACTTGAAATTTGAGACTAGAGCAGATTTTAAATATCCTCACCTCTCCATACACACACACACAGTTATTATGGATGGTAATTTATGGTAATAGGTATACATGTATATTATGTATATCAGGTCATTCTATATGTACCTTGCATATGTAGCATTTTTACTTATCAGTTAAATATTATTTAAAATTTGTCACTTAAATTTTAAATTTTGTCACACTCAGACCTTGACGATGGATAGAGTTGAAGTTCTTTCCTCCACCAAGCCCTATTTCCCTCTCCCTCTTCCAGGGTCCTCTCATTAGAATCTGGACTTTCTTTTAGGAAGTAGCTCCTGAGACTTTGAAGAATGGACGTGAATTCTGATAGGTAGAGCTGGAAGAAGCAGGCCTTCGAGGGAGAGGACATGGCACAGGCAAAAAGGCACAGAGGCCGGGAGGTTGGAGGCATTTTGGGAAAGTGCCGTTTGGTTTATCTGCAACATGCAGCAAGTGCTGGGAGAGTTAGAGTGCTTGAGAACGAGACTGCCTGCATTCGGGTTTCTGAGGACAGGAGTTGTGTGAAGTTGCTAAGAGACCAGAGACAGGAGGCAGAGATACTGGCTTGGTGGGAGAGTAGGGAGGCCTAAGTCTGGGTGACAACAGAGGAAGGAGATCCAGGGACCTTGGGCGGCTGAGTGTGTCAGGTGGCAACGTCTGGGCGTGTGTGAGTGGAGGCATGCTGGCAGCCAGAGGACAGGAATGAACTGGGTATAGGACACCTGAGAGACGGAGGCCTGGAGCGCGCTGAGCTTGTCGGGATGGGGGAGGATGTCAAACCGGTGGAGGACAGTGTGGAGGTGCAACTGTTGAGGCCACAGCAGATTCCTCCAGAGTGGAGGAGGTGTTGACAAAGCAGAGAAAACGACCTCGGCGCACACATCTTTGGGGACCGCGAACACCGAAGGATCTGAAGAGCTTGGAAAGGTAAGAAGAGGGCAGCATCCCCAGAAGACACGAGAGGCCGCGAGGTGGGGTCGCTAGGGCGAACCCCCCTCGAGAGTTGGAAAGCGCCCGAGAGCCCTTCCTCTGGAGGGCCTAGTGCCAAGGTAACCTCCCTGCGCGGTCAAGGAGCAGCGGGACAAATTCCAGGGGCCACCTACGCCGAGTGACCAGGTTAGACCGCCCTAGGTACTGAGCCCGCCCGGGACCCGCCCCCTTCCTTTTCTAGAACGTGATTGGCCCAGGCGCCCTCCGCGTTGCTATGACAGCACACCAGGGTTGCCCGAGGCTCCGCCCCGCAGCTTCCGCCACGCCCTCCGACCCCCTCGCTTCCTCTTCCCGGGCGGCAATTGGCCGGAGCTCTGCCCGTTGCTAGGGCAGCGTCCCAGGGCTGCCGCGGCCCCTCCCTGCGCCGTCGGGGCCGTCGGGCACCGCCCCCTCCCTCCTCACGGCGGCGATTGGCCGAGGCGCCTCGGCGTGGCTAGGGTGGCGCGCAAGGCCCGTCCCCGACTCCTCCCTGCGCCTCTCGCCCCGCCCCTCCCGGCCAGGGGCGGGCGGGGGGCCGCGTCTCCATGGCGACGGCGGACGCGCCAGGGAGGGTGGCTGGTACCTGCTTGCTAGCGGCGCCGCGGCGGGGATCCAGGCCGAGTCGAGGCCATGTCGGACCTGGGCTCGGAGGAGTTGGAGGAGGAGGGAGAGAACGATATCGGGGTGAGCGCGCCCGGCAGGAGGGGCTTCCGGGGTGCGGTGGCGGGCGGGCTCGGAGGTCGGGCGGGGCGGCCCGAGCGTGGGCAGCACACCCAGCCGCGCCGCGGCCAGCGGCGGGACCGCGCGCCTGACCCGGCGGCGCTGCGTCCTGGAAGCGGACGGCGAGAGGTGAAGCGCTGTGACGTCTGGTTTCCACCGCCCCCTCGCGCTCCCCACTCCCATCCGCCTCCCTTTAAAGGCGAAGATTTCCAGGCCAAGCTTTGGGATTTCCTTCCCCGCGTTAACCAGCGCGGAGGCGTGTCCTTAGAGGACCGGATCCTGCCAAGCCGGCGTCTTGTCCTAGAACAGGTCACTCTGTAACTGAGCTTTGACCCCGCAGGGGTAACGCGAGTGGAGGAAGGCTGCTTCCTGGCGGCCTCAGGGGCCGGGCTCAGAAGGCGGCTCCCGAGAGAGCCACCCTCCTGTGACCTCCGAACTGACCCAGGTGGCTGGAATTATTCCTTAATTTAGGCAGGCAGAGAGGCGGTGAGGCATACGGGTCCACTGATGTGCCTTGGGCTTGGGCTCTGTGTGGGCACATTGTTCTTCCCTAAGCCAGCGGAAGGCCCCTCGCTGCGGCCAGGTTGGGAAGCTTGGCTGCTGTGTCTGTGCAGATACAGAGTTAAGAGTTCCAGAATCAACGGAGAAATCTAGCGTCTCTTCTGTAATGCTCTTGGTGCCTGCTCACACTTGCGTTTTTTTTTTTTTTGACAGCTCTAGGCACCCATCTCCCAGCTTCTGCCCAACTTGCTGCTCAAAGCTAGCTCTTCTATACCTGGAGCCACCTGGCCAGTTTAAAGAACCAGAGTGCCTGGGATTCACATCTCCCACTAGCTAGTGCAGAAGGCAGAACCAACTGCAGTGTTACCTAGGCTCCAGAGTCCTCTGTGCAGTGAGTGTGAGGCGATACTCTACCTGAAACTACTTCCTTGCTTAGCTGCTTCCTCTTTCCTATCTGTCCTCCCCACTCTGCCCTAGGTGTCTCCTATAAGAACACTTTTAAAAAAGTAACTTATTCACGGTGTACTTCTGGGAAAATCCAACCTACAATTCCTGTCTAGAAAGCTCTCTATAGTTTGTATCCTCAAATGGCCCTACTGATTTGTATTTGTAACCGTTTAGTGCCCATAATTTTGAAGTTTGGATTGTACTTGGGGTCACCTTAGAGGATTTCTCTCTTGTCGAGCCACTTAGCAGCTCAGTGTTGGGTGTAGTAGGCCTCTTGGATGGGAGAAGGAGTCTTTTGTTTGTTTTGATTTAGGTGATCCCAAAACAAATCTGTAAGGTTACACATTTTTACCTTTTATTCTAGGCAAGAATTTCTGGGCTAAATAGTACCAGAAAAGGTCAAGAATTGCCCAGCTGCTTGTTTCTGAAGCCTTCATTGTAGTATATCTGTACTTGTAATACATCTAGACAGAGCCAATTCCATGATTTAAAAACTTCTATTTTTGAATTTTTAAGTAAATATTGCTGTTTATATTTAAGGTCTACAACATGGTGCTCTTGGCTTCCCAGGCTGCCATACTGCTTCCACCATTCATTATATGCGCCCCGTACTCCGGTAGTAAGTGCTATGTAATGGTCATTTTACGAAGGATAGGAAAAATAGGGAAGTTGCAAGCTTGTGTTTGTTTGTTATTTATTTGTTTGTTTTTACTGAGATGGGGTCTTTGTGAGACCCAACATCCTCCTGCCTCAGCACCCTCAGTCGCTGGGACTATTGGCACATAACACCTTTTGTTTTTTGGTGCTGGAGATCAAATCCAGACCTGCCCCAGCTGCACATGCTGCTTCAAGCATATTCCCATCAAGAGCTTGGTAGACTAGCATTCCGCACTCACGGCTGATTGGCATAATACATGGCAAGCTCAGGTGGTGGGGGAATGAGGCTCCCACATGGCCAGATGCACTAGCTGTGTGACCTTGGACCAGGGCTGCTTGGTCACCTGCCTCACCTGTATGATCGAGCCACTGAATATATGCTGAGGTTTGGGAGGATTCAGTGGTACAGAATTTACAAAATGCGTGGCATGTAGTTAGCACTTAATGAATGTTGGCCATAATTATCTTAATTTCTTTTACCCAGGAATATGAAGGGGATCGAAATGAGGCAGGTGAACGGCATGGACATGGGAAAGCCAGACTGCCCAATGGCGACACTTACGAGGGGAGCTATGAATTTGGTAAAAGACACGGCCAGGTCAGAATCAGCGACTTAGGCGGATGGTTTTCCCTGCTGAATATTAGTGGATATGAAATTCAGGACTGATATCAATTATACAATCAATATATTGCAGGGAACCTACAAATTTAAAAACGGTGCCCGATACGTGGGAGAATATGTTAGAAACAAGAAGCACGGCCAAGGCACGTTTATATATCCCGATGGGTCCAGATACGAAGGTGAGTGTTACCACAGTCACACTCCGGTTGGCAGGGGTTCTGAGTTTTCCTTGGTGTTTCTGTCTTTGAACGCGTCTGTGGATACTGTGGTGTGCAAAGAAGTGTGCAGATCTTCAGAGCATCAGTCAGCAAACCCCAGCAGTGTTCTTATTCTCACAGCGTCGGCACGGAACTCAGAAAGCTTGCAACTAACCAGCTAACTAGTGAACCTACAGGGGAAAGTTGACTCTCCTTTGCCGGCACACCCCTCCTGAGGCCTGGGGACTGGGAGCAGATGGAAGGGGACTGCCGCTGAGCACAGGCCTCGGTGTCACCTGGCTCCATGGCTCCAGGTGCTCTGTAGCACCTGTCCCCCTGAAGTCTTTGCTGTCTTCCATTCCTGACTGACCCCTCTTCTGAGGGACACATGGCTTCTTCAGCCCCGCGGTTCCTTCAGCGAGGGGCCGTCTGGGAGGCTTTCTGCCTTGCTGAGTGCGTTTCCTGCTGCTGGGATTCCTCGCCTGCGGACGTTGTGTCACGGACGACCGTGCCACTTGTTCTGGGCGCCCATTGCTGCCTTCTGCACGCCATGCTCTGGGATGACTGCAGTAGTCCCATCGCAGACCTGGGAGAGCGCAGGCAGGGGAGGCTGTGAACCTTTGAGACTGAATGCAGAATTCTGTGTTCTTTCCCCGCCCCCTGGAAAAAGTCACCTACTTCTCAGCAGATTTCCAAAAAGACCCCAACCTCGGAGTGTGGTGACGACAGGTGACGCTGCACGCTGGCTTCAGCTCGCCTGCCTTGGCCTCCTGGCCTGCAGCAGAAGGACAAGATTGGCACCAGGCCTGTGCAGCCAGCCTGGTTCCTGGGAAGAGCCCAGCGACTGCTGACAAGGACATTGGTGTGACATGGCGACAGCAGCAGTTCTTAATAGGTGGTATGTCCTGCACGCGGAGGTTTTGCTCCTGTGCGAGTAGCTGTCTGTCACTGTGACAAAGGCCCGGGATAATCATTGTAAGAGGAGGAAAACTTTATTTTGGTTCATGGGTTTAGTCCATGGTCAGGTGGACACGTTGCTTTTGGGTCTGTGGTCAGGCAGCGAATCATGGTGGAGTGATTGGTGAACCAAACCTCTCACTTCATGGCAGCCAGGAAGTGGAGGGAGACTGGAGGGGGCTGGATTCCAATATCCCCCAAGGCACGCCCCTGGTGACCTGACCTCCCTCCACCAGGCCCGACTCTTAAAGGTCCCGCCACCTCCCAACAGCGCCACAGGCGAGGGGACACCTATCCAAACCATACCTGTCCTGTTCCTAGATAAGGCAAGGAGAAGTGGTGACCAAGGGCAAGGAATCAGAAAGGGGCAGCCGTCTGCTTCTGAGGCCACGCCCGCGACTGTGTGCCAGCCCGATGGAGGTGGGGCTTGTGTTGTGCTCTTTCCCGCACCTGAGAAGCACGATCGGCTTTTAAAATGAACTTTAAACAATTTAGGGCTTAATTTAATTCTTCCCAATTCCTTATGATCCCAATCTCATTGTTGTCTCTTGATTTTAGTGTGAATGCTGAGACAGTTCAAACAACGCAGACGGTAAATAAAAAAGGTACTCAGAATAAGCCTTTGCAGGAACATTTAATATGGAGGTAGCTAACTGAAGAAGAACTCATGAGACTTAGTTCACTAAGCGTGTGGGTTTCCACATCTAGCCGCTCTCCAGCTCTGCAGACGGATGGCTCCCAAGGGTTCAGTTCAGTGCTCGCACTGACTGCCCAGAGTTAGTGACAACCCCACAGTCCCACAGATGCCAGGTGACTCACACTTCTCTCCAATTTAATGGCTAATCAGGGCTTCTCATGCCCCTTCCTCATATTTGATGATTTGATTTAATGGCTCATAGAATTCATGGAAAAGTTTTACTCACTGTTACTGGTTTATTATAAAGGTTATTCCAAAGGAGACAGATAAATAGTCAGATGAAGAGGTACCCAGGGTGAGCTCTGAAAGGGTCCAGGTGGTCTCATAACCTAAAAGGCACAAGGTGAGGTCATGTCCAGAAATTTCTTCTCCCACTAAAGCTTAAATAAGTGTCTTATTTCACGAAGGCAATAATGGAATCTGAAGACAGAAGCTATGACATTGTTATCTCAGTAAGTCAATCATCTTCCAGTCACAGAGTCTAAGGTCTGACTGAATTATTCATGCAGTGTATTTGGGTTCACTGCCATCATAATGCAGGGCAGTGTGCTCAGCCTCAGGACCATGTGGCAGAAGGCCCAGTACTGGTCTCCCTGCTGCTCAGACAAGTCTGGAGGGAGCTGAGGAGGGAGTAGAAGGTTCCAGAGCTGCGGGAGATGAGCTGGGAGGTGTTCCTGGGCTGCAGGTGCAGGTACCTAACGTGTTGCTTAGTGAATTTCTGGAATGGTCGACCCTCCGCCTCACCTGCTCTCGTTGCCCCATCTCTCGTCGCCCTGTCTCACGTTACATCTGGGAACCAGTCCTCGTGCTCAGTTGCTAGCCTTGGCCATGCCTTCTCTTTGGGAAGTTTTGGTAAGCCCCGCTTTTCCGAGCTGTCCTGCAGGCAGCGGGGCTCTCTCTGCTGCCTCGCGCCCTCTGTAGCTGGCCGGCAGCGGGCTCTTATCTCCGTGTGGGTCTGCATCCAGTGTTCGCGTCAGCCTGGAGCTTGTCCGAGTTTGGGGTCCTCCCTAAGATAAAGGAAGTAAAGTTGGTATTAAAGTGAATTTCCATTGCTAATGAGAAATCAGATAAGTTAAAAATTTAAAAATTTCACAACACAGAGTCCATGCTGGTAACAGGTTTTTAATATTTCTTTTATATGCTGGGAATTGAACCCAGAGCTATGTCAGTAATTTTTATAAATCAGTGTCTGACACACTTCTAGACTAACTTTTTCCTGCCATGGTTTAGCTAATACTTTCTGAATGCCCCTGCATAAGAAAACATTTTTGTAATATTTTCTATACAGATAATAGAAGGCCAATTTTTCCTTTTCTCACGGATGAACATGTTTGTCTAAGTTGGCTTTTGATTATTTTTAGTGTAGGGGAACTCTGTTCAGCTTAATGATTTGTTATTGGTAATATGTCCATTTTCCTTTTTCTTTTTCTACAGTGCTGGGGACTGAACCCAGACCCTGGTACATGCTAGGCTCATGCCCACACCCAGCAGCCCCACCCCCGTAAAACGTGCGCTTCAGAGCTGACTGTCCACCCGCCGTCTGCAGGGCTTGCACATGTGAGCTACAGGGTGCAACCTTCCCGGTTTTCCAACTCAGAGGTTTTAACTGGCCCTGGTTTACGCTAGTCCTCACCGTAGGGCTGTGTTATGAGTCTGTGATGTTGCTGTCAATTTCAGTATTTCCCATCCAGTCTACAGGCAACTAGTATGACCAGTATGGAGGTCAGTGGGCAAGGCCAGCAGGCCAGGGAAGGGAACTCAGAGGCTCTGCTGGCACAGGTGCAGAGTCAGCATGCAGGTGGGCGGCGGTGGGTGAGGGGCTGGAAGGGAGCGTGGCGTCAGGTGGCTATGCAGGTAAAGGAGGGAGGTGCTGCTGAGGACGGAGGCCAGCCCAGGCTCAGACTTGCTGCTGGATCACCAGGTGCAGAGAAGTGGAGCGTGGCATCAGGACTTCTGGCAACAGGTCACACAGCTTGGACGAATACTTACCTTGTCTCTGCCTGTCAGGGCTCGCGGTGACTGTGACCCAAGGGCACACACCTCAGCAGACCTGGGCCCAGTGAACCCCATCTGCCCTCTCTTAGCCGCTTTCCAAAATGCTCAGCCACTCCAGTCCCATGGTGCAGGCGAAATGGGCTCTGCAGGAAGTCAGAGAGGAAGGACCCAGCGGCCTTCTCCACTGTGGTTAAAATCTCTCTTCTGTTGGATTTCCTGAGCGTGTTGCTAGGGGCCTTGGAAGGGGTCCAGGGCATCATCCCCTGCTTCTCACCTGGGCCTGCTTTTGTGTGGTCCCTTACAGGGGAGTGGGCAGATGACCAGAGGCATGGCCATGGCGTGTACTACTACGTTAATAACGACACCTACACCGGGGATTGGTTCGCTCACCAAAGGTTGGTCTACCTTCGGCCTTGCAGGCTTATTTCTGGAGTAAGAACATGATGACCGACGTGTTCAGGTTGCTAGTGCTTGTTAGCGAACAAAGTCTTGACCAAAGTCCACTTACCAAGCGTGTATCTCACTGCCCTATGAGTGTGTCGGGGTACAGAGCCCAGAGCATCCTGACTGGACCACCCAATCTGGTCTCCACCTAGGCCACCCTCCGTTCCATTACCAACCCTGAACATGGAAGGGCTTTCACACTGTGAAACCATGCTGTGTGCCCTTTTCTTGACAGGCACGGGCAAGGCACCTACTTCTACGCAGAGACGGGAAGTAAGTACATTGGTACCTGGGTGAACGGACAGCAGGAGGGTGCAGCCGAGCTCATTCACCTGAACCACAGGTACCAGGGCAAGTTTATGAACAAAAACGTAAGTCTGTGAGAAGGGCCTTTGATGATGAAATGTCCAGTCCCCCTCTCCCCTAGCCGTGCACATGGGATGGAACGGACAATACTGAAAACAGCTCTCCTGTCCCTCCAGAGTGGACAGCAGTGTCTCAGCTCCCTGATGCCCAGAGGCCAGGGAGTGGGTGGAGAGGGGAGCTTGGCATGCTTCTCTGCCTCAGTTGCTGTCCCTGCCGTCCTCCAGCAGAGCCCTGTGTGTCTTTATGACACGGCATCTTACCCTCTGGTTCTGTGTGTCCCTGCTCCCTTGTAAGTCAGACATCAAATATTTACTTCCTGTGGTTCAGCCTGAGAATGTTTTGGCTCTGTCTCCCTGGGAGGGGCAGTCCTGGAGTCCTGGGGAGGAAGACCCCCAAGCTTCCTTCTCTTGACGCAGGCTGGCCTATCCCCGGGGGTGAGGGAGGGAATTGCAGGCTGATCAGAGCACCTGCCCCGGGTCTGGAGGCCTCACGTTTGGCTGTTCCTGCAGGGAGAGTGCTGGCCTTGCCTCCCCTCTTGTACAGAGTGCTCGTGGGGTGCAAAGAAACCCAGAGTCATTTAGAACTCACCACTTGTGCATCCAATTCCCAGAGGAGAGCATTTGCTGAGCAAATGGATGGAGCTGGGGGTTGACGGGGGGAACTTTTAACTAACTTAGTGAGTCCCCTTCAGCTCTGAAGGCCTGCTCTTCATTTATGTGCCCTGAGTGTGTTTGGAAGAATCAGTAAGCAAGACTAGACCCATCTGAAGAATCCGTGTGAAAATGCAGGCTTCGCTCCTCCAGCTAGGAAGACCTTAAAGTCATGCAACGGCATTTGGGGGCTTGAGGAGCGAGGGCAGAGTCAAGGCCACGACCAGTTCCAGCTGGCTGGCCGGAGGGCCCCTCTGCTCTTACCTTTACAAGGGAGGTGACTCTGGAGTGGCCCCAGTGCTCTTGTCTCTGTCTGTAAAGCCACTTCCTCTGCTCAGCTCATCTGCATACGCTCTGTTTTAAAGATAGAGGCGTCACAAGCTTCTAGAATCGCAAGTAAGATATTTAAACTGACCGACTGTAGTCCTGTCTTGCCTCAGTGTTTAGGTAGGTCAGGTGACAGGTACTGAGCTTGTCAATCACAAGAGGTGCTGCCGACTGCCCAGGGCAGAGCCGTTTGGTGTCTCCGGCACCTTCTCACCAGCGTTGGCCATCATTACCCTGGAACTTTTTTTTTTCCAAGTCTGACAAGTACAGATGTCACCCTGTGGCTTTGTGCATCTCCCTGGTCACCACTAGTGAAGCACTTTCATGTCCTTGCTGACGAGCCGTATCAACAGGTGACCGGGGTAGGGACACACAGGGGCACAGACAGACCAGCGAGCCTGAGGCAGGTGTCCCAGACACTTCAGTCGAGGGCTTGATATAGACGTCATTTCAGATTAATGAGGAATTGGGGTGGAGTTGGGAAGTGGCCTGGAACAACTGGGTAACCATTTGGGAAAGAAGGAGTTCAGAGTTTGTCCCTCAGCATACAGAAGTAGATACTTTCCAGAAGGAATAAAAATTTAAATATAACCAAGAAAATCAGATATGGAAAAAAAATAGGTGAATATTTATTAACTTTGAAATGAGGAAAGAAGACGTAATAATTAGATCCATAAAGAAAAAATCCAGTAGACTTAGCTTCATAAGAATAATCCTTTTAAAATTAGAAAAGAGTGTAAAGAGTGTAAAGAGTGTAAAGGTGTCGCAGTGGTCACTGCATGAAGTGGGTTCCAGTCCGCAGGTGAAGGAAAGCCAGACTGATGGGCAGCCTATGGCGGGAGGTCTGGAAGGGGAGGCAGGAGCTCAGGCCTGTTTCTAGACCACAGGTGGAGTCCGCATGCACGGTGCCAGCAGTGTTTTAAAAGACCCTGTCTACAGAAACAAGGTCACAGAGAAGGTGTGGGAACGCAGTAGCGGTTCTCTGTGTGTTTGTGGTAGATGGTGACTAGGTCGCTTTTATGCAGTAGTAAAGCGTGGTTGAAGTTTACACAATCAACGAGACAGGACACACGCCTGGCAATTCTGTTGCCCCTGGTTCCTGCCACAGCCTTCAACTTGTTGGACTGACCGGGCTGTGGTTTGGGGTGGGCTCCATGCTGGGTGTCGCGCCTCAAGAGTGACGTGCTTTGGGGTTCTCTTTGCTCGTAGCCCGTCGGCCCTGGAAAGTACGTGTTTGACATCGGCTGCGAACAGCATGGCGAGTACCGCCTGACAGACACGGTGAGTCGGAGTGGAGGCCGAGTGGCCGTGGTGTGGATCCCGCCATGCCAGCGTGATCTGCCGAGGCCTGTGCCCGCTCGTCCTGGTCTGCGTGAGCGCGTGTGGGACTCCGTTGCTAGAAGTAATCGGTGTCATTTCACAGTTACTGCCGAAGTCCAGGCCTGGGCTTTGTGACGAGTTAGTCTGTTCTGGGGAGTTCTGGACTGAGTCAGGTCCCAGAAGTGACAACCAGAATCCGTCACTGGAGCCACCACAACTTGTCCAGTGTTTGTTCAAGTGTGGGCTGTGCACCTTGCATCTTTAAAGCCTGGTTGGTGAATGGTTTTTTTCTTTCCTTTCCAGTATTTAGCACTAATATTAAAACTAAATTGATGTTCCCTGGTGAACATTAAAATCAGCCAGAATGTTCCCTGGTGAACATTAAAATCAGCCAGGCAGTATCATCATTGTGTGGCATCCAGGTAGGCACGTGTCGTGGAGTGGCCATTTCATCCCTGTTGTTACTAATGTCCGAGCAGCCTGGGCCTGATGGGCAACTTAGTCGAATTTCTGACCTTGGTGCTGGTTTTGAGCCTTGGACTGACTATTTACTGCTATCATTCTCCCTGTGAGTAGTTTTGAGTTTTTTGAGAGACTGAGCCCGGCGGAGAGTGCTGCATTGTGTTTGTTTTCTTCTTGGTCTCTGAGCTTCCTACATATCCTCTCCTAATGACCTAGAAATAGATCACAAGCAGACTCTCCCATATCCACATATTTTTTTCCTGAAGAAAGCTGGAGAGCTGAACGTTGGTGTCAATCACACATCAGTGCAGTAGTGCCCCCACCCGAGGGGCTACCACCCATGTCCCCAGCGGGTGCCTGGATCCATGGATGGCGTGGAACTTGCGTGCACTAAGCTTTTTCCTGTATGTACATGGTGACCATGAATTTTAGTTATAAAGTAAGCAGAGCAAGAAGTGAGCATGGCCAGAAGTGAGATCGAGAAGTCTGTGTAAAGTTGTGTGAAAGCCGTCACCGGTCTCTACGTGCGGCACCTGGTGGTGCTGCGCATCTCAGTGACCCCAATGTGGTTTTTTTTTTTAGTTTCCTTATTAAGTTGAGAACTTTCACCTTTTGACTTAAAGGAAGCACATTGCAGCTTTTCTTAAACCTATCCAAATTGCCAGCATTGCTACGTGTGTGATTTGGGGCCACTTTTAAGTAAAATAAAGGTCACTTGAACACCAGTGCTCTGAGGCCATGCAGTCCATCTGATCGCCTAGACAGCTGCCAAGTGAGGGTGGGTGGGCAGCATACGCAGTGTGGATACCAGGGCGACGGGACGATTCGTGTGGGGCGGGCAGGGTGGGGCTTCACGAGATCCCACCGCACTACTCAGAACATGTTCGGTTTAGAACTTACTGGTTGCTTGTTTCTTGAATCTTCCGCGTGATGCTTTCAGACCGTGGTTGACGGTGGGCCACTAAATCTGAAAAGTGGAACCGGGGGTGAGGAGGCTCCCGCTCCCTCTGGGCCTCAGCAGCCACTTCCAATTTGCTTTCGCTGCTCTGTCTCCTACCCCTGCACTGCCCCTGGGATGCTCCCCCCAACTCTCTCCACCACCGCAGGTGTCGCGAGGCGCGGCAGGCCACCCTGGCCATCGGCGGCTCTGGGTGGTGCTGCTCAGTGCCGCTGCCTGCCATCTCTGTGCGGAATGTGCTTCCTCTACCTTCTGCTGGCCCAGCTTGAATCCTGGCTGAACTCAGCCCAGTTTTTGTGTTCAGCGTCCCCAGATAATTTTCAAACCCGACTTTCTCGTTTTTCTCCTTAAACTCTCTCAGATTCTAACACTGAAGGGGTCTTTGCCCCTTAGCCTGCCATGTCAGGTGGATGCTCTGACCCTCCCAACTGTCTCCCCGCCATGGCCAGGGCTTATGTGGCCCCGAGAGCACCTGCCGTTGGCCTGTCTCCTCTCCTGGGATGCTGCACTCTCCCTGGACATGGCTACTCTTCCCCGAAACAGCCCGTCACCTGTGGTCTAGAGTCCATGTCCACCTCCTTTCTGTGACCATAATCTTCTGTGAGTTCACGCTGACCGTCCTCTTAGCTACATGTCCTGCTGCTTTGTTTTATATCCCCTCTGCTGCAGCTAAGAGGAGCCACCTGCCAGGGTCAGGTCCTGGCTCACCAGAAACAGGCCTGGGTGCTGGCTCTGTACCACCCTGAGCACTATCTTCAGGGAGCCCCAGGGCTCCACTCCAAGTTTAAAGCTATCTGCACCTGGGGGAAGCGGAGGGGAGTCCGATGGGTCGTCCTTCCGTGTGCTTCTCCAGCAAGCTGCAGTTGCGATTGTGAACGTAACTGCCTACGCCAGTCGGGAAGCAATCCGCTTCGTTGTTCAACACGATGGTGACACACTTGGTACGCTTGCTGGTCTCTCCGGGGCTTGGACACCTCCCACCTGCCCCGCGGAGAACCTGGTTGTGAATTGTGCATATTGCCACCACTGGCACACAGTCGGCCTCTGGTCTTCCTGGCGGTTCGGCAGTCAAGCCACCAGGCGCAGTGGGAGGAACAGCCCATGTCATGGGGTGCTCTGCAGGTCCGACCCTCCTGGCACAAGTTTTCAGAAGCCGGCATTTCAGAGTGACGAGAGAAACCGCGTCAAGAGCGCCGAAGCGGGCCCTGAAGTAAGCTCCGGGTGCTGTGCTTTCCCGGAGCGGCCGGGACGCAGTGCTCACTGCATGAGGCCTCAGTCTGAAACCGTCTGCGAAGCCACTGTGCCCTGGGTGCCCAGGACTGCCCGGCAGAAAGCCCTGCTGCCCTCCTCCCCCAGTGAGGGGCGCGGCCCCTGCATAGGGGCTGGTAGGTCTGCTGTCCATAGGCCAAAGCTGCCCGCGCCTGCCCTTTTAAAATGAAATCATGGATGTAGCCAGGTGCAGCGTGCATGCCTGTAACCTCGATGACTGGGGAGGATGAGACCGGAGGATCGCGAGTGTGCGGTCAGCCTCTGCCCTGAGCAACTTAGGGAGACTCTGTCTTACAATACAATTAAAAAGGGAGCAGGGGCTGTAGTGGAGTGATATAGCTCCCGGGGGTCAGTTTCTGATACCAAAATAAAATAAACTAAAAATCGTGGATGTAATGTACATAATAGATTCGTACGACAAAACGTGCTGGCGTTTGAACCCGAGGCCTGGGTGCTGCAGGCAAAGGCTCTCCCGCTGAGCCGTGCCCAGCGCATCAGACTTTTGAGATGGCGGTCACCGTGTTGTGCAGCTGGCCTCCTACTCCTGGCCCACGTGAGCCTTCTGCCTCAGCCTGCCAGGCGGCTGGGCTACACCTGCCGGAGTCTAGTGCTTTAAAGTGCACAGTGTGGTGGCACTAAGCGTGGCTTCCCCAGTGCGTGCTTCTGGGCCTTGTCTGTCACGGGGGGAGGGGGGGGACCGCCTGCTGGCACCTCTGGCTCCCCTGAGCCTGCTTCTGTCCTGTAGGTGCAAGTGGACTCATGCAGTCTTGGTCCTTTTGTGACTCGCTTATTCCCCCCATGAAGAACTGTCCGGGGTCAGTCAGGTTGTGGCAGGTGCCCGGGTCTCCTTCCGTTTTGTGACAGAGTGGCGTCGCCTTGTCGGACGGGCTCCTCCATTCTTGTGTTGATGGTCGTTGGCAGCGATGAGCAGAGTACTCATCGTGGCTGTTGTTGGAGGGTGCTGCTGCGAGCAGGCTGTGCCAGTCCCTGACTGAGTCCCTTTTCTGGTCTTGAGGGTGTCACCTAGGGCAGGATGAGCCATTGCTGCCATCACCATGTGGCCACCCAGGCCTAAGATGCATGTGGCAGCCCATCCGCGTCCATCTGTGTCATTAGATGGGTTTAGCAGATTGTGAACCACAGTTGGAAAACAAAATTCAGCAGAATAGAAAACCTCAAGTGAATTTGGGTGGTGGAGACCAGTGCACGACTTGTGCCTGGATTCCATGTGCTCTGTGGCTGTGGCCCCTAGAGTCTCCTCTGTGGCCCTCTTGTGGGGAAAGTGACATGCTTTTAAGTTTTGATCTTTTTTATTAATAACTACTTTACATACACGCACACACACACAAACTCTAACAAAATTCCTGTGTTTAGCAGTCCTTTCTAAATATCCGACTTCCTTCCTTCCTTCTCTCTCTCTCTCTCTCTGTCTCTCTCTCTCTTGCTTGAAATATTATGCCTTGCACCAGGTTCCTGAGTGTATTAGTTTGCCAGGGCTGCTTTAACAAAATACCACAAACTGGCTGACTTAAACAACAGACATTTGTTCTCTCTTGGGGGAGGGGACACAGGAAATAATTCAGCCCCTAACCCTGAGGAGAAGAGTCTGGGTTGTGTGTGCACGTTTTATCGGTGCCCTGGGGTCAGTGCTGGGAGAGGGGGTGAGGGACACAGCATTGGGCAGAGCGGAAGTGGAGCCCTCACGAGACCTTCTGGGGTGCTCGGAAGCTGGGACGGTCCCTGGACATTTCCTGCAAGGAGCAGGCAGCAGGCACGTGCCGCTGTGGACAGTGGTGAGGGCCCTGGAGTCCGCAGCACTCCGGTGAAGGCTGTCCCTTGGGAGCATCAGTCATGGGCAGCAGTTGCCAGCTGTGGCCTCCCGGCTGCTGGGGAGGGAGCAGGATGCTGGTTGAAAAGGTGCTGGCGCGGAGGGCGGCTGCCCCTGGGGGAGGTCCCAGAGTAGGACCCTGGGCCAGCAGTGCCGGGGTCAGGGCGAATCTGTCAGAAGGGCACCCAGAGGACGCCACCCGACTCTGGCATTGGAGACCTGCAGGGGGACCCACAGTCTGGGGTTCAGGGAGCCTGGAGGCAGGTCGGGTTGAGCACTGCTGTCCTGGAGCACTGGCGTCCCCTTCCTGGTGACAGCACTCAGACGCTCTGAATCCAAGTGAAGTGACTATTTCTGAGCGACTGAGGAGGCAACAGGCAGATGAGAGCGGCTCTTTCGGCAGCGTCACCATCTGTGGGACAGTGACGGCCGTGCTCTCAGGGCAGGTGCTCAGCGCTCCGGAACTGTAAGTGTGGTACTTACAGAACTGAGACGTCGACAAGTGTGTTTGTCAAAACCGTCACACGTGGGCTGCCCACAATCGTTGGAATCAATGCTGTCACCAGACACCCCAGGTTTAGAATGCTCATCTCTCGTTTTGCTTTCAAGAGACGCCATTTCCCAAAACTGTCAGCATGAGAACCTCCGTGTCCAGCCCCGTCCTCGTCCCTCTCCAGCCTCGTCTTGTGCTGATGCTCCTTCTGTGGTTCATGTGGACAAACTCAGAGCTGCGCTGTGTGGGCTTGGGGCGGTCTTGCCGCCGGGCTGCCCCAGCTCCTGCAGACAGCCGGGCTGCGCGAGGGCCTGTCAGGAGCTCCACCTCCCTCGGGTCTTTCAGGATCCTAGGTCGTGCTGAGGACGGCTGGTGCCAGGACCCATCGCTGAAGAGTGCCGCAAAAAGGGTCAAACAGTCCGAAACCTGTCCTTCCTTTCTTTGCTTTTAATATTTCAAACCAAGGTTGTGCAAGTGTTGGTGATTTTACATTTTTGTACTTAAAATAGGAAAGAGGAGAAGAGGAAGAGGAGGAGGAGACATTAGTAACTATTGTCCCAAAGTGGAAAGCTACCAAAATCACAGACTTGGCCCTGTGGACACCAACCCTTGCTGAGGAGCAGCCCCCGGCTGAGGGGCCGGGCCATGAAGAGGTGGCAGGAACCGAAGGTGCGCAGCGCCCCAGACCGTGGGAGCCGTGCGTCCTGTTCCCCCGTGTGGGTGGGCTCTCTGGGACATGGCCTGCGGGCCAGTGAGGTGTGCAGGATATTGTCAGGGTGAGTGCTTGGGACTGGCTACCCTCAGGGAGTGGAGGAGAAGACGGGATCCAGGGGACGGAGGAGCGTAGTGTCCCGGGGAACAAGCACGCCTCGGCCACCTGAGTGCTTCCTGCGATCCAGAGCGTCTGAGTCAGTGCTGGCGTGTCTGTGTGGCCTGGGTGACTGATGGCTGTGCAGCACGTCCCCTGCCCCACAGTGGCTCCCAGGGAGTTGTCCCCATGCCACGGAAAGTGGAGGGGCTAGCTGGGTAGTTCCTCCATCACGAGGGGTGACAGCCGGCTCAGGTCAGGGGGCGGTCGGGTTGATACGCGGTGAGTTTATGAGACCACCTCAGGCAAGGCCGGCTCGCGCAGCACCCTCTCCCGCTGGGATTAGTGTTCATCTCCACTGAACCTGGAGGCACAGAGGGCTTCTCTTTCCCAGCATTCGCATCCAGATCCTCAGGAATGGGAGTTGTCAGACCAAGGACACCTCTTGCCAAGGCATCCGCTGCAGTGGCCTGGGCAGGCTGTGTTGGCCAGGCCCAGGCCCAGGCTGGGTGACTGAGTTAGGGGGATCCCTGAAGGAAGAGTGAGGTGCTGCTGTCAGGAGGAGGGAGGGCCGACGGGCCAGGGAGCTGCTGGAGGCAGGACACTTTCCTTACCCGCTGTCCTCACCCTCTGGCTCTTGCTTTGTCTCAGGCCGGGGAGAATCGGAGGAGGAAGCCCAGGATGTGCCTGAGGGCTATGAGGGCGAGATGGAGATGTTGAGACCACTAGACGAAGACCCAGATGCCTTCAGGGAGGAGGGCCAGTACAGCTACGACCTGGACCAGGGTGAGGACACGCCCGCCGAGTGAGGAGCATGAGCGTGCGGCCAGAACCCACACGCAGGCAGAGCGTGGGCTCCCCTTCCTCCCGCCATGCCGTCCTGGGCCAGGCCCAGGGACCTGGAGAGACCTGCAGAAGGCCCACTGTGAGCTCAGGGCACCATCTCCAGATGCTGCTCCCACTTCCTCCTGATCCCAGCAGGGCTGCCCATGAGGCCGCGCTCACTCCTGCTCTCCCCTCAGGCCCCTTAGAGACATGGATGTGGCTTTATTGTATCGGGTGTTTTTTGCCAGATACTCACGTTTCTTTTTCTTCTCAGGAAATGTGAGCTTTGAGGAAGAAGAAGGCAGACAATCAGATCTGCAGGACTGAAAAGCCACAGGGCAAGGGTGCAGCAGACGGCCGGGTCCCTGGGCCGGCTAACGCCCATCAGTTCTTGATCTTTCTTACTTAGTTGTTAAGTTGGTTTGAAATTCAAATAAATCTGTTATCTTTTGTTTCTGAAGTAGCCTCTGCTGTGACTTCTTTAAGTGTTCCTCCAGTTTGCCCACATGGTGCCACCAACTGTCCCCACGTGAACACCAACATGTGCGTGATAGATAAGCGTGGTGTGGGTTCTGACGTCCCACCATTGTCTTCTCCGCCCTCCCATCCTCAGGCCTCCCTGAGACGCAGCAGTGTTGGAACAAGGCCAGCAAATGACCTTGCACTGTCCTCCTGGTCAGTGAAAGGAAGTGAAAGGAAGACTAGCAATTTACGGCAAGCCGGGATGACGAAGCCTGGTGAGGGAGACCTGGCCAGCCCATCAGGTCCAGAGCTGGCTTGCCGCCAGCATGAGCCGGGTTCCGATGCAGGAGAGGACACCAGCCCTGAGGAGCCACTCCGGCTCCTTGCTCCCCTGGAGGGCCAGCTGCCCGCGTAGGCGACGGTACCAGACGTTCCTGTTCCTTGTTCCTGCTCTTGGGCAGAAGCCCAGTTCAGGGCCAGGCCCCAGCTCTCTCCGTTCTCTGAAGATGCAGGTGAGGACGCTGAGGTTGGGTTGGCCCTGAGGCTGCCCAAGGCTGAGAAGGACGAGGGCTGCGCAGTGTCCCCACACAGGGGAGGCAACGCGCTGTCCAGCAGATCAGCTGAGCCAGGCGAGGTGGCCGCACTGAACAACAGTTCTCATGTGGACACACAGGCCAGGTCGGAAGAGGCTGCTGAGGACTTCCATGCTCGGGAGGGGTCTGGGCCTGGCTTCCAAGCTTCAAAGGACAGGCCCACTCTTGTTGGGGCTGATGCGCGGGTGACTGTAACTGAAGGCCAGCGCTCACTGACCACCTGGAAATCGAGGCCCTTGGGGTTGGCAGTGGACCCACCACATCTTGCTCTGGGAATGGAGCAGCAAGGCCTGGACCACAGGCCTCTGCTTCCGACGGGTCCACATTTTAAGTCCACTGTTGAGATTTGCTGCTCAGAAACAAGATCACTTTCAAAATCTTACTGCTCACCGGCCGCGCACGTGATCCCCACGAGCTCTGACGGAGGTGGACGCAGGACCCAGGGTGTCCTGCGCCTGCTGGCACAGCACCCGCTGCCCCCAGGACCGAGGTGTCGTTTTGACTTCAAGTCTTGTTGTTTAGGAAGTGGATTCTGTAGGGACTTGGGTGCCATTGATGGCGATTCCCCTGATCTGGGTGAGGCAAACTGAAACCCTGCTGGAGGGATCCCATTCTAGATGCCAGGAAGAAATCGTGGTTCACGAGAGGAGGGTGAGATACCACGTTAACAAGAAGTCACCCTCATGGTGACTTTGGGGGCTCAGGACTTCGGCGGGGAAGGAAGTGTGCAGGTGGTACACATGGCAAGAGGGCCCGCTTCGGAGGTGGAGGCTGACGAGTGACCGGATTACGGCCACCTGCAGTGAGACCTCTACAGGCGAGAACGCACTTCTGGAAGGCAAAGAAGGTGTTTCTAGAGCTGGAACCGACTCCTGGGGACACCGTGAAATGACAATCGAGGATTCAGAATATCGTACAAGCCCAATGAGGGGCCAGCAGGGTAGGGAGAAGGGATTCCCAGTGTCCTGCTGTGGGCACAGTGCCGAGCCCAGCCTCAGCTGCTGCAGGAAGCCTGTCACGACAGGAGGAGTCATGGACGCAACGAACCCCACCTCTACTCCTCCCAAGCCGTCTCCATGGCCGTCCGGCCATCCGCAGCCCACCCTTGTCAGTCGGCCACCATCAACACTGCGCAAGACCTCCACCAGCAGAGAGATGGCGACTCGCTGAAGGCTCGGGGCTACTAGCAAGTTTTAGCAACAGAGAACTTTTAATCAGTCTGTAGATCTTTGGACAGTGCTACTGTACTGCCTAATCAACTGAAGTAGAGTGTGACCACAACTTTTGTAGGCACTGGGAATCAGATGAGTCTGTGTGGCTGCTCTGCTGTGATCTCTGTTTTGGTGGTCTGGAACGGAGCCCTCGGCCTCAGGAAGGTCCGCCTGTGTGGCTGGCCTGGGTGAGCAGGCAATCCTGGGCATGTTGGAGAAATGGTCTTTTCCTAACCTGCCGTAGCTTCTGGATTTATTAGGCTGCGCAGCACAGGAGAAGCACTTCTCCTGCTTGAATCAACGTGTCCTAGGTGAGGTGTTGCGGTAGCAGGTGCTTCAGATGGGGACCAGATTGCACCTCTCCTCTGAGATGTCAACTTGGGGCTTGGCCTCCGATGGCTCGAGGTGTCTGGCTAAGACTAGCTGTGCCAGGATGGACACTGCTCAGCCAGGGGAGGCTTCCGGTCCTTTTGCCAGATTAGTCCTGGAAAACATTACAGTTTTTCAGTGGATTTTTTGTGTTTGATATTTTATCTAATTTCAAACTTAGAGAACAGTTGCAAAAATAGCCAGAGAAACCCCTACACACTCCTAACCCAGATAGCACTTGCCTGCATTAGGCCCCGTGCGCTTTCTTTTGTAAGTTTGTTTATTTTTATTTAATTATTTCTATTGGTGCGTTATAAGAAGACATACTAGTGGGATTCCTTGTGACATATTTATTCCTGCATATAACATAATTTGGTCAAGTCCCATTTGCTTTATTTTCCCTGGAAGAGAGAAGTGTGCAGAAAGAAGGCACTGTGTGTGTGTGTGTGTGATTGATATATATATATATAACTACCTTTTTGGCAACCATTGGAGTGTAATATAATGCCTAAGTATTTCAGTGCATGTTTTATGATAATAAGAATGTGATCTTACATAAGCATAGTATAATTATCAAGACTAAAAAATGTCATGTTAGTATAATTCGGGAGAATTTTCCTAATCCACACCAATCCCCTGTCCCATAACGTCCTTTTTAACTAATGGCACTGGACGTTTGTCCCTGTGCTCATCAGGTATTTGCACAGCATCCGTTGAGAAATGTCTGCTCACATCTTTTTCCAGTTTTTCTTTTTCTTTTCCTTGCACGTTCTTCCCTTCCTTGACATAAGACCTCTTCCAGCCTGTGGACGATTTGTTTTCTGACCGTGGCCTTGATGAAACTCAGAGGTTTGACATTTTGAGGTCTTTAATTTGGGCGAGTCCCGTCACAGACTGGAGACTCTCCTGCTCTGGCTTTGTCTGTCCCTGGCTTCTCTGCTCACCTTCCAGTCGCGGGGTCCCTGGGGTTCATGCTGGAGCTTTGCAGGCCAGAAGGACAGAGGGAGGCAGTCTTCCATTTGTGTTTCCGCCCCTGCACTGACAAAGGCCAGGGACTCAGCTCTAATAATTGACACCGCCCCCACCCCACATCCTTCCTCCCAGCGTCCCCTCTCTGCCAGAACCGGTTGGCTTTTTCTCACTCTCTACTGGTGTCAAGTAGGGTCAGGTGTGACTTAATGAAGGGACACGTTCTGTGAGAGGCATGCATAGGCAATTTCGTTGCTACTTTCACCAGTTAGGAGGACTGCGATGTCACTGGTGATCTAATCTCTGAGGACTACCGTCATGTGGTCTGTAGCTGAAACTCTTATGTGGGCACCTAGCTGTGGTTACCTTTTGTCGTTTCTCCAGGGTCAATGGTTCTTATCTGCAGGAGGCCAGGTCTGGCAGGAACTGACCAGCCTCGGAGGGGCTGAGTATAACCCTGGGTGGGCACAGTTGTTTCCACCAAATGGCCTCATTATAAAGGCATGAGCAAGGATCCATCTTGGTCTCCATGTTTCAGACCCTGGAGTGTCCTGCCTCCTGCTGGCCTCTGCGGTCTCCTTGGCAGCAGTTAAGTCGGCAAGGCCATTAGTGGACACGAAGGCACAAGGAGCCCTCCTAGCACCGCTGAGATCTTCGCCCTCCCTCACACCTTGGCCCTGGGATCGCCTGGGTCTTGATGGACGTTCATGGCCTTGCTCACCTCCATGCTCTGCATGACCACGGGTCACCATCACTGCAGCAGCTGTGGATGGCCCAGGCTTTGCCCCCCACCTGCACCAAGGACAGGTTGCCTGTGGTGTGGCCTGTCTGGGGGAGGGGATTGCATCTGTATTAAACATCACCGATGTCCTCTGTCGCTTCTCCTAAGCAACATAGTGTAACAACGGTTTCCATAGCATTTACGTGGTATTGGGTATTATAAGTAACACAGGAGGGTGTGAAGGTTGTTCATAAATACTACACTATTTGATATAAGGGGTCTGAGCATGTGTAGATCTTGGAGTCCGAGGGGCCATCTTCCCGTCACGTGTGTGCCTTGCCTTCGAGCAACCCTGATAGGAACTCCTGATCACTGCTGCAGGCCTGTTCTTGGCATTGTCTGTGATGGCTTCCTCCACAGGGCCAGGCTCCCTGAGGGCTGGGCAGGCTGTCTGATCTGGCAAGTCTGGGGTGAGGCCTGAGAGTGTGAGTCTGCACACATTCTGGGGTGTTGCTAATGCTGCTTGGAGACCACGAGTTTCCACAGCTTGGTGAGGTCAAGACCTGGCACAGTCCAGGTGCCAGATGCAGGTGCCAACTGTGCAGCTCAGCTGGCCAGTGGTGCACTTGCATGTGGCATGGTTTCATCGTTGTGAATCTCAGGAGTGGCTTGGGGACTGCTTGAAATGATGCACACGTGACAGCTCCACATAGGAGGCCCTCTGTGTCACTGACCCCAGGTGACTAAACTGCTTCAGATTCACTCACATACAGTGATCCAGAGCACAGCTGCTCAACAAGAGAGACTCATTTTAAAACAATTTTTTACAATTTGGATTTTAAGAAGACATAAAACAGATTCCATGAAGCTACTGAATTTTACTGCCTTTTATAAATACAATATAGATGTTTTACATAAATGCCACCAAGTTATGAACTTTGACAAATTACATGATATATCAACATAATAAAATGTGTTATAACTGGGCTGTATTAGTTTTATCACCACAATAAAACAACTACCTAAATAATATCACATGCAATTACACTCAGGGGGTTATTTTGCTGTTTTATATGACCACGTTATGGAACGGGGCGAGGAACCAAGACCCCGCTTGGAGTTGAACTCTGGTAGGGGCAGGGGCCCCTCGCACTGCAGCCCTATGACATCACGGCAGGGTATGTGTGTGTCCATGGACAGGAACACAGTGAAAGGGGTGTGGCCCATGGGAGAGGAAGGGGCTGGGGGCCCAGGGAATAGCCCACCTGGAGCTTCTGCTGCCACTGAGGCACCCGGCTCCTGGATTGTGGGACCTGGTAAGGGTCATTCCCAGCCGACGCTCCAATGGCTGAGAAGAGGAGCAAGTTATTCAAATGCTGACCTGTGAAGACAGAGTAGTGTGGCCCTCATCGCTGCTGTGGGTCTGGGGACCGCTGATCTCTGTGCCCCATGGTCTGTGTGGCTTTCCACCTGGCCTGTGCTGGCCTCACCTGCTCAGCCTCAGATCTGTCTCAGCCAGAGGCCCAAGGGACTGCCGTGTCCTTTCTAGGTCTCTTTCTCAGGAGCACCCTTCTCTTGGGTACTCTGTCCTGCAATTTCTAGCTGCCACCCATACCCTGACACCTCTTTGTCCCTTTGAGTCCGCGAGACCTCGAGATCTTGGGGCTCTGTTCAGGCCCCTAACTGGTTTGGAAACTGCTTCCTGCAGAGACTGCGGTGAGCTCAGCGCGCCCCTCACTCCCCTTTCCTCCAGCTCTCGGCACGGGGATGCGTGTTGGTGCAGCTCAGGCAGCTCCAGGCGGTACGGGTGGCCCAGTTCATCCGCGTCCTTCCCTAGCTGCCGCCCTCCCGCCTGGCCCCGGCTGCCCCCGGCGCGTATTCCGTCCCCAGCACTGACGGCATCCCTGGCTCTTCTCGCCTCACAAGGCGTCAGAAGCAATGCCGGAAAGACAGGATTTGAGAAAAGAGCAAAGCATTCTGTAAAGGCTGTTATTTGGCATCTGGCTTTTTTCAGGAGTCATGTTTTGAATTGCTTCTCTTTCAAAAAATACCCTGAATTTCTAATTACTACAAAATGACTGTTTTACCTTTTTTTTTTTTTTGGCTTGTGTTGCTGGGATGGAGCCAGGGTCTGTGCATGCTAGGCAAGCCGCTACCACTGAGCCGTATTCCAGTCTTCTTTTATCTCTTCACATGATTTTTTGCATCCAAGAACAGAGAAAAATTCATTGAAGCCATTTTTCGTAAGTCCCCGGTCCTGCTGCCTTCTTTCTTCACAGAAAGTATGGCACTCTCTTGTATCCCTGGACAGCCTGCCTCCGTCCCAGGTGGAGGCCAGGTGGAGGAGAGACCAAGACTCACTCCAGTGCTCTTCTGAGTGGTCCCAGCTGTCAAATGAAGAGTGGCAGAGTGACCAGTGCAGACCAAGGTGTCTGCTCCAGCCTGCGTTGGTGACCGTCACCTCACAGCTGTCCTATGAGAAGGTACAGACAATCGTCCATTTTGTGGACGAGAAAACTGGTTTAGAGAGTTCAGAAACTCACCTGGGTCACAGAGTAGCTGGCAGTCTGGGCTCGCCTCAGAGTTTTCTAGCTGAACAGCAGCACCGGCCATGCGGCCAGATCTGAGTCTTCCTGTGCCTGGAAGTGACTTCTCCCCTGGTCCTGGGACCACAGCTCCACAGAGGTTCCCAGCTCACATCCGGGTCCAGGCCCTGACAGTTGCCGTCCTCTGGGGACAGTCCAGGCTGCTGTGGATACCGAAATCCTGGATGCTCCAGCCCATTGTGTAGGAGAGTGTGGTATTTGCATGTGACCTCCCGTCTTCTGTCTGCTCCAGATCACCCATGTGACCCACAGGATCACCACGAGGCGGCGCTGTGGCGATGGTGCAGCTCCTTGGATGCTCGTGCTGGCCTCACGCTGACCTTGTGCTGACCTGCCTGGCCTGGGCAGTGCTCAGACCCTGGGGGTCACGCAGCTTGGGGTCTACGTGCTGTGCTAGCTTCCTGGGGCCACGTGCCAGCATGGCCTGGGTGATTCTCCCGTGTCCTGAGGTCAACTGCCAGACCGAGGTGTCTCAGGCTGGCTTCTCCTGACCCCTCTCCTTGACCTGGACGCTCTGGTGACCCCTCTCCTTGACCTGGACGCTCTGGTGATCCCTCTCCTTGACCTGGACACTCTGGTGATCCCTCTCCTTGACCTGGACACTCTGGTGACCCCTCTCCTTGACCTGGACACTCTGGTGACCCCTCTCCTTGACCTGGACACTCTGGTGACCCCCTTCTTGACCTGGACACTCTGGTGATCCCTCTCCTTGACCTGGACACTCTGGTGACCCTCTCCTTGACCTGGATGCTCTGGTGACCCCTCTCCTTGACCTGGACGCTCTGGTGATCCCTCTCCTTGACCTGGACACTCTGGTGACCCCCTTCTTGACCTGGACGCTCTGGTGACCCCCTCCTTGACCTGGACGCTCTGGTGACCCTCTCCTTGACTTGGACGCCCTGTGTCCCCACGGGTGGGCCCTCTGGTGTGCCGTGACCTAATATACTCTTCTTAGAAGGGTACGGAGGTGGGGGCTGGGCCCACACCGACAGCCCCTTGAACTCGACTACTGCTTCAGAGACATGCTGCCACGCACAGTCCTGAGGCCAGGGCTTCAGAGGGTCTTCAGGGGACACTACTCAGCCCACGACCAAACTGGATCTCAGCAGCTCCTGTGGCCACCCCGGTTCCTCCCAGCCACTCGCAGGGACACGGGGGTCTCCGACTTTCTGGCTGTATACTCATAAGGTCACTTTTTTCCCTTTGACCTCTGACCCTTGCAGAACTTTTGATTCGGGGGCAGGGACACAGCCCAAACATGTACCAACATGAACATGAAGCCTGTCTAAAAATCTCAAAATTGATTCTAAAACGAGACTTTCTCTGGAGGAAAAGCATGATGGTTCTTTCTTCTTAGACGCAGGCAGTAGTTGCTGGGGGGTCCAGGCCTGGATTGGTGGCCTCAGGCCTGGCCTCGACTCTTCATTGTCGCAGGGTGCATCCTGGAGAGCAGACACTGGCTCTGCTGCCCAGCTGAGGCTGGCCTTGCCTCCTCCTCCGCCTCCTCCTCCTCCAGCTACTCCTCTGCTTTTCCAGAGCCAGGTGTGTAAGAACTAGGTCCCATATGCCCAGCATCGGGTGCCCATCATCCCCGGGCTGGTGTCTCCAGTGCACAGGTGCAGAGTGGAAAGGAGAATGTGGGTGGGGACAGAGCCGAGGGTCCATGGTAACCTGTCCATTCCCAGAGGGTGCCAGCAGGGGTCAGCCGAGGCTCAGAAACACGAGGCCTGACCCAGGGAGAGGAAAGAGTGAAGCGTGCGGAGGAGCGTCCCGGCCCCGTCAGGTCTTAGTTGAGCACTGGCCCTGCAGAATGAGAAGCTTCCACGGGCTTTTCGCCTCTGCCCTTTTCCAGTGCAGTCTGGGCTCTGGAACTCCGTCTTGGCCATGAGTCATTCCTTCTGAAAAATGACCCAACTGGGGTCTGGCTAGACCCAGAATGGTAGAAAAGGAAGGACAGGTGTTTCCTGCACGCTGGACGGGGGAGCTGAGACCCCCGTCTGCCCTTCTCCCTTGCAAACGGGTCAGCAGCACCCACACCATGATCATTCCGATCCTGGAACCAGGCAGGGCCTGGGGATGCCAAGCCTCACCCTGGAGCTGAGTCCAGGGACGCAGTGTAGACCAGCCTGTGCTGTGACCACGGTTTGAACTGTGCCCACCTGATGTACTCCTTGCTTGTGTCACGGCTGGTAGTGTGGCAGCAGGCTCCAGGGGAGGACACCAGGAGGTGGCTGTCCTCCACACCCTGTGTGGGGACGAGCAGTGTCCCAGAGCTGCGGGCAGGGTGGCTTGACAGCAGGAGGGGCTCCCGCCTGCCCCACCTGAGCCCATTGTCTCCCGTCAGGATCTGCCGGCACTTCTGGGGTTGCTTCCCCTCATCTCTGCCATGCAGAGTGGACACAGGTGCACCCAGCAGAGGCTGTGCTGGGTCTTGGCTCTCTGCTGCGGTGGCATCCCCAAACGTCTTTATGTTTGGATGCAGAAAAAATAAGTCATTAGTAAAATAAAACTGGGCAACCCGGCGTATGGTTCTCTTGGGAGGGCGCCGGACCAGACGGCAAGCCCCGTTAGTAGGTGTGGCCTCCGTCATCAGGACAGGGTTCTGACGGCCTTGGGGCGTTTGCCATCTTCATTTCTTGAGAACCCTTTGTTACTTGCTCCAGCTCACCTGGGCGATGGCAGGAGGCGAAGGGGCACAGCTGGCACTTCTCGCGCAGCCTGTTTGTTCTGTGAAAGGCTGGTCGCGGGTCGCCACGGCCCCTCATGCAGCAGTGAAAGGGTCTCTGGAGAAGAAGGCTCTCTGGTTTTCACTGCATCTTGGCAGGACTTTTGCCTGTAGTTTAGGACCTTGTGCATGGGCTGTGCGGACAGGTGTGGCTTGTGAGGAGTTGGGGGACACTAGTGGGGACACCCATCCTCTGCTGATCACCTTCTTCAAAGGCAGAGCCACCGTGGGGTTTATGCCATCAAAGGGCAGGCTTCCCTCTGCTAGTGGCCTTTCTCTTGATTCCCATTAAGTCAGAGGAACCCACTCTTCCCTCTGCAAAGTCCCCACCCTCTCTCCACTTGATCAGAGCCAGAAAAAGGGGAAACTAAGAAAGACCTACAGCAAGAGGGTGTCTCCATTCCTTCCCTGCAGACCCGTGTATAAGCAGCCTGACGTGCTTGGAAGGACAGGGCTGCGGCAGGCTGAAGAGAGACCCCAAAGACATGCACGTCTCAATCCCTGCAACTGTGGACATGTGACTTTCCATGGTAAAAAGTGTGGCTGAGGATCTCGAGATGAGAGAGGATCCTGGATTATTGGGAGGGCTCAGGGACATCACAGGGCACTTGTGAGAGAGGCAGGAGGCTTGGGACCGAGGCAAGGGGACAGAGATCCGGGATTGCTGTGCTGCTGGCCTCTGGCTGCTGGAAGAGGCAGGAGATGACACTCCCAAGTCTCCCGACCCCGACAACTACCGACCCCTTCTGACCTCCAGAACTGTAAGAGAACAAGTTCATGGTAAAATTTGGGCGTTGTTTCCACTACCACTATGCTAGTGGTCATTTACTGCAGCAGCAACAGAACACTGACAGGGGAGGTGTCGCCGCCCAGCGGCAGTTCCTGCCTTGACTGCGTGGACGGGTCCCTGTACCGCGTTGTTGACTCACAGACCTCTTCGCTGGTGTGCACATGGACAAAGAGCGATGGACAGACGAGGGAACGTGGTGGGAACTGGACCAGGAAGAGCCTACAGAGTGCGTGCGTGCGCCTGCGATTCCTGGCCCCCACACACAGGGTTCCTCGTCCCCCGCCCCAGTGCAGCTTTGGAGTCCCGGTCGCAGGCCTCCGCGGGTGCACCTGGTGTGACATTCTAACCTGGCTGTCGGCTCTGGGCCCTGATGGCCACTACGAGGTGGAAGCAGGCGGCGAGCATGCTGGAATATTAAAGTGCACCCGTGCTCTCGCGGCAGCTCAGCGAGGCTCAGGCGCCTTCCCGGTGGCAGGGTCACGCCGCCCCTTCCCGTGAACAGCTTCACTGGGCTCCGTGGCCTGCGATCCAGTTCCTCCAGTCGAAGGCTGAGTTGGACCCGTGCGTCAGCGTCCTCACGGGCGGGTGGGCCAGTTCCCACTTCCCTTCCTCTTTGCTCTCTTCACAGAAGCACATTCCCAGACACGGGATCTGCAACAGAGGTTTGGACCCCGGGTCAGTATTTCATCACGATCTGTCAGCTCTGGGTTGGTTTGGCAGGCACTCCGGGGCTGTGCATGGGGACTCGATGGTCCCTGATGCCTTAGAACCCGTGCCAACATCGCCCGTGGTGGTCCTCACCTGCGCTGACTGACCCCCCACAGGGGACACCTGGGGACAATGGTGTTTGTCACCCCAAGGGTGGAGGTGCTACTGACTTCCAACAGGTGAAGGTCCAGGTACTGCTGAGCACCCTATAATGCAGTGGCCCTGAGAATTGCGGGGTCCTACTCTCCCGGGTGCCAAGGGAGCCCTGATAGGCCCTCTGGGAGTGGCTGTGTTTCCCCTTGGCTGCACAAAGGCACAGCGTGGGTTTCCCGACTGCACGGAAATTGCCAGGCGGAGCTTCCAGCCACAGATCTTTGTAAAATGAGTGTGCAGGATGGGCAGACCCCCGAGCTGAAGGCCTTCTGTCTGTTTGCATGTTTTGTTCTTCTTGATTTCCTTGCTCTTTCTAATGTCTAGAAAATCTCTGATCAGGTGGAAGTTGCAAGAATTCCAGCATGCAGTGGGATCAAGTGGAGGCTGGTGTGGACTCAGGGCAAGTCTCTCCTCTGGCTTATGGGAACTGTGGGGCTCGGGGTGGGCGTGGCAGGGTGGGCAATGGGAAGGTCCTGATGTTCCATGTGCGCGGCCCCTGGTTTGAAGGCCCATCCTTTGGCAAAGCCCCTTCGTGAAGTTCTGCCGTGCCCAGGTAGATCTAACTTATCTGGGGCAATGCTGGAGTGGATGCCAGATGGTCAGCACAGGAAAGTCCTAGGGATTTGCATGTTCAGGACTGGCCAAGTATCCTGTGAGTGGGCGGGAACTTTAGCCACAAGGACAAGCAGGTTGGAACAATGTCCCCTCCAATCCTAAGTCAGTGTCTGGTGTGTAGCGCGGTCGCTCCTGTTGGTCACGTGGGAAAAGAGGAGCCCGGGTGGGGCCTTGTGTGAGTGTGTGGCAGCGGGAAGGGCTTAGGGAGAGGAGGGGTGCCCGAGGGTGTGTGGGAGGGGACTCTCGGACAGCTGCAGGGGCACGAGCCACGTCCAGGTGGGTGGGCGGCCGGAGGAGGCCCCAGGGGAAATCTAGGGATGCCTCCCAGCGTGGCCTGGTGGGGCGGTGTTGAGGTGTCACATCTGGATAACGGCGAGCGGGCCCCCAGGAACCTGGAGGGCTCTGAATCATCTGGGCCGTGGTTGGGAAGCACCATCCTGGAGACACTGCCTGGGAAGAACGTTTTTGCTCCCGTCTAGAGGAGGAGGGGCCCGGAAGGGAATCTTCAGGTGTCTGAGGCCTGAGTCCAGTGGTGTCCACAGCCTGGAAGGATCCTCACAGTGACCTAGCAGGGAGGGCCTGGGAAGGCCACGTGCTCCGTGCAGGCAGGGTGCAGGTCCTGGTTGTGTTGGGCCTGGGTGTCTGGCTGCTCTGCTGGCCCCAGGCCCTTTAGAGGGCTGACCACCCTCCTGCCCATGCCCCTGCCTTATGGCAAACAAGTGTGACAACTGTGGCCAGCATGGCCTCCTGGCTGTTTCCTGTGAAGGACCTGAGGGCAGGGACCCACCTTCTATCACAGGTATGAGTTACACTTGGGATTTTCTTGTTGGAAACATAAGGGCCCTGGGCAAGTCCAGCCCTGAGCAGCTCAACCAGGAAGCAGGAGCCGTGAGCTCCTGCCAAGCTCCTGCCTGATGCCATTCTTCCTGCCTTCTGGCCAGCACCCCCTCTGCTTTGCAGAGCGATGTTCCGCTAGGTCCCCTGCACCTTTGTTGCCTGCCTGTCATTAGGAATTGACATGGCCCAGCCCAGCACCTGGGCGCTAGGTGGCTCCCACAGCGCACATTTGCTCTGTCGCTGGTGACTCCAGAGACAAGAGGGGGGAGGTTCTTTCGGTCCCTCAGTGCCCCTGGCAGGTCTGCAGCAGTCTCCTGATCCAAACTGCCCACTCCTTATCAGACTACGTTTTGCTACAAGTGACGAGGAATCATAATGTGAACTGAATTTTTAAAATCCTGCGTCTTTGTCTTCACACTGTTGGCAGCAAAGAACCCAAGTCACAGTGCCAGTGGTAAGGACAACAGGCCTGTCTGTCATCCCCCTGCCAAGCTGCCCTTTGCACAGGAGCTGGTGGCACCTTCTTTGGGTTCTGTCGCCCTGAGAAGGAGTGTGACAGCCTGTGTCTTCTGGCTGCTTGACTTAGTGGCCTGAACAATCGAGAACAGGCACGTACCTTCCTCACCAGCTGGGCAAAGTCCGCGCAGTCTCGGGGTGGCAGCCCGAGCAGGGGCCGGGTGCAGGAGTCCAGCGCTGAGCCGTGGCTCACGATTAGGATGACGCCCACTGTAGACAAGAGACACCTCAAGGTCACAGCAGGCACAGAGCCCCTTCTTGGACAAGTGTCCTCTGAGTAGCTGGGCGGCTGACCACAGCTTAGTAACCCTGGGGGTTCTGCCGCCTCTCCTGGGTGTGCCTTTCTGGTAAGCGCCCCCCTTGTGGAGTGTCTAGAGGTGCAGCACCCGTGGGCCAGCTGCAGGGATGCAGTGGAGGTGATCTGAGCCACCACCCTCTGGTGACTGGCTGCCGGGGACTGTCAACCACGGACCAGGTGTGGTGGTGGCTGCCGTCCAGGACTGACTACATCGATTGCTTTAGGTGATCAGCCGGTTTATCACAGTGGGCCTGCAATGACGTCGGGGTCTGGTGAGGGCATTGAGTCCACAGGCTGAGTGAGTGTCCCCCAGGTGATGTGAGTGTCCCCCAGCTGGGGGCGTGGGCTGTGGCTGACATACCCCTCTGCCCAGCAGTTGGTTGCTGTCTCTCCCCGGCTTCCTGTTACCTGGCGGCTGACCTGAGTTACTTGGACACAGGGGGGTTGTCCGGGCTCTGTCAGCTCCCAGTACCAGCATCAGGGGCCCTGTCCAGGTGACAGTTACTGCGGCAGTGGAGGTGGGTCCTCCGCTGACTGGAGATCGGGAGTGGGGGAGGTTGGGGTGCTAATGGTTCAGAAGGTGAGCCCCCCAAGGCTGCTACCACTGGAGGCAGAGGACTCACCGTCCTGGGGACAGGCGCTGAGGATCTGGCGCATGCTCACTGAACACCTGTTGACATACTCCTCGTAGCTCTCTGCAGGCAGGAGGGAGCAGAGGGGAAACGCAGGCCTAGGAGGAGGGCGGGGGGCTGGCTGCTGCACAGGCTCCTTTGGTGGGGCCTGGGGTGGGCGTTGGGGCAGCTGGGAAGGAGAACGCTCTTCTAGGCGGCCCCGCCTGGCAGGGCTCCTGGGCCCACGGTCAACAGGGGAAGGCACTGGAAGGGCTGCGTTCTTACTGAACCCCAGCAGCGCCCTGCTCGGCAGTTGGGCCTTAGGAGGGAAGGACCGACGGGTTCCCCTTGAACACACTCAGGCCAGGCTCCTCCTGAAGCCTTCCCTATCAGGCCCTGACTCAGGTGCCCGCAGGTGACGTCGATCACCCTGGCTTGCCCTCACCAGAATCCTGGCAGGTAGGCTCAGCGACTTTCCACCCACTGCCCACCTGTTCCTGGGCCATGGATCCCCGCCGGCCCTTGCCGTACCCAGAACCGAGCCCCATCCTCTCCCGAGCTGCAAAGTGCCATGGCAGAGGTCCCTCTGGAACAGTCTTCCTTGCCATCTTTCTCCAGAGTTCTGACACTTCTCTCTTTAACGGGAGCTGGGCCCAGAGGAGGCAGAGAGCCTGAGGAAGGCGCACCTGTAGTCGGGGTCCATGTTGAAGTTGGCCTCCTTCAGCTCTTGCCAGGTCATGAAGGTCGGGGTGCTCTTGCTGGCCTCCCATTTCATCCACTCAAAGATCCCGGGCTCCACTCTTATCTTCATTTTTTTCTCCAACCTGAGTTCTGGATTCAAAGGAGAACAAGTGTTTACCACGGCAGGGTCTGCTTTGCCGTGAGTAAATAGGTCTCCCCACCTGAGCTGACTTACACACAAATCTGAAAATACCTTTCAAAGATGTGAATTTTTTCTCGATAAATACTGTTCTGTGATTAAGCTCAGCAGTGCTCTTTCTGAGACCCAAGGTGCCAGACAGTGAGAGGTATCAGAGGGGTGAGGACTTTCTGTCTGGAAGGGACAGGCTCCCTCCCAGGAGCTGGGAGGAGCCGCAGGTGGCAGGCTCGACTTGACCCCCCAGAGGACTTAGAGCTAAGCCACCATGAGTCTAGCCATCAGTGGGAAGGATATGGCCCTCCTGGAGAATGTCAGTAACATGAGGCACTGTCCTGATGGACACTTGGCCCTGACTGGGTAAGTGCTGAAGGACAGAAGGGAACCGTCTCCAGAATGTTCTGACTCCTTGCAACTCACCTTCCCAAACATTTTATGTCTTGATTAAAAGACCCATCAAGTAAAGCCGTCCATTTTTGCAGGGGAGAAAAAAGATTTACTGCTTTTATTTGAAATGGGGAAAGTATTATTAAATGCAAGTGTTGGAAATAAAACGTTTCCCAAATGTATGAAGTTCATGGGACAGATTTCCGGACCAGGCACGTTGACATTTATGAAGGAATTAGACTAAGGCTCCCGCGTCCTCCCAAGACCATTGTTAAGGAGATCACAGGAGGAAGCTCTGGGGAGCTTCCAGGGCCTGGCCAGCGAGCTCCCTCTGTGCAGGATGCTTCCGAGGGCACTGCACTGTGGGACACCCTTTGGTTAATGGCCCACCTGGACACTCATTGATGTGGAATTTACATAAAGCTTTATATGTTTGCCTCTCGGATCTGCCTGGAAAACTGGTTGATCATGTTTGAGGACGTATGGGGAGGATTGGGTTTGCTTGTTCTTCTGAGGTAACAGGATTTATAAGCCAGTGTCCTTTAATCAGCAATAATAATAATACTACTAATAATAATCAGTGATTAGAGTAAAAGTCAGAGATCATGTTAGAGATACGGACATCGCCATTGTCAAATGACATTTTTGAGGACTTTTGTTGTTCATGCCAGAGGCCCAGGTAATAGAGGTCAAGAAAATATTCACAAGATCTGGAAAAAATTCATTAACAATATGGAAACATAAAGGATGACAAAACAGATAGAATCATGAACGGATCTCAGTCGTGCTTTCCTGCTATGAAAGCTGGACTCGAGGACGCTTTTCATGCTTCCCTTCCTGTGCTGTTGCTGCGAGACGCGGGGCGGGAGAGGAGACCAGGTCCTCACTGGAGAAGGACCTGAGATGTGGCCCACGGAGGCCCAGGCGCGAGGCCTGGGGCGTCTGGCTGACACCGGCTCTCCTGAAGGCGCCAGTGGAGGGGAAGTTAAGCCAGTTTTGAGAGACTGTGGAAAATCGCGACCGATGCAACCACAAAAAGCCTCCATAAACGGCAGGAAGTGACAGGCTAGGCAGACGGGGGAAACTGAGGCGCAGCCATCGCCCTTTGTGGCTTACTGTGTGCTTCTTGCTGTGTTCACTCTTACTGTCACCGTTGGATCAATGATAAATGTACTGGCCCCAAACAATCCAGGGCTGAGATCATTTCCGGTGTGTGTTGCTTCATTCCATCAGTCGCTGAGTCATCCTCAAGTCCAAAGCTACCTAGAAATCCGCCTAGAAGGGACCGTGGGGCATGGAAGGACCTGGCCTTGGTGTCTGTGACTCTGCTGCCCTTGTCCTGCCAGCTAAGGGCAGCCCTGAGTGGCCACTTCTCCTTTCTCCTTCCTTCCTGGGAGGGTGTCCAGAGAGGCAGGGAGAGCCCGCCACCCTGGGGCTCGGGTCACCTGGCTTGGGTATCACTCTGAAAAAGCAGCCAGTCTCTTCTTGGTCTGTTCCCCAATACTGGGGTTCATGCTCTGCCGCTAAAGGAGACCCCAAAGGGTGTGTGTGTGTGTGTGTGTGTGTGTGTGTTCATGTGTGTGTGTGGTGTGTACCTGAGTGCTCTTTGGGTGCACATGTGTGGTGTGTACTGTGTGCTTGCTGTGCACACGTGTGTGGTGTGTACCCATGTTTCACATGTGCACGCGTATGCTGTGAACTGTGTACTCTCTGAGTGCAAGTGTGTGGTGTGTACCTGTGTGCTCTGCATGTGCACATGTGTGGTGTGTACTGTGTGCTTGCTGTGCACACGTGTGTGGTGTGTACCTGTGTGCCCTCTGGGTGCACACGTGTGGTGTGTACCATGTGCTCTCTGTGTGCACGTGTGTGGTGGGTACCCATATGTTTTGCATGTGCACGTGTATGCTGTGTGCTGTGTACTCTCTTGTGTGCATGTGTGTGGTGTGCCTGTGTGTCTCTGTGTGCATGTGTCTGCACACACGTGTTGGTGGGGAGGGATGAGGGCACTGGCAAGCCATCGTGGGTGGAGCCACGCCTTCCATCGGCCACACAGGCAGTCATGCACTGGGGATTACAGGGCGCTGCCCCGGCTGGCTTTAAAAAGCTGACTTTGCCCTTTTATCTTCACTGGCACCATTAACTGAGAAACCAGAGGCAGGGAGCGATGCAGTCACCATGCAGACCTCCCGCACCAGCTGAGGTAACCGGCATTTCTGTTGCAGGGGGTCGGGGTCTGATGTCACGAGGGTGTGTGACCAGGAAGGAGGGGGTCTGCCAGGTGGGAGGCAGGTGGAGTCTTCTCAGCGTCCCTGCGTGCGTGGAAGGTGAATTGCTGACGAGAAGCTCTTGTGTCTGACAGTTAGAGACCGGTCACCAAACAGAGTTCACGAAAGTGCAGGAAGGGGCCATGGTGCCAGGGGCCAGAGCTGGTCCTGAAGGTGGCCAGCCACCGCCGGGCACCTGGATCTGGAAGGTCCCTGCAGAGCCGCCCCCGCAGGACGGGAGGTGGAGGAGGCTCAGGAGGAGGCCTGGCTCTCCCGTCCGGGCCACCCACCGTCCTTCCAGCAGGCCTCCTGCCCTCTGCGCCCGGTCACTGCTCCTGCCTCTGCCGTCCCTGCAGGTGCTGGTCTCCCTGCCCCCACCCGCTCTAGCCCTGAGCGCCACTCCTCTCCTGCCACTGCCTCCCCAGCCCGCCCAGGGGCACTCTGCCCGCTCCCCATCCTCCCTCACTGCCTTGCCCTCACTGCTCACCCCAGCCTTCATCAGCTCAGCTGAGGAGTCGCCGGGCCCACCCAGTGCCCCCCGGAAACTCAGGCAGAAGCTGTGCGGCCCCGGTCATTCTGCAATCCCAGCCCTGGTGCGGCCCCTCTCCCTGACAGCTTCCGGCTTGGGTCTGCTGGCGGCCTGACTTCCTGTGTTTCTGAGACGTGGAGCAAGCCCTCCCAGCATGCGCCCGCCTGCTGTGTCTGTGCCGTTGTCTGCCCCGTGCTCCCCGCACACCTGTCCCTGCCTGGGGAAGCAGATCACATCCCTCTTCCCACCAAGGGGAGCGGATGGGGTCCAGAAGGGGGAGCAGAGCCCAGGCTGCCGTCTCCTGTGGCTGGAAGCTACAGAAGGGTCACCAAGGGCTTCCTGACACAATCTGCCCAGGACACACAGCACGGCTCCCGTGGGCAGCTTAGAAGAGACCGAAGCAGTTCCCAGCTCCCTAGGGTTTCCAAAACCTCTTTCCAGGTGTTTCCTTCGACACCTGGCAGAAGGAGGCCCAGGGGAACGGCTCGAGGAGGCGGTGCTCAGGTGCCAGCTCCTGCTAATGGCAGGCCTGACTCCAGCAGCAGTAGCGGCTGGGTGGGCTGCCAGCTGCCCTGGGGCTGGCCCCTCACTGCCCACCATGAGATGGTACCTCCACTCCCTCCCCTCTCCCCTCGGAGAACAGTCTAGGCCAGATACAAAGCCCGCTGAGGGCCTCACCCACCTTCCAGGATGTGCCTGGCCGTCTGCACACAGCGGAGGGCTGGGGAGGTGAAGACCGCCGCGAGTCTGATGCCGCTGTCCATCAGGGCCTCTCCTGGAAGACAGCGAGTGGAAGACGCCCTTCCTGAGGCAGCTTCCTAAGGCAGCCCAGGAGAGCAGCCCAGACGGCGGCTTCTGCTGGGGGCAGACAGGGTCCCAGGATTTGCGTGCACACCTTGCGTGACCTTCCTGAATGTGAGCGTGACCAGGAACACCAGTCACTGCTCTGTGACTATGGCGTTATATGGAGGAAGTCAATGACCCAGGGGGCCTGATGAGCCAGGTGAGCATGAGTGAGATCCCCTCCAGCCAGTCACAGAAAAGAAGTCAGAGAGCTGAAGCGAGAGGGATTTGGCACGTGAGAAATTCTCCATTTCTGCCTTGCAAGAAGGGCCCCCATGACCAGGAGTGTGGGCAACCTCAGGACCTGAGAGCAGTCCCCGGTCAACAGCCAGTGAGGGGTCTCAGTCCCACAACTGCGAGGGTCAGCCTTCAGCCAGAGTCTGGTCAGGGACCTGTGAGCGCCAATGGGAGCTGGATTCTGCTAATCCTCTGATTTCTGGCTTTGAGACTTGAGGCAAGAACCAGTCCTGCCCACCTGGGTGTGATCTGCTCACACACGAGGGTGCTGTTTAACCTGTTCTGCAGTAATGGCAAACTCAAGGCCTGTGGGGCTCACTGTGGGACTAGCCTGGGGACCAGCCAGCTTTCCTGTGCTATGGGAAGTCCCACTCTTAGAAAAGAAGTGAGTCCCTACAGTGCAAGCCCTACACTGCCCAGAGCCAGTGAGGGAATTGCCCCAAAGAGATATGCGGATGGAGGCTGAACCCCAGCTACCTCAGATGCAAACTTATTTGGAAACAGGGTTTTTGTAGAGTGCAGTTGGCCTCCCTTATCTGTAGGATCTGCATCCAAAGACTCAACCAACTGTGGATCAAAAACTTTGGAAAAAAGATTGCATCTGGGCAGAACATGCACAGCCGTTTTTCTTATTATTCCTTAAACAACAGTCTGTTTATGGAGCATGTACGTTGTGCTGGGCACTGTGTCACCTAGAGGACAGCAGTGCACGGGAAGGTGTGCATAGGTTCTATGCAAACACCAGGCCATCACACAGGGACTTGAGCCTCCCAGGATTTGGTACCTGAGGGGTTCTAGCTGAGTGACACTGGGTGAGTTGCCTTGCCTCTCTGTGCCCAGCCTCCCCCAGCAAACTGAGGAAATGCCGATACTGACATTACAGTGCACGTGGAAGGGTGGTGACCTTGTAGCTATGAGGGTCACCCTATGACTTCCAGGTGTTCCTGCCAGGTGGCCTCAAACACACCTGCTAGTCTGGATTGGAAAATTCCACAGGATGACAACGGAGGGTCGTTTTCAAAGTCTTTGATGCTGCTGCTCCGTCTAGGCAGACTGCGAGGGAAGTTCAGATCCGGCCTGTAGTATTTTCCTAAGACAGAAACAAAAGAGCGTGGGATGTTCAGGGCTGTCAGATTGGCGCAGATGTGTCCTTGTGTGCAGGCAAGGTCCCTATTTCCGTAACTGTCAAGCGTCCCAACTCATGCACCGTGAGGGGCTCGATTCCAGGAGCAGAGGCCGCTTTGCGGTGCACACATTTCCTCAAGTGCGGAAACTGTGGTTGCAAACCGGGAACCGTGAACCTCCTTGCCCTCCCAGAGGCCCCAAAAAGGGTCACTCACATAGTGAAGGCCCTGACAGAGAAGCCGGGTCTCTGTGGTTGAGGTGGCTCGACTGGGTAAGAGTCCCAAATTGGCATTAATTAATGGAGAGCGATCTGACCTGCTCCACAGTGTTCAGTGCCTATCTCTTGCGGGACAGTGTGCACACGGATCTAGGTGGTCTGCACTGGGCGTTACTCAGTGGCCTGAGGGCAGGACTAGAAAATCGAGAGTGTCGAGACCCCTCCCCACTCGGGGGCGGCATAGCAAGCACCCTGGTGCATTTTGAGTTTGACCTTGAGCTCTAAGATCTGCCAGTCAGGGTGCAAATCCTGGCACATCAGCACCAGCTACGTGAGGAGGAGCAAACAGCCTAACCTCTCCTCAGCAAAGAGGGTAAACGAGATTCGTTGCAAAAAGTCACTGAGCTAATGCTGGAGCCCAGCGCCCGGCTCAGACACATGTCCAGCAAGCACCAGGGCCAGTTCCTCTCCATACGCTCCATCCTCTGTGCAGAGAAGGCCGCCATGGCGGAGTGCTCTCCAGAGCGAGCCCGGAGCTCCTGAGCGCTGGCATGTTCCTCCTGCCGTTCTGCTGCGGAGTCCCCTGGGCTGGACCTACCCTCCGGAGTGGTGCACTGCTGCAGCCACGACTTCCCGAAGACCTGGTCCACTCTCTCCCCGTGGCGCACCACCAGCACGCTCCTCCTGGAGATTGTGGCCTGGGGGTGGGGAGCAAGGGAAGCCAAGTGGTCGGTCAGCCTTGTCCAGGCAGCATCCCTCCCAGCCTGGCAGCAGGCCTGGGGGAGCCTCTCCTCATGCTGGTCGCTGGCTCTGCCCACTTGCCAGAGCCTTCACAGGGGACAGGAATGGGGAAACGTGGCAGTTCCTTCCGCCTTTTCATTTCCTGGGCATTAGAGTATCAGGAAGGAAATGAAGAGATAGGACTGGCCACTCCATAGCCCAACAAGTCCTGTCTCTTCACGTCTTCATCCCTGTAGAGAGGCGTCTTAGGATGCGCTCACTCGCTCTCCCTACTGCTGTTTTGTACTCGATTGCTGCCATATTTCTATCTGTCATCCATCGGTTGTCCACCGTCTCCTCTTGTGCTGGCCCTCCTCTTCCAGGAGTCCCCAGGACTGCCCCTGTGCTGGCACATGGAGTGGCAGCTGCAAAACTCCTGTGGCTCGGGTGTGTCCTCTGCCTCTGAGCACCAGGGAGAAGCCTTCCCTTCAGCCTCCTCGCTGCCTTCTGCAGCTGGTGGGCTCTGGTTTCCTGGGTGCTACAGGAAAACAGAAGAGCTGCCCCTTGCTACCCATGGAGTGGAATGCAGGACCCCTTGGAATACCAAAGTCCATGGGCACTCAAGTCCCCTAAATGAGATGGCACAGTATCTGCGTGTAACCTACACACACCCTCCACGTGCTTCAGATCACCTTCTTATTGCACCATAACATTAGTACTTTATAAATGCTGTGCAAATAATTGTTTGACTATATTCTTTAGGGAATAATAACCAGAAAACAGCTGGTGCAGATGTGCTATAGTTGGATCTTGAATGCTCCCAAACGCCCATGTGCTCAAAGTTGTGGTTCCCCGTTGGTGGCACCTCAGCAGATGGTGGGAACTTCAGGAGACGGGGCCTAGGTGAGGAGGTCAGGTCCCTGAGGTACACCCTTGAAGCGGGTAATGGGACCAGCCCTTTCTCTCTCCCTGCTTTCTGGCTGCCATGAGGTGAGCAGTGCCTCCACTCTGGGCTCACGCCTTGATGTTCTCTGCTGCCACAGACCCAAAGCAACAGGGCCAAGTGACTATGCACTGAAACCGTGAGCTCAAATAAACCTTTCATGTTTTCAACTTGATTATTGGGGATTTTTGTCACAATAATGAAAAACTGACTAAGAAAAGATATAACTTTTTGTACATTTTCAATCCATATGTTGTTGGATTAGTGGGTACAGCACCTGTGGATATGAAGGGCTGACTGTATCTGATTCTGCTTCTTTTTGACATGAGAGTGGACTTGGCAGTGGCCAGCAGCTGCAGGGCCGGGGGACAGCTGCTGTCTGGCACATCCTTGCTCAGACTACCCTGAGTGGCCTTGAGCCTTGACATTGCAGGGCATCTGTGCATCCGTGAAGTCACTGAGGCCCTTCAGGAGATGGTGCACTATCCCCTGGCGGGGGCTCCTACCCGCGGGGTCTATCCCCAGGGGAGCTGGGGCTGACCCTTCTCCTACCTGTGTTGTGAACGACTGGAGGGATGGAGGGGCAGCCTTGAGGAGAGCCTGCTGTGAGCGAGACGGTGGGGTGAGGGTGGAGAGAGGCTTCCTGCTTCCAGAGGGGGCAGTGCTGAGGACCGAGCCAGCAGGAGGCCAGCAAGAGGCCTCCAGGACAGCTGTGGGCAGCAAAAGCCCTTACTATACATAAGCCTGGACTCTTGAGGAACACGGAGGGTCAGCTGTCACCCTGGAGAGCTGCCACCCAGTGCCAGGCCCAGGCCATCTGGGGGCCTCTGCTCTGAAGCTGGATGGGGCTGCTGCCTCGATGGGGCCCCGAGGTGCTGCCTGCCGGCTCCAGGCTTGAGCCGCCGGCGCCACGGCAGGGAGTGTGTCACAGTGCTGCCGTTCACTCCGTCCAGGAGCTGCGGGTCTCCCTGGGGCCAAGGGACAAGCAGAAAGAGGCCTCACAGAGACAGTGAGGGCAGAGTGGACAGTGACCGCCCCTGGAGGTGGACGGAGCCTCTGGGGATGACCAGGGTCGGCCATTCCTGAAGCCAAGGTCAGCAGGACGGCTGCCCGGGGTCCGGCTCCCTGTGCTCCCCGCCTCTGGAAATGTGGAGCTTCGTGCAGGGGCTGCGATGATGGAGCTGAAAGTGAGGCCCCGGGAATGGAGGGGGCAGCCCTGGGTCTGAGGAGGAGGCGCTGCACCCACCCTCCAGACAAAGGCCGTCGGAACCCGGGCTGCCCAGAACCGCCAGGAGAGCTCTCCCTCAGCTCGGAGGCTGAAGTCCAGGCTTGCAGTCAGCAGGCCTGCTCCCTGCAGAGGCTCCTGGGGACGGTCCTTCCTCTCCTCCGCCAGCTCCTGTGGTTCCAGGTGTCCCTTGGCTTGTGGCCACATCACCCCAGTCTCTGCCTCTGTCTCCCTGTGGCCTCTTCCTCTGTGGGCCTTTCTGACCTCCCTCTGCTCTCCCTCGTGAGGACAGTCGTGACTGCATTAGGGCCACTGGACAAGCCAAGATCCTCTCCCATCTCAAGGTCCTTAACTGGATCCCTGTGTCCTGTCAGGTTGGGTTTGCAGGTTCCAGGGCTCAGGACCTCACACCTGCGGGCCTTCTTCGGCCTGCCACAGGTACCCCATTCCACCGGAGGCCCAGCTCCCCTCACCCTACTGCAGGGTGACATCCGATGGGGCGAGGGGCCGGCTGGTGGGGAGATGCTGGCGCTCTCCTTCCTCTGCAGCACCGGTGAGCTGGGGCCCAGGCTGAGCTCCGGCAGAGCCCTGGGTCCCAGCTTCCCCTCCTTTGCTGAGGGAGGGCCGTCCTCTCGGGGAGCTGTCCGTGCCTGCTCCCCTGTTCCCACAGAGGTGGTGTGTCTGGCGTTTCCTGGCACCTGGGCAGGCTGGCACAGGAGCCCTCTTCCTGTCTGCTAGTGACTGGCAGGTCCCTGGCTTCTGGACAGTGGCCGCCCAGCGTGGGCCATCCTTCTCTCTGACTGAAGCAGATCCGTGCCACCTTCCCAATGTCATGTCCTGGGCTCAATTCCTGTGTGGGCCGAGCATCCCTGGCCCAGCGGCCGCCTTTGGGGTGCTGAATGGTTCTAGGGGAAGGAGGTTGGGTTGGTAGCTAGGGCTCCTGGGGCCCAGCCATGGCGGGCCCTCAACGCCCCACTTCCAGGAAGGCTCCCAGCATCCTGTGTGGGGTCAACACTTTGTGACCCTCACCAAGCTGCCTTTCTTCTGTAAGCCCCTGTTTTTAGATCTGTAAAACGAGGGCAGAAAGGCCATCTGTGAAATGTGGGGGTGCTGGGACAAGGGATCCTAAATAGTGTGTGTGGCACAGGATGGGGCCAGAGAGAGCGTCCCACTGATGAGGTAACCGCCCAAGGACCAGCCGCAGAGGCTGCCCCGGGTTCCTCGTAAGGAAGACTACCGCCAGAGGGAGAGCTGGTGGCACACTGCAGGGTGGCTTAGGTGCCCTTGGGAAGGGGCTGCCTGACCCTGTGCCCACCTGAGCAGCTGACTCCTGGGTGCCAACGGTGCCTCAAACCCTGGCCCTCAGACTCTGCCCCCAGGCTGTAGCATGGGCTCCTATCTCGCCCAGCCTTGCCTGGAAAGAAGGTAAGCGGAGGCGTCAGGACTAGAGACTTCTCTGGGGTTACTTGGCTTTTTAATGAGAAAATCAGAGCAAGAATTCAGGATCCTGGTTGTGCTCTGTCCCTGTCTCTTCCCTGCCTGGTGTCCCGGGGCCATGACTGATGCCACCTACGGGAGCACACAGGCAGGCCGCTTAACCATGGAGGTCGCACTGTCTTGCCCAGGGAGGACAGTCCAGGTGTGGCCCCAGCAGCTCAGCCCTGTTGGGTGGGCTCCTTGCCGGTCCGCTCCCAGTCCCTGCGGGGCAGCAGAGAAGTCTGTCTACCGACCAGCCATCAACCCTAACAGCTGCGTCCACCGTGAGTTAGCAGAAAGTGCTGTGCCTACTTGTCTTTACGGGGGTCCTGTTACCTGCAGAGCTAGCACGCTGCCGACACCCCTCGACGCTGGAGAAGGATGGAATTCCCCATTTCGTCTGCTGTTGGAGTCCCCGTCCTTCCTGGAATTCACGTCCATGGCCAGGCCGAAGGTGTACGTCCTGCGGGGAAGAAGATGGGCGTTGCCATGGAAACCCCCTCTGGCCACGGCTAGCCGTGGATGTACTCTAGGGTGTGACAACCTCAACAGACAAGGTGACAGGGAGGGTAAAGGGAGCAGCATGTGCCGAGCGCTCAGGACGGTCGGACCTGAGTGGTGGGCGCTCTGCTGCTGCGAGCACGGCGTGCGTCAGCCTGGCCAGGACCCAGTGCCCAGGTATTGGTCAGAGGCTGTTGTATTTCTGAGATGAGGTCTTGCCGTGTGGTCTGACTGGTCTTGAACTCTGAGGCTCAAGAGGCCTTCCTGCTCGGCCTCCTGGGTGGGGGACTACAGGCACATGCCACTGTGCTGGGCTCGCATGTCAGTTTAAACGTTGCTGTGAAGCCACTCCGTGAATGAAACTAAGATTCCAGCCAGTGGACTCTGGGTCCACCTCTGTGCTTTCCTCAGGGCTGCCCCGGGCGCGACAAGGCTTCACTCCACTGCACCTCCTCCGGCCGTCCTCACTTCCGGCCAACCCCAGCTCCGCCCGTTTCCTATTCCCGCGGGAGGACTCAGGAAGTTTTGTTCCTCAGGGTATCAGAAATGGTGGAGTGCTTGCCCTGCAAGTATAAGGCCCTGGGTTCAATCCCCAGCACTTCAGAAAAAAAAGAAACATGAATATACAACAACCTGAAAAAGAAGATAAAATATAATTCACTGGCTCAGCTGAGCACAGAATCTCACCCCATTTTCTTTACCCATCCATATTCTGATCTTCCATGATCAAATCCACTTTTTTGGTGCCAACAAAAAAGTGGTGATCCACTTTTTTGGTTGATTAGAAGGTGATGAGTATACAGGCTAAAATAAACCAGGGGTGGCCAGGAGGGGCGGCCGCTGGGTACACTGTGTCCCGCAGAGCCCCTGGGTGCTGCAGGTGACATGGAAAAGCCCAGGTGCAGGCCAGGGCCAGGCAGAGGACAGCCCGCAGGGGACCCGGCTCTCCCGGAGGGCTGGGGGCACAGCAGAGGCCAGGGCGACTGAGCAGAGCGAGTGGGCAGAGACGAGGAGACAGGAGAGAGCTCAGGTTCCGGCATCGCAACCGACTGCTGTGGACTCTTGCTGGAGGCCGGCGACAGGGCTGTCAGGACCTCCTCTGCTGCCTCGGAGCGTCCCAGAAATCAGAAACACGAGGGCTTGCACTGCCCCACTCAGTCCTCGACTGCCGAGGATGGGTTGGAGGCCTGGTGAGCGCGTGAGCACCCAGTGCTGCACGATTTCTGGGGCCTTCCTGGGTCGCGAAGCTCCCAGCAGGCAGGGTGCTCCTCGGGTGCGCCCCGTCCCGGTCCTCGAGTGCGCCCCCTGTCCCGCTCATCTGCGTTTTTATTTCTCTTGGCCAGGATGCTGGTTTCCAGTCCTCTCAACTCCTCTGTTCGTTCTCCTAGTAGAATCTTTTCATTCATTCAGCGGAGCTCCAAAGAGTGACCCCAGGGCGATTTTCCCTGAATTTCATTAAACCTGGAAGTGACAGAGAGGAGCTGTCCCCGCAGATGGCCTGTGTTTTACACATTCAGCCCAGGGGTGAATGCCCGCTTTCCTCTCAAAGAGCCTCCAGCCCCGATCTCATAAAACTTCCATGCTGAGACCCGTCCAGAGCTGGGGTGGGCAGGCACGATTTGCTCTGCCTCTCAACCACAGCTCAGGTGGTGCCCCAGGACCAAGCCCCGGAATGCTCCCTGCCCACGCGTGTTTTGATTTCGTTCATGCATTTCTTGTCTGCCTGCAAGTGTGCTCTCTGCCCACGCTGCTGTGGCTTGTCCTGTCTGGATCTGTGAGTCCTACAGGAGCCAGGCCACGCTGTTGGACGTTCCCACGCTCTCACATCCTCAGACACCCGCCGACGAGGGCAGCAGACTTTAGCTGATTGCAAGTAGACCAAGCGTGGGCCTGCGCCTTGGAGCCTGGACAGAGAGCTCATCCTGAGCAGAGGGGGCGCTGCGTGGGTCTCACTGCTGTGCAGGAAATGCTGGCAGGGCTGCTCTTCCTGAGGGCAGGGCGGGGCTGCTTGCACCCCCTTGCGGCTTACTACGCCAACAGCAAAGCCTTGTTATCTACCAAGGACAGGGGTGCTGATTACAGTTAGGGAGAAAACTGAACTTCTCTGCCCGTCTTTCAGATGAAACGCACTCAAGATGGTGCTGGGGTGTTGGTGATGGGAGGGGAAAGGGCCCAGCTCTGTGACACAGCTGCCTCGCTCTAACTTAAGAGGCTCACTCAGTGGTTAACTTGCACATAGAAATAGTCGTGTCTATGCTCCATAGCTCCAGTCTGTAGGATTTCATGCACGATGCCACTGTATTAGCGTCCTGGGGCGGCTGTAACAAAGCACACAGATGGGCCTTGGCAACAGACATTGATTTCCCATGGCCCTAGAGGCCACAAGTCCAAGATCAGGGATCTCAGGGCTGGTTTCTCCTGGGCCTCTCCTGGGCTTGAAGAAGATGTCTTCCCCTGTGGCCCTACAGGGCTGTCCTTCTGTGTCTGTGTCCTGGTCTCCTCTTCTTCTAAGGACAAAGTCATGCTGGATCAGGGCCACACTAACAACTGTGTTTTAGCTTAATCACCCCTGGAAAGTCCCTGTCTCCAAATAAGGTTGTTTCTGAGGTGCTGAGGGTCAGGACTTCAACAGAAGAATTTGGGGAACACCACTCACCCCAGCATACTGCCTTTTTCAGTCTGAACTACCTGCCAACAATTCGTTCCATGGTTTTTGAAAAGTCACTTGAATGGCCTGTTTTGGGTGTTGGAAATGCTCTTACCCATCCTCCTGAGCTGGAACCTTGCTCGGGCCCCTCTGCTCCCCATCTTTCTGCCCAGATGGCTGGAGATTGCTGTGGGCAGGGGTGCTCCCCATCATGACGTCCTTGTATTTAGCTTCTCCAAAGTAGCGGTTGGATATCAGAGTGTGACCTTGAGGTTCCAAGTTCAAGGAATCCCAAAGCCTCCCTGCTCCGCCCGTTTCCTATTGACGGCTGGGGTGGCTGTGTGGGTGGGTGCTGGGTGACTGACGTATTAGTTGCCCAGTGTGGGCTTCATGGCTACAAAGTTGGGGCTGGGAACGGGCCCTCTGTACAGCAGGGGCTCCTCCCTAGGGGCTCTGGAGCCCTTTTCTCAGCACTGGAAATCTGCAGTTCTTGCTGCCTGTGTCGCACGTGCCCCGTGTGCGTCCTGGTGGCGACACACGTAGGAGGTATTTATCAAACGTCTGAACTGCCATCCACCTGTCCACAGGGGAGCCAGCCTTTGGACACAGCAATGCCACCGATTTCCCACTACTTAAGACACCTGTGACATGTGCAGACATCCAAGGCCTGTTCTCACTGAAAAAAACGCTACAAGTTCAAAAAGGACTTTCAGCCATCTTGAAAGACATGGCCAGCTAGTTCCCTCACACCAGGGCCCATGTCACATGTCACATTTGCCAGGTGTCTCAGGGCTCCCTGAGGGGGTGGGGAGCTTCCACAACAGGTCTGTCGGACACCCCAGAGCACTCAGCCCAGAGTTAGCTTCTCTTTTCTTTCATTGCAATTTTCAATGTTGTCATTTCCTCCTAAGAGAAACTCAGGCATAAAAGCTGGAATGGTCACATCAGTGACCTGCTGTTTCAATTGTGATGTGGAAAATGTGACAGCCACAAGCTCACCTTCTGCAGTCTTTGCAGGGTCATTCTAGAAACATATGGGCTGCTGATTGCCTGGTGTCCCTGTGTGGCAATGAGCTCTCCCGTCCTGGGCAGGGGGTGAAGGACGTGGGCATCAGGGCAGGCAAGCCTCCTGGAGTCTAGATGGCCTGGGAGGGTGAGCCGACATCTCTGCTCCCATGATTCCATCAATGGCCTACTGGACCAGGTGATGGACACCAGCACTTCCTTAATTCTGCAGTGTCCCTGGCCTGCTGCCTCTGGGGCTGTCATCTTGGCTGTTATGCAGGGCAGGGGGTTGTACTGGGTTTTCTCCACAGTCCCCATGGACCAACATCTTGTAGTTCTGATGTGGCCCCCAGACCCATGGACATGTCCTCAGCAACAAAGAATGCTTCTCTGCACCTACTGGTCTGCAGGTGTCTGTGACTGTTTGCTGTGATGATTGTGTTGAAGGAGTGTCCCTTCCACCTGGAGGCTGAAAAACTCAGAGGCCAGCTCTCTCAGGCTGCCTTCTTCTCACCGTTTGTTCTTTCTACCACTAGGGCTGAAAGCCAGGGCTCACACAAGAAGAGCAAGCACCCTACCTGGAGCTATGCATCCCCAGTCCCAGTGTTTCTTCTAAGTCCTGGTAGTTATGTATAGGTTCTCTTTAAAGTAGCTTCCAACAGCATCTCAAGCAAAATGGCACACAACGGCAGTTTCCATAGCTCTGACTCATGCATGGGCCTCGTGGGAAGAGGTACAGAAGTTCCCTGGGTGTACTGAGGCTGGGTGATGTCAGTCCATGGAAAGTGTCTAGCATGGACCTGAAAATCTGTAGACAGTAGGCTGTGAATGCACCTGCGCTCCATCTAGAGATTCCTTCATTGGTGTGGAGACCGCAGGGAGGCTGTGGAGTCTCAGGAGAGGATCAGGGAGTGTGTGAAATAGCAGTGCAACCTTCAGGGCCACACTCTTGGAGGCAGGGGGTGGCCACCTTGGTGCTTTCCTAGGCTCTTCCCCAGCCTCACAGCTCTGAAGGTGCCAGGAAGCCTCTGACCACAACAAAAGGCCTTTCTCTACCTTTCCTGCCCCACCCGCTCTCAGTTCTTCCGTCAGTCTCATCGAAACCTGCCTGAGCTCCACTCAACATGTCCTGCCTTGAGGAGAGGAGCCTGCCTTCCTTTCTCCACCTCCCCTCTTCCTCGGTGGGCTCCCTCCCTCTCCTCACTGACACCTGGGAGAAGAGTGGAAAAGCCCGGAGGATGACCTCGGGCCCAGCACCTCGCCACAGCTCCACCTGTGTCCCCATGGCGACACTGAGCCAAGCCCAGAATTCCCTTCCTACCATGCGTCTGACCGCGGCAGTCCCCAGGGACACTCTCATGAGCTGGGCAGCGGCTGTCACTTTGGGCATCACACACAGCCGTCCAGTCAAATGCTCGCCCACAACTTCTGGGGGAGATGTGGTGAGCACCCTGCCCCACTGGATTTCAGCTGGGGAGGGAGATTATCCCACAAGTGCCCCACTTATTCAGCTGGAAGGTATTTAAAAGGCGCAGTCCTTCCTCAAACACAGACTCCAAAGAGTAACTGTGGTTGCCACTGCTGGCCCACCCTGGTTGGGGCTGTGGCCGTCTCCCCGGGTGCCTTGCCTCCCCAGCTGTGAGGTCATTCTCCCTGCCTGCGGGCCCTGGCCTGCTGGGCCCAGCAATCCCATCAGGCAGCTCCTTGGAATACCTCTTATGGGTGTGTGTGTGTGTGTGTGTGTGTGTCTATCACACATATATGTGTAATACGCATTTCACATTAATATGCACATATGCATATGCATTACACACTAATGTACATATGTGTATTTATAGCACATATATGTACAATAAAAAACCAAACTCCTCTTTTCCAATTAAACTCTTTCTAAGTTTGGTATCAGGAGTCGGGGGATGTTCTAACAAGCACCTAGACTCTGGGGGTAACTTGGGGAGTAGAGGCTGGGAGGACCTGAGCTGCCTGCTACAGAATGCTGTGTCCCCTCCAGTGGAGACTCACAGAAGCAGGATGTGAAAGTTCCCCACGAAGGACTCTAAGGCTGGAACCTGAGGAAGGGCTCTCATGATACAGGGGGAGAAGTTGACAGGAATCACCATGGGGACTGGAACTCGTGAAGGATGAGGTTGGTTACGCAGATCAGGGTGCTTCTGTCTTAAAGTGATCACCTAGCCTTTTCTTGTTGCTTGTTGTGAAATGGAGGGGAGAGGGACAAACTGAAGAAAGAACCAAGAAAAACAAGGAGCCAGTACCCGCTGTTCCTAAAATCCTTAGCCTTGACAACTGGGGCTCAAGGTGCTGCAATTAAGAGACATTCAGTTAAGTAGCAAGGACCAAGCCAGCAGCAGCCCCCAGCTTCCTGGAATAACCTCTGCCAACAACCAGTGGCTTAGGAGGGCACCCTGGGCCTGGCATGAGGCCCGGGCCCTGGCCACACGTAAGTTTCAGTCACGCAACACACTGAGCAGAGGACCCAGTTAAAATGCACTCTGATCCCGACCCATGAAAACTCTGAGAAAATAAAAGTGTTTTGTTTTAGCCATTAAATTTGTGACAGTTTGTTACAGAGCAATAGAAAACTACTTATGCACTTATGATATTATGGGTTTTATATACTGAGCAAAAGAATAAATAAACCCGAACTCAAGACCTCTGAGTGTAATTTTTGACATTCATAAGAAGTATTTTGCAATAATTTGGGCCTTATTATCTTGAGAAAGTAGTATGGAGTAACCCGCATTTCCTGAATGCTATCAGCGGAAACTGGGTCTGTTAAGATAGCTGCTGTGTATCTGCAGGGATAACTGTGCGGCACCAGGAATGCAGTGTTTTCCAGTGATGGAATGTTCTGGAAGCACACTGCTGCTGAGCTCTCTGTTTCAGGGGGTGACTGGTCAGAGAGAGTTTGGGCCCTGGCTAGGGGCAGCACTCACCTGTGTTTGACCCAGGTGTCAGACTCGTAGGCTCGCTCCGTGTAGTTCTCTGGCAGGAAGCCACGGCAGCCTGTCCTCTGGGAGGTCCCAATGGCCCAACCTTCGCTGGCTTCCTCCTGCTGAGTGGGGTCCACGAAGATGTAGTCGCCGGGACTGAGCATCAGCTCGTCCACGTTCTGAGGCTTGTACTGGAACAGGGCCTTCAGGGTCTAGAAAGGAGGGAAGTGGTTTTGTGCTTTCAGCAGGGTTTGCCCTGGGGAGCAGCAGCATAGGAGGAGTGTCACGCTCTGTGTCCTGCTTTCTGGCTCCCTAACATGTTCTGTCTCCAGGATACCATCACACCTGTCTAGTGATGTACAACACAGAAAGTAGCAAGAACAGCAGCACCCGGTTCTTTGGGTAGATTTAGAAATAAATTTTCCTTTCCTTCCTTCCTTCCTTCCTTCCTTCCTTCCTTCCTTCCTTCCTTCCTTCCTTCCATCATCTGTTCATCCATACCTAGACTGTGGGGCATCCATCCTCCCATTATCTGTCATCCATCATCCATTTGTCATCCATTTGCCTATCATTCACAGCTCCTCCTAGGATGGGGAGCAAGGTGACTCGTCATGCTCATTCCCAGCTCTGGAACGAGTGACACAGGCTTTCTTTCCAAACCTGTCAATCCACAGAGGAGAAAGCCTCAGAATGAGGCTCCAGCCAGTCACTACCTGAAAGGAACCGATGAGCAAAACCTGCATCCGTACAGTTCTATAACGGTCCTTTCCCAACACTGGCAGCAATGTATTTGGCCTTGATTTTCTGTGGATCTGTAGCTCCCATCTAACAGGTTGGTTCCGAATGGCAAGGAAGGGAAGCGGTCTCGAGGAGGAAGAGCAGTCCTCTGCCACTCCAGGGAAGGGCTCCCCATGCATGTGCTGTCCAGGAGGTGGTCATGCATTCATTGGTCTCCTGTGGAGAGGGCCAGGCCTGCACCCTCCCGGGCCAGGCTTGTCTTACCTGGTAGTGCACGAAGCGCATGTCCCGGGAGTACAGGGCTGCCGTCCATTGGCAGCTGTGGCCAGGGTGGATGGCTCTGGCCAGCTGCTCCAGTGTCCTCTGGTGGTGGGGGTAGAACTTGTGGGCCAGGGTCAGATGCAGCTGCTTGGTGCAAGGCTTCACGGAGCAGTCTGGGAAACCAGGCAACAGAGGGGCTCAGGGAGTTAGCTACCCAAGCGGCCAGCGCCACACACCCCAGACCAGGACACGCCTTCACACAGGGCACCTCCCGCCTCTGCCCACCCTCCACCTCCGTGTTGGTGCCTCCTCAGCAAGGCAGCTGCGTTCATATTTTAGGGAAGCTGGTTGGAAACCTGTAGGTCGTCAAGAAGGAAGGAGAGAAGGAGGCCCAGAGAGGAGGCCAAGGGGTTCGGGGCTATCAGTTTGCAAGCTGGTTGCCCACACAATTTCATTGCTAAGGGACCGGCTCTGTGCTCTCTGGTGTGCAGCTGATTCAGTGGATCTGAGGCCACGTCCCCAGTTCAAGGGTGTTTTCTTCCATGGAAGAGTCTCAGGAGGAGCGCTGATGAGCAGGACTGTAAAGCACACACAGGTCTCTGACACTCTCCTTGCGTTAGTCACACAGGAAGCCCTGGGAGTGGGCCAGCCCCAGGTCTGTCTGGGTGACCTCTGCCCTCAAGGCCCTGGTGGACTCCTGGTCCTCCTTCCAGAGCAGCCTGGATCTGATGGCAGCTAGGCCACAAAGTATTTTATATTCTGGGGCAGCTGTCAATGTCCCATGGGGACAGCGCAGATTTTGCTACTGGATGGGCCTGACGTGAGGCCCCTCTGCACCTTTTGGCAGGGTGGCCTTGGTCAGGCGTGGTTTCCATTTACACAGCAGTGGTCTGAGGGAGCGCTCACTCCCGGGGCAGTGCTAGGGAACCAGCCCATGGGTTCCGTCTCCTGCGGGCTCAGAGGACATGGCGGCCACTGCCACAAAAGTCACTTAGAACCGAACAGCATTGATTGTTCCCCTAAGAGGACGCAGAGCCTTCCCGGAGTCCTGGGCCTGGCCCCAGCTGTGCTCCCTGTCACAGAGCTCCCTCAACAGCACAGAGGCCTCCAGGCCCGAGCTGCCGGGCTGAGCGGTGAGCAGGCGGGTGTGGGTGGTGGGAAATTCCTCTTCTGACCTGTTCTTAGCAGCGGGGGTGGGCGGGCTTGCCACATGAGTCAGCATGACCTGGAAAAGACCCAGCCTGGCTGTCATCAGAGGGACCGGAGAGTGAATCACTGGGCTTGTGAATGGGCCTCTTCCCCGGGGGTGTGTTTTGGGGATGGCCAGTGTGGGCCTCCCATGCTACCCTGAGAGGGGCTGGGGACACTCCTGAGCCATAACTGGCCGCTAGTCAGCAAGAAAGGCCCCTCCTAGCTCTCTCAGGCTTAGGCTGAGGGCATGGGTCGCGGAGGGCAGGGAGGGCCTGCTCCGGGTCAGGAGACAGACGTGAAGCTCAAGCCAGCTCTGCCAGGAAGTGGGACTGTCCGTGCGGTTCCCGGGTGACGTGGAGCAAGGCAGAGCCACGTCCAGCTTCCAGGGCCACTAGGACTGGTCGGCACCGTATGCTTCCTGCAGCTGCTGTAACAAGCTGCCACCACCCTGGAAGCTAAACAATAGAAACGTATTCTCTTGCAGTTCTGGAGTCCAGAAGTTCAAAAGCAAGGTGTTGTCCAGGCTGCTCTCCCTCTGCAGGACGCAGGGAGGGTCCTTCCCGCCTCCTCCGGCCTCTGCCTCTGCGGTACATGGCTTCCTCTTTGCGTCTGTCTTCTCTTCTTATCAGGACACTGGTCGTTGTGTTTAGAGTCCACCCTAATCCAGTGTGACTGCTTCTTAACTAATTACATCTTGACAGAGCCCATTTCCAAATACAGTCATATTCTGAGGTTCCTGGTGGACGTGACTTTCCAGGGGACACTGCTCAACCCAGTGCAGTGACTTCAGGCAGACACTTTGCCTTTTGTGGCCTCAGTCTCCCCATTTAAAGATGCGGCTGGTGAGGCCCAGCTGGGGGCAGGACGAGGCTGTATCTATCTGAGGACGGTGGCTGACGCACTGCCTCAGGGGAGGATGGACCAGCTGTCCTTTGGAGGAAAGGACTGAAGAGCCAGCACGGATGGGGTGACCATTCACCCAGGCCCGGGTGCCCAAGGCCAGGGCTGCCTACCTGCCAAGACGGATGCTTCAGTGGCAAACGCCATGGCGAATTCCCGGATGGTGTCTGCAGGGCTGTCGTTAATGAAGAAGCCGAGGTAGCTGATGGACGAGTGGAGAACGAGAGGGACGGCAGTGGGGAAGGCCCTCAGCACCCTGTCCCCAGCTCTCTTCAGAGCTTCGTACAAGCACTCCACCTTCTGGTCTTCACACTAGGGGAGAGACAGGGACAAGCCTCCTCAGCTCTGTGTATCCCCCTAGAGTCCTGCTGCCACCAGCACGAGGCCCCGGTCCCCTCCAAACGCCGGGAGCCGCCGCTGCCGTCCCTGTGTATCTGGTCTGTGGGCATCACCCATAGCTGCTGCTCCAGGTAGGGACACTGCTCAGACCACTGAGGGGCAGGAGCTGGCTGGCCCTGGGGTCTAGTTCTGTGTCCCGAGACTCCCCAGAGGCCTGGGCAAACCAGAGGGCCTGGCGGAGGCTTTGGAGGTGCTGCTTCAGGGGTGCCCTGCAGGAGGCCAGAGGCCCTTCTCCTCTTCCTGGGGGAGGTGACTGCCTGTCCTTTCCGCCTTCTCTCTAGCAACCAGGTCCCTCTCACCTCCCTGGAACCTTGTGAGGCTGACACGGATCATTTCCTAAATCAGAGGGTGGGGCTGTGAGTCAGGGAACGGTTGATACTGGTGACTTGCCAACACCCCCCATTCTTCAGCTGGTCTGCCAGGTACTCAGGAAGCCCGGACTCTGACTTAGGTACCACGCTGGCCCTGGGGAGACCCATGAGGCCGAGGGAAGAATCGGCCTTCTCTGGGGCTCAACCTGGGGAAGGTGCAGTGCCACACTGTCACGGGACACGAAGGTGCCACTAGACTTGCTGGCAGAAAGACGGGGCAGCATGAGGCAGTCCTTCCTTCTGCCCGGGGAGAGGAAGAAGGCTTGCAAAAGTGCTGGGATAAATGAACTGGGTCCCGAGGGACGGAAGGCCCACGCGGACACTGCCTTCAGGACCGTCCCCTGAAGCTGAGCACTGAAACGGGCATCGCCCGTCCCTGGAGTGGCGGTGGACCTTCAGGGCCCTGCAGCCGACTCACCGTGAAGAAGTCGCAGAGCGTCACGTGGGGGAAGACCTCGTGAGCTCGGTTCTTGGCACACTGACGCTTGCTCTCCCTCCAGAACTCTAGAAGTCTCTCCAGCAGGGCCCCCGTGGGACAGAGGAAGAGGGCGTACTCCTGGGGAATGGGGTCGTCCAGGGAAGGGTCGCTGCTGTGACAGCGCAGCCTGTGGCAGAGGACAGCCACCTTTATCTGGCCTGGTGGCAGATGCGTCCCCAGCAAGGACAGGCAACAGCAGGGTCGGCAGCCCAGCCGGGGGAGGCCAGGTGCGCAGCAGTGCACCACACGGAGCGCACAGCCACACCCGGCCTGGGCCATCCCACGGGGACCCAGGTGCCACCCGCTCCCAGACCCAGGCCAGGCTGGTGCCACAGCCAGGGAAGACGAAGCTGCGGGAAGACTGGAACCCGCCGTTCAATGGTCTCTGAACTCTGACATCGCCATGGTATTAAAATTTGGGGGAAAAACAGACATTTTCATTTTCTCACAAACTTCAAATGAAATGCAAAAACCAAAGACACACACCCTCAAAAAAGAAAAGGGGACAAGTTTAGATGGCTGTTATGTTTTCTTTTGGTTCAGAAAGTTACTTTAAATACAAAGAAAAATGATGTAGAACCCCAAATAGGAGTCCATTGTCATGACTCATAAAAATGGAAATGAAAACAACACGAGACTCCCTTTCTCTGTTGGCTGCCTTAACAGAGAGCGAAAGTCAGTGCTCACTGTGCCTAGTGCCCAGCAGGACCCGAGGGCGAATCTGCGCAACCCCTGTGGGAGGCGCGCCTCCCCGCACCCAGAGCCTCGAACCCCCTGCCTCTTAAGCAGAACTTCTGCAAATTTGTCCCAGGGAGAAAGCAAAAAGTATGAGGCGAAATCCGCCTATGAAGTGTTGACTTATAACGGTAAAGCAGGGAAGCGTGGATGGGAAGCTGCTTGTCACGCGTTCGCTGGCGATCGCAGCTTTGAAGAGTCTCTGGTGACTCAGGGCAGAGCATGCACGTCTGAGTGGTTTTCTCTTTAGAAAGTCCTCTGCACATGTCTCGCTAGGCCCGTGTTGCTCTGGGGCTGTGCTTAGTGTGAAGTCTGGTGGTGGGCTGTGCGCGTTTCCAGTGTTGACAGACACCCGCGAGCCAGGAACCCGCACAGACCCTTCCCTCATCCTCAGCGGCACCAACTCTGCCCCTTCGTTTTCAGGGAATCTTAATTCTGCTCCCCTGATTCCTAGGGAGAGGCTGGGCCCAGTCCTGGCTGAGTTCAGGGAATCCGCTCTTCCTCCCTGGGGCTCCTCATCTTATTGCCCGGGCTGTAACTGGCAGGTGTGGACCAGGACCCTCCCAGGAGCGGGCTGGGTGTTCCGCTCCAGTTCAGGCCCTACCTTACAGTTAGACCAGCCCAGAGGACTCGGTGTCTCCCTGTCCTGTGGAGGTGGTGTCTGTTTTGCCTTTGTCTGGGGTTTTGGAGGAGGAAGGGGCTCCCCCAGAGAACGCCGGACCCACAGTCGGTCTTTCCGTCCTGTGCTGGGGCGGGCACTGCGGTGATGGGACCTGGCTGTCATTGTCGATTTCCACTGGGGCTCCTGCAGATCAGAGCAGGAGGGATTTCCCATCTCGGGCAGAATGCGGGCACCGCGGCCCATTCAGGCTGGGTAGTGCTCCAGAGCAAGGGGCCCCCGCCAGGTTTCCAGAGGAGAAAACAGGCCTGGGGCCATGGGTGGCTCACAGAGGGTCCCCACGGAGCACGGAGCAGCTGATGGAGCCCGGGGCTGCCGCCTCACAGGTCGCCGTGCCAGGCCTTAGGGGGATTCACGGCCACCTGTTAATTCTCTCCCCACCAGAGGTAGCCTGAGAGTGGGGACCTCTTTTTACATTAGCAGACATGGCTCTTCCCTATTGACCCCACAAATCCCATGATTTCTTTTCTGCGACAGTCAAGTTTGGATCAGGTAAAAGTCATTTTTGAGCTGGGTATGGAATCCAGGCTCGCCATGCCCAGCATGCCTTCACGTTTTTAGGTGGAGCAATCTTTGCTTGAAGTTCTTTCTCTCTGCATTTTAAAGGAGGCTCTTCGCCACTGCCTACGGGCCATTCAGCACTTTCCACCGCTGCCCCATCCCGCTCAGCGGGCCCCACTGCAGGCCGTTTTGATCCGAACCCTCTTTAGCCCCAGCCCCACTCACCACTCGGTGGCCTCCTCTACTGTCCTTCTCCCAGTGGCCGCCAGTGCTTTCAGCCTGTGGAGAAGTAAACACAGGGTCACTCAGAGCCGCATCGTCCACTTTGGAGAAGGGTCAGAGAAGCAGGTGCGGTAGCCCCAGCAGCCCTGCGCCTGTGCCCCTGAGGCCCAGGGCTCACCTCTACCTGGCTGCCACGTGACTTTTGACAGTCCAACCCACTCAGATGTCCCCACTACTCTCCTTCCATGGCTCCTCATCTCCAGGCCTGGGCTACAGGCCCAAGTCCTTGGGACTTGCCCTCTGCCCCTCCTGCACCAAAGCACCCCTTGGATGCTGGAGTGGCTGGCATGGGGCCTCGGCCTGGACACGAGCTCCCCTGACAGATGCCCACCCGACATCCCTGAGGCTCAAGGCTCAGTTCACCTCCTGCCCAACTGCCCCTCCACCTTTGTGCAGTACAGAGCTGGTCACAGCGCCCCCGCCCTCGGTGCCTTATTCAGCGTGGTGACCCAGGATGTAGACATGCCCAGTTGATTTAGCTGAACTGGACCAGACAGAACCTAGCGGCCATGCTACTGCAGTGACTGAGGCATGCAGGCCGGGTGCAGCTGGCTCCCCGAGGACCCTGGTCAGTGTCACCGGGGCTACTACTATTGTGGGGCACACCAGGGGACATGGCCACCTGGAGAGCCTTTGACGGGGGCTGAGGCTCCGAGCCTTACTCTGGGATGCGCTGGCTTAAGAGAGGAATTTAGGACATGTCTCTCCAGCTCAGACACGTTTATCGTTGAAATGGGAAGGGGTGCTGCTAGCAAGTCCCCGCCGGGCAGTGAACACAGCCGGGCGCCAGGGCACTGGGGCTGCCTTGCCTCCGCTGCCCCTCTGCTGTCAGGTCCTGGTTGCCGCTGACAGTCAGCTCTGGGCAGCAGGTGCTGTCTCTGGCTACCGGATGGTGGTGGTGCAGCTGCCTCCTGCTCGACCCCGTCACAGACCCCTGGTCCGCCACAGGCGTCATGGTGATGGGGGAGGAGAAAGGGGTCTCACTTCAAAGATATTACCCCAGGGCGTCGGGCGCGGCTAGGCCATGGAAGGAGAGTTTGTCCCCTCCCCAGGCTCCAGGTTTCTTAAAGAATATTTCTGATAAAGTCCTCCCTGTGAGTAAGACTCTGGGAAGGACCAGAGCAGAGACTGGGTGAGTTACGAAAGCTACAACCAATGTCAACCTCGCTTCTCTCCTGAGTCGGGTGATTTCAGGGTTCCCATTTCCACCTGCGGACCCCGTCCCTGGATAACAGGGCAGTGCAGATGCCGTTTCTGTGGTTTCTTTGCCTTTCTGTTTCATTATTGACCGTCAGGAGACGTTCCCTGGGACGGATGGTTCCCTGAGCAGTTTGGAAACGCTCTGATTGTTCTCCTAGCAGGTCCTGGCATTAGAGGCTCACAGAGGCCCCAGAAATGGAGGCAGCCACAGCAACGCACGGCTTCTAATGTGCACACACACTTCAGGGTCCCCCAGGACCCAGCCGGCAGAGCTGGTCTCTCAAGGTCAAGATCATCTCGTGGAGAGAAAGCAGAGAGCAGCCTTCTTCTGAGACACCACCTGCACTGCAGGGCAGCCACTGCAGCAGGAAGCCAGTGCCACAGGCCCCTCCAGAGCCGAGTCAGGGGCTGCAGGAGGGTCGGCCCAGACCGGAGTCAGGCTCCAGGGTTCAGTGGCCACGATACTCACGCGGTGTGTGCTGGGACGCCCATGGCCAGGAGGGGGTCCAGGAGCGAGGGGGTGCTGTGGCCCTTGAGCTTGTTGGAGACCTTGGCATAGAGCTGAGTCTCTCCCGCTGCCATCTCTTCCTGCCTGTGGTGCGAGAGGCGCCTGCACGTTGCAGTGAGCAGATAAAGTGTGGGGGGGGGGGAGCTGAGGCTGCGAAGAAAACCTCAAGCCCTTCTGATCTTTCTAACACAGGCCAATATCCTGTTTGCACGATCGTTGGTCTTCAGCCTTCTCTCTGCGGGTGTTGCTGCAGGCCCAACAATCCTACCTGCTTCCACATCGGGTTTGGGTCTGGAAGTCCATCCAAAGCCCTGCCTGGGCTGTGCCTCTGTGCCTGGGAAGCATTTGGGAGCAGGAACATGTGAGACCAGGGGGAGAGGTCGAGGGAGCCCGCTGGCCTCAGCCACTGTGGGACTCCATGTCTGCAAACAAGACCTTTGACTACTTATTGTATCTACGTGCTCTAAAATTTTCTGGTTCTTTTAGTATTCTCCAGCTTGTATTTTAATTTTAAAAATTGCTCTAGAACTTTCCTAGGACCTCAGAACCCCCTGAACCCTCCTCGCCACCTCCTGGCTGTCTCCTCCCCTGCAGTGGGAGCCACTGTGCCCTCCAGCACATCATCAACCTGTTTTTGAGCCTTGCACATACGGAACCCTATAGTATGTGCTCTTTTATGTCCAATTCCTTCACTGAAAGTTGCTTTTGAGAAATCTAGCCACCTCCCTGCTTGTGTCAGAACCCAATTCGCCATCCTTGCTGTGTACTGTCTAGCTAGATGAGCGAGGTCTTACACGTCTCTGTTGATAATGATGTGCCCTCTAGCTAGCAGGGGACAAGGGTGCTCCGCATCCTGACACCCTCACACCGCCAGCCTCTTCACCCTCCGCATCCAGGCGGGGCTGTGCTTGCCTCTGCGTTTCCCTGGAGGACACCCGTGTGGGCCTCCATGTTGTGGGCGCGCTGGCTGTTAGAATATCCTCTTTGGGGAAGCTCCTATCCAGATCCTCTGCTCATTTAGTTTGTTGCGGGTTTGCTTTTTCTGATCAATTTGTGGGCACTCCGGTTAGTGTCTTCTGCATCCTGTTCATGAAATTGCTCTCTCTGCACGTTGGTGAAGGTAGGCTCCTGGGCATTATTCTAGGAACTTCATTACTTTTACCATTCATGCTTAGCTCTACCCTCTGTCTGAAGTAACTTTGTATACGATTTGAGGTTGGGATAAAGTTTATTTTCCCACTGGTGAGATCATCGCTTGCCCGGTGAATCTCGGCATGATATCTCTGTAAGACACATGACTGTGTTTGTATTAGAAGGTTTCTGGTTCTTTTCTGTCATCTTTTTCCTTTGGCCCATTTTTGAACTCGTCCTATGCTGCTTTAAGTACGACAGCGTTACATCCTCTGACTTTGTCCTCTTCAAGATTGTCTCGGCTTTTTTAATCCCTTGCTTTCTCACATAGATTTAAAGATCAAGTTGCCATTCTGTGCCAGGGCAGCGTGCAGAAAGACCCACCTGTGTGGCCAACTGATTTTCAAGGAGGGGCCACGGCCACCTGATAGGGAAAGGACAGCACTTCAGTCAGAGGTGTGGGAAAGGGCACAGCTGTGTGGGCTGAACTGACCCGGCTTCACATCACACACCAAGGTCAACCCCTGTTTATGATGGACGTAGAGGTAAAATCCAACCATAAAACCTCTGAAAGAAAACCTAGGAGAAAACCCTTTCGTGTGCTGGAATTTATCGTGCTTTCCTAGGACTTAAAAAAATGACCTTCAAAACAAAAAGTGTGATCATTGGGACTTCATCAAAATTGCAAACTTCTACTCTTTTACCATAAAGGAGATAAAAAGACAAGGCTCAGACTGGGGGAAAATGTCCGCACACACATTACCTGATAAAGGACTTGGATTCAGGACACACAGAATATCACATGTATGCACAGGTATGCTTAGTGAGAATGAGCCAATGAAAAATGGGCTAAATATCAAAATAGACACTTGCTAAAGGAAGGCATATGAACAAGCCCTGTCAGTCATCAGGGGATGTGAGTGACACCTCAGGCCAAGAGCGAAAGCCAGAGGAGAGACATCTGTGGTGACATGGCAGGGGTGACCGGCGCCAAGACTTGGGAGAGCACCTTTACAAAGGGAAAGGTGCGTCTGCCACACAGCCGACTCCACTTGGAGCTTCTCGCTAGGGGAGGATAAAAATGTGTGTCCACGTAAAGACCAGTGTGCGCGTGTCCCTGGTGGTCTTATTTTAAGTCTCACACCGGTGACCATCCAAACAGCACCAAACAATCCCAGCTGGCGACTGGACGGGCAGACCACGTGGCACGTCCACATGGGTGCTCTGCTCAGCAGACCAGCCACTGGCCAGTGAGCAGGAAGAAGGCGAGGCCAGGGGATGTCAGGCCCAGCTCGCCTCCTCCTCAGTTCTCTGAGTGTTCGTGAACGTGGTGCTGTTTCCTTCTTGTGTCTGAAAAGACTTACCAGTGAAGTCATCTGGGCCTGAAAGTTTCTTTGTTGGGCAGTTTCAAATTTTAATTTACTTCACGGATATAGAAGTCTCCTTTGTGCTTCTATCTTATTAAATTACTTTTTAAGAAATTTATTAATTTTACTGAACTGTCAAATTTCGTGGCATAGAGTTTCCAGGTTTTTATTTTCTTTTAACTCTGTTACAGAATTTTCTGTATCATATGGAGATCTTGTAGTGTTTATTAGATTATTCTTAGTATCTTTCGATGCCACTATAAATGATATCTTTTTAGAATATTCATGTCCATACTCCCCGTGGCTGGTAAGTCAAAACGCCATTGACATTATATTATTTTACATTGACTGTATTTCCAAAAGACCTTCTGGATTTTTTGATTCTTATCTTTTTTATCTTTAGAATTTTAAATGTGTTTTATGTACAAAATTGAGACTGCGAGTAAGTAGTTTTCTTTCTTGTCAGTCTTGGGGGTTTTGTTTCACACTTCTCTCTCTTCTGCCTTCCCTCCCTCCCTTCTCTTTTTTTCTTTTTGTCCTTACTGCACGAGTTTGTACCCTTTTAGATGCTGAACAGATGTGATTATAGTGCACTTTCTTGTACAGTTCTCATCTTAGCAGAAGAGGTTTTAGTATTTCACCTTTAAATGTGAGTTTGTTATGTTTTTATAAAATCTTTTTTAATTTTTGTTTTTGATGCTGGTGATCAAACCCAGGGCAAGTGCATGTTAAGTCTGCGCTTCACCAAGGAGCCGGGCCCCAGTCACCCTGTGCTCTGAGACACAAGGTGAAATGGTTACTCTGCTCAAGTGGCGAGCCTCTCAAGTGGCTGCCCTCTCTGAGTGACAGTGGTACCTACGTCGGTCGGCGAACTCCCAGCACCCGTCGCGGGGCGAGGTGCGGCGGCCGGCAGCAGGAGCCGTGCTGCCGTGTTGGACCTGCCTTCGGGCCTGCTCCTGCTTCCCAGAGCCGGAGGTCTGGGGCCCTTGCTCTGCAGTCCCTGTGTCCTCCCCGCCCCGCCCCGGGAACCGCAGTTCATCCTCTACGCATTCGAACTTTCCTGTTCTGTGGGTTCCACACACAAGTGAGGCCACGCAGTCTCGTCTTTGCCTGGCGTATTACTGGCATGATGTCCTCCGGGTCCATTGTCCTTTCTCTTTGAGGGACCTGAGAGATGAACAACCTATCACCAATCGATTTATCTTGATCTTGGAAAGTCTTGAAATAGACAGAGCTTGTTATCCAGAGGAGGAAAAAGATATGAAATCTGATAAGTTGTCTACCCAACTATACTTTCCCAGATAATAAACCCATTCTTGTAAGGGAGGAAACATTACTCATTTCTTTAAAATAAAAAAAAATAACTTATTTGTGCCAGCCAGGAAATGTCCTATCTCGCTTGGTCCCTTCTTCTTAACTAGGAAAGATGTCTTCAAGTCCAGCAGTGAAAAGAGAAGACCCCCGTGGACATCGTCTCCTCCAACCTCTGAAGGGGTGACAGCTGAGTGCAATGGTTCCAACGCTTCCCTCCAGCGCCCAGGAGAATTCCCAGGGGGCTCCTGCCCTCAGGGCTCCACCCGGGCCCCGGGACGTTGCTTTGCGGGGCCCCCAGGCCGGGCCAGGCTGCCGTTCCTCTCCCCTGGTGAGCTGTTGCATGGACCTGGTGTGCAGCTGAACTTCGGGTGGCACAGGGCAGCCAGCCTCAGGGCTGCCCTGGGGGCTGGTGTGAGCGCCGGCCTGCTCCGACCCTGCGGCTCCTGGGGGTCTGCGTGCCTCTTCAGTGTCCTTCATCCACTTCAGTCTGACCAGCTCGTTGGCTTATGTGGCGTCCCTGTCATCGTGGTGCTGGGCACTGTGGGGCTGTGGATGGCAGACGGCTCCAGACTGTGCCCAGTATGCTCTGCCTGTAGCACACAGATCAAAGCTAGAGAAGCTCCTGTCCCGGCCTCTGAGGGCGAATGATTGCCCAGGGCTGTGGTGGTAAGAGAGAGGTAAGCCGGGCACGTGAGCTTGGAGGACCTCCTGCAAATCAAGACATTGACGGCGGGTGGGAAGAAGGGTCAGGCAGGCAGAAAACGGGCGGAATTAGACCACGATTGCCTGAGTATGGCTCTTGGCTATTGCCCTTGGCAAACCCGGCCATCTTGGCGTCCCCATCCAGCCCAACCCTGACATTCCCCAGTGTTCACCATCAGCCCTTGTCCAGATCACAGCCGTGGAGGTCACTCCACAGCAGCCTCCTGCCCACCCTGTGTGCCCACTGTCACTGTGCTGTCCTGTCCACCTGCCTCCTGGCTCAGGTCCCCTGTGGCTTCCATCACACAGAAAGTAACCTGGAATTCTTTCTCTTGTTTGGCCTCCATAGCCTGAGCGTTGGCCTGGCTGACCTGGCCTCCCAAGGCCTCCTCCTCCTCCTCTCTCTCCTGGCCTGGGGTCCTCTGGGGGGCTCGGACTCTCCAGGTGCATCCTCTCCCTGGGCTCTGAGTTGGTGGTCAACCATGAGGAGTGGCTCTCCTCGTGCTTCTCAGGACTCACGTCGTCCTTCCACCAACGTCCCTCCTCCTAGAGCCTGTCCTTTACCACCCTCTCCATGACCTGCTTCTCATCCTCCAAGGCCACACGCAAGGGTTCAGTCCTCTGCTGTCTGCTCTGCCCCAGATGCCTGGCTCCGGGCGGAAGTGGCCAACCTGGGCTGAATGAACGTGGGAAGGCCGGGCGCCCACGCAGCCGCCCCACCTGGACCGGCCGTCCAAGAAGCTCTCCCCTCCTCCCGCGCAGGGTGTCCTCTCCTGCTGGAGCGTCTGTGTGCAGAGTCCTCTGGGGACGCAGGGGCCCCATGGGACGGAGCCCAGCCTGCCGCCCAGAGCTCACTGCAGTGAGCACGCTCAGCCTGTCTTGTCCACGGGCGGGGGCAGGACAGAGCCGGGGTTCAGTAGCCTGGAGCCATAGAATCCCCACTGGCAGCTTCCAGCCCCCTACTGGCTGCCCGGGCAGCTCTGGGCAGGGCTTGGAGGCCTTTCCAACAACAGTGGCCTGAGCCGGGCCCTTTCTGCAAAGCCCCCTCAAGCGCTCCTCACATGCGCCCCCTCCCCTCTGCGGCCACACCAGCCAGGGCTACCTGATAGCCACGTCCAGGTTGGGTTACACGGGCGCCGCGGCAGTGCCATTGGCCACCATGACGGAGGCGACAAGGCTGAGTGACCTGGGGAAAACGTCTCCCGGCTGGACGCACCCCCTGCCGGCTGCTCACCACCGTGCCTCCTTCTATAATGAAAGAGGACATTCCTCCTGCTGGGAATGATGGCGGCTCCAGAAATGGTGAGCGAGGGACCCGGGGAGGGCGGTGTCGGAGCCGCAGCCGCTCCAGGCCCGGCGGGCTCCTCGCAGGCCCGCCCTCGGAAGCGCTTTCACAGGAATCCCACCCTTTTCTGAAGACGAACTCCTCGTCCGCCACGGGCGATCAAGGGCAGGAGCGTGGGCAGGATCAAAGCCGAGCGGGCCCAGCGCGAGCTGGTTACTTTTCTAGGATATTCTTCCAAGTCGCTCCCGTGATGCGAGGGGAACTGTGGGTTTGGCAGACCCCACCCCTTGCTCAGAGCCAGCCAAGACCCTGTGCAACCAAACTGGCTGCGCGTGGCCGCTGGTTCCCTTTGGAGTTTCAGTGTCAGACAGGTAGTGAGGAAGAAAGGAGGACAGACCGAAGGCCCACGTCTGTAAGCCTGTGTGTCCTCTGCAGGTGTTGGCTGGAGGACGCTTCCTCACGAGCCCACACCTGGTACCTGGGAGAGAGGCCTGCAGCTTGGCTTAGCCACCTGGCAGCCCCCTGCCGTTTCCTGGCTCCCGGGGTCCCCCCTGGAGTTAGGGGAGTGACTGTCACCGGTCAGCCTTCCTGGCCTTGCGTGGTGGGGCTCTCTTGTAGAAGAGCCTGGGTGTGGCTCTGAGGTCAGAGCTCCCAGTCACCTGGCTCCGTGGGGAGCTCTGGGCCCCAGAGGGCCTGGATGCTTTGTCCTTAATTAGGTCACCTCTGTGGGAGCCAGGAAAGGGAGGGTTTGGGGACACTGTGCTGCTGCTGACACTGTGGCCGGTGCCCTTCCCTGATGCTGGCTCATTTAGGGACGTGATATTATGTGAGTAAGGAAACTTGTTATGCCCGGGTAGGTGTGTCAGGGCTGGCAGGGGGTCTGTTCACGTGGGGTGGGGGAAAACGATCAGAAAGCACTTTGAAAGTTATTTATACCTGAAGCACAATGACACAAAACTAACTACTAACAGGCTCTCTACCCGAGAGCCTTTTGAGGGATGCCACGCAGGTTAAACCAGCAACAGGAAAGCGTGTTGTAAGGGAGTTATGTTTGTTTGCTCTTTTTGCCAACCCTGTGGCTAAAAGCTTCTCTGTGGTCTACCGCGGTTCTGGAAAACCGGACATATAGTTCATGGGTACCGACTCTCAGATTGTAAAGACATAACGTTTGACAAAGCTGCTGCTGACCCTGGAGTTACGCACAGGGAATGAATGTCTCTGTTCTCCCTCGGCCAAGGAGGTGGAGGTGGAGGTGGAGCCAAGCCTCAGAGGCCCTGAGATAGTCACCATGGGGGAAAACGACCCACCGGCAACCGAGGCCCCCTTCTCCTTCCGGTCACTTTTTGGCCTTGATGATTTGAAAATAAGTCCTGTTGTGCCAGGTAGGTGGGGCCAGGTGGGGCAGGTGGGGCCAGGTGGGACCCTGTGATGTCTGCCTGTAGATGATGAATGTGGCGGGAGTCCCTGTGGGGAAATCTCTCCCTGTATGTCCTCCCGCCGGCCAGGTGGACACTGGCCCTTTCCCAGGGCTGCAGAATCCCAGAAAGTAGGTGCACCAGGAGGGGCCACCTCCATCAGCAGCTTGCTAACCTGCTGAGACCTGGGCCTTATGCTCTGGTGGGAGGTTTTCAGAGTGGGGCTCCACAGGTGTCCTGGTGAGGCCTGGAGGAGGTCAGACCTTGGCCAGAAAACCTCTTAGGCCTTCAGGAAGTCCTGAGTAGCAGTGGCCATGGGTCCTTCCAGA